>NC_139031.1:64195773-65528043 GCF_964662115.1 Mustela nivalis
CCCCAAGGTCACCCCCTCAGTCCAGTGATTTGATAGAAAGGGTCTCACAGAACTCAGCATCTGTTTGTACTCATGGTTAAGATTTACTACCATGAGAACATACAGAACAAAATAAAAAATCCAAAAAGGTGCATAGGGTGAAGTTGGGGACAACCATAGGTTCGAGGTTTGAAGGGTCTTCTTACAGTGGGGTGGCTTAACTCCTTCAGCAATGAGCAGTGATAACACATGCAAAGTGTTGTCTCCCGGGACAGCTCACGAGCAGTGCTCAAGGTTTTTATCAAGGGTGGTCAAAGAAGCATTCTTTGCTCACCACGTACCCCTAACTGCAGACTTCTAGAAGGAAAACAGGTGCTCAATACAAACCATACTATTTGTAGAAGCAGTCTAGCCACAGAGAGCCACCCTGGTCCTTTAGGGCAAGTTTTATACCAATGTAGGGAACAGTCAAGCTCCCAGATGTCAGCCCAGGGCCAATTTTGTCAGAAAACCTTCCTAAGGCTAGCAGTCTCGGGACTGCTTTGCTCTTTTCTGCACATAGTATTTTTTTATTCTAGCACATAGAGAGACATAAGAAATACAACTATCTCTCATAAACCCTTTTGAAATAAGTAACCTGTGGCAAGAATGGTTTGCATGGCTTATCTAAAGTCCTATCTAGTTAGTTGGTTGGGATGGCTTGACCCAGGACCATAGATTTTCAGACTCAGTTGTGGCTTTTACCTGTGTTCTCGGTTCTTCTCCACATCACATTTCCTGGGGCTGCCAAGATGCTGCCAGGACAGCCGATTCATTCATGTTTGATTCTGGTTGGGATGGCTGAAACAGCAAGACCTCGCACTCTGTCTGTGCAGATTCACTAGTTAGATATCTTGGGCTTCCACAGAATCATCATTCTTGTATGAAGGCTGCTTTCCTCAGAGTGAAAGTGTTCTAAAGCCAACCTGGGTGAAAGGCCTGCAATATCACTTCTGTTGCATTGTTAGTTAAGAAAGTTACAAAGGCCAACCGAAATTCAAAGGGAAGGAACTAGACTGGACATCAGGAATAACAGAGAGTTTGCAACTATCTTTAAGATAGTGCAATAAATAATTTTTTGGAATATCTTGACATATATCCATTTCTATGGTGGTAATCTACTTTGCTGTCTTATTTCTCCAATGAAACTGTAAGTTTCTTAAGGGAAGGAACCCACTCTCTCTCAGCTTTCAATTCGCTACAGTGTTAGGCAGTACTTTGCTTATAGCACACAGCAAGTAATTCCCTGTTGAATAAATGAATGCTATTACAAGTTTACTGCATGTCAGGCACTACACTAAGCTCTTTAAGTTGATTGTGTTGTGTAATTCTTACAACAATCTTGGAAGGGAGGGTTTTTTTATTATTTCCATTTTCTTAAATGAGAAAACTAAGGCACAAAGTAAGTTACCTGCCTAAGGACACATAGCTTGTGCCAGAATTTGAACTTAGACTGACTCTAGAGCATATGCTAGATCATTTCATCAACTGCCTTCTTTCTTTTCTTTTCTTTCTTCTCTCTTCTCTTCTTTTCTTTTTTCTTTTTTTTTTTTTAAAGATTGTATTTATCTATTTGAGAGTGAGAAAAAGAGAGCACGCGCATGTGTGCATGTAGAAACACAAGCAGGGGGAGGGGTGGAAGGAGAAGGAGAAACAGATTTGCTGAGCAGGGAACAGAGGCGGGCTCGATTACAGGACCCTGGGATCATGACCTGAGCCGCAGAGGCTTAACCAACTGAGCCACCTAGGCACCCAGACTACCACTTTCATCATGGACCACACACTTTGCCTGAAGAGGAAATCCCCCCAAATCGAAATTATGGTACTCTGCTGTGCAAAAAGAGAGGTGTGAGGAACACGAAGCCCTTTATTTAGTTCCATTTTCTATGTTATTGAAGAAATGGGAAGGGAAGCATGAAGAGTAGGATAAAGAATGATAATAAGCCTGAAAGGCATTCTGTCAAGAATCATGAATGTTATATAGTCTTGAGGCATTTGTAATCTTGAAAACCGCCTTTTTTTTCAGATTTATTTATTTATTTGATGGATCACAAGTAGGCAGAGAGGCAGGCAGGGAGAGAGGAAGGGAAGCAGGCTCCCCACTGAGCAGAGAGCCTGATGCGGGGCTCAATCCCAGGACCCTGGGATCATGACCCAAGCCGAAGGCAGAGGCTTTAACCCACTAAGCCACCCAGGTGCCCCAAAAAACCACTTAAAAAAAAAATCTATGAAATGAATGTAAAGGATGAGATAAAGAAAATAGATGAAAAATGTTTTAGCTGACTGTACCTGGGTTGAGACGTTCCATAGCATGTTATATGAGCTTTGAATTATATTTGATCCTGAACAATTGATCATTTTTATTTTTAAAATCATATATGCTAAGATGTGAAGTCTAAAGATAAAATGTCTCACTTCTGATATACCTGTCACTGGGAAATAGTTAGGTTAGCAACTTCTTTTCCTTGAAATAGTCAGGGTGAGTGATCAACCCTTGGTGAGGACCAGGGCAGCAACATCACAGATGAGTCTTCCTTAGGAGAGTAGTTATTTCTGATTAGAAAGGATTGAGGGAAAGTAGAGGGAGGAGGAAGGTGGTGGTAGAAGAGAATCCTAAATACAGAAGAGAATAAGAATGAGGAGGAGAGGTGGAATCATAAAAACTCTCCATGGAATGTTTTTCCTTTGGATGGTGACTGGGGCTTCCAGGAGTATCAGGACAGGCTCTGCTGTGAGTAATAGAAAATGTAAGGTGATAATGTTTGACATAACTTGGGACATAACTTTCTCTCTGACATGAAAACACATCTGGAGGAGAGAAGTCCAGAGTTCTATGTTTGCTCCATGGATTTCAGGATATCTAGTTCCTTCTATCCCTCTTTCTCTTTACTGTGAGCTGACACCAGCCAACTAGATCCCACACAGTCCTTAGGGTCTTTTTGGTAGATAACAGTAGATTCAAAGTGCTACCCCAACCTTGCCACCAGGTGATAAGTCTCAGAACAAATTCTTCCACAAGAGCCAATATTTATTAACAAAACATTTATTTATGAGCAACCATAAGAATTTAGTATCCAGTCTTTCAATTCAGTGAAGTCTCAATTCCAATCTCCTCCAATTTCCAGTCTTACCTAGAGTGAAAACTTCAATGAAGGAAGGCATGACAACACTCCAGAGCAGGAATCTGTTATCTATGTAGTTGAGCCTAAAAGTAAAGGGTTGATCCGGGATCATTAGAGATCAAACCTCGGGCACCATTCCTAAAGGTTCCAGCTGCAGGCCTCACTGGATTCTTTTACTCTGTTCATGCAAGTGTGGGAAGTATCTGTAAGAGTTTAGTCTATCGTATATCTTACATATCTTTAAATTAACCAATGAGAGTTCCTCTCTAGCATTCATTATACTAGTTAGTAGATTGCTAATGTCTCACCCTTAAAACCCCATTTCTGAAATTCACTGAGAGCATAAGCAGCAAGTCTGGTGTTGATTCAGACATTGATGACAGAAACACTTAGTCATTTGTAGGCTATGGGGTTTTTGACTGGAACATCAGGGACAACCTCTGGGGTATACACTTCCAGTTAAACTTTTAGCTGACTGTACCTGGGTTGCAGCTTATCCTAACTAGGACAAATAAAATAACTTAATTGCCATCCCCAAAACATGGCTTGCACATATATTGCTACTTAGATCCCATTGGCTGGAAAGTTGGTAACATGACCACATTCAGCTTCAATGGAGGCGGGGAAAAGTAGCCTTCATTCTAGGAAACCCTGTGCTCAGATGTCATAGATACCACTACCAAAGTAGAAGAGATGAGCAGATACATTGTGAATTCTGCAAGGCTTCCTTTGCAGAGGACAGACTCAATATAGTTGCTCAATATTTTCACTTGTTTTGCAATAAGTCCATACTCCACCCTCAGCCTGTGGCAAACTTTCCAAGTGTGAAAAATAGTCCCATGTCTTCCCAGAAATGGGTCAGAAATGTGGCAGTGGCTTAATGGTAGATGGATGTGTGAAGGTAAAAATTTCTTCCATAAAATTCTCTTATGTTCAAGTTATATTAGGATTTTGCTACTAAAAGTGTGTTCATGGACTAGCAGCTCCTGCATCACCTGGGAGCTTGTTAAAAATGCTGACTGTCTATTCATTTTAACAAGAACAATAGATGATTCCTATGCACCATGAAGTTTGAGAAGCAATGTTTTTGAAAGCTTCCTTCTCCTTCAACACTCATGTACCTGAACATAATGTCTTTGGCTGCAAACCATTCCTCCCAGCAGGGCAACTTCGACCTTTTTACAAAAATAAATCTGGGAGAATTCATGGACAAATGGTACATTACAATTTAGGTCATAAATTTCTCACCATGTCATACAGATTAGCTTATTATCCTATGCAAAAAGCAATTAACATATTTCTTTGGTTTATGAGTAGAAAGTGACTAGAAGAAGATATTAAGAGTGAATCTGTTTGGATGGAAGAACTTCAGATAATTTATTTTTCAAATTTTATTATACTTTTTCAGAATTTTCTTTTATGAACAAACTATTTTAAATTGGAAAAAAATGTTGAAGGTGATATGAAACATATTTGTTTTAGCTCTAAGCAATCAGATAGCTGAATAAGAAGTAAACCTCTAACTGGTCTGGAAGAGAACAGCAATGGCAAGGATCATTATGAATCCACCCAAGACAAACTTCTACACTTGCCAAAATAAACTGCTTATTCACAGAAGATGGGCAGTGCTTATTTTGGAACATTACTTTTAACTGCTGACTTTTGCAATTTAAACATTTTAATGTCATTTCCTAACTTTGTTTTAAATGTATTTTCATTTTAAAACTTGGCACTAAAGTTTAATAAAATTTGCTTCTGGTAATTGAAATAATTTGCTTCAACTACATTAATTGGATAGCTGAAAGTTACATAGTTCTGAATCTTTTTTTTTTTTTTTTTTGAGGGAACGTAGAAGAAATTAAAGAACATGTTCCCTGAATTTGGGAACTCACTTGAGATGACTATTGTAGAACTCTCCTTTTTTTTTTTTTTTTTTTATTACGTTATGTTAGTCACCATATAGTACATCATTAGTTTTGATGTAGTGTTCCATGATTCATTGTTTGTGTATAACACTCAGTGCTCCATGCAATCCACACCCTCCTTAATACCCATCACTAGGCTCATCCATCCCCCCAACTTCCTTGCTTCTAATACCCTCAGTTTTTTTTCCTGGAGTCCATAGTCTCTCATGGTTCATTTACCACTCCGATTTCTCCCCCCTTTATTTTTCCCTTCCTCTTCTAATGTCCTCTGTGCTATTCCTTATGTTCCACAAATAAGTGAAACCATATAATAATTGACTTTTTCTGTTTGACTTATTTCACTTAGCATAATCTCCTCCAGTCCCATCCATGTTGACGCAAAAGTTGGGGATTCATCCTCTCTGATGATGGCTGAGTAATATTACATTGTGTATATGGACCACATCTTCTTTATTCATTCATCTGTTGAAGGGCATCTTGGCTCTTTCCACATTTTGGCTATTGTGGACATTGCTGCTATGAACATTGGGGTGTATATGGCCCTTCTTTTCACTACATCTGTATCTTTGGGGTAAATTCCCGGTAGTGCAATTGCTGGGTCATAGGGTAGCTCTATTTTTAATTTTTTGAGGAAACTACAGACTGTTTTCTGAAGTGGTTATACCAATTTGCATTCCCACAGACAGTGTAAGAATGCTGACCTTTCCCCACAACTTCTCCATCATTTGTGCTTTCTTGCCTTGCCGATTTTTGCCATTCTAACTGGTGTAATGTAGAACTCTTTTATAACTCTTTTAAAAGTAGAATTTGTTTAAGGGTGTTTAAATAATTTTATTCTGGCTGAATATTTTTGTAACTCTGTGCATTCATTCTCCAAAACCCATGATATATCTGATCTATTTGATATAAAAACAAGAAGAAATTGTATCTTCAAAGGGCAAGATGCATAGAGAGCATAGTGCTAGAGTAAGACATAATTTCACAGTAGCAAATGTGGAAACATATTGAAGTCATTGAGTTTTTTTCTTACTGCTTCTGGAGAAAGATGAAGGACAAATAAAGGGAGCAGAGGAAGCATTAGGTTTCCTTAATGTGCTGTTGGCAGGAAATCTTATAGGAAAGTTCACAATGGAAAATTCATGCCTAAGTCCTTGACTCTTGAAACAACAAAACTGAATTCAGCCCTAAAAAATTTTTACTCTAGTGGTGGGATTAGATTAATTAACTAAAAAGAGTCAAGGATTAGGGGAAAAGACCCCACATTTTATTGGAGGATTTAAAAACAAACCCTCCTAATTCTTATGACATTTTAATTTGTGTACCATTTGATATACGTGTTAATTTGTATGAGTAGCTTTGTTAACAAATAGTTATTTCTGTTTTTGAAAACAAGAACCAGGGAATGAATATAATAAAGTTAAGGCTTTTTATTTTTTGGTTGCAAGGAATAGATACCCACACAAATTAGCTTCATTATTAGGACATTTTGTTTCAATGCTATAGATATTTCAGAGAATTCTGTGTGATTGAGTCTCACACAAACTAGAGAACTGTTCAGAAGCAAGATAAATTCTCTTTCTCACACAATTGCAGCTTCTTTTCCACACACTTCTTTTCCACTTCATCTCTCTGAAAATCAGTTTCATTTGTTTGCAAATGTCTACCTCAATAACTAAGCTGACGTGACTGCCAATTCAGTGCCCATCCCTGACCAGCAGCCATCTCTGTATTTTGTAATTTGAACTCATAATGGAGGGGATCTGATTAGTCTAGGTATCTGTTCTAGTCAAGCCACACCAATCCAAGGCCTCTAATCAACCTATGGATTAAAAGGAGAGGTAGTATGTGATATGCTCTGCTACCCCAATCTTCTGGGCATATCATTAATTCAGATAAAGTATGAAGAAAGAAAGAAATTGAGGTTGGCCTTGATGAGCCCAAATCTATAGAGTGAAGCTGTTGAAGACAATACACATGAAATAATTAAATAATATAACTTTACCCAGTGACCAAATAAATAGTATAACAAAAAGTATGAAGGTCTTGGGGCGCCTGGGTGGCTCAGTGGGTTAAGCCGCTGCCTTCGGCTCAGGTCATGATCTCAGGGTCCTGGGATCGAGTCCCGCATCGGGCTCTCTGCTCAGCAGGGAGCCTGCTTCCTTCTCTCTCTCTCTGCCTGCCTCTCAGTGTACTTGTAATTTCTCTCTGTCAAATAAATAAATAAAATCTTTAAAAAAAAAAAAAGTATGAAGGTCTAAAAATTCAATATGACCTATAGTGATCTGAGAAAGCTTATGATAACATGGAATATTGAAAAACTGATGGATTGTCAGATATGCAAAAAAAAAAAAAAAGTAGAAAAAGGATGTGTTCCTTGAGTAATAAGTTACAGATTAAAACTTACATTAAACTGTCTAAAGAATTCTGGTTTAGTATGGCTGATGAAGTACATGCTCAAGAATAAAAATATATAGGGGCACCTGGGTAGTTCAGTGGGTTAAAGCCTCTGCCTTCATAATCCCAAGGTCATTGGGGAGCCTGCTTCCCCCTCTCTCTCTGCCTGCCTCTCTGCCTGCTTGTGATCTCTGTCTGTCAAGTAAATAAATAAAATCTTAAAAAAAAAGAATAAAAATAGATAAAAAATGAAAACAAAAGTAACACAAATGAAAGGAATGAGAGGGCTTATGGGTAGATAAAACTTTCAACAAATTAAAGATTTCAACAAATACCTGGAAAATGAAAAAGAGATTAGTGGGTGTTGTTTGATGAAGCAGAGTAGAGGAAGCCATAGACAAGAACACCTATGGATCTGACTGTCTGGTAGAGCCCCAGACAGGCCCTAGAACTTTAACACAGCAGATATAATAGGGGGTGGGACTAAGACATTGGACTGAAAGGATTTGTAGATAGCCCTTTAGGCCAGGACAAAAATTGGAAGGTTTAAATAATCCTGAGAAATTGCCCACAAAAAACTAGAGCAGATGAGCACAGAAAACAACCCTGGGGTAGATGCCTTCTTATTCTGGCATTTAAGGGTTCCCAGAGTCACATGCCTGTGTGAACTCAGCTGAAGCCTACCATCAACCAGCCTGTGTACATGCAGCTCCCAGAGAGTCTTTCTATTGCCATGTTCTCTCTCTCTCTCTTTCTTTAAAGTTTTTTTTTTCTTATTTTGGCACAATTCTATTCTAATTTTGGCATAATTTTAGATTTATAGAAGAGTTGGAGAAGTGCAGAGAATTTCTATATACACTATGCCTAAGTTCTTGTAATATTGACATTTTAACATAGTTACTTTATCCCTTTCTCTCTTTCTTAACAGATAGGTAGACCTATATATGTATACATTTTATTTCTTACTGAACCATTTTAGAGTTATTTACAGACACAATACTTAAATACTTCAGTGTGTATTTCTTTAAAACACTCTTACATAATGACAGAAAAATTACCAAAATCAGAAAGTTAACATTGACATAATACTATTATCTAATTGTAGATCTTATTCAGATTTTGCCAGTTATTTTTTAACATGTTCTTTTTAGGGGGGGGGGGGAGACCAGATCATGATGCATTCAGCTGCCATCCATATCTTTTAAAATCTTTTTCAATGGGGGCTGATCACCAAACACCAATTTGTGTTTCATGATATTGATATTTGTGACTACTCTTTAATTATGTTGTAGCAATTCAGCTTGGTTTGTCAGGTATTTTCTCATGATTAAATTCAGGTTATATATTTTTGGCAGAATACCACACAAGTAGGTGTTTTTCTCAGTGCATCTTATCAGGAGGCATATGATATTAATTTGTACCATTATTGCCTCATGCTTAATGTGAACAGAAACTAGAATTAATATATATCAGATGAAAGTTTCCAATATGAAAAGGAAAACCCAAGATAAGCCAACAGAATAATGAAAGGAAGAGAGGAAGAAGGAAGGAAGGAAGGAAGGAAAGGGAAGGGAATTCAGAGACCAGAGGGGTAGTTCAAAATAGTTGATAGCTTCTGAGATGCAAAAGTTATGGCATATATAAAATAAGGAAGTATGTGCTATGAAAAAAGAAAAAAACTCTTGGAAAATAAAATCGTAATTGCAGGGGTGCCTGGGTACCTCAGTCAGTTGAGCCTCTGACTTGGTTTCAGCTCAGGTTATGACCTCGGGGTCATGAGATCAAGCCGCACATCGGGCTCCAAGCTCAGCACAGAGTTGGCTTGAGATTCTCTCTCCATCTCCCTCTGTCCCTCAGCTTGTGCTCTTTCTCTTTTTCCCTCTCTAAAATAAATAATCTTTTAAAAAATTATAATTGCAGAAATTAAAAAAATAAGACGCTTTAAAGATGAAATCAAGAAACCTAGAAAATAGAACAAAAGAGAGAGATGGGAAAGATAAGAGATAAAAGGCATAGTAGATCAGTGCTAGGATTCTGTATTAGGATAAGATTTGGCTGCATCATATAATAGAAAGTCATAGAGGAATCAGAGATTGACAAGATAGAAATGTCTCACTCATATAAAACAAGTTGGTATTTCTAAGGTGGTTTGGTGACTTCAGTGAGTCACCAGAAATACCAGGCTATTTCTTCCCATTCTATCATCCAGTATATGTTTTCCATTCTCAAGACCACCTCATAGTCCAAAATGGCTGCTGAAACCGTAACCATCTCACCTGAACCCAGTCCAAAAAAGAAGTAAAGCTGGAAGGAGAAAGTAGAAAAAAAGGAAGGAAGGAAGGCAAGCAAAAGAAAGAAAAGGTCTTCCAAGCTGTGGCAACTATCTTTAAGCAGGCTTCCCATAATTTTGCTTTTATCACTTTTGTCAAACCTAGTTGCAAGTAAAGCTAAGACATGTAGTCCTTCATTCTCAGCAGCAATATGATCAGATCAAGACCAGGATTCCTTGAGTTGGGCAGCCAGCAATTTCTGCAAATGGTTTAAAATGCAATGTAGCTTCTAGAGCAAAAAAGAGATAAGCCGAAGGCAGAGGCTTAACCCACTGAGCCACCCAGGCGCCCTACACACATAGTCATAACAATCTGAAATGCTAGAAATCTAAAGCTAAAAAAAAGACAGTATAATTTCAAACAAAACAAAACATGTTTAACAAATATAAAAGATGTTCCCCCTTGTTTAAAACAGTAGAGGACTACAAATGAAAACAAAAATGAAATGTTTTTCAGGATCAGCTTAGAAAAATTAAGATATTAAAAATAACCCATGTTAGTGAAGGTTTTGAGAAAGTTTGTTCAACAACTATTGGTGTATGTATAAATAAATCCAGACTGTCAGGATCAAGTTTTGGCACCATTTATCAAAATAGAAATGTATTGGTTTTCTGTTGCTGCTGTAACAAATTACCACAAACTTCACTGGATTTAAACAATACATATTTAAAACACACACACACACATTTATTAACTTAAGCTCTGAAGGTCGCACACACACATTTGTTAACTTAAGTTCTAATATGGGTCTCACTGGATTAAAATCGAGGCCTCATCAGGGCTGTGTCCCTTTCTGGAGGCTCTCAGGAACAATCTGTTTCTAGTTTATTCCCCTTGTTGGCAGCTTCAGTTCCTTGCAGATGTTTAATCCGAGTTCCTCATTTTTCTCGCTGGCTGTCAGCTGAGGGCAGATCCAGATCCTAGAGTCCACCTGCAAACTTTGGCTCATGGTCCCCTTCCTCCACCTTCAAAGCCAGCAGTGACCAAGCTCAAGTCTCTCTCACACTTCACATCTCTTCCTCCTCCTGTCCCAGCTCTGACCTGGTCAGAAAAGCACTCTGCTTTTGAGGACTGATGTGATTAGGTTGGTCCCCCCCAGATATTCCAGAATAATCTCCCCAGCTCTAGGACAATAACATTAATCATGTCTGCCAAGTCCCTTTTGCTATGCAAGAGAAGATATTCATAGGTTCTGAGGATTAGGGCATGGACATCTTTAAGAGGATGGGAGCATTATTCTGTCTGACTCAGTAAAATATACATTTCCTTTTACCCAACAATTACATACATAAACACAACTCCCACACCCTAAACTCTAAGAGAGTAAGAGAGAAAACAGAAAATTTACAAAGGACAATTACCATTAATTGCATCAAACTTCTTATCAGCTTCATGAGATGCTAAGGAAAACAAAATTCGGGGGAAAATAGATTTAGATTGATATGCTCAGTCAAACTATGAATGAAATGGGGGTGGAGAGGGGAAGGGGACATTTTCAAATCTTGAAGGATTAGAATTTTTTTCTCCAAGTTACCTTTTTTTAAAAAAGATACTTGAGGGGCACCTGGGTGGCTCGGTGGGTTAAAGCCTCTGCCTTTGGCTCAGGTCATGATCCCAGGGTCCTGAGATGCAGCCTTGCATAGGGCTCTCTGCTCAGCAGGGAGCCTGCTTTCTCCTCTCTCTGCCTGCCTCTCTGCCTACTTGTGATCTCTATCTGTCAAATAAATAAATAAAATCTTAAAAAAAAAAAAGTTACTTGAGGATGGATTTTACCCACGAGAGAGAGCTAAGAAAGGGTTGGGGGCAGGATGATTGCTGGGCATCAGGCTACAGGACATCCAACGCGTTCTGGAGCAGAAGGATGGAGGACCCCAGAGAGGAATTACTCAGAACAAGACTGCAGTGGCTTGGACTGGTTCATCACAGAGGGCTTGATAAACCGAGGATGTAATAAAGGAATAGAGCAAATGGTCCAAAAGCAGCATGTCCTGTTAAAGTAAGTGTTGAAGTGTAAAGAAACAAACAAAAACAAAAACAAAACAACCAGCCAGCACATCTCTATGAACCCCAGATTTTGAATTCTGAACAAGGGTAGTCTCTTCTGAGTAAAAAGAAAACTGTGGTCATAAGCTTGAAACTGTATAGGAGAGAACAATGTCTGCACACAATATCTGTAAGCCTGGTGACAGAAATGTATACGTTTGTATACGATGGCTTTGTGTGGGACCATATCTGGAAGAAGACCAACCTGAGGTTAATAGTGATTGTGGTTAAAGATGGCATTTGAGTGGCTTTTTTCTTTTCATTTTTCTGTATTTTTCAAAGTTTTGTAATGTGACCTTGTATTAAGTAGCTATGCAATGTAGATAGTATCAATGACTTTAAAAACAGTGTGGAGAAAATTGTGAGCTCATTAAGTGAAAGAAATATGGAATTTGTTGATAAAAGTTGTCTTTAGTACTTTAGTACTAGCTTTGTACTTATGAGCAAACTGGGACAGTCAGTCACCATGTTTTCCTCCAAGACCTACCAGGACCAGCTAAAAGGGAGAGGGGTTTCTCATAGGAGGCAACATAAGATGTGTTCTGAAAGGGAAATAGGAATATGCCAGATGGAAGACATGAAAAGGGCATTGGAGGCAGGGCAATGTGTATATGCTGGCTTTGAAAGATGGCACTAGAAGATGTGGTTCATATATACAGTGAAGTATTACTCAGCCATCAGAAAGAACCAATACCTACAACTTGCTTTGACATGGTTGGAACTGGAGGAGATTGTGAAGGGAGGTGGAATCATAGGGGGAGACAAACCATGAGAGACGATGGACTCTGGGAAACAAACTGAGGGTTTCAGAGGAGAGGGTGGTAGGCGGATGGGTTAACCCAGTGATAGGCATTAAGGAGGGCATGTATGTATTGCAAGGAGCACTAGGTATTATATGCAAACAATGAATTGTGGGACACTACATCAAAAACTAATGATATGCTGTGTGATGACAAACAGGACATAATAAAATAAAATTAAAAGAAAGAAAGATGGCACTAGAAGCTGCTGGTGCCCAGCAGCATGTGAGCCTGGGTTGGCAGGAGGGAGCTAGGTCTCCAAGAGGCTGTGAGTCTTATTAAAGTGTCTGGACTTTTACAAAAATCACTCTAGTGGCTGCTGGGGATTATTTAGGATGCTGAGAGTTTAGAAGGAAATGAGGTGATTCTCCTAGAAGTCCTTCCTGCCCTCCCTGTTCAGTCAGATTCCCTCTACCTTCCCTAGTCTCCGTCACCACACCTGGCTTGTTTCTTCCTCAGTACTTGCATTTATAATCTTAAATTAACTTTTTCACTTACTTGGTTATGGTCTGTAGTAAGCCTTTCAGGGCAGGGGCGATGTCTATTTTATTCACCCAAACAGTATACATACCTACACCTAAAGAGTAATAGGCACTCATAGTTATTTGTTGAACAAATGCCCAGAATAAAGTAGAAACTATAGAGATGGGGAAGAAAGGGTAGATTTGAGAATTAAGAAGCAGAAAAAGACATAACTTGGTGATTAATTGATTGATTGAGAAAGTTGTGCTGGGTTAGGGAGGGAAAGATGAAACTTCCAGGGACCTACCTTGAGAGAGGTCAAAACCCAGTTTGTGGTTATAAGGTGAGTGTGAGTGGGGCGAGGTAAGGTGAGGTGAGGTGGGGCATGGTAGAAAGGGGTGGGGTAAGTGAGTAGCAGAATTAGTTTCGTCAGGGAAGTAATACAACCTGAACTTTTCCCACAGGTCTGACTCTACTGCCTTTTCGCTTTTGCAAGGTTCATAAACTTTGCTACTCCTTGGGATCACCTGGAGAATCTCTATATCTGGGACCCTCCCTAGACAATTTAATCTGAGATAGGGGCCGAGGATCAGTATTTTTAAGCTTCTAATATCCTGATCTTCAGCTAAGACCTTTGTCCTAAAATGAGCAATTCCCTTCCTGCCCCCCATTATTTCCTTCAAACTTTTAATTTAAATTTGAATTAGTTAACATACAGTGCAATCTTTGTTTCAGGAATAAAATTAAGTGGTTCATCACTTACATACAATAGCCAGTGCTCACATGACGAGTACTCTCCTTAATACTCATCAACCATCTAGTCAATCCCTCACCCACCTTCCTGTGTCAACCCTCTGTTTGTTCTCTAAGAGTCTCCTATGGTTTGTTTTCCCCTTCATACTCTCCTCCCATAAATTCATCTGTTTTGTTTCTTAAGTTCCACATATGAATGAAATCATATGGTATTTGTCTTTCTCTGACTGACTTATTTCACTTGCCATAATATACTCTAGTCCCATCCAGATCATTGCAAATGGCAAGATTTCATTCTTTTTGACAGCTGAGTAATATTCCATCGTGTGTGTGTGTGTGTGTGTGTGTGTGTGTATGACATCTTCTTTATCTATTCATCAGTCAATGGACATTTGGGCTCTTTCCATAGTTGTCTCTTGTTGATAGTGCTGCTACAAACATTGGGGTGCATGCACCCCTTCAATGCAGCCTTTGAGTAAATAACCAGTAGTGCAATTGCTAGATTGCAGGGTAGTTTTATTTTTAACTTTTTGAGGAATTTCCATACCATTTTCCAGAATGGCTGCACCAGTTTGCATTCCCACCAGCAGTGCAAGAGAGCTCCCCTTTCTTCCCATTCTTTTCAACATCTGTTACTTCCCGTGTTGTTAAATTTTAGTCATTCTGAGGGGTATAAGTTTGTATCTCATGATTTTGATTTGTATTTCGCTGAAGATGAGTGATGTTGAGCATCTTTTCATGTGTCTGTTAGCCACCTAGATTTTTTCTTTGGAGAAGTGGCTATTCATGTTTTCTGCCCACTTTTTAACTGGATTATTTGTTTTTTGGTTGTAGTAAGGGAAACAAAAGCAAAAATGAACTATTGGGACTTCTATGAAGATAAAAATCTTCTGTACAGCAAAGGAAACAGTCAACAAAACTGAAAGGCAGCCTACAGAATGGGAGATGATATTTGCAAATGATGTACCTGATAAAGGGTTAGTATCCAAAATCTATAAAGAACCTTTCAAACTCGACATCCTTCCTGCCCCTTCATTTCACTTGACCTACTCACTGCTGCCCCTCCTGTTCCAAGAGGCAACAGCTGGTTTCCATTCTTCCTCTTCACCAGGATTGGGTTCTGGCACTGAACATTCCCTACACATATTTGTGCCTCACATTTTCCACTACCTGGAATGTGTGTCACTGCCAATATTTGCATTTTCAACAGGCTGCACTTAATGCAAAACACCATTTGGTGTGTTTTGCTTAGAAGTTGTACAGGATATGAACTACTTAAGTTTTCCTATTTCCTTTTGAACCTTGGACAATGTCCAGTTGATTCTCTTTTGCTCTTTTACATTTTCTTCAAACATTTTGCAATTTGAGCCTATATAGGTAAATACAATGATGCAATACCCAATTTCTAATTTCTTGCCAAAAAGCAGGATGTGCTTTCCTGGTTGCTAGTATGGCAAGGGAGAGTCACAGCATGTGGTGACAGCACGTGCAGTCAAAGCATGTAGTACGCAAAAACAAAATTGGGCTGCAGTTATTTTCTGGGGTGATCCCTGGTGGTTTATCACTTTAGATATTGTAGATATTACTACAAGTTTCTGTAGTTATCAAGACCACCATCAAACTACTGAAAGTAGTAAGACTCAGGAGTGCTGAGAAACTAGTGAAGGAAACTTTGTTGTTTATAAATTAATATGTTGAAAAACAATAGATTTTTTTTTTCCTTCAGAAAAAAGGTGATCTGGCCATAGAGACTATTTGTATCTTATGTTCCTTATTTGGTTTATATACACACTCTTTGGTCCTAAAGACAAGTTTTGTATTTACAGACTTTGATTTATTTTATAGCAAAGTTTCTTGACGTGCTGCTGGGAGGGAGATTTTGTCACTTTCTAAGTGTTCCTTACTCTTTCCACATTCTATGCTTTTGCTTATCACAGTTTTTTAGATTGCTTTTTTATAGAATGGCCATTCTCCATCTCTGTGTAGGAGGGCTTGCCCATCTTTGAGGGTCTAATGGGAATGGGATTTCCTTCATCTGTCATTTCATATAGAAGTGATTTTTATCTATCCTTGGCTAGAGTTTAATTTTTTTAAACATTAATTGAAGTTTAATTGAAGTTTATATACTTCGTTCCATACTTAACATACTTACCTAAATGTAAGTGTACAGGTTGAAGAAGTTTCACAAGCTGAACACACTTGTGTGGCCAAGAATCAGAATGTTACCAGCACCCCAAAAATCTTTCTCCCATCACTACTCCTACCCAAGAGTAACTACAATCCACACTTCAAAGGATACATTAATCTTGAACTTCATAAAAGTGGAATCATAATGTATGCACTTTTGTATCTAGATTCCTTCCGCTGATATATTTGTGAGATTCATTCATATCATTCTATGTATTGTGACTATATGTTACATTGTGTGAATATACCACAATCTGGTTGTGCATCCATGGCCATTTGCTCTTAGAACATTCTAGTAGATGTCTTTTGTGAATGTATGTTTGTTGCATACAAATAGTACAGTTTGGGGCCATAGGGTACGCATATGTAGATACTACCGAACGGTTGTCCTAAGTGATTGTACCTGTTTATCAAACAAGATAATGCACAAGAGTTCCAGTTGCTGATGCACAAGAGTTCCAGTTACTCCACATCCTCACTATAACTTGGTACATTCTATCCCAGCCTTACATTGAGCACATCCCCGCAAAAGCATCTTTTTGCAGAGTTCCCATTCAAGGCTACACAGAGACCCTAACTTGACATATAAAGCAGGGCAATGCCTCTCCCCAATTTTTCTGCCTCATGAGTTTGTTGTTTTGCTTGTTTTTGTTTTAAACACACTATTTGAGAAATAAAGTGTTTTCCCAGTTATAAAAATTAAGAGGGCATAGAGAGCCTTCTGAGATGTTAGAAATACTCTAATCTTAATCAGTGTGATGGTTACATGGGCACATATATAAATTTTAAAATAATTAAGAGATAATCAACAAGTTGGTCAGCCTGACTCCAGTGCTATGCTAACAATCAATGTAAGAAAGAGACTTATGTGAATACATATTCGGAGTAGATTCTTTTTTCTTTCTTTTTTTTTTTTTTTAAAGATTTTATTTGTTTATTTGACAAAGATCATAAGTAGGCAGAGAGACAGACAGAGAGAGAGAGAGGGGGGAAGCAGGCTCCCAGCTGAGCAGAGAGCTGGATGCGGGGCTCAACCCCAGGACCCTGAGATCATGACCTGAGCTGAAGGCCCTTGTCCCTCTCCCTCGGCTCCTCCCCCTTCTCTCAAATACATACATACATACATACGTAAAATCTTAAAAAAACAAACAAACAAATGAGAACATCTCTCCTGCCTTTTGATTAGGAAATTATGAGTCATCTGAATGACCTGAGTAAGGAAAGATTAAGAAGATGATAAGGCACAGAAATAAGATCACAGTGGTGGTGGGTGGAGGAGTAGGGAGGAGGGAAGTGGGTGGTGAGCCACCCAGGTGCCCCTTGGAGTAGATTTCTTGCCAGGCTGGGGAGTAGATTAGTAGAATTAGTAGAACTAGTGAATCTGGAGGTTCTCAAGAGAAGCAAATTTACCACTTGCAACATGGAACCTATTTTTTATGCCTTAATCATCACTCTAAGTTTATCTGATAAGAAAGAAGCCTTCCTGGAGGGAGAGAAATTAGTGAGCGTTTCTTTCAAAAGCAAGACTATGAATGAAGGGATGATATTGGTAAACCTTCTTCAGTTTTCTTCAGATATCATGTTTGTGTCTTATTTATTCTATTGTTATTCATATCAGGCGTTCTGAGGCCTAGAGTCTTGGGATGAAATAAAGATAAAACATAGATATAGAAGTCTTAAAAAAAATATATATATATATTGTTTGTTCCAAAGCAATACTGCCACCTATTGGTACAAAAAGAGAACTATACCTTAATGTTTAATCTGCAAGTGGTAATAATGATGCGGAGTCCCAGGCAATTAACCATGGACAAAAATAAAACTAATGTTACTTCAGCATTTTCACCCTGCTGTGCCCCCAGAGCTTCCCCCAAGAGATAAAGCTCATAGGATTCTTAAAAGTATGCCACAAAACCAAGTACATGGTAGGGCATTGGAAGTGCCTCTGGAAAGCTTGAATCACTGCCTCCATTTGCTTGAGAGAAACTTGTTTCATTGTCAACTATCATTCCACACGACAAGATTTGAAGATCAAAAAACTACTTTTTCTGTTCTGTACAGGAGTAAATTCTCCCAGTAAATCTCACGTGTATTAAAAAATATGTGTCCTTGCTATGTTTTGCCTAATGGTATATTTATTTGGCAAATCCTACTTTATTCATTGACTTCCATTTATTAAACTTTACTATTTTTTATTGCTGGACATAATAAAGTTTTACTATAACATGAAAACAAATGCTTTGAACAATCATAAGAGAAAATTACATCTTCTCCTGATAAATACTAAAATCTTAACACTAATGCTGCTTATATACTGAAGATACTGTAAAATAAACATAACGCAAGTAAGTGTTCTGTATACATGGAAGACTTGGCAGTTTAATTTTTAGTGCATCTTTCTCTTATTTATTTGTGTGTATATTAATTTTCCAAACCTTTATTAGGAAATTATTATATGTCTGTATTCTGTTAAAAGGTAGAAATATAGAGATTAATGAGACACAGTCCCTGCCCACTGAAAGGCCATACTCTAGGGGGCTAAGAGAGACACAAAGACAAATAATTATAATATTTTGTAGAAAGTATAGTTATCAAATATTATAAAGACATAAAGAGGGGCACCTGGGTGGCTCAGTGGGTTAAGCCTCTGCCTTTGGCTCAGGTCATGATCTCAGGGTCCTGGGCTGGAGCCCTGAATCGGGCTTTCTGCTGAGCAGGGAGCCTACTTCCCCCTCTCTCTCTGCCTGCCTCTCTGCCTACTTATGATCTCTCTTTCTCTGTCAAATAAATAAATAAAGTCTTAAAAAAAAAAAAAAGACATAAAGAAAGGGACCTCAATCCTTCCATGGAAAGATAGAAAGAAGGGCAGTTTCATGGGTGGGTGATCCTGAGTCTTAAATAGGTGTTGTCTTGGCAGAGGGTAGGGATAGGGGTTAAGGATGGTGGAGGGCTGATGCGGATGTTGAAGTGTCCATGGATTTGCAGGTGGAGTGATCCAGCAGGTACTGGAAGTAAGAGTCAGAAGCAAGGGCACAGGTGAGAGAGTGAGATATGAATTTGGGATTTTGCCTAGAGTGACTGTGTAGCAAATGAAAACCCCATGGACTGGGGGTGAACACCCAGGAAGGCAGAAGTGGTTTGTTTCACAGAGAACCTCTAGCAGCAAAAATCAGAGATTCTCCAAGAGAACTGGGGAAATTCCATCATGCACTTGGAATCCAAGAGGACTAATCCACAGCCTGTAGGGCAGGTTGGTCAAAAATTTTGTCTTGTTTCACTCATCAGGGTTCATAATTTTTTTTAAATAGTTGCCAACACTCTAGGGTTGAGAGAGGTCACATAAAATCTGCATTTCTATCCTCCCTTGAAGCAATGGAAAAGCTGGGTATATGGGATCTATACGAGTTCATGGGGCTGCCTCTTTGCTATGGGGACAAGCTCTTCAGGTTCCCACATACTCATATTTCAATGTGGCCTGCTTCGTTTATTGACATGGTCTGCCTGGCTTCTCTGGACATTTGAGTTTGTGGTCTTTCTGCAGAATTTCAAGAAGGGTGTGACAGACAAATGTCCAATGTGCCAGAGGAATGAATAAAGAATGAGAAAATCTGGGGCACCTGGGTGGCTCAGCCAGTTAGGCCTCTGACTGTTGGCTTTGGCTGTGATCATGATCTCAGTCCTGGGATCAGGCCTCGTGAGGGGCTCAGCCCTTGTCCCTCTCCCTTGGCTCCTCCCCCTTCTCTCAAATACATACATACATACATACGTAAAATCTTAAACAAACAAACAAACAAACAAACAAATGAGAACATCTCCCCTGCCTTTTTTTTTTTTTTTAAAGATTTTATTTATTTATTTGACAGAGAGAGATCAGAAGTAGGCAGAGAGGCAGGCAGAGAGAGAGAGAGGAGGAAGCAGGCTCCCTGCTGAGCAGAGAGCCCGATGCGGGACTCAATCCCAGGACCCTGAGATCATGACCTGAGCCGAAGGCAGCGGCCTAACCCACTGAGCCACCCAGGCGCCCCTCCCCTGCCTTTTGATTAGGAAATTATGAGTCATCTGAATGACCTGAGTAAGGAAAGATTAAGAAGATGATAAGGCACAGAAATAAGATCACAGTGGTGGTGGGTGGAGGAGTAGGGAGGAGGGAAGTGGGTGGTGAGTATGGAGGAACAGAGAATTTTTTCTGTTAAGGGACATGGAGCAGAAATTTTTTGCTTCGTGGGCCATATGATCTCTCTCACAACCACTCAACCACTCTGCTGTTGTAGAGCAAAAGCACTTGTAGACAATATATAAACAAATGAGCACATTGATATCCCAATGGAATTTTATTCACCAACACAGGCTTCTTGTGGGCTCTCCCCTACCAAGCTCCAGAGGGGGCCTGCTGGGTCAAAGGGTGGAACATCAGGTTGAGAGGAACCTGAGCAGGGCTGCAGACACGAGAGGAGGGGCCAGTGGAGAAGCAGATGTGGAAAGTCCAGGAAAACGGGAGGAAGACCAGTGATGCCACTTCCAGAGGGTGCATGTGGGCCAAGCCCTCCCTGGGTGGTTTGGAGGGGGGGGGGTCTTGCCCACTGAGCCCCGGGTGGAATTGGACAAACAGTCTGAAGGGTGTATGCATGAAAAAGGTAGGACATGGATTGTGCTGTTGCTGCTGTTGTCCGTTTTGTGAATAAAGTAGGAAGTGAAGCAATTACCCGAGAGTCACTGAGAAGACAGGATGAAGAAGTTTGTCAAACACAGCTAGAAAGACTGATAAACAGTGCTCAGGGCTCAGCTGGGGGGCAAAGCACTGGATTCTGTCAGTCCCTGAGTGCCCTTAGGTGAATGCCGCAGTAGGCTCAGAGGTCAGCTTCAGAGAAGGCAGCTGATGGCACAGATCATGGGTGTGGTTTTGCCAGAAGCTGGTAATTCAGAACAAAGGAGCCGAGTCCTGGAGAGTAGAGGCGGAGAGGGTCCACCTAGCCTGCCAGGAAGGAATTCGAGATTTTGGGGAAACAAGTATGGGCAGGGATGAGGCAGAGAAAGTGGAGAGGGTAAGAGATGATCTGCAGGTGGACTGCTGCAGTGTAGAATTTCTGTGTTAGGGCATTTCTAGGATTGTAAGACCCAGGATGGACTCTTTGCTTGGGGTGGGGGTGGGGGTTGCTGAGGTGCAATGCAGCCAGGGAGATTCAGGACTTGTGAAGTGAAACTGCTCCCCAGCTGTCTTCACAGGGCTTGAAATCTCTCAGGCTTTGGAGTGGGGGCAGATTTTCCTCAACGACAGAGAGTGACCCGAAGGCAGTCGATGACAGCAATGAAGGGACGACACGTGTCTGGAAAGGCAGGAGCAGTAGCACTCCTTCCAGGCTTGCAGACGCCTGCCCCAGAGCCCTGCAGAGCAAGTGCCTTGGTTGCCAAGGAGACCTGTCTGTATCTGACTCCACAGACAAGGCAGGCTGGTGCCTGTGATTCAAGATACTGGGGAGTCGGCCATTTATGCTCACCCTCTCCATAATTCCCGCGAGCCCTGCTGGGAGCTTTCTCTGGCGTTTGGACTGTCTTGTCAGTGGAGTATATCCGGTCATCCCCTGCTGGCTTCTTTTTGCCTGTCCCATTGTGTTCAAGTTGTAGCTCCAGTCAGTAACGGATGTCCTATCCCCTCTCTCTTCCACCAGCAAGTAGACAGCTGGTCACAACATCTGTCCAAATGTGTCCTTGCTGAAGAGCCAGTACTCTTCCTAAATGACAGTGCCACACCCCTGGGGGCTGTGAGAACTGGGCTGTGGCAGGACCCCTTTGGGATGTCTGTTAGGGATGGTGCAAGTTGTAAACAGTTAGTGACTTCTCTCCTCCCAGCTCTGTCCTGAGACGAGCCTCAGACCTGGACTCCCCAGGTGGGGGATTCTGAGGAGTGTCCCAAGAGAGCTCTAATAATGGACATAATAAAAGAAGACAAATATGCTGTGTGTGGCTTATTTAAACTACACATAGTATAATTTTCATGGCATTGTGAACAACTCAGTTTAAACTAATAAATGCCACCTTTTTTCCCCCCAGAAATTGTAGCTTTTCTTTTGGTACCAAGTATGAGCCGGCTCTGCTGTCTAAGAGGAACACATGGTCCACAGAGGTTAAGACGGAAGATGCCAGCCCCCAAGGTGACACTCTACCCTTATCCCTGAAGCCTGGGGAGCAGAGGCTGAGTTGGCCAGGTTCCTCAGCTACCACATCTGGAAGAGACACATTCCCATCAGGTGTTCAAAGAAGAACAACAATGGAGACCTGAATGCCCCTGGGCTCCCTTTGCTTGTCTTAGGCATGAGTCAGACCCAAAAGCTGGCTTTTGTCCCCTCAGTTAAGAGCTAAGACCCATGACTCTCCAGACCAGCATCTCTAAAAATAGCCAGAGCCTGGGCATGTGACCTGCAGGTGGGAGAGGTTCCAGTGAGAGAATGCCAATTCTTCTTAATTTTGTGAGGTTGGGGAATATTGGCCCACATCCTGAAAGGACTGACAGCTTTGCATGTTAAGATACGGAGTGGGGAAAACATTCAACCGTAGTTCTCATTTTAGACAGAAGAATCAATCCTTATGGTATTAATATTTTGGAGTTTTTTGTTTGTTTGATTGTTTGTTTGTTTGTCTTAAGAAGTCTGAAAGCTGTCCACCCAACTTATCTCATTTTACTTGCAGAGTAATTTTAAATATGCCATCTAAGCCAAACTACATTCATCTAGAAATACTTGTATAGATGTTATGGTATACTCAGACAAGAGAATAGGATACAAGTTAAGAAACTGTTTCATTTTCATTTAGTAATGTCTATTCTCTGCAATGTGGGGGGAAAAATGGTACCAGTTTGTTTTTCAACCTAAAGCAATTATTTGAAAACTTTACATAGGAATCGCCTGGAGCTTTTAAAAAGTCCTGATGCCTAGACCTCACCACAGACCAATCACATCAAAATCCATGGGAGTGGGAAAGAGGAGTCAATAGTTGTAGACTTCCCCCAAGTGATTGCCAGGAACAGCCAAGACAGAACCACTGAAGAGTGTCATTTACCCCAGTGACAACAGGTGTCTCTATTAATTCATTTCATGGTATATTCACTGCCATTTTCCCTTAGCACTCTGAGGGTTGATTTGATTATCCTGAGGGTATCTCTGGAGCCTAATAAAATCATAATCATTGGGGAGCAAGTAGGGGCAAGAGCCAGGTGGGAAGCAGAGAGTTTGCAAACCAGAGGGGGGACATTCGGTGTCATCAAACCTGGAGGAGCCCAGAGGAGCTGTTTATCAAAGTCGGAGGTCTGAACCGGAGTCTAGAAAGGCAGAGGATGGCAGCCGCAATAGTAGATATGTGTATGAGTGAGGAGTGCACCAAGGACCTTTCCTGGAATAATTTTTTCTGCAACTGGATCTTACAGGCCAAATGTAGAAGGACATTTGGGTGGGCCTGCTCTGTTTAAAGAGACAGGAACACAGTGTACAGACTCTGATTTCTTGAAGTCTCTAAAGCTATGATTCTTGGAAGGAATTTTTTTCTAGCTGAGAAATTCATTTATTTTCGTTTTGTCAAGAAAACCAACCACATTCATTTATCAAATATGTTTTGAGAGCCTTTTCTGTGCTGAGTACACCATCAGTTGCTAGAGATGCAAAGATTATCTAGAAAGCAGTGTCTGCCTGTGAGTGTCCATAACCTAGATGGGGAAATGGATGCATCAGCTAAAATCTTTTAAATAAAATGTGGCAGAAAATAATGCTATATTTAAACAAAGTTCTCTGAGTCTGGCGTCAACCCTAATGACATTAACCCTTGTTGGTTTCATTTTCCTGCTTCCACTGATATATTCCAGACTTTCTATTTTATGCATATAATGTAAATTAACACTCTGTTGGTTTGTGCTGTTGTCATTTGGGAGATATATAAGGTGAGCTACAGGAAAGCAATGAACTGGCCTCTAAACTCACACCATTGTGATCACCTGGAGCGCTTTCTTGGTTTAGTTGTTGTTTTGTTTTGTTTTGTTTTTTAAGACTATTTATTTATGTGAGTTTTTAAAGACTATTTATTTATGTGAGAGAGAAAGAGAACATGAGTTGGGGAGAAGGGGCAGAGAGAAAGGGAGAATATGCTTCCTGCTGAGTAAGGAGCCTGATGCGGGGCTTGATCCCACAGTGCTGGGATTGTGACCTGAGCCCAAGGCAGGAACTTAAGTGATTGAGCCACCCAGTTGCCCTTGGAGCATTTTTTTTAAAAGCCCTGTCCTCTTCCTAGTGGACTTATCCTTTTCCTTCTTATTTGATCATTAAACCATCTAGCTTCCTTCAGGGGACTCACCTTTTCCTATCAACTGGTCATAATAGCCAAATCTGTGACTATATACCTGAAAGATTCAGATACTGATACTTAGAAGACTTATTTTTCTTATATTTATCACCAAGGTCACCTGCTCTGAAGGCTGTGAACTTAGTTCTCTGACAAGGTTCTTACACGTTGTTTACTAAGTAAAGCACCCAGACTCCGTGACTGTTCTGAGCCCTCTCTACGGGTGGCCATATACTAACCCACAGATATAGTCCCATCTTGTTCAACAGCCTGTCTCCCTAAGCTGTGTTCATTAAATAAGAAAAGTTCTGTAAGGTACTTGGTGCTTTGCTCAGCACATGATAAACTCCCCAAAAAGGAGTTAGCAGGATATAGTATTCTGAAAAAGTTGAAGAGAAGTTCACTCATGAACAAGTGTGAGGATCTCAAAGGAAGACGGGTGGTCTTTGGAAACCATCATGGGGGCAAGAAACAAGGGGATCGATGTCTCAGCGGGGTATGGGGGGCAGGCAATTTGGGATTCTAAATAGAAGAGCAGGGGCAGCTTAGCTGGAGTCTGGCGTGTGTCCCTACAGAAGGGGCAGTTCTTTACAGAAGTTAACATAGGCTGAATGGCTACTGTTAAGAGGTTGTTTCTTTTTTTCAATCTTCTCAAGTTTTTGAGGTGTTGCCTGATTCTACTGCACTACAGTCTGGGTGGGGGGAGGGGAATATCTGCTTTACCTACATCTCTGCTCCCAGTGGTATTTATCTATTTATCTATCTATTTATTTGAGAGCATGCACAAGCGAGAGGGAGGGACAGAGGGAGAAGCAGACCCCCCACTAAGCAGGGAGCCCGATGCAACCCAGGACTCTGGACTCCATCCCAGGACCCTGGGATCATGACCTGAACTGAAGGCAGATGCTTAACCGACTGAGCCACCCAGCCCCTCACCCCCCGTGGTTATTTTTTCATCTTTTGTTTCATCACACCCTCTTTTTTAAATCATGATCCCTAATCTTTTATATATCTTTTTTCTCTTCCCTCAACAAATTTATTTGCAGTCTCCCTGTGACTTCTTTAGCCTCTTGCCCTTTTCCCATTTCCCTGAGCCCTCCCTGTGCAGGACCTCACTGCGTCTTCGAGTGATTACGGCACAGCCTCGCAGTGGGATTTCCTCAGCCGCTGCAGTGGAGCGTTCTGAGCTGAACTGTAGCATGCTTATTAGAACAATACTTTATACAAGAAATATAACTGTTGCTTTTCTAATCATTCAGCTAGACTGAAGGAGAGAGGAAAAGAAAGAGCCTAAGCAGGGAGTTGAGAAGAGAATGATCGGGGCAGGAGGGAAAAGGTACTAAAACATAAAGGGATGTAGCTGCTTAAAACCCACATGACAAACAGTATCGTCTGGTAGGTCAGTGATATTTGCCAGACTGATTTAAGGCTTAAAGAGGTGGCAGATTTGCTGAGCAAATACAGGGAGGCCAGACAGGCCTAGGGAGCCAGAAGGCTAAATTAGATTATCAAACATAAGATACCAAGTAAGGGAACTGCTTCTGTACAGTGTTTAGAATAAATAAGCTGCAAGAGTTAATTCCTCCCAGGCGTCCGCCCTTGGGGTAGAGTCAGGATTAAATGAACGCAGTAGTTTAAACATAAACATTCTTTGTTTGCATGACTCCACAGAGGAAGAGGATTTATTTCTAGGGTGGCTCAGCTGCCTGGTTCTTCCCGATTTTATCTGTGTTCCCTTGGCAAATTAAGCAGGGAAACCTAATGTTATTCGTGCCACTTTCCACTCAGTCTCTGAGGATGGAAACATCAGCATCATCCTTAACCTACCTCATCTCTTGGGCAGAAGGCCCACGCTGCTGCCTTCTTCTTCCCTTTTTACTTAGCATCCACACCAGTCCCGTTGCCCTGCAGTCCACTCTTCGTGGCTACTGTTTATGCTAACAACCAGCACACCCAATGAGGTCTCCTCCTGCTGAGTCACACATGCCAAGCCTTGCTGTCTCCAGAGCAAGGGGCAGGGCCCTCAGCTTTGCTTCTTAGAGACGCTTGAGTCAGACCCCATTGCAGCAACTTCCACCACTGACCTCCGCAAACGCCAGCTCCCGTAGCTGTCTTTTTCCTGAACCCACCAGAACTTTCCATGCTCTATCGTCCTTCTCACGCTTGGAATGTTCCTCTCTTCTCCATCTGGTTAGAAAACTGGCACTCACCAAGTGGCAGTACGATTCTTTGCAAGACTGGCTGCTCATGACAGGCTTCTGGGCCTTGCTTTGAAAAGACACGCGTTCCAGACCCCTGGGCTCTGCTGCAGAGCTGCGGAGTCCTAATATATGGAAGGATATTTGAGAGTCATTTCGAAGGATGAGAGCGACCAAAGTATATGACATTAATATTTATAAGCTTTTGATTTGAAGGCCTACTTTGTGCCTCACCTAAAATTGCTAAGTATTCTTATTTTTGAGTGACAAAAGCTAGGAAGGGTTAAAAACAAATCCATATGTATTAGTTCCATAGGCACTGAAATCTTTCCTACTTTACCCCAAGCCCCATGAGGTTAGAATGTGGGGAGAGGTCTGTGGGGAGGAGGAAGACATCTGCCTCTGGTCATCACAGATGAAGAGCTGAGTCCTAGGACTACCTGATCTCAGAAGCAGAGTGCTGAGTTTCACTTCTCTGTTCATGGTGCATTGGCACTATCCATCCGGGCAAGGCCCTTCTCTTGTTTTATTGATCAACTTCCTGTTTATCTTGAATTCTCCCATACTTAACTATGCTAACGTATGTAATGTCTTTGTGTATGCATTCTTCTTCTTCTTTTTTTTTTTTTTTTTTAAGATTTTATTTATTTATTGGACAGAGAGAGAGAGAGCACAAGTAGGCAGAGAGGCAGGTAGAAGGAGAGGGAGAAGCAGGGTCTCCGCTGGGCAGGGAGCCCGATGTGGGGCTTCATCCCAGGATCCTGGGCTCATGACCTGAGCTGAAGGCAGCTACTTAACCGACTGAGCCACCCAGGCGCCCCTATATATGCGTTCTAGCATAATGTGCATTGTTATTGTGCATAAGTTTTGGTTTATGTAAATGTATGCAAATTTTAAGTTCTCTATGCCATCCTGTTTCTTATGCCTGGATTGCCAATTTGGAAGTAATGGGAAGTCTCAGAGCCCTGCAGTGGACATTTTACATTTTTCATGAAATACCTACTCTGTGTGACTCTAATAAGGAGGGAGGCAGTATGGCCATGTGGCTAAAAGTTCTGGCTCTGGATTCTGAATGCAAGGGCTCAAGTTGTAGCTCTGCTCTTTATTAACTTCATGGTCTTAGGTAGGTTACTTAACTTCCCTGTGTTTTAGTTTAATGATCTGTAAAGTGGGGATACTCTAGCACTTATCTCAGAGGTTGTTATAAGGATTAACTGTGATAAGCACATCTGGGCTGTTCCTCTTTTGGAGAAAAATCGTATTACAACAAACGACAAATGGTACGACAAACTGTTTGTAACTTCCACCTTCTTCTGGATCTTCAGTGATGCTCATTGTCCCCTCAGTTGTAGCTAGTCAAGTCCTTTTCAGCAATTCCTCACCATATTTCCCAGATTCTCCGAATTGCTCCATCCCCAGGAGGCCCACATTCGGCAGATGAACTTGCCTCTTATTTTTCAAAGAACTTAGAGATCATGAGGCATAATATTGGATGCATTTTTCTTCTCCCAAGGAAAGCACCTGTGCTCACTTTCTGCTCTCTTGTTCCTGAGAAGTAGAAATTCTGCCTCTCCAATTTTGGAGTGTCAAAGTCCCTGCCCTTGGGAAAATAAACATGCCAAAATGGGGGGGTGGCTTGGCAATAACCAAATAATCCTTATAGAAAATATTTTTACCTAGCCAGAAGTGCTTTGAAGCTGACACAATAGGGAGACTTTCATGTGGATGGAAAGGGAAGGCCTTTCTGAGGAGGCTGACAGTGAAGCTGACACAAGGCTGTCACGTGGAGATCAATGGGCCACAAAGTCTAGACAGAGAGAACAATCTGCTAAAACGCTCAGGGGAAAGGAGCTTGATGCAGGGTGAGAAACCACAGGTTGGCCAGTGATGCTGAAGTCCACTAAGCAAGGGGGAACGTGGTGGGAGATCAGGCCAGAGCAACACTGCCCAGTGGAACTTTCTATAACATAAATGTTCTGCCTCTATGCTATACACTATGGTGTCCACTAGCCACATGTGCTATTCAAGTTATATTAATTAAATAAAACCTAAAATTCAGCTCTTTAATCACACCAGCCACATGTGGTTCCATGAATATAAATACAAATATTTTAAAGTATGTATCTGACAGCTCTCACTAGCATTTCAAATGCTCAATAGCCACCTGTGGCTAGTGGCTAGGCTACCATATTGGGCAGTACGGGGTCAGAGGGAGAGCAGGGCTAAGGGTGGTGAGAAGTGTCTCAAGTGGTTTGGAGCAGATTACTGTGATTGATTTACATGGGAAAAGATCTCTGGGGCTGCTGGGCAGAGGGCAGGGTGGGGAGGCAATCCGGAGAGGTGGGGGAGGTAGCAGTGAGACCAGTTACAGTCATTGTAGTTGCCTGGGAGGGAGAGAAGGGTAGGCTGGCCTAGGTCAGCAGCAGTCGATCAGAGAAGTGGATGGATTCCCAAATTATTCTGGTGATAGGTCCAACAGAAGTAACTGATGACTTAGATGTGAGATGTGAAGGAAAGAAAGGAATCAAGGATGACGCCTACACCCTTTTTCAATCTGGGTAAACTTACTCCATCATGTGTCTTAATGCTGTTAATTAGGCTCTTCCCATTTTTTTTTTTTTAAGATTTTATTTTATTTATTTGCCAGAGAGAGATGATCAACAAACTTAGAGCATTTAAGGATTGCCTGATGCGGCTGGGGGGGTTCTGCCTTTCCCTGACCCCTCCACCGAGGTTGCTGTTTTCCAGGTCACTGCTGACTTTCTCAGTGCCAAATAAAATGGCTGAGTCTCCATTCCCATCGTGGCACATGGGCGGTTGTCTGTCTTTCCCCTCCATCCACTGTCCCCTGAGCCCCTTCTTGCCTCTCAGTGGGTGCCTTCTCATCTGTCTCTATCTGCTCCCACATGGCCCTCCCAGCCGCAGCTCCCCCAGACTCCGCCGTGTTTCTCGGCTCTTGCACCAGCTGGGTCATCAGATCCACGCCGTCGTCTGCATTTCCCAGCTCTATTCTGCCTCTCCCAAATCTGTAACACAGCAGCACTAGCCATTTCAATAAGCCAGGGATTTTGCTAATTGAGTTAAACACATTATCTCATTTAATTTTACCCTGAACTCAGTGGGGGCAGGTATGACTCTTCTCATTGTCAGATGAAGGAGTAAAGTTTTAGGAAGGTGTTAAGACTTGCCCGAGCTCAAAGAATTAGAAGTGGCAGGGCTAGGACTGAAAGCCAGGCCAGTGCTTGCTGCCGTCTGGACCTCCGGGTCTGACCTCACATTTCCAGATTTGTACTTGGAGCCTCCTTGCCAAAAGCACAAGCATGTCTCTCGCACGCCTGAAAATAGGCATGAAACCAAACTTCTCACCTACTCCTTCCCTTCTGTGACCCCTACAAACACATAGGAACAGACCGAAGTATCTCCTCTCCTTGTTTGGTTTCATGGTCCAACCAATCCAATCTCCAGACTAGAAATATCTTTGTCTTTTACTGTTTCTCTACCTTTCTACATTCAGTTGATCTCCAAGTCCCTCAAGAGGTACTTCGTAGGTGTTCTCCCCCAAAGGAAGACCGCTTGCTAGAGCTTGGGCGCCACTCCAGCCTGCATTAGGATCACCTGAAGGGCTCCTTTCTTATTCCAAATCTTGGAACCCCATAGCAATTTGGGGAATTAAACAAACAAATAAACAAACAAACCCAAATTAAAACAACATATACTCTTGAGTCTAGCTTCTTTCCCTCAGTGTAATAGGAGATTCATCCATATTATTGCAGAGTTGTGATTTGTCCATTCTAATTGCTATATAGTATTTCATTCTGCAAATAAACTGTAATTTCTTTATTCACTTTACTATTGATGGGCATCTAGATGGTTAACAACTGAGATTTGGGATATATTAAGTTAAGAACTTTTGTTCAACAAAAGCACTAATAGCATGAGATGTAAAGAAAAATATTCTCTCTATATATACATATATATATACATATATATCTAAAACAAAAAACTTGTACCTTGAATATAATAACATATATAGAACATATTAATAAGTTAAAAAAAGCAACTCAAGTAAAAAATACTTTGACAAAAGTATTTTAGAAAAAAAGTATACAAACGACCAATAAATGTATGTTCAGCTTCATTAGTGTTTCAAGATATGCAAATTAAAACAATCACTGAAATGGTTGAGATAGAAAGGACAGAATCCCAAGTGATGGTGAAGGTATGGGATAAAAGGGAATTCTCAGACACTGTTGATGTGATTGCTGATTTGTATAACTGCTTTGGGAAGCTCTTTGAGAGTATCTACAAAAGTTCTTTGAGGGGGACGCCTGGGTGGCTCAGTTGGTTAAGCAGCTGCTTTCGGCTCAGGTCATGATCCCAGCGTCCTGGGATCGAGTCCCACATCAGGCTCCTTGCTCCGCAGGCAGCCTGCTTCTCCCTCTCCCTCTGACTCTGCCTTCCACTCTGCCTGTGCTCGCTCTCGCTCTCTCTCTGACAAATAAATAAATAAAATCTTTAAAAAAAAAAAAAAAGTTCTTTGAGGGTATCTACAAAGGCTGATCACATGCATATCTTATGATTAACAGCTCTATTCTCTGATCTATATACTCCATAGAATATATATATACACATACACACACACACAAATATGTGTGTATATATGTATATACACATACATATGTGGATATGTATGTGTATATATGTGTGTGTGTGTGTGTAAATATATGTGTATATGTGTGTGTGTGTGTGTGTGTGTGTGTATGCCCCAAAAGACATTTGGGACATGTTCTCAGCAGCACATTTGTTATGGCCCCAAAGAACTTTTTTTTTAAGATTGATTTATTTGACAGAGAAAGAGAGAAGAGAGCATATGCACAAGTGGGGGTGGGGCAGAGGGAGAGAATCTTCAAGCAGATTCCCTGCTGAGCGCAGAGCTCCCCAAGACCAGTGAGATCATGACCTGAACCAAAACACCCAAGAGTCGGACACTTAGTCGACTGAACCACCCATCCTTCTTTCTAAGTTCTTTTATAGGGGATTTTGTGGATCACTCAGGGTTGAGAACTATAACAATACCAAATTCACTTCTGATTTAGAATTTCAATTTAAACTTTCTTTTTACGTACTGATTTAATAGGAAAATCGTAAGTCATTACCTTTCTCTTTTTCAAGATATAAGGTTAAATGATGAAAATGGCCAAAAATTATTTACTTATGAAATACTTATTTTTTAATTATTTGTTGAAATACTAAATATTTTAAAGAATTTTTTTCTTATGTGGCAGAATCTCAAGAGGTCTTTGGCACTGATGGTAGGATCTAATTTGGAAAGAGATTCAAGTCAGGAAAAAGTAATAGTAATCCTTTAGTGATAAGTTTGTACTGTAATATGATACAACTTGGTCATCATTTGAATCCTGAAATGAAAAAAGGAGACTGAAAACCATTTCCCCTCCCAGGGAAGACACCTATTCCTCAGGCAACATCACCAAGGCAACCATCTTTGTAAGTCAGTCTATCCCTGGGGAGGCCCTGAATGGTAGCCAGGCGCTCTGCTGGGTGTTAATTGCCCCAACCCTCATGATAGCCCTGGGGGTGTTTTCTTTTTTACTGCTATTTGACAAGTGAAGGAGTTGTGGTATTAACATTTCATGGGGGAAGGGGTGGTGATTAGGAAAAAAGTCTAATTTCCTAGGGAGGTGATAATTATTAAAAAGTTAAGAAACACTGCTCTAGATAAACATTAGGAGAGGAGGGTACTATGATTAGGTTGTAACTTGTCACTGAAGATCTATTTTCCAATAGGACATGCCCGGCCTGAATTTTGCTTAATGTTACCTGAATGAAAGCCCTACCATACCTTGGGGGAAAATACAGTGTTTCCCATTCAAATATTCTGGGCCTCTTCTTAGTGGGCACAGTCATTCTATCCTTCTTTTGTCCACAAAAGCCTTTCCTGAAGGTCCTTGGTGGGAAGTTCTGAGCAGGCTGACAATGGAGTTATTAGTGGGTCCAGGAGGCTGGGAAACCAGAGGACTGGTAGAGGGTGAAAAAATACAGTTGCAGGTAATTATGAGCAAGGCAGTTGGATAGAGGGGAGCAATGATTTACCCTTCTAGGCTCTGACCTTGCAGAGTGGGGTCCTCAGAAGGGAGCATCAGCACCAGCCGGGAGCTTGTTAGAAATGCAGCATCTCAGGCCCCACCCCAGCCCTAGGGGGTCAGAAAGCAAAGTTCACAAGACTCCCCTGTGGTTTGTGGGCACGTTCGAGTTTTGAGAAGCACAGCTGTAAACTAGTGGTTCTCACATTGGCTACACATTAGAATCACCTGAAGAGATTAAAAACTCTTAAGACCCTCAGGCTCCACTCAGGGATATTTAGGCGCTTGTTCCAGCAGACTCTTGGGGGAGTGTGTTTGATGCTGAATGACCTGATTTATGGTTTGAACGGATCACTCCGCTGCTGGAAGGATAGTCTGTGAGTGTGTGTATGTGTGTGTAAGTGGTGCAGGATCAGGCATGGAAGCAGGGAGACCTTCCATATGCGCTCTGTCAAGCAGAGCAAAACTGGATCAGTGTTGTTTTTACTCATACCTCTGGGCTTCCCTTCAAGGTAGGAAAAAGATCCCAATTTCATTTCATATGGTAAGGTCCACATCCTCCCTGGACTCTGGGCTTCACGGGAACATTGCAAGTAATCCACGTTTTAAGAAGGTCACCTGGCAGCAGCATTTCAAGAATAAATTCTCCAGGAACCATGGAGGAAGTAGAAAGGTTGCTAAGGAGGCTTTCCAGGAGAGACATCATGGTGGCTTCATCTAGGATGGGGAGCGGAAGAGAAGTGGAAAAGAAAAGAAGAGTCCCATTTGGACTGATTTTTGGAGTGCAGCTGCTGAGGGAATTGGATTTGGTAAGTGAAAGAAAGAGGACTGCTTGGCATTTTTAGCTTAAACAACATTCTTAAAAACCTGTTAATATGGTTAATTATAGTCTTTCTATGTTTAATCCAGATCACCCTTTCTCTCTTGCAATTATATAATGCTTGGGATAATTAAACTTTCAGAGCTCTAGAAGTGTCTGAATACTGTTCTCACATCAATCTTCAATCTGTGTTGTGACTACCCAGATTTATTATGTATGTTGAATCCAAGCATAATGTTTAGTTTCAGTCCTCTCAAATCACTGCAAATTATGAGGTTGACCCACATTCTGCTTGTTGAAACTCAGCGGTCACAGTTCTTTTGGGAAAACCAGGGTTTCTCAACTGTAACACTCTTGATACTTTGGGTCACATAATTCTCTGTTGTGGGGCACTATTCTATACATTTTAGGATGTTTAGTAGCATTTCCTGGCCTCTACTCTTAGATGTCAGAAGGACTTTCTCAGTTGTGACCAAGCAAAATGTCTCCAGACATAAACAATTATTCTCCGGAGGGTAAGATTGCCCCAGGTTGAAGGCCACTCAACCAGGGCTGTGAGGAAGACTTAGACTGTAAATTTTTGGTTTTCTAGTAGGAATGTACTTCAAGGAGAATCTGTTGTCCTTTCATTCAAGGGGCTTTGCATCTTTGAACTGGCTTAAATCTGACAATTGGCTGAGGGTCCACAATTCTTTATTGTTAAATAGGTCTAGTGGTGAAAAGACCACACTGCTTATACTAATCGAGTGAGATATTAGTAGGGTGATCATTTATTTCAGTCCTAGGGACATCGTGATCAATTATTGAATGTGAAAGCTCTCTATGGGTCTGACTTCTGTGTTGCCCTTTCAGCTGTGCTGCCCATTATGGTAACAACATCTTCATCTTTTGTGATTAAATGCCACCAAGTGATTCCTGCTACCCCATGATTTCATTATCCCCATCAGAATCATGGACCCCTGGGGCGCCTGGGTGGCTCAGTGGGTTGAGCCTCTGCCTTCGGCTCGGGTCGTGGTCTCAGGGTCCTGGGATCGAGCCCCGCAGCGGGCTCTCTGCTCAGCGGGGAGCCTGCTTCTCCCTCTCTCTCTGCCTGCCTCTCTGCCTGCTTGTGATCTCTCTCTCTGTCAAATAAATAAAATTAAAAAAAAAAAAAAAGAATCATGGACCCCTGTTTGATGGCAGCATTTCTTCTTCTTATTTCTAATCTTTAGACAACAGCCACCACAGAGCTCTTTACAGATGCTAGCCTTCTTTCCCCAATGTATTTCTCAAAGCCTTAGTCAAAGGTATATCCTCTGGACAATTCTGAGGAACGTGGAGAGTATTACATAATGTACTTAAGCATATCATTTTCCCTAAGCCTTGGTATCCTTTCATCAGTGTACTGAGAGGGTTATGAAACTTCAAATCCATTTAGTGCAAGTGTCTTTAACTCCAGGGTTCAGTAACCAACCAACCAAACTTTCAAAGCCATTCACAGCCTAGAGAGCCAACACACTGATTCCAGAAACCCTGCTTAGTGCACCTAAGATCAACTGATTTCAGAGGGTCCAACATTATGTGTCTTCTTCTCTGATCCAGTACAACTTAGGATAAATTCTCATGTACCTTACTAAGGTTCTGTCAGTATAAATTGATAAATCATGTGTGTGTGTGTGTGTGTGTGTGTGTGTGTGTGTGTGTGTGTTGACCTCCTTAGGAGTCATGCTTTATAGCTTCCCTCCTGGGGCCCACTGGAACTTGAGTCTGGTTATAGGTATAGAAGTAATGAGAGGCATGAGGGTAGCTCCTGAGTAAGACTGGTGGTTTCCTGCAAGGCAATTACTTTAGGAGATGACATGATGGGTTCTTCAGGCTGGGGAAGACTACACTCTTCAGACAGAGGTGAAGGGCTGCTTCTGCTGGCAAAGGAGGATCAGCAGAACTTCAGGGTTCAAGGTTCCCAGCTTTATTGAAATCTGCTCATATGTTCCCATCCCAAATCGCACATCACTCTTTGGGCATTGTGACTCCCTTACCAAGTCAAGATTAATGTGGAGCCCCCATCCTCAGGAATCTGACCCACCTTTTGCTTGTTAAAGCTCCCTCCTGTGACTGCCAGATCATCCTCTTTTTTCTGATGGATTTCTTTCCTTCTCTGCTTTTTTTGCCTGCCTTTCTTTTAGTTCTTTTCTAACATTGCATCCCCAGGGCACCACCTTTTTTCTTCTCTTTTGCTCTTTGAGAATGAGAAGTTCCACTATCTCAGGGACTGGGACCAATACTGATTGTTTGCATCTGTATAATAGAACCTGGTATTTTTTGAATTACTACCACATGCCATGCATTTTATTAATATATATAATCTTTAACTTAAACAACAACAACAACAACCTATAAAGGTACCTGGGTGGCTTAGTTGGTTAAGCTTCAACTTTTGATTTTGGCTCAGGTCATGATTTCAGGATCTCAGGATCGAGCTCTGTGTTGGGCTCCGCACTCAGTGGGGAGTCAGCTTAAGATTCTCTCTCTCTCTGCCTCTCCCGAGAGGCATTTTGCTTGAGCCAGTTAATAAGTGAATTTGAACCAAGACCTTTCTAACTTGTAAGCTATTGTCCTAACAGCTGAGGTTTAGTGTTGACCAAAGATCCAGCTCTGATCTCCTCGTTATCAGACTTATATATCCAGTGGCATGCTAGAGAGATATCACCTGAATATACCCTATCATTTCAAACTTAATATATAAAAATACATGTCAGTATCATCAGTCTCACCACCCATTCCACTCCAACCTCCTCCAAAACACAAAAACCTCCCCTGGCATTCCCATTCTTTTCAAGGTGACAGTCTCCAGAAATTTCCAGTAGGACACCTCTTTGGGCCCTCCATCTCCCATGTGACTCCCCTCGGATTGCTTGCCGTGTTCTCCAACATTGGGCTCAGAGGTGTCTCTGTGCCTCTGTGGCTCCTGATCTCCCCTTCTACATCCTTCTTGGACTCCTGCCACTGTTCTTTCCATTTCACAATTGGCTCTGTACACTGCTGCCAAAATTACCTTCTGGGGAAAAAAAGAAATCAATCCAGTCCTGTCAGTTTGCTTGAAAACCTATTTTGATGTCCTTTTGCCTACAGAATAAATTTCAATCTCCTTGGTATGCCCCCTCCCAAAGGCCCTTGACAATTGGCCTAGCCTATCCTGCAGTCAGCTATTTTCCCCATACACACAAGTGATAATTTTTCAGATGGATACAGATGCTGTAGAAGTGCAGAATATACAAAGATTTCAAAACTTGAATTCATTTTGACTTTTTATCACATATTTTCTCAATCAATGGGACTAAAAAACAACTATTATGTAGGGTTGTGATTTTATGTTTGGTAGGGAAAGGATTCTTATAATGTAAATATTGGGAATCGACTAGATCATATTTTCATGAAATGTTTTTTTCTGGGTTTGGGGGCTTAATTATTGCAAGTAACTTTCTTAGCCAAAGCTGTTAAAAGGGTATGGGCTCAAAGTTCAAACTTATACCTGGACAAATGAACTTGTTTTTTAATGTATATTTGCAGAGAGGGCAGAGGAGGATGGTGAAGCAATATTGGCCCTAAGACCAAAAAAAGCAAGGAAAGATTTTACTTTTTTTCTCAATTCAGGCAATTGAGAAAAATTCAGGCACTTTTGAAATGCCCTTGGGTCTCTTAATGGACTCCAATCAAGGAATAAATGTAGAGGCAGGAAAAATACATCATTGAATAAAACTATAATGTCATGCTATAAGACTCTGTCTTTATGTCCTGTGGTAGCAGGGGAGATGAAAACTCTTTTCATTTAAAGAAGCCGCTGGTATTTCAGGGGGATCCTCCAGCACACTGTCTTGTGTGGCCGGTCTCCCCCTGGGGAAGCAGTGATGGAGGTTAGAGAGGATGGCGGGGGGGGGGTGCTCAAACATTTGGGTTTGAATCCTAGGCATACTATCTGACTTTCAACAAATCAAAGCTCTGAGACTCCATTTTCTTTCTTTCTTTCTTTCTCCAAATGGGAATAAAACCCACACTTCAGAGTTGTGGTGAGGTTTATGTGAAATCAAGTTGATTTGTGAGGAATTTCTACAGGTTCCTTTGCTTTTCTACCACCTCGTGCTTCCAACTTCTTTATGTTTTGTGCTTCAGTCTCTGACTAGAAGGGTCTGGAGAGCTGATTTAGTCCACTTGGGTTATAGATAAAGAAACCCAGAGGTCTTAGGTTATCCGCAGCTATGTTAAAAAGGAGTCATAAGAGCAAGGCTCCTCCCTGTGTTTTTTTCCTTTTTAGCATTAATTTCATTCTTGGTGATGAAGAAATCAGACACCAGACAAGTAATACTGAGATAGAAAACTGGTTTGCGGGTAGCAAACATTCAAGAGCCTGCTCAGTGCTGTGTTGGTAGCTGGTGGGATAAAGCGTTTGCTGCATCCGAGGTACTCACAGACTGGTGGAAACGCGGATGTAACGCAAGATCTGTATGGTGGGTTAGGTTGGAATAATTGTAAGTGAACTGTCAAGTGCTGTGGACCCAGAGGAAGGAAGCATGCATTTTGTCTGGAACAAAATAGGATTGACATCTAAAATCTGTGGCACTGTGTGTGGGGAGGGCAGCCTACCAGCTCACCGTTCATTAATTCAACACAAATCCGTGTCCGGCAACTACCATGTCATGATACTAGATCTGAGACTAGGAAGAGCACTAACCTACCAAATAATGTGCACGGAGTGGGGACAAAAATAAGATGCAGAGAAAAACAAACAAACAAAAAAACCACTAGGTGATGATTTTCTCTAAAAGAACTATGAAGAAAAGCAAAAGCAGCATTATTTACAGTGCAGCAAACCAGCAACCCCCTGTATAGCTGGGATGGGGCTCGTTGTTCTCTGCAAAGTGCCTCTGGTGTTGGATCATGGCAGCCAGAGGCATGGATACAGCTTTACTCCTTGCCCTCTCCCGGCTCCTGTCCTTTTTTCTACTCCACACACAGCTGCCTCCTGCCCTGTCACTGCCCCCCCCCCACCCCGTTTCCTGGGCTTCTGGTCTGAGGTAGCATCTCCCTAGAAGCAGCAGAGGCTCCACCCATGTGGAGGGGACTTCCGGTCTACTCTGATATGGCCAGACAAACAGAACGTGGAGGAAGGGGGCAGGAAGAAGGCCGAAACAGCCAAGGGCTTCCCCCAGCCTCCTTGGCACAAGTCTGCTTCTATTTTTGCATCACATTTCTGTACAATTTTGACTTATTTGTAATCCAAGTAGGTCAGTAGTGCTCAGCCCTGGTTGGTGAGCAGACTCTTCAAGGGGGCTTTGAAAATATGGGATGATCCAGGCCACAAACAGACCCACAGAAGTAGAGCTCTCTTGGTTGGAAAGCAAGTCTGAGCACGTTTTGTAAAGCTGTCCAGATATTTCTTTTGAGGTGCAGTTAGCGCTGAGAAGCACGGGAGTTAATTCAGTTGTGTAGAGTTTTCCTTGAGAAGTTGTTTTTGTGAGCTACAATGATGGAAAGCTGACAAGCCAACTCCTTTCACATATAAAAAAGGTTACGCTTGAAGATTGTAAATGACGAAGTAAATTGCAGTTTCAAAATACAGAGATTTTTAACCGCTCTTGATATCTCCCTTCAGTATGTAGGGAACTTATGGGAGTAGTTTGGAAGTGTTCTGCTCAGATTCTCATGTCTGAAGGGATGGATAAGGTATTTTGGCCCAGGTGTAAGATCTGTTTTTTTTTTTTTTTTTTTTTTTAAATAATTGTGATGATGATTGGATGTCAAGTATTAATTTTCACTCAAATGATAGTAGCTGACATTTAAAAATTATGTGCCAAATGTACTGTTAGATCTCCTCAATTCTCTGGTTCCATCCAAAGCTCACAAGAGTTGTGGAAGGTTGTTACAGTGTTTTCACTTGGCAGGTTAAGGAGCTGAGACCAAATGTCATCAAGTTTGTAAGTAGTAATGCCGGGATTCCAAAAATGAATATCTCTGATCCTAAAATCCAGATTCTCAAAATTGCAACTTGTGAGAACATGGAACTGGGTGGAGAGCACTGGCCAAAAATAGGATAAAATCCAGGGTGTTTGAGTTTATAGATCAAAGAAATGGCTGGCACTGAGGAGGCTGGAACAGGGGGACAGGAGGTGGACAGGATGATTGCCAAGATAAGATATGGCTGTCCTTGGCCATTTACCTGCGCCCATTTAAGACCCACCCTCCTTGGTAGAAACGGTAGTATCTTGACCTACACGCCAATGAGAACACTCAGGTGAAGAAAGTTGACCCTGAGAGTATAACATTCAATTGAGATGACACTGGGTCTACCACTTGGGGAAGGGGTAGATGGACTTTCCAACTTTCCTTGGCCCATCAGATTTCTCAAAAGCCCTGTTGTTTCTGAGCTTGCTAAGTGATCATCTTTCCTTCATTAGGTTTTTACTGAGCCAGGAAATATGATAAGCATTGGATTGTGACAGTGGTTCCAGAAGGAATGGGGAACTGGGAGATGGTAAAGGGAAAATTGTAGTTTGGGGATACACAGTGTTGTATGTGATGGAAAGTGGTGATATGCTCTAGGCATTGGGGCTGGTTAGGTGGTCAAGTCATGTAATTGCCTATCTGTCTAAAAATAGTGTGCAGAACACCTGGCTGCATTTGGGCACTGGGTGGACAGATGATTAAGGGGATATACCTGGCAGCTGAAAGTGGAAGGCTAAGAGGCTAGGTAGGTCAAATTCAATTAGTTGAGTGTGGCTTAGGTATTGACTAAAATGAAAGCCATATCACATTTTCCATGTTTTCCAGAGACCCTTGAGACTGGGAATGGTGATTATACCGGTATCAGTCAGGGTTCTCCAGAGAGCAAGAGAGAGTAAAGAGATTTATTCTAAGGAGTTAACTCATGATTATATGGAGCTGACAAGTCTGAAATCTAGGGCAGGTTAGCATACTGGAAACTCAGGTAGGATATCTATGCTACATTTCTTGAGGCAGAACTCTTCTCCAGGAAACCTCAGTTTTTGCTTTTAAGGCCTTCAATTAGTGAGATGAGGCCCATTCACATTGTCAAATGTAGTCTGCTTTACTTAAAGTCAGCTGATTGTAGAAATTAATCACATCTACAAAATTCTTTCAGAGTAACATCTAGATCAGTATTTGACCAAACAACTAGATATTGGGGCCTAGCCAAGTTGACACATTAAATATAACCATTACAAGGCCCTTAGATTAGGAGGTAGAGGTCAAGGAGTGCTGTTGAGTGAGATTCATTGTGGATGTGGTGTCACCAGATGTCCCTATAAACTGTATTTGGAGCTATACTCAACAGTGGTGGTTTTTTCAGGGTAGTGGGGAGGTCTAGTGGTCTGCTCTTGCTTGCCAGTTGTATATGACTTCCCCTAGGCTCTTCCCATCTCAAGACTGCCCAGAGAAAGTATTCTGTTGCTGCCAAGATATCAGACTGGAAGATTTCCTGGGCTGGACAGTATCCTAGCTTAGGATTTCTGCTGGACCTGTTTGAATGCTGGGGATATAGCAAATGGTGAATTAAACTGAAGATGGTGGCACTCAAATGACCTAAATCAGAGTGGAACATTTGAATCACCTGGGGATGGGAATACATGCCTTGGCCCCACTGGTGAGATTCTGATTTAATTGTCCTAGGCTGGGACCCTATCATAATTTTAGAACAGTTCCCCCAGTTGAATCGAATATACAACCCAGCTTCAGAATCACTGGTTATCTTAGGTTAGTCAGGCTCTCCTAGAGGAAGCCCCTAGGCCAACCATTTGTCATGTATTTATTAAGGATCTGTTCCAAAGAAATCAGTAAGATAGTGGGGAAGCAGGACAGGAAAGGAAAAATGGCCAGGTCGTAGGTGCCATTTCAGGGCAAGGCCCAGCCTTAGCCTGGTCCCATAGGAAGTTATGAAATGTAAATTACTCCTCCAGAGTTTTGCCTTGAGGAAAAGGAACAGGGCTCCCCTCTTTCCATTTCAGTCATTAAGTTTCCCAGGCAGAAATGTCCAGTCCCTGCCACTTCCTGTACTCTGTACAGGCAAGGTAGCTCCAGTGCTTAAGTTCAGCCTCTCAGGTGAGAGCAGTTAGCAGGAAAGTGCTCAAAAGCTGGGGTATTAGTGCACAGAGCTTCTGGAAGAAATCCAAGGAGGGGAGGGAAGGTAATGGGGCATACACTAAGTAAGTGGTTATTACTGCTATTTCTGCATCTGTCTTTGTTGCTAGTGGTCTGCAAGAAGCCATCAAGAGAGCTTATTATATAAAGTTTCTGCTTCAAGGACTTAAAGACAGCTTTAATACTTCACAAATAATACTTAGCAAATGTCAAGAACTGTGGAAGGTCTGAGATTTTCCCGCTTACTTGCAAACTAACAAGTAGCCTGACAGTTTCACGAATGCTAGTAGAAGAAAAGAGACCCTTGGTCAGAGACAAAGAATTGAATTACAATAATAGCACTATCCAAACTATTGGTTCTCTGAACCCATATTCCCATGGGGCAATGTAAAGAGGGCTAGGTGACAGCTGCATGTGGAGTGAGTTAGTGGCATTAGAAAGGAACCCTGAGCTTAATTAGGGAACCTCCATCTTTTGTAAGAGGCAGTAAGGAAAACCTTTGCTCTGGAGGGAGATGCTACATCTCCCAAGACTGTTCATGATACAAAATTTCTTGAAAAAGTCGTAGAGTACAAAGGCAGCCTGTGCCTCTGCTTAAAAGATAAGCAAAACATGAGAGACCTATGGAAAATTGTCTCCCAATAGTAAGTAGGAGCAGAGGATGGGGTGTATCATTGGGATTTGCTTTTTTCATTTCTGGTTTTTACCATCAAATAGTTTTGGAAAAAATCCCTATCTGTATGCACATTTGTGAATTTTGCTTTTGTTTTTTTACCCCTGTTCATATTGATGATTTTCCCCCTCCTATTTGCTTTTAGGGTTATTATAAATATCACTAGTTCATGATATAATGAGAGGCAACTTACATAACATCTTTTGGTTTCCGTATCTGAAAAGTAAGTAAAGTGATCTAAATAAGCTCAGACACTGAGTTTAAGGCCTTAAACATATGAGGTATTCATGGGAATTTTAGTAATGGTAATAGGGAAAGAAAAAAAATATATCACTACTCATAAGAACAACTTAATTTCTTATAATTCCTCACAGAGCCATACAATGTATGTGTTAATCACATCATAGATAAAGAAATTGAGACTCAGAGTGATTTGTTCAAGTTCACAGAGTTACTCAAGAATGTTCCCAGGATTTGACCCCAAATATATTGGAATGCAGGGTTCACTTCCTTCAGTTACCACATTCTGATTCTATCATGGGATACTGTCTGATACAAGGTGGTATCCAGTAATGCTGCCTGAAGAACTAGTGGTTTCAGTAGGTGGAAGACTGTTTATATCTTCTCTTTTTCTGACAGGATATTAAGGAAGACTAAATTGTTAAAAACTGAGCTATAATTCTCCACTTCTCTTATTGAAGCCTAACAAAGAAAGCAGAGTTGTTTTAATTGAATTATTGTCAACAAGATAGAACATCCTGGCCTATTTATATAAGCTGCTAGGCTAATTTCCTTCTCACCACCCACCACCACCTACACTATATACACATGTGCACACACTAACCCAAAACCAAGCTGATTTTTTAGCACAGACATACCATTGTCCTCAAAGTCTATATCACTGGAATGATCCTGACATAAAATGTTACTTAGTGTGTGCTGAAAGTTGGAAGAAAACTTAAAAAATACAAACCCAGGTCACTCCCAATGTTTAAAATATGAGAATCACTTTTTAACATCAGAAAATTGCAACTCCACGTGATAATAGCTGTACTCTTTTTGTAGTCCCCGTTGATTGAAAAATACATGAATAAGATCAGTAGGAGTTCAGTAAAGCTTTGAAATGAGTTTATATTTTCTTCATCTCGGCAACATCTATATCCATCTGAAAAGTAATCACTTATATGTGTGTGAAAAATAGCTAACTTAGAGGGAGCTGGACCAATTGTTAAGGGCCTTGAGAGACCTACAAAAGATTGAAATTTATTTTGCACACAAAATGAAGTCAGAGAGGTTTCAGAGCAACGTGGGAGAATTCAATTGATGGCTTTTCTGAAGGATAATTCTGGCAGCAGTGTGGAGTGCCAAATGGCCTGTAGAAAGACTGATAACAGAAGGTCAATTAGAAGGCAGAAGATGGTCTCAGGAGCCACAGTGAGGCAGAGATCCCTCTGGCCCCAGCACCAGAGACTGAGTAACCGACTAGATCTGGGGCATACCAGAGGGGACATGGTCAAGAGTATTTCTAAACTTGGAAACTGTGTTGGAGGATGAGATCATGAAGGGAATAAGGAATATCCTAGAAAGAGGCTTTGTATGAATTTATTTTTTGGGGGAGGGCAGGGTTGGATTAGGGGAGGATATAGATAATTGATTTGGATTTTATAATACTCTTTTCCTGTGTGTGTGTGTGTGTATGTGTGTGTATGTATACATAGACACACACAGTAATATATATATAGGTTGATTACAACCAGAAGATGTTCTTTAGGCAGCTATATATATGGATCTAAACTGAGACAATAGGAGCTAGAGCTTCAGATAGCAGGAAACTATTCTCCTGATGGCATGAGTAGGGACCTAGGGAAAGCTTGTTTGTAATCTTAGGCAACAGTATGTTCGTAACCCCTCTTGGGAAGGGAGCAAACCTTCTTCTAGTCAGTACCCATCTTGGACCTTGTTGAAATATTTGACACTTCTGGGGATTCTGTTTGTTAGTCTGAGTACAATGCCACCCCACCCCACCCCCCACCATGTGATGAGCATGCAAGGGCTGCAGGAAGGATGATTTTAGTTGGAAAATTAATCTGGATTAACTGGATTAATCTGGATTCTCTTAGAAGTAGAAACTAACCCAAGGACTGTAGTACACGCAGGCTATTTGGGAATTGTGGGAAACATTGATAAGAAGTGGAGAAGTGAAATGGGGAAGAAACAGCAACTAATCAAAAGGTAGTATCAAGTGAGCTATCACAGTGAGAGACTAGGGCTTAATCCCATAAGGATTAGGAAAAATCTGCATTCTTAGAAATGATGCAAAATACATGCCCAAGGGATGAGATGGTATGTATATGCCAACCTGTAAGAGTTACCGCTTGAGGATTACTCCCAGGGGTGTTAATTCCTCTGCACTTTCCACCTGCCAGAAGCTTAGGCAGAGAGGCCTATTGTGTTTTTGAAATAAAAGTTCTCGGGCACCAACAGGCAGATGCTAGCAGTTGGCAGTCATGTGGGGCCCACCAAAAGATCTGAAGGATATGAGAGGGCACTGGCTCTGTCTGCTACCCGCAGTCCTGAGAGAAAAGATGGCACACATAGGCAGCAGAAAGGCACCCTTAGATCTTTAAGAGTTTAAATGTTAAAATCAACAGGAAATCTAGAAACAATGTTATTTTTTTTCCATTTTATTTTATTTTATTTCTTTTCAGTGTTCCAGAATTGTTTATGCACCACATCCAGTGCTCCATGCAATACGTGCCCTCCACAACACCCACCACCAGGCTCACCCAACCCCCCACCCCCCCTCCCCTCTAAAACCCTCAGTTTGTTTCTCAGAGTCCACTGTCTCTCATGGTTTGTCTCCCCCTCCAATGTGATCTTAATTGAATAGGAAGGGAAAATGTCCTTGTAGCCCAATTTAAGGGGCTAATGTATTTAGAAGAAGCTAGAATAGTCACCAGAGAAATACCGATTGGAAAACATGTAAGATGTGTTGGAGCTGCATTGCTCTGGACCCACAGTGCTGTTATTACCAGTAATCCAATGCCTTCTGTAAAACAGTAGTTTACATCAGTGGAGGGCAGTCTTTTCTAAAATAATATCATAGGCTTTGTGCACCATATGGCCCCTGCTGTAGCTATTGTACTACAAAATGGGTAAGGCTGTGTTCTAGCAAAACTCTGGTTTTGGACACAAATTTGAATTTCGTGCAATTTTGACTTATAATTAACATTAATCTTCTTTGGTTATTTTTCAAATGTCTAAAAACACAAAAACCAGCCTTAACTTGTAGGCCATACAAAAATAGGTGGGGGTCAGATTTGGCTCAGGGACCACCGATTGCCAGCCCCTGCTATGGAAATGGCAGCAGACAAATACCTTCACTGTGATAACTTGAAGCTGTTGGTCACTTACATACCTATCTCATTCTGTGGCCACGGTTTCTTATCAAATGGTTTCTTATCACGTGGTTTCTTATCAAATCTCAGACAAATTGATGACGACACTTTCTTAATCTTGTATTTTTCCATTTTTGACATAGGTTTTGTGATTTTTTGTTAACTCCTCCCCCTTTTTTATTATTATATAATTCACGTATGATACTTACCCTTGTAGAGTTTTTGTATATGCATAACATTGTGCCACAATCACTGTGTAATTCCAGAATATCTTCATCATCCCAACAAAAAATCCTAATACCATTAGCAGTCCCTTCCCGTTATCCACTTTTCTCAACCCCTGGCAACAACTAACCTACTTTTTCTATGGCCTGTGGATTTGTCTATTCTGGACATTTCATATACATGAGTATACATACAATTTATATCTTTTGTGTATGGCTTCTTTCATTTAGCATAATGTTTTTACTTTTCATCTGTGTTGAAGCATGAATCTGTACTTCATTCCTTTTTATGGCTGAATAATATTTCATTGCATAGATGTACCACAATGTGTTGTTTCATGCATTAATTGATAACTAGTTGAATTTGGCTGTTTTCACTTTTTTGACCAGTATGAATAATGATGCTGTGCACATTCATGTACAAGTTATTGTGTGAACCTATGTTGTGTTTTCAAGCCTCTTGGGTATATACCTAGAAGTGGAATTGTTGGGTTATATGGTAATTTTATGAATAACTTTTTTTTTTTTTTTAAGATTTTATGTATTTATTTGACAGAGAGAAATCACAAGTAGATGGAGAGGCAGGCAGAGAGAGAGAGGGAAGCAGGCTCCCTGCTGAGCAGAGAGCCCTATGCGGGACTTGATTCCAGGACCCTGAGATCATGACCTGAGCCATAACCCACTGAGCCACCCAGGTGCCCTATGTATAACTTTTTGAGGAACTGCCAGATCAACAGAAAGTTTTAAATCACTGTGTCATGACTGCCACCTGGTGGACAGTGTCTGCAAAACACGGTCAATTGTAAGAAGCATTCTGATCTTGGAGAGGTTGAATTTGGGGGGAAGAAGGGTATTTTAGGATTGATGAAAAGGATATAAAAATTTGACTCCTGTTTTTTTTCCTAAACTTTATTTAAATTCAATTAGTTAACATATAGTGTAGCATTAGTTTCTAATGGAGAGTTCAGTGATTCATCTGTTGCTTATAACACACAGTGCTCATTAAATCACATGTTCTCTTTAATGTCCATTACCCAGTTACCCCATCCTTCACTCTTCTCCCCTCCAGGAACCATCAGTTTGGTTCCTAGAGTTAAGAGTCTCTCATGGGAGGCACATGCCTGGGTGGCTTAGTTGGTTAAGAGTCTGCCTTGGGCTCAGGTCATGATCTTAGGGTCCTGGGATCAAGTCTCACATTAGGCTCCCTGCTCATTGAGGAGTCTGCTTCTCCCTCTGCCCCATCCCCCCTGCTCATGTTCTCTTTCTCTCTCTTTCAAATAAATAAATAAAATCTTTTTTTAAAAAAAAGTTTCTTATGGTTTGTCTCCCTCTCTGATTTTATCTTATTTTACTGACTCCTGTTGCTAATTGAGAGAAAAAGCAATAGTAAATCTTGTGGGCACAAGCATTCTGGCTCACAAAGCAGGTATAATTTCTTACTATAAATTATGCTATTGGAATTCCAGTTTACATATCAGAATTAGTTGAATCACCTATCAGAATTAGTGGATCCCTATCAACCCTGTTCTGGAAAGATATGATGTTTGGATGCATAGGCAAAGATCTAAAGACCTTGAGAGGTCTTCAAGAAATAACACATTCCCTGAAGCAGTGTTTGGGTGGCTGTCCAGTCACTTAGCCTAGGTTTCCCCTCTCTCTGCCTAGCTGTGCCCTTTGAACTGTCTTCCACTTTAACAGGTAAAGAGGGAATGAACAATGAAGTGGAAACATGCATAGGTTGCTTTCTCTAAATTTTGCCAGTGAAGGCAAGTAGGGACATGAGACGTTTTGTCCCCAAATTGGCTGAGTGACAACAGGTCCTGGAGGATTGGGGACCTAGGAGATTGGTAGAGGATGGATCAGGTAGTCACCAGTGTTGGTGTAAGCAAGAGGTCTGCATAGGGGCAAAGCAATATTTTCCCCTGAAAAGACAATGAAGCCTGATTAGGTGAACCAGTGATACTTGATTTTGGAGGTATAGGAGTAGAAAATCTGTCTGGACTATTGGGTGCTTTGATAAGAGCATGCTTGAACTGTCCTCCAAAACTGGAATACCCAGAGGTTGAGTAGTGAAGATGAGGTGATTGGTTAGACCTTAAGGATAGCAAATACCTCTCATGCACATGTTGTGGTAATGGCTTCTGAAGAGGACCAGGTAGGAGAGATTCTGGAGTAAGTGTGGCTGGTTGACCACTAAAGGGCAGTGAATGGGTTCCACAAGTATTCAGGAATCAAGATTAGAGCAGAAGAACTTTGGATGCCTGGGAATATCTTTGTAATGAAGGTGCTTCAGGTGATGATATTCTAGAAAAAAAAATTCCTTGGATACGGTGCGTGTCTGTTTAGGGGCTAGAGTATTAATTAGCATGGCTGCATAACAAACCGTGCTGAGATTTACTGGTTTTGTATTGCGTTTAATCTCAAATCTGCAATGTGTGCAGTGCTGGTGCCTGCTCTCTGTGATGTTGCCTGGGGCAGCTTGAGGGCTGGGGCTAAACTCCTCTGAAGGTTCTTATACTCCCATGTGTGGCACTCACTAGGAAGACTCAAATAGGTTGGGGCAACCATATCTGGGGGCTCCTTGGGCAGCTCTTCTTTATGTGTCCTTGACATGAAATCTCTATAGCATTGGCAGTTTCAGAGTAATGACTTCTTATATGTCTGCTTCCAAGGCAAGGGTCCCAAGAGCTGCTTTTCCTTTCAAAGTCTAGAGAATTTCCTCAGCTACCATTACTCCATGGCTGCAAATCCCATGGCCAAAGGCAGATTGTTTTACATAATAATTTGGGTTTATGAGGGAGTTTATGGAGGCATTAGGTGGGAAAGGATATAATGCTAGCTCAAACGCCTTTGATGAGTAGGAACTGTGTTCATTCTCAATAGCACAATTTAAAGAATTTTAAAATGTCTCTAGCACATATAACTTCCAATAAGTGGATGGGTCAAGAGTCAGGAAAAAATACTTAGGATAATATTATAGTGATAATTTAATACTGTTACCATATGACAATTCTTCTATTGTGTCCTGTTATAAAAAAAAGCCTTCTTTTTTAGAAGAAACCTTTAGAAGGTTTCTTCTAAAGAAGAAGGAAGAAACTGGGTTTCTAACCTAGTGAAACTACCTATAAAAATATGTTTCCTACTACAGGGACAAAACATTGGTCTTGGAGTCAAATAGATTGGGATTCAAATGTTGGATAAAGAGTGAGCAACTCTTTGACCTTGGACAGGTTGTACCTTTGAACCTCAAGTCCCACTAAAAATAATTTTTAAAAGGATTAAATACCTAAAAAGGGATCATACAGGACTTACAGAAATGTGATCTTTTGAAGATTAACAACAGTATTTTTCCTGCTTAAGAGTGCCATATTTTGTTCACATCTATTTAGTGCTTAGAATTTTAGGGCTAAAAGGAATCTTAACAGTGTATTAATTAGGACTCAAAGTTTGGCAACATGGATACCTCAGGTGGGAACACAAGTTGCTTGAAGCTTGAGCTCAGGGTCTGCCCTAATTTCCTAGCTATAGTTTCTACTCTGTGGATAGAGAGATTATTCTGGCAACTAAATAGAAGGAAAATTAAAAATAAATAAATAAATAGATAGATAGAAGGAAAATCAACATTGAAGTGAACTGAAAGAATTTTTGAGTCTTAGTGCTGGTGAATGCAGTGGCACTTCAGTTAGTTTCTTTATTAGAAGATATTCCTAATCTGACGAAGACAGAGGTATAAACTAAATCAAATCTTCCTGCAGTTGAGCTGGGCTAGCATCTGAAATAAGTTTGAGACTACAGAGGGAGGGAGGTGTTAATTTTGCCCATGGACCAAGGGGAAAGCTTCACTAAATCCATTATATGCATACTGAAAGTGCTCTACTCTTCTAGCCATTCCTTTGGAGTCACCATTCATCAGTTCCACAAATGTTTGAGGAACCAATCTTTACCAGATACTAGTTTAATTTGGCCAGAGGAAAAGAAGCCAAAGAGTTAATAAACAAGGGGATTGGTGGTGAGGTAAGAGGAATAATTACCACAAGAGGTGATAATTTCCTCATTAGCTGTTAGCTCCAGTGAGTGGAGATTTTCCTCTATTTTGTTCATTGTTTCCCAGGGCTCAGAACAGTTCTTGACACATGGTGAATCTGAATAAGTAGTTGTTGAATGACCAAATATCCTCAAAAGAAATAGAAACAAATAAAAAAGATACTGACATTTGCAGAAGATTAAACCAGGCAATCATCAAACGGTTGAAAAAGGCAACCCCTCCTTCGTGTCTGTGGAGGTGAGAAACCAGCAGCCAAACTTCCTCAGTGATTCAGAGCTGCATGTCTTTACAGACAGCCTGACTCATGTACCTAGCTTAACATGCCCATCTCCATTGTTTCTTTCTCTCAGTCTCTAGTTTATCGATTTTTCATAAGTAAAATTCTTTTTAAAAAACCATTTAATTCCAGTATAGTTAACATTACTATGTTCATTTCGGGTGTACAACATAGTGATTCAAAAATTCTTTTTTTTTTTTAAGTTTTTTTTTTACTTTTTTTAAAAATTTATTTTCAGCATAACAGTATTCATTGTTTTTGTACCACACCCAGTGCTCCATGCAATCCGTGCCCTCTATAATACCCACCACCTGGTACCCCGACCTCCCACCCCTCACCCCTTCTAGACCCTCAGATTGTTTTTCAGAGTCCATAGTCTCTCATGGTTTACCTCCCCTTCCAATTTCAAAAATTCTATACACGACACAGTGTTCATCATGATAAGTGTACTCTTAATTCCCATCACCTAATTGACCCATCCCTCAACCCACGTCCCATCTGGTAACCACCAGTTCATTCTCTGTAGTGATGAGTCTTGGTCTGTCTCTTTTTGTTTCCTTTGTTCATTTGTTCTGTTTCTTAATTCACACAAGGGTGAAATCATGTGGTATTTTTCCTTCTCTGACTTATTTTGCTTAGCACTATACTCTCTACTTTTATTCATGTCATTGTAAACATCAGGATTTCATTCTTTTTTATGGCTGCTTAATATTCCATTATATTCCATTCCATTGTAATATTCCAGTGTGTGTGTGTGTGTGTGTGTGTATCTCACACCTTCTTTACCCATTCATCTATTGATGGACACTTGAGCTGTCTCCATAATTTCGATGTTGTAGATAATGCTGCAATAAACATAGGGGTGCATATATCCTTTCAAATGAGTGAAATGAGTGTTTTTGTATTTGGGGGGTAAATACCTAGCAGTATGAATAATGAATTGTAGGGTAGCTCTATTTTTAATTTTTTGAGGAATCTCCACACTGTTTTGCACAGTGGCTGCATTCCCCCCAATGGTGTAAGAGGGTTCCCCTTTCTCTACATCCTCACCATTATCTGTTGTTTCCTGAGTTGTTAATTTTCGCCATTCTGACCTGTGTGATGTGGTATCTCATTGTGTTGTGTTTTGTTTTTTGTTTTTGTTTTTCTCATTGTGGTTTTGATTTTTATTTTTCTGATGCAGAGTGATGTTGAGCATTTTTCATGGATCTGTTAGCTATTTGCATGTCTTTGGAAAAATGTCTGTTCATGTCTTCTGCCCATTTCTTGACTGTTTTTTTGTTTGTTTGTTTTTTGTTTTTTGAGTGTTGAGTTTGATAAGTTCTTTATAGATTTTTGGACACTAGTCCTTTATCTGACGTGTCCTTTGCAAAGATCTTCTCCCTGGGAACCTGCAGTTTCCCTTTTAGTTTTGTCGGTTGTTTCCTTTGATGTACAAAAGCTTTTTATTCTGATGAAGTCCCAATAGTTCATTTTGGCTTTTGTTTTCTGTGCCTTTGGAGATGTGTCTAGCAAGAAATTGCTGCAGCACAAGTCAGAGGTTGCTGCCCATGCTCTCCCCTTGGATTTTGATGGATTCCTGTCTCACATTTAGGTCTTTGATTCATTTTGAATTTATTTTTGTGCATGGTTTAAGAAAGTGGTCCAGTTTCATTCTTCTACATGTGACTATCCAATTTTCCCAACACCATTTGTTAAGAGATATCTTTTCCATTCCATATTCTTGCCTCTTTTGTTGAAGATTAATTGGCCAAATAATTGGGGTTTGTTTGTGGGCTTTCTATTCTGTTCTATTGATCTGTTTCTGTTTTTATGCCAGAACCATACAGTTTTGACTACTACAGCTTTGTATTATAACTGGATCTCTGGAATTTTAATACCTCCAGCTTTGTTTTTAAGATTTTTTGACTACTTGGAGTCTTTTGTGGTTCCATACAAATTTTATGATTATTTATTCTAATTCTGTGAAAAATGCTGTTGGTATTTTGATATGGATTGTATTAAATCTGTAGATTGCTTTGGGTAGTATAGACATTTTAATAATATTTGTTCTTCTAATCAATGATCATACAGTATCTTTCTATTTATTTGTGTTGTCTTCAATTTATTTCATCAGTGTTTTAAAGTTTTCAGAGTACAAGTGTTTCATCTTCTTGGTTAAGTTGATTCCTTAAAATTAAAAAAAAAAGTTTTAATTAAACAAATTTTTTTAAATATTATTTTTGGTGCAATTATAAATAGGATTACTTTCTTAATTTCTCTTCCTGTTGCTTTATTATTTATGGTATGGATTTCTGTACATTGGTTTTGCATCCTATAACCTTACCCAATTCATTCATCAGTTCTAGCAGTTTCTTGGAGTCTTTAGGGTTTTCTATATATGGTATCATGTCATCTGCAAATAGTGGAAATTTTACTTCTTCCTTACCAATTTGGATGTCTTTTCTATCTTTTTGTTGTCTGATTGCTGTGACTAGGACTTCCAGTACTATGTTGAATTAAATTGGTGAGTGTGGACATCCTTGTTCCTGATGTTAGGGGGAAAGTATTTCTCCTTTTTTTTTTTTTTTTAGATTTTATTTATTTATTTGACAGACAGAGATCACTAGTAGGCAGAGAGAGAGAGAGGAGGAAGCAGGCTCCCTGCAGAGCAGAAAGCCCGATGCAGGGCTCAATCCCAAGACCCTGGAACCATGACCTGAGCCAAAGGCAGACACTTAACAACTGAGCCACCCAGGCGCCCCATTTCCCATGCTTCTTGAGGTAGGTGTGTATTGCTATAAAATTCCCTGTTAGAACAGTTTTTACTGTATCCCAAAGATTTTGGACTGTTGTGTTTTCATTGTGTCTATGCATTTTTAAAAAAAATTTTTCTCCTTGATTTGTTGGTTGACCCATTTTTTGTTTAGTAGGATGTTATTGAATCTCCATAAAGTTGTGTTCTTTTTAGATTTTTTTTTTTTTGTAGTTGATTTCTAGTTTCATAGCTCTGTGGTCAGAAAAAGATGCATGATATCACTTCAATCCTTTTTAATTTGTTGAAATTTGATTTGTGGCCTAATACGTGATCTTTTCTGGAGAATGTTCCACATGCCCTTGAAAAAATTGTGCATTCTGCTGTTTTAAGATACAGTGTTCTGAATATATCTGTTAGATTCATCTGGTCAAATGTGTCATTCAAAACCACTGTTACTTTGTTGATTTTCAGTTTGGATATCTACCCATTGATGTAAGTGGGGTGTTAAAGTTCCCTACCTGATAGTATTACAATTGATTATGTTTGTTAAAAACTGCTTTATGTTTTTTGGTGCTCCTATGTTGGGTACATTAGGGTTTATAATTGCTATATCTTCTTGTTAGATAGTTCCCTGAATGATTATGTAGTGTCCTTCTTTGTCTCTTTTTATAGTCTTTATTTTAAAGTCTATTTTTTCTGATATATGCATTGTTACTCTGGCTTTCTCTTCATATCCTTTTGCATGATAAATGCTTCTTCATCCTTTCATTTCCAAACTGCATGTGTCTTTATGTCTGAAACAATTCTCTTCTAGTCAGCATATGGAAGGGTCTTGCTTTTTTTTCATCTATTCAATCACCATGTGTCTTTTGATTGGAGCTTTTAGTCCATTTACATTCAAAGTAATTATTGATAGGTATATACTTAATTGTTATTTAGTTACTTGTTTTATCATTTTTGTAGTTCTTCTCTATTCCTTTCTTCTCCTGCTCTCTCATGTTTTGCTGACTTTCTTCAGTAAACACTTGGATTCCTTTCTCTATTATTTGTGTATCTTTTACCATTTTTAAATTTGTGATTATCATTAGTATTACGTATAACATGCATAAAGCAGTCTATATTAAGCTGATGGTCGCTTAAGTTTGAACCTATTCTAAAAGTACTAATTTGTTAGTTTTCTCACATCTGTTTCAGGTGTATGGTATCATATTTTAGATCTTCTTATTTTGTGAATCTCTTCACTGATTTTATAGATATACTTAATTTTACCATTTTGCCCTTCTTTTCTTATTCCTGGTTATGGTTTTTCCTTTCCATTCAAAGGGTCCCTTTTAACATTTCTTGTATGGCTGATTTAGTGGTAATGAATTTCTTTAACTTTTTTTTGGTCTGGGAAATCCTCTCTTTCTATTCTGAATGATAGCCTTGCTGGATAGAGTATTCTTGGTTGTGGATTTTTCCCTTTCAGCACGTTAAATATATCATGCCACTTCTGGCCTGCAAATTTTCTGCTGAAAAATAAGCTGATTGTCTTAGGGGGTTTCCCTTGTATGTAACTGCTTTTGTTTCCCCGCGCGTACCCCAGGCATTTTTCAAACTGCTGTTTCTACTCTGTATCTCAGTGGGGCTGTTTGTTATGCTGTGCCTTTAAAGGTGGGGACTCAGTTTTCTATTACCTTCAGGCTCTACCAGAGCCAACCCTGGTGAATTTTAAAGTTCCAGGTGTTAAACACCCCTGATAGTAAGAACTTGTAAAGTGAAGCCCCTGTGCCTTTCAAAGCCAAATGTTGTTGGGTTTCCCATGCAGGGTCCCCATGCTTAGGGTGCCTGGTGTGGGGTCTGTTCTTTTCCTTCTCCCTCCCTGGAGTGTGCCTCCCTCCCACAGATAGTCTCATGGGTCAGTTGGTTTCCTGATCATGTCTCCCTTCCTGTCCTTTTCAATGCCGTCTCTTCTCTGCATTTAGCTGTGGGGAGTCTGTAATGCCAGACTTTTTGAGTCATTTCTGATGTGGGTGTTGTATATGTGTACCCATGGGATCAGGTGATCTTAGGATCCTCCTACTATTCCACCTTCCAGGAAGTTTGATTGACTCACATGAGACCCTAGCATTGGCTCTATAGATCCTTTTAGTGTTCTAATCCATACTTACACCTTCATCTTCTTTTTTTATACACTTTCCTTGCTTTATCACCCCTCATCTTGCTAGTTTTTAAATTTGTCTATTTTTTTTGCCCCTCCATATTTTCCTTCTCTGCAAATATGCTTATGATTTACATATTTCCCTTCTCAGCTCCAAACCTAAATTCCATAATATTAATTAATTCATAATATTAATGACCCTCTTATAGAGTCATAATTAATGACTCTCTAATAGAGTCATAATATTAATGACTCTAATAAAAAGATGAAAGTCTTCTTTTCCTTGGCTTTTCATCTTTCTATCTTTGCTGCAGTTTGGACCAAACGAATTTGTATTAACCAGTCGTCTGCTGTCTTCACTTCTGATCCTGGCTGCCACGTAGTTGCATCACTAAGAATAGTTTCCAGCCTTTATGTGACTTCTTGTTTCTAGTCCTCTTCTTTCCCATTTGCTTTCTTGGTTATTCCAAACTTTCACCAATATCTGCAAGCTCTTCCCCCAACCCTCTCATTCTTAGACTATTTCTCAGGAAAAAAAAATGGAGTCCTTGAAGTACAGACTCTTTCAACTTCTATTCTTTTCTAGACTTATTTATAACTGCACTTGTTCTTACCCCTTCTTTCCTATTCTAAAAAAACAGAGGGCTGTCTTCATGGAGATCAGCCCCTGCTTCTGAATACTGGATTATAACTGTCACCTTATTTATTCATCATGTAGGTAATTGTTGCATTGTCCCCTCTGCCTTATAATGAGCAAATCTCACTTTCTTCATGGTCCTTCCTCGAAGTCTGCCTTTGACTATAACCTCACCATAGGCTACCATTGTGTCTTTCCTATTTTTGCCCCATGAACTTTCAGGAAGAAAAGCATTTGCATGCTGCATTTACTTGCTCAGTCTGTATCACTTCTATGATATGCTTTATTGTTTTTTTCCTGTTTAAAGGAAAAAAAACTAATTTTGCTTTAAACAAAATAGAGGGGAGATGACTAGGCAGGTGGTCAGGATGACCATCAGATGATCTCATGAGGATGTTTTATTTCCTAAAGTCATCTCGGGCTAGGCTTTGAAGCTCAGCTTTTACATCCACAAGTGAAGTTCTCCAAGTGTCCCAGAAGTGGTCAGATCTAGATAGATAGACTCACAGTGACCAAACTCACAACATACTGCTTTTAAAATCTAAAAATATTTCTATTCTTTGGACAAGAGTGCTTTCCTAGTAGTAAAAGTACACAAGAAACCAAATTATAAAAATTATTTTTGAGCCAGTATTTCAAACAATAAACTTGATGACTTAAGAACTTATTTTAATGGTTCATGGTTTCAACTGATCACACTTGGAGATAACTATCTTTATGACATTGATGTTCAGAGGGTTTGGACACCTGAGTTGGTTGGGACTGAGGCTTGAGTCACTCAGAATCCTCAGAGGTCTGGATTATGCTGTACAAGTAAATTTTGTTTCTTTGAGCAGATTCATGGTTCCCATGTGCACCATTTCATTCTATAGATGCCTTTGGACCATCAGTGAGCTAGAGTGAAATCTTTTCTTTTTCTTAGTTTTGACAATGTTGTGCCTGTTAGAATTACATAGTGATTTTACTAGTCAGGCTCTCAAAACCCCAGAGATGTACCGCCTCTACTTTCACTACAGCCCCCTGGTTATTCTGTCACATTATTTCACTGGCGTCTTGCTCTACCCTCCTCTGATTCTCTTCTTGACTCTCTGATTTGTCCTTCTTAATATTGAAAGGGATCAGAATATGCTATGTTGACATAAGAAATATTTTGAGCTGAAGGCAACTGAGAAAGAGCAGAAGCCGGAGAGCTCTTTATCTTCTCTCTATCTGTGTGAAAGCAGGCGTAAATATCCCTTTATGAAGGTGTTTCCCTCTCTCATACCAAGAAGGGAACAATAGCCTTCACCACTGGAGGTAAAGTCTGAATAAACAAAACTTTCCTAAGTAACCCTTATCTTCCATTAGTTCTCCCCACATAGTTAGAACTACACAATTTATCACCCTTTGCTAAAATGGAATACAAGGGGCCAGGTCTAAATGCCTCTTCTGGTCTCCACTTATTTTTTATGTATTCGTATAAAAATAACAGACAGAAGTTGTATGCCTTCTGTTAATCTGTTATCAGTTTAATTCACAGATCTCATTAAAAGAAACCAAGAGTAGAGAAAACAGTTTTTCTTCCCCTACAATCTCTTTGCTCATCTTCCTTCTACTTTTCAAATATTGGCTCTGTTGTAAATTCACTTCTCTCTTGCTCTTTCAGGGCAACTGTTTCTGGTCTTGCTCAGGTTTGCATCATTTATTGACACAACTAATACTTGCTGAGTACCTACATTGGTCCTAAAGCAACTATGATTAGAACAAATTCCCCACTTTCTTGGAGTTTACTTTCTAGAGAGGTAAATTGTAGAATAAGGACATAATGTATGGTATATCAGGTGTGGAGGTGTGGTAAGTGGAATGTACAAAAATAAAATCAATTCTGAATATATTAAAAGAAAAATCACTCCTATCATTTACTAAAATATTATAATGTGCCAAAACTATGCTAAATACATATTATCAAATTTAATCCTTAAAATTTAAATAGCTAAATATTACTAGCCACATTTTGCAGAAGAGGTTTATTGTTGTTTAGTCACTGCTAATAAAAAAGCAAAGCTGGGATTTATTTATTTTTAAAAAGATTTTATTTGAGGGACGCCTGGGTGGCTCAGTTGGTTAAGCAGCTGCCTTCGGCTCAGGTCATGATCCCAGCGTCCTGGGATCGAGTCCCACATCGGGCTCCTTGCTCCGCAGGGAGCCTGCTTCTCCCTCTGACTCTGCCTGCCACTCTGCCTGTGCTCGCTCTTGCTCTCTCTCTCTCTGACAAATAAATAAATAAAATCTTAAAAAAAAAAAAGATTTTATTTGAGAGAGACACACACAAGGGGAAAGAAGCAGAGAAAGAAGCAGACTCCCTGCTGAGCAGAGAGCCCAGTGAAGGGCCCAATCCTGGGACTCTGGAATCATGACCTGAGCTGAAGGCAGACACTTTACTGACTGAGCCACCCAGGCGCCCCAAAACTGAGATTCAAACCCAGATTAATTTAACTACAGAACCATTTTCTTAATCAGTCCCTATATAGTCAAATATTGCAATTGCACATGAGAACCATCTGTGGAAATTTAAAAAGAAAAAAAAAATATATATATATATATATCTGTCTGAGTGCTAAGTTAGTACTACATCCCAATAGATATCTCAGTGGGTAGTGTTAGGACATATATATTTTGGAAAACACTGAACAACATATAAGCCTATTCTTCACTATGTCCTGAATATTTGTTAAGAGACTTACTTTAACATGTACAAAACAAAGCAAAATATTTTTCTTTTAAAACTTTTCCTCTTCTTCTTTTCCTACTTATTAATAATATTACAATCTTTACGAATTTAGAAATGAAGTTTATCAATCTAGCCTGAGTCAGGAAAGAGTGGAATGATGGAAAAGTTGAACATAAAAACTATAAACTATAAAAGGGGATAGATGTATTGAGAGGTAGGCTTGGAAGAAGAAAAAAGAATTGCTGTGAATCTAGGAGAGCAAATATCAGAAGCAGCCACTGCCCCCAGGCTGAGGCAGAGTGCACAAGGAAAGCCCCCCCCTTCCAGTGCGAGACCCAGACTTTGTCAGAGGGAGCAAAGCCAGTTCACTCAATGGCAGAGAAGTCACTGCGGTGCAATGCTGGTGGAACTTGCCAGATATCAGCCCTCTAAGGGGCCAAGAAGAGCTGTTCACAGGGAGGTGTCTCACTGGAGGCATTCTGCTGCCAAATTTTCTGAGTGGGGTGACTGGGGAAGCTGCTGGCTGCCAGCCACAGGGAAGCTGTGCGTGGCACAGGAGCAGGTGCTGGAAAAAGACACACACACTTCACAAGAACCGGGAAGCAAAACCCTTTCCTCCTGTGCCCTCTACTGACAAACCTTAACATTGTGCCAGCTGGCAAAGGAAAAGTATTTAAAGGGACCACATTCATTTCGCAGAGCAGGCTTTGGGTGAATTTGAAGCTGAAGGCTGTAAGTGGCTACACATGACTAACTGGTGCTCGGAAACCATCCCAGGCTGATCACCTTCCCACCCATCCCTCTGATCAAGTTTGTACCACGTCTTGCAGAGCTTGCCCTGCCAATGTCTAGGCATCTCCACAGCTGCATCATCATCTTGTGCTCCTCTCTGGTCTCCTGCTTCTCAGCAGTTCACATTCCAGCTCTCCTTCCCACTACTTCTAGAGATACTTCTCTCAAAGTCAAAAATGCATCTATGGATGGGCTGTGTCAATAGTTTGCTATGAATTTAGACAGGATGCACGTGAGTCCAAGGGGTATAGTACTAACTGGTCTCAGAAGACAGCAAATGAGCATATAATACTTTCTCTGCAAGTTAGAAACTCTCTTCTTGAATTTCCCATCCTTGCTGTTCATCCTGTTGAATTATGGTGTGGACGTCATCGGTACACCTAGGAATCGTGGGAGACGACTGGCAGGGTGGGGAATGACTGATAGAACTTTGCTTTTTCAAACCTGCATTTCAAAGACTGATAAAAGATGTCTTTTTAGACCATGGATTGATGCTGGGAGAAAAATAGGACTGTCATTTGAGTTACTGACAAACAACTGATCAATTAATGAGTACTTGATATATACAGGACATTGAAGGTGCTTACATCACTGAAGGCATCATCGCTGGCTTCTCTATTAGGAAAAGTTGTGAGGACCCACAACAGAAATGTTTTCATTTCTTTTAAAATCAGAAAGGAGGGGCGCCTGGGTGGCTCAGTGGTTTGGGCTGCTGCCTTTGGCTCGGGTCATGATCTCAGGGTCCTGGGATTGAGCCCCGCATCGGGCTCCCTGCTCCGCAGGAAGCCTGCTTCCCTCTCTCTCTCTCTCTGCCTGCCTCTCTGCCTGCTTGTGATCTCCGTCTTTCAAGTAAATAAATAAAAAAATCTTAAAAAAAAAAAAGGAAAAAATGAACTTTTAGATCAAAGAAAATATTTTAACATATGATAATATATTTTTCTATATACCAATACAATCATAAAATATACATCCTAATGTTTTCTTTTTTGGAATTATGTTTAGTTAGCCAGCATATGGTACATTATAAGCTTTTTTTTAAAGGTTTTATTTATTTATTTGAGAAAGAGATAGTGAGAGAGATGAGAGGGGAGAAAGTCAGAGGGAGAAGCAGACTCTCCAAGAAGCAGGGAGCCTGATGTGGACTTGATCCAAGGACTCTGGGATCATGACCTGAGCCTGAAGGCAGTCGCTTAACCAACTGAGCCACCCAGGAGCCCTAAGTTTTTGTTGTAGTATTTTGAAGTATTTCTGACATCATTTTTTCACATATATTCTCAGCAAAGATTACCAAGAGAATAGTCACTATGATGTATACCTGGAAAGCATCCATATAGTTTTGTGATGTTAGAAAAGTAATCCATAAACTGGAATGGCTAAGAAGCATTGATCTAGTAGACCTATATACCAAGTATATCAACATTTTAAAAAATGTTAATTATTATAACTAATACTCTCTGGGTGGAGCCAGGATGTGTTCATTTAGGTCAAGAATATACATATACAGGGCACCTGGGTGGCTCAGTGGGTTAAAGCCTCTGCCTTCGTCTCGGGTCGTGATCCCAGAGTCCTGGGATCGAGCCCTGCATCAGGTTGTCTACTCAGCGGGGAGCCTACTTCCTCCCCTCTCTCTCTCTCTGCTTGCCTCTCTGCCTACTTGTGATCTCTGTCAAATAAATAAAATCTAAAAAAAAAAAAAAGAATATACATATACTATAGGGTAAATCTGAGAGATAATGATTGCCTTCACTTGGAAGGGGATAAATCCAGGGTTTTTTTTTTTTTTTGTTGTTGTTGTTTGTTTTTTTAAATCCTTTTCCAACACTCAGTGAAAATTGAAATGATATTCAGCTCTTCCTTTGCTTGTTAGAACTCTACCTTGTTGGATTCAGTTCACCAGCCTCTTCTAGTTCTCTAACTTTTCCCTGTCATTTGTCTTGACATCCATAGAATCCTGCCTTGATTTTTTTTTCTCTCCTATATCTCAAGGTGGAAAATTGCTTCTCTGATGTAACTTGCATGGCTTTAACTCCCAAACATTTCTGATGGTTTGAAAATCTACATAATAGTAATTGCACTTACCATTGATCATGAGATCATTACCCACCAGCACATCTCTAAGCTTTAAGTATATGCTACATCATTTTATTCATATTGTGATATATTATCACTATCCCTATTTTTAAATGAGGGAACAAATTCATTATAGTTAAAGATTTTATCCAAGTTCACATAGTCAGCAAGTGGTAGAACTTGGTTTTTCAGACCCATGGGAATCCTAAACTATAATCATCTATAATCATTAACAACTGTGGTCTAATGTCTTCCAAAATTCCCGTTCATTCCAATTTCACCCTGCAACTTCCCCTACCCAAACCCAACCACGCAAAAGACTTCTTTTTGTATTTCTTATTTTGCTTCATGATTTTATCGTCTATATAGTCTCCAAATCTGGAAACATCCTGGAATCTCCATTTCCCCTGTCAAATTGTTCTTCATGTTTAGCAGCATTAGTTCACAGTTGTCATAGCAAGTATATGTTGCTGACATTTCCTGCCTCCTAATTGATTTCCTGGGCTGGTCTTTCCACAATCCATTTGTCCTGCACAGTTAACAGATATTTTTTAATCAATCTGATCCTGTCACTTTGCTTAAAACCTTTCTTGGCTTCTTCAAGCTTTGTTGCCTACCATTCTCGATAGCTTTCATCCAAGGTCATTCACAAATGACCCCATCTATATTTTCTGATCTGATTTGTCTCACATGTATGTGAATGATTGCTTTTTTAGATGTATGTACATACTATATAAGAAACAAAATACAAAATAATTTCAAGGTATTGCTAAAAATATCGTGGATTTTCATCACTGTGAATTTCTCAGTCAGTACCTTTCAGATGGAATACTTCCATTTTTTTTTTAATATTTAGGAGTGTCTCGTAAGTGAAAAAGGCTAAGATCTGCTGATTGGTTTTTTGATTGATCTTTACTTACTAAAAACCTTTCTTTGGGATTTTAGAGCTTAAAAATTTTAATGAACATGAGTAACCATTTTAGTTTCAAGGTTATAGACCCCATAGCCAAAGTCATTCCTGGACTGAATAATGGAATGATATTTTGGGGGTGTGAACCTAGGTGTCCATAGAGTTACTAGCCATAAGATCTTTCCAAAGTAGGGAAGGATTTAATTTTTTATTCTCCATAGATTATTAGAAATAACTTTTAAAGCTTAACAGTAGATTTCAATATAGAAATGACAATGAAATAAAAATGAAAAAAGTGATACAGTATTAGTTATAATACTGTATCCAATGTGGCTTGGTCTTCAGTTGTGTCCTATCTTGAAAGCGGAGGATGGATGTTGTTTTCCATCAGTATAGCCACTATTCATTCTTTTGACAGCATCACCAGAGCACTGAGCTTACATAGGTCATTTCTCTCATACCATGGCTCTGTGTGATGAGGGCGGAGATTGGGTTTGCGAGTTGGACATGTTTGGGTTAAAACTTGGGTACAAAATCACCAAATATTATACTTCAGTTTCCTTATCTTAGATATAGGAACAAAGCCTACTTTGTAAGGTTACTGGGAGTTTAAATAAGATAGGGTGGAACTTGCAAAGAATACTAAATCTTGATTTCTCTTTCTGTGGTACCGCATACCAAAATAGCTCATATCTATTTAGTGTGTATAACTCTAAGGCTGGGGATACTTAACACTTATTTGGTCTAGCCCCTTATTTCATAAATATGAAAATACTAAGAGGGCATGTGAGATTTGTTGACCACATCATGAACTTGTTGTATAAAGGGAATAGGCTGAGGAGTCCTCTTCTAGCCTAGTATTGGCCATCCCTAGTGATAGCAAACTGATCTTCAATCAAATGCTAATTAGGTAGTAACTGGGTTGAATGGAACAAAGAAGAGAGGACTTTCTTAATTCTGGGCACTGGGCTTGTGCTTCTGGATACTCTGATGGATAAAAATATTTCCTCTATCTGAAATGGCTCCTAGAAAACTGTAACAGTGCCTGCACACTAGAATCACCCATTAATTGTCTTAAAAGTTACTCATGCCTGGACTTCCTGTTGAGTTTTAAATTCAGAATTTTAAAATTCTTTTGGTCTATAGTACAATCAGGTATTAGGCAAAAACACAACTGAATAATAAATATTATTTATGATGGAATGATGACTGTGATGGAGAGAAGAGCTTGGGAACACAGAGGAAGGAGGGATTTGCCTGGTGATCAAAAGGACAGCTTTGGGACACCTGCCGAAGAGCAATTCCAACTGTTCTCACCCATCATTAATTCAACAAATACATCTGGAGCAAAATGTCTCTTTCAGGTATTGTGTTTGATATCATCTGTGAAGAAGAAGTGAGCCAAACAATTAACAATTATGGGATATGGGGAATAAGACTGGAAGTTAAATAATAAGAAGAATTTATAATTACTTCCCAAAGAGAGAGCAATGCAAAAGCTCTCTGTTTCATAGAGCCGCACACCAGGCAACCACTAAGTCATGAGTGGGGCAAATATTTGGAAATAAGATCTGGATCAGCCCTGGATTTTTAGGACTCTGATTTTCATTTGTGTCCTGACCGTTTGGCTCAAAAACACAGTGGCAGGCTTTTCTCCCCTCCCCTTGTCCTTCCTGCCAACTGTTGTTTCCTTCCTCAGACTGTTTTCCTTCTCAGCCTATAGTTTACGGTAGAGTTAGCCTGACAGTTGTGACAGAAGCCCTGCCTCATTTGGAGATCTGGTCCATCCTTGCAGAAAGGAGTCAATATCTCCCATAGCAGTGAAGTATCAGGACAAGTAGAAAGGAGCAGAGGAAAGGCTGAGAGCAATTTAGGGGAGATGGAGCCCCCCCCACCCTGTCTCCTTTTCCTCAATTCATAACAATGACCTAGTAAATTACCATATGCCAGAAAGTTGTTATAATTTCACATATGTAAAATCTATACAAATTCATATAAATCTCCTTAAATCTATAATGATTATGATGTGCCAAGCACCCTCTAATGTACAACCTCAACTCACCCAACTATTTGAGACTTCATTAGCTTCCCCCCTTCCATATTCTTCCCATCTTCCAACATGCTTAGATTTCATTTTCTTTCCTTTCCACCTGAAGTCTAGTGTCTGTCACAACATGTACACCTGTAAGTGGGAAATCCTGGCCGTGATACAACTGGATTTTGTGACATGGGGGAATGGGGTAGAGGGAGGATGGGTAGAGGGCAGAGCTTGTAGTCCCGAGTTGACAAACTTGAAGAAGGCATTTTAAAGGAGACTGCCTATAAATGGAAGAAGTTATGATATCTATCCCATAAAATGTTTAAGATTTAAAATGATTCACAGTATTTGTCTAGGGAAGTAAAAACATAAACACTCCATGAAAAAATCAGTGTTTCTTCCTGAGAGCTGTAGTCTAAGAAAATCTTGTGATTTTATTGTTTAGGATATATGACAAGAAGTTCTGTTTATTATGCAAACTGGGTTTTTTTTCCTCCAGCAACTTTCCCCCACTTTGTAGTTTGTAGTCCAGACATACATGGCTGTGTATTTATGAATCTGTCTAGGGGTCTTGACTACCAAGTGGCACTTCAAGAGACCGTTGAGGGTGTGCTGTGTGATGAGGTGGAGAAGAAAGGTCCTTCCGTAGGGGTACTGGCCTGGTGGTTTACCAGTGCATACCCAAGTCCTCATGTTACTTGTCCTAAGTCTCCCTGAGGAGCATAGACATTTTCTTGAGGTCTTCACTCAGTCTCATGGGGATGCCACAGGATATATTCTTTCTGCCCTCTATGCTAAAGATGCTATGTCTTTTTACAGTTTCTGGGAGTGGGGTCAGGGAGGAATATCATGGTCACAGGAGCCATGACAAGAAGCTGTATTTTCACATAATCTCCAGTACTATAACTTCATTTTTCTTGATAATGGCATTATTGAAAAATAATTTATAGGTTTGGTGCAGGTTTTTTTTTTTTTTAAGATATTATTTATTTATTTTTTGACAGAGAAACATCGAGAGCAGGAATATAAGCAGGGGGAGTGGGAGAGGGAGAAGCAGGCTTCCCGCTGAGCAGGGAGCCCTATGCCGGGCTCCATCCCAGGACTCTGGGATCATGACCTGAACTGAAGACAGAGGCTTAAGGACTGAGCTACCTAGATGCCGAATTCCGTAGTTTTTGGGTATTCCTAGAGTTGGATACAACCACCACTATAATCAATTTTAGAATTCTTTCATTACCACAATAAGAAAAGCTGTACCCTTCAGGCACCACCTTTAACCACCACTTCTCCCCATTGCTCCCTGCCCCCATCACCACCAGCCCTACCACTAATCTCCTTTCTCTTTTTGCTGGTCCTGTACATGATAGGATCTTCACTAAAAGCAAAAACCAAATTCAATAGACCAGCAATTCTTAAATCTCTTCCTCCTGCTCTTCTTATTAGGTCACATGTAAAAAAAAAATCCTTGAAACCCCAGAGAGCTTTTGTTTATGTAAATTATGTCTATCAATATTTAAAGATTAAGAAATTAGAACTGAGAAATTTAAAAATTGATTTTTCATTGATTCACTTAAAAATAACAAATTCTTGGGGCACCTGGGTGGCTCAATGGGTTAAGCCTCTGCCTTTGGCTCAGGTCATGATCTCAGGGTCCTGGGATGAAGCCCTGCACGGGACTCTCTGCTCAGCAGGAAGCCTGCTTCTCTCTCTCCCACTCCCCTGCTTGTATTCCCTCTCTTACTGTCTCTCTCTGTCAAATAAATAAAATCTTTAAAAAAAAAAAAAAAGAAAGAAATGTTTAAAAAATAGCAAATCCTTTACTTATTAATGTAATAATTTTTATGAAAAATATATTTCCCTCTCAACGTTAGTAAAAGGAGAGCTTTTCTTTACATATTTTGAAGATCTCTTTCATTTCTGGCTTAGAAGATAGCTGGAGCCTCATATAGGTTTTTTTTCAGTCTGTTGTGATGTGTTGTTTTGAATAAGTATCTGAAAAGAATCTAGCCCCATGGGGAAATATTTCAGTAGCTTCTTCGGATAATTGTGGATTTTCTTTTTTGACACTACACCAAACTGGGCAAGTGGTAGTTCCTTAAAGGTTGATTGTAATACAGAAGACCTCTTTTCAAAGAGCCAGCTCCTGGTGTCCTTGATCTGTGCTATTGCTTTTTTTAGTTTCCATTTCACTTATTTCTATTCTAATCTTTATTATTTCCTTTCTTCTACTGGTTTTTGTTTTTGCTTATTGTTCTTTTTCTATCTCCTTTAGCTGTAAGGTTAGGTTTTTCTTGCTTCCTGAAGTAGGCCTGTATTGCTCTAAGTTTTTCTCTTGGAACAGCTTATGCTGCATCTCAAAGGTTTTGGAACATTGTGCTTTCATTTCCATTGTATCCATGTATTTTTTAATTTCCTTTTTGATTTGTTGATTGACCCATTCCTTGTTTAGCAGCATGTTATTGAACTTCCATGCATTTGTGTTCTTTCCAGACTTTTTCCTGTGGTTGATTTCTAGTTTCCTAGCATTGTGGTCAGAAAAAGATGCTTGGTATGACTTTGATCTTTTTTAATTTGTTGAGACTTGATTTGTGGCCTGCTATGTGATCTATTCTGAATAATGTTCCATGTGCACTTAAAAAAATTGTGCATTCTGCTCTTTTAGGCTAAGACATTCTAAATATATGTTAGATCCATTTGGTCCAATGTGTCATTCAAAGCCACTATTTCCTTGTTGATTTTCTGTTTGCGTGGATCTACCCATTGCTGTAAGTGGGGTGTCAAAGTCCCCTACATGATAGTATTACAATTGATTACTTCCTTTATGTTTGTTATTAGCTATTTTGTATATTTTTGTGAGCCCATGTTGGGTGCATGAATTTTTACTAATGTTACTACTTCTCATTAGATCGTTCCCTTTATGTTTATGTTGCATCCTTTTTTGTCTCTTTTACAATGTTTGTTTTAAAGTCTATTATGTCTGATATAGGTATTGCTATCCTGGCTTTCTTTTCACTTCCATTTGCATGACAAATGCTCTCTCATTCTTTACCTTTCTATCTGTAAGTATGTTTAGGTCTGAACTGAGTCTCTTGTAGGCAGGATAGGCAGCTTGCTTTTTTATCCATTCAATCATCCAATTTGATTGGGGCAACCTTTTGATTGGGGCATTTAGTCCTTTTCATGCAAAATAATTATCAATAGCTATATATTATTGATCTACTTATTTTATGGTTCTTTTTGTAGTTCTCTGTTCCTTTCTTCTCTAGCTCTCTTTTCTCTTGGTTTGCTGGCTTTCTTTAGTCATCATCTACTTGGATTCCTTTCTGTTTTCATTTGCATATCTATTACTGGTTTTAGATTTGTGGTTACCATTAGGTGTTTATATAACATTTTTTGCGCATAACAGTCTATATTAAGTTGATGGTCAATTAAGTCTGAACCTATTTTTCTCTCCCTTTCATATTTTAGGTATATGGTGTCATATGTTAGATTGTTTTATTTTGTAACTCTCTTGACTGATTTTTATAGATATACTTAATTTTACTGCAATTATGCTTCCTACTTTTCTTACTCCTGCTTATGAAGACGTCTTTCCTTTCCACTCAGAGAGTCCCCTTTAACATTTCCTGTAAGTCTCATTTAGTAGTGATGAATTCCTTTAACTTTTGTTTGTCTGGGAAATGCTTTATCTCTTTTTTCTGTTTTGAATGATAGCTTTGTTGAATAGTGTATCCTTGGTTACAGGTTTTTTTTTTCTTTTTCTTTTTCTTTTTGTTCAGCACTTTGAATACATCATGTGACTGCCTGTGGCCTACAAGATTTCTGCTGAAAAATCAGCTTATAGCCTTATGAAGTTTCCCTGTTTCTCTTCTATGTAAATGTTTTCTTCTCTCTTGATGCTTTTAAAATTCTCTCTTTATCAGTACTTTTTTGCCATTTTAATTACTGTGTGTCTTGCTGTGGACCTTCTTGGGTTGATTTCATTGGCTGCTCTCTGTACCTCCTGGACCTGGATTTCTGTTTCTTTCCCCAGAGTTTTTAGAAACTCTAAGACAGTTTTTAGCGATTATTTCCTCAAATAAATTTTCTGCCCTCTTTTCTGTCTCTTCTGAATCTCCATAATGTGAATTTTATTATGCTTGATGATGGCGCTGAGTTCTCAAGTCTATGTTCGTTGTTTTTTTTTTTCTCTCTCTCTATCCATTTTGATTGCTTTCCATATTCATTCCTCTGGGTCATTGATCCCTTCTTCTTATTGCTCTAGTCTGCTATTTATTCCCTGTCATGTATTTTTACTTTGTTATCGAGTTCTTCATCTCTGATTTGTTCTTTTTTTTTATGTTTTCTATCTTTGTTGAGAGTCTCACTGAGGTTCTCCATTCTTTTCTCAAGTCTAGTCAGTATCTTTATGATGATTACTTTAAATTCTCTAATATTTTAGAGATAGAGATAAATAATATGATTTATTAGAAATTCCCTTAGGTCTCTGGCTGCATTTTTGTCCTGTTCCTTCATTTAGGACCTCTTCTTCTGTTTCCTCATTTTGTCTAACTCTCTATATCTATTTCTATGTGTTGGGAAAGTCAACTACATCCCCTGCTCTTGAAAGTAGTGGCCTTAAAAAGAGGTCCTGTAGTGTTCTGCAGTGCAATCTCTCTTATTCACCAGAACCTGGTGCTTCATGGGTATATCCTTTGTGTGTTGTGTACACCCTACTATTGTGGCTGACCTGCTTCTGCCTTCAGCCCAGTCATCTACAGTGGTTCTCTTTGCCTGTTGTGGGCAGGATTTGGTCCCTGTGTTGTTAGGGGGACATTCTAGGACTTCTGAGTTTGATTTGAATCAGACCAGGCATTTTTCAGAGATGCAGTACTGCCAAGCTGCAGGGCACTTTCCCTGTGTTGTGCCCTGAGAAGATTTTGTTGGTGGGTGGGGCCTGTAGTCAAACCAGATGTCTGTCCCCAGCCCACTGCTTGTGTATGTGGTTATCTCCCCATTTCCCTAGGATATGAGTCACTATGAAGTGGAGCTAGTCTCTGTTGTGACTGTATGCACACTGACAGGCTTATGGTACAACTTTGGATAGGCTCCAGCTAAATGCATATGGGGGGGGGGCGGTGCAGGTCCTGCTCCCTAGAATGTTGGGGCTAGGTGCATGGTGCCAGGGAGGTCCATGCTTTTCCTTCTTAGACCAAAGTAGGCTGGGTTGGATGGGGTGTATCTGTAGAAAAGTACACAGGAGCAGAGTGAGTGGTTTTAGCAAGCTAGGTAGTGAGTTTTGGCCCTGTGCTGGTTCCTAAAGGTGTTTGTGTGTTTAGGTTGGAGGATAGGGAAGGGAAATGGTGCCTACCAGCTTTATTGTGCCTAGAGTAGTTTCCCAAGGATGCATGCCATCACATGCTCTGAGATTAGTAAGCAGATCTCCCTCCTGTAAACCTCAGGCATTTTTCAACTGCTGCTTCTATGCCATATTTCTGTGGGATTGTTTGTTGTGCTGTCTCTTTAGAGGTAGAAACTCTGTCCTCTTGACTCTCCCAGAGCCAAGCTCATTGATTTTTAAAATTAAAAATCAGATGTTAAACCCCTCTGATTATAAGAACTTGCAAAATTTGGCCCCTCTTATTTTCAAAACCAAATGTTATAATGGTTTGTCTTCTCTGTGTGAGTTCTTCATATTTGGGGTATCTGTTCCTTTCCCCATTCTCTGCCTACATCCTTCCTTCCACAGACCATGCTGTGGGTCTGTTAATAGTTCCCAACCATGTCCCTGCCCTTCCTATTCTCTTTGATGTGACCTCTTCTTTACATTTAACTGTGGAGAGTCTGTCCTACCAGTCTTCTGGTCATTTTCTGAATTATTTACACTGATGTGTCATCTAGTTGTATCCATGGGACGAGGCAAGCTTAGGATTCTCCTACTCTGCCATCTTCCCTGAAAGTCCTTAGTTAATTGATAGAAAATGTAGTTGCTAGAAAAATTTGGGCTGGGTATAATGAAAACTATCTTTAGGTCACATTCTGTCATGTGTATAAGAAGACATAAAATAATAGATCTTTTTTTATTAGCTTGATGAAGTTACAGGCATTCTGTCCCTTTAGGTTCTCTGACCACCAATGCATGAAAGATCCACTTGACACAAAAACAACAATATTTCAGAGGTATGATATGGTGGTCCTTGGAGAAGACCTCAATCAACCAGAAATAAAAACTAATAGCTGGTCATATAACTATTTGGAGATCAACTTCATGTGCCATCCCCTGTGAACTCCTCATTGTCTAGTCCGATGATATAATTATAGTTCCAGTCTTTTTTATGAATGCTATTGATCCATCCCATGACTATGAAACAACACCTGCATTGCTTCTAGTTCACCAACCTTTGTGAATTTTCTATGGCTATTTACCTATGCTTTTTTTTTTTTTTTTTTTTAAGATTTTATTTATTTGACAGAGAGAGAGTACAAGCAGGGGGAGTAGCAGGCAGAGGGAGAGGAAGAAGCAGGCTCTCTGCTGAGTAGGGAGCCCAATGGGGGTCTTGATTCCTGGACCTTGGGATCATGACCTGGGGTGAAGACAGATGCTTAGTGAACTGAGACACCCAGGTGCCCCTACCTATACTTGTATAGTGTATTTGCTTAAATCATTCTCTTCTTACTCCTAAAATGTTGGCACTACAAGGCCTGGCCTTTAGTTCCTACCTCTTTTGCTTTTTCAGGATGATTGATTCCGTTCTCCAAATACTCCTGCAACTTTCAAAATATACCATTTGGGGGCAGGGGTATTATTATGTGTGAGAACTGTGTTTATCTCTTAAAATATTTTACCTTATTTAATTCTTACAACAATCTTAAAATTAGTATTGTTGTTTGGCATGTGGATCAAAAAAAATTGTGTACCTTGTTCAAATCACAGCTTGAAAGATCTGGAACTAGATCATAGACCTGACTGCAAAACCATTGTTTTAAACTTAACAATTGCTGCCCAATATATTGTGAATCCCAATGTCTGACTTGAACCTGAGATCAGGGTTTCATACCTTTGGAGCACTGGAGAGACATCTACAAAATTAATTAACTAAATTTATAGGTGCCTCTGTCCCTCCTTTTTCTTACTGAATAAAAATCTTGTAGGAAAGCTGAATGCTATCTCTATGTACTGCCTCTGTTCTTTATTCCGTAATAGGACTCTTTGTTCAGGTCAACAAAATCATCCTCATTAACAGATCTGATGGTTCATTTTCTGCTCCATAACTACTTAATACAATGATTCTGATCCATCCCCCTACTTGTTGCCAACTCTCCTTGACTTCCAGGCCACAATACTCTCATGATTCTCCTTTCCCCTACTATCTCTTCTTAGTCTGTTTTTGCCTGCCCCTGCTATGCCTGGCCCTCCAGAATTGGCATTCCTAAGGCCCTGCTTTTAATTATCTTCTCTTGTAAACTTACAGGATTATCAGCTCCAAACCTCTGACTTCAATTCCTACCTTTATTCATGGTTCAATTACCTATGTAATAGTAATAGCATAAAACATATATGGAGCAATTACTATATATGCCAGGCACTTTGCTCACTTATATATCTGCTTTGTCTAATTCAGTCCACATCAAATATCATTTATTACTATCCTCATTTCCAAAGGAGGAAGTTTATGCTCAGAAAGTCTCTAAATCTTGTCCAATCTCACAGAATGAATAATGGCAGAGCTTTGACCAAACCCATTGTCTATTTGACCCTAAAGCTGATGTTGTAACTACTGTGTTTTACTGTCTTTTAAAATTCTCAGTTCTCTTTGGTGCATCCATCCGACTACCTAACAGATATAGCTCAGGTATTTCTATCTTAAGAGATAATGCGCTAAACTCAGTCAGTATTCTGTGCCCTTCCTTCCAATCCCTTTCCTACTCTCCAAATGTCTCTATTTTAATATTCCTTCTCTGATAGTCTTTATTTCTTATCATGGTTTCTCCTTCAGCCTATTCCTCAAGACTGTGATGTATTGCATTTTCCCTCTCCCTCGTGTCCATGTGCTTCTGCACCCCAGGCTGCTGACCTTCTCTTCTGCTTTCTAATTGAGCTCCTGCTACTGGGCTCCCACTGTGGCTGGTCCTTTTCACAGCCAGCAAGGTTAGCTTTTGAAAAAAAAACAAAAACAAAACCTCAATATACTCATTCCATTCCACTTAAAAACCTCTCATGGCCCTTGTCACCTCCACTGTCATTTCCATTCTCCTTATATTCTCACTCTGTAATTGGCCTAGTCTGCCTTGCCTATCAGAGATATCATGAACATATGTGAAGAATTATATTTTAAGATAAACATAGATGCTGTTATGTTGAAGAAAATGAAATGGGTTTCAGAACCTTTACTACATTTAAGTGGCTGATCATTTATTTTTCTCCATGGGAAACTAAATGTACAACTATTGTCATGTGCGACTGCAGTTTTTTGACATGAAAAATGACATTCTTATTCCTAACTATATGCCAACTAGGCTATTTTCATGTAAAAGCTCTTGTTTTAATTAATATTCCTAGTCAGAGCTGTTCTCTGGCTGTGGATCCTGCACCTAGGGGACAGTAATTTTACATAGTAAATTTGAGTCATGTTTGAGTGACAGAGTGGAGATGTATACAGGGGGATGGGAGGAGATGGGAGATACTGACACCAGTGTCTTTTTGAAACAGGAACGGAATGAATTCTGTGTTCTTAATAGCTCAATTAGAATGATAAAAACATTTGTCTGGTCCTTTGTTAGCTTCCAGTAAAAAAAAATGCAAGTAAGGAAGCCTGGAAAAAAGATTATACTTAATAATATACTATATTTTTAATGTTGTATAACCGGGACTTGTGTCCTGAAATAAAAATGGCTATCCCCTTGTAGAGATCAGCCTCCCAGATTAGAGGCTATGTGGAGTGGCAGAGAATGGAATCGAGGTTCAGATCCATTTGGGATATGTTCCTGGATAACTGTGTGATCATAAACAAGTCCTATCTTATCTCTGATTCTTGGTTATGTTCAAATGGAGGAGAAATCCTATTTACAATGTAAATGTGAGGGTTCTTGGGAGTTAAGATCATTAAGTGTTACTTTTTCCTACACTAGAATGCCCTAAATAGCTCACATCCATTTAGTTTTAACAATTAGAGCTCTAAGACTAGAAGGGACCAGGAAGTTTATGTAGTTCAGTCCCATTTTTTTTTTTTCTTTACAATTCTAGAAGTCCAAGAAGATTATGTGAATTGCCAAGAGACACATCATGAACTATTTCTATATCTGGGAGTAGACATCAATATTCTAGTTTCCTAACTTTGCATTGTTAACATGGTTTAATGGAGCTACTAGGAGCTCACAGCTTGGTACCAGACTCCTGCCTCAACTCAGCTACATGAAGCTGGGACATCAGTTCTAAGAGAAGCAGGAGACACATCTATTATTACATGAAGTGTAAGAATATACAATGTACACTACAATGTAGTTTCCCTGTGCACCACAAGGAAAGCTTCATTAAACCTGTTACAGTGAAAAGAGAACACTCCAGTCTTTTCATTTATTCCACCCCAACTCACCATTTTGTAATTTGTTAAGTATTTACACAGGAGCAAGTCAGCTAGGTGGTATTCGAGTTGTTCTGAAAAGTCAGAGTTTACAATTAAAGGATGAGGGAGAAATAGAATGTGGAAAAGGACTGTCATACCAGGTAATAATTTTATCCTGAAATGTAAATAAATACAAAAGCACCTTCTCTTTCATAATAGCAAATTGGGCAACTTCTTAATAGCAAGGATGAGGGTCCTTTCTCCAATCTGAGAAATAGAGGCCAGTCAGTTGTTGGTGTTTTTTCGTGGTTTTTAAATTTAGAGTCTCTCTTTTTTCCTTATTGGCTGGCTTTAATATTTTTCTCCATTTACCATCCCTTCGCCTCATCTACTCCCCTGTAGCTTCTTGTCCAAGGTAGAATTTTCCTGGTAGCAGCAGGTGCTTTCTAATGTCCAATCTGTGTTCACATGTCAGACATGCAGGCATGGCAGGGGCCAGGGAATGACTTGGGGGAGGTCGGAAGGAAGGTTGAGGAAAGCTGAGTACTGCCTGCAGCACCCTTGCTGCACATCTGTAGCCCTTTCTCTTCCAGATCTCACAGCATTCTGATGAGCTGAAGAAACTCAGAAAGTTCAACATTCCATGCTCCTCCCCTTCCCCTATCAGGACACAGTGGGATACTGGGCTGTGCTTTGGGACCTTTTTGAATGGAACTAGATGAAGAGAATCCAGGAGGTACCATGGGGATTCTTTTTCCTCCCCTCATGGCTCCCAAGCTTGCCCCTACATTTTGGTTGCTCTAACACCTCAAGCAGATAGTTATTCCTAAAAGCAAAATGAATGAAAATCCATAGAAAAGTGTGATTTAGATGGGTAAATGCATTCTTCAAACATTATTGTAATCCCAATAATAGAAATTATAAAAAGAAAAGAATGTCCCCAGAGTCACACCGTGTTTACCAGATAAGTTTTTTTGTTTGTTTGTTTGTTTTTGGTAAAAAGTGCAATTTCTACTCTATTCATCTCCTTTGCCTAATTTATTTTAAGTTATTAATCAGTGGTTCTTAACCCTGGCTAATCTGAATTGCTAAAGGGGGTTTTTAAAAAGGTGTTGATAGCCATACTTCACCTTGACCTACAGAATCAGAATCTGTGTTTAAAAAAATGACCCTCAGGTCAACATTCTGATTTTAAAGACAACAGCAGTTTCTGCATATTAAAAAAAATTTTTTTTGTTTAAGTAAAATTCACAAAATATATATTCACCATTTTAAAGTGTACAGTTCAGTGCCATTTCGTACATTCACAATGTCATACAACTCACGTATTTTTGCAAAGCATTTGAGTGACATTTACTGATATATAAAACTAGAAAGTGGAGGTTCTCTGAGTTCGCTCCCTAGCGCCTCTGCAATTCAAAATGTCGCACCCATCCCCGAAAACTAAGCCTTCCAACCCCTGTAACCCCAGAGTCTTCTTTGACGTGGACATCGGAGGGGAGCGAGTTGGTCGAATTGTCTTAGAATTGTTTGCAGATATTGTACCCAAAACCGCAGAAAATTTTCGTGCGCTGTGTACAGGAGAAAAAGGCATTGGACCCACCACTGGGAAACCTCTCCATTTCAAAGGATGCCCTTTCCATCGAATTATTAAGAAATTTATGATTCAGGGTGGAGACTTCTCAAATCAAAATGGGACAGGTGGAGAAAGTATTTATGGTGAAAAATTTGAAGATGAAAATTTCTATTATAAGCATGATCAGGAAGGTTTATTGAGCATGGCAAATGCAGGCTGCAATACAAATGGTTCTCAGTTCTTCATCACAACAGTCCCAACTCCTCACTTGGATGGGAAACATGTGGTATTTGGCCAAGTAATTAAAGGAATGGGTGTGGCAAGGATACTGGAAAATGTAGAAGTGAAAGGTGAAAAGCCTGCCAAATTGTGCGTTATTGCAGAATGCGGAGAATTGAAGGAAGGGGATGATTGGGGGATATACCCAAAAGATGGCTCTGGTGACAGTCATCCAGACTTCCCTGAGGATGCAGATATAGATTTAAAAGATGTAAATAAAATTTTACTAATAGCTGAAGATGTAAAAAATATTGGAAATACTTTTTTCAAATCTCAGAACTGGGAAATGGCCATTAAAAAATATACAAAAGTTTTAAGGTATGTGGAAGGTTCAAAGGCTGTTATTGAGCAAGCAGATAGATCGAAGCTACAACCTATAGCTTTAAGCTGTGTGCTGAATATTGGTGCTTGTAAACTGAAGATGTCAAATTGGCAGGGAGCAATCGACAGTTGTTTGGAGGCTCTTGAATTAGACCCATCCAATACCAAAGCATTGTATCGTAGAGCTCAAAGATGGCAAGGATTAAAAGAATACGATCAAGCACTGGCTGATCTTAAGAAAGCTCAGGAGATAGCACCAGAAGATAAAGCTATCCAGGCAGAGTTGCTGAAAGTCAAACAAAAGATAAAGGCACAGAAAGATAAAGAGAAGGCAGCATATGCAAAAATGTTTGCCTAATAAGAAATTGTTTTTACTTAATTATGCATTGATTATTGTATAAAGGCAATAAGAAAATTTAAAGGTTTTTGTCTGTTATATATGATCCCTGATGTGTTTCCTTTGCTACTTCAGTTTTCCATTGTTTACAGTTTAGGAATACTGAAAAAAGCTCACTCTTAATAAAACAGTGTTACAAAATACAAAAAAAAAACTAGAAAGTTACATTTCTAATAGATACAGTTAAAGGCTAAGAAAGTTCTTTTTTTTTTTTTTAAAGATTTATTTGAGAGAGAGAGACAGACAGAGACAGAGAGAGAACTCATGTACAAGTGGGGAGAGGGAGAGAGAGAATCCCAAGCAGGGTCCCCACCTGAGTGTGGAGCCTGACATGGGGCTCGATCTCATGACTCTGAGATCATGACCTGATCCCAAATCCAGAGGCACTTAACTGACTGTACCACCCAGGTGCTCCATTTGTTTTTCAAACTATGTTTGAAACTAGTTTTTTCAAGCTTCTCTTATGATTTTGATTATTGCGACCCCTGGTCTAGTGAGGTAGAATTGTAGGGACATCTGGGGATAGCTTAGGTGTCCTGTTCATCTCCCCAGGTCTAGAATAGTGGGCAAGAGTGCCCAGCCTCTTGCAAAACTTGCTTTCTGTAATATGCAATATGAATATCGAGGTAGGTCCAACAATAACAATAGCTGACGTGTTTTGAACTTTTATTATGTTTCAGCTATTATGCCAGTTCTGTAACCCTCTCAGCATTTTTAAACCTCCCAACAAAACTGCAAATTTCATACCTTTTTTCTGTTGGGCAGGTGAAAGATCTAAGAATCAGGGGGGATTTACTCAAGGTCACATAGCTTGAAGGTGATGCTGGGATTCTATATTTGATCTGTATGATTACATTACTCTGATTGTCTTTCCCAAAGCATAGCATGAGAGCTAGTGAAAGCAACATTAGGTGGAGAAGCTGGTTCAAACATTAGTTCAAAGCCAAGTGTTCTGAGATTTGAAACTAAGGTCTGTAACCAGTGAGGCCAAATGGAGGAAGAAGGTGTTGAAGGCTAGCCAGAAGGTAGGGGCTGTAGTTAAATTTTGCTTGTTCACCTCATAGACTCCTCTTTCTTTGACAGGAAGGGTTTTCTGGAAGCAAGCTTTAATATATACCTGTGTGCCCAATGGGAAGAGTCCAAAACAGGCTTTCATCATCAGTAGGTGACAGGCATCAAGAGTAAGGTCAAGCTAAAGAGAGTTGTCCAGAGTGTTAGGAGGCCAGCTACAGCAGCAGTGCCAGTGGGAAAGTCTTTAAAGCATTCCTTCATGCACGTGTTAGTTTCTAGAATAAATTTCTGGATGCTTCTAAGCTATCTGGCTCCCATTCAGTAGGATGTTCTTCCTTCTCTGCTCTGTTGTTCTCCATAGTAATTATTTACCCTCACCTATGTTTTGCACTGAGGAATCTTGTTGATTTTCCCTGTTCCTCTGTATTGTGAGTATAAGCTCCATGTCCCCAAATACAGTAGGTGCTCTGTACACGTTGTTAGTTTGATGAAAAAATTAAACTATGATTTTCTGTCCTAACAACCTCAGTATGTATAAATTGCACAAGAAGGAAAAGGGGTAAATCTGGTTTCTACCCACAACTTTTGGCAGCTAAAAACCCTATTCACCTCTATCTGTTTAAGAACAAGGACCCCAGTGGTCTGGGGTGCAATGCAGTAGGAGAGATGTTGGGAGAAGGGTGGATGTTTTGGTCCAGCTTCAGGACTTGCTGTTTGACTCTGTTTGGCGGGAGTTGGGTGGGGGGGCTTTTATTCCACGGCTGCTAGTTTCTAATCTAATAACTAAACATCTTGACTAGACAGGACCTAGCCTGGTAAGGCACAGGGGAATTATGTTTGGGGAGGACCTTTGTTTCCTTAATGACTATTGCGCTCAGGAATCTGGGACAGGCAATCTTTCATTCACTATTTTATTTTACACTTTAAAATTATACATTTCTTTTCCATAAAAATATCCAGTTAATCTATTTCTTCTATTCCTAGACTTCCCTAGCATACAATCAAATCTTTAATCGTTTAGCCCCTGTTAGTCTTTTATAAATGAAGTAACTTCTGACTTTATTACTTTCCCTTCCAAGTTAAAACATTCAAGCTTTGCTTGTCAGGTTAGACTGGGTTATGCTGCAGTCATAAATGACCTTGAAATCACAGACATTTGTAACGAGAAAGCTACATGTGGATCATGGGTAGGCTGTGGTCCTTCTCCACTTGTTTTTTCTTGGGTTTGGCAGAGTTGCCTGCCTCTGGAACACTGCCAGACTCCTGGCAGAGGGGAAAGAGGACATGGTGAACCATTATGATGGCTCCTAAGTTTCTGTCACTTCTGATCACATTTCACTGGCAATAGCAAGTCACATGGCTAACCCTTATCAGTGGACTAGAAATGGTAAAATGCTCCCCAGGAAGGGGCACTGAACAATAACAGAGTTTACTGAAAGGGCTGTCCCCACCGAGGCACATAGGGTACACATTCCCATGCCCGCTTATCTGTGTTCTATACATGCCCTGGCCAACGTAGAGCCTAGAGCCATTCCCCTCCATGCCTTGACCCCAAATCTTGGATTGCCTCGTGTGGTTGGAGAATATGCCCTCCCTTATTGCCCCAGTCACATTCATTTTTATGGTGTCCTCCCGTGCTGGACCTCCATCTTGCCCAACCTTTTTTTCACCCTCAACAACTTTTGTTGATATTTGGCTATTATTTCAAAGTTCACTGTCACCACATCCCAAACCTTTCAGTACCACAGACAAAATGCCTTCCTTCCGTTTCTTAGCGGAAACAGAGGCCTATAAGTACAAATTCTTCTAAGAATTGTAATCCCCCCAATTTCTTTTCTTTTCCATAGTGCTTATGTATCATCAAAGATATAATTAATTTGTCTTGTTTATTTTCTCTCTGGCTTACCTATACCGCAACACCGTTCTTTCTCTCTCTCCTCTCCTAAAAGTAGGAGTCCTCTTTTTCCTCTAAATGCTTACATTCTGCCCATTTCCTGTGGCTGCACTGCTCCATTTACTCTTGCTTCTTAAAATGGAATCTTTGCCCCTTCATTGGCTTTTTCCACTTGTTCTGTGTACTGTTGACTATTAATCAACATGGGCCTTAGGAACACCATTGACTGCCCCACACAGTGGAAAATTTGGTATAACTTTTAACTCCACCAAAACTTACCTACTATAGCCTACTGTTGACCTTACCAATAGCAAAGATAGTCAATTAACACATATTTTGCACGTTAGATGTGTCATATACTGTATTCTTAAGGTAAGCTCAAGAAAAGAAAATGTCAATGAAACCATAAGGAAGAGAAAATATATTTACAGAATTATATTGTAAAGAAAAAAATCTGTGTGTAAGTGAGTCTACATTGTTCAAACCAGTGTTGTTCAAGGGTCAACTGTACTTTCTCTAGCTGTCCTTAGGGACACACTGGGACCTTTCTTATCTTACTGCCATTTCTTGGAAGGACTCCCTCTACCTGGTTGGCTTGCTGAGCAACTTCTGGGGCAGGCATGGAAGTTCTCAAGTCATCATGCCAAGTTTGAGGCAACACTGTGTGGTATTGGGTATCTTAATTTATATTCTTGAGCCACTTCTTTATCTGTCAAAAGAAGAATAATTATCCTCCATGGTTAGTATACAGATTAGAAAGTTATATGAAATATATCGCAACTAGGAGGTACTCAGTAAATGACTGTTAATATTATTACCTTAAATATCAGTCTCTGCTCACATGTCATCTGCTGTGCAAGGTCAACTCTGAGTAGTGTTTTCTATGTTCAGTGCACTCTATTCTTTAAATCAATTATTATTCTGATTCTAAATCAGTGGAACTTCTCAGGAAGTTTTCACTCTTTCAGAGGAGAGGCTCTCATTTTTTCCAGCTTTGCCAGTGTTTCCTTATTCCTTTTTATAAACCAGTCTTTTCTTATTTAGGACAATATAAATGTTTTGTTGAAAGAATAGATAATTCCCAGTTTTACGAAATCTGTGGTTCTACAAAACACATATGCGCAAAGCCCAAATTAATATTCCCTTTTTTCTTGTCCTGAGGCTAAGTAACATATCCTAGAGTGACAAATAGTATTATGATAGACAAATTTTTCTGGAATTGGAGTTTCTAGAATTTTCCATATTACTATTTAAACTGCAGACTTAAATGTAGGTGTCAGGGGAATTCTGTGAAATTAGAAGAAAAGTAGAGGATATAGAAGTAAAGATCAGAGGTCCTATTTCAAATTGCATTTCAACAACTGATTTAAAGAAATCACAAAAAAATAGGTCAAACAAAAGAGAAATAGAATCATAGGCTGCTGAGAAGGCCCAAGACTAACATTTGCAGGACAAGGCAAGAGATCAAACGGAGGCTCCAGCTACATTTTTGTTTCCCTATGACTCCATGCTGTACCTTGAGAGCTCACCTGTAGTGTCATCCTAAATTCCTCCTTGAATGGGCAAGGTCACGTCTAGTGGCAAGGTCAGTGGCTCTGGTTACTGTTATCTAAAGGTGGCTCTATTGTTAATAATTCTTTTTATGTTTAGGGAAATTCCCCAGAAGCATTTTAAATTTTGGAAGGTGAGATGGGATGGGCTTGTGAAAAAGGTGAAACTCTAATTCAGTGTTCCCTAATGTGAGAGTCATCGGCTCCTGGGTAGCTTTGGAGTTAGGATAGGGGTTGGCAAATCTGAATGGCTTTATAGCATTTTCTGTAGACAATAGACATGTCAAACTCCTCAACAAACACTTTACCAAAGATATATTGGGTTGAATAAAATGCAACCTTGTTTTAAGGTGTTTTAATATTGATGAAGCCTTTTTATTATTATGTACATTTTTTCAATCCATTAATACCAAAGGAGAGAGCTACCATTATGTGGTTGTCTTATTACTACATATTTTTTTAATTCTTGAAAATGGATCCATCTACAAAATACCCAAAAACGAACCAATTGAGAAAAATCAATTTAGTAGTTCTTTAAAAGAATTTAATTAATTAATTAATTAATTAATTAATGCTCTCAGGGCTGAACAAGTGCAATCTTGTGCTGTCAGTTAAACTTTTGGGATGGGGAACTAGCCTAAAGTTTTTACTTGACAGAGGAGGGTTTTATTTGATTCCTCAGTGACTCAGGTCAAAAAAAATGTTAAATGCTTCCAGGCTACTTTGAGAGTGATGTTTCAATACAGGGGTGGGTAAGATGTGGGAAAATAGGCCAACATAATTTAGTTCTCATTTGTGTCCAATAATTAAGAGAGGATATGAATCATTTTCTACTCTAGTTAAATCCACGGCATCCTCCATTATATCCTAGATCAATGTATTGGGTAGGGTTCTGAAAGGAAGCAGATGTCACACTCCAATTGAAAGTAATCACAGAAGTGTGGGCAGGATAAAGGAAAATCAAGGTGGTTTTGTACCCTAGAGATAGGCCTGAAGAGGAAGAGGAAGTAAGAGTTACTGGAATCCGAGGAGAGGGTGGTATGAAAGCCAGTGGCAGAAGCTATGGGCTTTAGGAGAAGAATTTTATAGTAAAGAAGTCAGGGGAAGAACTAGCCTGACAATTCTCACTTCCACGAGAAGAGGAGGGGTAAGGGAGCCAGGACACAAAGTGAAGTGGGAAAGGATGGAGTGGCTCTGGATGTATGAGTAGAAGATAGAACAGCCAACAACACTAGATAACATATCAACTATCTGTCTTCCATTACAGACAGGGTGGTAAAGGGAATTGGGCTCTGTATATAAAAACACAGTTCTTGGTGATTTAATCCAGACTGTTTGGCTAAATTCTTCAAGTTCTCGGATTCTTAGTTTTATGTTTGTGAAATATAAATAGAAGACCTCCTTTCCCAGGTTGTTCTCAGGTTTCAGACCTGTTAGGTAGATAAGTGTACAGCAAAATCACAATTTGCTAAAGACTTTAGGGAAGTAAAGAACCTTACAACTTAGTCATCTACCATCTTGCTCTTGCCTATCAACTACTAAGTGTTCTGTACGTGCTCTGTGTAAGATTTATATTCTAGGCAGTCTGTAATCTAGCTAGGAGTTATTGTAGGGAGATACTGAATGCTCCTTGCACTCTATGAGCATTGACTATAGTCTGATCTCAGTATGTCTTACACATTTTACGATTTATCAGTTTATTTTGTTGCTGATGTGTCTAATAAAATACAAATTTATTTAAGGGTGGTATGAAGTCTTGATATCTTGTTGGGATTTTGTTTTTCTTTTGTTTTGTTTTTAATTATGGTGCTACGTTTTCACTATCAAAGAAATACTAAAAACATGTGATCTTGTGGGGTCAGGTCAAGAGAAACTTTTCTGTGATTCTAAAAGGAATCTTGTACTTAAAAATATTTAGGAATCAATAGTATATTTTGGCTTTGTGTATCAACTTGGTTATATTTTATAAAGAAATTTTAGGCCTTAGAAATTGGTTTCCAAGGCCATCCCATTTATAATTGGTACTTAGGACTAAAATAATAAGATACCTAGAACTAAACCTAACCAAAGAAGTGAAATACCTCTACTAAGAAAACTATAAAACACTGATGAAAGAAATAAAAGATGACACAAAAAATGGGAAGATATTCCGTGCTCATGGTTTGGAAGAACAAATGATGTTAAAATGTCTATGCTACCCAAAGCAATCTACACATTAAATGCAATCCCTATCAAAATACCAACAGCATTTTTCACAGAACTAAAACAATCTTAAATTTTTAAAAAAGATTTTACTTATTTATTTGATGGAGAGAGAAAGAGAGTGAGAACAAGCAGGGAGAGCTGCAGGCAGAGGGAGAAGGAGAAGCAGTCTCCCCACCGAGCAGGAAGCCCAATGTCGGGCTTGATCCCAGGACCCTGGAATCATGACCCCAGCTGAAGGCAGCCGCTTAGCCGACTGAGCCACCCAGGTGTCCCTCTATCTTAAAATTTATATGGAACCACAAAAGATCCCAAAGAGCAAAAACAACCTTGAAAAAAAAAAGCAAAGCTGAAGGCATCACAATTCTGGACTTCAAGTTATATTTCAAGGCTGTAGTAGTTAAAACAGTATGGTATTGGCACAAACATAGACACATAGATCAATAGAATAGAACAGAAAATCCAGAAATAAACTCACAACTATATGGTCAATTAATCTTCAACAAAACAAAATATTCAATGGGGAAAGTACAGTCTTCTCAACAAATGGTGTTGGGAAAACTGGACAGTAGCATGCAAAAGAAAGAAATTGGACCACTTTCTTACACCATACACAAAAACAAAATGAAAATGGATTAAAGACCTAAATATGAGATGTGAAACCATAAAAATCCTAGAAGAGAATACCAGTAGTAATTTCTTTGACATAGACCATAGCAACTTCTTTCAAGATAGGCCTCCTGAAGCAAGGGAAACAAAAGCAAAAATAAACTATTGGGACTACATAAAAATGAAAAGCTTCTGCACAGTGAAGGAAGCAATAAACCAAGAGCAACCTATGGAATGAGAGAGGATATCTGCAAATGATGTAGCCATTAAAGGGGTTAGTACTCAAATATGTAAAGAACTTACACAACTCAACACCCAAAAACCAAATAATCCAATTAAAAATGGGCAGAAGAGATTAAAAGATGTTTCTCCAAAGAAAACATCCAGATGGCCAAAAGACACATGGAAAGGTATTCATCATCACTTATCATCAGGGAAAGGCAAATCAAAACCACAACAAGATACCACTTCACACCTATCAGAATGGCTAAAATCAACAACACAAGAAATAACAGGTGTTGGCAAGGATATGGAGAAAAAGGAACACTCATACACTGTTGGTGAGTAGGCAAACTGGTACAGCTACTGTGGATAACGGTATGGACATTCCTCAACAAGTTAAAAATAGAACTACTCTATGATCTAGCAATTGCGCTACTGAGTATTCACCCAAAGAATACAAGAACTCAAAGGGATACACACACTCCTATGTCTAAAGCAGCATTATTCATAATAGCCAAGATATGGAAGCAGCCCAACTATCCATAGACTGATGAATGGATAAGGAAGATGTGGTATGTATACCGTGGAATACTATTCAGCCACGAAAAAGAATGACATCTTGCCATTTGCTATGACATGGATGGAGTTAGAGAGTATTATGCTAACTGAGAGAAAAAGACAAATACCATGTGATTTCAGTTATATGTGGAATTTAAGAAGCAAGGGAAAGAATGAGAGAGATGGAGAGACAAAGCAAGAAAGAAATTCTTTTAAAAAATTATTATTTTTATTATGTTACGTTAATCACCGTACAGTACATCATTAGTTTTTGATGTAGAGTTCCAAGATTCATTGTTTATGTATAACACCCAATGCTCCATGCAATACGTGCCCTCCTTAATACCCATCACTGGGCCAAAGAACAATTTGATGGTTACCAGAGGGGAAGTGGATGGGAGGATGGTGTAAGTAGATGTTAGGGGTTAAGGAGTACTATAGTAATATATTACTATATTACACACCTGAAATAACACTGTATGTTAGCTAACTGGAATTAAAATAAAAACTTACACTAAAAAAAAAAAAAAAAAGAAAAACGGCTTCTGAGGACAAGTCTTTCCCTATATGGCATAACAAATCTGAGGGCAATACTGGTACCAGTTCAATGATGCCTTTAAAATAGAGAGTTTTCGGGGCGCCTGTGTGGCTCAGTGGTTAAGCCGCTGCCTTCGGCTCAGGTCATGATCCCAGGACCCTGGGATCGAGCCCCGCATCGGGCTCTCTGCTCAGCAGGGAGCCTGCTTCCTCCTCTCTCTCTCTGCCTGCCTCTCTGTCTACTTACAATCTCTGTCTGTCAAATAAATAAATAAAATCTAAAAAAAAAAAATAATAAAAAAAATAAAATAAAATAGAGAGTTTTCCCTTTCAAATTCTCAGTGCAAGAAATAAAAAGGAGAAAGGTAATGATCCAATATAGGAGTGGGGATGAAATGTGGAAAAGTATATTTAATCCTGAATATAAGTCATTCGTGTGTAGCAAAAATAAGAGAGGCTATGTGAGCTCCTTGCCCTTCTGTCAGTGTCTCTGGTTTGACGCAGTGTCTCTGGTATGAGCCAGCTTTTCTTGTTAATCTAGTCCACAGGCAGAAGAGCACATCTTGTGGATCCAGGCAAACCCAATTTCACATCCTGGATCTCCAAGTATCAGGTGGGTGAATTTGGATAATTCTAACTGGTGTAATGTAAAAAGATCCAGATTGCAAAGTTATTTTGAGTTTCAAAAAGACAGATTGATGTTGTGTGGAATGAAAAAAAATTTTCTTCTTGGGTGCTATGGCTCCAAAGAATGCTCATCACTTTAGTGTTTAGAATTTCAGTGCTGGAATGACCCCAGTAATCTCTAACTTCCTTTCAAAGATGGAAACCCAGAGAGGTTATAGGACATGCCCATGGCCATAGAAGAAGTTAGTGGTATAATTCAGACTGGAATTCCATCCTTTCCAGAAAGTGACATTTGTCAATGACAAAATTGGAGGAGGAATCAAATTGAACCGAATACAGGTTTGAGAATCTAGTGGTATCCATTGAGCTGATGATGAGACTCAAAGGTGAAGTCAGGTGTCACCAGGAAGGTGGCAATCCAGTAGAAGGAGAATATAACCACATCACAAGTCTAACGATGATCCAACACAAAATACAAATACACTGAGCTGTCTGTCCGGAGGAAGGAGAAATTATGTCTGAGGTAGAAGACATAGTGAAATCTACATAGTAGTTAATAAAAAGATATCCTTCCCGCTCTTCCCATCTGCCCCCTTATTTATTAATAGAACAGATATTTCTTTATCCACATCTATGTATCAGATGCTCTCTTAGTAGTTAAGGAGAAACTAAAGTACAGGTTTCCCTGTTATCTCGAAGTAGAGCATTCCTAGGAAAACATTTGATAGGCCGAAATGACATAAAATGAAGAAGCAGTTATCATGAATTTACATGGAAAATTTGAGTTTTCTCAGACCCCCAAATCACCTCTCTTAGGCCTTTCTGATACCAAAGGACACATCCTGCTAATGAATGCACAAAATGAACAGATAAAACACGGATGCCCTTGCCCCTGAGTGTAGTTCTGGGGAAGGAACGCCTCGGTGTCCTTGCTGTTCCATCCACGGTGCCGCTGTCCTGGCTGGCTGCAAACTAAATGCTGAACGCTATTTTCGCTTCTCGCCTTTTCCCCCAAAGAAAAAAATCCTCTTTGGATTTCTTTCAGGTAGCGAAAACAGGTACTAACTAATGTGGGTCTTTTGTAAAAGCAAGGTGGCATACCATAAACTTTAGAAAAGCAGTTGATACCTGGATGCCTAAAAACTTTGTAATTAACGATATGAGGGAGATCTGCTGCAGAGGGGCTGCTGCAATCAATTTAGTGATGATTTCCCCAAGAAAGAACCAAGTGCAGAAGACCCCCTAATTGTCAGGGCAGCAGGTAAGGTCCTGGTCCTAGGTGTCAGTGGGGCACCTGGCTGGACCTCTGAGGCTATCCTTCAGCAGGTGCACTAACACTTTAAGGAGCTGGAAAGACGCAGTTTCCTCCTTGATCCCCGCTCCTCCTCCGCCCAGCCAAGGTCTGGCATTGTGGGCCACGCCCCTGCGCGCTGGTTGGTCCTCACAGACATGATGAAACTTCCCGCAAGCATTACAGGAGCGAGGCCCGTATAAAGTCACAGGAAGCCCGCCGCCCGGCCCGCCTCTGCAGCTTCTACCTGGCATCTCCTCGCTGTTCTCTCCGTCCGAGCCCAGGTAAGCCAGGCTCTAGCGACCAGCGCAGCGCCCTCCCAGCGTGCCCCGGAGCCGCCTCTGGAGGGCCGGCCCTGGAGGAGAGAGGAGGAGGTGACGCTGCGGCCTCGCTTGCACACCGGAGGGCAGAAGCGGGTGCAGGCGCCTGCCGGCGCTGCAGCTCCGGCGGGTAAAGGGGGCGGGGCCGATTGTTGCGCACCTGGGAGCTAGCGGGGAGGAAAGACTAGGATCTAGGTCTTCGGAGGGAGGGATCAGGTGAAAGACGGAGGGGAGGCCGGGCTGCGGCCCACTTTGGCCCCTATAAATTCTTACATTTTTTTTTTTTTTTTATTATATTGCGTGTCAGCCTGTGGAAATTTTCGCAGTCTGGGCGCTCTGCGGTGGACCCGCCAGAGGGTGCACGTGGCTGGAGCTCAGCTGGAGTTTCGCGCAGTCTCTTGGTCCGGGTCTCCCAGCGTCGGTCAAAGCCTAAGGGTCTGCACTTAGCCCCTCACCTCTGGCTTCCCACAACTTTTTGGCTCCCCTCTCCTTTCCCCGCCCCCCTACCCCAGACTATAAGGCTCAACAAGTGACTTGATGAACCAACCCCACCTAGGAGAGATCTGTTCAGGGCGACGGGCGGAGCGGTATGGAAAAAAGCAAAAGAACTAACATTTCTTTCTCAATGGTATCCATTCTGTAGGGCTGGTTTCAGATTAATGTTACTATTTTGACGAAAAAAAACCGTTTTCTGCTGGGCCCTTGGCCTATTCCTTCATGGGCCATTGTCCTGGGTGCCTTGACTTAACAATTTAAAAGCACTCATAACTCTTTTTTTCATTGATTGGCCGCATTACTGTAAGATTAGTTAAAAGTAACTTAAGTCTTGAACTTGTGCAGGAGTTGGTTGCTGATACCTTAATGTAAAATAAAACAATATGGTGAAGTTTTTAGTTGGTAAGCAGCATGGAAATCAAATGCATGGAAGCAGCACTGTCCAATTCAGTCCACATGTAACTATCGAGAACTTGAAATGCTGACTCGCCCGAATTAAGGTGTGTAAGTGTAAAACACACCAGATGTTGACGACTTAATAAAGGCAATGTAAAGTATCTTGTCAATAATTTGTTATACTGATTATATTGAAATACCTTTTTTGGTGCATTGTGTTAAAATATATTTAAAGTTGTCTTCCCTTTTTCTCTTTACTTTTTTAATGGGCCTACTGGTATTTTTACAATTCCATATTGGCTTACATTTCTGGACGGCACTGTTCTAAAAGTTTATGAGGAAGTGCAGAAAATTACAGGGAACAAGTAATAGCAGTAGGAAAAAACATAAGTAGGACCTTTGCAAGTAAGCCTAAGTCCAACAAAAATAGGTAGTAGTTTTAATGTGCTTTTTCCTGCTGGGAAAGGTAAGTGTGCTTCACTAATGTGTGTTTCCCTTCTTTCCCCTCCGTTTTAGTGCTTAGTGTGTGTTCCTTATGCAGGTTTAATAATGGGATTCGCTAAGTGGCATTAGGAAGACCGGTAAATGATTCACTAATGACCTCTTGTGATTTTCAAAGCAATTTCTCAGCCCATTTTTAACTGGTATAGAGGAAAAGATACATGGCTTATCGGTAGTTATCTCACTTAAATCTAAGTGAATTTCTCAAATGTCTTATTAGAGCCTATTTGGCAAAGTGCATGGAAGGGACTGCATAGGATATTTCCAGGTTGTTTGAGTCACTATTAATTTTTGTTTGTTTGATGTGGTCTCATTAGAAAGCTAAACAAAGCTTTGGTTCATTTAGATGCAAACGCCCTGAGAGGATTACCCGAAGTGACTGATGTAACTTGAATATATGTATGTATTTTCTTGAGAATTTTTGTCCCAAATTAGGTTTGCTGCAAATTTGCAGTAAAGATACCCAAATAAGTTTCTAAGTGTGAGATATTTTGGTAAAATAACTGTTTTGAGTTGGTAGCAGCCAAATAAAATGGCCCTTTATTTCACAGTTGAGAATATGAAATTGCAAGGAAATGTCCGTAGGAATTGTTTGCTTTTTGGCCTATAGGGATTGCCACGTTGTTTTTCAGAGATGTTGGTGTTTGTGTCCTACCTGCTTTGCTTTCCTATGAACCAAGACAACTTTAAGAGAAAATACTTGAGAACATTTGTGTCATTTAGGACATTTGGATGGTGAACATTACGTATTTCTGTCAACTTAAAATGCTTTCTGTTATATAGCCAAGATATCTGGTATCAGACATGCCTTTCTTTTTTCTCTTTAGAATTTCTTGCATCACGTTTGAGTAAATCACTTAGAGGTAAGCAAGAAGTTGTGAAATGATTATAATGGTTGTATATCTTAACATAACACTTGAGCAATATGTATGATCTTTTTTACCCGCTAGACTCAATGTGCAGTATAGGTAAAGACAGGACGTTTAATTGTCAAAGAGACCCGAGAGGGGACTGTATTAGTAATTTGGGGAGTCTCTTGGATTTTTGAGGGCTTCTGAGGCTCTGAGATGGAGAGAGTGGGACGGGGATCTCTCACTAGGTTGGAGCCAGCCCGCGTATGTATCTGATGTTAGGAAGTAAACCTCAAGTGTGGCCTCACTCCCCCAAGGTCTAGCTGGCCAATCCCAAGGTGAGAGAGATGCAGGCATTGACGGGGTGCCAGACTGCTACTGCTGGATGGAAAGATCATGCGTCTTTTCTGAATACTTGTATGAAAATTAAATCATTCTCAACTCCTCTGTGCCTGCCAACCTAATGGAAAATTGCTGTAGACGAGATAGTTTAAATGTCATTCTTTGAAGTGGTTGATACCAGTTTTTGGAATCAAGATTTACTACAGACTTGGATTGGGTATTAAATATTTAACTGGCCTGCTCTTTTCTCCATAGAAAGCCCATAGCCCCATTGCACCATGTGTGGGATTTGGGCCCTCTTTGGCAGTGATGACTGCCTTTCTGTGCAGTGCCTGAGCGCTATGAAGATCGCACACAGGGGTCCAGATGCATTTCGTTTTGAGAATGTTAATGGATATACCAATTGCTGCTTTGGATTTCATCGGTTGGCAGTGGTTGACCAGCTGTTTGGAATGCAGCCAATTCGAGTAAAGAAATATCCTTATCTGTGGCTCTGTTACAACGGTGAAATCTACAACCACAAGAAGGTAAATAAAACAAAACCAGAAGGTATTTGAATGTGATTAAACCTCAGAGCTAGATGGTTATAACTTTTTTGTACTTCATGTAAAGCTTTTTACTTCTCCAACAATTTCCATGTTCATTATCTCATTTGCTCCAATTATAAGGATGATGCACTGAGACCGAAGAGGTCAAATGAGTTGGACACACACACACACACAAATGAGGATTACAATTCTTTAACTCTCAGCACTTTTTTTTCCTATTATGAATTTGAATATTAATCAGAGCCCGTGTTTGGTGCTGGGGATACAATAGTAGGAATGAGAGGTAGTTCTGCACTCTGATGGAGCTTATTCCATTACAAAGCAAAGAAAAAAAATCCCTGTACCTATGACTGAAATATATAAATATATATATATAAATGCCTGTACCTATGACTGAAAATATGGATGATAGGGGAGATCCAGTGATCAGAGAAGACCTCTGGAGGAACTACCACCTGAACCGATACCTGATGCACCATGATCAACTAGGGGGGCTGGGAGGAACTTCTCATGCAGAGGGAATAGCATGTATAGAAGTCTGAGGAAGAAAGCAGTCCTGGGATAGTCAGATGTGAACAAGGGGTAAGGTGGGGTGAGGGTGGACAGGACCCGATCAAGCAGGACTTGGTAAAGAGTTAGAATATCATTCTAAGAGCTGTGAGAGCGGAGGATTTTAGGGCAGGTATAGAGTTCAGTAGTTGAGAGGTCATCATCCTTGTAGCTTTTATATGAGGCTGCCCTCAATGATATTTATTACGTCTGCATACTGCACTTAAATAGAACGGCAAGACAGAAGGGTGGCCAGAGGAAACAGTGCGGGAAGTGATTTTCTAGTAGCATTAAAATTGGAACAGCTGTCTAATCTGGGGAAAGCTTACTCAGGATGAGAGTGGTAAGAGAGGGGAAATTCTGATCCCAGGAAGCCACATTGGCTAAGAGCTTTCCAATCTGGAATTATTTGGCTAGTGTTTCATACATCTTTTAAATTTAAATTTACAAGTAATTGTTTTGTTTGCCATCCTCCTCCCCAGCTTTTATTTTTGAGAATTTCAAACATATATTAAAAACAAAAAACCCCCAAAGTAGAACCTAGATTGTATAACTATTAATGTTTTGTCCTATTTGACTTATTTTTCTCTTTCTGTATATACACCTAGGCATTAATTTTTTGGCTGAATCATGTTAGTATGCTACAGATATTGTGATACTTTACTCCTAAATATATAAGCACTTATCTTTTCAAAATTAGGGCATTCCTCTACCTAACACCAATACTGTTAAACCTAAGAATCAATAATATCATTTCATACTCAGTTCATACTAAATTACTGCGAGTTGGCCAAGAATTTCTTTTTTTTTTAAATTTTTAATTTTTTTGGCAAGGGAGAGTAGAGGAAGGGCAGAGGGAGAGAGAGAATCTTAAGCAGATTCCTTGCCCAGCAAGGAACCCCACATGAGGCTTGATCTCCCAACCCTGACATTACAACCTGAGTGGAAATTAAGAGTCTAGATGCTTAACCCACTGAGCCACCCAAACACCTCTGCCAAGAACATCTTTATAGTTGCTTTGTTTTGTTTGAAGCCAGACATCATTCACACTGTTTCTTTGTATTTTTTGAGTTTTGTTATGTCATGTCAATCATTCACAAATAAGGATTTACATTCTAGTCACCCTTTGGATGTTTTTATCTCTGGACAATGGCTTTTGCCATTATTGTCTGCTTATAGGAATAATCTACTTTTTTTTTTTTTAAGATTTTATTTACTTATTAGAGAGAGAGCACGAGAGGTGGGAGGGTTAGAGGGAAAAGCAGACTCCCCACTGAGCAGGGAGCCCGATGTGAGACTTGATCTCAGGACCCCAGGATCATGACCTGAGCTGAAGATAGTTGCTTAACCAACTGAGCCACCCAGGCACCCAGAATACTCTGCTCTTAATAGGCTTCTCATTAGAGAAGTTTTTATAGTTAACTCAGCAGATTCCTTTCATACATTTCTTAAGAGCATATTATACACAGGCATCATTTTTCTAGGTGCATAGAGATGAAATGGTGAGCAAGAAAAGTAAGAATGGATTTCACAGCAGTGAGAGTGCAGGAAGGAACAATTAAGACTTCTTTCTTACTAAAAAAAAAAAGACTTCTTTCTTACTAAGCCAAGTTAGTACCATATACGTGAGAATGCTGGGTTGGGTTATGGCACTATTAACCTTTCACTTTAAATGACATAGGAAATACCTTGTTTAACTTGAACAACATTTCTACTTTTACATATTTTATTTAGAAGTTAGAAAATGGTATTTCAAAAGTATTTTTACTCTAAATTTATCTAATACGTTGTATTTTCAAAAGCATAGACATTCCATTACTTCTACTAGTCATCTAAGGGTATGCAGCGTGAGCAGCCAGAAATTAGACGAAAGAGGAGGATGGCCATTTTCGGTTTATGTAAAGTCTGCTGCAATGGAAACTCCAAAGCCTATTTATTTATTTATTTATTTATTTATTTATAACAAAAAGAAAACTTACTCTTGCTAATAAAAGACAGCTGGAGATGTGCTGGGTGTGGAGGAAGAATAAATGAAGGAGAGGAGGACTCTGAGTAGAGGCTGGGGCAGGGAGGAGTCTCTCTCTGCAGGGAGCATAAGGGGCTTGCAAACAGCAAGTTGGAAGGCAGTGTGATAGCTGTATGGGGGACAAGAGAACGGGGGCTTTTATCTCCATGCAGCTTTTACCGCGTGGTTTTTTCAGGAGACTGGAAAGCGGTACCTGGGAGTCATTAAGCAATAACTTCCCTGCAGGGTTTAGCTCAGGAGCAGTGCTGACTTGGTGGCAGTGGTGGGATAGATTGAGGGAAGACGTTGCTCACCAAAATCACTGACTGCTTTAGGGTATACTCTTCCTTCAGATGCCTAAGCCCAGAAGGGTCCCCAGAAGACTGCTTTCCAAGCCCCACCTGCTAGTGCCAGGGTCTCCCCTGAGAGTCTCTCAGAGTAGGGGGAGGGCAACAGGAAGTGGCTCTGTAGTCCCTGGAGGCAGCCAGAGTCCATTTTGGGGGTCATTCTGTGAGTGCCCAGAGACAGTTTCACAAATCCTAGAGTATGTTTAATTGTGAAGCATGTTTATAGGTCATATGTAGACAAACATATGTAGACAAACATTTTAGAAATATGTTTTAAATATCAAAACGTACCTAGGATTTCCACCTTATTTTGTTAATGTGAACCTCTTCTCTCTCCACTGTCAGCCAAAAATAGTAAGTTCACAGAAAGAGCAACTCCAAGGACTTCACCCTCACGGTTTGCAGTGGTGATGGAGAGCCACAGGGTCCGAGTGTCCTGTAATCAAACCCTCTCCCTGTGCACTCGGTGTGATCGTGACCATCACTTTGCTGTGCCTTTGGGGCATGTGGGCTTCTAACGTGCCCCTGTCATTTTGTCTCTCAGTGAGAAGTAGCTTTAATGCCACTGCAGTGGTAGGAGGACTGAATATCACAGTCGTCCCCTGGGGGCCAGCAGGTTTGTTTAGATCATGTGTCTTTATCATTATGATGGAATCATCTATTTGCTGGGGATCATACAGACTATGTTTGTCCTTTAAATAAAAAAAAAAAAAGATTTTACTTACTTATTTGACAGAGAGGGAGAGAGAAAGAGAGCACGCACAAGTAGAGGAGGAGCCAAGGGAGAGGGAGAATCAGATTTCCTGCTTAGCAGGGAACCTAACATGGGGCTCCATCCCAGGACCCCAGGCCAAAGGCAGATGCTTAACCTACTGAGCCACCCAGATGGCCATTTGCATAACCTACTGAGCCACCCAGATGGCCATTTGTCCTTTTTCTTTCCATTTTCATAGGCAGGTCTTGGAGACTGAACTGGAACAACCTTAGCTGATACTCTGTTCCAAAGTCAAAGTATTACAGTGTGGAAGCACACATTTTTAGTGTCATGGCAACTGGGGCAACCTACTTGCTTCAACTTACATATAAATATGTATGTATTACAGACATAGCACATATCTAAGGTGACTTTCTATCTGTCCACGCATGACTCTTGGGATGCATTGCCTTCATCAGAATGTAACTAAAATTTTCACGGGTTTAGTTTTATGTTACAAAGAATTTGCAGAATTGTGACTTCAAACAAGTTATATTTTGGTAATGCCATGATTCTTCTAAATCACTGAAGTGTATGCTTCTAGAACGTAGAAATACTGAACCAACTTTGCAGTGAAAAACTATTTGTGAGTGCACACAGATTCTAACATGTTACTTTTGCTGCTGTTTTTCAAAGCTGCAACAACATTTTGAATTTGAATACCAGACCAAAGTGGATGGTGAGATAATCCTTCATCTATATGACAAAGGAGGAATTGAGCAAACAGTTAGTATGTTGGATGGGGTGTTTGCATTCATTTTATTGGATACTGCCACTAAGAAAGTGTTCCTGGGCAGAGATACTTATGGAGTCAGGCCTTTGTTTAAAGCCATGACGGAAGATGGATTTTTGGCCGTGTGTTCAGAAGCTAAAGGTAATTAGAGAATTTTTCTGTAGGTTTTCATTAGTGCTCTGGTTTTGTGTTTCCCTCTAGATCCTATTTGCAATTCCCGTGGTGGGCAGTCCAGAGGTTTTCAAGCAACTATTTGTCAGTGCTTTTAGAATAATGTATCTAAAACTAATCTGTTCATGGTATTCCCTGGTTAAAACTTTTTAATTAACTCCTCACCTCCCATAAGGGTTGTATGGCTCTGTTGTAGTCTGCTGGCTAGTGATGGGATCTGGGTCCAGTCTGGTCTTTGAATTCAGTATGACAGATTACTGGGCTGACGCACTCAAATTGTAAATCATAATGAGTATTTGATAGGCTGTTGTTCTTACAACAGAACATCGATTTTGTATCAAAGATCGTGGTGGTGTCCATTTGGTTACTCACTGTGAAAACTTATTGAGGAAATTTAATTATACTGTTAATACACAGTATATAATAACTAGTAAAGGGGTAGATGCCTGACTTAATGTCCAACTTTAAAGTACCTCATACTGGATTTATTTGCTTGTCAAAGGTCCAGGAACCACAGCTGTTTTCTTAAAATACCTCAAAGAAATGACAGCCAGGATATCATAAAATGAATAATTTCAAGTCCCTCTCCTTGCTTAGTGTATCTTTTGTTTTCATACTTAATTTATTATAGAAAATAGATTTTCTTGATCTGAAATTTCAGCGAGGGAGAAGAAAGGGAACATTGGAGATTTTCCTATTGCTCTGAAATACTGGAAATCAGTGTAGCCTTGCTCAATATCTCTGTACCATTGTGACCTCTCTTGTAAGTAGATAGTAATATTGGGTTAATTTTCCCCTGTTTTGCTGATATAATAGACATGTGTTTGTACGAAAAAGGGAAGTAGGAATTTAGAGGACAGTAAGTTCTGTGAGAGTTAGTGTGAATTGTAGCATGAGTAAAATTCTTTTTTGGAATTTGTAGGCCTTGTTAACCTGAAGCACTCCACAGCTCCTTTTTTAAAAGTGGAGCCTTTTCTCCCGGGACACTATGAAGTTTTGGATTTAAAGCCCAATGGCAAAGTTGCCTCCGTGGAAATGGTCAAATACCATCACTGTAGAGAAGAGCCTCTGCATGCCCTCTACGACAACGTGGAGAAGCTGTTCCCAGGTACTAGAGCAAACGCCCACTGGAAATGATACTTTCCTATCACTAGAACGGGTCACGTGTGAAGAGCTATTTCCTGTTTCATGTGGATGTGGCGCACTGGGCTTTGGCAAAGTCTCCAGTTGAGCACATGTCATCATGATAGAGAGATGAGTGTGTACCTCATTTCAGTAAATAATTCAGCCCAAGATTTTCTGGAACCATTTGCTTACTTTATGTGATTGTAGGTTTTGAGATAGAAACCGTGAAGAACAACCTGCGGATCCTTTTTGACAATGCCATCAAGAAACGCTTGATGACAGACCGAAGGATTGGCTGCCTTTTATCAGGTGAAGGCTGTTAAAATGCCTAACTATACTGAATGCGTATTTAAGTAAATGGCTTGTAGCCATCCCTGAGGTTTTGACGATAGAATATCGAGGATTTAATCTTTCTCTCCATCAGAGGATGAAAATGTTTTCCATAAGCTGCATTTGATATTCACACTAATATAGCAACATCTGCTTACATTACAATTACTGGGATGAGCGAGCTAATAAATCGTGTCTAGTGATTTTTTTTTTTAACCAATTCAATTACTGCAACCATTATCTCGGGTTATATATATTAGATTGTTTTCTTTGATTAAAGTTGATTTTCAGTTTATAAAACTTGGGGATTTTAAATGGCAAAACTCTCGTCCTGGGGCTTCACAGGATTGTAAATCCTACCTGCTCCTCTTCCACAAGGCAGGTAACCCGTGTACTTCCGGTCTCGCTCACAGGGGGCTTAGATTCCAGTTTGGTTGCCGCCACCCTGTTAAAGCAGCTAAAAGAGGCCCACGTTCAGTACCCTCTCCAGACATTTGCAATTGGCATGGAAGACAGTACTGATTTACTGGCTGCTAGAAAGGTAAGACACTGCCTCTGCCCATTATGTAATTCAGACAGACGTGTTAGCATAACAATCAGGCCCATAATTAATGATTCTGTGCTTCTGCTCCTGTATTGACTCAAGAAATTATTTTAAATTTAAATATATTAAAATGGAATGAAATGCCTGTTGAATATCAACAGTGTTGCACGCTGTCCTCTAGATAAAATTCTACCAAGGCCCATGCAGGCCTCATAAAAACCTAACGATAATAATTCTTCTTGAACATAATGGCATGGTATAGTGGTTAGGACTCCACACTGTGGAGCCTGACCACTGGTTTCAAATCCTACTTCCACCATTTGTGTAATGGGAGTAATAGTAACTACTGTGGGATAGTTTTGTGGTGAAAATGATGTAATTCGTCTAAACTGCATAGGATAGAACACAGCATGTAGTGAGTACCCTGTAAATGTTAGCTGTTGTTTTGTTTTGTTTTGTTTTTTAATAAAGCATCGTGTGTTAGGATTATGGGCAGGGGGGACCTTGTACATACATATTTAGTGTTTAGGAGACCTTTTTCCTAGTCTGGAAGAGCTTATGTAGGATGGAGGAGAAAGAGCTAGAATGCAGTCTCAAAGCAAGCTGATCAATGCTGAAAGAATCCAAAATAACCAAAGAAAAAAAAGGGGGGGTGGCATTTCCTTTAGGAATAATATCCTGAATGTAATATAAAACATTACTGGAGGGCCAGTGAGGGCCAAGGTTATAGCGGGGCCCTGTCAGACTAGAGAGAAAGGGGGGAGTCTCTTAGGGGTGTAGGGCACACTAACTGTGCAGTACTCTGGACAGTTAGGTGGAAGTGTTGGAGTGGGAAGAGCTGATGGGCCGTCTGCCTCTTAGCTGAGTCGTGGCAGAGACTGGAGGAGGCCAGGAAACCTGACTGGGGAACCTTGTATGCGGTGGCCTGGAGAGTCATTGCCTCCTATTTTGCCTGGTTTGTTTTTCACTATTGTTAACTTACTGTGTTGTGAACTACTGTCATGTTTCCTTCTCAAAGGCAGTTCTTTTAAGTCACAAGTGTATGGATGTTTCTTAAATAATCAGGTGGCAAATCACATTGGGAGTGAACACCATGAAGTCCTCTTTAATTCTGAGGAAGGCATTCAGGTCTTGGATGAAGTCATATTTTCTTTGGAAACTTACGATATTACGACCGTTCGTGCTTCAGTAGGTAAGGTATTAAAAAAAATTTTTTTTCTAAAGATTTTATTTAGTTGAGAGCGAGAATGAGAGAGAGCCCGCGCGCGCATGAAAGGGAAGAGGTCAGAGGGCGAAGCCGACTCACCGCTGAGCAGGGAGCCTGATGTAGGCCCCGATCCCAGGACTCCAGGATCGTGACCCAAGCTGAAGGCAGTCGCTTAACCAACTGAGCCACCCAGGCGCCCCTCAAAAACATTTTTAATACTAAAATAAAGAAAAAAAGGTATAAGGGTTAAAAGATTATTTTAAACAATAGTTTAAAACAAAGTACTTAAGAACAAATGCAAATCTAGAATGGTTTTGGGCTATTTCATGGCAGCAGTACAACTTCTACATTAGGTACACTAAAATGGCTTATAGATAAAAAGTCATTATTTTGGAAGCCAGTATATAAATACAGAGTTTAAGAAAAACTCAGTAGCTTCCATAAGCCAAAGAGAAAGCATTTTTGGTGGAGAGTTACATTGATGTGAACAATTTCTCTCTCTCTTCCAAGGTATGTACTTAGTTTCCAAGTACATTCGGAAGAACACAGATAGCGTGGTGATCTTCTCCGGGGAAGGCTCAGATGAGCTGACGCAGGGTTACATATATTTCCACAAGGTAAGCATTCTGAGATGGAGAGATATTGGTGCGAGGCTAGGAAAAGTGAACTGTTTGCTTGCAGTCCTCTCTTGTCACTGTAGCCCTAACACTTGAGTGACTTGTGATGTAGATGAGGAAACCAGATCCTGTCTGCTTTGTCAGGGGAGAAATAATCTGCATTCTTGGGGACCGGTTGAGCGTGAGAATCACAGTTCTGGTATTTGTTACTATCGTGTGGCAGCATGGTTATTGCCCACAGTGTCCGTTTTATTGCCTGACATCAACCGTTTGGTGTGAAGGGAGGCCTGGTGTAGTAAGCAGGGACTCCCTTCCCCAGACCTTATGTAGCTTTTTGTCTTACCGTGCTTAGAGCAGAAATGTGGGAAAGAGAGAGAAACACAGGCTGTTCCGTGAGCACAAAGCCAAGCTGTTGGTGTATTTGTAACTTCACCTGCTTGTTTATCAAACAGGCTCCTTCTCCTGAAAAAGCCGAGGAGGAGAGTGAGAGGCTTCTGAAGGAACTCTACTTGTTCGATGTGCTCCGGGCAGACCGCACCACTGCTGCCCACGGGTAACTCAGTAGCTAAGAAGCAGTCGTAAAGATAGCCTTAAAAATCAAACAGCTCGGTGGCTGATTATTTCTTTCAGTTGGTTATATGTTGCAAAGTAGGACTTTTCAGAGAAAATGAAGCTCTTCTCATACAGAGTGTTACTGTGTTTCTGATGAGGGGACTGTAGGTTTAGACAGACTTTCTGCCAATAAACACAGCCCCACTCCACTGCCATCGGAATGGAGAGGGAAGGCAGATGCAGCTCTTTCTAAGCCTTTTTAAGAGAAGTAAAAATTACACACCCCCATGAAACAAGTGATTCCAACAACTGTTTGGATGCTGGGTGGTCACAGGGCGGTCAGGATCCAAGAGGGCTGATTGGATTCCAACAGGTTTCTATGAGACCATTTCTGGATGCCTAAAGTTGTCGCTAGTCATGTTGGAGAATTCAAAACTCGTACTGTACATGATAGAAAACTGACATCAAATGTCTTAGTTGCTTCTACGAAATCACACTAAGGTTGGGAAATAATAAAATACGGTGTGGGGAATGAACTGAATCCGTGGTTATTATCATATCCATTTGTCTTACGCAGAGTCACCAGGATTCAGGAAACATAATGCAGCCTTCGATGAAACATTGTAGATCAGTGGTTTATATTTAATGTTGTATGAAAACTAGTTATTTAGTAGTCCACAATTTTGAATTCTTACTGTTTTTAGTAAGATGAGAGATGGGCTCACCTATAAAAGATGTTGAGGCAGGAAGGTATAGGAAAAGTACATTCTCAGTGATCTGGTCACTCATGATTCTTGCCTTTTTCTGCTTTTTGAGATGTGCACTTAGTTGTTTGTAGAAGGGAAAGTCAAATTACTGTCAGTTTGCTTCACTCCCTAGATAGTAAGCATCCCGTTTTGAATGAAGATTTTTGGGTTCACACAGTAGTGTAGGATAATCAGGAGGACTGCAAAAATGACTTTATCGTCTTAACATTACTTAGAGGCTGGTTGAATTGCCAAGAAACTCTCAAGGACAATCTGAACAGGCAGGCATTAACTCTCCATTTGGATTTAGATTTTCTTTTTTCCTTTAAGCCTTGAATTGAGAGTCCCTTTCCTGGATCATCGATTTTCTTCCTATTACTTGTCTCTGCCACCAGATATGAGGATTCCTAAGGTAGGTGAATCAATCCAAGATAAAAAAAACTCTCCATTGATATCAAATATATTTGGAACTTTTACTAACATTCCTTTGTTTTCATGTCAGAATGGGATAGAAAAACATCTCCTGAGAGAGACCTTTGAGGACTCCAATCTGATACCTAAAGACATTCTCTGGCGGCCAAAAGAAGCCTTCAGTGATGGAATAACCTCAGTTAAGAATTCCTGGTTTAGGATTTTACAGGACTATATTGAACACCAGGTATAATGTCTTTCAAAATATTGTCTGGGGGTGCCTGGGTGGCTCAGTGGGTTAAAGCCTCTGCCTTCAGCTCAGGTCATGGTCTCAGGGCCCTGGGATTGAGCCCCACATCAGGCTCTCTGCTCGGCGGGTAGCCCGTTTCTTCCTCTCTCCCTGCCTGCCTCTCTGCCTACTTGTAATCTCTATCAAATAAATAAATACAATCTTTAAAAAATATATATATATTGTCTGGAAGAGGACAATGTGGAAATAGAATTGTAATCGCTGTTCATTTTGTGTTTAGTTTAAATGTTTTGTGTGTTGGAGAAATTCTCAGTAAACAATGCTTTTGTAAGAATTTCATAAGATTTAGATAGCATGAAGGATTATGTAGTAACATCTAGAATTGAAAGAGCGAGAGACTTACCCGTTATCACTGACCTTCATTTACCACATCATTGCGTGCCTGCTGCGGGTCAGACATTAATAGGCATGAAAGAATAAAACTCAGAGCTACCCTCTGTTATAGACACTCACAAAAATGTTCTTTAAAAGTCACTGCAGCTGTGTATATTCTGGTATTTTAGCATTTTCTAAGTGAAGGGTGATTCAAAGGGTCTCGGGCAACTACAGTCGTGCCTTTTCATAGTTTGGTTGTTGCCATGAAGCCACGTTCAATATAAGGGTTTCTATGCCGTCTAAAAAACCATTTTGTTTTGATGCTCTTCCAGGTTGATGATGCAATGATGGCAGCAGCAGCCCAAAAGTTTCCCTTCAACACTCCAAAAACCAAAGAAGGCTATTACTACCGTCAGATCTTTGAGCGCCACTACCCCGGCCGGGCCGACTGGCTGACCCATTACTGGATGCCAAGATGGATCAACGCCACTGACCCTTCGGCCCGCACTCTGGCCCATTACAAGGCAGCTGCCAAAGCCTAGGTGCCCTCTGCACTCAGCCCTGCCAGGACACGCGCCTCTTGTGAAGGGTTGGGGGCTCCAGGGCAGGAAGGGGAGTGGCAAGCATCAACCACTCAGGCTCGTTGGGCATGAAAAAAATAAAAGTCTTAAATTGGAACCATGGCTATAGTTGCTTCTGCTCACGCAGCCCCTTTAGTAGAGGTAACCAGAAACTGAGCGGCTTTTACTGTTTACCAGTAAGGTAGAGAGTGAGCCTGGGAAAGGGGGGAGCTGGCTGACGTTTGCAGGCGTTAGCAGCTGCTCTAAGGCCGCTTTAGAAGACTTGGGCCCTGTGCCAACATGGCTCCCTCCCCATCCCGGCCTCCTCTTAGTGTGGCCTTCTCCCGGCCTCCCTCTGGCCTTTCTGTATTCCCAGCAGCTGGCCAGACGGCCTCTGCTGTGCCGAAACCATCCATCCTCATCGTAGGCGGCCATGACAGCTCTATTTTATAAAATAGCAATTCTTACTTTCTGTTTTCTGTGATGCCAACACCTTTTCTGCAACTACTGTTCTAGGTCAGAGGTCAGCGGACTCTCAAGGGGCAGTAGGATTGCAAGCTCTGCAGACATCTGTTGGAACTGCTGGACTCCACGACTGGAGTGTAAAAGCCAGAGCCAATAGGCAAACAAGTGGGGATGGCTGTGTTCCAGAGTTTGTAAGCTCAGGCAGTGGGCTGGATTTGGCCTGTGGGCCCTAGTTCATAGAGCCCTATTATAGAGAAACAACTCAAACCAAGCATTTGTGATGAAAGGAGAAAGCATTCTAAGCCTAAGCAAGAAAGAGTATAACAAGGAAACATTCAATGAATGAGTAGAAGATTCTCAGTTGAATGCTCATTGGTAGTTTAGGGATAACATTTTGAAATACATTATAAAGATGGATCTCATTTAGTAGCAACTTTTTTTTTTTGAAAGATTTTATTTATTTATTTGACAGAGATCACAAGTAGGCAGAGAGGCAGGCAGAGAGAGAGAGAAGGAAGCAGGCTCCCTGCTGAGCAGAGAGCCCGATGTGGGACTCGATCCCAGGACCCAGAGATCATGACCTGAGCCGAAGGCAACAGCTTAACCCACTGAGCCACCTAGGTGCCCTATAGCAACTTTTGAAGAGGTAAGTGCTGGCACGCAGGTCATAAAATGCTTGATGGGGATGCCTGAATGGCTCAGTCAGTTAAGCGTCTGCCTTTGGTTCAGGTCATGATCCCGGGGTCCTGGGATCGAGCCCCAAATGGGGCTCCTTGTTCAGTGGGGACCCTGCTTCTCCCTCTGCCTACTGCTCCCCCTGCTTGTACATGTACTCTCTAATTAATAAAATCTTCAACTGCTTGATGGGAAGAGCAAGCAGTCCAGGAGTTGAGCTGGGAAGTTGGAAGATGGGGACTGTCTGAGGCAACAGGCCCTCACTTATAATCTTCAAACATCTCTGGAAAGCTGAGGAAATGTCCCGAGTTAATACTGGGTGACTCAGTGACAATCCTGTATTTACAGGTGCTCCCAGTGCTCACACCTAGCATGACTGGGCTCTAGGCAAACCTATTCCTGGCCTAGGCACAGCCTGCCAAGCTAAGGGACACCAAGAATGCAAGGGAAACGAGGGGGTAGTGACTCGGCAGCATACATGAGGAGTAAGGGGTGCCATAAACCATGAACCGCTAATGTTTGAGCGTTGGAATTTGGTCCCTAGAGTCCCTAGAGAGCCGGCGTACACAATACCACCTGACAGGAGAGTTAACTGGTGTGGCGAGCTTCGTAGGCGTGAATTTAGTCCTGCAGGTCACCCCTAACTACAGCAATTCGTTGGATGTCAAAATAGATGCACAAGGTCCAGGGAAGGTTCTTGGCATGTGATACAATCTTTGCCTCTTTCACAACAAAAATTATAGAAGGTTGGAAGAAATGGCAACTTCTGGGGCATTTGCGCATGACTCAACAATTAGGTACCGGCCAAGCCCGTCCGCCTGGCCTACCCTGATACCAGTGACTCAGGGCTAAGGACCCATGTACTTAATAATCCACACAGCACTGCTAGCAACAGATAACCCAGTCCCTCACCAGAAACTAGAAGTTTTTTCACTCCTATTTGCTGTTTCAGTCTCGCCCAAGTCCCCTAGGGGCTGATGTACCCCTTCAGAGGTCTGTTTCACTTGCCTTCATACATACTGAGACCGGTACTTGGAGTTTGGGACATGAGAGATTGCATAGAAAAAGAGAAACCCCCCAAGATCTACCATTGCTTCCAACATCTTGCAGATTTCTTGCTCTAAAGGCACAGTTGTACTTAGGCAAGTCTGTGATCTTGGTTAAACAGGCTGCAAAGTTTATTAAATCCTCTACAGGGGAATGATGAAAGGGAACTCTCAGCCTTAGCCGACTGGTGTCAGACTGTTGAGGGAAGGTCTCGAGCCTGTGGGGGTAGAGTGTGCTCCTTCAATCCTCCTGTCTTGGGGTTGTCAGAGTCTGGTCTGGAGTCTTGAGAGAACAGATCCTCGGCTTTTGTCCCCAGGAGAGGGAAGAGCTGGCCGCAGGAAGGTGGTTCCATAGGATTCTGGACCTGTACCGGGGATCAGTCATGAACACCAAGCATGTAACTACCAACTGTTCGGAGTACGTCGTGCTAACTCAGTGAGTTTACCCGCACTCTGAGGAAATGTGGCAGATCCTGTTTTCTAAAAATGGCCGCCACAGTATTTCTGGTCCCTAGAACTCTTCAGACCCTAGCTACTCCTATGAGGAGGCAGTCTAGTTCTCTTCTTGGGCCTGGGCAGGACTTCAAGACGGTCTTGACCAGCTGAATGCAGTAGAAGGGATGCCATGACTTCTGACGCAGGGTCACAAAAGGAGATTCGGCTTAGGCTCTCTCTCTCTCAATGCATGTTGTAAGGAAGCCCAGGCCGTGGGAGAGCCCCCGTGTGAGAGGGCTGACGGCACCCACCGAGGTCTCCGTCAACAGCCAACATCAGTTACCAGGTGTGTGAGTAAACTTTCAGCACCTACTCTGAGTCTTCAGCTGAGGCCTCAGTCATGGGATAAACCATCCGTGCATGCTATGTCCAATTCCCGATTCATAATTCCTTCAGTGTAATAAATGGAGGTGTGATACCATTTCTTACATAGGTTCAGTAACTGGAAAAGATACGCCCCAGTACCACTATTTTATACAGGTTAAATCAATTGCTCAGTCATTCAGCTAATCGCTAAGTGGTGGAGCTCCAAGTCATGGACAGACTGGCTCCAGAGCCTTTGTGGTGTCCTTTGCTGGCTGTCAGGATGCAACCACAGCCCGGGTCTCTGCTGTGAAGTAGACTGAGGGGAAGGACCCCTCTCAGCTTGAGAGCAAGGTTACATTACGCACAGGAAGCTAAGTATTTTCTAAAATGGGATAAATTAGATGATGATAAGATTCCAAATTTTCAGTGCATTGCCACAACTGAAGTTTTTTCTTGCCCAAACCGTATGTTCATCCGGGTCTATGGGTCTCTGCTCGTCATTGAAGGGGGGTATAATCACTTTGGGACCCAGGCTGAAGGAGCATCATCATGCGTGACACATGCTACCATGACCAGCAATGCGGGGGATAGGGAAAATGAGGAATCACGTACCAAAACTCGGAACTTCCACCCTGAAGTGGCATATTATTTTTTCTTACACGTTCCGTGCCGAAGCAAGCCATGTGGCCGCACCTGACTTCAAAGGTAGGCATACCAGAAAGGAGAGCGGTGCTAATGACTCCCCAAATCTACCCCAGTCACCAAATATTCAGCTCGCTTCCTTTCCTATATCCACATATACTTTGAAGGGAGAAGGCTAATCGCCAGCAAAACAACTAATTTGACTCACACCATCGTAATGATGGCTACCCAGAACACTGACCAGCCTTCCCGGATCTGACCCATATTGCTCGAAAAGCTCAGTCAATCTTCACAACAGCCCTGTGAGTTATGTACTATTGAGCTGATCCAGCTTTGCGGACGAGTAAATGATACTCAGCTATTCTGTTATATGCCCAAGTTCACACAACTAATAATCAATCAAAGTGGGATATTTGATTCCAGGTCCCAGGGTTGTACTTAACCCCTACTCTGTGTTACCTTTCAAAAGATTATAGAATTATTTGCATGGAAAAAAATCCTCCAAAATTTTTCGCCAGTTCTGTATTTTTAATGGGATCATATGCTCCATTTCATGAGTAGCTCATAAGTTATTTAGCACATCTAATTTACACATGAGAATTTTTTTAATTTTAAAAATGTTTGGTGAAACACAGAAGCATACATCACTTGTGTAACTGAAATCTTGTGGGATTGAAAGCTAATATGACTTAGATCTTATGTGAACTCTTACCTGATTTCAACCCTTGCAAGGCAGTAAAATGATGCCAAGAAATTAGTTCAGAGTCCTTTGTGCAACTTGGAGAATTTTTAATAATTCTAGAAACATCTATACTCAAATTGTTGGTGTATTTTAGAAACTGGTTGTTACGGTAGAAAATATTTATTTGATTTTTGAGGACTAATATAATACATGACACCACAAGGTGGCAGCCGCAACACACTGATTTTTCTCCCCAGGCAATTTAATGCATTTCTCCAACGTAGTGGTGGGGACAAATTATTTTACTCCAAGTTAAAGAGATAACATGTTCACTTCATAAAATAAACCCCAGCAGGGAGCTCAACAGTTTGTTATAGTTAATTAGTGAATAGTTGTAACTTGCTAAAAGCATATGACTGTTGTACAGGCCAGTAGGAGCTTATATATTTATTTTTCTGAAACTTTCACGTCCCTCCTTTGAGCCACCTTGCAAAAAATATGTCCTTAGAACGAAAGAAGGAATGAAGACAACCCCAAATCTGTTTTTATTTGCCTTTTGAATATAGTCAGTTTACGTGGGAACTGTCATTTTATTACTGCCCGGGGCAGCGAGCCCTGAGTCTCTCGGTGTATTCTAAGCCAGCCCAAAGACAAAACCTTGTACTGAACACTATGTCCTGATGGCAGTCAGCCTAACACTGATCTAAGACCACACAAGGTCTCTACAGTAATCCTGAGAGGTACCCACTGCTGTCATCCCCATTTTATGGACCAAAAAAATGGAATGTACAGACAGCCTAGACCTTGAAAGAGAGGTCCACTTGTGCCCAGTGCAATAATCTGTTGATTATAATGAATACCACAGAAAAGAGTTCTAGATTAGAGGCGACAAAAGCTTGCTGAGCCCTCATACAATAACCACCATGCCATGCAGGAAGTGACTTGGCGAGGTCTTGCAAACCTAAGTAGGAACTTCTGTTCTCTAACTTTACACTTTGAGGTTGAGCTCACCAGTAGAGGTTTTAGTGAGAATATTAGAAAATCTGGAGCAGGGGTTTTGAAAGTGGAAAGTTATGGTGGAACTCTGAATCTGTGCTTGTCTGTTTCAGGGGGTGAGAAGAAAACACAGTAGAAAAGAATGTTTCAGGGCACCTGGGTGGCTCAGTTGATTGAGTGTCTGACTCTTGATTTCGGCTCAGTCATGATCTCAAGGTCAGGAGATCGAGCCCCATGTCTGCGCGCAGCATGGAGTCTGTTTGAGATTCTCTGTCTCCCTCTCCTGCTGCCCCTCACCCCACATATGCATGTGTGCTCGCCCTTGCCCACCCTCTCTCTTTCTCGATTGAATTTTTTTAAAAAGAAGGAAAAAAAGAATGATTCATAACTGGGTAAAGTGGCAGGGTTTCTGACGCTATGCATCAAGTGATCAGATCAAATTTTATGAACTACTGGTTTGGGATCTTTGCTAAAACACGCCAAACATAACATTATCTCAATCCTATTATGTTATCACTCAATGAAGCCTCATTCTGTTTTACTTGGCACCGGGGTGGTCTGGGTTGTATGTCTCGCAAATGGCCACAAGGTGGAGCAAGAACAATATTCAACCAAATAACCTCCCACAAGATTTTGGGAGGAATTTTTTAGTCCATTTTAACTGAGTTCTATGTTCGTTGTGTGTACATATTTGTGGTTTAGCACTGTTTTGTGGGACTAGATTAAAACCACAACCCCCAGGTAACAACCTTGTAAACATCTTTGTCATACTGTGCCATGCAATAGGTCCTACACTATCACCAAAATTACACAGTAGCTGAGAGGGAAAGTTCCTAAGTAGAACCTCTAAGTTTTCACCACAAAGAATTATTTTCTTTGTAACTGTATAAGGTGATGGATGTTGACTAACCTTGTCATGACAATCACTTTAAATATATGTATTTCAAGCCATGATGAAACATATACATGTCGTGGCCAAACTTACACAAAGTTATACAATGTTGTATGTCAGTTATAGCTCAATATGAGTGAAAAAATAGCTAAGAGGAGCCAGGCAGGTGTTAATGGTGAAGCCAGCCTGGCCTGGGACTGGATTGCTGTGCCCAATAGCAAAGAAAAACCAGGCTCGTGTACAGGTTACATACAGCTGCTGATGAAATTCTAGAATACACCTGAGGTTCGGTGGGGTGAGGTCTGGAGCCAACGACCAAGAAAGAATGCTTGAGACATCTTTGGTGCAAAATGATGGTTTATTAAAGCACGGGGACAGGACCCGGTGGGCAGGAAGAGCAGCTGCCCCGGGTTGTGAGATGTAACAGGTTCCGTAGGTTGGGGGTGGGGGAAGTAAGGAAAAGGGAGGCTTCAGTAGAACTTTCATATGCTAAAGGACACCTACAAGATACCGGATACCAGAGGCCCTGCCATCCCCAAGGTCTTTTTGCCCTCTAGCAAGGTATTAACGTTAAGATGGGTGGGAGATTCCTAAAGACTGTCCCAACCAGGAGTGGGGGTGGGCAAAGGTTGGAGGGTGTCAGCTTTTGCTTTGTCCACAGCCAGCCTTCTGTTCCTTCTTCAGCTGCCACTTAGACCCAACCCTTCCATGCTATGGGCAATATTACTGTTCTTTTCTGTGAGAGAACCAGCAATCTAGATTTTTAAATCTCTTGATGTGGCAGTTTTGATCTTAAATGGTGACATAGAAGGCTCCAGAACTCAGCTCCCACCAAGTCTACGGCTACACAAGGAACAATTCCCTCTGAAAGAAATCTAGCTGAGAGACTCCTACAAGTCAGTTAAACAAGGGGGGAGAAACCACCCACATTGAAAAGGGTTGAAAAAGCTGCCCCAGGCTATCATCATAAGCCCCATCCAGCACAGTGATGTACAATTGGGAGGGACTCACAACTAGGTTTCTTCCTGAGAGGTAGAGGCTTTGGGCCCCACATCTGAGACCTCAATTTTTAAGACTTCCACCTGAGGGATGGGCCCCCCAAAACACCAACTCTGAAAGTCAGTGAGGCTTGTGTCCATGAGACCCACAAGATTAGAGCAACTGAAGAAGCAGTTTTGAAATGGCTCATTAAGACTCATCAAGGCTATCTCCACAGTGCTCAGCACAGAAAAAGCAGACACAACACTTGTCTCTCAGTCTTTTCCTAAAAGAGATATATTTGCATATCTTAAAAAAGCTGCAGCCTGAGGGTCAGGATCCTCATTTAGCATGTATCTAGAGGATTGGCAATGGGGGAGGCCATCTCCTTGTTCTCCCTGTGCTCTGCTGCAGACCACCCTCAGGTCCTTGGGAAGAGCTGGTGTATACGTATGGTGCCCTGGCTTTTGCCTGTTACCCGGATGACGCACCTTTTGACTGCCTGGTTCTGATGGCCAGGATGGTTTATATGCACAGATTCAGTGGGACTGTTACAAACAAAGAAATGTCTCAGCCCAGCTCTCTAACCTCCCTCCAAGCAGAGGCAGTAGACAGAAGCTCCTTTCCCCGTCTTTCCCTGAAAGAGGTCTATTTGATTATTTTAAAGGCCGCTGCCTGAGGGCCCAGCTTCTAATTAGCGTAGGTGTAGGCACTGACTGAGATCCTCCCCTTGTTAGCACTCCCTCAACTGCTGGGACATTAAGAACAAAGAAGGCTGTTTAGATAATCACAAAGGTTTGAAAGATAACCAAGAGCTCCATCTAGGCGGGTAGACAAGATTCACCACCTAGCCTACTGGAAAAAACTTTGTCAAGACCAAGACAGAGATGTTCTGTCTAATGCATAGAAATCAACACAGAGAGCTAAGAAAATGAAGAAATTGGAAATATGATCCCCAGGAACAGACCTTAACTAGTACGTGGTTCAAAATAATGGTCATAAAGATACTGGGGTGAGGAGAACAATGCATGAAGAAAGTGAGAATTTTCTATCTCAATAAAGAAAGAAAAAATGTTAAGTACCAAAGAGAAATCACAGAGCTGAAGAGTACAATAGGTAAAGTGGAAAATTTAATAGAGGGGTCCAATAATCACCTAGATGAAATGGGAGAAAGGATTAGCAAACTAGAAGACAGGGCAAGTAGTGTTTATAAAAATCAGAGGAGTAAAAAGGAAAAAAAAAAAAAAAAAAGGATGAAAAGGAGTGGAAAGAGCTTGGGACATCATTAAGTGGACTGATATTCACATTATACGGTTCCCAAAAGGAGAGGAGATAGAAAGGGGCCGACAGTTTATTCAAAAAAATAGTGTCTGAAAACTCTTCCAACTTGGGGAAAGAAACAGACATCCAGATCCAGGAAGCTCTGAGAGTTTTCAGTAAGATGAACTGAAAAAGACCCACATCAAGACACATTATAACTAAATTGTCAGTAGTTAAAAACAAGATGACATCAGGAAGATGGATGGCTAAGAGGTTCCAGTGATTGTCTTCCCTTACACACACACACACACAGAGTAAACCAAAGGAAATAGTTCAGGGAAAGCTTTGGCCTCCAAAGTTGCAGCAAAACCCTGCAGAGATTAAAAAAAAAAAAAAATACTAAAGGGTGGCTGTATTACTTGTGTTACAGCCAAGAGCAGCTTGACACCCAGAAGGACGAATTCAGAAGAATTTTATCCCACTGGAAAGAGCAGAGCAGGAGAACCCCAGCAAGCTTTATCGCTGAGTTAAAAAGGTTTCCCAGAGTCTTCGCCATGGCTAATTCCAGTTGACAGAGCTGCCTCAGAGCCCCCCTCCAACTCCACAAAGGCTAGAGCTGCTCCTGCTCTGAGACCTGCCCTCCAGTTGCTGCCGTGCTCCCGTCTCCAGGACTGTGAAGCCACAGCACCTCTCTCACCATACAGAGGACCACAACAGCTACTCCTTTGCTTTCTGCTCAAATCCCAGGCTGCGGCTTTGTCCCATCATTATCAGAGCAGCTTGCTGCTATTCTAAGCTCCACTCCCTGGGTCCCAACTCATTTTTTATCAGTGATGAGGGAGCAGGAGGCTGGCTGAAGACAAAGCAAAAGCTGGCACCTTGCACCCCCTCTCCATCCGCTCCCCCTCGGTAATATGTGTAGCATTCCTCAGGCACCCCTGACCGCCATAAGAAACAAATGGTTAACTTTCCTGCAAGACCGGAGTCTCCCTTGGTTTACGAAAGTCCTAGAGATCTACTAACAAAGAAGTTACCTTATCAATAGCACAATTTCCAGAGGCAAATAACTCAGTTCCTCAAGCCATACTGTCACCCTCTCCTCCATGAACAAAACTGAAGGAGGCTGAGGTAGAAGGAAATGTAAGTATAGTTAAATCTCTTCTGAACCTAAATCTCACTAACAAAGACACTTGATAGCAGGATTGTGACATCCCATCAAGAATCTCCCAACTATCTTGATGTTAATGGCTGGCTAAAATAAAACATTGATCTAGCCAGGCCCTCTTTAGCATATGAAAGCTCCATTGACACCTCCCTTCCCCTCCCCTTCCCCCAACCGCAAAGGTACAGAACCCTCACAACCCCGGGCTGCAGCTCTTCCTGCCCCCCCCCCCCCACCGGCCTATCCCTGTGCTTGAATAAACCACCATTTTGCACCAAGGATGTCTCAAGAATTCTTTCTTGGTCATCGGCTCCAGACCTCAGCCCACCGAACCTCACCTAGGTTCTAGAACTTCATCATCAGGACCATCCTGTCTTAGCCCAACCCCCCCACCCCCACCCCCACCCCATAGGTCCCAGGTCATGGTCTTCCATTTCTGGAAGACCCTCATTTCTGGAAATGGTCTGCCACTGCTGACCTCAACCCAGGTTGCAACTCAGCCACATTGCTGGTGCTGCTGCTGTGCTGAGACCCTTGCCCCATCCCTGTTCACAGCTCTGAACCCTCCTTGTTGGGACTGGGCTGCTGTCTCCCTGAACCTCACCGCCTTGGTCCCAGGTCATGGCTGTGAGCTGTAATTTCCAGGGTGCTTCTGTTGCCCTGAACCTCACCCCTCAGACCCCAGTTTCTGGCTCTGAACTCTCATTGTCAGAACTGTGCTGCCACTGCTCTGAGCTTAGCTCCCCAAGTCCCAGTATGTGCCTTCAGCAAAGAATCACCAGAGTTCTGCTGCTGCTATCTTTTGACTGCCCCTGGGGCCAAAGTTGGGACTTTGACCTACTATCTCCAGGCTGTGTTGCTACAGCCCCCTACCCTCTGGGCCTCAGCCACTGCTGCATCTTTTCATCCCAGGACCCATGCCACTGCTGCATCTCATCCTCCTTTGGCCAGAGTCACTTCAGTGAGCCCCCAAGTCCCCAGGTCTTGATTTCACGGGAGACCTATACATGCCCACCACTTAGCTACCAGTGCCACACCAACAGCAAGCACATACGTGCTCCAGGACTGGGGTGCTATGGTAGTTCCATGTTGCCCAAGCCCAGGACTCTGGCTCTAATACTGCTCTGAGCACCAACAGGCCAGGCCAGGTGCTGAGAAGGGTCCCCTTGACTAGAATGTCCTTAATGGGGCAAGAAAAGGAACGGAAAGTTCCCAGAAGCTTTTGCTTCTGATGCTCCCATAGCTCTCTTTGCCTCTGACACCTGTAGGGCCTCCACAGTATTGGCCACAGAAAGTTCCTATAGTCTGACCAATGCTATCCTCAGCTGATGAACCTACATGGAGACTATGCCACTTACCTTCTCAGGAACCAAAGATGGCAGCATATGGAGGGGAGCGGGTGAAGGGGGGGTGGTGCAAGGCGCCAGCTTTTGCTTTGTCCTCAGCCAGCCTCCTGCTCTTCACTGCAACCCACCCAGCCAACACCCTCACAGCCACCCCCCAAGTGAAAGTCTTTTTCCACCAGAGACATAATGAAAAGGCTGGAAGAAGTGACTGTATCCATCAATGCAAAACCATCAGAAAGATAAAGTCAGATAACAGAACACTACCAAAGGACAACAGTTTTCTAGTTACTGACCTCATCTCCCCAAAAAGGAGATCTGTGAGTTATCCGGAACAGAATTCAAAATAATTATTTTAAGAAATCTTCGCGAGATTCATGAGAACATAATAAGTCATGAACAAAATAAAATAGAAACAGGGAAGAAATGAAAAAAAAAAAACCATTCTGGAGATGAAAATTACAATGAATGCAATGAAAAAAAAATGCAACAGAGACTTCAACAGCAGGCACAATTAAGCAGAAAAAAGGATCCATGAGTTTGAAGACAGATCTCTTGATTCTACCCAGTTGGAGGAAATTCAAGAAATTAGAAGGAAAAGAGTGAAGATAGCCTATCTGAATTATGGAAAACCAACAAGTAAAATAATATTCGTACTATGGGAATCTTTCAAAGAGAACAGAGGGAGAAAGGGAAGAAATCTAATTTAAAGGAAAAATAGCTGAATTTCCCAAACTTAGAAAGCAATGTAGGCATCTAGGTACGGATAGGTCAAAGATTCCCCCAAACAGACTAAGCACAAAGATATCTTCACCAAGACACATTATAATTAGGCTCTCAAATATCAAGGACAGAGCTTTTAAGACAGCAAGAGATCAAAGAATTACCAGATACAAAGGGATCCTGATAAGGCAATCAGCAGGTTTATCTGCAGAAAGGTTACAGGCCAGGAAAGAGTAGAAGGATAGGTTCAAAATGCTCAAAGGAAAAACAAAACAAAACAAAACAAAAAAAAAAAACAACTTATTAAAGGTCCAGCAAAACTCTCATTGAAAAATAAAGGCAAGATAAAGACATTTCCAAACAAATAAAAGCTGTGGGAATTTCTCACCAATAGACCTGCCAGGAAAAAAGAAAAAGTGCTGAAAGGAGTTAAAGCTGAAATGAAAGGACACCAAATAGCAACATGAAATAGCAACATGAAAACATATGAAAATATAAAATTCACTGGCAAAGAAACATAGATAGCCAAATTTAACTCTAATACTCCAATGGTGGTGAGTAAATCACTTCAAACTCTAATATAGGTTCAGACACAAAAGTGTTAAAATAATTATTACTATAATTTTACATCAATGGATACACAATATAAAAAGATAATAATTGATGCCCCAACATCAATTGTGGGGGGCATGTAAATGAGTAGAAATTTTTAATGCAATTGAAGTTAAGCTGTTATTAGCTTTAAACAAAAGGTTGTTACTGTAAGATGTATTATAAAAGCCTATGGCAACCACAGAGCAAAAACCTGTAAGAGACACAGATGATAAAGAAAAAGAGCCAGAGCACACTAGAACAAATAATCACTGACTCACAAAGAAAAAGAGCAAGATACGAAGAAAGGAACAAAAAGACTATGAAACTATCAGAAAGCAATTAACAAAATGGCAGTAGTACGTTCTTACCTATCAAAATTGATGCTAAATATAAATGGCTTGAATACTCCAATTAAAAGACAGTGACTGAATGAATTATATGGTGTCTGTAAGAGACTCCCTTAAGCTTTATGGATGTTCATTGGCTGAAAATGAAAGGAATGAGAAAGATAATCCATGCAAATGGAAACCATAAGAAAGCAAGAGTAACTACGCTGAAAATATGCTTTAAAAAGAAAGGAAGTCAAAAATTGTAACGGGAATTTTTTTTAAAAGGCCATTATATAAATGATTAAGTTCATTTCATCAGGAAGATATAGCAATTATAAACATCTAGGTACCTAATATGAGAACACCAAATTATATAAAATGACTATTAATATGGCTCAAGGATAAAACAGACAGAAGTGCAGTAATAGGGCACTTCGATATCCTATTTTCAACAACGGATAGATCATCCAGACAGAAAATCAATAAGGAAATAATGGATTTGAATGACACTTTTGACCAAATGGACCTATCAGACATATACCAGAATATTCCATCTGACAGCAGCAGAAGACACACTCTTCTCAAGTGCACACGAAACATTTTCCAGGTTAGATTACATGATGGGCCACAAAACAAGTCTTACTAAAATTAGGAGGATTAAAACCATACCAAGTATCTTCTCCTGTGACAATGGTGTAAAAATAGAAGTGAGCGAAAGGATGAAAGCTGGAAAGTTCACAATTGTGGGAGATTGAACAACGTGTTACTGAAAAACTAATGAGTCAAAGAAGAATCAAAAGGGAAATCAACAAAAATCTAAAAACAAATGAAAATGGAAGCATAATATTTCAGAACCTATAGGGTACTGCAAAAGTACTTCTAAGAGGGAAATTTCTAGTAATGAACACCTATATTAAGAAAAAACAGAGAGGAGCACCTGGGTGGCTCAGTGGGTTGAGCCTCTGCCTTTGACCCAGGTCATGATCTTACGATCTCATGCTCTCAGGGTCCTGGGATCGAGCTCCGCATCGGGCTCTCTGCTTGGTGGGGAACCTGCTTTCCCCTCTTTCTCCGCCTGCCTTTCTGCCGACTTGTGATCTCTCTGTCAAATAAATAAATAAAATCTTAAAAAAAAAAAAAAGAAAGAAAAAAGAAAGATCTCAAATAAACAAACTTACATCTCAGGAAACTAAAAAAGAAGAACAAACTAAGCTTAATGTAAGCAAAACAATAAAGATCAGAACATAAAGAAATGGAGATCAGAAAATGGCAATGAAACTATGAGCTGGTTTTTTAAAGAAAAAAATGAACAAAACTTCAGCTAGGTTAACTAAGACAAAAAGATAGAGGACTCAAATAAGTAAAATCGGAAATGAAAGAGGAGACTTTACAGCTGAAACCACAAAAATACAAAGGATTATGAGACACTACTGTGAATAATTACACACTTTCAAACTGGATACCCTAGAATAAATAGGTGGGTAACTTCTTGGGAAAACACAACCTATCAAGACTGTACCATGAAGAAATATTAAGTTTGAACAAATTACTGGTAAGGAGATTGAATTAGCAATCAAAAATTCCCAACAAAGAAAAGCCCAGACCTAGATGGTTTTAGTGGTACATTTTACCAAACTTTCAAAGAATTATTAGCACCAATCCATTTCAAACTCTTCCAAAAATTTGAAGAGAAAGAAACACGCCCAAACTCATTTTACAAGGCCAGCATTACCCTGATACTAAAGCCAGATAAGGATGCTACAAGAAAAGATACTTACTGGCCAATTTCCCTCAGGAACACAGATGCAAAAGTTCTCAAAAAGTATTACTGAGGGGCGCCTGGGTGGCTCAGTGGGTTAAGGCCTCTGCCTTTGGCTCAGGTCATGATTCCAGGGTCCTGGGATCGAGCCCCACATGGGGCTCTCTGCTCAGCAGGGAGCCTGCTTCCCTTCCTCTCTCTCTGCCTGCCTCTCTGATTACTTGTGATCTCGTCTGTCAAATAAATAACAAATAAAATCTTTAAAAAAAAAAAAGTATTACTGAACTGCATTCAACATATTAAGATGATCATTCACCATGATTAAGTGGGAATTATGCCTGGGATGCAAGGAAAATTCAACATCCTCACATCAATCAACAGGGTTGCGACCACATTAGAAAGTGAAGGATATAAAAAAAAAAAAAAAAAAAAAAAGAAAGTGAAGGATAAAAGCCATATGAGCATCACAATAAATGCAAAAAAAGCATCTGACAAAATAAAATTTTATGATAAAAACACTCAGCAAATTGAGTAAGAAGTCATGTTCCTCAGCATTAAAGGCCACATACAAAAAGCACACAGCTAACATCATGTGCAATAATGAAATGCGAAAATCTTTTCCTCTAGATTAGGAATAAGACAAAGATGCTCACGCTCACCACTTCTATTCAACATAGTACTGAAAATCATAGTTGTGGCAATTAGGTGAGAAAAAGAAATAAAACATCTATATCAGAAAGAAAAAAAATAAAATAGTCCCCACAGATACCATGTTTATATACATAAAACCCTAAAGACTTCATGATAAAACTGTTAGAATAAATTTAGTAAATTTGTAGTATATAAAGTCAACATACAGAAATCGGTTCCATTTCCATATGCTAAAAACAATCTAAAAGAATAATTAAGAAAGCAACCCCACTTACAATCACGTTAAAAACAATTCAGTACTTGGGAATAAATTTAAATAAGGAGGTGAATGACCTGCATACAGGACACTCTAAGACACTGATGAAAGAGACTGAAGAAGACACATAAGTGAAAACCTATCCTACGTTCTTAAATTAATATTGTAAAAATATTCATACTACCTAAAGTGGTCTACAAATCCAATGCAATCCCAATTAATACCCCAATGGTAGTTTCACAGAAATAAAGAAAACTGTCCTAAATTTCTTTTGAACTTACAGAATACCCTGGATGGCCACTGTGATCTTGAGAAAGAAGAACAAGGCTGGACTCATCATGCTTCATGGTTTCAAATTGTATTACGAGGGAATGTAATTGAAAGAGTAAGGTACTGGCATAAAAACATACATAGAGACTACACATAAACCTATGCATATATAATCAGCTAAGTTTTAACAAGAAAGCCAAGAAAAAATGAGTAAAGGATAGATAGTCTCTTCAATAAAAGGTGCTGAGAAAACTGGATATCCACATACAAAAGAATGAAAATGAAGCTGGACCACTGTTTTATCCAACTCCTGAAATTCAATTTGAAATGGATCAAAGACTTCACTATAAGACCTGAAACCATAAAACTCCTAGGAAAAAAAACAGAGAAAATTCTTGGCATTGATCTTGGCAATGATTTCTTGGATAAGACCCCCAAAGCACAGGTTAAAAAAAAAAAAAAAACCAAAACAAACAAGAGGGACTACATCAAACTAGAAAGCTTCTGCACAGCAAAGGAAACTACTAATAAAATGAAAAGACAATCTACATAATGGGAAAAGTATTTGGAAATCATTTGCCTGAGAAGGGGTTAATATCTAAACTATATACAGAATTCATACAACTCCGTAGCAAATGATCTGGTTAAAAATTGGGCAGAGGATCTGAATAGACAAGAGTTCCAAAGAAGATAGACAGATAGTTGACAGGGAGTTGAAAAAGTGTTGACCATCACTGATCATCAACGAAATGCAAATCAAGATTAAAATAAGTTACCACCTCACATCTGTTAGCATGGCCGTCATCAAAGGATGAGATAATAAGTGTGGATAAGGATATGGAGAAAAAGAAACTCTTAGGTGCTCTGTTGGTGGGAATGTAAACTGTTGCAACCACTATGGAAAACATGGTGGAGGTTTATCAAAAAATTAAAAATAGAACTACCATGATCCAGCAATTCTGGTTATATGTTTAATAGAAAGGAAATCCCTATCTGGAACAGTTGTCTACATTCCCACGGTCACTGCGACATTATTTACAATAGCCATGGTATGGAAACAACCTAAGTGTCTATCAACGGATAAATGCAAAAGAAATTGGGGATATATATATATACACATATATATATGTATATATATATATATATAATGAAAATATATATAATATAATATATTAATATATATTAATATATATAATATAATATATAATATATATATAATGAAATATTATTCATCCACAGGAAAGAAGGAAATCCTACCATTTTTGGTAACATAGAAGGACCTGGAAGGCATTATGCTTACTGAAACAAGGCAGAAATAGCAAAAGCTGTATGATCTCATTTATATGTGGAATCTAATAAAAATCAAATTCTTAGAAGAACAGATGGGTGGTTGCCAAAGGCAAGAGATGGGGGTGTGTGGGAGGAAATGAATGAAGATGGTCAAAAGGTACAAACTTCTTGTTATAAGCTGATTAAGTGCCAGGAATATAATGTGTAGTAGCAGAGTGACTATAATTAATAATAGCATATTGTAATTTTGAAACTTGCTAAGAGAGTAAATTTGAACTTTTTTCTTACATGAAGTGAGGAATGTTGCCTGATCTTACTGGGGTAACCATTTCACAATATATACGTATAGCAAGCCATTATGGTATGCACTGTAAATACAATATACAGTTGTACTTCATCGTATAGTGCACAATCACAATTGCACAACTAAAAATATCGTGTTACATGTCACATACATCTCAATTAAATGAGAGAAAAATCCCTTGATTTTTATTTTTTTTTTTTTATTTTTTTTTTTTTTTAAAGATTTTATTTATTTATTTGACAGACAGAAATCACAAGTAGGCAGAGAAGCAGGCAGAGAGAGAGAAGGGGAAACAGGCTCCTGCCGAGCAGAGAGCCCTATGTGGGGCTCGATCCCAGGATCCTGAGACCATGACCTGAGCCGAAGGCAGAGACTTAATCCACTGAGCCACCCAGGCGCCCCGATCCCTTGATTTTTAAATGTTGATTAAAACGTTTAATAATTTCAAGCCAAATAAAACATGTCCCTGGACTACGTTAATCAGTATAAATTAATCCATACATTAATCTATATGAAATAACTCAACACAAAGATCAGTGACCTTCTGACTACTTTTCTTGATATGAAGTCCAGCACATTGTTAACTACAAGAAGGAATTTTTTTTTTGTAGATTTATTTTACTCATTCATTCAGTTAGGCCTTCAACAGTCTGTATTTAGGACCTTGTGACAGATGCGGGGCTACTGAGGGGTGGCAGAACACGAGGCCCCTCAAAGTAGGTCACTTCCGGCAAAGGGATTATTTTGAGCTAAACGTAACTTGAAAAACAGCAGGTGCAAGAGGATCACACTGACTTTTGCTTTTACTTCCTAAAAGCAGGAGAGGATACTCCAGGGTAAAAGCTGCCCTCCTTATATATATTCGGAAGAGAAAAACATTCTTATCAGGAGAGACAGAGAGCTGAGGTTGAGAAAAATAAGTACAAACAGACTTTGTCAAAATAACTCTTATCTTCCTTTAGTCTCCCCAGGACATTTGTTCCTTTTTCATAATCTCTAACTACTCTTTGCTCAACCTCGTACATATAAATACTTGTGCCTTTCTGGGTTTGGGGTCTTCATTTTTTTGTGGAAACTGCTATGGACAAGTAAGATTAAATGGGTATGTTTTCCTCTTGAGATTTCCTAGGAAGAGCCGTAAATGTGTCTTGATGGTTGTAACAAACTCCTTTCAAGCACACCTGAGTTTATGTGAGTGAGGGGACTTTTAGAAAACACCTAAAGATGGGGACTGGCTACCAGGGCACCAAGCAAGTGATTAGAGGATTAGAACTTTCAGTCCTACCCTCCCCCCACACCGAGGGAGGGGAACAGGCCTGGAGGTTGAATCAATTGCCAACGGTCACTGACTTGATCAATTGTGCCTATGTAATGATGCCTCTATAAAAACCCAAAAAGACAGAATTCAGACAGTTTCCGGGTCGGTGAACCAGAATGCATCAATGTGTTATGCCCCAAACTCCACGAGGATAGAGGCATTTGAGTTTGGGACCCTGCCATAGGTGTTTCTTAACTAGCTATTGATTTATATCCTTGCTATCCTCTGTAATAAACTGGTAATCTAGAAAATAAGTTTCCTTGGTTCTGAGAGCCATTCTAGCAAGTTCATCAAACTCAAGGAGGGGGCCATGGGGTCTGGTTTATAGCTGATCAGTCAGACTACAGGTGAACAATCTGAATTTGGGAAAGGCATCTGAAGTGGGGGGCGGTCTTGTGGAACAGAGATCCTAATCTGTGGGATCCGATGCCATCTTCAGGTGGAAAGTGTCAGAGTTGAGTTACATTTGTGGGACAGCTGGTCAGTGTCTACAAAGAATTAGAGAATTGCTCGGTTGTATGGGGAGAAGACACCCTCCCCCCCAAGGGAATCGATATCAGAATTGAAATGTCCTTGGAGCATGGCTTTGTGACTAACGAGAATGTTCTCTCTGGTTTCCACAGCTGGGGTGCACAGGTTATTGGACATGTATCAGGTGGTTAGTTAGCTGTCAGGACACCCTGAACACAAAATGACAAGCAGAATTCTCTTTGCCAGACCATGCTAGTTCTCAGGGGAGTTTGCCTTAATAAAGGGGTCTCGGTCGATAAGGGGCCATAGTCATCTCCACAAGTTGCCTTGTTAGCTCTTACAAAGTCTCATCCTAGTATTGCCTACCCAGTATCATAGTCGAGCAGGTCTGTGACTGGACCATCATGTTCATGGGAGAACAAGAGAGAAGTTTTCACAAACACGAACTATTCTTACTGTCTGTGACAATGGAGGTCTTTACTTTCTTAAGCTATTGTTCAGGAGTAACTCTGGAGCTTAGATGGGGCTATAGCTTTGCCTCTTCTATAAGGAAGCCTCTTGTGTCCATAGTTAAGTCATAGAAAGGCTTATTGCTTTGGAATCACATTGAAATAGATATACTTCTGGGGTGTCTGGGTGGCATGGTCTGTTAAGCATCTGACTCCTGGTTTCAGCTCAGCTCATGATCTCAGGGCTGTGACCTCAGTGTTGTGAGATCAAGCCCCGTGTCTGGCTTTGCGCTCAGCATGGAGTTTGCTTAAGACTATCTCTCCCTCTGTCCCTTTGCCCCTTTGCCTCTCTGCCTCCGGTCTCCTCTGTCCCTCTGCCCCCTGCCCCTCTACCCCTTTCTCTTGCTCTTTCTCTAAAATAAATAAATCTTTTTCTAAAAAAAAAAAAAAAAAAAAAAAAAAGGAAAAAGGAAAAAAGAAAGAAAAAAAAATAGGTATACCTTTGAAGACTTTGGCTTTTCTATCTAAAATGTTAGCTTTCAGGGTGCCTGGGTGGCTCAGTGGGTTAAAACCTCTGCCTTCGGCTCAGGTCATGATCCCAGGGTCCTGGGATGGAGCCCCACATTGGGCTCTCTGCTCAGCAGGGAGCCTGCTTCCTCCTCTCTCTGCCTGACTCTCTGCCTACTTGTGATCTCTGTCTGTCAAATAAATAAATAAAATCTTTAAAAAAAATGTTAGCTTTCATCCTAAGCAAATATCCTATTAACACCTATGAGAAAATCAGATTGAAAAAGGGGGAGAAAAAGAAAAAGACACTAGAGAATGCCTTGGCTGGTTTAAGATTCCCTTGACAAGAGATCAGACTAACAGCAAAAATTAAGAAATAGGTATACCTTTGAAGACTTTGGCTTTTCTATCTAAAAGAAAGGTTAGCTTTCATCCTAAGCAAATATCCTATTAACACCTATGAGACCCATTAAAAAAAAAATTAAGAAATGCCAAAGACACTCAAACAAGTGTGAAACCTACATAGCCCTGATAGCTCCCTACCCCTGCCCCCCAAAAAGTTTTGACAAATTCACTGAGAACATGCAGGAGACTATGACCAGCTTTAATGTCTCATGAAATTTTCATGAGTAATTCAAGCAAATGGCTAAAAACAAGTAAATTAAATAAATATAGGTAGGATAAAGTTTATAAATGAACTTTTTAACAATAATTGGGTTTTTACAATGTGCTTAGATAAAAATGTTTTCTGAAATATTTTTGGTAACTTGAAATCTTACAATTATACTAAATTAAATCTGGTAACTCGAAATCTTACAGTTATACTCAATTAAATGGATATTCACTGACTATCTAGATCATTTCCAAATAAGATAAAATGCTGAAATATTAATTGCTAAATGTATAGTTTACCTACCTTTGGCTTCTTATTTGAGAGAGAAAAGATATTTCTATCGGTAAACATGTGTTTTTCACCACACTGAAAAATTATACTATGAGGAAGCACATACCTCTAGAAGTTAAGAAAGGCTTATTCATAAATTTGATAATCTACTACAGAATGCTGATAGATGAGAAACAGTTCACAACTACTTAATTCCTGGTTTTCACTGGAAATTAGGGAATTCTAATAAATATATGTAAATAAAACTACCAAGAATAATGAAGGTAGAGGAAAGAAACGGTATATAAAGTTTCAAGAAAAATGTGATGTGTTTGTGGTAAGGGAAAATAGGAGGTGTAAATGTTTTGTTAGGGAAGAGTCAAGTCATTTTGTTTTAGTTAAGGATAATTAAAGGTTGTTTAAAAATTTTTTAAAAGGAAAATAAAGAACAAAAAACCTAACTGGATATAAAAAGAAAGAGAGAGAAGCGAGTTTTGTGTGGTCAAGCCGACTAAAATTTAATGAATTTATTAAAAGGGTTTTCAAAAAATGAGGTTCAATATCAGTTCTCTGTCTACACAACACTAGAATTTAATTTCCTTTCTTAGTTAAAAAAACAACAACAACAAAGTTTTCCTAGGTTGTTGTAAAAGACTTTCTTTACCTGTTGAATAATCTGCCTAGAAAATGCAGTGTCTGTGTTTTATCAAAATAATTTCCTGTGCTTCATGTTGTCTTTATTGGGTCTTTAATAATTTGAGACAACAGAGTCTTCTCAATATTGAAAGAGCTAAGGTTTTCTTTACAATCATGTAATCTTCAATACTTACCTTTGAGATCTTCTATTATCACTTTGTTACACAGATAGCTAACAATTGTTTCACAGTGATCTGTAATCTTATTTGATTAAGAGTTCAGTCTTTTGACATTTCTGACAAACTTCCCAATTCAAATTGTAAGTAAACTATTTTTTTTTAAAGATTTTTATTTATTTATTTGACAGAGAGAGATCACAAGTAGGCAGAGAGGCAGGCAGAGAGAGGGGAAGGGAAGCAGGCCCCCACTGCTGAGCAGAGAGCCCGATGCGGGACTCGATCCCAGGACCCTGAGATCATGACCTGAGCCGAAGGCAGCGGCCCAATCCACTGAGCCACCCAGGTGCCCGTAAGTAAACTATTTTTGACTTCAAACTGACTTTGAGATTGCCCAGAGGGTCCCTGGAAAATCCCAGAAGAATGTATTCTCTGACTTTGTAAAAAAGAAGAGAGATTTAAACTAACTAGGTTTATTTAATATGTTCAAATACATGAGAAACACTGTCAAATAAGAAGTAATGTTAAATCTTTAGATTATATTTGTATGGGCATTTGTTACCAATATAAAGTTTTCAAAAATTAGGGGCGCCTGGGTGGCTCAGTGGGTTAAGCCTCTGCCTTCGGCTAGGGTCATGATCTCATGGTCCTGGGATGGAGCCCTGGCATCAGGCTCTTTACTCAGCAGGAGCCTTCCCCCCCACATACCATCTCCCCACCCCCCACCTGCCTCTCTGCCTACTTGTGATCTCTGTCTCTGTCTCTGTCATAAATAAATTAAAAAAAGAAATTATATCATATGCAAATTGAATTATATCCAAATTCACAGAAATATGTCAAAGTCTTTATACTGGGTAATAAATGATTCCAGTTATTATCTGGGAATGTTGTATGCCAAAAAACATAACCAAATTTCTTTGTCAATTGCATTATAATGAACCCTCACCAGATCTTTAACCATGTCTATTTTTGAGCCTTGAAATTCAAAAACTTCTGCTTTACTCTGATGCTTTTCTGAAGGCTTTTGCCATCAACCATAGGCAAAAAGCGCTCCACCTTAAAAGAGATACATAGAAAGGTCTCTGACAATTATTGCAGTGTCCAGGTTCCTGATAACTTCAAAATCATACCGGTGAACTGGTTGAGAATTTTAAGCATTCTAATAAAGAAACCGAAGAATTCAGAAAACTGCTAACCCAAGATCAAGCAGAGCAAGAGTTGATTATGGGCGGGGGTGGGGGTGAGGGCGTGCACTGGGTGGCTCCTTCATTAAGTCATTAAGAGTTTGTGTTTGGCTCAGATCGCGATTCCAGGGTCCTGAGATTGAGCCCTGGGATGGAGCTCCCTGCTCAGTGACCCTGCTTCTCCCTCTCCTTCTGTCTGCTGCTCCCCCTGCTTTTGTTCTCTGTCAAATAAAAAATAAAAATTAAAAAAAAAAAAAAAAGAGATTACATGGGACTAAGTGAACTGATGAGGCTGATGATACCTTCTACTGTTTTTCTTTTGTTTGAAACACTATGGCTTCTTTAGTGTTTTGTGTTCTAGATTTAAGGAAATCTTTTTTTTTTTCTCCTTTTCACTTCAGCTAACTATAACTTGCAACAATTTAGTAGACTACACCTTTGTTAACAAAATGAAACATTTATTTTTCTCTCTAGCTGCTTCCTCTTGAATTCAGAAGCCCTTATTGAATATTCTTATTTTCATGGAAATATAAAAATTTGCATAAGTTAAATAAAAATCTGTTCCCCTTATAACAGGACACAATTGGGAGCATCAGTTATATTACCAAGGCTCTGACAGGAATGTCATAGTTGAAAACAATATGCACAGAATCAGATAGGACCAGATTAAGAAACGGCTTTTGAGGTGATAGGGCCAATGCTTACAAAACACTCTTGGACTACTGGCCTGGTAGTTGGCTTACCGGGTTCTCAGCCTCAAGGGTTTGTAGAGGCTACTGCCTGGCAGGCTCAGGAACCTCAAAATATCTTGCAAACCTAAAGGACTCACCCCAATCTGTAGGTAATGAAAGTGAAGTCTGGTGACAGGTTCCTAATATAGTTTCTTAGCCTCAAAAGGCTTTTAAAAGTCCAGTCTGAGATTCCTCACGAAAAGTTCCCGTAAAGCAGACTTAAAAGGAGCGTATAGGAGAGACACATCACTATTGTTGCTTCACTTAGGTAAATCATCAGAAGAACTTTAAGGAGACTAGACTTATTTTGCAAACAGATTAGTTTTATTTAGATTATCTTTCATAAAACCGGGAGTGATCACAGGGCACAAATACTACATTTCAATAAAAACTATAGCATAGCCTTGTGGTTTGTTGAACAGTGTCATGGTCACGGACTTCGAACTGTTTTTCCTCTTTGGAAACTGTCTCCTGCCATTTGTGCATTTTGTTAGTAGGTAACATTTCCAGTTTTCCTCTTATACTCCAGACTTGACATCACTGAGAAGTACGACTGCCTTTTTTCTGAGGTCGAGCCAACTGAGACTGAGTGACAGGATAAGAACATCAAAAGAAATCCCCACAACAGATCATATAGGAACAACCTTTACCTCTCCTGGCACCTCAACCACTCAGAAAGTTCATCAGAGCACCCAATGCCATTCCCAGAAATATTCACCCTGCAAACCAAAGAAAATTCATCGGATTGCTACTGCCTGTCCTTGTCTTACGGTCTAAAGAAGTTTTCAACCCAAGATCTAAAAACCTTCCTGACTGATGGTCCTCTGAAATCAAAACTGAGCTGGTAGTTTCTTCTAATCATGAACATTTGCTTTTCTTTTGTTTCCTAGAAATGCTCCTCATAAAATGCCTGATTACTCACACCATACCCAGGCCTGATTTAGACAGGCCTTCTGAAATAAGACACAGCTGTTTGACTGAATGGACCTTTTCTCAGGACTAAGAGACCAGCTCAGTGAGACACGCAACAATCTAAGAACTCAGCTTCTGGACTGGGGAGACTCCTTGGGAGGAGTTTCGAAGGGAGGGAAAGAAGGGGCCCAGAACAGGCCACCCCAAAATATGACATTTTAACATAAAGATTGTTTTGAGCTAAATGCATTAAAAAAAACAGCAGGTTTAAAAACATAATGACCTTCCCTTTTTCTTTCTGAAAGCAGGAGATAAAACTCCCATGTGAAAGACTCTTTCTATGCCAGGAGGAACAAAATATTCTTTTTTTTTTTTTTAAGATTTTATTTGTTTATTTGGCAGGCAGAGATTACAAGTAGAGAGGCAGGCAGAGAGAGAGGAGGAAGCAGGCTCCCTGCTGAGCAGAGAGCCCGATGCAGGACTCGATCCCAGGACTCTGGGATCATGACCTGAGCCGAAGGCAGCGGCTTAACCCACTGAGTCACCCAGGCGCCCGAACAAAATATTCTTATCACCAGAGACAGAGAGTTGAGGTTGAGAGAAATCTGTATGAACAGACTTTGCTAAAATAATAGTCACAGAATTAGGAGGCAGCCACAGGCAAGACATATACCACCATCAGGCTGATGGAAGAAAGCTGGCTTTGTAAGTGAAAGAACCCCCCTGGCTAGAAGTGCATTTTTATCCTGTTAACCAGCTAGTTTCGCTTCTGCACGAATGCTTGCTTTTTCGCGTGGGCGGGCTAACTGGCCAGTTCTGCTTCTGTAAGCCTGCTTTGCTTGTTTCGCGAGAGCGCGGCCCCCTGAACCAATCAATCCGCTGGCGCCAAGAATGCCTGTTTAAACTGTCAACCAATCAGCTCAGCCCCACCCGAAACTTGTTTGTACCTGTCTATAAAAACCCTGCACCAACCCAGCTCTGGACCTCTCAGCGTTATTGGCAACGAGCGGCCAGAGGTCCAGGTTCGGACCTGCAATAAACGACCCTTGCTGCTTGGCTTTGACTCACGTCTCTGGTGGTCTTTTAAGGTGGGAGTAATACTCTGTTGGCATTTCATTTGGAGGTTCCACCGAGATCTCCCCTTCAAGCCCACCAGACAACTGGTCAACGGGTCGCTGCAACCGATCGGTAAGAATGCCGGCTTTGTCTTTTGTCTCTATCGTCTCTGGTGGTCTTTTAAGGTGGGAGTAATACTCTGTTGGCATTTCATAAGGTGCAAGAAAGACACAAACACCACCACCTACGACCGTAACAACTTCCAGGACATACAAGTCAGTCCGTGTTTCAATTTTGACCTTACAGTGGTGTATTTGTCAAGGTAGGCAGATAGAGCACATTATATTCCAGAGTTGTATTTGTTTGATTTACAGCTTTTGATCATTTAGGTGTATGAGGGACTCCATTTTAGACGGTCTTCCCAGTTCCATAAAGTTTGACGAGGTCAAAGTGATGCTATTGGTGGAGGTGACAATTTCCTCCTTGAACCCTGCGGCACTAGGGGGAGGAGATTCATGCTTGAGAGAGATGTCTGCGGCTTTCTTTTCCAGACTCTCGGGGATAACTAGAGAAAAACAAAAGCGGGCAATAATGGGAATAGGACTGGCCAAATGATCTCTTCTCTGCTCCCTCTCAAGTTCAAAATCTCCCCCATCCTCTGCTTCGTGGCGACATTGCGGAGAAGAGTGAGGATGGCTGGGATAGAGGCAGCAGAGAAGACTGTAAGAATGGACAGGACCCAAGAGAAGTTTTGAGACTTGCTTACTTTTTGCCAAAAGAGTAGCAGTCTAGCAAAATGGAGGTATTGGAAGGAAGACCTGGAAGTGGTGGGGAGAAAAGAGAAACATGGGGCACAGAAAGAAAATGCAAAGGGTGTTTTTCAGTATTCTAGGGGGGGGGGTGACAGCATGGTCACAGCCAGGAGATTAAGGCAGTGAGGTCAGTGCTTTCTTAAGGTGGAAAGGATGAAAAAGCTAGAGAGCGTGTGTGCATATTTGCATTTTAGGGAGGTGAGAGGCAGGGACATTGATTTTCCATCCCCATCTCTTACATCCCTACTTTTTCTATTTTCTCGTTGGAAATTCTGGTAAAGATCTGCTTGACTCTGTGTGTGTGTGTGTGTGTGTGTGCCCATCAGAAAAGGAAACAGAGTAATCCCTTAACCTCTGTTTTCCCCTTCTTCAAGAGCAGGTGTTAGAGATGCATTCCTGCAAAGACTTACACATCATCCGCCTAGAGAGGAGAAGCCTAATGGGATCGCAGGTGTGAAATGCAAAGTTGGCCAACCCTCCTCTCTGCCCTCGTGGAGCCCAAAGCAGAGCATGCCACCTAAAGTGATGTGCAAGCTTTCCCACAGCTGGGGAGTTTTGTGGGCCCATCGGGGATTTCAGGGGATACGGTAGATGAAGTACCCACGGCATTGCTATACTTTGCCACATGGATATCTCCAAATCTGTCACGAGCTTTACAGGAATGATACTCATGTGAGAACACTGCTATTGTATTCTCGGTCAACACACTAATTGCAAACTTAGTAACTTACAGTCTTGTGTTGTTGTCTTTCCTTTAAACATTATTATTTTAGTTAGCTAGTCTTTCCAAAACCTGTTTCCCCTCCCCCCAAATACTTTAGTCTCTATGTCTTCCTTTAAAAGTGGATAATTTCTTTTTACCTTTAGGATTTATCTCGATGCCACTTTCTCTGGGAAGCCTTCCCTGGTCCTTCTAAGGCTGGGATGCTTTTCTACCATTCAGTTCTCATCAACACCTCGTATATTCCGGAGTCATTACAGGATTAGCCCACTGTGTGACTAAATCAATCAGGGCTCGGTCAGGAAAAGAGAAGCCACTCCATGTTTTCTGGGCTTACAGGATTTGCTACAGGAACGAGAGGCTTCTTTGACCACTGGAAGAGCTGAGCAAGTCATGAAGGTGGGGGAGCCTGGGGGAGGGAGGCCAACTCGGAAGACCTGGCAGGAAGTCACAGGCAGGGCGGTTCTCCGAAACTCACCAGGAAGATGCTACACTCCGAGAAGCACTCTCCTGTGCTCTGGGCACCTCAGTGACCCAGGTAGTCCCCAAGAGCTCAGCAGGGAGCCTCTCTGAATCCCTTCTGTTCCTGAGTTTGGCGGCAGTTGCCTCTACAGTATACAGCTCCTCTTTCTGTTCCCAAATCTCCAGCAACTTCCTTCTACAGGAAGCTCCAGTCTCTGAGAAGGGGATTTTTGAGACCAAACCTTAAAGGGGATGAGGGCATTGGTGCTGAGCGGGCCACAGATTATCCAGCGCAGGGTCGCATGACAGATTATGAACTCCTTCTAAGCTCCAGAATGTACCTCAATCATCTTTACATTTTTCAGTGTTTAATTTCAGTTCCTGGGAATTAGAGGCACTCAGTAAATGTTCATGAAGTGATTGAATAAGTGAATGAGAGGACAGTGGCTCCCGGAAACCAGTGCTTTGGGCTGGGTTGTACCAAAAAATGTGATGGGGATGCCTGGGTGACTCAGTTGGTTAAGCAGCAGACTCTTGATTTTGGCTCAGCTCATGATACTGGGGATTGTGAGGTGGAGCCCGCCTGGACTCTGGGCTGGCATGGAGCCTGCTTCAAGATTCTCTCTCTCTCCCTCTCCCTCTGTTCCTCTCCCTCAATCTCTCTCTCTCTCAAAAAAAAAAAAAAGGTTATGAAGATCAATGGTCATCTCCAAAGAACATTTAATTTTTTAATCTTTTTAATTTTTAATCGAAGTATGACATACAATATTATATTAGTTTCAGGTGTACAACAGTGATCCCACAATTATATACATTATGAAAAGCTCCCCACACTTAGTTACCATTTGCACCATACAAACTTAAAATATTATTGACTATATTCTCTATGCTGGGCTTTTCATCCCTGTGACTTATTTATTTATTTATTTATTTATTTATTTATAAAATGTTATTTATTTATATGACAGGCAGAGATCTCAAGTAGGCAGAGAGGCAGGCAGAGAGAGAGAGGGAAGCAGGCTCCCCACTGAGCAGAGAGCCCGATGCGGGCTCCATCCCAGCACCCTGGGATCATGACCTGAACCAAAGGCAGAGGCTTAACCCACTGAGGCACCCAGGTGCCCCGACTTATTTATTTTGTAACTGGAAGTTTGTACCCCTGATCTCCACCTATTTCACCGACCCCTCCTGTACCTCCTCTCCTCTGGCCACCACTAGTTTGTTTTCCATATTTATGTATCCACTTGTTTTTTTTTTTTTTTTTTTGTTCACTTGTTCCACATGTGAATTCATATGGAATTTGTATTTCTCTGGCTTACTTTACTAAGCCTCTAGATCCATCCATGTTGTCTCACATGGCAAGATTTCATTCCTTTTTACGGCTGAGTAATATTCCATTGTGTATCTATACCACATCTTCCAGAAGAACTTCATATTTGGTAACATAAGGTAGCGATAGTAGTGATTCAGGAATCTATGTTTCCTGAACTGACAGGAACTGTCACGTTTCTGGAATCTAAAATCCTAGGTAGGAGGGAGTCTTCACAATCAGTGTACTGGCCAACCCAATCCTGGCAATATTATTTCTGTGGGTTCTTTCTTCCTTCTCTCCAGTGCTCAAGAGCTATGTGCATATTAAATGAGCCACCACTAGGTGGGACTCTTGCTTGAGAGTCCTAGGTGATCATTGATTGTTTCCAGACAGGGAATTGACTGAAATGGAGACAAATGTTACAACTTCACGAAAGCAATTAAACTGTCCCTCAAACTATAACTATAAAATTGAGGTCAGTTGACGTAAGATACATACCACTTCAAATAAGAACAGCTGCAAATATAACAATCCAAGAGCCTAATTTCATTTCTGTAACACTTCCCCCACTTCAGAGTTACAACACAACTGGTGCTAGAATCTTGTTCTCTTCGGTGTTCCCAGGAGCTCTTTTCCCCGTTACCCTGTTCTTGCTTCCTATGAGGGGGGATGATTCAGAGCCTTATTGTTTTCTGAAATATCAGAGGAGGGTAGGAAAACACTTTTTTCCCCAACAGGTGAATAGGCACTTATATTAGTTCAAATTATGGCCAAGAAACTGCTGATCATGATAAATAAAGGCAAAATTCCTACAGCATGTGTAATAAACTTCCCTTTTAAGATCTAAAAATTTCTAACTAAATTAAGGCTTTCCCTATGATTTCCCACACTTTTTTTTTTAAAGTACAAAAGTAATACATATTCATTGAATATACCCAGAAAATAAAGATAATCAAAAAGATAAAAAATCCTTAATTCCAGTTCCAATAAGCAATAAATATTTTAGTAACTGTTTTCATGGTCCTTTGTTAATTATTCACTTATATTTCTGATTGACTTGGTACACTCTTAATAAAACTCTATGTGCCAGGCCCCATGCTAGGTATGAGTTTGCAAAGAAAAACAAGGTATGCTATCTCTACAAGAGATACATTGTACCTCTCTTTCTTTCTCTGAATGCCAAAGAGGCTCTTATCTGGAAATACGGATTAAACTACCACCCAAGGATATCTCTTAAAAAACGAATCTTCTTGAAAACATTATACCAAAACATATTTCCTATTGATATGGTAATATTTTCTCCAAATATTTCTCCAACATTTTCTCCAGTATGGAGAAAACAATGCAAACAAATAAATAGAATGCATCAATTTCCTGCCCTAATAATAGGTAATATAGGCTTGAGCTGAGTATGGGCACCAGACAGATATTCAGCAGATGAAGTTGAAATAAATGAAATGTATTTGTCAACTGAGAGTAGCACTGTTACAAAATAATTCTACTGGGGGACACATCTATCCCCATCCTCATCTTGCTTTCCATTCTACATTCTCAAGTAAAGATTGTGACCTCAGGATTGCCAATGGAACTGTTTTTGCTCAATATTATTCTTCTGTTTGCTCTGGGTACTGTTCATTCCAATGTAAATATGGAGAGCAGGAAATAACCAAGTCTGTTTTTATCTATGAATGCATTGTTCCCTGGAAATACAATTATTTTGTTCAGTTGAAATTGCCTTTGATCAAGCAAATTGGTAGAATCCAGTTTTTTGTTGTTGTTGTTGTTGTTGTTGCTGTTGTTGCCTGCAGATGGCAGTGATTATTAACTTGTCATTCTGAATACAAAGGGTTGGTTCTACCCAGCTTCTATCTAAAGGGCTATTAATGGCAAGGTTTATTGTGTTCTGATAAAAATTAGTAAGATTCACATAGTACCTTGGAAGGAGGGAGCTCAGTTTATATGCTTTACATAATGTCATTTAAAATATTAGGCAACCAGATGTGGAACACAAAAGGGTTATTAAACTAACATATGAGAAACATTAAATAGTGATTAAAAAAAGTTTAAGAGCAGGAATTGTTATTTGCATTACTTAAGTAATGCATCTTAGAAAATGAGATTCCAAAATATAAATTATGATAAATTTTGAGCTTTAAGTTTTAGCTCCAAAACAGGATGTGGCGGTCATGGGTGATTGTTCCTTGAAGACATTGGCAAGGTACGTTCTGGAATGCAGACAACAGTGCCACCCAAATGGAAGGAATCATGAGAAAGGCAATGGGACTCAAACTGAAAACACCACCTTCCTCTTACATGAGCTCTTGGATAATATGTGCAGTTTTAAAGTCATAAGGAAGATATAATGGAGCTGAAAAAATCTGGGAAGAGTTGGCTAAAACAGTTCAGGGAATTGAGTAGGAATCATGTGCCTGTCTACTCAAAAGGTGGCTGTCCATCATAAAGGGGTGGGAATGTGATGAGAATCATTCTTTCAGGGTCATGGGGCACGGCTTTACCTGTGAAGGGGTTAATATAGGGCATGTCAAGAGAAGTGTGACTTTCAAGTGGGTACACTCACGGAGTCTGAATATGGAGAGTTCAGAGAAGATGGAAACACAAACAAGTTTAAAGTGAGGTACCCAGACATGTTATTTTCTAAAACATTACAAAGGGATGAAAACAGAAGTTTTGGGGATACGCCCTTTCTCCTCCAAGGCTGAAGGAACTGAGTGAAGATAGCTCTGCTTTTTCAGAAACTACTCCAGTGATGAGACAGAACATTTGAGCAGGAAGGACTTCAAGACAAACTTAGTGCCGATATATTCTTATTTTCATCAGAATTACACATCAGGTTAGAAAGGTAAATCCAAAGCATTGTACTTTCATGAAAATGCACAGACATTGGATAGTCTTACTGGACGTACTTGGAGGAGATAAGCTCTTTTTGTAGATACCAGAGATCTGTGCATTAAATGCAATGACATTAGATTTGTAATTCTATGGCTTCTTCTTGAAAAGAGAGGAAAATAAACATCAAGATTATGAATGGGAAAAAAAAGAGATTATAAAGTGGATGAACCTGAATATGAAATGTTCTTATTTGACAAAGCTATCTGGACAGAGGAGCTGCTAATTTTATTCATTTCCTTTGTTTCTCTCTCCAAGCCAAAATTTTCTCATTATTGATCCGGAACTATTTATCAAGCCTTACTCTTAAACCAGAATTATAGGCCAACAGTAGTCTCTTAATACATGTTTATTTAGTGGGTAAATTATGATAGTTAATGGTAAGACAGAGAAGATAAAAATCATAGTTTCCATCTTCACCTGGGCAGGGAGGAAATAATGAGCAAGAGAGGAACAGAATTGAAGAGATACTGATTTACTAAAGAAATATCTATAATATAATGTTTTATACATCTCCCTAAATACTGCTGTAACATCATTCTACAAATTTTGAAATGTGGTTTTATTTTCATTCTGTTCAACACACATATTTCCCTTTTGACTTCTTCTTCAGTCCATGAGTTTCTTAGATGTGTTTCAGTTTTTAAATATTTGGGCATTTTCCAGATTTCTTTCTGTTGTTGATTTCTTAATTTAATTCCAGAACGGAATTAAATTCTTAATTTAATTTTCATTCTGGAAACCATTTTACATGTTTTGAACTCTTTTAAATTCATTAAGGATTTTTTTTCTGGTCTGTTTTAAAATTTAAAACAAATGTTTTGGCAAATAACTGTACATAATGGGAATCTTTGGATTTGGATAGTCACTTTGTACATTGTCAAGTTAAGTAAAGCTAGCTGCTGTAACAAACAAACCCCAATCTCAGTTGCTTAACATAATACATACTTAATCTTTTTCATAGTCCAAAGAATGTTTGATGGGCAGCTTTTCCTGTCATGATTTAGGTACCCAGGCTCTTATATTTAGTGGTTCTGTTATCCTCCAGGGTAGTCACAAATTTCCACTTGGAACAAACCTCTGTATTTTGTTGCCTAATGAGTAAAGAAAAGGAACATGGAAGATCCAGTAAAAGTAGAAGTCAAGGCTGGAAATCAGCAAAATACTCATTTTAAGAAAATCAAAACTATTGGCCAGCCTATCAAATAATAAGAAAGCCAATAGGAAATAGCTTTTCTGCCAAAGGGAAAGAGATTTTTACCTAAAATGCTGAACAATTTCATCTTCCTTTAGATTCAATATTTCTGATACAGAGTAGTCTTCGGTATTGGCTTTGTCCATTTAAAAGGGGCTTAAATAATTTTCTCCTTATCGAGATCCCCTACATCCTAGAAAAAACACTTTTTCTGGTTTTTGTATTGTTTTCTTGTTTATTTGATTCCCTCCATCATTTTTTCCTCATTCCCTCATTCCTCTTTCCCCATACTGGTGGTATATTCTTTTTTTTTTATTTTTTTTAAGATTTTATTTATTTATTTGACACAGAGAGATCACAAGTAGGCAGAGAGGCAGGCAGAGAGAGAGGAGGAAGCAGGCTCCCCGCTGAGCAGAGAGCCCGATGTGGGACTTGATCCCAAAACCCTGAGATCATGACCTGAGATGAAGGCAATACTTAACCCACTGAGCCACCCAGGCACCCACTGGTGGTATATTCTTTTTTTTTTTTAATTTTTTATTTTTTATAAACATATAATATAATTTTATCCCCAGGGGTACAGGTCTGTGAATCGCCAGGTTTACAGACTTCACAGCACTCACCAAAGCACATACCCTCCCCAATGTCCATAACCCCACCTCCCTTCTCCCAACTCCCCTCCCCCCATCAACCCTCAGTTTGTTTTGTGAGATTAAGAGTCACTTATGGTTTGTCTCCCTCCCAATCCCATCTTGTTTCATTTATTCTTCTCCTACCCCCTTAACCCCCCATATTGCATCTCCACTACCTCATATCAGGGAGATCATATGATAGTTGTCTTTCTCCACTTGACTTATTTCGCTAAGCATGATATGCTCTAGTTCCATCCACACTGTCGCAAATGGCAAGATTTCATTTCTTTTGATGGCTGCATAGTATTCCATTGTGTATATATACCACCTCTTCTTTATCCATTCATCTGTTGATGGACATCTAGGTTCTTTCCATAGTTTGGCTATTGTGGACATTGCTGCTATAAACATTCGGGTGTACGTGCCCCTTTGGATCACTACGTTTGTATCTTTAGGGTAAATACCCAGTAGTGCAATTGCTGGGTCATAGGGCAGTTCTATTTTCAACATTTTGAGGAACCTCCATGCTGTTTTCCAGAGTGGTTGCACCAGCTTGCATTCCCACCAACAGTGTAGGAGGGTTCCCCTTTCTCCACATCCTCGCCAGCATCTGTCATTTCCTGACTTCTTGATTTTAGCCATTCTGACTGGTGTGAGGTGATATCTCATTGTGGCTTTGATTTGTATTTCCCTGATGCCGAGTGATATGGAGCACTTTTTCATGTGTCTGTTGGCCATCTGGATGTCTTCTTTGCAGAAATGTCTGTTCATGTCCTCTGCCCATTTCTTGATTGGATTATTTGTTCTTTGGGTGTTGAGTTTGCTAAGGTCTTTATAGATTCTGGACACGAGCCCTTTATCTGATATGTCGTTTGCAAATATCTTCTCCCATTCTGTCAGTTGTCTTTTGGTTTTGTTAACTATTTCCTTTGCTGTGCAAAAGCTTTGGATCTTGATAAAAATCCCAATAATTCATTTTTGCCCTTGCTTCCCTTGCCTTTGGCGTTGTTCCTAGGAAGATGTTGCTGTGGCTGAGGTCGAAGAGGTTGCTGCCTGTGTTCTCCTCAAGGATTTTGATGGATTCCTTTCTCACATTGAGGTCCTTCATCCATTTTGAGTCTATTTTCATATGCGGTATGAGGAATGGTCCAATTTCATTTTTCTGCCTGTGGCTGTCCAATTTTCCCAACACCATTTATTGAAGAGGCTGTCTTTTTTCCATTGGACATTCTTTCCTGCTTTGTTGAAGATTAGTTGGCCATAGAGTTGAGGGTCTATTTCTGGGCTTTCTATTCTGTCCCATTGATCTATGTGTCTGTTTTTGTGCCAGTACCATGCTGTCCTGATGATGACAGCTTTGTAATAGAGCTTGAAGTCCGGAATTGTGATGCCACCAACTTTGGCTTTCTTTTTCAATATTCTTTTGACTATTTGAGGTCTTTTCTGGTTCCATATAAATTTTAGGATTATTTGTTCCATTTCTTTGAAAAAGATGGATGGTACTTTGATAGTAATTGCTTTAAATGTGTAGATTGCTTTAGGTAGCATAGACATTTTCACAATATTTATTCTTCCAATCCAGGAGCATGGAACATCTTTCCATTTCTTTGTGTCTTCCTCAATTTCTTTCATGAGTACTTTATAGTTTTCTGTGTATAGATTCTATTCCTCTTTGGTTAGATTTATTCCTAGGTATCTTATGGTTTTGGGTGCAATTGTAAATGGGATTGACTCTTTAATTTCTCTTTCTTCTATCTTGTTGTTGGTGTAGAGAAATGCAATGATTTCTGTGCATTGATTTTATATCCTGACACTTTACTGAATTCCTGTACAAGTTCTAGCAGTTTTGGAGTGGAGTCTTTTGGGTTTTCCACATATAGTATCATATCATCTGCGAAGAGTGATAGTTTGACTTTTTTTTTGCCTATTTGGATGCCTTTAATTTCCTTTTGTTGTTTGATTGTTGAGGCTAGGACTTCTAGTACTATGTTGAATAGCAGTGGTGATAATGGACATCCCTGCCGTGTTCCTGACCTTAGCGGAAAAGCTTTCAGTTTTTCTCCATTGAGAATGATATTTGCGGTGGGTTTTTCATAGATGGCTTTGATGATATTGAGGTATGTGCCCTCTATCCCTACACTTTGAAGAGTTTTGATCAGGAAGGGATGCTGTACTTTGTCAAATGCTTTTTCAGCATCTATTGAGAGTATCATATGGTTCTTGTTCTTTCTTTTATTGGTGTGTTGTATCACATTGACTGATTTGCTGATGTTGAACCAACCTTGCAGCCCTGGAATAAATCCCACTTGGTCCTGGTGAATAGTCCTTTTAATGTACTGTTGAATCCTATTGGCTAGTATTTTGGTGAGAATTCTCGCATCTGTGTTCATCAAGGATATTGGTCTATAGCTCTCTTTTTTGATGGGATCCTTGTCTGGTTTGGGGATCAAGGTGATGCTGGCCTCATAAAATGAGTTTGGAAGTTTTCCTTCCATTTCTATTTTTTGAAACAGTTTCAGGAGAATAGGAATTAGTTCTTCTTTAAATGTTTGGTAGAATTCCCCTGGGAAGCCGTCTGGCCCTGGGCTTTTGTTTGTTTGGAGATTTTTAATGACTGTTTCAATCTCCTTACTGGTTATGGGTCTGTTCAGGTTTTCTATTTCTTCCTGGTTCAGTTGTGGTAGTTTATATGTTTCTAGGAATGCATCCATTTCGTCCAGATTGTCAAATTTGTTGGCGTAGAGTTGCTCATAGTATGTTCTTATAATAGTTTGTATTTCTTTGGTGTTAGTTGTGATCTCTCCTCTTTCATTCATGATTTTATTTATTTGGGTCCTTTCTCTTTTCTTTTTGATAAGTCTGGGGGGTTTATCAATTTTATTAATTCTTTCAAAACTAGCTCCTAGTTTTGTTGATTTGTTCTATTGGTTTTTTTTTTTTTTTTTTTTTTTTTTTTTTTTTTGCTTCTATTTCATTGATTTCTGCTCTGATCTTTATTATTTCTCTTCTCCTGCTGGGTTTAGGGTTTCTTTCTTGTTCTTTCTCCAACTCCTTTAGGTGGAGGGTTAGGTTGTGTACCTGAGACCTTTCTTGTTTCTTGAGAAAGTCTTGTACCACTATATATTTTCCTCTCAGGACTGCCTTTGTTGTGTCCCACAGATTTTGAACTGTTGTGTTTTCATTATCATTTGTTTCCATGATTTTTTTCAATTCTTCTTTAATTTCACGGTTGATCCATTCATTCTTTAGAAGGATGCTGTTTAGTCTCCATGTATTTGGGTTCTTTCCAAACTTCCTTTTGTGGTTGAGTTCTAGCTTTAGAGCATTGTGGTCTGAAAATATGCAGGGAATGATCCCAATCTTCTGATACCGGTTGAGTCCTGATTTAGGACCGAGGATGTGATCTATTCTGGAGAATGTTCCATGTGCACTAGAGAAGAATGTGTATTCTGTTGCTTTGGGATGAAATGTTCTGAATATATCTGGGATGTCCATCTGGTCCAGTGTGTTATTTAAGGTCTTTATTTTCTTGTTGATCTTTTGCTTGGATGTTCTGTCCATTTCAGTGAGGGGAGTGTTAAAGTCCCCTACTATTATTGTATTAGTGTTAATGTATTTCTTTGATTTTGTTATTAATTGGTTGATATAGTTGGCTGCTCCCACCTTGGGGGCATAGATATTTAAAATTGTTAGATTTTCTTGTTGGACAGATCCTTTGAGTATGATATAGTGTCCTTCCTCATCTCTTATTATAGTCTTTGGCTTAAAATCTAATTGATCTGATATAAGGATTGCCACTCCTGCTTTCTTCTGGTGTCCATTAGCATGGTAAGTTCTTTTCCACCCCCCTCACTTTAAATCTGGAGGTTTCTTCAGGCTTAAAATCAGTTTCTTGGAGGCAACATATAGATGGGTTTTGTTTTTTTATTCATTCTGATACCCTGTGTCTTTTGATTGGGGCATTTAGCCCATTAACATTCAGGGTAACTATTGAGAGATATGAATTTAGTGCCATTGTATTGCCTGTAAGGTGACTGTTACTGTATATTGTCTCTTTTTCTTTCTGATCTACCACTTGTAGCCTCTCTCTTTGCTTAGAGGACCCCTTTCAATATTTCCTGTAGAGCTGGTTTGGTGTTTGCAAATTCTTTCAGTTTTTATTTGTCCTGGAAGCTTTTAATCTCTCCTTCTATTTTCAATGATAGCCTAGCTGGATATAATATTCTTGGCTGCATGTTTTTCTTGTTTAGTGCTCTGAATATATCATGCCAGCTCTTTCTGGCCTGCCAGGTCTCTGTGGATAAGTCTGCTGCCAATCTAATATTTTTACCATTGTATGTTACAGACTTCTTTTCCCGGGCTGCTTTCAGGATTTTCTCTTTGTCACTAAGACTTGTAAATATTACTATTAGGTGATGGGGTGTGGTCCTATTCTTATTGATTTTGAGGAGTGTTCTCTGCACCTCCTGAATTTTGATGCTTGTTCCCTTTGCCATATTGGGGAAATTCTCCCCAATAATTCTCTCCAGTATACCGTCCGCCCTTCTCTCTCTTTCTTCTTCTTCTGGAATCCCAATTATTCTAATGTTGTTTTGTCTTATGGTGTCACTTATCTCTCAGATTCTCCCCTCATGGTCCCGTAGCTTTTGTCCCTCTTTTGCTCAGCTTCTTTATTCTCTGTCATTTGGTCTTCTATATTGCTCATTCTTTCTTCTGCCTCATTTATCCTAGCAGTGAGAGCCTCCATTTTTGATTGAACCTCATTAATAGCTCTTTTTATTTCAACTTGGTTAGATTTTAGTTCTTTTATTTCTCCAGAAAGGGCTTTTATATCTCCCGAGAGGGTTTCTCTAATATCTTCCATGCCTTTTTCGAGCCCAGCTAGAACCTTGAGAGTTGTCATTCTGAACTCTAGATCTGACATATTACCAATGTCTGTATTGATTAGGTCCCTAGCCTTTGGTACTGCCTCTTGTTCTTTTTTTTGTGGTGAATTTTTCCGCCTTGTCATTTTCTCCAGATAAGAGTATATGAAGGAGCAAGTAAAATACTAAAAGGGTGGCAACAACCCCAGGAAAATATGCTTTAACCAAATCAGAAGAGATCCCAAATCGTGAGGGGGGGAGAAAGGGGATAAAAAGAGGTTCAGAAAGAAAGAAAGAAAAAAAAAAAGAAAGAAAGGAAAGAAAAGAATTTAAAAAAGAAAACGAATAAAGAAAAGTATAAAAAAGAAAAAAAAATATATATATATATTAGATAAACTAGTTAAAAGACGTTAAAAAAGAAAATGGTAAAAGTTACAAAAATTTTAGCAGAAGAAGAGAAAAAAATGAAAAAGAAAAAAATTAAATTAACTGTAAGACTAAAGAATCATAGGGAGAAAGCTTGAGTTCCGTGCTTTGCTTTCTCCTCCTCTGGAATTCTGCTGCTCTCCTTGGTATTGAAACCACACTCCTTGGTAGGTGAACTTGGTCTTGGCTGGGTTTCTTGTTGATCTTCTGGGGGAGGGGCCTGGTGTAGTGATTCTCAAGTGTCTTTGCCCCAGGCGGAATTGCACCGCCCTTACCAGGGGCCGGGCTGAGCAATTCGCTCGGGTTTGCTTTCAGGAGCTTTTGTTCCCTGAGCGCTTTCCGTAGAGTTCCGGAGGACGGGAATACAAATGGCAGCCTCCTGGTCTCTGGCCCGGAGGAGCCGAGAGCCTGGGGCCCCACTCCTCAGTGCGCCCTCAGAGAACTGTGCCCAGTATTTCCCGTCTGCCTGACCTCCGGCCACGCTCAGAGCTCACCGAGCCTGTGACCGGTTCAAGGTAACCCCGACCTGTGATCTTACTGTCAGCTCTGTCTCTGTAGACAGCTTCCCCATTCTAATACCTGTAAGCTCTGCGACACTCAGACACCCCCGATCCTTCTGTGACCCTGCGGGACCTGAGGCCATGCTGACCCCGCATGGACTTCACCCCGGTTTAGCCTCTGGAGCGATGTCCCTCAGCGGAACAGACTTTTAAAAGTCCTGATTTTGTGCTCCGTTGTTCAGCCGCTTGCCGGGAGCCAGCCCCTCCCCCCCCCCCCCCCCCCGGGGTCTATCTTCCCGTCGCTTTGAATTCACTTCTCTGCCAGTCCTACCTTTCAGAAAGTGGTTGTTTTTCTGTTTCTAGAATTGCTGTTCTTCTTCTCTTTGATCTGCCGATGGATTTGTAGGTGTTTGCAATCTTTAGATAAGCTATCTAGCTGATCTCCTGCTACCTGAAATAGTCTCAGCCTGCTACTTCTCCTCCATCTTGATTCCTCCCCCTGGTGGTATATTCTAATAAGGCTTTCCTAGCTTTAGGAAATTGTGAAAAAAATGAAAAGAAATTTAATCTTTCAAGGAATCATTAAGAATAGACATTCTCAACCTTGTTTGCACATTAAAATCACCTGGGGAACACCTAAAATTCTTGTATCAGTGCCCCCCCCTTTTTAAGTTCTTTGTATGACTTCAATATGTAGCCAAGACTGAAAGCTGATAACAGAGAGATGCATTCTCAATTTCAAGGAGTTAATTTTTAGGTGATGGTCAAATTGAAGTGAGATACATGTGTTTACAAAATTAGAGAGCTAGGTATACCTTTGGAGCCGTTTCTCTTGGGAAATAGCCTATAATTTGTTCCGATTATCACTGTTTGAAGATGCTGTCACTGGGATATAATACATTGGTTTCCAGATGCAATTAGGTTTCTGTTTTCTCTGCAAGTCATGGCATTAACTGGGGTAATCACTCGACTGTCAAATTTGCATTCAAACCTGGAATTAGTCTCCTTGCCAGTTGAATTTTAACCGTGGTAATTAAAACATTTCACAATAAATATAATTTAAAGGAAATTTTACTTACTTTCCCATGGCCAAGATTATTAGACTGCCAGTAAAACTTTCAGAATCAGTGGTGTGAAGAAAATGCCAGAATGATTAAATAAATTTACAGATATCTTAAACTCCCAGCCCACCTGGAGTATAACTGTGGTAAAAATAAATTAATTTCAAGATTAAATTTCTGGGCCCAGAGTTAGCTTCCCAAAATAGTGCAAGTTGTGTGAATTTCCTGAATTCCACCTTTCTCACAATTCAATAGATGTTAATAAAGGAACTGGAGCATTTTGTACACCTATGCAATTGGTATAGAGTTATTGCCTTTAAGATATGTTTTTACCCAACTCGTACTAATTAGAGGCTGATTGAGTAGCTGCCTTTATTCCACTGGGATCCTATTTTATTCTGTAACTGTCAGGGGTAGCATTACATTTTAGTCAAATGCTTTTCAGGTCATCTTTGACTTTTTATTCTCCTCTATCCCCTAACTCTGGGGGCACCAAAATAAATAATTCCTCAGTTTGGCATAGCTTTCAGATATTCTGCATTCTCAACATTTCCACTGCTGCTTTTTGTAGATCAGGTCTTTATTACTGAATTTCCTAGCTGGTACGGCAGCGTTCATCAGCCTTTCTCTTTTTAACTTGTCCCATTCTTTTATGAACTTCACCTTCTTGGTCACCACATTCAGCAAAACCATGAATTCTAAACTCTTTTTTCTTTAGGCCTTTCATAAACAGGACATTCTCTGACTCTCCAACCCATTTCCTACTATTCCAGCCCCCACCCGTGTCGGCAATGACGGTCTTCCATAGAAAAGTCTTAAAAGAAATTTTAAAAAGGGTTGTGGTGGTTGGTACTTAACAGTAATCATGAGTTACCTTGAAAATTGCTTCTAATGCAACACAATCTTCTGAAGATGCAGTCTAGTTGATTTTCAAAAGTACAATTCATTTGTTTCCTCTAGACCCAACTTCTCTGGGCCTTGGGTAAGTCACTCTACCACTTGCCTGTTCTATAAAGGCATGAGGGTAATTCCTGATCCCCATTCACTCCTGAGCGATGAGCAGTCAAAGGAGATGATAGCCAAATAGATGTGGGTTCATGCCAAGTTAGTGAGTCAAAAACATGTTATTGTTGTTTTTGAAATGGAATTGGAGTATGCAAACCTGATCCTATTCAGTTTCTCCCACCTTCAGGAAGATGATAAGTAGTGGGTCTACTTCTCGCCTCCCAGCCACTTCCACTCTAAGGAAATGCCACACAAGCCCAGGTGACCAGGCTTTTTTTTTTTTTTTTTTTTTGGCCATTATAAAAGTTTATTTAACAAAAAAGCTCAATATGAAAATGCTGAAAATGCACACGATCTGATTTTTATATTGTAGTAAAACAGGTACTATTGAGAGGGGACATGTGGAAGCAGTTGATTCTTCTGATGAACAAACACATCCATTGTTTATACTTGTTCTAAGGCTTCTAACATGATGATACTATTTCCTCGTATTACCACCATTCCAATATTGTTCTGTTGCCCACTAGTTGCCATCTCCACACATTCATCTATCACAAGATTCATAAATGGATCGAACCCCCGCAATATTCCTTGAACATGTCTGCCACCATTTAATTTCAATGATAATTTCTTGTCCATAAATTTTTTCAGCTCGGGAGGGTGAGCTTTGCTCATGGTGTCTACTCGGCAAGCTCAAAGATGCCTCCAAACGGAATTCGTGGCGACCCTCTGACCAGGCTTTTTTGACCTTATATCCTATTCCTCCCAGCTCTTTGGAAATAGGCTGAGTGGGGAGTAAACCCACAGATAAGGAAGCCATAGGCTTCAGACAGTGGCCAGCAGCTTGGTAGAGTCAATCATATTTACTAACTCAGGGATTCTGAACCAAGTAACACCAAAAGGCCAGTTGATGGTAACTGAAAAATGCCCAGAAAAAGGGAGGGGTTCAACATTTTCTTCACTGTTTCTCATCCATCTCCCACTTCTTTCTCTTACGTTTGTATAGCAAATCTCAGATGTCATGTTATTTCACCTCTAAATACTTCATTATACTTTTTTTTTTTTTAACATTTTAACAGATTTAATAGTCTAAGGGAGGAAAATAATTTTCCCACTACCCCTCTGAGTTCTTAGTTGGGACCCATGTAATAAAAGACAGATTAACAAGAGAAAAGCAAATGGAAATTTATGAACATGTTTACTTCATATTTACATGGGAAAGATCCTGGGTAAGATGATTAATTCCCCTAGGTGAATTCAGACTTCAACACCACCTTATTTGGGAAAAGGGAAAGAGTAAAAGGATTTTAGGAAAGATGAATGGGTCCTCGGAAAAATAGATGAGGGGTATAGTTTGTGACTGTTTGTCAGAGTCTGGTATGGACTTCTAGTCTCCTCTCCTAAGAAAAGAGTCAATCCTCTCTACCTGATGAAACTCCCAAGACTATATATGTGACATCTGAGTTCCTTTTGGAAGATCTGTACTGAGGCAAATAAGGGGAGTTCAGAGAAAGCTCTTCCTGGTATTTGCCAATTTTTAAGGCTTACATTTCAAAATAATCAATATACCAATGTAGCATACATTGGGGTGGCATGTCCTGAACTCCTACAGTCATATTTTGGTGTGGCACATTCTGTCACCTTTCATCTCATCTAATACCCATTCCATATTCAAGTTTCTCCAATTGTCTTAAAGATGTCTTTTTACAGGTCAGTTTGTTTGAATCTGCTTTGTTCAGAATCTGAACAAAACCTTCTTATTGCTTTTATTTATTCTGTAACAGCCCTACTGTGGTTTTTTGTTCTATAGAACATCCCATAGCCTGGATTTGGCTGATTGCTTCTGTAAGGTGTTTAACTTCTTCTGTCCATTAAACGGTCAGAAACTGGGAGTGAGAGGCTTGGATTTAGTTTTTAAGACAGGATTGCTATATTGTTACTGTTGCATACTTTTTAACACATCACCTTATGAAACACATAATGTCAGGTTGTCCCACTTTCTGAGACATAATGGCAGACTAAAATTGGCCACCTGCTCTTTGTCACACTGTCTACAGAGAGACGGAAGCTCTTTCCCTTCCTTGAATCCAGAATCCAGACTGACTCCTCTAACCTGCTTGGCCAATAGATGCCACTCTACCTTTCACAACCCAGGCTCCCGCAAGCCTGGAAAACTAGAGAATAAGTTACATTTCAGGAAGCTTGCTTCCCTCTCTGACATCCTCTTTTGCCTTTTCTTCCACTGCAGGGGAGTGTTTTTACCAATTTTTCATTTATCCTACCATCGTTTCTTTATGAAAATAGAAATAGATATATATATTCGTGTATATTTATGTGTGCCTTTTTTTCTTACCCAAAAAGGTAGCACACCATAATTAGTATACTATATACATAGCTTTTTTCACTTTACAAAGTAAACTGGAGATTACTCTGCATCAGAATGTAGAGACTGGTCTCATTTTGAAGGGAGTTTGTTGTGAAAACAAATAAAATTGAAAAGCTTTGTCTGAGTACAGGTGATCATACAATGGATAGCCTTGTGTAGATACTATTTTGTATTTTAGCCAGCACACCTTTGAGGTAGATTTCTAGGAGTGAGGATGATGGAACTTGACTAGATGTGATAACATGAAAGTCAGGATAATGAAGGAAGTCCGTTGGTGGAGAGTTGAGAGGGCAGGAGAAACACTGAGGAGACTGGAGACCTACAGAGAGCTCTGGCCCTCCTAGGGCCACAGTCAGGGCAAAAGTTCTTAGAGCCAGTTGAGTGCCCATGAGTGTTGGATTCCAATCTTAGATCCAGTTCCACTGCATCCCTGCAAATCGTTTTCTCCAGGCAACTTAAGTGGATCTCTGCTCCTTGGAACTGAAAAGAGTGTAACATAAGTAGTTAGAGAGAAATGTACATTGCAAAGGCACTGTTAGTACTATTCTAATAAATTTCATCTAATCTTCAACATTTTACTAGAAGAATTTCAAACAGAAAAGTCAAAAGAATAGTGCAATGAACATCTCTATGTCCTCTACCCAAACTTAACAATTGTTAGCATTTTTCACCATACTTTTTTTTTTTCTGTTGAGTAATTTGGAACTGAGTTTCAAAATCATGATACCTCACTCCCTAAATACGTCAGTAGGCATCTTCTTAGATATTCTTCTAGATAGCCACAACACTGTTATTAGAACAAAGGTAATTAACAATAACTTCCTAATACTACCTGATATCTCCTCCATATTCAAATTTCATTATTTATAAAATGACATTTCATTTCCTTCTTCTTGAGGTATATTCAACCAGAGTATATGCACTGGGACATATGTATGAAACATGAATTCATGTTCAGGAAGTATGTTTCACTGTATATTTTATTAATTTTTATTAGAAAGGGTTTTAGCTTTTTGTTGAATAAATTTTAGCATTCATTGAGAAGATCAAGTGGTTTTTCTCCCTCAATCCCTTCATACAATTTTATATGAATAGATCTTCCAATAATAATATTTCCTTTAATTTCTTAAATAAGCTCTACTTCATTATGACATATTTGTAAAAGTTGCTGTTGGATTTTGTTTGCTAATATTTGATTTAAGGTTTTTGCAATGCTATAAGAGGGAGGAGTCCATGGCTTTCTTGTATGTGTATGTGTATAACCTTCATCAGGTTTTGGCATGAATGTTGTTCTCAGTTCAGTAAAAAAAAATTAGAAGTTTACTTTTTCTTCTTTATCTATATGTTAGCACATTTAAAATTGATTGATATTAGCTCCTTTGAAGGCTGGTAGATTTCCCTTATGATGACTTGTGTTTTCATGGGATAGGGATAGTTCTTTGGGTTTTGTTTTGTTTTTGTTATTTCTTCTAGAGAAGTGATATCTTTAAATACATTTTTAAAAAACTTTGCTGGGGTTAAAACAATTTGCTGGGAAATCAAATTTCCCAGGAAAATTATCAATTTCTTCAAGGTTTTCAAAGTGTTTGTTCTTGGCATACAATTGTGAGGTAATCTCCTAGGATTTTTAATTTTCCTGTTTTGATGGTTACTTCCACCTTGAAATCTCTTATTTTGGGTATATGTCTTGAAGATCTTGAAATTTCCCCTTTTTCTTGGTGAGGTTAGCTAGTGATTTGTCAATTTATTTGATCTTTTCAACTAACCTTTTCTCCATTTTAAGTGTTCTTTTTACCTTACATTAATTTGTACTTTTGTTAATTTAGCCTTTCTGATTTTTTTTTTTTGTGGGGGTTCCTTTTTAAAAATTTTTTTGAGTTGGCTATTACATTAATTTTTATTATTTTATTTTATTGATATTTGTTGTTATCCATTTCCTTCTTTCACTGCTTTAACTGCACCCTACAGATTTTGATATATGGTATTCTCATCAGTCTTTCTTAAGATTTCTGCAATTTCAGTTTGTTTTTCTACCTTGACCCCAGAATTGTGTCATATTGAATTTTTAAATTTCCATGCAGAAGGATCTTTAAGAACTTTATTATGAACTTCTGGTTATTGCACCATGGTTAAATAATATTTTTGATTATTTTTACTTCAAGAGACTTCATGAAATTTTCTTTGGGAGTTAATACATGGTCAATTTTTAGGAGTGTTCCCTGTTTGGTAAACTTGGGAAATAACCTTATTATTAAGTTTTAGTTTATTCTTGCTTCTCCTTGTGGTTTCTGAGTTTGAAGGTTGCTGTTCTGTTATTTGCATACACAGATATATTATAGCTTTTGTAGATGTGGCCTTCAGCATGAAAATTTGCCCTTCTTTTTCTTGTTTAATGCTTTGTGGCCTTAATTCTACATTGTCAGGTGTCTCAATCAAGTTGTGGTTTGTATTCTCCTAATGTCTCTTTGCTCATCTTTTCACTGTCAGTCTTTTATCTTGTATTCTGCAGCTATGCTTTGCTTTTTTTGTGAGTATCCCTGAACATTTAAATAAGTCTTCTTCTGATTGTAAGAGCAATATGTGCTTACTGTAAAACAATTGGGAACTACAGAAAATACAAGGAAGAAAGCAAGCAATCACTTCTAATCCACTACTCCGAGGACAACTGCTTTTAGCATTGTGCTGTATTTCATTTAATTGTTTTTTGGCTCCTTATAAAACATTTGTTATACAATATTTCTACTTTAGATGTTGCCCATTTAGCATTACTCTTCAGTATATAAATTATGCTTTCCACTTGTTTTCAGAAGCATCAAGTGCAATGTATTCACTTTTTCTCTTTCCCCACAATCAAGCATTCATAATGCCCATTAAGTTATTTATACCCAAGTACATATAGGATTTTTTAAAAACTTGCATAGGATTTCTCATCACAAATGTGAATGCTACAGATTTTGTGATTATGTAGAATATTCTTTTTGTTCTCTGGTCTGACTGGCCTCTTCAATGGTGGGTCACAATGAAGAGTGACCACATAAGTTATCCTTCAAACTGGGACTCTCTTAAAGTGAAGGTAGCACTATTAATATTTAGCTCAGGATAACAGGAATAAACTAAGAATATCCAGGAAAGACTGGAATCTATAATCACCATGTAGATGAAGAGTTCTGCCCTAAGGATGCTTCTAGATACTCCTCTTGGTAAGCTGCTGACATTCTGATACAGTTGAGAATGACGGGGTTTCAGATCATTTCTATCTCTTCTTTTTATGCACATATTTTTCCTTCTCAACAGTATCATTCTTGCCTAGCTAATTGACTGTTTTTGTGACCCTAGTCAGGAATTGTCTATTTTTTATCATTATTGATCTTGCCTTGAGGTTCTTCAACTTCTACATTGGTCTTCATGATGAATACAAGGTTTTGAAGAAGTTCCTGGGAGAACAACTTGTCTCTTCATTCATCTTTCTGGGTTATCTGCTCAATATCTTCCTTGATCCAATGGCCTTTGTCATAATCTTGGCCTCTTTTTACATATTCTTGTATGTAGTGACTTATTGAAGAGGCTGGAGAGACCCATATCAGATGTGTCTTCAATCTGAGATGCATCTGTGAGCTCAAACTTGCCTAGCATATGGTTATTCTTGGTTATTGCCCATTCAGCTTTATAGACCTGAATGAGCATACCAGGCTGATCGTTAAAGATAAAGACAGTTTGTGCCTTTACAGTATGGTGGGATCAGCAGTTAAAATACCAGGGAACAACAAGGGCTACATTGACCCCAAAGCCTAGACATAGTCAGATTTTTCTTCAACTACGATGGTTGCCTGGACTTCTACCATAAGTAATAGCTTCATTGGTGTATAAAGTCCACCTTAAATTCTTACTTCTGAGGAAGTCCTGAAGGAGCTTCTGAGTCTTGCGGATATGCACAGAGCCAGTGACCAAAATGGTCATCGACCTGTAGCTTGTCTTCATTCAATTTCACGAAGGGTTTTTGCCACATGGTCCAGAAAACTACAACAGAGCTGGTATTTAGCTATCAAAATACATATATGTGGGGCACCTGGGTGGCTCAGTCAGTTAAGTGTCTGCCTTATCTCAGGTAGTGAGCCTGGGGTCCTGGGATTGAGCCCCATGTCAGGTTCCTTGCCTGGCGGGGAGTCTCCTTCTTCCTCTTCCTCTGCTGCTCCCCCTGCTTGTATTCTTTCTCTCTCTGTCAAGTAAATCAATAAAATCTTTTAAAAAATGGATATATATAAAGTAGATGTAGATGAAATTAATCTAAATGTTGTCTAGGGTGCTGAAAGAGTAGGTGTTTGAAGTGTTCATGAGCTTTAGAGAAGCATCAGATAGGCTTCTTGTTCCTACTAATGTCCTTATGTTTCCCTTGACCTTGATATTGAAAAGGTTGACCTTTGGTTAAGGAACTTTTCTTCACCCAAGCAGATGTCTTTCCTCCCTAGCTGAAGACTAGAAATGAAGAATTTATTCTTCAAAAGGGAGGATTAATACATCAAAAAACACCACCTCCTGTGTCAGAAATTAACACATTTCATTTGACAACAACTGTCTTCTTTAAGCCATATGTAGGGGCAGTGGCATTTGGCTCTCTGATAATGCTAAGATCAGTGATGTTTCTAGAAGTGTTTGTGCCCTGGCAGTGGGAGTCATTAAAGCTCTGCGTGATGTGCCAGCTTGCCAAAGTAATCCCCTGCAATTCTATTAATTTTGTTCAAATGAAACTTTGAATAAATAAATAGTTTTTAATCTCCTTATACTCCTATATTTTTTGGCCTGCTTGTCTTACTGGAGAGTTGAGTGATTAAATCTATGTTAATTGCACACTTGACACCAAAAAATCATGTTGTGGGGTTTGTTTTAACTTGATTATCTTCAGTATCTGGGATCAATCATTTAATGTCTATAAAAATGACATAGCATTGGTGAACGTCTTTCCCTGAGCATTGGCAATGAACTCAACCACATCTTCTCGGAAGACACTCTCTTAGGAATCTATGGAGGATCAGTACCCACCGTGCGTTTCTTCAACATGACTTCCTGAGATGACTGACCTGGCTCAACAAAGAAAGACATATGCCTTCAGTAACTTATAATTTCAAAGATAAAAGTAGAAAAATACATAAGAACTAAATGATTAACCTGATTCAGGAATTTGTATTCTCATGTATTTCTTTAGGTCTTATGATCAATTAAAAATTTTTAAAGCTTATATATATTTCTTATTGTCTTCAACCTGTTTTTCTCAGTCAGTGTTTTATTTATGAGATCCACCTAAGCTGAGGTGTGTACCTCCATTTCTTTTCCCATTGCATAGCATTTCCTTGTTCAAATGTATCTGAATTTATTTTTGCACTTTTCCATTTTCCTGGTAATGTATTAAGTTGTTTTGATTTCTCCCGTTATTATAAACAGTGCTGCCGTGATTAAGAAAGAAAGGATCAATGGATTGAATTATATTAAAATAAACACTGCATCAAAAGCTTTTGAAGAAAGTGGAAAAGACAACCTATTGAATATAATTCCAGTGTGTACAGCCAACAGAGGGTCGGTATTCAGGATGTAAAAGGACTTTACAAATCAATAGGAAGAAGATTAAAAAACTCTTATTGAAAAATGGGAAAGGTATGAGATAATTTACAGAGGAGCAGAAGATTAAATTTGAGAAACCAATAAAACGTTAAAGATACTCCATCTCACTACATATCCAAAAATATGCAAAAACAAAAAACAAAAAACCTGTATCTAACAAACTACAAAAATTTAAAAAGCATGATAAGCCCAGTGCTGGTAAAGATATGGATTGATGAAAACCTTTTACTCAGATTGAGGAACTTTGAACAGATACCTTCATTTTGGGAGAAAATTGGCAATATCTAATAAACTTAAAAATAAGAAAAACCCCTGGCCAAGTACCTCCCAGACTGAGAATGTAGCTCAAAAAACTCTTTCCCGAGTATTCAGGGAAATATATGCAAATGTTCTTAACAGTTTTTCAGCAAGCATTGTTCCTTTATCATAATTCAGATCACGATGGCCATACTAATTTTTCAATTAGAATGACTTAGCTATCTCAATATTTATTCATCAATGTATGTTAAGATGAAATAAGATTAAAAAAAAGCTTTGGCGGTCAGCAAAAATACCCAATGATTCTAATGCTATTCATTCATTTTTTTAAAGATTTGATTTATTTATTTGTGGGAGAGAGAGAGAGAGAGAGAGAGAGCTTGAGCAGGGGGAGCAGCAGAGGGAAAGGGAAAGAAGCAGACTCTACGGTGAGCAGGGAGCCTGACATGCGGCTGGATCCCAGGATGGTGAGATTATGACCTGAGCCAAAGGCAGATGCTTAACTGCTTAACTGAAGTAGCTGCCCAGGCACCCCTATTATGTCCTAAGTAGCATATTAGTCCTAGAGTGAATAAAACATAATACTACTGGTTATTAATGTAAGTTTTAAAAAATTACTCAAACAGTCCCATCTCTGCTCTTATAAGCCTTTCTGTCCCAGAAGGCAAGTTGCAACTTGGCAGGAAGTGTAACATTTTCTGGATTAACCCACTCCAGCCTCCTGTCGTCTGTCTCTTGTCAATGATTATAAATGACGCTGTGTAACCGCTGGCTGATGGTAATCAGTGCTAAAGGTTTTGCCTACCTGTCTTCTGGGCTCTCATCTGTAAAGAGACATTAAAGACATCCGTTCAACCACTAGCAGGAAATGAATACCAGACATAGAATGGCTTGCGAAATTACAAAGCACAGACAGGAATAATTCCCTGAAGTTCCATCCTTCCGGCTATTTATTCCATTTTTGACTTCTAAGATGTAGAGGAAATAAAAATAATAAAACATGATAAAGAAAGAAGGGAAGGGAAAACATTGCTTCAGTCCTCTTAGCACATTAGTTCATATACTGATCCTGAAGTATTTTAGTGGGGGGAATGAAATATGTTATTTTATTTTATTTTAAGATTTTATTTATTTATTTAACAGAGATCACAAGTAGGCAGAGAGGCAAGCAGAGGGGGGGGGAGCAGGCTCCCTGCTGAGCAGAGAGCCTGATGTGGGGCTCCATGCAAGGACCCTGAGATCATGACCTGAGCTGAAGGCAGAGGCTTAACCCATTGGGCCACCCAGGTACCCGTGGAATGTGTTATTTTAAAGTTTTTCCTTTAATTCAGAGAAAGATATTGACAACATTTTTTTCCCATTTGTCAAATGCAGCGTCCTATATACTTCAGCATGACAAACATAATTTTTCTCTTCCACATGTTTACCAAATTGATGAACACTTCTGTCTCAGTTGGCAAATTGGATTTTAATCTGATAAGGTTGATTGCTGGCCTGTGGTATTCATCTCATTAAACCTGCCAACGGGATGAGGCATTACAGTCAAGCAATGTCCTACTTTCATTTAGAGATGGATACTTTTTGTGAAGTTTTTTTGGTGGGGGAGAACAACCTCAGACTATAGGTGGCATGAAAAATTTTCTGCTTTGACAGAATGATCCCACCTGTAGCATGTGTCCCAACTATGCACTTCTGGCTGGACCTCTCCTACTGTTATGTAGCAGCAATGAGGAGCAGACACATTTTGCTTCTTTTTAATTTTTTTCCAAAATGGCCAGACTCGGGATGGTCATCAACATTCAGAGCAGACAGTTGTTAATTTCATAGTATCAGGGCTGGGATGAGAGCAGGGATACAATGAATACGTTACATCTTCCCTAGCTTTACTCGATCACTTTGTGGGAGAATTTCTGCCATCAACAGTGACCTCCCTTTGCCCTACCATTGCAGAAGGCCCTACTTCTTGGTAATATGTCTCTTTTATTCCAATGTACTATGTGTTGTTAGTCCTCTGCAAAAGCAGAATGGGCTCCACGTAAAATTTTGTTTTGATGTCAAGACTGTTGATGCCACACACACATACTGGCTGTAACAGGTTTATTAATTGTACAATGATACTCTCTGAGGAGAGCAGGGCTTGAGGAAGCCAAGAAAAGAGACCGACTTAGGGTTTTTATGGTGGTTGGAGGGCAGGGCTGTGGTGAGTTTTCCTCCACACAGACATGAACTTCCAGAGTTCAACTTTTCAGAGAGCCAAAGGAAGGAGCATCTGGGGTTTCTTCTGAGTGTGCCCAGATGTGAGACACTCGGAAAGAGGCTTACAACTCATCAGCAAACCTAAAAATAAGGAGTCAGACTCCTTATTATACCATGTGTGTCCTGTGCTTCTATCAGAGCCAAACCATCCCCTACTCCTTAGATGAGGAGTGTGTTTACAAAGACACGGGCCCTTAGAAATCGCATTCATTCCTGATGTACAGAGCACAAGTCAGTATTTATTCGACTTGGGGCCATTTTCTCTATTTACTTGCTTTTTTTTTTAAAGATTTTATTTATTTATTTGAGAGAGAGAACATAAGTGTGCATGAGTCGGGGGAAGGGCAGAGAGAGAGAGAGAGAAGCAGACTCCCCACTGAGCAGGGAGCCCCATGCAAGGCTGATCCCAGGACACTGGGATCATGACCTAAGCCAAAGGCAGACACTTACTAAGCCACCCAGGTGTCCCTTCAACAGTTACTTGTAATACCATGCATTGTATTAAGTTTTCCTTAACTTCAACATTTATGTGCATTATTTTTGATTGGTCAAATCTCTTAGCACCGGGGCGCCTGAGTGGCTCAGTGGGTTAAGCCTCTGCCTTCGGCTCAGGTCCTGATCCCAGTGTCCTGGGATCGAGCCCTGCATCGGGCTCTCTGCTTAGCGGGGAGGCTGCTTCTCCATCTCTCTCTGCCTGCTTGTGATCTCTCTCTCTGTGTCAAATAAATAAATAAATAAATCTTAAAAAAAAAAAAAATCTCTTAGCACCTAGTGTGGTCAAGGAAAGTGAAAATAAAATATGTATTTATTAACCCAACCTGATTAAGCAGTTTTAAAATGAGCTCTCAATGGGAGAAGATATTTGCAAATGACATATCAGATAAAGGGCTAGTATCCAAAATCTATAAAGAGCTTATCAAACTCAACACTGAAAGAACAAATAATCCAATCAAGAAATGCGCAGAGGACATGAACAGATATTTTTGCAAGGAAGATATCCAGATGGCCAACAGACACATGAAAAAGTACTCCACATCACTCAGCATCAGTGAAATATAAATCAAAATCACAATGAGATACCACCTCACAACAGTCAGAATGGCTAAAATTAACAAATCAGGAAATGACAGATGCTGGTAAGGATGCAGAGAAAGGGGAAACCACCTCCCACCCACACTGTTGGTGGGAATGCAAGCTGGTGCAACCACTCTGGAAAACAACAAAGAGGTTCCTCTAAAAGTTGAAAATAGAGCTACCCCATGACTCAGCAATTGCACTATTGGGTATTTACCCTAAAGATCAAACGTAGTGATGCGGAGGGGCACGTGCACTCGAATGTTTATAGCAGCAATGTCCACAATAGCCAAACTATGGACAGAACCTAGATGTCCATCAACAGATGAATGGATAAAGAAGATGTGGTGTGTGTGTGTGTGTGTGTGTGTGTGTACACACACACACACAATGGAATACTATGCAGCCATCAAAAGAAATGAAATCTTGCCATTTGCAACAACACGGATGGAACTAGAGGGTATTATGCTTAGTGAAATAAGTCAATCGGAGAAAGACAACTATCATATGATCTCCCTGATATGAGGAAGTGGAGATGCAACATGGGGGGCTTGGGGGGTAGGAAAAGAAAAAATGAAACAAAATGGGATTGGGAGGGAGATAAACCATAAGAGAGAGACTATTAATGTCACAAAACAAACAGGGTGGCCAGGAGGAGGGGGTTAGGGAGAGGGTGGTGGGGTTATGGACATTGGGGAGGGTATGTGCTATGGTGAGTGCTGTGAAGTGTCTAAACCTGGCGATTCACAGACCTGTACCCCTGGGACTAATAATACATTATAAATTGATAAAAAAATAAAAAAAAATTTAAAAATGAGCTCTCAATTTAAGCAATAAACCTGGTTCCAAACAATACTATTCACAGACTATTTGAGGAGATAGAGGGTGGTGCTAACACAGGGTATTATTCTCTTCTGTAGGATTGCAAGAGAATCCAAAATAGGAAAAATAATTGCAGGTGCAGAGAGGAACATCTTTCTCTCCTCTTATTAGAAAGGATGAAGGGTTTCAAGACAGGATAGAGGAAATCATTCAAGATATAAACCAGACAGAAGGGATTCCTGGGATTTGTGGGGAGATCCAGCCCAGAGGCAATGGTGGGTGGAAAGTCCAGGTGCAGCCACCAGAGATGGGGGGGACATGTCTGAAGTCACTGTAGGTGAAAGATCTGCTGGGGCTGGAGCAGCCCGGGGACAGGCTCTTCCTCCCCAGGCAGCGGAAGCAGCCCCAACACTGTGTGGAGGGAGAAAACAAGCTTCAGCATGAAGAGGATGAAAGAGAGGCTGGCAGGGGCTTCTGTGGATTTTGTGAGGCTCAGGAAGAAGATGATGGCTAAGAGACTCACTAACAAGCATGTTAAATAAAAATCTGAGGGGACAGATGAAAATGTTATAGGAAAAAATAAGAAATGGATCCATTGAAGTCACACTTGATATCAGGTACCAGTAGATGTATAAAAATGAAGACACCTAGTAATTCTTAGGAGCAAAACAGCGGAATAAATGGGGAACAAAATACAGATTATATTCATCTATATGTTCACCCATTCAATCCTTCAATGAACCTTTATGGAGTGCGTATTGTGTACCAAGAACTGTTTTAGGTACGAGGAATAAATAGGTGGGGAAGATGGAGAATCTTCCTTGAGAAGCTTATGGCCTAGGACAGTGCTTAGAAGAGGGTAGGGATGAGCTCTTGGTATCACACACATAATCACTGTGCAGGTAAACATTTTTTGCACTCATGTCTAGGGTTGGCATTGCTCACCTTGAGCACTAGGTCAGAGACAGAACTGAAGTTGGAACTGAGATCCACTGTCAGGGCTTGAGATGGGGGCTCAAGAGGGCCAGCGGGAAGCACCAACTAGATAGGTTGACACCAGAGAAGTCTCAGGGTCAGACCTGATTGGGATTGGATAAATACCTGGAACACCTACATATGATATGGACATTGGGGGGGGGCCCTGAACCAGGCTTGAGATGGAACACAGAACACCAGACCCAAAGTTGCAAAGTCTCAAAGAGAAAGCTAAGCAGTAGACCACAGCATGGTGTGGCCTCCAATGAGGGCTCAGAGTCTGGGACCTGAGTTAAAGGCAGAATGTGGAGACCAAGTCTATTTGTTTATTCCATCTTGTCCTATAGCGTGGCACAATCCAGGTTTTCTTGGGGTCACAACCACAAAAAAGAAAAGAAGACAAAGTAGGCTTCTGTCCATCCCTGCAAGTCGACCAACTACATAACCACAGGGGCAGATAGAGTTCTCAGTTACACAGGGGTTGTGATATTGGGAACCTGATAAAACCCCTTTAGCCCCCAAATGTCTCCCCGAACTGCCTCTTACGGAGTGTAAAATTTCACCCTCAGCAATTCATTTGTCTGGATTAGTGCTCGGGGGCACGTCCATGAACGTGTGATAGGAAGCCATCCTTTCTCATGGTACCTTTAGAGAAGACAAGTTTCCATTGAGAAAATGGAACGAACCCTTGTGGATGGGACACAGAACAGGTGGTTTGGATGGTGGCATGAAAGGGAAGGACAGATTCTGGGTACTTAATAAATGCTCAGCAAGAGCGAGGCCAGGACCCAACTGTGGTAATTCATTCAGCAGGAAGCTGGGAATGAGAAGAGGAACAGAAAAGGACGTTGGGTGTGAGGTTGGGTTTGGCGTTGGTGATGTACCAAAACCTAACTTGGTAGTGACCTTAACCTTGGGGGGATTCCAATCCTTTGATTGGCTTCTTTATTGAGCTTCATTTTCATTTTTTCTCCATTAACCATTTGCTGTTGTATTTTAAATTGTTTTGCAGTTTGGGGTTACCTTCTCTTTCTCTGTGCCCATTCGGTGTGATACATCCCTTGTTTGACCAAAAATTTCCCTGTGAGACATCCTTGCCAATTTCCATGGAATTCAGATGTTTTCAAAAACTAAAACATCCTTTGGCAGTCATGGAGGAGTGTTTTGCAGCAAAAAACTTCTTAAAGATGATACAGTGTGGTATCATTTTACCAAATGCTATTTCATCTCTGGGTATTGAGCACAGAAAGGACAGGAAAATCATTCCAGTGGTGGCAATAAAACTTGGAGCATTTTTGCACTTAACCATTAAACATAGAATTGTAGGTATTTAAGCAGAATATCAAGTGGGAGAGCCAGCTGTGTACAGAAACAAGGACTATTCAAGAAAGCCAGTCACTCTGCAGATACCACCTGAGGTTCAGTAATGAGAACAGTCAGTAATGCCCGTGCTGGGATGGATGTTTTATTAATGCCATGTCACTGATCATTTCAGAAATGTCCTTAAAAAACGGCTTCTGCCACATTCTGTGAAATTGAGGTATACCAGAGAAATGTGGGAATAGCCGGTTCGGGGGTATGTGAGGCCCCTTTTGCAGAGATACGTGGAGAAGCTGTGGTGTGAGAGTGGCTGAGTAGAGCTAGGGGGCCAGTGCTTGCTGGGGCCGGTGGTACCCAAGGGCAAATGCAGGAAGGAGGAGAGAGGCTCTAGGTCAAGAGGGTCAATGCTGCAAGGGAAGGCAGGAGCATGGTCCCAGCTGAAGGGTTCCACACTGCGTGTGACAGGTACACTGTAAGGACTTTATCTAGGTTTTTGTTTTGGTTTTTTTTTGGTGGGGGAGGGGCAGAGAGAGAGGGAAAGAGAGAATTTCCATGCCCAGCACTTAGCCTGACTCAGCTCCATCTCACAATCCTGAGATCACAACCTGAGCTGAAATCAACAGCCTGATGCTTAACCGACTGAGCCACCCAGACACCCCACCTTATCTAAGTTCTTAAAGAAGAATCTTTCCCTCAGAAGCCCTGTCCTGCACACAGCATTCTATTTTAAGTATTCCCCCTTCTTTCCCCCCTATAGATTCTTTTTTTTTTTTTTTTTTTCTGACAGACAGAGATTACAAGTAGGCAGAGGCAGGCAGAGAGAAGGGAAGCAGGCTCCCCGCTGAGCAGAGAGCCTGACACAGGGCTCGATCCTAGGACTCTGGGATCATGACCTGAGCCAAAGGCAGAGGCTTTAACCCACTGAGCCACATAGGCGCCACTAGATTCTTAACCTTCAATTAAATTAATTAGAAATATTTTGCATGTACAAAAGGGGATTAAGGGGCTAACCTACATACTCCTTACTCTGCTTAAGAAAGAACACAATACAGACTGCGGAGGCCCATCTCCAAGGTAAGCAAAGGACTGTCTCGAATTTCATGTTTATCATTACTAGTAATGTTGTTCTATGGCTGTGACAAACACAGATATTTATGTACAATATATACTATTATTTTGCATATTTTAAAATTTTAATAAAAGGGTATGTACTTTCTCAACATTCAAAAAATTTCTAACATTTTCTCAACATTGTGTTTTTGAGATTAAGCCATTTTAATTATTGTATAGTATTTTGCTGACTAAATATTCCACAATTCTTTATTCATCTTCTGCTGATGGATATGCATGAGTTTTTCTAAGGTAAATGCCTAAGAATTGAAATTCTAGACCATAGAATTTGTACATCTAAAATTTTCCGAGGTCATTGCTGGGGGTGTGGGTGGGGTTCTTGTTAACTTGTAGGAGTTATTTATTTGTTCTAGTTACTAACACTTTTTTAGTTATGTGCATAGTGATCAGTGGTTTTTCTTTTCATTTATGAAGACTTCAATAAATAGACTTTTTAAAAAAAGATTTTATTTATTTATTTGTCAGAGAGAGAGAGAGCGAGACCGAGCACAAGCAGACAGAGAGGCAGGCAGAGTCAGAGGGAGAAGCAGGCTCCCTGTGGAGCAACAAGCCCGATGTGGGACTTGACCCCAGGACGCTGGGGATCATGACCTGAACCGAAGGCAGCTGCTTAACCAACTGAGCCACCCAGGTGTCCCAATAAATAGACATTTTTAATGTAGTTGAATTTATCTTTCCTTTTGAATTGTGTTGCTTTTTTTTTTTTTAACCTTGTGTAATATATCTTTTACTTCCTCAGGATCATAAAGATATTCTTTTAAATTATCTTCTAAAGTTTTAAAGTTTTAATTTCAAACGTTACATTTGGTCTTCAGTCCATTTTGGAATTTATTGCTGTGTATACTATGAAGAGCTTGTTGTCAGAGAATGCAATTACTTCTTCTGAAGCAGAAATGTGATTGAACTTAAAACAGTGAGATACAACCACACACCTATTAAAACAGTAAAAATCCAAAATACTGACAACACCAAATGCTGGTGAAGATGAAGAGTGACAGGAGCGTTCCTTCACTGCTGATGGGAATGCAAAATGATATAGCCACTTTGGAAAATAGTTGACAGTTTGTTGCCAAACTAAGTATGGACTTATCATATGATCCAGCAATAGAGCTCCTTGGAGTTTATCCAAATGAGTTAGAAACTTATGTCCAAACAAAAACCTGCACACAAACATTTATAGTAGCTTTTTTTCATAATGGCCCAAACCCGGAAGCAACCAAGATATCCTTCAATAGGTGAATGGATTAACAAACTGTAGTACCTCCAGACAAGAGAATATTATTTAACAATAAAAAGAAATAGGTTATTAAGTCACCAAAAAAGACATGGAGGAATCTTAAATGCATTTTGCTAAGTGAAAGAAGCCAGTCTAAGAAGGCTACATACTTTGTGATTCCAACCGTATGACATCCTGGAAAAGGCCAAACTGGATATAGTGAAAAGATCAGTGGTTACCAGAGGTTCTGGAGTTGCATGAATTTAAAAAAACATTATGGGAGAACTTTCAGAATCAGGCAAGGAGATTGAACTAGACTGAGTTAGAGGTCTTTTTATTTGCTTTGATGACACCTTGTTCTCACACAGAATGTGAGATTTATCTTATTGTATTGCTCTTCGTTACGGTGTAAGTTTCTTGTGGGGGGTTGCCCAGTTTTATTTATTATTTTACTATAAGTGATGGCAGAGAAGTTGATACTTGTTGGTTGCTCAAATATTTGTGAATTGATGTGTGACTCTAATGATGCGATGTCATAAACATTTTTAAGGGAGCTGGGAGAAGGCTAAGAAATGAAAAATAGAAAAATAATGCTCATTACGATGAAGAAATGGGATAAAAATGAAACAATAAAATACAAACCTTAAGTCTCAGGATATTTGCCACTGTCACATTTTATGTTTAGACATGAGGGTATTGCTTTCATGGGGTTCATCTATTCCCACAAAAATAAATTAGCAATATGAATATGCTGCCATGAATTTTTGTAAGTTTCTTCCAGAAAACATCTGAGGTACAGGAAAACATTCTTCCTTTAAAGGGTGCCTGGGAGCTCAGTTGGTTGAGCATCTGCCTTCAGCTCAGTTCATGATCTCAGGTCCTGGGATGGAGTAGCGTTGGGCTCCCTGCTCAGTGCAGAGTCTGCTTCTCCCTCTCTTCTGCCCCTCCCCTCATGCTCTCTCTCTCTCTCTCTCTCTTCCTCTCACATAAATAAATAAAATCTTAACTGACTGAGCCATCCAGATGCCCTTAAATAAAATCTTAAAAAAAAAATCTTCGTTTAATAAAAAAATCCCTCCCCTAAAATAGCTAACTTGAAGATGTTAGTAAGCATTGCATTTAATGGGAATTAAATAATGTGGATTAGGCTTTTAGATGCAAACACGTAAGTTTAATTTTTTTTTCCTTCTTTGCTTATATTTAAATGCTGACTGGCTCAGATTATTCTAACTTTATGTAGAAATTGACTCTATTCTCTACAATGGCTTCTTATTCTAACCTCTCTTGATTTCTTTTTTTATTCCCCAATGAATCACTAACTCCCCACTCTTCACTCCTAACAAGGATTATCTCTCACTTACAGATATCAAAAAAGGGACAAGATAAACCAGTAACTGGAAAAAAAATATTTTCAAAACCGTGGGTAACTAACAAGGGGTTAGGATCCAGAATATGTAAAGAACTCACAAGAATAAAAAAGAAGGCAGCCAAGTCAGTAGAGAAAATGATCAAAAGAATAGAAATGCTATTTAATATTGCAGAGAGATTCCAACAAATTGGCAGAAGTTAGAAAGACTGAGAATGCCGTAGAGCTGTGGGAACTGTTGTCTGCTGCTGGTGAGAACACAAATTGGTGTGACTGCTTTGGAAAACCACTGTGTATTACTTAGTAAAATTGAGTATGACCCAGTCTTTCTGCTACTCTGTATATACTCTCAGGAGTCTTTGGCACACATGCACTAGGAAACTGGTACCTGAATGTTAACAGCAACACTGTCTGTAACAGGAAAAAAACAAAACAAAACAAAATTTAAAAAAACCTGAAAAAATCCAAGTGCCCATAATCAGTAAGATGAATAAATGGTTATCTAGTAAAATACTACCCTGCAGTGAAAATGAATCCGCTCTAGTACATACATCAACAGAAACTTGAATGAAAGAAGCTAGTTATTGAAGAGACACATTATCTTTCCATTATGAATGGTCAGACATAAGAACATGTAGGTTGTAATGAATGGGGGAAAAAGAAAGAATAATTTCCATTTCAGGATAATGGTTACCACCAAGAATGGTCAGGGGGATTTAATCAGGAAGAGCATAGAGTGGCTTTTAGGGATGGTACTATTCTATTTCTTGCCTGGGTGCTGGACATATAAGTGTTTATTGCTAGTCTTTAAATTGTACAAATGTATTCCGTACATACTTGTATACAAGATATTCTTTCTAATTTTAACAAAAGGCACCCATTAGGTAAAGTAGTAACTTCCCTCAGATTTTAAGTCAGCTTAACTTGATCTTGATGCCATTAATTTGCTCTACATATTTCAGACCCTCCCTTTCCACTTTATGGCCTCCAGCTTTATGCCTTTTTAGTTTTCTGTATTCCACGGTCTCCTTGACTTCTTACAACTTTGTTCTTAATGCCCCCCAGCCAGTGAAACTTTCCCACTACTATCCCTCGTTGGACCTGGGAAGCAATAAAATGCTATAGTCTATAAGCAAAGAAATGGTTCATACCTAGGCAAGAACTGAATTCTAAGCCACTGAATTAGCGAAGCACATCTTTATTAAAGACCTGCTGTATGCCAAGATGCCTGCTAAGTTTTGGGGATAGTGGGGAGTCCCCTGCCCACCGCATTCTGGCAGGGAGGTTACACCCCTCCCACCCCCCAACCCCTCCACCTCGAGTCTTCCCAGTGCTACTGAATTGATGGTGTGTGCTGCTGGTAGGGCTGTGAGGGGAGGGATTTCTATGTCTGTGGTAGGGGAAGAGGTAGCTTCTGTATAATAGAAAGGTGAAAATGACAAGTATCTCTTCTACAGATGCTGTCTGAGTATATCAACATATACATGTCTGTTAAAAAAACAAAGCAGACCCTTTAACACCACACAGAAAAGAGAAAGTTCATTCAATAAACTCTTCCTATGGGATCTTTCTTCCATGTGCTTTTGTGGAGCCAGTTCCTACTTGTTTGGCATTAGGCATGACCTGCCTCCTTTCATCTTTGAGGTCTTTATTTTGTCTCTTCTGCTTAAGTGTTAGGAACAGAGAACTGGCATCTCTATACTGCATGGAAAAGAACAGAAAATCTTGCATCTTATATAGCTAAATAAGCATTTTTTGACTGTTTGTCTACATGGTTTTGGCACCAGGAACCAAATATTAGTACTATTTAGATAAAATCACTCATAGTGATCCAAATTTACCTTGGTCGTTTAATTTTCTAAGGGGAGTGGCTTGTATTTTTTTTTTTTTAATGAAACGGCCTCAGACTTTTAGATTGTAATTTGTAATTACAGATTACAAATTACAATTACAATATCCTTAATTAAGGATAAATTTAATCACTTGAGTGAGACAAGAAATACTTAGTATCTGAATGGCTTTTTCTTAAAAAGGCTTTTTAAAAATTCAAAATAATGTAACATTGTACATTGTGCAATGCTCGTTGTACAAAAAGAAAAACATTCTTTTTATAGCACCCCACCTACATAGTGTAATTTAAGAGAAGCGTTTTATAGCATATTCCAAATATGGGCTGTCATCTTAAGTATTGATCCTGCATTTTGTTGGAGAAACTTTTAGGTGTTTGCCTGCTGTAAGCCAAACACCATAATAATATCCCTCTTCCATTTCAATAACATGTTCCTTTGGATGGAGCTATGTAAACAGGTGATAATCAGAATCAGCCATTGAGAAAGCTTGTCAGTTTAACAAAATCATTTTAATATATAATTAATTGTATTAGGCAATATTTCTGATATTTGATGAAAGATTAAGATGTTGGGGAAGCCCTGCATTTTGGAATGAAAGAGGAAAGGACAACCTGTAAATATAACAGTGTATTTAGAAACGTGAGTCACTGGAAACTTTAACCAAAGTATAAGTTTTTCTGTGTTTTAAAAGTAAATTGGAGTACAAAAAGCCAAGTTTATGAAGGGCTGGTCTCATATGGTGCAAACATTCTATGGTTTCAGGTCTATCTGCATTGTTCTCCTGCTCTCTAACACCTTTCCGCACCTGCTGCTTGATACTATAAGCGTCTACAACAGTGGACAATCCATTCCTTGTACTTTTGGATTTAAGGTTTAAAGTGAAGTTACCCTGGGAGAATAGGACACATAATTTAAATTCAAACTAAAGCCTCTGTTGCTGGGACCAGATCCTTAATTGGAACAGAGTTCGGTAGACGGATGAGGGAAGAGTGTAGGAAAGATCACAGCTGGCATCAGAAATCCAAACTGAAAATGTAGTTGTATATCTGCTTTTTATTTAAGCAAGTGGCAGTTACTCCTTTAAAATGTCAGTGTTGTGGCACCTGGGTGGCTTAGTTGGCTAAGCGTCTGCCTTCCGCTCAGGTCATGATGCAGGTGTTCTGGGATCGACCCTGGCCTGGAGGGGAGGACCTGACCTTCTCGGAGGGGAGCCTGCTTCTTCCTCTTCCTCTACCCCTTCCCCCACTCATGCTTGCTCTCTCTCAAAAAATGAAAAATTTTTAAAAAGTCCATGTTATAAGTAAAAATTTTGGGATGTGTGTGTGTGTGTGTATGTGTGTGTAATGTATCATACCTAAAGTATTTTAGGAAGAGCAACTTTGTTCCTGATACTGGCTGGGTCTCCAAATGGGAGACGAAAATACAGGACATCACACCTTACCTGACGGAGTCCGAGTGGAAACCAGAGCAGGAACCAGTGCTGGAACTGAGGAATTGATGGAGGTTCCATGTAGATAGGTCCGAGAGGTAAACTTTCCAGGGGGACCTCGTCACAGGGGACCTCCCCAGTATTATGAGATTTATCTTCAGGAGTTTGACCATGTTCCCAAAGTAAATAACAGAGGAAAATCTCTAGTGCTTCTAGCTGCAAGAAGGGGAAAGGTGCCATTTTGAAATCTGCCAAAGTGCTCTGTTCTTTTCAACAAAGCCTGCCCACAGGGGAAACTAGTTAACCACAACCTAATTTACTGGAATATTAGCAAAGCCTGGGGAAAGGGAAATAGGCAACTCCAGCCCATGTTAGCCATCCTGTACCATCCGAGTGGGGAGGAATAAATGGAGGAAGTCTTTTGAAGTTCATAGCCAAGAAGCCCAGGCTCATTAAGACTGAGACAGAATCACAGGACCACAGAATACTTCCCTTCCCCCACACCTCACCAGCACATTGCTAACAGTTTCTTTTCAGCACTTTTCCTTTAATCAGTATGTCATGTCTGGTTATCAAGAAAAAACTATAAGGCATACCAAATGGATCTTGGGGCACTGCTGAGGGGCTAAGGTGGGGTCCAGTAAAAAAGAAGATCTGAAATGGCCGTAGGCATAGAAATGGTCAGATGGGACATCTGCCAGCAGCATGCAATATATTTTGGTCTATATAATGAGTGCGTCTTTGACTGAGCTCAGAAAAGAGGCTTATGGTCATCATAGATGGAGCATTTGTCCTTCCAATATGCAAAACCATTATTTGTTATTACTTTTATTTTCATGATGAAAGGGAGAATCAGAACTGAGCATAATTCTGAAGACTTGATATACAGCATCTTAAAACAAATTTAAAGTGTTCCTGTTTCCCTCTAATAATCTCATGTTATTTAGATTGGATACCACTCTCTACATAAGGCTGTAAGCCTCCAGAATTTTTATTTTATTTTATTATTTTAGATTTGGTGAGTGACCCAGAACTTCTGTAGCTCGTTAATCTCCATGGCCACAATCTCAGTCGTGCTGCCCTTCAGAAGTGTGGGATAGGCATGAACTGCCCCCTTCTGTCTTTTGTGGTGCTCTGCTCAGCGGAGCTCCCAGCTGGGCTAGTACTAGGGCGGGCCCATGCGGCAGAACCCCAAGGGTTCAATGGGAGGCGATGCTCTAAAATGATCTCTAACCTTTGAGTGTGGGAAGGACCCATAAATATAGTGGGTTCTCAATCTCATGATTAGGTGATGCTACATGTCTTTGAAAAGGGGAGATTATTCTATCGGACCTGACTTAACCAGGCGAGGCCTTAGAAGGAATAGTGCTCTTCCAAGGCTGGTAGGTGGCTCAGTCAATTAAGCATCCAACTCTTGATTTCAGCTCACGTCATGATATCAGGGACTCGGGATCCAGCGGGGAGTCTGCTTGAGATTCTCTCCCTCCCTCCCTGCCCCTCTCCCATTCATGTGTGTGTACCATTCTCATTCTCTCTCTCTCGCAAAAATAAATAAATAAATAAAATCTTAAAAAAAAAAAAAAAAAGGAATGGGGCTTTTCCTAGAGACAGGTGTTCAAAGTCTGGCGAGGTTGACCTGGGAGAGGGATCGAACACAAGAAAGATTCTTCATTGTAGGCTTTGAGCATTAAGTTTAAGTACATGGCGAGCAGTACAGGCAGCTTCCTGGAGCTGAGGCCAGAGGATGATCGGTAAGGAATTGGGGACTTCAGTGCTGGAACCTCATGGATCTGAATTCTGCTACAACTGCAGGAGCTCCAGGTAAAGATGCAGCTGGTCGAGACCTTTATTTCAGTCCTGTGAGAGCCTAAGCGAGGACCCCTCCCCCATGTTGTGCACGGACTTCCGACCTGCAGCTCTGAGAGCACTTAATACCCTCAGGAGTGGTTTTAAGCCACCACCTCTGTGGTTGTTTGTGGTTATGGCAATAGCAACTAAGGCAGATTCTACCCTGTGTTTAAGAAAAGCCAATAAATCATGTTCTTATAACTAACCAAATAATTATCTCAAAGACTGAGAGGAAGAAGGCTTTCTCCTCACAGGGTTGCTGTCACTGACGGGTGGTATGACGTCTCTGGATATCAGCTTCCTTCGCCATAAATGAAGCCATTAGTTGAGATCTTACCTGGTTTCTCTAGTTCAAACCCTTCTACAATTCCCTCCTGGCCACTTCTACCTATGATTGGCAAAAATGAAAGTTATTGCTAGAAGAATAATTCCATTATCTGCTTGCAGCATTGTGGGAGAATGAGGAAGTACAATTTCTGGAAATAATGCCATAGTGCTTGGGAAAAATATAGTTTTATCTTTCTGTTCCTACTTCCGGGTCACCTATGCTACACCCCTGGGGCACTCATGGAAACCTTTGGGTTCCACGTTCTGAGCAAACATGAAAACCTTGTTCCAGATGGCTTAGCCCTAGTTGAGGGATTTATTAATATAAGTTTTTTAAAAAGTTTAAAGTGTCTTATTTTTAGGTCTATCATCTTCAGGAGAATCAACCTCACCTTATTTTATTTAAAGCAAAGCAAATAAGGTCAAACCATAAAAAACAAGAAAACAAAAACAGATCAGTTGATCCTTTCAGGATACATTGTCTCTGCTGCATGGCAGACTGAATGCCCAATTTATTTTCAGGGTAAGACTCTTCTGCCACTGCCATAGGCACAAAAACATGTGAGATGCTCCTCATACCAACTCAGTGCCAAGAAAGAATAACGACGCCATGGTTATTGTATTGCTGTGGAAGCCAGGCTTCCTGACTTTCAATAAACTGGTTTTGTGCTACAACTTAATGGATACTCATCCTTCATTGCACTCAGCGATTCCAGGTTCCCTATAAATGAATAAAATTTCCTGATTAAAATCCTATATCATAACATCCCTAAGCCTATCACGCTGTGATTTGGGGCTTCTATTAATGTAACAATCTTAAGAAGAGTCTTAGTATTTGTTTCACATATTCCCCTTCTTATTCTTGGGGACTAGGAGGAAATATTTTTCTTTTATAAATTATAGAAATAACTCAGGTTTATTGTGGATTTATTAATAATGAAGACAAAAATGGAACTAGAGGGTATTATGCTAAATGAAATAAGTCAGCCAGAGAAAGACAAATGCCATCTGATTTCATTCATTCGTGGAGTTTAAGAAACAAAACAGATGAACGTAGGGGAAGGGAAGGAAAATTAAAATAAGATGAAAAGAGAGAGGAAGACAAACCATGAATGACTTTTTTAAAAAAGATTTTTAAAATTTATTTGACAGACAGAGATCACAAGTAGGCAGAGAGGCAGGCAGAGAGTGAGAGGAGGAAGCAGGCTCCCCGCTGAGCAGAGAGCCCAGTGCAGGGCTGTATCCCAGGACCCTGAGATCATGACCTGAGCCTAAGGCAGAGGCTTAAACCAATGAGCCACCCTGGCACCCCGAGAGACTCTTAACTATAGAAAACAAACTGAGGGTTGCTGGAGGGGCGGTTGGTGGGGGATGAAGTAACTGGGTGATGGGCTTCAGGGAAGGCATTTGAAATAATGAGCACTGGGTGTTATACGCAACTGATGAATCACTAAATTCTACCCTGAAACTAGTAACACAATATATGTTAACTAAATTGAATTTAAATAAAAAATTAAAAAATGATAAGGTAGACAAACAAAAATACATATATTCCATAGTCCAATTCACACATTCATTCAAGTGCAGTGAACTCTGATAGTGACTATCTCCTAAAATTTTCCACTCTGCACAATTTACTCACCTCTCCTAGGCTTGACCCTACTGCAGTGTGTGTATACTGTGTCACAAAGAAAAATTTTCTGTGGGTTAAAGAAGTTTGCAAAACAGTGGTATAGATCACTCAGTTTTTTTAAATGAACATATAACGTATTATTTGTTTCAGGGGTACAGGTGTGTGATTCATCAGTATTATGCAATTCATAGGGCTCACCATAACACATACCTCCCCAGTGTCCATCCCCTAGCCACCCCATCCCTCCTATCCCCTTCAAAGATTCACATGGCCCCTGTGTATCTTGTTAAACTACAGGTTCCAATCCAGTAGTTCTGAGATGGGCATTAGATTGTGAATGTCTAACAATGCAGCTGATTCCCAGAGTACTGCAGAAATTAACAAGCCCTTTAAAGGATTGTGAGGTATGCTGTAATTCAGAATCACTGTAGTTCTGTTTAAACATTGATGCTGAACTAACTCCCAGAGTTACTGATTTAGTAGGTTTAGGAAGGGGTTTAGGAATTTGCATTTCTAACATGTTCCCAGGTGATGATGCTGCTGTTGGTCCAGGAACCACACTTTGAAAACCACTAGAGTGCTCTGGGCCACTGGACTGCAAACTTATTTCCCAGGCTGGAGTTCCTGCTTTGTTACCAGCCTCACAAGACTTACCTTAATTTCTCGCAGCCTCTTTCATTAATGTAAAAGCTTATTTAACCATTTTTCCTCTTAAAAATATTTTAAGATTGTTTGAGGCTAGATGATTTGGGGTTCTCTGGTATTCTAATAGCTAGAAATTGAAAAAAAAACACATTTTTTTTTCACTTGATGGTTCAGTGTTTGTCTCAGTTCATTTAATTGAGGAGCTGTATGGTTCATTTTTAATTTTTCTTGGTTAGGAAGGCAAGTTAGAATATTATAGTTATACTTAGAATATCCTCCCTTCCCTTAATTTCAGTAAGTTTTGGAGGCAGGGGGCGGGGGAAACACACTGTACATGCAAACTGCCATCTTTATCAAAAGCTTTGGCTTCATTTCTGATCCATCTTCTTAAAACCTAAGATTTTCTACCATCGTCTTTATAAGTGTTCAGTAAATGCATATTAAGTAAAATAGGGAAGATGTTCAGTAATTTTAAAAATTGCAGTGAATCTTGAATTAAGATAAAGAACACTTAATAATTTGTCATTTGTAGAAATCTAGCATAAAACAGCAATTCAGCATTCACAGGCATTCAGTGGATGATCAGTAAGAGACAGACCGAGCTCAGGGACTCGTTATTCGTCTCTATAAAAAGCCGGTGCCCATCACAGAGCCTGAAGCCTAGTGGACATTCAATAACTCTGTGGCACAAGAAGGGTGCTCAACTGAGGGAACTAACAAATGACAGAGAACAATATTAACAACTACAATAAAATATTGGTGTGTCTACAGCAGACGTGAAGCGAGTCATAACAAATTGCTGTTAATAGTAGTTAAAATTCTAAGGTCTTGAAACTTAAAAAGGAGAAAAGTTAAGGTACAAAGAAATAGCATCACTTTTGATTTACTTACCATCTTGCATACGTTGTTGAGTGCGAGTTAGCATTACTGGGAACTGTTTATAATTTCCGGCATGCCCTGTCTGTGTAGCGGCCCTTTATCTGGGTTCCTGTCAGCCGGGATGTTTTCTGAATGCTATGCATCATGGTCTCATGGTGCAGTTGTTTTTGAGAACCACTGAAATATATCATCCGCTTGTCTTCATGATTTATAATATGAAGCACACAAGAAAATAGTTCCAGTCTATTTAAAAATGAGTGGTAATTATTTATCATTATTACATTAATGACTAATTGAAAGAAGATTTAAAGTTTTTTCCTTTTGAAAGTTTTTATTTAAATTCCAGTACAGTTAACAAACTGTGTAATATTGGTTTCAGGTGTAAAATATAGTGATTCAGCACTTCCATACATCACCTGGCGCTCATCACAAGTGCTCTCCTTCATCCTTACCGCCTGTTTCCCCCATCCCCCACCCACCACCCCTCCAGCAACCATGTTCTCTATAGTTAACAGTCTGTTATTTTTGTTTGCCTTTCAGCCAAAACATCATTTTTTTAAGTTTCACTAGTTTTTTTTTTTTAAGTTTCACTAGTTTTTAAAATGTTTGGACAAACATTTGACTGGAAATGTTTCTTCCTTAGTTTCTTCTATTAAGATCAAGAAAATGACATCCACAAACCTGTAAAAAATTCTTATAACATTTTGGAAGAGTGAGGGGAAATGACATTATCTCATGCATTATTATGGCAGCTTTGAGGAAAACCTTGACAATCTAAGATATAAAGTAAAGGGAAGATGAGAGGTACATTTTAAAATAAACAACAAAGGCTTTTAAATATTCTTTACACTATCGGTAGTTCATAGAACTTTCTGAAAGTATATTTTTTAAACTACCAAAATTTGAGATGTTCCACAGGTTGATTTATTTTCTGGGTCAATGGTAAAGAGCACAGAGTTTCTTTGACTATTCCTGAATAATGGAAGAAGTCTATAGTTCACATAGAAAGAGGGCGTGGATAAAATAGTTTATCCTGGACATTAAGGGAAAGACATTGGCATATATTTCCTAATCTGTGACATTGCATTAATAATATATCATATTGTTGATTCAAGGGAAAGTATACTAACCATCCAGAAGTACAGATAAATCCCTTTCTGAGCCATCTTACACTTTTTAAAAATAGTGTTCCTTTGTTTGTTGCATGGCATATGCTACTGGTGGGCATTATATTGGAGGGGCTCATCCGCTTTTTGAGATTTTGCAAGAATATTTTCTTTTTCTTTTTCTCCTAAGATTTTATGTGTGCATGTATGTATGTATGTATGTATTTTAGAGAGACAGCAGGGGGAGGGGCAAAGGGAGAGGGGTAAGGAGAGAGAATCTCTGGCAGATTCTGCAATGAGCATGGAGCCTGACATGGGGCTCAAGCCCCTGACCCAGATATCATGACCTGAGCTGAAACCAACAGCTGGACACCTAACTGACAGAACCATCCAGATGTCCTGCTAGGAAATTTTCTTTTCTTTTTTAAAGATTTTATTTATTTATTTGACAGGGAGAGATCACAAGTAGGCAGAGAGGCAGACGGAGAGAGAGGAGGAAGCAGGCTACCCGCTAAGTAGAGAGACCAATGTGGGACTCCATCCCAAGACCCTGAGATCATGACATGAGCCAAAGGCAGAGGCTTAACCCACTGAGCCACCCAGGCGCCCAAGGACATTTTTCTATGGTTCAGAAGCACCTACATGTTTTCTATTAATAAAAAATTCTAGTTCTCCTGATGTGCTTGTTTGTCATAACATAACTCTTTAAAATAGTAAGATTTTTGAGTTTTAAGTCTGATCTTACTTCAAGCTCTTGATTGAATTGCTGGAAAGTCAGAAGTTTCAATGATTGGGTTGTTAGTACTTCAGTTCCACTGAGCTTTTTAGAAATACAACGTTACTAGTCTTTGCACACTGTTGGTCAGAATGCAAAATTGTGTAATACTATTGAAAAAAGTATCAAGATCCTCAAAAAATTAAAAATAGAACTGCCATAGGTTCAGGAATCCTATTGCTGGGTATTTATCCAAAAGAATTGAAATCAGACTCTCAGATATAAGCGCTCCTAGGTTCATTACAGAACTGTTCTCAGGAACTAAGATGTAGAAACAACTTAAATGTCTGTCAACAGACGAATGGATAAAGAAAATGTGGTATATTCACACAATGGATTACTGTCAAGCTTTACAAAAGAAGAAAATCCTGTAATATGCTACAACATGGATGAAGCTTGAGGATAAGTACAGTAAGTGAAATAAGCCAGTCACAGAAAGACAAACACTCCATGATTTCACTTACAGGAGATACTTAAAATAGTCAAATTTAGGGGCACCTGGATCACTCAGTTGTTTAGGCATCTGACTCTTGATTTTTTGTCATGATCTGGTCATCATCTCAGGGTGGTGAGATCGAGCCCTAGTCCGCCGAGGCTCTTCTGCTGAACTGGAAAAGAACTGAAGTAGAGCAATCCAAGTAAGACTCACCAGGGTGACCTTGGTAATTGAAACCTACCTTTTTTGTCTTGCCTTAGCCAGATCTTTCTATCACTGAAGACTATATGCTGTGCCACTGTCTCTTCTGTTCCTTCCTTCCCCCTCCCCCATTCAGCAAACTCGAGCACTTAGCCAGCACTGTTTGAGGTACAAGGGATTACCAGAAAGCCAAAGCAAGATGGCGTCTGCCATTACATTTAGCCACACTTTATCTGTATTTTTCTATGGCAATTGCTATACTTTAGTCATTTGAGCTTATCTCAGCCTCCTACAAGATAGTGGGTGCTTTGATGTCAGTGCCATTGTCTAATTCACTTATCCCAAGGTTTTACAACCAAAAGTCAATTGACATGGGATGAATGAATGAAGGGAAAAGTGAGTGAATAAATGAGCGAATGAATGAATCAAACTTTCTAATGTCCAAGTAATGTAACTTAATTTTCACCTTTCTGAAATGTTACAACACAAACCCAACTTCCATCATGATATGTGGGAGTCACATAAAATACTTGGATGTCAACAGAGCCACTGGAGTGGAATTAAAAAAAAAAAATCAAAAAATATTTCTGTGGAATTACGGAATACATATTTATAGCCTAACATAGTTGAATCATAATTGAGATGGGGAGGGGGTACTGCAAATGCAGAATGATATATTTACCTAACAGACTTCACACCTACTTGTAAGAGGCTGTTAATGTATATTATGAAGGAATACCATTTTACAAATAGCAGTAGAGGAAGTTTTTTTTTTTTAACTTCCTTAAATATTTCTTTATTCCAAATAATGATTCAATAAAGCAATGATTAGAAATTATATCTCTGCTTTTATTTTAGAAGATAATTTTTTGCATGTGTCTAAACCAGCTTGGAGGAAAGCAATTGTAAAGGTAAATCTTTCAAAGAATTCAGATTAGTACACATGAAGTTTGCAGGAGGAGAAAGGATGTCTGCTGGAAATGTCTGAGGAGCTGTCACTTTTAGTCAGGTTTATTTTTCTCTTTCTTCACATTTTAACTTCTTCCTACACTTTTTGTCCCAGCAACTGACTTCTTTTCTATTTTTAAAGATTTTATTTATTTATTTATTTGAGAGAGAGAGAGCGAGAAGGAGGAGGGGGAGGGGCAAGCAGACACCCCCTGAGCAGGAAGCCTGACATGGGACTCAATACCAGGACCCCAGGATCATGACCTGAGCTGAAGGCAGATGCTTAACCAATTGAGCCACCTCAGTGTCCCCCAAGAGATGACTTCTTTTCTTTCTTACAAACCTGAACTATTTTACTGTAAATCATTTTGGTCATAAAGAGATTTTATTTAACTTTTTTTTTTTTTTTTGAAAGAGAGAGAGAGAGAAAATGAATAGGGGAGGGGCAGAGAGAGGGAAAGAGAATATCAAGTAGGCACAGCAGAGAGCCCCATTTCATGACCCTGAGATTATGACCTGAGTCAAAATAAGAGTGGGGTGCTTATCTGACTGAGCCACGCAGGTGTCCTGGTATTTCATTTGACTCTTAATGTAAAATGTTTTTTCTGTTTCAAGGACATGGGCCAAAAGGAGAAAAATTTATTTTAATTTTATGGGTTTGCCCAGGAATTTGTGAGCTGTTAGCCAATACTCGTGAAATGGACTTAGAGCTCTCAACCTATTCACACACATTTGCTTCATTCTTCTTTTGAAGGACAGGTTGCTCATTAGAAGGGGAAGACAAACATTGGTCACATCACTCTGCTGTTAATTTGCAAGATTGGTGTCTGGTGGAGAGTTTCCCATGATGAAGCCATAGAGATTTGTCTTGAATTCAGTAACTTTTTAACAACTGTGTGTGTGTGTGTGTGTGTGTGTGTGTGTATGAAATGATCAAAAGTAGCATACATACAAAAGCATACATAATGCATATACATATGGTTTGAAGAATAATTATAAGACAAAAAGCAATTTACCCCCATCCGTTATAAAATAGAATATGTTCAGTACTTAAGAAATGTTCTGTGTGCCCCTCAGCAAAAGAAATCACTATTCTGTCTTTGTGTGAATCATTTCTTTGTTCTTCATTACAGTTTTGATACTTGCTTATGTATCTCTAATATGTTGCTTCATTTTAGTTTTCTCTCTCTCTCTCTCTTTTTTTTTAACTCAGTACCAAGAATGAATGCAAGTGTGCAAGGAAAGGGGGAACATTGCCCAGGTTAGATGAAGGCTTCAGGAGAAGGAGCCTTCTAAACCAAGCACAATTTTTGGGTCAGGGGCTGGTCTCAGCTTCCTTTGGAGTTTATATTGCTATTTCTAGAAAACCCATAGGCAAATCTGTGAATTAGTCCTGGAAACATTAAGAAATTTGGCAGAACATTAGGATAGACCCAGAAGATAGGAAGAAATACGGTCAGGGGGATGGGCTGATCTCTGCTTTTGCTCTGCAGCTCACTGAGGCCTAACCCCACACCTCAGGAGTATGTCAAAGCAGAAACTGCCCTTGGCCCAATGAGACATCATGACTTGGAAGAGAAGATACTTGAGCCAGTTTTCTTGAATGTTCCGTCCTTGTGTTTGAAAGATGTTTGAAAGAAGTCCTTGTGTTTACACTGGTGGCAGGGGATGACAACTTGCATCATAGTCTGCGTGTTGACTAACACTTCTCCAACCCAGAGAGAAGCTCGCTCTTTATAGTCACCTACACCCAGAGACCTATCTTTGCAATTCACTGGGAAATCCCTTTCACTTCTTTGCTGTGTCCAAAGCTTGTTTTTCATATTTCTTATTGTTTTTTGTTACCTCTTTTTTATAAAAGATTTTAAAAAAAATTCTTCCTTCCTTCCTTCCTTTCTTTCTCTCTCTCTTTTTTCTTCCTTTCTTTCTTTCTCTCTCTTCTTTTTTTCTCTCTCTCTTTGTTTGTTTGTTTCTTTCTCTCTTTGAGAGAGAGAGAGAAAGAGAGAGCAGGGGAAGGAGCAGAGGGAGAGGGATAAGCAGACTCTGAGCTGAGCCCAGAGCCTGAGGTGGGGCTCAGTCTTAGGACCCTATGATTATGACCTGAGCTGAAATCAAGAGCTGGAGGCTTAACCAACTAAGCCACCCAGACACTCCTTTTTTGTTAACTCTTTTTTTATCAAGCATAACCACTAAGATATTTGACAAAGTGTCTGTGCAAGACACACTTTTTTAAAAAACTTGGAATGTTAAAAAACATCTTTAGTCTACCATTAAGTGTAAGTGATAGTACGGCTAGTGTTTCAGTCTGTGTTCTCCTGCAAACAGAAACACAGTATGGTGCCACCCCAGCTTTGTTCCAAGGGTACAAACCACTCAGAGTATAGTCAGACTAGGTTCTAATGTGTGCAAAACTGCTGACATTGTGGCAGTGACATCTAATCAGACAGTAGCTTTAGAAACTATAGAACTGACTACTGTCAGGTCCCAAGCCAGATGCCGAGTTTCCACCTAGTCCCATGGTGAGATGGGAACCAGCCCTACTGAGGACCATCTCCAGAGTGCTTTTGATTTTCTGATTCATTAGCAGAAAATTCTTTCTTCCCCTTTCTACAGTTTATTCTTCCTTGTGGTTCTAGAAAGATTGTCAGTGAAATACCTATTCTTTAGGGAGAAATTCAGGAAAGGGAGATGGCGGGCAAATCTCCTACTCCAACCCAAAGATTCCATGGCTCAGAAAAGCACGGCAAGGCAGACTTGTTCTCCCAAGTCTGGCTTGTTTTGTAAAGAATGCGACAGGTGGGAGAACAAACCAGTTCGCGTCATGCCCAGAACAGGCCAGTTCCTCTTCATAGTCTTTGCGGTCAAGGTGAAGACACAAACACAGGAACTTCCTGTGAACAAGCATCTGAGGAGAAGAATGCACGTGGGTTCAGGAGCAGGTGGTACTTTCCAGGCCCAGGGCGGTCAGAGTCGTGGAGAAATTCTAGGGGCAAAAAAAATGCTAACCCTGCAAGGACATAGTTCTGCTTAAGGTGTATTTAATCTGCCTTATTAGAACACAGCTTCTTAGTTTGAAACATCTAAATGTGTGTTAGTGGTGACTTCATAGCTGTGGTATAAAAGCAGATCTAGTCTGCTTAAGAAACAGGGAAAGAAAAAAGGGAGGGATGAGGGAGAGAGGAAAAAAAGTCAATTTCTTGTTATTAAAGTGTTAGCAGCTGTATTTAAAGGCTAAGAAAATGTCTAAAGACTACATATATATATATATTTTAACCAAACTTACTCTTCCCCTGCCTCTGATTACCAAGAAAAACATAAAGCACAATCTCATTTACTATATCCTCAGAGTCACATTATTTATTTATTATTCCAAGTGTTTCAAAAGATCACTTACACAGATTGCTGAAATTGTCAAAACAGTGCTTATTGTGAAAATTATTAGTGGCTCATATATTGAAACAGCAGATATAAATATTCGATGGCATGCTTGTGAAGTTTTCTCAAAGACTCATTGTATCCAAAGTCCCCCAAAACCTTAACTCCTATTATATTTGTATGGTGTTGAGAGCTAAGCCGCTGCATTAGTTTTTCTTTTTTTAAATAGTTTTTTTTTTTTTTTTTTTTAATTTGACAGAGAGAAAGAGATCACAAGTAGGCAGAGAGGCAGGCAGAGATGCAGTTGTTTTTCTTAATACGGTGGTTGGTTCCTGATTTCTCTTGGAAAACTCAAATAGTCTAAGAAGCTTTTTCTTTGATAACAGTATTTATTCTTTCACTTGATTTTGTCCAAGTCTGGAGCATCCTGAATATTTTGGTGATAAATGACCCAGTGGGTTTTGTTTATGAAACAAAGCAAATCTTCGGGTGCCTGGGTGGCTCAGCCGGTTAAGTGTCTGCCTTTGGATGGGGTCATGATCTTGGGGTTCCTGGGATCAAGTCTCACATTGGGCTCCCTGCCCCACAGGGAGCTTGTTTCTCCCTCTGCCTCTGCTTCTTTCCATCTTTTATGAATAAATACATAAATTCTTTTTTTTTAAAGATTTTATTTATTCTTCAGAGAGAGAGGGAGAGAGAGCGAGCACAGGCAGACAGAATGGCAGGCAGAGGCTGAGGGAGAAGCAGGCTCCCTGCCGAGCAAGTAGCCCTATGCGGGACTCGATCCCGGGACGCTGGGATCATGACCTGAGCCGAAGGCAGCTGCCCAACCAACTGAGCCACCCAGGCGTCCCAAATACATAAATTCTTAAAAAAAAAAAAAAAAAAAAAAGGAACCAGGGACCTGTCTTCTCTTAAAAAAACAAAACAAAACAAAACAAAACGAACAAATAAAAAAAGCAAATTTTCTCCCAGGCTGCACTGAACTCTTCATCTCTAGAAAGAGAAATCTACTTGTAACTCTTCAGTGACATTTCTCTACCACTGAAAATAATTAAAAATTAACCAGATATTCCATTAGCGCTAGTATGGAAGCAAGAAGATCCTCTGTGAGCTCATGTGAGCCTCTCTCTCCAGACTTGTCTCTTCCCACTTGTTCTGTGCTGTGATCAGACTATTATTTGTACTCCTTGGAGCACATCCCTTTCTTTTACACCTACTTGTGATGTGGTTTGGAGTGGGGGGCTCAGAGCTGATGGCCAAGAAAGAATTCTTGAGACGTCTTCAGTGCAAAAAAGTGGTCTTGTTAAAGCACAGGGATAGGACCTGCGTGCAGAAAGAGCACTCTGGGGTTATGACGGTGACTTTATATACTTTCTGACTTTATAGACTTTCAAGTTGGGAGTGTGTTGGGGATAGTGGATGTTTCTAAGGAATTTTGGAAGCAAGGTTTCTAGGACCTTGAGGGGGACTAGCTGTTGTTAAGAAACAGTCATTTATTACTGCCTAGTAAAACCCTAGTCACGAGACCCTTTAGATGTATACCGGTGGGTCATATGCTCAGGGAATGGTTGCCCACATGCATCTTGGTGGGAGAGTAGAGATAAAGGAAGTTTCCAAAGGAATTTTTTATATATAAAAGTAGACTCACAGGATCCTGGGGGGTTGGGATAATGTTAAGCTAAGATGCCTTTTGCCTTTAGCTAAGTATTATATTTTGAAGCAGCTGAGATCCTAGAGGAATGTCACTCTGCCTCTTTCAAGGACTTGTCGATGGACTGGAAGTTGTAAGGAAATTTAATTTTTTCTTTTGCCTTTGTTTCCCACGTCACTTGCCTCTGTTCACATTTATTCCTTCCTTCCAAACTCTCTTCCTCCCGAATTCCCCTGGCGAACTTCCTGTTTTTTTTTTTTTTTTAAGATTATTTATTTATTTATTTGACAGAGATCACAAGTAGGCAGAGAGGCAGGCAGGGGGGGGGGGGGAAGCAGGCTCCCTGCTGAGCAGAGAGCCCGATGTGGGGCTGGGTCCCCGGACCCTGGAATCATGACCTGAGAGGAAGGCAGAGGCTTTAACCCACTGAGCCACCGAGGCACCCCACTCCTTGTTTTTTAAAGCTCCCCTCTCCCAAACCTCCCAGGTGATACCCTTTCTGCAATTCTAGGATACTTTTCACTTCTCACTGTGATTGCCTTCTTGCATTTCAATCATTGTTCAGCCTGTGTATCCCCCCCCCCAACCCCCCCCCCCCAGCTGTGAGCCTTTAGAAGTTGAGGACTGTGATTCATATATTGTTTAACCATAACTGAACATAATGATCACACCTAAATATTAATTATAATTTTTTATTGTCATCAAATATCCATTGTTCAAACTTCTGTGATTGTTTCATAATTTTTTAAAAGTTTATTTCTGTCTATAAGATCCAGCTGGTTGATGTGACGCTTAAGTCTCATCTACAAATATCTCTCTATTTTCTTTAATTTTTTTTAAGATTTTATTTATTTATTTGACAGAGAGAGATCACAGTAGGAGAGAGGAAGGGAAGAGATCACAGAGAGAGAGGAAGGGAAGCAGGCCCTCTGCTGAGCAGAAAGCCCGATGTGGAACTCGATCCCAGGACCCTGAGATCATGACCTGAGCCGAAGGCAGCGGATTAACCCACTGAGCCACCCAGGCGCCCTATTTTCTTTAATTTTTAAATGTATCTGTCAAGGAGCTGAATGGTGTCCTTTAAAGATCCGCATGGTCATGGTCTGTTCAAGCTGCTATAACAGAATTCCACAGATTGGCTCAAACAACGAAATTTTATTTCTCATAGTTCCGGAGGCTGGGAAGTCCAAGATCACAGTGCCAGCTGATTTGGTGTCCATGTCTGAAGGATGAACAATAGTCCATTATTTATATGCATATCATATTTTCTTCATCCATTCTTCTGTAAACAAACCTCAGGTTGTTTCTGTATCTTAGCTACTCTGAATAATGCTGCAATGAACACAGAAGTGCAAATATCTCTTTGAGATCCTGGTTTTATTCCCTTTGGGTGTAGACACAGAAGGGCGATGGCTGGATCATATGATAGTTCACCTTTTAATTTTTTGAGGCACTTCCAGCTGTTTTCCAGAGTGGCTACACCAATTTACATATCTATCAACAGTACACAGGGTTTCCTTTTCTTTACATCTTGGCCAATACTTGCTATCTCTTGTCTTTTTTTCTTTTTTTAAATTAATTTATTTTTTTTTAAATAAACATATAATGTATTTTTATCCCCAGGGGTACAGGTCTGGGAATCGCCAGGTTTACACCTTTCACAGCACTCACCATAGCACACACCCTCCCCAATGTCCACATTCCCACCACCCTCTCCCGTCCCCACTCCCTCCAGCAACCCTCAGTCTGTTTTTTGAGATTGAGTCTTTTATGGTTTATCTATCTCTTGTCTTTTTGATGATAGCCATTCTAGGTGAGTTGTGGTTTCTCACTGTGGTTTTGATTTACATTTCCCTGATGGTTGGTGATGTTGAACTTCTTTTTGTGTCCCCCTTGGCCCTTTGTATGCCTTATTTTTGTAAAACGTCTATTTAGGTCTTCTGTTCATTTTTAAATCATTTTTTTCCCTCTTTATCCGAATGAGTTACTTATATATTTTGAATATTAACCCCTTTTGAGATGTATGACTTGCAAATATTTTCTCCCATTCTGTAAGTCGCTTTTTCATTTTATTGTTTCTTTTGCTATGCAGACACTTTTTAGTTTGATGTAGTCCCACATGTTGATTTTTGTTTTTATTCCTTGTGCTTTTGGTATCATATCAAAAAAAAAAAAATCATTGCCAAGACCGATACTAAGGAGACTTTTCCCCATGTTTTTTTTCTAGGAGCTTTCCAATATCAGGTTTTATATTTAAAACTTTAATGCATTACAAGTAATTTTGTGAGCTGTGTAAGACAGGGATCCAATCTTATTCTTTCGCGTGTGACTATCCAATTTTCCCAGCACAATTTATTGAAGGAAGTATTGTTTCCTTATGGAGTATTCCTAGCTTCCTTGTCAAATATTAGTTGATGGCATATGTGTGGATTTATTTCTGGGCTCTTTATTCACTTCCATAGGTTTATGTGTCTGTTTTGGTCCCACTATCACACTGTTTTGATTACTATAACTTTGTAAGATAGTTATAAGAGTCAGGAAGTATGATGCCTCCAACTTTATTTTTCTTTCTCCAGATTGTTTTGGCTCTTCTGAAGTCTTTGTGGTTTCAAACAAATTTTAGGATTGTTTTTCTATTTCTGTAAAAAATACCACTAGAATTTTGATAGGAATTTCCCTGAATCTATTAGATCACCTTGGGTAGTATAGACATTTTTAAAATATTAATTTTTCCAATCCATGAGCATGGAATATCTTTCCATTTATTTGTGTCTTCTTTAATTTCTTTCATTGATGTCTTATTAATTTTACTTGTACAGATTGTTCACCTGCTTGGTCGAATTTCTTCTTAAATAGTTTATTGTATTTCATGCTATTATAAATGGGGTTATTTTTTAAAATTTCTTTTTTTAGATACTTCATTGTTGGTGTATAAAAACAGAACTTATTTATGTATGTTGATTTTGTATCCTGCAACTTCACTGAACTCATTTGTTAGTTCTAAGAGTTTTAGGGGGGAGTCTTTAGAATTAGGTTGGTATTACTGAATAAGTTGAGTCATTTCTTTAAAGATTAGACTAAACTTGTTAATTGTGTTGGATCATTAACCTGGCCTGTTTGCCAAGTTTTGAAACAGTTTGTAAAAGTTTGAAAAATTTCACTCCTCTATTCCTGGAGTTTCAGTTGATATTCTACTTAGTTGATATTTGTTGATACACTATAGTCCTTTGAGTATCGCTGTGTTGTGGGGACAGTTAATGAGTTTAGTTATAAATTCTTTCACAGTTACTAATTTATTTTAACGAATTTCAATATTTAAAATTTTTAATATCCAAAAATATCCTTTTGTGGATATTTTTGCATTCATTCGTACAGAATTTTATACAGTATTATCTTAAAAATTTGCAAACGCCTGTGTACCCACAGTTGTTTTCCTGTCAATGTCAAGCTTTACCTTTTGTTTCTTTTTTCTTAATTGTAGATTTCCAAAGTTTTATCTTAAAACTTTTTTTTCTTTTGAAGAACTAGGTTATATGGTATTGATCAAACCTATTACTTTGTGTTTGTTCTTATTGTCTTTGTCTTATTAATATCTGGCTTAATGTTAATTCCTTCATTCTGCTTTCATTGGACTTATTTTGTTGTTCTTTTCAGTGTCTTTTGGTGAAATCTTTTTCATTAAATTTCATTCCCTTTTATTTGAGGGGAAATTCACTTATGGCTATAAATTTCTTCCTCAGAATTTCTCTGGTTCCATATCCAGGTTTTGATACAGAGGTCATATATACGTCCCACACATATTGCCGCATTTTTGTTATTGGGAGAAGAGTGTACCATCTGTGACCCCTCATGGGGGAGAGCAGGCATAAGGAAACCCACACATAGATTCCTCCTGACACCACCTATATATTTTTTCCCTTTTGACCCACAGTGTATCTTTACGAGATTGTAGTAGTAAGTCTTTGCCATGGGTGCAGCTGTCTGCTGAGTCCTGTGAGTCTTCCTAGCAGACCTTCAAATGTAGGGATAGTCTTGGAAACCCATGACCCACATGGTTATTCCGTTCAAAGTATTTTGTAAGCTGTCTCTTTGTTTTTTCCTTTATCCCAAGAATTATTTGGGAGCGAGTCTCTCTCAAACTTTTCTGCCGTATGGATTTTCTGGCAACATGTTGATTTTTTTATTCTTATGGCAGTGTTATATGTGATTATGGCTTATATGAGAGGGATATTTTAGGTTTTTTTGAGTTCAGTTGTGTCATGTTGCTCAATTTTCTAATGTCCCACATGTATTTTTTTAAAGTATGTCCGTTTTATGAAGATTCTTAATTATGTGTGTCTACTTGTCTTAATTCTCTATTCCTATTTGAGGAAGACTCCTGATTATGTTATTGAATTCTCCTTAACCTTGTTTACTTTTTGACTAATCTGTTGTTTACCAAAAGACTGTGATGTCTGTTATGATTATTAAAGATGTGTACCTTTTTAATACTTTTAAATATTTCTGTTAGTTTTTGTTTTATGTATTTTGAACATAGCTCATATTTATAAAGGTTCACCATTGTTATATCGGATTACGCCTTTTGAAGTGCCATCTGTACCCCAATGTTTATAGCAGCAATGGCCACAGTCACCAAACTGTGGAAAGAACTAAGATGTCCTTCAACGGATGAATGGATAAGGAAGATGTGGTCCATATACACTATGGAGTATTATGCCTCCATCAGAAAAGATGAATACCCAAGTTTTGTAGCAACATGGACGGGACTGGAAGAGATTATGCTGGATGAAATAAGTCAAGCAGAGAGAGTCAATTATCATATGGTTTCACTTATTTGTGGAGCATAACAAATAGCATGGAGGACAGGGGGAGATGGAGAAGAGAAGGGAGTTGAGGGAAATTGGAAGGGAAAGTGAACCATGAGAGACTATGGACTCTGAAAAACAATCTGAGGGTTTTGAAGGGGCGGGGGGTGGGAGGTTGGGGGAACCAGGTGGTGGGTATTGGAGAGGGCACAGATTGCATGGAGCACTGGGTGTGGTGCAAAAACAATTAATACTGTTACGCTGAAAAAAAACAAAACAAAACATGGGTGGGGCGCCTGGGTGGCTCAGTGGGTTAAAACCTCTGCTTTCGGCTCAGGTCATGGTCCCAGGGTCCTGAAATCAAGCCCCGCATCGGGCTCTCTGCTCAGCAGGGAGCCTGCTTCCTCCTCTCTCTCTGCCTGCCTCTCTGCCTGCTTGTGATCTCTGTCTATCAAATAAATAAATAAAATCTTAAAAAAAAATCGTGAGAAAAAAAAAGAAAAAAAAAAACGGAAAACAATACAAACAAACAAACTAAACCAGAAAAAGAAAAAAAAAAAAGTATCCTTCTTGAACCCCTGGCAATTTTCACCTTGAATTCTGTTTTGTCTGTTGGTAATATTGCTTTAAAATCATTTTGTTAGTACTTTTGCAGGTTATTTTTAGTATCTCTTTACTTTCAACAATTCTACATTATTTTTTTCAGGTTTGATTCTCGTAAATAATAATTGCGGGATTTTATTTTAACTGTGTTATGTTAGTCACCATGCAATGCATCATTAGTTTTTGATGTAGTGTTTCAAGATTCGTTTTTTACATATAACACGAAGTGTCCCATGCAATCCGTGCCCTCCTTGATGCCCAACACCAGGCTCACCCATCCCCTCCCCCCTCTAAACCCTCAGTTTGTTTCTCAGAGTCCACAGTCTCTCATACTTCATCTCCTCCTCCAATTTCCTCTTCTTCAGTTTTCCTTTCCTTCTCCTAATGTCCTCCATGTTATTCCTTATGCTCCACAAGTAAGTGAAACCATATGATAATTGACTTTCTCTGCTCGACTTATTTCACTCGGCATACTTTTTTTTTTTTTACCAACTTCATAGTCTTTGTCTTTAGAAGTCTCATAAAACTGCTCATATTTATCATAAATATGAATAGGTTTTTAATTTATTCTTACCATAGTTTTTTTCGGTTTTTTTTATTTGCTAAAAAATGTTTTAAACATTTTTTTAAAGATTTTATTTATTTATTTGACAGACAGAGATCACAAGGAGGCAGAGAGAAGGGGGAAGCAGGCTTCCCACTAAGCAGAGAGCCCAATGCAGGGTTTGATCCCAAGACCCTGAGATCATGACCTGAGCTGAAGGCAGAGGCTTTAACCCACTGAGCCACCCAGGCACCTTTGTTTTAAACATCTTTAAAAAAGACTTATACCCATTCTAGACAGAGAGGGAGAGTGAGCGTGCATGTACGTGTGCACAAGCCGGGGAACCAGGCAGAGGCAGAGGAAGAATCCTCAAGCAGACTCCTGGCTGAGCACTTAACTGGATGCGGGGCTCAATCCCAGGACTCCGAGACCATGACCTGAGCTGAAACCAAAAGTCGGTCACTTAACAGGTGGAGCCGGGCACTCCGCTAAAAAGTCTTTTAAGGCTTTCTTGCCTCTTTTAGTTAGATTTTGTTTTGCAAAAATTCTTGTTTTTTGTTTTGAGATTTATACATTCTTTTTTGTTCAGCTTGTGCACATTTTTAGCTCATATAAGAAACTTATGTTTCCTTTTTCAAAAGTCTAGAGTCAAATACATCTATGTTCTACCCTTCACTTCAACAAGACAAGAAATTTAACATGCATTTATTTCCTTTTACACTCTCCTTTTCCCCCAGACTAACTCTCATGTTGACATCTTACGGAGTTTTATTTCCAGATGGTTTAACACATACTAATTTCAATTCAGCAGTGTTTCAAATGATTACTTTGTTGTCATGTTTCTTACTCATTACCCTCTCCCAGATTTATTTTTCTTCTTGCTAAAATAATATCTTACAGTAATTCTTTCTGAATTCCTTAAAAGAATGAGGATGGTAAACTTTCTGAGGTCCTATATGTTTGAGAATGTCCTTAATTCATGAAAGAAGCTGAATGGCTGAATTTATTCTAATGACCAAGCAAGATCTGGTCCTCTCCTCTTCCTCCTCACCAGTTCTACTAAATCCAAACTAAAAGCTACTAAAGCTTTAGCTTCACTCACGGAAGCCCTGAATCCTGTCTCCTGACTAATGCAGCCTAAGTTCCCCAGACATTCCGAGAATCAGAACAGTGAATAATTCTCAGAATACAGCAAAACTTTGACCTTCATCAATTTTCCAAAGCAATTCCTGAGGCTGTCTGCTCTCCAGCAGAATAGCTTTCTTGAGTTGTTCTGTTGTGATGATTTTAATAAAGGCTTACATTAACAGGATTTGGTTGGTTTTTCTTCTTTCACAAATTCATGCTTATTGTTAAAGGATAGTTTGGCTAAATATTTATTTCCTTAAGAATTTTTAGATTTTGTTCCCTTACTTTACAGCACCCAGGGTTGCTGATGAGAAGTCTGTGTCCTGCAGCTGTCAGTTCCCTATTCTGGGGTTGGCACCTTTTCCTGCATCCTTTGTGATCCCTTGGGGCCATGGCTTACCACTGTGGTTCTCTGAGTCCTTTCTTTCTTAAGGATCTGCACAATCTCTGGTCCACCAAAAGTCCTTACTCTGTTTTTCACAAATTCCAGTGTACTTACTAATTTCTTTTAAAAAATAACTTAACAAATCATAATGACTTGGTGTTAAAAGAGGAGATTTCAGCATGTGCTCAAACTAAAATGTTCTTTTTTGTGTGTGTTTGGATGGGTCCATATGAAACTATGTTCCAGGGCAATAGAACGGAGTGTCCAGAGGAAGTCTTATTTTTACTTTATAATTTTCTTATTTGAATTTCAGCATCTTAGTCTTCATTCAAAATAATGGCATACACAATCCATTGGACATCTTTCTTTTCTTTTTTTAAAGGTTTTATTTATTTATTTGAGAGACAGAGAGAGCAAGAGTGGAGGTGAGGAGGCAGAGGAAGAGGTAGAAGCAGACTCCTTGCTGAAGTGGGAGCCAGACAGTCTCCATCCTAAGATCTCAAGATCATGATCTGAGATGAAGAGAGACACTTAACCAACTGAGCCACCCAGGCACCCCAGACATCTTCCTTTTCTACCTCCCAACGCACCCAGCAGCTTTCCCTACCTGCTCTGGTGCCTATCTATGCCGCTTACTGGTGTGGACAGCATTAAGGGCTCCAAGCCCTCTGTTTGCTGTTGGGTTTGCCCAGTAGGAGGTAAGTGAGGGTGAGATATTTATTCCCTGGCCTTTCCAACCACTCCCTGCCCCCTGACATACCTGACTATCCTGTGTTGGTTCTGTCTTCCTACTGAAGACTACGCCAGGTCTCTGCACACAGAGACCTTCTCTTCCTCCTCTTGGGCCTTCAGGCCTGGGGTAGCAGTAGCTTCCAGGGGAGCCAGGCTGGAGCCCCACATTCCATTGCTGGCTTCTGTACAACCTGCCTACATCTTTGTAATTCCTCCCTTTATACAATTCTCCTCAAATTACTCAGTGTCATTTGTTTTTGCCCTCATCCCTGACCCAACCAAAGCAAAATGAGAAAAGAGACGAAAAGCCAAAGCGATAGCAAGTATTTAGGTAACTTAATTATATAGATTCATCTTTTGCTGTTTCATAACAGAATAAAATACTCAAGCAAGAATAAAGGCGAAGAAAGCTTATTTTTGTTGAAGGAACCATGCTACAGAGGGGGAAGTAAGAGTAAATATTTCCTGAGCACACTCGTTAAGAGGAGTTCCTCTCCCTCTTTATTGACACTGTCGCAGCGTTTCTGGGCTGCAGGGCAAGGAGGCATGAATGAAGTCTCGCTGATGGGGGAGAGGGGGTGTTAATGCAGCACTGTGGGCTCTTGCGGCAGAAATTTATAAAATCTCCAAGACAGAAGGGACCGCGGGGACTCTCTAACGCAGCAGCGCCCGGCTCAGAACATAACCGTTTGTCATACAAGCCTAGATTTAATTTGTGTAGCAACTATATAAAAACCACCCCATGCTGCTGTTTCTTCAGTGTGCTTATTAAAAAAGATTCCAGTTGCTAAAAAGCAGTGCTGATTTTCTCACGGGTGTTTGGGAGAGTAGCTGACAATGGCGAAGGGAACATTCACTGAGTACTGGCTGCATGCTGGGGACTAATCCCCAAGCTTTACATGTATCATGGTCCGCAGCCCTCAGCTAGGCTCCGTAGTGGATCCCCTCCATGGTAGCGTAGGGCCGTGGTGACTACTATCATTAATCCACTTTACGGATGAGGATAATAAGGCAGAAAGAAGTTAAGGGACTTGCCCTTCATCACACGGCCGTTCAAGTGATGGAGCCAGGATTCAAATCCATGCAAGTCGACTCTGAACCCCACACTCATCCATTACATTGTTTCTTCTTGTTATAACACCTATGCAGAAATATATACGTATATATACTGTAGGAATATTGCTTTGTGCCTAACGACACACTATACATGTTGTTGTATGTCACTAAACACATAATGCTATTTTAAATGATGGCTAAATATTCAATTGTATCAGTAGGCCAGTTTGCTTAATCAATCTTATTGTTAGATATTAATTTGTTCTGCTATTTCCCCCAATAATCTCTTTCTGTACTGACTCCTCTTACATACTTGCGTTAGAACTTCTGATACTGGTTTATTAAATTATATAGTTGATATATTGCAATTATTATTATTCTTTTTTTTTCTTTAAAGACTTTATTTATCTACCCGACAGAGAGAGATCACAAGCAGGTAGAGAGGCAGGCAGAGAGGAGGAAGCAGGCTTCCCGCCGAGCAGAGAGCCCAATGTGGGGCTTGATCCCAGGACTGTGAGACCACGACCAGAGCCGAAGGCAGCGGCCCAACCCACTGAGCCACCAGGCGCCCCACAATTATTATTATTCTTAAATAGAGTATTAAGCATTACTATTAGGGAGTGGGGCTCTAGATGACTCTTTCTCCATTTTGCTTATCATTTATAATTTGTAACATTTCAATGTATTGTATAATAAGGAAATGAGATTGTTAGAGGTTTTATTCTTTAAGGTTTATTTTTAAAGTAATTTTTACACCCACTGTGAGGCTCAAACTCACAACCCCAAGATTAAGAGACAGTCCTTCAACTACACCAGCCATGTACACTGGTTAGATTTTTTTTTTAAACTATTTAAAAATATAAAGCTTAAAATATGCTTGAGCAATTCTGTCCCACAGTGGTTTCAACCACTGTTGATCAACATATTGATCAAACTATTGATCAACAATAATCAACCAATCCAGGCTAAGGTCACGGAGTTTTAGTTCATTAAACAATATTTGTCCCGAGCCTTTGTACCACTTGTCAGTGTTCCACACCCTCTATGTAACCCCAAAACATTTCCAAGGACACTTATCAATCCTTCTCCTTAAACAAATAAATGAAAGCCTCCCGGATTGTTCTGTATTTATTCCTGAAGCACATGCTTCAGCTGGGGAGCAATGGGTGTTAACAATTCACAGGCCTCCTTAGAAATGCTAGAAAGGCACTCTTGTCTTCATTATAGGGGTGACGCCCTATTAACAATAAGGCGTTATCTGCATCATCTTTTGTGAGAGTTTGGTATCTTAAATCTAGTGTGAATCACACACAGGAGCATTTATACCTGGGCTCCACGCAGGGCTTCAATTGTAGTGCACTGATGTTTTATCCAACAATAACCAGGCGAATGCATCTCTAAGACAGATTATTATCCTATTTGTAAAAGGGAATCTTGGGCATGCATCAACAGAACTTACCCTCTCTTCTTGGGATTCCAAAATGTAATTGTTTTCCTCATGAAGGATCTCATGCAAAATGACTGACCCCGCCAGCCCCAAAAGTGTGTGTGTGTGTGTGTGTGTGTGTGTATGTATGTAGAGAGAGAGAGAGAGAGAAAGGAACTGAGATTCCACTGTAGTCATTTTCCTTAAGAAGGAGAAATTTAGTAGCTCTATATTTCACTGTTAAGCAGCCAAAATAGCTTCGAACATATTTCATCTACTAAAAGAACGTGTGTTGGTGTGACAGAAATATTAATGAAAGAATAACACCCAATTCTCAAGATATTTTTTCTTTTATTTAAAATGTTAACTATCACAACACATTATACAATGAAATGAAGACCAGAGAATCACGTGAAAACTTGTAGAACATCTGTATATAAGTCACAACACGTGACACATGCTGCAGGGATACCCTCTGACACCAAATCTTAGCACATTTCCACCACAAAAACAGAGAAAGCACAACCCTGTCTGTGAGGTTCCTCTCCTTCAGCTGTGGCTGACGCGACTGCTTCCAGGAAACGAAGATGATTTCTTTCTTTGAAGAGCATATTTCTGTTTCACTGAACACTGTGCTTTGTTGAGAAATGACCACTGATTTCTACGTCTGAGGGGGTCATATTAGAATTATAACATACTTTCACAGCACGTATTGGCACAATATGAAAAATAAAGTTTTTTTGAGTTTTCCACTCAAAACAATGATTATTAAATAAATAATTATTCCTCATGGTGCAGGTGTCATGTTACCTTTCATTGGCCACTGACCCACATGAGGCTCAATAAATTACACATGAGGTGATTTATTTGCGTCTTCGTTCGTAATTCTGCATCGCGCTCCTGTCATAAGCCACTGAGAACAAAGAGAAGGCAGAGGGGTTCTTAAAAGGACTCACTGAGAGAGTTAAATAAGCTTCAAGACACACTGTAATTTATTAAAAACTCGTGAATGACTCTTCCCACCTCCACGGAAGTATTTCTAAGATTTTTCTTTGCATACCCTCCAGTCTTGCCTATCTCTGTCCTGACTGGAAGTGATCTAACCACAGAATCCTTGGTTACTGAGGCCACCTGCCAGATACTTGGGCCCCGCAAAGCATAGTTCCACAATCTACTGCAGTGTTAATTTTTTCACAATTTTTTCTAACCCTTCACCCCCATGGTTATTTATAGAAAGGATAATGCCTGAAGTATAGGAGTACTAATAGTAGTAGGATGAAGGCAAAATGTGAAAATTTTATTCTAGGACAGAGTCAATAGACTACAGACCATGGGCCAAATCCAGTCCACCACCTTTTCTTGAAAATCTAATGTTTTATTGGAATGTGGCCATACCCATTCATTTATGTATCGTCTATGGTTATGTAGAGAGATGGCATGGCTCACAAAATCCAAAATATTTGTTATCTGGCTGGTTCCTGTTATAAGAGTCCTGAATGGTGTAGGGGTCTCCTCCTATCTTGGGGATACCTTGCAATAATGGATTGTCGTTGAAACTAAAAACAACTTCATTTTCAGTAGGTAGGGCAATTGTGTCATCCACATACGACAGTATAACTTACCTCCCAGCACCCTAATGGCCAGTGAAAGATTAATCACTGCCTGTAAAAGCACTTAACATATAGCTAACAAGTAATTTAAGTGCTTTGACTGTCTGGAATGTTTAAAAAAGCCAAAATTATATTATATTATATTATATTATATTATATTATATTATTATATGCAATTTCGAAGAGGTATATAACCACAAAAGGGTAAGGATCAGACCACTGTGATCAGAATACTTAAGTATATTACTCATCATTTTAGTTAATTTATATACTTAGATTTACATTTTAGCAAAACGATGCAGCTTTTAAAAATTCATATATCCTGTATAAAATACTGAATTTAACAGAAAGAGTAGAAAGCACTGTGGAAAGTATGTAGGAATCATAGATGCCTCTCTAAACAGTTTTCTCAGTGGGAACGATCTGTTGAGAGAGGAGGTAGGTGAGGGCCGTAGGGTGCTCGCTCTCCCTTTCCCGTCCTGAGCCCCGTTAGCGTCCAACACTGGGTTCAGGACACACTGAATGCTTTACGTCAATCACCCATGCGCTTCCGCGGTTGAACCGCCTGAGCCCCAAAGCGGGCGGTTCCCAAGGAGGGAAACAGTCCATTTCTCATCCTGTTCTGTTCGTATCAGGAGGAGGACGACTAGCACAAGCTCAGTTCCTGACCAGCTTTCGCTTAACATGATTCCGTTCCCCAGAGAAGTGAGGTGAATGAGAATGCACAGTAACCACAGTGGGATTCCTGTTAGCTGGAACAGAATATCCTTTTCACGGGAAGCAGAGTTTGGTTATCGGGTCCCTGAACCATCTGAAACTGTACGTACGTTTTTGTGTTTATAAAACCAATGAGGGTTTCTCTACAAAGCAGGTTTCCAGATTTCTCAGACCGTCAAAGGGGCCTGTGGCCACAAAAAGTTAAACCAGATGGCTGCAGGACACAATCGTTCCATTGCCTCCGTTGATCCTGTGACTCAGTGTTTGTCCAGTTTTTTCCTTTTTTATTTTCTTAAAACGGAGGAGTGAAGATTGTGTTATAAACGGATCCCGATTCATTATAGTGATTCTATTTAGAACTACATTATGGCTTGGCACACATTAATGGCATTTAATCTGTATAAATTGCACAGTATCTGGATTATTTGTAAAGTTAGCCATGTTCTGAAACCTGTATCAGTTCTGGAAATAAAAAGTTGATGACTAACGTGATTATCAAGAAAACCACAGTTATAGAAGGCTAGTTGTACCCTTCTGCTACAAGTAAAACCAGTGTGGTTTAAATTTACATTCCATTTCCAAAAGCTGGAGGATTATACATATTAATAAAATAATTTAAAGTTTTTCATAAGACGCACTGGTAACTTTTTTAAAATTTAAAATTGAAAAAAATATTTTATACTTGAGCAGCCCTTAGTTACTGAAAAAGAAATACAAACATAGTGTCTAAATTTGGAACGTAGAGGGACAATGATAGGATACATCATTTTTTGCATGAATTTTCCAGATAATTAAGCCAGCACTTCTTAATTACAGATTTTCTAGAAACTTGAAATACCCTAAACAGATAAGGCAGCTAGTTACTTTCTAATTAGTTACTTGATTAATACTGTAATTCTATTTTCACTAAAGGTAAAATAGAGTTTGAATAGCTTTCCTGAGGAACCCAAGCTAATTGCTATAAAGGCCTGAATGTGCTTTACAGAAAAAATCAGTCTCTGAAAATGATACAGGGGTTATTTAACCTTGAAAATGGTATGATGAATGGGTTTTCAGATATAGGTATGTGGCATTTTTACACAAGATGGGAACTACAGAGAGGAAAGGAAATAGGCAGGGTTTAGGCCAGGGGAAAGACTTGTTGAAGATTAAGATGGGTTATGAGGCTTGTGCCCCCCGCCCCTTCTCTGTGAGGGTTTACAGCCAGAACTGATCATAATCCCCCAGGATGACTTGATCCTGTTCCTTTCTGAAAGCACTGGCATGCACTGGGTTATTCCCATACTCTCATCCATCAGGATGTTTCGAGTTTGAGCTTTTATAACTTCATAAAGTATAAACGCATTTATTAGTTTTGTTTACTTTTGTGCTGGGAGACTGCCAGATATAATGTCATATAAGCTTTTCAAATGATCTTGGTAGTAAGTGAAAATTGGTCTTATTTCCCACATATCCCTCCCTGCTTAGTTCTGGAAAGTTCAGTGTGGCTTCTGTAAAAAATATAAGGGAAAAAGTACTAGACTAGCCCAAGGATTCAGGTTAGGTAATGATTAAACAGGCAGACACTGGTGGGGCTGCTGGTTTGAGAAAGAAAGGTGCATCCTGGGTGAGATTAGCTTAATCAGTTACAAATTCATTCTTGGATTTGTTTATTGCAATTAGATTTTTTTTTCACCATAAGTACTCATTTTAAGTTTATCATTCCTTTTTAGTACTTTGAAAACTATGCCTTAGAAAGAAAATAAGATATTTAAGAAACTGTCTATTTTCAGTCATGGTTTTATACATACCAGAATTTAAAGCTCTTTTGCCCATTAGTCCAACAAAGGAATCTGTTTTATGCCCTGGAAAAATACATTTAGGGGTATTTTAATATGTATGTCTTTGAGGAAATAAACTGTTATAACTAGTACCGAAGAAAAGCAAGCTTTCGAATATATGCCTACATAATAAATATATAACCATTTCAAGTTTTGGTGAGCCTGAAGAAATGAAGATTTCTAAGAAGTCTTACATTTGACATTAAAACAATACAATGAAAGCACTTTTCTTAATTCTATATCTAAATATTAGCAAGTATAGTTTATTACATTTTACCTGTTTATATACAATGCTTTAAATATTGCTGCTATTTATGCTAGTTTTGGTTTTTAGGGAGTGAGTTTCACAGTTGGGTGACAGAAATATCCAGTGTATGTCCTTGTGTACTATGTTGTATTTCTCAGGAACCGAACCTTAGTTAAATCAGATCTGTGCACCTGATGATTATAAACTTCTAACAGGTCACTATTTTAATTTTACTGCATTTTTAAAAAAGATTTTATTTATTTATTTGACAGACAGAGATTACAAGTAGGCAGAGAGGCAGGCAGAGAGAGATGAGGAAGCAGGCTCCCCACTGAGCAGAGAGCCCTATGCGAGGCTCAATCCCAGGACCCTGAGATCATGACCTGAGCTGAAGGCAGAGGTGTTAACCCACTGAGCCACCCAGGTGCCCCTTAATTTTACTGCATTTTTAATACTACCAGAAAGGTGTGTTAATTTAGACATTAATAGAGTGCATTTATTTTCATTACATAGAAGTTTGCTATATATAATCTTGGAAATAAAATCTTTAGAACACAAATATAAATAAGATTTATATTTTTTCAAATATGAAGCCTTATGAGAAAGGTTACTATTTCAACTCTAGGGGGGAAAGGTCCCTTGCTTTATACTGTATTATTTGAGAATTGGACTGCTGTTTGAATGTGACCTTCTTTGCCAACCAGTGGACCAAAATCTAAGTGGAGTTGTGGGTGGACCCTGGGGTAAATGCATATGGGTAAACATATGCATGGCCTTGTGGGACTTCCCATGAATCTGAGTTCCATTAACTGGGATACTGGGTTCTAATGAACGACAAGTGCCATAACTCTGCCATCTCTACTGCCCAAAGAAGTGTTTCATTGTACTTTAATAGATTGAGGGTCCCCATTCAATGATGGGATCAAAAAAACTGCATTTCTATCTATCTTTACCTCTACTATGGATTCTGTACTCATTTACTTAATCTTCTTAACTGGCCGCTGGATTACCCTAGATATTGTTATGAGATCTGGCATACTGAAATGTTAAGAGATGCCTATAAATGCTTGGTTTTTGTTTGTTTTGTTTTTATTTTTCGAGTGGAAGTGGTGGGAGGTAGGAGAGGATGAGGGGTGAAAAAGGAGAGGAATCTCCGGTTGGATTTTGACCCCTGGACTGAAATTCTTATCTAAAACTAACAGTTTGTAGGAGTTAAAGGATTTCTTCTGGCTTTCTTTCACAGCTTAAAACAACAAATATTTATTATCTCACAGTTTCTGTGGGTCAGGAATTCAGCAACTGTTTAGCTAGGAATTAAAGGATTTTTAACATAATGCATCATTTGGTAAGTATCTAGCTCTAAGAAACAGAGTTTTAAAAAACATGCTCTGGATGTGATTAATATGAGTTTCCTCCATTCTTATACTGCCTTAATTAAACATGTTAAGTCCTGCGTTACAACGGAAAAGAAGATATAAAATGAAATTCAATCTAATTTGCATTTGGTAAATGCCAAAATAATTTGAAACTTACTTTTATGAGAGATCTGGCCATGTCCTAGAAGAAAGAAAAAGTTAGTAAGGGCAATAGATTTATTTTAAAGATGCTATACTATATTTTCAGAAGAGAATTATAAAATAAGTTGATTTTTAACACATGTAACATTTCCCATTCATGTACTATCCTGAGAAATATAGCAGAACCATAAATGCTAACCAAATTATTAATGATAAAAACAAAATAGCAACCAAAAGGAATATTTTTAAGTGCTTTCTATGGGCCACAAATTCAAACTCAGGACTTTGAGACCCCTGAGGCCTAACATAGTAACTGTTAGGCCACTCCACCTGTTTTCTTACAAGAAACACATCTCCAAGCTGGACCCCCAGGAGAGAGGGATACAAATCTACTTTTACTAAAGAGGCATTATCAAGAATCTGTATTTCAGCTCATAAAAGACTTTCTTCACTTTTCCTACATGTGCATTCACAGTAGTAAAATAAAGATTTATAGAAATGTTTACCATAAAGAGCCTTTAACAGGGCCACTTGTTTTTCAATTGAGGAATCTGACAAAAGATGAATTGGTATTAACTGTTTACACATTCCATTGATGGTGTGATGAATTCAAGGAAATTGAGTATTTCTATCATGAGACAGTAGGGAGCTAAATCTAATCTAAATCTAATCTAACCCCGAAGGTCTAAAATGGATTTCTGCAGGCGCTTAGACCATTCTGAGTACTACCCCTGGAGGCCCCACGCCTCCCCCCCACCCCATTTGTCAGTTTGGATCTTGCATCAAGGGAGCACTCAGCTAAGGTTGCTTCCTGCTCTTGACTGGGGTCATTCTAATTGTGTGGGGCTGGCACAGAAGAGCTCACCCTCCCTCAGCGGGCATGGGCGTTTGTTAGTGGGGTGAGGGCCAGAGTCGCTCCCCGGGGGTATATCCATTTTAGGATGGAGATTTCTACTCAAAGAGACAGGGCGCTCTGAGAAGCAGTGAGTGAGGACACTGGGCACGTTGCTCGGAGAGAGAGAGGGAGGGGCTGCCCATCTCACCAGCATCCCGTTTGCCCATTAATCCGAAGAACTGCTGAGGCTTGGGTCTCCGGGCGATTCTCTGCAGAAGATGCTCAAAAGGCTCCGGCAGCTCCTCCTGGGGGACAGACGCACAGACAGACGGGCGTGTAGGCCATCAGCACGCGGCGCCAGCCCTGGGCGAAGCTCAGAGGCGGGCGGTGTTGGTGCCAGGGCCGGACAACCCGCCCGACAGGGAGGCGGGAGAAAGCCGGGTTTCCCAACGCGAGGGCTGAGTGGGGTCCTAGCCCTGGAACTCTCTTCTTCCACCCCTCCCAGCAAAACTCGTGTCCCCGGGCTCCGCTTTCGCGGGTTAGCGGGAGACGCGGCGTCCCCCAGCCCCGCGCGCTCTCCGCTCTTGGCAGAGCCTGGAGACCCCCGCCCCCACCCCCACTGCTCTGCCGCGCCGCCACCTGACTTTCTCTCGATTCTGGCGCGGGCTTTGGAGACGCCTCGCCGCCCTAAATGCGCACAGCTGTGTGTCGCGAGTGGGGAAGGAATGCTTTTACTAGGGACCTGCACCGCGCCACTTACACTGTTCCCTCGAGGCGCGCTCCCTTGGGCCAATAGCCTGAGAGCCTTGTAAAGGAGTAAAATAAAAGTCAAGGCAGGAAGTTAGCTTCCCACCCACCTCGCCCCTCGAAGCCCCCAGCAGCTTGCCCTCTACCCCCGCTTCTACCAGCGTCCGCCCCCCCCCCCTTCTGCCGCTGCCCAGCGTTTCCAAATGCCCGGTCCTTGCAACTAGACTGGGGTCTCCGAAATCCACCTTATCCCGGGGTGAAACCTTGTGAGATTTCCAGCCTTGTGAGGACCTCGGGCTCATCAGGGAGGGCATCATTCCTCCAGGGAGTTCCCAAGACCCGACGGTGCAGCCCCGAGGAGGAAACTTGGATCATGGGCACAAAATCTCGTGAGGGGACCCAGGGAATGGCGTTCCTTTACATCCGCACCCCCCCACCTGCTCTCCGCGCTCCTCCACCGCCTCTGGTCGCGGTCGCGGTCGCGGTGCCTGACAGGCTAACTAGAATGCTATCGTAGGGGAAGTGACAGCTCCCAGGGCCTGGAAGAACGGCGCGGGCTGGGTCTCACCTTGATCTGGTCGCTGTCCGACCAGTCGGACCAATAATTCAGATCATCGCTGGTTCCGATTTCTTCGGCAAACAGTTGAGTGGAAACGAGAAAAAAGACGGCCAAGGCCACGAGGATTTTCATGCTGGATTTCTGGGAAGAACAGGGAAGAGACATTGGGGATGGCTATCCAAGAGTTGGGGCAGCATATTTTTTGGTCCCACAACGCAAGTCGGGGCCGATTGAACCAAGATAAAAAGCCTAAGGGATAACAAACCCAAAGCATACCTTGTACCCTTGAGGAAAGAGAATCATGCCCCCAAGCGTCTTAAAGCCCCTTCTCCCTGGATCCCAGCTCCGTCAGCCTCCAACCCAGCGGTCTACACCTTCAAGCCGGGAGGCTCTGCAGGTCCCTCCGCTGTCCTCCCACTGTCCCTCGCCCCAGCGGCCAGCCGCCACCTCGGAGCGATGGTCGGTGCAGGCACTTACTGCGGCGGGCAGGCCCGCAGGGTTCCTCCGGCAGCTCCGAGCGCACGCGGGGCGCTCAGTACTCGAGGTGGCCGCGGCGGTGGAGGGAGCGGTTGCGGCGCGCTCTTTTGCCGGCTCGGTGCCGCGCGGTATTTATCCAAGGCTCGACGAGCCTCAAGGACCACGTGACACGCTCCCCACGCGACTTTCTGCTCAATATTTAATTAACCGCCTCTTCTCCTTTCGCTTGCGTCTGATTGAGAGTTTCCGAGACGGTAACCCGTCGGTGCCCAAAACATCTGGACCCAATTGGGTTTGAAATGACGCAATTTTAGGAAAATGAAGATCTCTCCATCCAATCCCGAGCGTCCAGTCTTCTTCCGTGTGCTGATCTGACGCCCCCTCCCCTCTCCTTCTTCGGAACGCGGTTCCATGACACCTGAAATTACTCATCAAAATTGAACAAAGTGACTCATTCCTCGGACTTCCGCAACTTTTTCGTCCCTTGAGACGTCAGGATAAATTGCACTTTTAAGGATGGCCAAATGACTTCAGGTATTAAGATATTGTCGTCGATAATCATGCTAAGAAGATCATTTGCAAAAGGGGGGTGCTTTTCTCTCCCTTTCTATTTCATCTGAAGAGTGTCTTTAAGTGTTTTTGAGATACAGTATCTTCTATGAGCAGAGGATCGTTCTCCCAAATCAACTACAATACCTGGCGTTTCTCCGAATTGCAAAAGGATTTTCAGTCCTATAGCATTTCAGACGATGGGAGCAGATTTATTTTACATTTTGGAGGAAGGAGAATTTAAACGTGGCAATACGCGTAGAACTTTTATACCAGTGCCATTCTAGGGTATCTTTTGTTGCAAGCTAACAAAATCGTCTTCCTTCTCCATTCCAGGAGCAGGGGTTGGAAGAGGACGTTTTCTCTTCTCTCCAACCCTTTCTCCCTGAAGACTAAGAAACTGGCAAGACAGTGTACAGGATCCTTCCTGGCTGTCATAAAGGACTTTACAGATCATTGATAGATTTCTCCTGTCAATGAAAATAAGTATAGTGAAGATGCTACCTGGACGGTCATTGACAATTTGAAACTATTAGACAAATAGCACCTGTACAGAAATCAGAGCTTTGCATGAGCCCATGGTTTCACCTTGCAGACACATTTCTTTCATCTGTAAATGAATTAGATGACTTATCTTGAGTACAGTTGTTTTCTTCTCTTTACTAAGTAAGTACTATATTTTTCAATTCTGATGTTTTTAGCATACTGCATAAAGGAAAAAAAGTGTTTTGTTTTTTTTTTTTTACAATTCAGTTAAACTAGTAAATTTTTGCTCTAATATCTGTTGTTTCTTAAACAATCCTGAATTTTGAAATGCCTACATCTCTATCTCATTTATTTAGGCCCAGTCTTACAAGGTGAGGCATTCCATTTTTGTTTTTCTAACTTTTTATGTGGAAAATTAAATACAAAAGTAGAGAGACTTGTTCACTTGAAACAATGTGCAAGTTTTACCTATAAATCCTTCCCATTTTCCCTCCACTCAGATTATTTTGAGAAGCAAATCCTAGATATCATTTCAACTGTAAATATTTTTGTTGTCTATATAAATGGGAAGGATTTAAAAAAAATAAAAACAGAACCCTGTCATTATTACACCTAAAAACAACATAAAATAAGTCCTTACAATATTAGCTATCCATTTCATCTTCAAATACTCCTCATTGCTTCATAAACCCCTCCATCACAGAGTTTAATAGTTGAAATCAGAATTGTAATGAAGTCGATACCCTTCACTGGTTCATATATTTCTTTTCTTCTTCTTCTCCTTCTTCCTCCTCCTCTTCTTCTTTTTCTTCTTCTCCTCCTCCTCCTTTTTAGATTATATTTTTTTGAGGTGAGGGGAGAGAATGAGAGAGTGAGCAGTCAGGAGAGGAAGAGAGAATCTGAAGCAGATTCCATGCTGAGCACAGAGCCCCACCTGGGGCTTGATCTCAGAACCCAAGATCATGACCTGAGCCCAAACCAAGAGTCGGGCACTTAACAATGGAGCCAGCCAGGTTCATATATTTCTTAGATGTTCCCTAATCCACAGTTCTTCTCTCTCTCTCCTCCCTGCCCTCTTGAAGTTTATGGATAAAACTGATCAGTAGAGTGTACTACATTCTAGAGTTTGCTGATTGCTTCCTAATGGTTTCTTTACCTTTTCCCTGTCTTGTTCCGTTAATTGATAGTTGTACCTAGAAGCTTGATCCCATTTAGGTTCAGTTTTTCTGACAAGACCATAAGTTGTTATGAAGTGCATGATATCTGATTGTCTCTCCTTTTGAGATGTTAGCAGATGTTGATGATCATTTTCTGGATCCACTAATTCATTAGGACTTTCAAAATAGTGTTATTCTGATTTTGTCATTTATTCTTTATTTATTAGCTAGACTATTTCTTCCATATAAAGAGAAACTTTTTTCTCAACAGCTGTTTAGTTATTCCAAAACATAGTCAATTTAGGAAAGATAGGATAACTGCTTGGTTACCTCCCTTTACCAATTTTTAAAATAATGATTTTTAAGTTAGCACATTCAAATATGGGCTCCTCTCCCCAAATTTAGGATTTTTATAACCTCATAGATTGAATTACATTTGAAGTATTTTACTCCTCAGAGAAGGATAGAAGGAAGCTTTCTAATTGTTGCTCAGTTTGTTCAGGTGACTTTTCAAACTGGTTCCTGAAACTTTTTATATGATTTAAATGGGCTTTAATGACTCTCTTGTTATTTGGTCTGACAAGATATTTCAGGTTTAAGTTGTATATATTCTTTCTCAGACCTGCAATTTACATTTTAGGAGATTTTGTTTCTTTTGAATTAGAAATGATAATTAGAGATTATAATCTGGGCATTGTGGGTGCGTATTGCCACTGAGTTCTTCATTGTTTCAAGACCTTTCCAATGAATAGAGCTGAAAATGTGTATGAGTGTGTGGGTGTGTATAAAATTGTGAATGAATGTATACTGACACTTTCTATTCAAATCAGGACACAGTATGATCTTCACCTTGTACCTGTCCTTCTGTTTTGCTCCTTTTCTTTCATGCCAAAAAATCCCAGTTCCTGGTGACATCAACATGATTACTCATTTGCTTTATCTCAATACACAATGCCAGCATAATTAGCAACACAGTTATTAGAAACAGATTAAGAGATTCTCTTTGCAATTTTTTTTTTTTTTTTTTTTTTTGGTCTTTAGGATGTACCACATGAGGTCTCATCATCAACTTACTGTGTTTTAAGTCACTTAAATTTTTTTTTTGTGTATGGTTACACTACCAACTTTTATGCACATGGTTCATTTACTCATTTTGCTCTTGAGGTTTAGGGATTGATTTTGATATTTAATTTAACTTTAACATCATGTACCATAGAGTTCCAAATGCAAAACATTCAAAACGTAATGTATTCCAAGGAATGTAGTGTCATTCCCTGTCCCTCTCTTTTCTTCTCTCTCGTCACTATTGTTTTTTAGGTTCTTAGCTTATCCTTCTATTATTATTGTTATGGTATTCTTTTAATATAAGCCAATATGTATTTATACCCTTCTCCAGGTTGTAAAACTCTGTACCTAAAGTAGAGAATTAAGATTAATTTTTGTTTCTTGGTTGCTGATGTGCTGTATGAGGTAACAATAAACTCAGCTATTTCACAATTTCTTCCTTGTTGGCTCTTTTATAGTATTGAATAGCAAACAATAATGAGATAAACAATTGGCCAAATAATTCATTTCCCACTTTTTCTATGTCATTCATTAATTGCTAACTTAGTGTTCCTAGTAAGGTCATGCACTTACTGACACACTTTCTCTTGGAGCATTGCAGGGTTTCAGATATTTTTCTTCTTTGTTTTATTTGGGATATCTATGCTCTTTGTTTTATTTCCCAGAACATCAGATTTGTGAAAATGCACATACAAATAAAATATATATGTATGGGAAGTAGAATGGTGAAAAAGTAAGTAGTTAATGTTTATTTGTGTTTGTACATTAAAAACTTGCAAGAAAATACAAAGAAAAATTACAATCATCCATTTTATCATAACCAGAATAGAATAAACCATTGTTGACATCTTCATAAGCTGCTTATAATTTTTAAGGGGAAGAAAGTTATGTAAAATAAGATATATTCTTTATGTAAAATAAGATATATTCTTTATAAGAAATAAAGCAATGAAGAAAGGTTCAATAATATATTTTTTAAAAAATTACTCTGAACTTAGACATTGCCACCCTGAGCATTAAACGAACATCATTGTGAATATCTTTCTATGCATATTTTATTGTTAGAAGAAAAGAGCAATAGCAGAAAAATAATAATTATGAAAATAGGATGAGACCCTTGGAAGTATTTTTTTTAAATAAAGATTTTGTTTATTTATTTGACAGACAGAGATCACAAGTAGGCAGAGAGGCAGGCAGAGGGAGAGAAAGTGGGAAGCAGACTCCCTACTGAGCAGAGAGCCCAATGTGGGACTCTATCCCAGGACCCTGAGATCAAGACCTGAGCCAAAGACAAAGGCTTAACCCACTGAGCCACCTGGCGCTCTGGAAGTATTTTTAATGAAAGTGAGTTTATTTGTATTTTATTTGACTTCAGTAGAAGTAAAAAGAAAAGTGAAAAGTATTTCTTCACCACAAGATTTTTTCTATAAAAGTACCTATTGTTTCATCACCACTTCCTCATATCAGGGAGATCATATGATAGTTGTCTTTCTCTGCTTGACTTATTTCGCTAAGCATGATACGCTCTATAAAAAATAAAAAATTATAAAAAAAGTACCTATTGTTAAAGAACAAATTTTAGGAATAAACATTAGAGACTAGCATATAACATTTAAAACAATAGATACTTAGACAATGTCTATTTTTTTTTAATTTTTAATTTTTTATAAACATATATTTTTATCCCCAGGGGTACAGGTCTGTGAATCACCCGGTTTACACACTTCACAGCACTCACCAAAGCACAATGTCTATTTATTCTTTGTTTTGAAAGATGAGGATAATAAACTTGCTGCCATTTCCCCTTCCTGGCTACTTCCCATTTTTTGTAGTTATACAATTATTTGAACATTTTTGAGGTTTATAGCATTCTCATTTAGTTTTACTACTATGCTTTCATTAGTATCTACTGTTCATTCTATACTTAAGCAAATTCATTGTTCACCACCAGCCTTTTAACCTACCTTTGCCATTCTCGAGTTTATTTTTAGTCATCTCTTATTGGCTGGATATCATTGTCAAACACATTTTTTTCCCTCAGGAAGAAATAAAACATACTGCATTTCCTGAGTTCTTTCATGCGGTGAATGTCTGGCAGGGGCTTCTAAGCTCGAATGATGTCTTGATTAGTTACAATGTTTTAAAATTACATTTTATTTTCCCAGGACTTTGTGGACAGTGTGCCACCGTCTTGTGGAATTTGATGTTATGGAGATTACTGAGATAGGACAGTTTTTCCCCTTACTTGTATGTATTTTGCTTTTTTGCTTGAATATCTGAGGGCTTCTTTGCTTTATACCTGACATTCAATAGTTCAATTAGGTTATGTTTTGTTGATGATCTTACATCTAATTTTCTTGGGGTGTCGTGAACTGCTTTTGTTTTGCAGATTATTCTCTTTCTTCATTTTAGGGAAATTCTATTATCTCTTTGAATATATTGTTGAAGTGGAGATTCCACTCCAAGAATATTATGCGGTTTTTTTCTTTGCATCCTGATATATATTTATATAATATTATAATATGAATAATATTTCATGCCTTTACCGTTCCTCCAAATTGCTTTAATTCTTTGCCCTTTTCATCTGCATTCACTTAGATTATCTTAACCCTTTCTTCTTTGTGCCAGTAGTTCACTTTTGTCTACTCTGTACTTGCTGTTTCTAATTTACTTACTATTTCCATAATTATGTTGCATAGACTCCAGTTTCTTCTCAGGGACTAGTAGTTTCCTTTTTCATGTCATTTGATGGCTTTATTATTTTATGGGTATGCTCTTATTTTATTGTATTCAACTTCTTATTAAGATGTTCTTAGAATAAAGTAATTGAGGGAATATCCTTTTGTGTCCTGAGTTATATTTTCTTCTACTTCAGTGACACAATGCATGGGTTTTGAGTGAGTGCTACCAATTTTAATGCTGGCTTAGCCCCCTTGCTAGCCATGTGGCCTCGGACAAATTAACTTAAGCACACTCCCTCAATTTTCTAGTCTGTCAAATAGGATAATAAATAGTGCTTAACTCATAAGGTTGATGTGGGAAGTAAATGAGTAAATACATGTCAGCTGTAAAGACCAGTGTCCAATACATATGCAATGAATATTAACTACTAGTAGTATTCTAGGTGGCTGTGTGTGTGTGTGTGTGTGTGTGTATGTGTTTAGTGATAGTTAATTTTGTGTTTCAACTTTGCTAGGCTATGTTGCACAGTTGTTTGGTCAAACACCACTTCAGATGTTGCCATGAAGGTATTTTTAGGTGTGATTAACGTTTAAATCTGTAAGCCTTGGGTATAACCAGTACAGTCTCCATTACATGGGTGGGCTTCATCCAAGCAGTTGATGGTTTTAAAAGAAAAAGCCTGAGACCCCCAAGGAGGCAGGAATTCTTGCCTCCATTTGGACTCGAGACATCAATTTCTTGCTGTATTTCCAGCCTGCCACGCTACCTTGCAGATTTCAGATTTGCCAACCCCCACAATTATGTGAGCTAATTACTTAGAATCCTTAATTGATTCTTTAAAATTAATCTCTCTGTCTCTTTCTCCTCTCCTCCCCACAAGCACATACTCCACCCCATCCGCCACCTCCTATTAGTTCTGTTTCTCTAGAGAATCCAAAAATAGTGTATAATATATTTGCAGTTTCTGGGGCATTCTCACCCTTTAGATGTTGTTTGGGTGGCTCGGGGCAGACAAAGTGAAAGTGGAGTGACTTCTTAACTCTCTTCTTCTACTATTGCAGATATCTGTCCTGCTGAGGACTAGGAATTTTTTGTTCTGCTCACTTTTCTTAGTCCGAGGGAACGACAAAGGATGGGGAGCTTAGGTAAGGTGGAGTGCAGTCTGAATACCTACATGGCTCTTTCCCCTGAGACTTTGTGTAGTGTCTTATTCTACATCAGTTCCCTGGTTGGAGGGTCGGTTCCTCTTTTGTGAGGAATCCTCTGGATTTTGATCTCCGTTTGACTCAAGAACCTCCGGGCAGCACTCCTCTTGAAGAGTCAACTCTGTTGTTCTCTTACTTGGCTTCAATTTCTCTCAGCCACGTGAATGCCACACATTTTGGAAGAAAATAATGATCTGCTCACTCAGTTTTCCTTTCTCCATGCATTACATCATTGAGAATTCTCAGAATTTTGTCATTTTACCAACACTGGGGAGATGTTGGTGAGGTGAGAAGGAAGGGGGGGGGGCTGTGTGGCTCTGATTTGCTCCAGAATTTTCAGTCTCTTTCACTGGCTAGAGATTCTTGAAGATACTATAATAATTAGATTGCGACTCTTGGTTTGTTTGATTGCTGAGGGTGGATTTTTCTTTCTTTTCCAGGAATTAACAATTCTCACTTTATTTTGTAGGTGTTAGAGTAAGTCTAGAATAGTACGCGTTCATATTATCTAACTAGCGTTTGTGGAGTTGTTGAGTATTGTCTTACACCCAGTGGATGTGTCAGTTCTTTGCTGTTTTGTTGCCCCAGACTCCAGTACTTTGGAAAATCCTCTGAAACACAGCTGTTCCTGCAGGTGTTACATTAGAAGAATCTGTTATCTGCAGGGAAAGGTCCTTCCCTTCTCCCTACATGTTATTTACCTGGGAAATCTTGCTGTCATGATCACTTCTCTTTTCATATTGCCTTGTGCAAGTTCTAAATTGCTTTATTAATTTTAGTCAAATATTTTTATTTGAGAACACTCATGTAATCACTCTTTAGAATCCTTCCAGTCTACAGCTACCAGGCTCTGAGTTATTAAGCATTGGCCAGTGAATGAGAAGAGACACCACTATAGAGGCAAAGGTAGGGTTATAAGGTTCTGCACCGTCTGAGGTAAGATAGAAGGGATTTAAGCAGTTCTGCTTCAGACCAGCTAATATAATCGTGGTTTCACCAGGGAACCCTAATCCCCTCTGTCTGATTCTATTGTTAACTTCTATGTTTCATGATGCTCCTTGTTTTAGGGCTTAGTCTTTGTGTTGCTGTCCCTTTGTGTAGAAAGCCACTCCTTATGGGACACTAATTTTAGTTCCTGGTATAGTGAAGTCAAAAGTAGGCATGCTACTGGAAGAAAGACATATCGTTTCAACCCTCCAACCTTCTTTTTGTGTCATAAGGAGAATTAATTCAATAAAGATGTATTTAATGTTTGCTCTCCACCAAACAAATACAATGCTAGGGATACAGAGATGAATGAGTCACAGTTTTTGCCCCAGCAGGGCTCAAGAAAAAAAGGAAGGGTTTATAATAGAGGCTGTAACAGAGGAGTGAACACTTCATTATGAGACATGAAGTAAAATTTTCTCAGATTGGAGAGGGTGGGTAGGGAAACCCTTGTCTAGAAAGAGAACATCTCCAGCAGAGGCAGAAAGTTTAAGAATATTCATTGGATGTCCACGGAGAAGCCAAGAATCAAGATAGCAAATGTTGGAGGGGGGCAGGGATTGGAAGGGCTAAAACAAGATGAAGTCAACTGACATTAACCCTTTGTTCAATCGAAATATCAGCAAATTCTACTGGCAAAAAAAGAGAGCTTGTTCTGGAAGAAGTACAAAAGTCACAGCTGTTGTTTTTCACCTAATAAACTCCTAGTCCCTGGTGGTTCTAGAATCAAAAGAATAGGAGATGGTGGTTTTTTGAACCAATGACATATAGTCAAAATATCAATCTTTAAAAATATTTAATAAATGTGTTTTCCTTCCATTGCCTCTGGGTGCAATTAAGAAATTCACATTGAATACACTTGCCAAAAGACTGAAGATAATCTCCTTATTCAGCTTGACTCTATGCTCTTAAAACAAGCCAGACTAAGAAGTCTCCTGAAAATACTCCTAACCAGTTTGACTAACCTCGATCCTGAAAGGTCAAAAATTCAGTTAAAATTAGGTGCAGCCAGCTCAATTGTCTTAGCAGAATGATAAGTTCTAAGACATCATAGAAACACTAGTTCAAAATCAAGAAATAAATTGTTTTAGACTGATTCATAATGAAAATATTCACATTTAGATTCATTGGACACCCTGAAACAGGGAAGTATATTTTTCAAAGTCAAACTGAGAAATCCAGTTGTGGAGCCATACCTTATTCATTTCTTCCCCCAGGCCGTAGTTTAATAGTTAATGTAGCAGACAATTGACTTTGAACTCTTTGCCAGCTGAAAGTACAATCCGTACTGGAACTTTTCTAGTCCTGTGAACACCTTACCACTTGGTATCAATAGTCACTCTGATGACACTGCTTCCATTTATGTGTCTGGTAAATGGGTTTTGAACTCAGGCTGTCTGGTTCCACAGTCCATGCCACTAACTCTTACCCACCATGTTGTCTGTACTGCTGTAGAGTTGATGTCACTAAGGTACTTTGTGTTTGAGTGGGGGATGTCTCAGGGAACTGCTAACCATCTCCTCATATTTTCCAAGCTTTATTTTTTAATCAAATCAAATCACTGTGAAACTCATTATTTGAATTCCATTGCTCCTACAGAAAATACCATGACAGGTGTACAGTATAATAATGTCCTCAAACTTAATTAGGTGTCTGGATGTAAGATTTAAGGTTTTGTTATGAAAAATTGCTTACAGAGAATATGTATTTTTATTAAGTAGCTATTATGGCACAGCTTCTATCAGTCTTTAATTGTTCTTTACATAAAAGCCTGGGAAATATATTTTATGATTCAAGGTTATGATTTTATACATGTATATTCAGTGTATCTCCCCTGGAAGATATTCTCCTTATTCCGTTGGAAACTATTTAATCCAACCTTTTCACTTCTTTCCATTTTTTTCATTCTACTTATCGTGGCTATCAGAAAATTTAGAGTTAATCTTTGGACTCAGTTGTACTAACTTCCAGTCTAGCCTAATTACTCAACATTTCCCTTAAAAATGTGGCTCTTATTTTTATGTTTTAATGTTTAAGAGTACTTTATATTATTTATATTATTTATTTACTGTAAATAGTCTCAAATTACATATATATGGACTATATTTATTTAAATATAAAGATAAATAAATAAAATATGTATCTCTAACCAAAAGACCCATTGACTTTACTTTTTCAACCTTTTTTTTTTCCATTTCTTCCATTTCTAATACCAATATAACTCTGGACTGACCCTGTATTACCTCTTTTTATATGACTTCAAAAATTTATTGACAATTTCTCCCAGCTTCTGAAATACTTCTCTACTTTGTCCAAAGCAACACAGTTTATAGTGCACCACTACTTATGTTATTCTGCTCTTCAAAATTCTTTAGTAACTTTCTATTTTTTACTAAGACAAAAGTGATCTCTAGCTCATTACTTAAAATGCTCCATAATATGGCTTAAACTTATCTTGCAACACTTTTCTCTCTCTAGTCTTCCTTTTGAAACTTATAATTTAGCTCACCTTGACTGCCTGTGGTCAATCTGAGAGCCGTAACCTAAAACTTGAACATCAAACTTAATTTTCCCCTCTCTTTAATCATTGTGTCCCCACCCCAGTACAATCCATCAGTTAGGATCCTCACTGTTAGAGACTTTATTTATTTGTCTGTCAGAAAGAGCACAGACAGGGAAAAATAGAAGCCAGAGAGAGATGCAGCCTCCCCATTAGCAAGGAGCCAGATGTGGGATTCAATCTCAGGACCCTGAGATCATGACCTGATCTTCCAGTCCATTCTCCATACAGGAATTATAACGAGCTTTTAAAACACAAAGAGCACTATATTATCACCCTGATTAAAACTGTAAGTTGCTTAAATAAAATCCAATCCTGGCCTCCAAAGCCGTGCATGACCTGGGCCCTGCTTATCCCTTCAAGCTCATTTCATGCCACTTTTCTCCCAGTTATTCTACGTTAGTTATACCAGTGTCCTATAAATTCCTTGAATACAGCACAGCAATACCTCTTCTGTCTTTGCCCAGGTCATATGTGTGACTAGAGCAGGAGTTGGCAAATTATAGCCCATCAGCCAAATCTGTCCCACAGCCTGTTTTTGTCAATAAAGTTTTATTGGAACACAACTGTGCCCATTTGTTTTGGTATTGTCAATGGCAGGGTTGAGTAGTTGCAATAGAGAACAAATGGCCCTCAAAACATGAAATATTTACTCTTTGTCCCATTACAAAATGTTTGTTGATCTCCAGGCTAAAGTATTCGTCTCCCTGCACTTTGCTTAGCTACTCTTTTCTCTTTGTATAATTCTCAAATATCAGGCTATCCTGATCACCATTTCTAAGCAGGTTATCTCCTAAATTTCTATTATTGTACCAACTTTATGATGCCATTACACCCACCACAAAGTTGTGTTTATGTATTGCTTGCCTATAACTGTATCTTTAATTAAGATATAAATTTCTTGAGAAAACACATCAGTTTTGTTCTTCACTTTTTGTTTTTTTGTTCTTCACTTTATAATCAGTTCCTAAAATAATACCTGATCATAGTAGGTAATAAATGTTAGCTGAACAAATGAATGCACAGTCCTAGTTCCCACTTCCGTTTTTAAAAATCATATTCCTTTTCCTTAGAGTCTTTTGTGAAATCTTTTAAGCAGCCTCTTTTCTAATTTATCTTTCACTGAAAATACCTTTCGTATATAACTGCCTTGTGTACTGTGTCTGTGATTTAATCTAGTCTCATGGGTGAGATCAGACAATAGTCCTTAAGTCTTTAGTTTGTCTTCAATTGTTGCGACAATGCATTTACCTGAGGAGAATAAAGTGGAAGTTCAGAAAGACACTTCCCTTATTGAACAGTTATATCAAAATTAAAATAAAGTAACTGATAGAAGAAAAACAATGGAGAATTTCTGGTCAAAGCCATACAAACTATATTTGCTTAGAGATGATTTTCTTGTTAAAGAGCACAGAAACATCCAATCTTTAAAACAATAAGAAATACATGTATAGATAAATGTCCTAATGTATATTACCTATATTACAAGTAGAGATAAAATACATTATATGTTAACATATTATAAATTTACATATATACACAAATTCTGTAATAGAGCATGCCTTTAGTAATGAAATTTCTGATCAGATCATGTTCACCGGAAGACTCCCGAGAAGCTTAATTGTTCTAAAATCATGTGTCCCTATTTACACTGACAGTTTTGGTGTTTGAGAACCATTTATAAGCCTAATTAATTGATTGATTAATTGTGAAATCTGAGTCCAGGTCCATGATGTTTTTAGTAGATACATCTGAAAGGAACCAAGAGCAAGGAATACTCAAAGGATGGAATACCAAGATACCCTAGTAAAGTAACTGGTGAAAACTTCAGGAAAAAGTTGAAGGACAAGGAGGTGGTCAAGTTATTCGTGGGAAGGAGTTTTGCCCCAAATCTTGAATATTAGAGGAGATCTGGTTCATAATCTGGAAGAAAGCCTGGGAGTCGTCACTAAACTTGGACAGTGGTTTTCATAGTGTTTAATAGGATTTAAAGGAAATTGTTAGCACTATTTGGCTGTGATCAGCTTTGGAGTTTAAGGAAAACCCGAAGCCAGTAAAGCATCAGCTATGGAGAAGTCTGGTATTTCAGCCTAGATGCTCATTCTGTAAACAGAAAGTACAAAGGCCTGCAGCCTGCATTTTGTCTGCTTTATATAGGCCATGAATCATTGTTAGTGACACGTAAAAATCTGTCATAAAGCTTTCCCAGTAATAGAGTTATCCTGGATGCTATTACCTGGATTAACAATTGTATATAAAATAATAATTTATTATTCTATGTCTTTATTAGCCACAAGAATCAATAGAATTATGGATAAATGAATTTTTAATTATAAGGAAGTAATTTAAGCTGAGGCCCAATAATTTCCCTTCCTCTCTTCTAGCCAACTGAATATAAGAGATTTGGAATTGATTCTTCTAAAATTAGCAAATAGCATTATCAGTAACTAGGGATTTAGAGAGACATTTAAAAGTTTATTGTCCGTCCCTTTTCCACTTACCTCATTTTTGATTCTGCTATCATCTTTGTAAGGTACTTTATCAGTTAGCTGATTTCATGGAGGGGAAGGAAGTCCAGTAATTTTTTATTTTTGTTACAGTAGCAGAGTCACTTTAACTTTGCTCTATCAATGTTTCTTAAGTATGTGCTAAACCTACAAAGAAAAATCATTTAAATTACTCCATCCATTCTAGTTTAATGGGGTTTTATTATTTTAAGCCCTGCAATACGCAGCTATTTTAAAATTTTGAGATTCAGAGGTGACTAATACACATATACTTAGATTCAATTAGAGTTTATAAGAACATAGATAATGAAATGAAACATAGATATTACAGTAAGACGGACCTGCCTTATAGTCTGGTTTTTATCATATTCTAGCTGTTTGATTTGGGGCATGTAATTTAATACAGGATTGTCTGTGTGTGTATGCGTGTGTGTTTAATATGCTTACATCATAAGGTTTGGAAAACACATAGTGTAGTGCTTGGGAGATTGTAGACAGTAAATTACAAATATGATTATATGATTATTATGCACTCTAAATATAGTATTCAGGTGTTTTAAGGGAAACATAATACTTCACTGAAAGATGTGTCTTGTTATGAAGAATATTTCCGGGGAGCAGATAGCTCTGTACATATAAATGAAATCAGCTTACTCAACACTCACTTTATGTAAATACAATCAGTGTATCTTTATTTTTCTTATTCCATATCTAAGCCTACAGCACTAGTCTGTATTTTATAAACACAGCCTTCATGAGTTTAGATAATATAATTAAGGCATCGCTCACTTTAAGCACACCAGGATTTAAAGATGACAGCCCAGGAAGGCTGGACCGTATAAGAATATAAAGAATAGTGAGAATGATGATAGTGATTTTTTACTGTGTGCTTACCAAATGCCATATTTGTGTTAAGTGTTTTATTTCTTTTAATTATTGCAGTACCTCTGTGACATGAATACTGTCATTATCTGTGTCTTGTTGACAAGGCAACTGAGGCTTTGAGAGATTAATTTGACCAAAGCTCACAAAGACAGTGAGTTAGGGAGATAGGCTCCATCTAGAATCCTTTTATGCATTTATAAGGCAGGATCTTCTCGGACTCTGGAACCACGGCCACACCTGTTCTGTAATCTTATCAATAATGATTTATCTTTGCATCAATATCAATCCTTTGAGGAATGCTGAAGCGTGAAGTAGTGATGCACAGATGTGAAGCCGGGGTTGACTTTTTCTTCAAACTTTTAAAAAAGAGATCTTATTTATTAATTTGAGAGAGGGGGGGAGAGAGAGAGAGAGTGAGCATGAGTGGGGGGAGGGTCAGAGGGACAAGCAGACTCTGTACTGAGTGGAGGACATGAGCTTGATCCCAGGACCCTGAGATCATGACCTGAGCGGAAGACAGATGCTTAACTAACTGAGCCACCCAGGCACCCATTCATGTTTTAAACTTTTATTCCTGTTTTAGTTGCATATTTAAAGATAAAGCATTCCAGGTTGCCTGGGTGGCTCAAATCAGTTAAGTGTCTGCTGTTGGCTCAGATCATAATCCCAGGGTCCTGGGATCCAATCCCGCATTGGGATCACGGCTCCCCGGGATGTCTGCTTCTCCCTCTACCCCTCCCCACTGCTTGTGGTCTCTCTCTCTGGGATAAATAAATAAAATCTTTAAAATTAAAAAAAAAAAAGCATTTCAATAATTAAAATCATTTGAACCAACAACAAATGGTAGCCAGATTAGATTGCATTTTATAGGCTGCAGGACACCTTGGACCAGCTTGGTTTCTACTTGAAATTCACTGTGGTCCCACCCAGCTCCTGCTAAACCAACATTCAAGTACTTCCTACTCTGCCAGCCAGACCTGCCTGGAAGAGACAGGCCTGCCTTGTCAGTAGTTTTTGATTCTTTGATGTGGAAAGGAGTGGCCCCATCCTTTAAAATCTGACCCAACCTCTTTGCATCTTAACAAAGTGAACTGGTTAAAAGTAGACAACACTTGTGGAATGTTCAGTGTGTATTGGCCACATGTGTTTCTTGGATTCCTGTGTTCACTTATTTAGTTCAACTGCTCCCTTGGAAGATGTTGGACTTAACTCTTGGATTTCTGCCTTCAGTTTTGGCTTATTGAATTTCTCAGTCTTATCATGATTGGGTTTGTCAGATGTGGTTGCAGAGGAAGTGGAGGAGATGGACTAGGTGAGCAGAGTCTAGTTGGTGATTCCTGTTTGACCTTTAAGCTCTTGCTGTCCAGTTGAAAAACTGGAGAGAATAGATATAAGCAATCTTCGGCTGTTTAAGACATTGGCTGTAAGACATTGGCTGTTTAAGACATTTACTGCCTTCCTTACTGGTATGTCCTGACTCTCTACGTGGTGAGGCAGGAATATGTTGTTGAATAATGATCTTTGTTTTCTTTTTCTTTTTTTTTTAAAGATTTTATTTATTTATTTGACAGCGAGAGATCACAAGCAGGCAGAGAGGCAGGCAGAGAGAGAGGAAGGGAAGGAAGCAGGCTCCCTGCTGAGCAGAGAGCCCGATGCGGGACTCGATCCCAGGACCCTGAGATCATGACCTGAGCCGAAGACAGCGGCTTAACCCACTGAGCCACCCAGGCGCCCCTGTTTTCTTTTTCTTAACACTTGCTCATCTCTTGATTGTCACATTCATAGTGGGGGGTTTTAGCCCAACCAATACTTCTCAGTCACAAAGTCGAGAGCATGTACTCTTGTTCTCAGCCTGGAGCATGACTAATAGAAACATGGTTAGCAGATCTTCTGCAGATCAGCAGTCCCCTCCACTTATCCCCAGTTCAGATAGGCAGATACCAGAGAGGAAAGGTGGCATTGAATCCTAACCTCCTGGGCTTTGGTGATTTAAAAGCAACACTCAAAAGCAAGCCCTTATGCTGTACCCCTTAAACTTATATAGTGTTAAGTACATACCTCAATAAGACTGAAAGGGGAAAAAAAACAAAAAACAAAACCAAAAACCCCCCAAACCAAAAAACTAACACTCTTTGCCAAAGGTTTGCAAAGTTAGTAACATTAAAATCCAAAATAAATGTATGAATAGTCTTTCCTGTGAAAGAAAAAAAAAAACTTCAAGGGCACTTAGAATCTCACATGACAAAGGAAGATATCCCTCCCATTTATTTATTTATTTTAAAATTTAATTTAATTTTTTTCAGTGTTCCAAAATTCATTTGTTATGCACCACACCAAGTACTCCCTGCAATACATGTCCTCCGTAATACCCACCACTAGGCTCACCCAATCTCCCACCCTCTACCTCTCCCAAACCCTCAGTTTGTTTTTCAGAGTCCACAATCTCTCATGGTTTGTCTCCCCCTCCGATTTCCCCCAACTCACTTCTCCTCTCCATCTCCCAATGTCTTCCATGTTATTCCTTATACTCCACAAGTAAGTGAAACCATATGATACTTAACTCTCTCTGCTTGACTTATTTCACTCAGCATAATCTCTTCCAGTCCCGTCCGTGTTGATACAAAAGTTGGGTATTCATCCTTTCTGATGGAGGCATAATACTCCATTGTATATATGGACCATATATCTTCTTTATCCATTCTTCCATTGAAGGGCATCTTGTTTCTTTCCACAGTTTGGTAAATGTGGGCATTGCTGCTATGAATATTGGGGTACAGATGGGGTACATCTGTATCTTTGGGATACCCAGTAGTGCAATTGCAGGGTCATAGGGTAGCCCTATTTTTAATTTCTTTTTTTTTTAATTTATTTATTTATTTGACAGAGATCACAAGTAGGCAGAGAGGCAGGCAGAGAGAGAGGAAGGGAAGCAGCCAAGCAGAGAGCCTGATGCGGGGCTCGATCCCAGGACTCTGGGATCATGACCTGAGCCGAAAGCAGAGGCTTTAACCCACGGAGCCACCCAGCTGCCCCTCTATTTTTAATTTTTTAAGGGATCTCCACACTGTTTTCCAAAGTGGCTGCACCAACCTGCATTCCCACCAACAGTTAAGAGGGTTCCCCTTTCTCCACAACCTCTCCAACATTTGTTGTTTACTGTCTTGTTAATTCTAACGGGTGTAGGGTGGTATCTCAGTGTGGTTTTGATTTGAATCTCCCTGATGGCTAATGATGATGAGCATTTTTTCATGTGTCTGTTAGCCTTTTTTATATCTTCTTTGGACAAGGGTCTGTTCATGTCTTCTGCCCATTTTTTGATGTGATAATCTGTTTTGTGTGTATTGAATTTGAGGAGTTCTTTATAGATCTTGGCTATCAGCCCTTTATCTATAGTGTCATTTGCAAATATCTTCTCCCATTCGATGGGTTGCCTCTTTGTTTTGTTGACTGTTTTCTTTGCTGTGCAGAAGCTTTTGATCTTGATGAAGTCCTAAAAGTTCATTTTTGCTTTTGTTTCCTTTGCCTTTGGAGACATATCTTGAAAGAAGTTGCTGTGGCCAATGTCGAGGAGGTTACTGCCTATGTTCTCCTCTAGGATTTTCATAGATTCTTGCCTCATGTTGAAAAAGAAAAACAAAACTGGGGTTATCACGTTGCCTGATTTCAAGCTTTACTATAAAGCTGTGATCACCAAGACAGCATGGTACTAGCACAAAAAGAGACACATAGACCAGTGGAACAGAGTAGAGAGCCCAGATACAGACCCTCAACTCTATGGTCAAATAATCTTCAACAAAGCAGGAAAAAATATGCAATGAAAAAAGACAGACTCTTCAATAAATGGTGCTGGAAAAATTAGACAGCTATGTGTAGAAGAATGAAACTGGACCATTCTCTTACACCATACACAAAGATAAACTCGAAATGGATTTTCTTTTTTAAATGAAGATATTTTTCTTAAAAAAAAAAAAAAAAAAGAGCAAACAATAAAGCAAATCAACTCTAGGATAAACAGAAAAGAACCAGAAAAGAAAAGTTATCTTAAGAATTGTTCTGCATTGGAAAACTATGTATCTAGTTATAATAGTATAACTATGTATCTAGTTATAATAAACTCTTGGGTTTTGTGCCTTCTAGAACAATGTATTGACAGAACACGGAAGACCAGATGATGGTTACAGAGCAGCATCCATGCTATCAATTTTCTCATACTCAGTTAAGCTATGGATGACAGAAGATGGTGAAGGTGGGGTGGGGGAGAGTTTAGTATGTTAAGCCAATAGCTTAACATACTAAAGGACAAGTAAACAACGTTCTGTATGGTGGATAGAACAAGGAGTCCAGGTCGTATCAGTAGGCAATAAAAATAAAAGAAAGACTTGCAAACTGGAACAATGAGAGAAGGCAGGGTGGGTGGTGGGTACTGTGGAGTGAGGTTAATAGTGAAGTTCATGGGAAATGTCAGGAGTGGGTGAGGAGCTCCTGGAATATCTTGACTGGAGAACTATCAGGAGAATGGGAACAAACAGTCAGAGGTTGAGTCTGGTGGCAGAAGCGGCTAGGGCTGGGGACTAGCGTGACTGCATGTATGGCTTTGATAAACAGATCTCAAAAGTTAGCATTGAAAAAGAAATGCTGTAGAAAACATTCTCTAGTTATATTCCTTTAAATCCCTTCACACCTGTTTTTTGTTGTTGTTTTTTTGTTTTCGCTGGTGGTGTTTTTAGTATATATGGGCTTGGAAAGAGAGTGTTTGTCTAAGTATGTATAAGAGGAGCAAGGTTGTCATTTTTCAAAATGATGATACCAAAATGACCAGGACAATGCCACTTTGACTTCAGAGAGCCAGAAGAGACTCTCAACAACGCTGAGGGCCGCCATATCTGGAGGTGTGGTGAGGAGGGTGGGGGCTGCTGAGTTGGAGGGAGGGGCTCAGCTTGCACCAGCAGGACCAGCACCTGGAATAGGAGATGAGTTGAATTATTTCTTAGAATATGCGGTGGAGGAGGAGTGGGGGAGTGTGGTTACAACTACTGGCAACCCCACCACCCTCCCCCAACATAGATGCAAAGCAGTCGTATTCTCGGTGGGGGGAGGCGGAGAGCCCCAAATTGATTGAGAAAACCTGGAATTGATTAGATCACTTCTGAATCAGATGGAATGAGGAACTGAAACAGAGCTTAAGTTGAGTTAAAGAAAATTACGTTTCTTACGCCGCTCACGGAAAGATTCATACACGCACATGTTGCTGGTGGGTCGGGGAGGCTGGGCACTGTAGCCCTAGAGTACTTTTTATATCCAAACCCCACACAGGGGAGGGCAGGGGGTTGATTCACTTAAATAATCAGGAACATAGATGGCACAAGGAGGTAGGTACCAGAAGGCCCAGGGGGAGTAATTTTTGAAATTTTAAGAAGGGTATCCGTGGATTACTTGGGAGTGTGGGAAGGGGAAAGTTTACCTGGAAGAGATGCTAGTTGAGCTTGGCCTTGAAAAAAGGGTCTAATTAACCCTGTTCTAGTTTTATTGTATGTTTTATTGTGTGTATATAGATAAATGATGGAAGCCTGGTTAACATGTGCAGTTTATTATTAGGATTAACAAGAGAAAAATTTAAATTTAGGTACAAGAATTCTTAGTCATGTTAATTTTTTTTCTTAGTCATGTTATTAAATAATATAGGTTCCTTCCAAAGAAATTGTGAAGATCATTCTTACCAGAAATATTTAAAATTCAGAAATTGGAAATGTTTGTAGCCTACATAGGTGGAAAGCTTTTGTCCTTGGTGGCAAATCAGCACATTAATAAGTCTCTGAAGCTTCTATAATCAAAACAAGCTGGAAGTTTGTTTTGACCTCAGAGAGTTCTTAAAATTGATATTCTGTGTTCCTGTTTGTGTCTGTTGTAAAATTTGTGTGTGTCGAAGCAGAATTTTCGAGATAAGAAATGACTATTTCCTTTTATTTGGGAGAAGAAAGTGGCTTTTATTCCATGGTCGAGACAAGAAAAGATAAAACTGTTCTTCTACTTTCCATTTGGTGCACTATCTTCTAATTCACAAAAGACAGAAAGGGGAAAGTTAATGGAGATTACAGAGTAGGGGGCAGTTTCTGTACTTTTTCTGGGCGGCTTCTGCTTGAAGTCCCTGGGTAATTTTAACTAATGTAGCGAAATTATGGGCTAATGAAGCCTTTGTATTATTAGTCTTCCATCTTAGCCTCTAGTCTTATGTAGTGTAAATTGGTGACTTCTCTGAGGGTGAAGAGTGGCTGGGTCTATCTGTAGCTAAAATTATCTGGTTTAGAAGTTGCAGTACTAACCAAACTAGTATGAGAGTATGCCCTTAACTTTCCAGGCATATTTGTAATTTGGATAACTAATTTAAGCTTTTGAAGATCTACCCAAATAGATTTGGGTAGGTAGATGCAGCTGTGATTTTGCATGCTCTTTTGATTTCTCTCTGTGTTTCTTTTCACTCAAGGGATAATTTGAGTTCCTGTAATGGCCAGGTGCTAGGGATATTACAAGTGGGCAAACAGATTTGCCATTATCTTGATGGGGCTTGTATTTTAGTGAGGAAACAATATGAATATAGATAAACTAAAGAAACAAAAATGATTACAAATTGTGATAAGGTGTTTTGTTTTAGGAAATAAAAAGTTTTGGGATGATTCAGTACTCAAGTAACGTTTCCTTGAGGGTATTTAGGCTGGCCTGTGAAAAGTCGAAAGGAAAATGTGTGTGAAGAGTTAAATGAAGAATGTTCTAGAAGCAAAGGTAGCAGATGCAAAGGCCCTGTGGTTAGTGAGCTGCCAGTTCATAGGAAGCAAGGGAATAGTGGTATAAGATGTGGATTGCATTGTCAACAGAGGCCAAATTATGTGGAGTCTTAGGCCATGACATGGAGTTGGGCATGATTTTAGGCAGTAAAAGAATCATGGAAGGACCACAGTAGTACACATGTTAGTGCTCTCCCTCCACTCCAAAGGCTTCATACCTTATGGTGTGCTTTCCCCCTCTAAGCCCTAACTGTAACCAGGCTATTGGAACAACTTCTTTGCCATTATGCACAGAGAATTGGAAGGAAGCACTTCAGACTATACACCTTCTCCCATCTCCCAGCCCCTGATTAATAACTGCCTAGTGATGGACCATTAAGCCCAGATCCTTGCTTTGAGTCTCCTAGAACTCCTCTGAGTCAAGGTGTGACTTATATTCCAGAGGTCCCCTGTGGGACCAGGCAGAAACTATACTCTTCAGGACTGCCTGACATCACACCTTCTTGACTCCCTCCTCTTTGCTGCCAGTTCCCCCACTCCCTTATGGATTCCTCCTGGGAATATTGCCCTAATATAATACTTGCATATACATCTTGGTGTCAGGGTCTGCTTCTGAGAAACTCAGCCTTAGATACTCCTCTATTATTTAGAGGTAGATTAAGCAGAGATGGTTTAATTCCCACTTCTTTCCACTGTATGTCCTTAAACAAATTTTTTAACCTCTCTGTATGTCATTTTCTTCCATACAGTCATTCAGTGAATATTTACTTAGTGTCTACTATGTTCCAGGCACTGTTCTAACATTAGGAGTTCAAGGGAACAAAACACAAAAACACTGATCCTGGCAGAGCTTAAATTCCAGAGTGAGGGAGACAAAACAATAAACAAAACCCAATAAAGAAGCAAGCCCACAAACAAAAAATTAATACAGTGTCTAAGATATTGATAACTTCTAGGGTAAAACAAATCAAGGAGAATTAAGGAAATAGGGAATACTGTAGGGGTAGAAATGGGTGTTGCAATTTCTTTTTATTTTTTAAATTTTTAAATTTAATTTAACTTTTTCAATGTTCCAAGATTCATTGTTTATGTACCACACCCAGTGCTCCCTGCAATATGTGCCCTCTTTAATACCCACCACCAGACTCATGCAACCTCCCACCCCCTTCTCTCCTCCAAAATCCTCAGTTTGTTTCTCAGAGTCCACAGTATCTCATGGTTCATCTCCCCCTCTGATTTCCCCTAGTTGACTTTTCTTTTCCTTCTCCTAATGTCCTCCATGTTATTCCTTATGCTCCACAAGTAAGTGAAACCATATGACAATTCAATCTCTCCACTTGACTTATTTCACTCAGTATAATCTCTTCTAGTCCTGCCCATGTTGATACAAAAAGTTGAGTATTCATCCTTTCTGATGGAGGCATAATACTCCATTGTATATATGGACCACATCTTCCTTATCCATTTGTCTATTGAAGGGTGTCTTGATTCTTTTTACAGTTTGGCAACAGTGGCCTTTGCTGCTATGAACATTGGAGTACAGATGGCCCTTCTTTTCACTACATCTGTATCTTTGGGGTAAATACCTAGTAGTGCAATTCCAGGGTCATAGGGTAGCTCTATTTTTAATTTCTTAAGGAATTTCCACACTGTTTTCCAAAGTGGCTGCATCAGCTTGCATTCCCACCAACAGTGTAAGAGGGTTCCCCTTTCTCCGCATCCTCTCCAAAACTGTTGCAATTTCAAAAGGATGGTCTCTTTGGGAAGAGGTCACTGGAGCCTATGCAATAAAGCAAGGACCTGGGAGGGAGAGGTGCTTGCTGTGTTTGAAGATGGGCCAAAAGGCACAGATGGTTGGAATGGAGCGGGGAAACAAGAAGTAGTAGGAAATGAAGTTAGAGAAGGGTGTGCCAGAGCTTGGAGGATCTTGAAGGCCATTGTAAACATTTTGGCTTTCATTAGCAGAGAGACTAAGTACCACTAAGGGTTTTGAACAGAGCGGTGACAGTCTCACTTAGGATATTAAAAAGTCACTCTGGTTGTTGTGCTGTGAACAGCCTGGGGTTGTGTGGGGCTAGAGTGAACAGATATTGAAAGTATGATTTGCATATAAGGGTCAAGAGGATTAAATGAGCTATCAAATGCAAAGGTTTAAATAATCTTATCTATTATTGTTCTTTAATGTTACCTTCAATAAGAAATATTGATTTTATTGGAAATATTCTTCCTAAGGTCACTGCAATGAAGATATGAACATTTATTCACCATAATCCAGAAAAAAAAAATTGCTAATTAACTTGGGGCCTGGCAAAGAGAAGGGGACCTCTCCTGATCCTTGGCTCAAGACTACATTCAGGAGAGTGAATTAGTTTCCCTGATTTTGACATCAGATATTTGTTCTACTTTGACATCACTGGGAAGAAAAAGTAACTTAAAAGTCTGGGTGAAAAAGGAAAGGTAAGATGTATTGCAGGCAAGTTTTGTTTATTTCATAATTTCTGAGGGTGGGTTTAGTTTGAATAATTCAATAATTAAGTTAAATCCTGCTTAGAACAAGGACAGATGACCTTGAACAAGGGAGGATAGCGGACCCTTCACCTTTTAGGTTCTGTATTTCCTTGTGTTTTAACCGGTTGGGGACTCACTTTCCTTCTAAAACTTAGGCATGTGTTGGGTGAAGTGTTTCTGTGCTATAACATTTTAGCAACCGATTAAAACAGTTGCTGGTCTTCAGAGAACAGAGGCTGTCAATATTTGGCCAAGGATCAAAATGTGGAGTACAAACAAAAATGCTCTTGGAGTTCAAAGAGGAACCATTGTTAACCTGACCAGGCCTCAGATCCTGGGTCCATGGGGAGAAGTGTTTGAGTTAGACCTTGAAGGAAGAGGTGACATGGGATGTGTGGAGAGGGAGGGGTAGCTCTCTCCAAATGCTGGGAGGAACATGGGAAAAGATGAAGAGGTGGGGAGAGGGGAAACCTATGTAATGAATGACAAAGTACCATGTTATGGCTGTGAAAACTGGTTGGATAGATGACTGGAAACCAACTAAAGCTAGGAGTGAGAGTGTTTATACAGATACTGCATTTGTTTTCACTGCTGGAATTTCTGAGTAAAGAAGCACCAATGAGCACTATCTGGCTTTAGATTTTAAGCTCCACTTGGCAGACAGAATGATCTGTGGGTTAGGTTCATTGAATTTTATGGCAATAAACTATCAATAAAACCTAAAAGAGGTGTATGAGACTGAAAATCAGTTTGAGAGGAAGTGTGGCGGAAAGCAGTAGGTAAAGGATGACATGACAACCTGGGTATTTGTAAAGCATATTCTTGTTTTTGCTTGTTTAGGACTTTTAAAAGACTTCCTCAGGTTTCCACTTAGTTTGAAACCCAACATTTAAAATGTAAAATCCTTAGAGACAGAGAGCAAAGTTTGGTAATTCTTTGTCACCATTAACATTCATGTGAATGATTTGCTTGAGACCGAATAGAAAATGAGTCCTTTTATACATCTCTTAGTTTAAAAAATTTTGTTTTCCAAAATTCTGTTCCTTTTTTCTCCTTTTCCCACTAAAGAATGGTTTCTGAAATATTTATGAGAGAGGCAAGTTATAATTAATGGCAGTATACTCTATTACATCAATTTGTCACATTCCTAGTGACACAAAGTCCAATTAACATCCCTGAGGGGTTCATCAAGAAATAAATGCCGTATTCTGCCATCTAATGACAAAACCAAAATATATTATCTCTCCATAATCTCTCCTGGAGCAAAAGCAAAATCCTACTATGCAATGAAAAACATATATCCTGTCAACTCTGTTTGCTTTATTCAGCACAGTATTTCCAGGACCTGGCACGTAGAAGGCATTCAATAAATACTTGTTGAATGAGTGAAGAGAAGGTTACATGAATTAATGGATAAGTGAATTAAAGGCTCTCTCCCAACTCTAGATTATTTCAAACATCAAGTTGTATTCATTGCCTTTCAACTACAGAGCTTCGCTAATTTTTTTTTTTTAATGTCTCCCATTTCCAAGTTTTCTGGAATGCTAGACCTCTTTGGATGGAGTGCTACATTTTCAGTGCTTCTTGATGTAGTGGGAAACCTGACCCTTTTTCAGCTTTTCCAAAGCAGGAGGTTTGCCATCACCACGGGTGCAACTTGTATTTGAAAAATTTGTAGCCTTTTTCAGGGACAATTCAACCAGTTCAAAATAATTATTACTATGACAGATGTATGTCTAAAACATAGGAATTCTTGATCCTCTAAGTATTTTAAATGCTTGCAGATACTCTAGGGTCTTTCTTTCCTCTTCCCTTTTTCCTCTTTTATTTCCCTCCTCCTCCCCTGACTCCCAGTTCTCTCCTTTCTTCTTTGTACAATTAACTACCTTTATCTTGTCATTGGGTCTGGTAGCTTTAATTTTAGAATGTGCATATTTCCCCCAAAGACACATGTCTGGATTGAAATTAGCATATTTCTTAGGAATGGGATTTTTTTCAAATGTAGTCTCTTCTGTGTGGTAACGTGATACCATATGCTATGCTGTTGGAATCTTGGGGATTTTATTTTCCCAAGTTAAGTGATCTACTCTTTGGCAGTAATTTCTTATCACATCATTTTCCACAACCAGGAAAACCATGATTCAGTAGCCTCTTGGATATGGTCTTGCTAGGTAACAGAAATGATGAGGAATAATTTGGTACTTTCTATTGCACTTGTTTTTCCACTTTGTCATTTTGTTCATTCTTTTCCTTGCTGTCTCCCCACCCACGTCACCCCAATGTTGAGATGCCTGTCTGCCAGGTGGAGAAGAGGAACTTTACTGCTTGTGGGAGAGGCCAGGGAGTCCAAATATAATTCCACTCACTGCCTAATTCCAGAGTGGTTTTTGTGCAGGAAGCTAGAGGGTACTCTGAAAAACCTGCTAGCCCCACCAGGCTTTATTCATAGAACTGATACAATTCAGTGAGTCATTGCAGGATGTTTGGGGGATATCAAATTTGTGGTGGCTTCCCTCCCATATTTTATAATCTGAGAATGGAGATTGACATGTTCATAAATTTTATAACATAAGATAAAAAAAAAGTCACTTTCAAGTGAGATAATAAAGATAATAAATGGAAAAAGTTCATCCTGAGGAATAAAGGAAGACCATATAGAAATTTAGGCATTTCCTTTTCAGATGCAGCTATCCTAGAGAAGTAATTTACTAGAGCATTATTTGTGACAAATAATTGATCTCTCATTAATGTATTATTTTATCCACTGTTCTAGAAGAGCAGAGAGAAAGGCCCAAAGGGAGCAGTTCTAAAAACAGAAAATTTGGGGGGCACCTGGGTGGTTCATTTGGTTGAGGGTCTCGCTCTTGATTTCAGCACAGGTCATGATCTCAGGGGCTTGGGATTGAACCCCACATAGGGCTTCTTGTTCAGTAGGGAGTCTGCTTGTCACTTTCCCTTTGCCCCTCCATCTAGCTAGTGTACAAGTGTGTGCTCTCTCTCTCTCAGATAAATAAGTAAAATCCTAAAAAAAATTAAAAAATAAAAAATACAGAAAGAGAAGGGAAGAGTGTTTCTAGAGGAGCTGACAAGGGAGCAGGTGAGTCAGGATCTAAGGTGGAACCTAGGAGGAAGGATCTGAGTAGGTCAAGGGTATCATGTGGGATGAAGTTAGGAGAAGGGGAGGCTGGAGATAGAAGAAAGTGGTGAGAAGCAAGATGTGAAAAGAATCGGTGGCACATCCTGTTCTGCTGAGGTCATCATTTTTACATGAGCAGTGTGTCTGGGAGGTGGGAAGCAGCTATGTATAGAGCTGCTCCCCCAGGAAGACAGAAAATGAATGTACTTCTTGCCTCTTTAAGTGCTCCCCTGAAATTATTTAGGCTGCCCCCTCATCCCTCCTAGAGGAGGCAGACTGATAAGCAGTAATGGGGATGTTCTCAGGGTATCCAAGTGTTGTTTCTTGAGTCACATGATGCTCTCAGTGACTTGGGAGTCCTGTTTTAGTGTTTTGATAATCCCTTGAGTTTTAAATTAATTAGTGATTTTTGGAATGGGTATGAAAACATTTTCTTATAGATAATACACTACCTGCTTTTTAATGTAAGGTCTGTAAAATTCAAGTGGGTACAGAAATTGACCATGTCCTAGAGGGAACCCTTGCTGCTCCTTTTGAGGCAGAATACCAAGTTGGTCTGATTCAGTAGCATTTTTACAATAAAACAAGAATTTTCCCATTTTTGTGTTTTGGGTTTCTCTAATGTGCATATATTTACTGGTAAACACATCTAAACATTTTGGTTTTTCTGTTATTTCTTGTGAAGTGTGATTTTACCCTACGACTTTATTCACCAGTTGCAAAGGTGTTAAAACGTAAAGTCTAAAAACCTTAATTTGGGGTTGTCTATGTCTAAAAACCTTAATTTGAGGCCTATTTCTATTAATATAGATTTGAAGAGAACATGAACATGTGGATAATATTTTGGAATGTAATACATTGCGCCCTGGGAAGTCATTTAAACCTAAATTTAGACCAACATTCTGAGAATCCGAGAAGCGTGGAGGAGATGGAATCTCCATGGGAAAGAGAGAGAATCCTTTTTTCTTGTTCAAAAGGCATGTGGGTTGATGTATTTTTATCTTTTTTCTTTTTTTGTCTATGACAGTGTTGGCTTGGTGGATTGGTGAATGTTAATAAAACACACGTATTTCTATGTGTTAGTAAAAATATGGACAGTAGACCTATTTTGTGAAGTTAAGGGCATAGATTCATCAGAGTAAGATTTAGATACTTCTTTAGAACACACTTTCCTTGCTTAATTTAACTGCTGGGAATGACCATTACTGCTAGTATTTCATGTGTATCTCTACATACATGCAAGACAGTGTTATGTGCTGTATGGAAGACTTTTGCCATTCTTCCTGGACACTTGTGCTCTTCTTATATTTCATGAATTCTAACTCCAGTGAGCCTCCCCCTCCCACTATAGAAAGAGAAATCTTTCTCTGTTCCTCCATTTCACTGGAGTTCAGGGATTTGACCATTGTACTTGGGCTCTCCCCGTCAGAAGGTAGTGATGAAACAAAACGTGCCAAAGAAAATTCATTCTGCTTGTGTGTTAGTAGATATTGCCACCTCTGCATATCCCAGGGCTTTCAGTGCCCAGTGTGGTGCTGGCTTTGCTCTTCCTGCTTAATGGGGGTAGATGGAGTGACTTCACCTTCAAGGGGCTGCATGATGGAGTGATTAAAAGTATTAGACCCAGTGGGTACCTGGGTGGCCCAGTCGGTTAAGCATCTGTCTTTGGCCAGGATCCTGGGATCAAGTCCCATGTTAGGCTCCCTGCCTGGTGGGGGATTCTGCTTCTCAGACCATACCATGGCTCATGTTCTCACTCACTTGCTCTCTCTCAAATAAAATCTAAAAAAAAAAAAAAAAAAAAGTGTTAGACTTTGGAACCAAATGACTACATGGGATTGAATCCCATATTGGCCATTTGGCAGCTTTGTTGATCTTGGGCCACCTAACTGCTCCTGGATCCAGTTTCATCCTCTGTAAATTGGGAATAAGAGTCACTACTACCTTGAATTATAAAGATTGACTCAGTTAATATTTGTAACATGCTTAGAATGGTGTCTGAATCCTAGTAAACTCTAGTAATGGGGTAAAAATTTCTCCAGAAAGTCAATTTCAAATGAATCAGTGAGAGAAAATAAGATGGAGTTGTGTTTACACCCATGAGACTTGCCTATTTAAGTTAATACCTATAGTTCCTAACCTTTGTTCCAAGCACAAGAAAGGGTGTGGCAGGATGTTTTAAATTTTTGAGGGAAATGCTGTGATACATGACATCTGTTAGACAACATAAGAGTAGTTCACAGCTTCATTAGTTTGGGCTATATTCTTTGAAAATGTAATATATTTGCCAAGCTGGATATTTGGCAGTGGTAAAAAGCAAGTACCATGTGAAAAAGGAAATGAGACTGTCATTTCCTAACCTGATTCCAAGATTTGAGAGCTTGCGCGGTGTCCCATAGATGCATATTTCCCATTAGTAAATGTCTATTCAAGAATAAAGTAAAATTAATTTTTCTTTCAACAATATATATATATTTTTCTAAACAGCTACTAATTTGTTAGGGCCTAAATGTTAATTAAATTGTTTAAACTTAACTACTTAATCCATAGAACTGTTAGGTATTTCTCTTGGTCTAAAGACATTGTAAAAATTACTCTGCCAACCAGGATGCTGTACACCAAGCAAGTCTGGGACCTTGAGTAGAGCCCCATTTTTTTTTTTTTTTTCAGCAACAAGCAGAATTCTCAGACTGGCACAGTGATTTGTGGAGTATGGAGAATATTAGGGGCCAAGTGGAAATTATTAGAGTTTCCCCTTCCTCCAGAAATAGAAACCTAAAGGAATAGCACATCTCTATGGAGAACTGTAGAAACTATTGTTGCCTTAAAGACTTGAAAGATGGAGGAACAGTGGTACTCAGAATATCTTCGGTTATCTCACTTTTCTGGCCAATACTGGAGGCTGATGGGTCATAAAGAATTATAGCTTGAGTTTGGAGTACTTCTATTGAGTTCTCTGAATGTTATTACTTCGAGATTACATTAAATCAGATTTCCAACTAGAAGGCTTGTAGACAACACCAGTAGTGTAAATTTAGGAAAAGATGCATGTAATGCTTGGCTTGTGATTACAAATTCTCCCAGGACCACTGTTGAGACAGGATTTTTTTCCTTGTTGTGCTGTATTGGTTGTTGTCAGTTTGGCACCAATGTCACCAGTCCCTTCTAACTTCTGAATTCAAGTTTACCGATGAGAAAAACGTGGAAAAGTTTTGGATGAGGGGATGAGTAGAACTGATTATTCCTTGAAGATTGTAAGGTGATGAGATGCCATACGTCGGTCAGTGCAGTTGGTTTCTGCAGATATCACAGCTGATACAGAGCTCTGCACAAGTCGTGGGGGATGCCCCAGACATCATTCTGAACCCCAACACCGCAGTGGCTATGGACATCACGATCTCTCCACAGTTCCTGCCTGGCAAGTCCTTCTGGGTCTGGACACATGAGTTCCTTAGACTCTCCCTGCCCTCATCTTTGGCTTTTCTTCCATGCCAGTACTTTGCACTCAAGCTATTAGTGACTCTCTCATCCTCTAAATTCCCCTTTCCAGAACTTCATTCCTAGCATCTCCATGTAAGCCATGATTCCTTTTTTAAAACTGCTACACCCCTTATCATGGTTCTGTTTCACTGATAAACAATTTCATAGGAATCTGGAATTGGTTTTTGGCTCTGAGTAGATTTAAATGCATTAATAGCTTCACTGTCAGTGATAAATGGGGGTCTGGTAGTCCATAACTGAGCGCGGCCAGATAGGTACTTAAGTGATCACCCTCTGTTCACCTGGAGCCAACTATTGACAGACAATAAGGAAGGGTGACAGGTAGTTGCTGCAACAGAGAATTCTAGTAGGAACAAAGAGTATAAGATTGATGAGTGAGTTTGTTGCTTCCAAGTATGCTGAAGAACTTAGACAAAGAAAATGATGAGATTGGTGCCTTATATTACAGGTTAAGTCTTGGATAGAGAAAAAAACCTTTCTTGACTGCCTTGAAAGAAATCTTTCTTGTGTACCACATGGTCTAGATCCTGCAGATGGCTGAATCACAACATGAATGGAGTTCATAGCCTCATAAGATAATGCATTTTAAGTTGGCACATTAACTGGGAGAGAGTGGAACCTGGAAGATTGAGATGAGGACATCTGGTCTTATTTCAAATTCTTCTGAGCCTTTCTTCCTGGAAGAAATATCCTTTTTCTCTTGTCCGAGGAAGTTAGCCTTCCCTTACTTGAAGAATCCATAAAGAATTCTTAGGTCTTCTAGAGAAATGCAGATTGTTCTCAACTCACCTTCCCTATCTCTGAGTTTGTAAACCTGTGACAGAATTTAATATTAACTGGTTCCAAGGAGAGAGGTTCAAAAATGATCCGAGATGATCTGAAATGATTGCAAGATTTTGAAAATTTGTATTGGCTAAAACATAAATAATATGTATGGAAATGAATCCTAACTTTGGTAGGCCAATGTGGAAAGAAAACTGGGTTGGTCTAGTCTGAAGGTATTGACATGCATGTACCAACTAGAAACTCTGGTGTCAGTGTATTAACTTCAGCAGCACATGTGGCCTTAAAAACCTGCTTGGCTCTTTGACTGAAAGGTAGATCCAACAGTTTCACCCATTAAATGAAAATGTGATGCCAGAACATCCTCCGTGGACTGTAGGGAAAGGCATGCAAAAGCTTTGGGGGATAGGAATTATTGTGTACACACTGCTCAGATACCCCTTAACTATGAATCCTTTGCCATGCACCAAGGCTTTGAAAATATGTCCATGTGGGGAAAACCGGATCCTTCAAGGGCTTTGTAGTGGCTGTTCTCTACCACGGTGGTTCTTCAGTAGTGGCTATTGGAGCTTGGGTAATTAATGACATTTTGGCTCTCACATGGGTCCAGTGAATCCATAAACCTACCTGTTGGTTAATTTTTTTTTTTTAATATTTATTTATTTATTTGACAGAGAGAGATCCCAAGTAGGCAGAGAGGCAGGCAGAGAGAGAGAGAGGAGGAAGCAGGCTCCCCGCTGAGCAGAGAGCCCGATGCGGGACTCGATCCCAGGACCCTGAGATCATGACCTGAGCCGAAGGCAGCGGCTTAATCCACTGAGCCACCCAGGTGCCCCCTGTTGGTTAATTTCCCAGGTTCAGAAGCCAGATCTGGAATAGAAATATTCAGCAATTAGCAGAATACCATAGTGACTTATTGACCTATGGGGTGAGAGCTAACATTGTAGGAAAGGATAAGTAGAAGTCCCTAGAGCCCATACCACAATAGTAAAGTAATTTCACATTTCTGAAAGGACCACAGACATGAGTGCCCTCATTGATAACTTGCAGCTGACCAAGCAATTATTCCATCATATTGCCATTCAATTCACCTATTGGGCCTAGCAGAGGACTAGTGAATTTTAAGAATGTGAGTAGATTATTATACACTTAATTAGATAATGATGCTCATTGAAGCTGCTGCTTCAGCTGTGGTTTCTTTACTTGGAAAAAACCAACACAACACTTATCTTTCCTGCTAGTGTGCTAATAGACAAACTATACATTATATTATAGTAGGGCTAATTGGTTTGGATTACCTGAGGGCAATAGGGTTGCCATTAATCACTGAAGGCAGAGGGGAAAGGACAGAGAATGGGTATAACCAAGCATCCTGAGGTGTGCATTGAAGTCCTCCCATGCACAGTGGTAACTGGTGACGGCTGGCTGGCATAGCTTCATTCAGGCAGGACTCAGATCCCTAAGGGACGGTTTCGTGACCTCAGATGAAGACAACAGCAAGTTGTGTTACTGGCTTAGGAACAAAAATGGGCAATGTACATTGTAAAAGAAAAATCATAAGTATCACCTATAGTTTTGGGACTCAGAGAAAAAAATGGACTGATGTATAAAATATATGTATTTAAGGATACATGCTTTCCTCTGGTGCCCTGTAATTGTATAGAGAGTTATGGTGATGGAAATTTTTGTAATCCACAGTTTATATCTTATTTGCTATGAGACTGTAAAGTAAAGGAGGAATAAACTTATCCCAGAGATCCCGACTTAGAGCTGAATTGCTTGAAAGTTTCTATACAAGGAGGAGGAATGTATGAGACAGTTGAGACACCACCTTCTCTGTCTTTTTTTCTTTACATCCTTTTTAAGTTAGGGTCATTGCAACTCAATGAGCAGGCCTCTCCTTGTGGAAAGCAGAAACTGATTTCTCCCACTTCACCATAGCCAGGTACAGATAGGTGTCCCAGGGGTGGCCAGTGGGGTGGGTGCACTCCTGCCGGTCTTTGAAGCTAGCTGTGTAGAAGAAGAGATCCGACAATATCCTTCCTGGTTTGGATGATAGGATATATACCCGGTTTCTCAGAGGTAGCAGTGACAGAGTCTCCAATGATCACTTCCTGTGCCCAGAGAGCGATTCTGATATGAGTGCAAGCACGGTGCTGCAGAGCAGTGGGAATGGCCGTGGGGCCCGGGCTGCTCTCCAGTCTGACGCGGGGCCCTGCCTCTGACTAGAGGGCCTCTGTGGTGGTTGTTCTGGTTTTCTTATAGTTCATGTAGTCACTTAAAAAATAAAACTATTTTTTTCTTTTCTGCTTCATAGATGGAGTTGGCTTCTGTTTTTGTTTTTTGTTTTTTAACAACTAAGAATACAGTGATTTTTCGTGGATTGTCTTTGTTTTACAGGTAACTTAGATAACTTACTCCAATCACTATGCTTGTTGATAAGACTAAGTTGTGTGCTTGTATTTAGTTTTTTATAATTCATATTTATTTTCACTTCTAACTGATTATATAAATATTATATATAAAACCAGGATTTCTTTCCCTATGTTTTATTTGCATCTTTTTTTTTTCTTAGACAAAAGTACAACATAACTGTGAAGCTGAACACATTTGGGAGATAGCTGCCTTTGTATAGCAGGAGGCAATAGGGAAGTGTTAAAAATAACGTAAAGTCTAATGGAGTGACAAAACAAGGCCACAAATGTACTTACTCTAAGTCAGACGCTGACAACTTCATTCACAGTCAGTTGCTTTGGGTATAGACATGATTTCAAAATTTAGAATTCTGCTTTGTGGTGTCAGTTATGATAGTAGTCATTTAAAGAGGCATAATGATAGTCCTAAATATATCCTCAGAAGGGAAGATAACTTTAAATCAATAAAATTGTTTCTGTATTACTTCATTAATATTTATGTTCTCAGATCCAATATTGTGATGAATATTTCACATGGATAAATACAATGTGACCTATTGGGCAGAGAGATACATTTCTTTTTTTTTTTTTTAAGATTTTATTTTATTTATCTGACAGAGAGAGAGGTAGAATCACAAGCAGGCAGAGCAGCAGGCAGAGAGAGCGAGAAGCAGGCTCCCCACTGAGCAGAGAGCCAGATGTGAGGCTAGATCCCAGGACCCTTAGATCATGACCTGAGCCACCCAGGTGCCCCTGAGAGATACATTTCTGATGAGGGTTTAAGAGAATTAGAATGTTTTTTTTTTAAAACCCAGTATAGCAGAATTATTATTTACCCAAACAACATTTTTTTAGGTCAAGCAATCAAACTTTCAAGTTGTATGGAAAAAAAGATTATGTTTGTTATAAAAGACCTCTTTCTAACACATTCTAGCATTGTTGTTTGTCTGTACTATATTGACAGTGTTTGAGAATAAAACTCTGAAGATAATTTATCTTATTTACCATTGAAATGCACTTTTAAAATTCATGAGATGACTCTGAAGACCAAGTATACTTCAGATCCATCATTCTTTTTGGCATCTTCTGTACACAAGGCACTAAGTCAACCACCACTGAGTGAATCAGGCAGCAGGCATATGACTCTCTGCCCCACATTGAGCCAAAACAGGCTGATACTTCTTCTAGTCGTACTCTAGCATGGAAGTGCACTCTCTCGGCCCAAGTCTGTAAAATGGGTTTCGCTTTTTATTTCTTTTCTTTTCTTTTTTTAAGATTTTATTTATTTATTTGTTTATTTACCAGAGAGAAAGCATATGCAAGCACAAGCATGGGGAGAAGCAGGCAGGGGGAGAAGCAGGCTCCCTGCTTAGTAGAGAGCCCAATGCCAGACCCTATCCTAGGACCCTTGGATCATGACCTGAACTGAAGGCAGATGCTTACCTGACGTCCAGGTGTCCCTTAGCTTTTATTTCTGACATACACTTGGTGGAAGAAATTTAGCAATGCACTAGGATCCATTCGAAGGCAGGCAACAGTCACATGTTCTGGTTTTTGTTTTGATAGAATATGCCCTGACCTGAACATGAGACGCTAACTGAAGCATCCTTCAGTCTCGTGAATCAGTGCAGCCATGGATATAATCCTTTATGGAAGCCAAATGAAAGGAATGGTTTTGTTCTCTTAGAACTTCAGTGATGATCCCCAGGTAGATCACTCCTAGGCTTGTATTTCTATCTTTGGTATCTCTCGTGAGGTTCTTATATACACTTCCAACAGACAGAGTAGAAGTCTCTTTGTTGAGTTGTGTCTTCCTTCTTCAGGAAGTGTAATAGTCGTTGGAGGGAGTGGAGGTTTGGGGTCTGCTGAGAGGGGTAGGTGGCAACAGGAGGAAAGGTTTACTGCTTTATCTTTCATAACTATTAACTTCATCTCTTCTGTAACACAATTCAGATACTTAGTGAGCACTTACATGTTAGAAGAGGATAAATGTTCTGGTGACAAATATGGACCGAAGGCATCCCCTTGTTAAAAACAAACCTGGGCATGAGAGAGGTCAGTTCCATGACTGTGGTTTGAAGGTCTTCAGTGCTCCACGGTGAGAGGGCATGTGACAGAGGATGGGAAGTTTCCGAAAGCTTTGAGAGACAGAGTGCTATTGCACCATGATAAATGATTGTTACCAAATGGAGGAAATGGGGTGCATCAGCTGTTTATTCTGTTCCCTCCCTTCCCATTCTTGTCAGGTGCTGTAGGATCCTATGTATTTGCATTGCTCACCACGGAAATGCTTTCTGGAATAGGATGGTGCTGCTGTGAAGGGAAGAGCACAGTGTCCTCACCACACAGTGTTCCTCTCGTAAGTAAAGCTCTTGGTTGATCTTAATGGGTCAGAGCTCTTAAAGCAGAAGGAGCTTCAACTCTTAAAGGCACAGGGAGGGGACCAATGATCAAATACCTTCAAGATTTTTCAGTTACTGTGGCCAAGATGAGTGTAAATGATGCCCTTTTTGAATAATAACAATTTAAGTCGCATCTCTTATTAAATGTATTTATTAACCATGAGAACATTTTATTACATGGCTACCGCATGCGATGCTATTTTCATCAGGTGCCCATGGTTAGGTGTTTGCAGATAGTTGTCTCCAGGAAACCACTGAAAGTTAATCCCCAAAAATCCAGTCTCCTTGGCTTCATAGCCAAATTTGCAGGAAATTTAAAGCATAATACACATTTTGGAATGGCAGTGCTGTATTTCAGAAGGTCAGAAAGCCAAGATGTTCATTGAAATAGCTTTGTTGTTAATATACTGTATATGGAAACTGTTAGGCATAATATATTCAGTAGCCAAAGAACTCTGTTTTCTCCCAATAATTTGAAACCAAAGAGTTAAGAACACAGAATGCACCTAGAGGCAAGAAAGAATGGTACTTTGTTGCTACTGAATTCACAAATCTATTAGGAAACTTCAGTTTAGTCCTGTTTATCAGGAGTGAAACTTTTCTGTTTCTACAGTAGAAAAATGACATCAATTTAGCTCTGTACTTTGCCAACCCCCGCCTGTCACATTTTTTGAATTATCACAGTTGTCCATCAATTGTGTCACGGTGGAGTAGAAGATTGGGCCGTGGGTTGCGTCCTGTTAAGGATATATACAGCTTTCCATAAAACATTCATAAGGATATTGCTCTCATTCTTTTCTGTAGGATAACTTTTTTGTTTGCTTTATTTTTGTTGTTCTTTAACTTTTAGAGCAACGTGAACAGTTTCCTAGTCACGAGGACCTTCATGAAGACCTTTTAGAACGTTCTTACTTTCAGAGACTTCACAATCTTGGAATGAGGCCCTGTTCCTCCCACAGTTCAGCCTGTATTCCTTAAACCGAGCTAATTGTCTGAGGTCACAGGACTCTATTGATGGTTTTGCATGTCCAAATAGTTATTGTGAATTCTGCCCAGAGTAATGGATCAAAATAGGCAGTTAATTCAAGGTTTGAAAAATTAATGTAATCTGCAATTTTAATGGTGCAAGGAAATTTAAAGGTCTCTTAGTTCAACACATTTATTTTGCAGATGAGAAAACAAATGTCCAGGAAGGCTTTACATTTTGCCAGGGGTCATGTAGCCTGTTAATGGCAGAGCTGGTGTCAGAGAAAAGATTTTTACCTCGTAATTCAAAGCTCTTTCTTTTAAATTATGAAATGTTAAGCCACAGTGAAAAGCCCAGAGAATAACCTGATCCACACTTATGTATCCACCCAGTTTTGTCAAATCTTACCCTTTTTGTTAGACTTCCTTTATTTTTTTTGAAGAAAAAGCCAGATTCAATAAAGCCCCTTGTATAATTTATACTATAATATTTCTCATACTGACTTCTAAATTTGCTATTGTTATGAGAAGATGCATAGATACTACTTCTCTTTATAGTATATGGTTGTTTGACATGGGTTAGAACAGTATCTAAGTAGTATCTTACTTTTTATATTCTTCTGAAGCTTTTTATTGCCTACCATTGTTTTTGAGATTTTCTTTTTTATTGTTATTAATTTTTAAAAATTTTTTATAAACATATAATGTATTTTTATTCCCAGGGGTACAGGTCTGTGAATCGCCAGGTTTGCACATTTCACATCACTGTTTTTGAGATTTTCTTAATGCTGAAGTACATAGCTATGGTTTATTCATATGGTAAAATATATTGCAATGTTTTCCTTTTGAGGTATATTTAGATTTTAGAAAAAGGACTATCATAAGCCATGCTTTAGTAATAAATGTTTTTGGTATGTGTCTTCTCATGCACAAGTGCATAGATTTGTTGATTCTATATTTAGAAGTTGTAATGTTTCAACATTACGCAGTATTGTCAAATGACTCTCCACAGCGCTGTACAGCAGTGTTACATAATTCTAACAGCAGTGTTACGTAATGCTAATCTGATGGCTAGATCATGGTTCTTCATGGGTTTCTTTCATCTGTGTTTCCCATGTTAACTGTAAAGTTGATTATCTCTCTCTCTCTATCTATCTATCTATATATAGGTAGATAGATATAGATATAGATAGATATTTATCCATTGACTATTGCTGAAACAATATAGGGCAACCAACCAAGCCAGAACTCAGAGGCAGTCATTTATTTTCTGTGGGTCTGCAGGCCACCTGGTACGGCTCTGCTTCAGGACTAGGTCTGTGGCTCCACATTTGTTCCATGTGTCTCTTATCCTCCTTGGGCCAGTGAGCCAGCTAGTGATTCTCTTCTTGCACCAAAGTCAGGAGCACTGGAGTGCAAAATCCATTAGTCAAAGCATTTCAGGTTTTTCTTGGGACACTCTGCTTATGTCCCTTTGACCAAAGCAAAGCCCTTAGCTGAATCTGACATCCAAAACGAGTGGGGAATACTCCTCCCTTGTGAGACTATGGCATAGGCACATAACTACTGCAGGGGAGGGAAGAATTGTCACCAACATATTTATTGGTCATTTGGTTTGATCTTCTGTGAATTGCTGGTTCATAATCTTTGCTCATTTTGTCTGGGGTTGCTTATTACATTTTTACTTATTGCTTTGTAGTTATTCTTTATATATTCTGATTGTTATCAATTACAAGATTATGAAAATCATGATGTGGCTTATCTTTTTGTTTATGATATTTTTCTTGTAAAGAAGTTTAAAATTTCACTGCAGCCTAAATACTTACAATCTTTTCCTTTATGGTTTGGGTTCATAGTGTTTTGTTCTAGAAAATTATCTCTATTTTTAGGTCATTGATATATTCCCCAGTGTTATCTTCTAAAATTTTAAAGTTTAATTTTTACACCTAGGTCCATGATTTGTTCAGAACTTTAAAATTTTTTCTAATACTTATTCTTATAAATTTTCTTACATATTTACATAAATATTCATGCCATTTGTGAATAATAAAATTTGATCTCTTTCTAATTCTTTAAAAGATTTTATTTTATTTATTTGACAGAGATACAGTGAGAGAGGGAACACAAGTAGGGTGAATGGGAGAAGGAGAAGCAGCTTCGCACTGAGCTGGGAGCCCCCATGTGGGGCTCAATCCCAGGACCCTGGGATCATGACCTGAACTGAAGGCAGATGCTTAAGTGACTAAGCCACCCAGGCGCCCCTCTTTCTTTCTAATTCTTAAATATTTTATTTCTTACGATACTAAACCAGAAAAATGTTGAATAGAGATTGTGCAGCAAGTATCATCTTCCCTCTCTGATGTTAAAGGAAATTTTTTAACTTTTTAAAAAGTTTTATTTAAATTTCAATTAACATACAATGTAATATTAGTTTCAGGTGTACGATATAAGTGATTCAGTACTTCCACACAACACCTGGTGCTCATCACAAGTGTACTCCTAAATCTCCATCACCCAATTAACCCATCCCTACTCCCTTCCCCTCTGGCAACCATCGATTTGTTCTTTATGTTAAGAATCTGTTTCTTGGGTTTCCTCTCTTTTTTTCCCCCTTTGCTCGTCTGTTGTTTCTTAAATTCCACATATGAAGCAAATCATGTGGTATTTGTGTTTCTCCAACTTTCTTCCATTGGTATTATACACTCTAGCTCCATCTATGTTGTTGCAAATGGCAAGATTTCATTCCTTGTTGTGGCTGAAAAATATTCTATTGGATATATATATATATATCACATCTTTATCCATTCATCTAACTGATGGACATTGGGCAGCTTCCATAATTTGGCTGTTTTAGATAATGCTGTTATAAACCTAATGGTGCATGTATCCCTTTGATTAATACTTTTGTATTCTTTGGGTAAATACCTAGGATGCAATTGTTGGATCATGGATTAGTTCTATTTTTAACTTTTTGAGGGATCTTTATACCATTTCCCAGAGTAGTACAGAGCTGTACCAGTTTGCATTCCCACTAACAGTGTACAAGGGTTCTTCTTTCTCCATATCTTCACCAACACCTGTCATTTCTTGTGTTGTTGATTTTAGCCACTCTGACAGGTATGAGATGATGTCTCATTATAGTTTTGATGTGCATTTCCATGATGATCAGTGATTATGAACATATTTTCATGTGTTTGTTGGTCATTGTATGTGTTCTTTGGAGAAATGTTCATTCATGTCTTCTACCCATTTTTTATTTGGATTATTTGTTTTTAGAGTGTTGAGTTTCATAAGTTCTTTATGTATTTTGGATACCAACCCCTTATCAGATATGTCATTTGTGACTATCTTCTCCCATTCAGTAGGTTGCCTTTTAGTTTTGTTGGTTGTTTCCTTCATTGTGCAGAAGCTTTTTATTTTGATGAAGTCCCAGTTAGTTAGTTTGTTTATTTATTTTTAGTCACTAAAGAAGCTCAAAAGCAAATTTGAACTCTTATTTTATTATTTGCATGGGGTATCCACATTACCCACAGCCTATGTTTATGGGTTCATTGGTTTTATTTCAGAAACTAAAGTAACAGTACCCCAGGTTGAGGAAGGAGGGAAGACTAAGGATTTAAACAATAAAGCATGGCTTTAATAGAAAAAGTATATACATTTTAGTGTAAATGACAAGGAATTCAAAATTTTATTGAAATAAATCTTAGAGATTTTGTCTCATTCAGTATAAAACTGGTAACCATAATAAATTCCACCCACAAATGGAAAAGTGAGTACAAAAAAAAAGAGGAAATAAAATTCAATGAACCTGTTAAAACAGAGGGTTTTTTCTGACATCATAAAATTTCAATATTTTTTCAGAATTAAATTGCTTTGTCCCTTAAAGAGAAAACTCAATTTCAGACATTACAAATGAGACTCTATTCTCCTCTCTACATTCTGGTACAGCTGTTTGTAGGTCATTCAGTAACATTTGCTCCTGCTGTTTGCAGTTCTCTCCACTTGCTCATCAGTTTTCAACTGATGTAAGAGCAGGAAAATGTCTATAGATATTATAATTATTATAAATGTGTATAATCTTGAAAGATGAAATACAACCTATGCCTAGAATTCTCTAGTTTTGGGGGGACAAATGGGCACATAATAATGAAACATGGCCTAGATATTCCCCACATCAAAGGTTATGCAAGAGATTGTTGAATAGAATTACAATTTCTGGCATTACAATTAGCTCAGGGTGAGGGGTGCAATAGAGTCTCTTCAAAATACTGTTGAGCACTTCTCTTTAACAAAGTCATTCAGGTACTAAAAGGTTGAACATTTAAATTTGGTTTACAGTAATATTGGTGATTCTCTGTTCTTCAGCAGTCCTGTTTCTGCACTGATATCATTGGGAGTTGATGAGTTAACATGTGGAAACTGAATTCACATATTTGGAGTCAGCTGTCCACATTAAGTTCTGCTTCTTCCCTTCATGGCCATTCTCCTCTCCGTCTCCCAGTGTCCTCCGTGTTATTCCTTATGCTCCACAAGTAAGTGAAACCATATGATAATTGACTACCAGTAGTTTTTTTTTTTAAGATTTTATTTATTTATTTTACAGAGAGAGATCACAAGTAGACAGAGAGGCAGGCAGAGAGAGAGAGAGGGAAGCAGGCTACCTGCTGAGCAGAGAGCCCGATGCGGGGCTCGATCCCAGGACCCTGAGATCATGACCTGAGCCTAAGGCAGAGGTTTAACCCATGGAGCCACCCAGGCACCCAGTTTATTTTTGCTTCTGTTTCGTTTGCCTTAGGAGACAAACCTGGAAAGAAGTTGCTATGGCAATGTGGAAGAGGTTACTACCTGTGTTTGCCTCTAGCATTTTTATGCTTTTGGGTCTCATGTTTAGGTTTTTAGACCATTTTGAATTTATTTTGGTGAATGGTATAAGAAAGTGGTTTGGTTTCTTTTGTTGACATGTTGCTGTCCAGTTTTCCCAGCACCATTTGTTGAAAAGATGGTCTTTTCCCATTGAATATTCTTTCAAATATTTGTTGAAAGATTAATAAATGTTAATCTAAAATTCTATATAAAATGTCAAACTAAAATATTATGGAATACAGACAAAACAAAAAAAAGCTTGTATCAGTTGCATACTCTTACTAATGGCAAAACTAAAGAAGAAAATGGAAATAAAATCTCTAAAGGAAGGATTAAAATGCAAGAAAGAATATTAATAAAAATCGATATCTATGTAAGTAAAATAAGCACTGATTGAGTAAATTAGCAATAACAATAATGACTAATGATTGAAATGTCAAAACAGGGTAGAACAAAATATTGAACAATAATAATACTGCAGACAAGGAGACGATCTAAATTAAAGCTCCAAGGCCCTCAAATGCTTTTGATTGAGAGTAAAGATGTTGATAAAATTTAGACTCTAAGCAATTTTACATGAGGAATTTTAAGAATATTTACTAAAAGACGGGCGCCTGGGTGGCTCAGTGGGTTAAAGCCTCTGCCTTCGGCTCAGGTCATGATCCCAGAGTCCAGGGATCAAACCCCGCATCGGGCTCTCTGCTCTGCGGGGAGCCTGCTTCCCCCTCTCTCTCTGCCTGCCTCTCTGCCTACTTGTGATCTCTGTCTGTCAAATAAATAAATAAAATCTTTAAAAAAAAAAAAAGAATATTTACTAAAAGAAAAAATTGAATCTATAACATTAACCAGTAGAGAGGGATGGGATAAAGACTTGATCAATCTAGAAGAAATTTGGAAATGAAAATAAACAAAAAGGCAAATCATGGTAAAGCGGAATCAAACAAAAACATAGAAAAATCCCAAAATAGAAGATCAAGGAGTTTTTTCGTTTTTGTTTTTGGAGAATGAGAAAGGATAAACCAAGTACGCAATTACTAGAAAAGGTTAATGTAATTATATTAAGGTCTGAAAAAATTAAAACAAAAACTAAGATTTAATAAGACAATGACAACAAAAAGACAACTGAAAACAACATAAAGCCAAGAAATAACGTAACAAAATCTTAGTTCTTTGAAAGAATAAATAATGATCCAATCTGGGAAAGTTAAGACTAAAGAAGATACTAATAAACATTATTAGAAATGAAAAAGGTAAAAAGTGAAATACAGCTACGAATGGAAAATAACAAAAGAATACAATGGAAAACTTTATGCAAATACATTTGAAAACTTAGACAAAATGATCTTCTTTTGAGCGAAATCTGCCTGACCCTAAAAGAAGTGAATCAGATTAGATCTATAATCATTAAATAAATTAAATGAAGAGTTGAATATATATCTTGCCAAAGCAAATAGCGATTTAAAAAGTTTTATAGGTTATGAACTAATATAGGCTATACTTATATTGTCAAGAAATTGATAATTCCTCTCTTCTGCAAAAAACAAGGAATAGCAAGATTGAGGTGACTCACCAAATCATTTTACAAGGCTAGAACCTTAATTCTAAAACAGAGAAAAATAGTAAAAGAAAAGAATATCATCAGTTAATCTTGTTTATTTATCTTTTATCTCTTTAATATTTGCCATGTTAATTTCTTCATTGGGGTGTTGGTTAAACAGATAAAAAATAATGAAACTTAAATATGTGTATGGTGTTAATTTGTGATATTCTTTAAAAGGAGAGAAGTGTTAAGTAGGAAGAATTTAAAATTATTGTATATGTCAATTCTAAAGTTTATTTTAGATTTTAACTATACTCTTCACTCCCTTAAGAAGTAGAGAGTTGATAGGCAATCAGTACCTTTTTATGTGAATATTGTGTGATTTCAGTAGGGCTCATAAATAATGTCGTCTAAGAGTTTGCCTGCAGCAGATGCTGTCAGAACCCTGATGTGTCCTGAGTACTTCCCCTATGCATGCTGACCTTTTGACTTCTCATGTAAGCATGAACAACTCTGGCCTGAAGGGTTCTCAGACCTTTGGTACGAGCTCAGCCCATAGGCAGGGAAGACCAGAAGTTCTGGGGCAGTCAAAATCCTCCAGAAGAGGTCTTCAACCAATGACTATTGGGAACTGGTGGATAAATAACCCTAGCTCCACAGTTGGCAGAACTGAGGTATGACATATATAGCTTTCTAGAGTTCACTACCAGGATTCAACCCAATTTCCCAGGTGGAAAACCCACTTGGTAATTTACTTTTCACTGGTTCCCTTCCCTTCCCCAACCCACTCTAATCCTCCACTGCTGTATTCTGGAATCATCTCTCAAATAAACTGTTTATCCTTGTCTTGGGATCTTCTGGGGAAATTCAGCCAAAGACATTGTACCATTTGCCTATAGTAATTACCCTGTGAGGGGAAATAATGTCCTGTAGCCAAATTTGAGAAATTTTAGTATTTGCTTCCTTCTTGCAGCTTATGGATTTAAGAAATTGAATGGTAAAAAATAATGTATCACTTTTTAAAAAATCCAGCATTATAAAAATTGAACACCCCTAATAGTATTTTCTTCTAACACTTAAAATTTCTTTGAATTAGTGTTGTGCAATATCACTTTGGGAAATAGAAGGATGCAATAGAAGTAGAAACTAGAAAATTATTCATTCTATTTGTCATTTATTGAATACCTACTTTAAGCCAGGTAGTAAGAATAAAAAGATAAATAAGACAATGTCTTTGCCCTTAAAATCCTTCCATCTAGTAAAATTTAATCCATATATTATTTTCCTAACAGATCTTGAAAAGAAAACTTTTCATTTCAGGCAGTATTTGTGAGAAAATTAAACAGCTTATGTATTTGGCTTGTTAGCATAATTTTGTCTTATTTTTAATGTGCATGCTGATCTGTCATAATTTACCGGATGGAAAGAACAATACACCTGGCCATGTATCTGAATGCTTTGTCTTTTCCTAGAACAAATCCTAACCCCAAAATTCTTTGTAATGAAGAATAAGTTGCTTCATTACAAAGATGGGCTAATATATATTCTGTGTTTCTCAAAGGCAATTCTTCAAGAGCAGTCTTTCAGAGAAAGCATAAAATTAGGAGAGTTATGAGATTAGAAATTACGCTTTTTAATATCCCTCAAATAATGAGAGTCCATTCAATAGTTTTTATATTTGTACTAACTAACATGTAGGTCAATAACATGATATGTATGACTTTGATGGAAAAACTGAGGGACTATAAAATCTGTATGAATGTTGGCATTTCATGCCAAACAATTTAAAGTTGATATATATATATATATATATATATATATAGTTTTTCATTTTTGTTTTGGTTTTTTTAGAGAGAGCACCAGTGGGGAGGGGCAGAGGGAGAAGAAGGAGAGAATCCTAAGTAGGCTCTACTCTCAGTGCAGAGCCCAATGTGGGGCTTGATCTCACCATACTGAGATCATGACCTGAGCTGAAATGAATATGCTTAACCAACTGAGCCACCTGGGCAACCCTAGAGTTAATATTTAAAAGCTACATAGGCAGTAATTTGTACTGTTTGAATTTGCTAAGTTGACTTTCTACCTCAAGTAACCACATGAAAGCTTGTTTCTTTCTGGTTATGGCTGAAAGGAACACGGGAATAATAGACCCTAATGCTATGACTGTGGTCAGATGGAGAGCCTTCCATGATTATAATAGCCTTTCAGTAGAGAGAAAGGACACTGTAATAAAGGGAAATGTTGGGAGCAAAAGAAAAAAATTAAATATGTTGGATATCTTAGTCTCCTTTCCTTGCTGCTTCACTCCTTAAATTCAAATCCCAAACTGAAATCACCCTCCTCTCAGTGAAACCACACATAACTGTTAAAAATGTCATTATGGTCTCTCTTTCTCACAGAGTGCTTTGTTTTATACAAAATTTATTCCTATCCAGGATTTGTTAGATGTATATGCGATGTAACAGCCTAGCTACAGTGCTATCTCCTTGAGGGAAGAGAGAACCTGTTTTATTTCTTCTTTCTCTCAAACTACTTGGTACTATTTGGGTACTTTCCAAGTCCTTGAATAATTACTTAGTGGCTTGTTGACAAAATAACTGACTTTATTACCGGTGACCAGAGTTATATATTTCAGTACTAATATAGTGATAGGAAGAAATGGAGATGGGGAAAAGAGAAATGGGTGAGGAGAGAAGGGAGAAATAGAGAAAAGGAATGAATGAATATAGATATATTCTGGGAAGTACTTTCTTCTGTTTGTGAAATGAGACTTTCAAGATTGAGTCTCTTCCCTACACAAATATGGTCAACATTTGCCAGACATCTCACAGTTCCTTTTCTTTCTTTCCAGTCTTCTTTAGTTCCCACACCCACGAACATATCCTGAAATGGGTCAATACCAACCTTTCTCTGTTTCAACAATCTTTAACTCCAGGATAACACTGTAATCAGCTTCTGTCTTTCCAATGCGCTCATACCTATTCCTATCTCACCTACTTTGACTTCCAGCTGTTTTCTAGTCCTTTCATCCTTTGATCTCCTTCTAATCAATCTCCTGCCCTTACCAACCCAGTCAGATCTAAGCTCATAGTTTAATACCTCATCCACCACCCACCTGCACCCTCAAAAAAACTTTGCCTTATCTTCCTCTTTTTCCATCATCTGACCTAATAGAACTAAACCTGGATCTAACCCATTATTTACCTTCTCAATTCCCAAATGTAGGAAGATGAATCAGCTGCTGGAGAAAATCATGCAGCTTTTTCAGATTGAAGCTGCAAAAATGTTGCAGTCTTCAAACCTGACTTCTTTTGTTTCTTCTGCTTGTTTTTATTTTTTACCTTGATTTAATTAAATATTTTTATTTGAATATAGCTGACACACAATGTTCTATTAAAATCAGGTGTTCTCTCTGTGTTATGCTGTCCTGACCTCAAAGATAGATACCAGCTGTCACCACAGGACACTGTTACAGTATCATTGACTGTAGTTCCGAAGGATCTTCTTAGCACTAGTCTAACTCCCTCTAAAAGCATGCCTCGCCTCACAAGGATGTTCAGGGCCCAGCACAACCAGAGTGTGTGCTACAGACATGTTTGATAATAGATGAAAATCTTCCACATTGAAGGGATAATGATTTCTCTAAATATCTCACCATTTTGCTCTTCTGCTTTAAAAAAAAAACAAAAATAATGGCTCTAAATAAAATTTGAATCCCTTAGCATACCATACAAGACCCCCTCTGTACTTGCTTCTTCCATCTCTTTTCCTTTGACTATCCAGCCCTCAACCATGCTTGTGGAAAACCAAGCACCCCAGGTTCCTCCCCTCTGTCCCATTTCACAGGTGAGGGACTGGTGGGGTTTTGTCATGTAGTAGATTCCTTTTTGAAGTCTGGCTAAATGACTGTGAATTAGTCCCCTAGCATCTCTGGACTTTGAGATTTGGTTCCTAAATGGCAATACCGTTTGATTAGGACAAGTGTATATATAGTGATGAAAACACACTGTATATATCTTCTGTCCCTTCAGGTCTTTCTCAATTTAAGTGATATTTTCATGTTTAGCAGATGATGATGTGTTCCAGTAATCATCACCACAATTTCGTGTATTTTTACCACTGCTCAGAATATCCTTTCCTGGTTGGCTTTTACTCTCCCTTCAAGATTTAATTTGATGTTTGTGAAGTACAGAGAGTCTTCTTTGAATGCCAGACCAGGCCAAATGTCTCTTCTACATTTCTTCAAGGCACTCAGACAACCCATTCACAGTCTTTTCCACATTATATTAAAATTATCCAAGATGTATGTCTGCCTCTCTCACTTGCTTGTAAGTTTCTGTGCCTAATTTGTCTGCCACACACAGCACATCTGACACAGAGTGTATACGCAAGACGTTGGCTGGACTGACGTGCAAAACTAGAGAGCGAACAAACAGTGACCCATTTTATTAAAATATTTAAGGATATGACACTACCACATGTCGGGGGGGGGAAGGAAGGTGGAAACAGAGCTATATATAGGTTGTACTATTCAAATAATCACTGATAAATTGTTTTAAAAGATTTAGGTTTAATACGGTGTGATGACAGGGAGATGGGAAGCTTATCTTAAAGCAGTCTTTACTTTATCCCAAGTTGACTTTTAAACATCAGAAGAAAGTCCACTAGCTATTGTCTGGTTACCAAAGAGGTAAGGAGAGCCAGGAAAGTGAAGCAGCTTCCATTTTGTTTTTAAAATCATTTTGGGGGCATTGAGGCTAAATAGAACTGAAACAATATTTTTTCGGTTAATTGCGGTATTTCAGGATTTGAAATTCTTTTTTTTTGGTCATACTCTTGCTGAGGACCTTCTCGTTGTATATATTTCTGATCTCCACTTCCAAACAGAAAGACTGATGTTGGAGAAAAGCCATGGACTGTCTTTTGTTTATGTGGGACTCTGTGGTGTGATTTTATTTTTATTTGCTAATAATTAATCGGAGTCACAGTGGAAAAGTGTAGTTCTTCTATTTTTAATGCAGGCCCTTCTGTGACCTACGCTGTCTCTGTTATGTGCCATTTCTAGAACTGCCTGTGCATGGAGCTTAATGATTGCTGAGTTCTAATAGAATGTGCCTGGTTTATTAAGTTAGAGGATTATTTCTGCTTCATCTTCAAAAGAGCAACTGGGCTGTTTACTTTTTGGTTTCCTAGTTGATAACCAATTATATTAACTGGAATAGTATTTAACCTCTCTTTTTTTAGTACATGGGAGACCTAATAATGAAGGAGGACCCCATCCTTGGGGGACCCCATCTATGTTTCCATTACGGTATTATGCACAATGACACACCATGGTTGTGTTATTTGTCAACTTTACTGAGAACTTCCTTCCTGTTTCTTCTATGTATTCTTTCCAAAAGTCAAAACTATGATTCACTCAAAGTGGAAATTTATACATCTCACTGACAGTAAAAGTTAATCCAAGCATAGAGCTCACAAGTACCAAAATGGTTTTCCTTAGCCGAGTATTTTTAGTTAGTAGCCAAACATTTAAGATGATAGAATTGATAAATGTTTACAGCTTATGGCCTGTTCACCCTTGAGAAGGACCCAACCCCAACTTTTTCCATAACATGACCTAAATCAAAAGACCCATGGATGTTCTGTTTTGGAAGTTAAGAAGAATACCGATGTTTTTGATCACATAAATAATCCCACTTCCAGAATTAAGCTGCAGGGGACCCAGCAAATAGAAATAGGAACTTCTGTCAAGAAACATCTTTGAATGTGCTTTGGGTTAGCCTTTGTCCAGTATTTGATAAAGTTTCTAGAATTCTCACTATGAAATGGATGATTTGGTTCTGGAAAACTGTCCAAACCTTTGTGACTACAGCAGAAATAGAAATGCCTTAATAATGTCCCCATGTAGGACACTTTATTGTGAGCAACAATAGTGTGCCCCATAAGTCACTTCCAAAATTGCATGCCTATGTAGGCATGATGATTTGTCTTAGATATTTACCCAACTGAGTTTGAGAAATTTCTTTTTAAGGCAATAATTTCAAATATCTGCTCCAGAGGTAGCTATTTATTTCCAAAGCTTCCAAGAGTTACATGTTTAGATTCAAAAAAAATCTAAAATTCACTTGGGAAAAATAAAATAAAAAAGATAAACTGAAGTGCCATAAGGTTATTTTATAACTTACTTGATCTCATTTTGTCAGGAGAGCTTGAAAACAAAATGTGCTTCAAAAAGTCCTAAAATTTTAATTGAGATTTAATAGGAGGAATAAGTTGTGTGTGTGTGTGTGTGGGGGGGTTGCTTTTGTTTTTGGTTTGCAAAATTTAAAATAACTTATAAGAGTCAGCTGGGTGGCTCAGTCAATTGAGTGGTCTACTCTTGGTTTCAGCTCAGATCATGATCTCAAGGTCCTGAGATGGAGCCCTTAATGGTGCTTCTGCTCAGCGGGACATCTGCTTGAGGTCCTCTCCTTCTGCCCCTCCTACCACTTGTGCACACACGTGCTATCTCTCTCTCTCAATCAAAATAAATAAATAAAATCTTAAAAAAATAAATTTCTTTGAGCAGAAAATGTCTTTCTTCTTATCACTCTATTGCTTATTATAAAATTCAGTTTAGGTGCCTTAATTTTATAACAATGCTTACTTACACTTTGGATTACTGATTTAACACTAGTATAGGGTTTGATTTTTCTGTATTTGGGTAATAAAAACTTTAAAATAATTGTGACTTTGAAACTTGTAAATGGCATAAATTGCTACTTTATTGTGAGGATCTGGGATTCTTTTTTTTTTTTTTTTTTTAAAGATTTTATTTATTTATTTGACAGAGAAAGATCACAAGTAGGCAGAGAGGCAGGCAGAGAGAGAGGAGGAAGCAGGCACCCTGCTGAGCAGAGAGCCCGATGTGGGACTCGATCCCAGAACTCTGAGATCATGACCTGAGCCGAAGGCAGCGGCTTAACCCACTGAGCCACCCAGGCGCCCCTGGATCTGGGATTCTTGAAGCTGTCTGTTGACTGAGGGAAGTACTCAGTTTTTGTAGTCAAGAATGAGAAAAAGGGAAAGTGGCAGAGGTATGGGGGTACCGAAGGCAGTCCAACTAGCAATCAGTTTAGACCTCCACTGTCTGCATGGGGAGGGGAGTAAACCCTTCCATTTCAAGGACTGAAAAAAGAAACCCAATTTCTGAATGGATTCCTAGGACTGGTGGTAGCACTTATTGTTCTGTATGTGACACACAGATCCTGAAGTAATCAGGATCCAGAACCTCTAGGGTAGCAGGAGTCTTGGGGGGGAATGGTGATATATGGGACTGTGCAACTTTGGAAAATTCCATGGGGCTCTCTGTTTTGCTGTGGCCCTGAGGGCATGGACTTATCTGCATATTAGTCCCTCTTAAAGCTTCTGTCTTTCTGAGAGTTGAGCTATTGAGACATCACGGGGAACAGGCCTCCAGATGTGACAGCAATAGGACTTGGCAATAAGAAAACATCAGGGAATGTATGAGACACCAACACTATCCTCATAGTTTTGGAATTTAGCTAATTTTAGACAAACACGGTTTAGAAAACCAAGGGAGTAGGGCATTCCTGTACTTCTTGCCCATCTGACAATGGGAGTTTAAGAAATTTTAATTTAATATGGAGGAAAAAAATGTGAATATATTGGGATCTGATTATTTGTAAGAAAATTCAGCCTTAGTTATGATGCAAAGATTTGGTTTTCTCCTCTGTCCTTCTGTTCTGATTATATACTGTTGTATAGCAAAGTATCTCAAAACTTAGCATGTAACAATCACTTATTAGGCTCATGGGGTCTATGGATCAGGAATTTGGGTAGGACACAGCAAGAATGCTTTGTCTCTACAAAACCTGCTGACTGAGCTGGACGAATCAAAGGCTGAAAGGGACTAACTAGTGATATATGGGCTGGAATCATCTGCAGATTTGTTCACACTCATGGTTGATACTCAAGTCCCAGCCAAGACACCTTCATGTAGCTTCTCTTTGTAGTTTAAACTTACTTACAACATGGTGGCTCTTTTCAGCGTGAGAGTCTCAAGAGCGTAAACCAGGCAGAGCTGTATGACATTTTCTATCTTGACTTAAGAAGTAAGTTCTACCTGTCATTTCCACAAAATTCTATTTTCTGAAAAAACGTTGGTTCAGTCATTTTTGAAGTGATTTAGAAATAGGTTTTACTTTTTGATGAGAAAGCAGCAAGGCTAGCTGAGAGGATTTGAAACAAGGGATCTATTATGGCAACCATTCTTGGAAAATAGAATCTGTTATAGCCTCCTCCACCCTCACCCCAAATCAGATGCCTTAACTAAAAATTGACTTCTTTTAATGATCTATAGTTAACTAAACCAAATGCTGAAATGTGTCAGTAACATTAATAAACATAATTTGACATGTTCTGTTCTTCTGTTCATCAATTGTAGCATCTCACTTTGGAAATCAATATTTTGTGATAGGATACTTGGTGGTGTAAAATAATAAATATATCTTTATTTTTTTCTAAAATTTTTCTTTTGTGAATGTTTTTAATAATAACCATGTTTTACTGTTTTCATTAGAAAAGAAGCTTTTTTTAAAGTTTTCTTAATGTGTGTATTTAAGCTGATGAAATTTGGAGACACCGATGTAATTAGATTCTCTCACCCCACTGGGTATATATTAGAGAGTTTATTGGTAGTGTGATTAATTTCCGTCTCTTTCTTAAATCCTGCTCTTTCTTAAATTGGTACATAAAAGTAGACCTTGGGGGTTTTGTTTGTTTGTTTAATCTCTGTACCCAAAGTAAGGCTCAAACTCATGACCCTGAAATCAAGAGTCACATGCTCTACCAACTGAACCAGCCAGGTGCCCCCAAAAGTAGACTTTTTTTAACTGTAGTTTGTATCTAGCAAGAGGATTCACTCTACCTTCCATGGCACATCGGGAATATACAAGTTTGTTTTATGTTGCATGATGACCTTGATTTGTTTGAACCCAAATAACTGGTAACAAAAAGCAGAATGAGCAAATACTTCTCAGGAAAACTATATAAATAATAGGTCAACTGTTGGAAGGGACTTATTTTAATGTTTTCCTCACAGCCTCCAGGACATGTGATGCCAATACACAGCCATCCCCACACCCTGATCCTCTTTTAACTAACCTGTGTCATTAGAGCTAATATTTCCAATAAAATATCTTTGGTCATCAAATGTTGCTATCCCCATTCTGCTCTCTTTATTATGGTAAGAAAATGTGTAGTCCGTTATATAAATTAACTAGAACAAACTATTTGAACTACGTGAACTACATGACAGCTTTCTTTTTCCTTGTTAGGATATATCATTCAGAATTGTGAATGATTCAGCCTCATTAATACCTATATCCCGCCCCACCCCCCAGATATCCCCAAAGTATTTCTGGCAGTTTCAAATCGGTGACAGACATCTTTAGATAGAGTAAAATGACAAAGGTGATTTTTGCTGAATAATAATAGCAACATTCTATTTATTTAAGATCTCTATGTAGTAATTTTCACTATCTAGAAAAGACTTAAAGCAAAAAATCCTTATATGCCAAAGTAGGTGCCACAAAGCTCTGATATCAGAAAAAGGTCACATTCCCCAAGCTCATGTGGTTTATTCACAGGTGAGTCCCTCAATCTCAAAAACTAGTTCTCATAATTCATACAGAACTCCAAACAATTTGGGTGTAGGGCTCTTTCACATAGCACAAATGAGAGGCTATGAAAAGCATGTTGGGTGGCAAAAGCATGTATATGTAAAAACAAGAGTTCTGATGGCCACAAGATGAGGTATGTAATAGCTTGACAGTGAGTAGGACACAGAAACACTTGAAAAAGTCAGACTCAAGGCTGCAAAAACATCCAACGTGTTCAGTTTTCCAGCCTCTTGGGGTATTACTAGATTAGAGTGTGATACAGATTTTATGTTTAAAAAGCAAGGTTTTCCTCGAATAGCCAAAGGAATATTGAAAAAGAAAGCCAAAGTTGGTGGCATCACAATTCCGGACTTCAAGCTCTATTACAAAGCTGTCATCATCAAGACAGCATGGCACTGGCACAAAAACAGACACATAGATCAATGGAACAGAATAGAGAGCCCAGAAATAGACCCTCAACTCTATGGTCAACTAATCTTCGACAAAGCAGGAAAGAATGTCCAATGGAAAAAAGACAGCCACATGCAGAAAAATGAAATTGGACCATTTCCTTACACCGTACACGAAAGTAGACTCAAAATGGATGAAGGACCTCAATGTGCGAAAGGAATCCATCAAAATCCTTGAGGAGAACACAGGCAGCAACCTCTTCGACCTCAGCCACAGCAACATCTTCCTAGATGCATCGCCAAAGGCAAGGGAAGCAAGGGCAAAAATGAACTATTGGGATTTTATCAAGATCAAAAGCTTTTGCACAGCAAAGGAAACAGTTAACAAAACCAAAAGACAACTGACAGAATGGGAGAAGATATTTGCAAATGACATATCAGATAAAGGACTAGTGTCCAAAATCTATAAAGAACTTAGCAAACTCAACACCCAAAGAACAAATAATCCAATCAAGAAATGGGCAGAGGACATGAACAGACATTTCTACAAAGAAGGCATCCGGATGGCCAACAGACACATGAAAAAGTGCTCCATATCACTCGGCATCAGGGAAATACAAATCAAAACCACAATGAGATATCACCTCACACCAGTCAGAATGGCTAAAATCAACAAGTCAGGAAATGACAGATGCTGGCGAGGATGCGGAGAAAGGGGAACCCTCCTACACTGTTGGTGGGAATGCAAGCTGGTGCAACCGCTCTGAAAAAGCATGGAGGTTCCTCAAAATGTTGAAAATAGAACTGCCCTATGACCCAGCAATTGCACTACTGGGTATTTACCCTAAAGATACAAACGTAGTGATCCAAAGGGGCACGTGCCCCTGAATGTATATAGCAGCAATGTCCACAATAGCCAAACTATGGAAAGAACCTAGATGTCCATCAACAGATGAATGGATCAAGAAGATGTGGTATATATACACAATGGAATACTATGCAGCCATTAAAAGAAATGAAATCTTGCCATTTGGGACAACGTGGATGGAACTAGAACGTATCGTGCTTAGCGAAATAAGTCAAGCAGAGAAAGACAACTATCATATGATCTCCCTGATATGAGGAAGTGGTGATGCAACATGGGGGCTTAAGTGGGTAGGAGAAGAATCAATGAAACAAGATGGGATTGGGAGGGAGACAAACCATAAGTGACTCTTAATCTCACAAAACAAACTGAGGGTTGCTGGGGGGAGGGAGGTTGGGAGAAGGGGGGTGGGGTTATGGACATTGGGGAGGGTATGTGCTTTGGTGAGTGCTGTGAAGTGTGTAAACCTGGCGATTCACAGACCTGTACCCCTGGGGATAAAAATATATGTTTATAAAAAATAAAAATTTAAATAAAAACAAAAACAAGGTTTTGGGACATCTGGGTGGCTCAATGGGTTAAGCCTCTGCCTTCAGCTCAAGCCATGTCTCAGGGTCCTGGGATTGAGCCCCACATCAGTCTCTCTGCTAAGCAGGGAGCCTGCTTCCTCCTCTCTTTCTGCCTGCCTCTCTGCCTACTTGTGAACTCTCTCTGTCAAATAAATCAATAAAATCTTTAAACAAAAAGAAAAAAAGATGAAATTCTTTAAAAAAAAAAAAAGCAGCAAGGTTTTATTGGTTCAGGGTAAGTGACAGCTACCTGGAAAACTAATTCTACATAATATTGGATAAATCAAGTATTACCGTCCTTTATTTGGCCATGACTCTGTACCTATAAAAATTTCAAAAGATCTTATTTGACTCTTCTGTTACTTTATTATGTGGCTTTGAAAGTCAATAATATGTCTGTAATGGATATTTCCTAGAAGAAAGAAAAATGAGGGGATTTTAATACAGATTATTCTAGTTAGGCCTCTCTTAATTATAGGATCAGATCTATATTAAAATTATCTCAAGTAAAAAGATTTTTTTTTCTTTTTCTTTCTTTCTTCCTTCTCTTTCTTCTTGTTTGTTTGTTTGTTTGTTTTGAAGTATGGCAGGGTGAACTGAAAATCTCCAAGCTTTGCAGACCAACAAAAGGGGAGAAACCTAGCTATTAGAGAAGTCACTTGGCAAAGTGGATTGGAAGAAAAATGCACAGACTTGTTATATAATTCAGGGCAGCAAAGCAGTGACTACTCTTAGCATAATAAGAGAAGGGTTTTACTTTGCAAGAACTGGAGTCAAATATGTTAATAGAAAGAGGATGCATCTCTCACCATCTGGAGATATGGCAGAGATAATCCAGTCTTGTAATGGTAAATTTTGTTGCCTTTAGTGCTCCATTGGCATAAAACTAGCCCAAGTCTAGAATGGAACATCCCCCGACTCCACTCCATCAACACATCCATATAGCCAGAGTCCTCTCCTTTCTGTCACCCAAAGAGAGCCAGTAGACACTGAGAAAGAGTGGTGGTGAGCAAGCAGAAGAGGGGGAAAAAAAAAAAAAAAGCAGAAAACAAAAAAAAACCCAGTGACATCTGGGGGGTCCAAAGTGTATGACATTATCAAGCCTTAAGGTGACTGTGAACCAGAAAATTCAGTAGGAAGGGGGAATCCCGAAGACCAGGAAGTGGGGCTGGGTGGGAGGCAACAAAGGGAAAGGATTAAGGAAGAGGGTTTTGAGAAGGAAGGGAGAAGGAGTTGAAGGGGAGCAGAATTGTCACCCAAAATATGCCCTTTGTGATAAGGATTCCCTTGAACTGGTTATTTTTTAAGAAACTGAAGAAACAGGAAAAGCCCTGAAAACCAATAAGGCATGTTTACACTTTTGTAAGGCATGTTTACACTTATAAGGGAAATCCCCCTTTGTAGAGGTGTCTCCCCTTCTGTATCAGGAAGAGAAGGCTGACTAAATCCCTAAAAACACTGCTCATTGAGGGAGGCAATGACTTTAATCTGCACAACAACCTTACCCTTGTGTATCGTGCTTTTCCATACTCTGCCCTCCCTGCCCCTCCACATCTTTCTTCTGTCTTGGAGATGTTATTTAAAGTGGTAACTTGAGCCATTTTGGAGTTAACTCAGTTTTCCTGGGTTTCTCCCATGTATGTAGGAGGTATACAAGTCCTTGAACTAACTTGTTATTGAAAAACTGTTTGTTTTTCTTTTTCATCTATCTCTTAATGGCAGGGGGTGGGGTCTCAGCCAAGAACCTGATAAGGCAGAGGGGAAAAGTATTTTTCCTCCCCATAGAGTCAGTGAATGAGGAGAAAAAAAAATTCTTTATCCTTCCCTTCCTTTCTCTCCTGCCTGAATGCCCCCCAACCATGTGTCCTATATGATTTCAGAACAGTTCTCTAAACCCCTTCATCAAAGGCTGGGAAGGTGATTTTTTTTTTTTTTTAAGATTTTTTATTTTATTTATCTGTCATAGAGAGAGAAGCGAGAGCAAGCACAGGCAGACAGAATGGCAGGCAGAGGCAGAGGGAGAAGCAGGCTCCCTGCCAAGCAAGGAGCCCGATGTGGGACTCGATCCCAGGACGCTGGGATCATGACCTGAGCCGAAGGCAGCCGCTTAACCAACTGAGCCACCCAGGCGTCCCTGGGAAGGTGATTTTTAAAGACCGTCCATCTCCGCGATAACAGATATTGGCGACACCTCATTGCCTACTCACTGATGATGATCCAGATAGAGAAACAAACAATAGGGTGAGCCATCTTTCACCCGAACTCTCTCTCCTTTCTAGGCACCAAGGGAAAGCTGCCCCAAGATGCGCCACTTCAGATTATTCTGAGCTGAAGGCATTTGAGACCCCAGAGTCTCAAGAGAAACTTTTGCCCTTCCCTTAACTACATAGAAGAATCTAAATTGGGGTCTTTCCCAGAATGAGGGTTATTAGCAAAGATGTATTTTATCTGAGTGGCCCATCTGTATCAGGATACACATGCAGTCAGGTCGTTCGGAAGGTATGGAAGAGTGGGATCATTTTTGCAGTTAGTAGTTTGGGGATAATTCAACATGCAGAGGTTACCTTTTGAGCGTGGATGTCCCAAGTGGAGTTATAAAAATCCAGACAAAGAACGAAGTCCTTTGTGTTTTCAAACCTCTTCCAAAGGGAAAAATAATTTCTAGAGATCTGGTTTTCCTAATTAGCTACAAGTGAACCAGTTAACCACTCAAAGCAATTCTCGTGTTTTTTTTTCCTCCCTCTCTCTTCCTCAAATAGTAAATACTGTATAATATGCTATATTCAAAGTTAAAACACCTCAGTTCTTTTTTTTTAAAGACTTTTTAAAAAGATTTTATTTATTCATTTGACAGGGAAAGAGGTAGCAAGAGAGAGAGAGCACAAGTAGGGGGAGCAGCAGTTAGAGGGAGAGGGAGAAGCAGGTTCCCCACCAAGCAAGGAGCCTGATGTGGGGTTCCATCCCCATACCCTGGGATCATGACCTGAGCTGAAGGCAGACACTTAACTGACAAAGCCACCCAGGTGCCTCAACCGCTCAGTTCTCAGTAGCCATAAACAATCTTAAGTCTCTCTAAACTCAACCTAATGCCCAATGCGGCCCCCTGGGGTTGATAGTAGATAGCTTAGAACTATGTTATCCAATATAGTAACCATTAGTTTTATGTAGCAACTGAGCATTTAAATACGGCTAGTCTGAACTGAGATGTTTTAGAAGCATAAAATGTTCATTGACGGGGGACGCCTGGGTGGCTCAGTTGGTTAAGCAGCTGCCTTTGGCTCACGTCATGATCCCAGCATCCTTGGATGGAGTCCCACATCGGGCTCTTTGCTCCGCAGGGAGCCTGCTTCTCCCTCTGACTCTGCCTTCCACTCTGTCTGCCTGTGCTCGCTCTCGCTCGCTCTCTCTCTCTGACAAATAAATAAATAAAATCTTTAAAAAAAAAATGTTCATTGACTTTTAAAAACTTGATATGAAAAAAAATCTCATTCACAAATTTTTGTATGGATTATATGTGTAGATAATATTTTGGATACATTGGATTAAATATAATTTACAGTTAAAAATAATTTCACGTTACTTTTGGCACTTCTTAATGGGACTCCTGGAAAATTTTAAATTATATATATGGCTTGCATTATAGATCTACTGGACAGCTTTGGTCCAAAAACCAAAGTTTAGTCATCAGACCTAAATGAAACAAATCTAAGAGATGCATTAATATTCTAAGCGGTGTTTAAAATAATTTCGTTGTGTTTTCTGTGTGTTAGCTCTTCCTTGAGAAGAAATGATATCCTTTGAGCTTGTTCTTATTAAATGATGTACAACTTAAATGAAGTACACCTGAAATGTCACCAGCATTATGAAATATTTTCCCATAAAATGGTTTTCAAATGGAAATTTTTTTAAAAGAGATATATTTATTTATCTGAGAAAGAGAGGGATGGAGAGAGAGCACTGCTGTGTGCACAGCAGGGAGGGGCAAAAGAGAATCTTAAGCAGACTCTGTGCTAAGCATGGAGCCAGATGCAGAGCTCGATCTCACAACCCTGTGCCAAAACCAAGAGTCCGACGCTTAAGCAACCGCACCACCCAGGTACCCCCCAAAGGAATTTGTAAAGATTGTTTCATTTTAGGGTGAAAAACTCATAGCCCTTCCTGAAACTTTTCAAAGGCTTGCCATTCTTTAGAATAGTATTCAAGATACTGAAGGAACTTGTGATCTACCCCAGATTTCCATAGCGGTCCCATCTCCTGTGGCAGCTCTGCATGGACCCTACAGCCAGCCATTCTCATGAGCCATCTCAAAGAGCACTTTGAGAATTACCTCATAAACTAAATTTTGGGAGAGGGTACAGCTATGCAAAGATGCTGAGGAGTTCCCCACTAGAATATTTGACTCTAACCTGATTAATAGTTCTCATATAACCAAAAAAAGATCACAACTTTAGAACACAAGAATCATACAAAAAGAGGGGCAGGAAAGCAGACTTTGGCCATGTTCATCCTAGTCCAGTCTAGAGGAGAAAGTCTCTTGTTAGGACTACAGGTATGGGCAGTCTTCCTGATGCATGGCCCTTTTGTATGGCTGGACACGCCAAGTTACCAAAGTAACACTTTTTAAAAACATAATTATATTACTAGCTGACTTTTCTGACTTCTTGGATCACGAACTTGTTTCCCAAGTATAGCGCTTGCCATTTAGATTGTGCACAGGGAGAGATGTGTGCTGGTTGGCATGAAGAACATCTGTTCTTCCTAGCAGTGATAATTCTTATTGCAAATTTATAAATTGGCGTTTTGATTTATATTCTTTTGACTTTTGGGAGTTGGTGAGTATGAGTCATGTCTCTGAATCTGATCAGCTCCAGGGCATTGATAAAATCAAATTCTGAAGCTGCAAGGGTGAAGGGCTGACCCTAGACCAGTGTGAATTAATCATGGCTCTGTTTGCCAAGAGAGGCCTCGGGCAACTTCATAGCCTGCTATTTTCACCCCTGTTCAGCACTTCTTTAATGTTATATTGCATGAGCTGAGTTGTTTGTCAGTCTTTCCTATCCAGTAAAACCGTAAATTCTCTAAAGGCAGAGACTGTGTATTTGTCTCCGCATTTGCAGTAAAGGAGTACAAGGTCACTACTCGAAAGGTGTAAAATAAACAAATATTTGCTGTGTGGGGTAAATAGTGGGTGGTTTTTTCCTGAAGTGATTTTTTTTTTTAAGATTTTATTTATTTATTTGACAGATCACAAGTAGGCAGAGAGGCAGGAGGAAGCAGGTTCTCCACTGAGCAGGGAACTTGATGTGGGACTCAATCCCAGGACTCTGGGATCATGACCTGAGCAGAAGGCAGAGGCTTTAACCCACTGAGCCACCCAGGCGCTCCTGAAGTGAGATTTTTGAAATGAAGCATAGTTTTTTCTCTCCTAATGTTTATAGGAGGTATGATGGTATTATTAGAATTCTACCTTATAGCAACTTGGGATAAGCTTTTTCAGAGACAACATTATTCCAATAGGGTTCTTGCAAAAGTATCAGTAAACTTGTCAAATTTCACTGATCTTTGATTTGTTTCAATTAGACTGTAACAGTTCAAGTGTGGAAACTGAAACAGGGATTATTTCCATGCACTTTGCTTTGTGCTCAAAACTGGTTTTATAAAATATTGAATAGATACAAAATATTCTTTATAGATAAAGATTAGTCATACAGTGAATATCCAGGTACCTGGTACCCAGTTTAAGAAATAGTACATTAATCATTATCTTTGAAACCGCTTGTGAGCCTCTTCAGAATTCTTTCCCCTTCTTGCTTCTCCGGGGACTCAGTATCCTGAATCACATTGTCATTTAATTAAAAAGCTAAAATAAAATCCCCAAACTTCTGACACTTAGGATCATTTGTTGGGCAACCTTAGAAGTTGAAGTTGATTTAGGATTGTGATTTATAATTATGACTATTGTATATTTTGAGAGAAACAATTAGAAGCCCTAATTTCATGGGATTTTTTTTAGGATTCATCCCAAAACATTGACTGGAGGGCTCTTGGTTTGTCTAGAGGTGATCTGTTATCCTAAGCAGGAGATAGCATGGAAGTGGAATAAAGGAAACATTTGACATGTGCTTAAGAAACACAGATCCTAGGGGGTTCCTGGGTGGCTCAGTCGGTTAAGCATCTGCCTTCAGCTCAGGTCTTAATCGCAGGGTCCTGGGATCAAGCATAGCCTATGTCCAACCCTCTGCCACTCTCTGTGCACTCTCTCTCTCTCTCTCTGTCAAATAAATATCTTTAACACACACACACACACACACACACACACACACCCTAGGATGTACTCTGTAGGTCTACATCAAGCAATTAATGAGGTGCATGTTCCTAACATGGGGAAGTAACCATTAGGACACAGAATAGGGATACAGTTTCCCTGAATTGATGAGATTCTTGTTGGTGTCCTGTTAGGCTGTTGACCAATGGAGAAAACAAACAAACAAACAAAAAAGGGTTCTAGCCCTGGCTGGGTTTTCAGATACCCTGTTCTAGAAAATAGAAAACGACTTCTAAAATCTAATGGATAGTCATTGGTTATATTATTGTAACAGATAACATCGTTTCATGTCATTTTAGAAAACATATAGCATTAATGCTTTTCCTTTAAAAAGGAAGATTAATTCATTAATTAAGTCAGAATTTTTAATGCATTATTTGTGTGTGCATGCAATAATCTTAAATCCTGGCCCAAGGGATAGCAATTTATACCGGGAGGGAGGTAGGGAAAAACACATTATAGTAATGGATTTCAGTAACCTGCTTCAAAAGGGGGCATTTTAATGGCTCTGTGGGCCATCACAGTGTTATTTAGAAAGTACTATAATGGAAATACGTGGCACTAAGGGGCTGTGGTTGGATACATTAGGCTCCTTGAAAAGGGCTGCTCCAGAAATTAAGTCAAATTGGTTTAAGACTTTGAAGCAGCGAAGTCTGTGGCACTTCAAACAAAGCTTTGTTTGGGGGGAATTGTTGCCTTGTTACTAATGCATTTACGCAGCACCTAGGGAACTTTAAAGAACAGTGAAACCTAGATTTGGAGGGAAAAGGTCTCAGAATAGCAGGCTGGGTAAAGTGGTGCCTGGGATGAGAATTCTGCTCTCTAGAGCTGCTGTGACTTAGCTCCTAAACTCCAAAACTGGAGATGATGAATTGGTGACATTTTAAGCAAATTGAATTTCATAACTTATGGATTCATGGACTCGCTTCAGGGATTTTATCTGTGTAATTCCTTTGATTTGTAAGACCTCTGGACTATAATTGTCCTTTACCCTGCATATTACTCATTATTAAAAATGATCTGTGCCTAGAGCAGTAAAATGGACTGGACAACGAGAAGTGACATTTAGAAAATAATGCTTGGATTCAATTTAACTTCCTAAAGTCCAGAAGTATCCTACCCCCAGAAAATGACATCTGCCTCATCTTTTCTTCAAGACGTGTGCGTGTGGCGATGTTCAGATTTGTACACTTACCCTTCTTCCTTCCCCACAGGGCAGGTACCAGGAATGGTGAAATCAAAGCCAATGATTATAAACCTGCACCTGAAACTTGAGTCTTTTGTGGCCATGGCCCCATAACACGCAGACAGTGACTTTTTCTGTGTAAAAATAAAGTGTATGCTCCATTTTTCAACTTTTTGGAACTGTAGGAAGTAGCTTATGGTTTCTGGTTCTTGTACTGCTCCCTTTGCTGTGTAAAGCCTGTTCCCCATCTCTTGGAGAAATCATAGGAACAAACGTCCTGACTGCTTTGCGATTTGACAAAAAACAAAACCAAACCAAAACCAAACAAACAAAAAACCTATCAGTGGTTTTTATTATTTTTTTATTATTAATGAGCAGGGGAAAGGTAGAGGGAAAGGGAGACTTTTCAGCAGACCCCTGGCTGAGCAGGCAGATAGGTGCCCTCCCCGAGATCATCACCTGAGTTGAAATCATGAGTCAGATGCTTTAATTGACTGAGCCACCCAGGTGTCCCATAGCAGTGCCTCATTCCTGTGCAGCACGCTTTACTGGCATCCTATTGGCATCAGGGTAAGATGCAGAATCCTAAGTGTGCCTCTAAGACTGGATGGTGTCCGGCACCTGCCAGCTAATGCATGGAAAGCATCCATTTTATATGTTTTGTTTTGTTTTACTTCTTTTTCTCATACCTGTTCCTCCAACTGATGGTGTGATTTCCTGGTCCACCATTTCACCAAACCATTTGGTGCCTCTATATTTCACTGATGTTGAATGCTAGCCCTGTTATGGACTCATAGCATGGCCTAGACTCCTGGTATATGAAGTTATATTATGTCTCCAGCTGTTCCCTCCTGCTTGGTCTTGGGTTCCATTTGAGTCCATTATCTTGTATCTATTCCTTTCTGTGTCTCTTCTCCTACTCTTTCTGAATCTCCTTTGTGGAAGGCTAGAGCCGGCCTAACCAAATGATTACATTTCAAAGAGTTAGGTGTCTTATCTGAAGGAAGTGTGAGGAGATGGCAGAATGACAGGTCAAAGTCAGAGAATTAGGTCAGAGGTCCAGAGGTCAGTTTCAGTGTTGAAAACTAAATACATAACTTAAAAGGTATCAGGAACAAAGCACAATTTTGAACGGAAAGTAAGGGACTTAGGCAATTCCTTTTCATGTCCTTGGCTTGGCTTTTATTGGGCATTCCGTATATGATTTTTTTTTAATTTTTTATTTTTTTATAAACATGTATTTTTATCCCCAGGAGTACAGGTCTGTGAATCGCCAGGTTTACACACTTCACAGCACTCACCAAAGCACATACCCTCCCCAATGTCCGTAACCCCACCCCCCCTTCTCCCAACCCCCCTCCCCCCAGCAACCCTCATTTTGTTTTGTCATTCCGTATATGATTAATGGGTGGTCGGTACTGGCTGAGATGGATAGGGCACGATGAGGATCTATCGCAGTTGGTCATAGTCACCTGAAATGTGTGCCCGAGTGTTTATGTGCATATATATTTGGCATCCATACTCAATTTATTAAAATTTTATATTTCTTACCACCTTTGGTTAAAAAGTTGAAAGGTAGATGAACAGTGCTAGGATCTGCCTGATTTTTGTTAAGGTTAATCCTTGTCTCCATTCAGTGACTAGTCTTGACTTTGGGAGGGTTTAAATTCTAGCTTAACACTCAGGGCTCAACCTTAACTTCTTTTCATAGCACTACTGTTACCTTTGATTCTCACTCTGGTGAGTAGAGCCTTGTCTTCTTTGGGCTGTGGTTTTGCTTTTTGTATGCCTCTTAACAGCAATTTCCTACTACATTTCCTGTCTTGTCCCTGTGAGCTCAGCCTCTTGCCTAGTGAGCCTATATAATTCAAGAATGGGGGGCCTTGCCTTGGTCTTGTTAGTCTTCTTTAAAACTGAGTGCATATTAGTGAGTGCATTTTGAACCTAAAACTGAGATTCAGGTTCGGTTAAAAACGAAGAAAAAACAACTGTGAGTCACAACAGTATTTGATGAGAGACCTTTGAGGAAGCAAATATGGTTATTACTACTTTTAGTGAAATAAGGAACAGACAGGTATGACGTGTATGTCCCAGTGGCCTCTAAAGTACATCAACAAAGAGCATCTTAGGAGAGAGATGGGTAAGGTCTTATTCAAGTTTAAGTCTATTCATAGTCTGTTTCTGATTATCATGAATTATTTCTTCTCTTTAATGTTGATTCATTAATGTTTAATTTCATAAGAATGTAACCTTTAACCATGAAGCTTGTATAAATACAAGTCTTATAAACATATTTGTTATAAGATACTGAATGTGCTTGCACAGTCTGTGGCTATGTTTATTATAGGTAAATATATGTTTATTTAAACTGTCAATAAACCACCTTTTGATAATCTACAACTCCACTGATGAACTCACCCATTTTGTGTAAGTTGATTAGCCTGCTACTCTATAAAATTCATGTAGGTTAGCTCCTTAGGCGGAACTTTTATAGCTTCTGGTCAGGTGTTCTTGAGGGCTGCTTGAGGTAAAGGGCTGGTAGTAGATTCTCTTATAAATATAATGTGACACCATGTCCTCCTGATTGACTTCCTGCCCATTTTTCTTCCATTCTTTTTTTTTTTTTTTTTAAGATTTATTCATTTTATTGAAAGAGAGCTTTTATACACCTGTGAAGACAGGGGGACAGAGGGAGAGGGAGAGTCCTCAAGCAGACTCAGGGCTGAGTGTGAGCCCACCCAGGGGCTGGATGCCAGGATCCCGAGATCCTGACCTGAGTCTAAATCAAGAGCAGACAGTTTACAGACTGAGCCATGCAGGTGCCCCTCTCTGCCTGTTTTTCTATCTGCATCTCCAAATAGTTCCTGCTTGCCATTTCCTATCACTAAGTTTTTCCACTTCTTGGGACCATAGATTCTTCTCTATCACTTCCTGTTGCTTAAGGTTTTATCATTTATGAAGGGTTCTCTATCCTGCCTGCTGAACTACACTTCCTTTGTGCCCTGCTACCACATTTCCTTCTCCAGGTAGTGTGCAGCCTCATGTCCCAGCTGCTCGCTGTCTTTCATCTCAATGCTCTAGTTAATGGGATTAGGTTCGAGCATGGTGGGTGGAAAATGTTATATTTTTCTTTCTAAAAAACTCAGATTGTAACCTAAAGTAAGCTGCTGTCTATAGCTCTGTGGTTCTTTTTATAAAATTTATTTAAATTCTAATTAGTTAGCATATACTGTATTATTAGTTCCAGGAGTAGAATTTAGTGATTCATTAGTTACATATAACACCCAGTGCTCATCACATCATGTGCCCTCCTTAATGCTCACCTCTACTCACCTCTACTCACTTCTCCTCCAGCAACTTTCAGTTTGTTTCCCATAGTTAAGAGTTTCTCATGGTTTGTTTCCCTCTCTGTTTTAATCTTACTTTATTTTTTCCCTTCCCTTCCCCTATGTTCATCTGTTTTGTTTCTTATGTTCCACATAGGAGTGAAATCATATGGTATTTGTCTTTCTCTGACTGACTTGTGTCGCTCAACATAATACCCTCTAGTTCTATCCACATTGTTGCAAATAGCAAGATTTCATTCTTTTTTGATGGCTGAGTAATATTCCTCTGTGTGTGTGTGTGTACCACATCTTCTTTATCCGTTCATCTGTTGATGAACATCTGGACTCTTTCTATATTTTGGCCTTTGTGGATATTGCTGCTATAAACCTTGGGGTGCAGGTGCCCCTTCTAATATATCTTTCGGATAAATAGCTAGTAGTTCAATTGCTGGATTGTAGGGTAGCTCTATTTTTAACTTCTTGAGGAACCTCCATACTATTCTCCAGAGTGGCTGTACCAGTTTGCATTCCCACCAACAGTGTAAGATGGTTCCCCTTTCTCCACATCCTTGTCAATATCTGTTGTTTCCAGAGTTGATAGTTTTAGCCATTCTGACTGGTATGGTGGTATTTCATTGTGGTTTTGATTTTTATTTCCCTAATGATGAGTGATGTTGAAGATTTTTTCATATGTCTGTAGCCATTCATATGTCTTCTTTGAAGAAATTTCTGTTCATATCTTCTGCCCATTTTTTGACTAGAGTTTTTTGTTTTTTGGATTGTTGAGTTTGATTAAGTTCTTTATGGATACTAGCCCCTTATATAAGACATTTGCAAATATCTTCTCCCATTCCATAGGTTGCTTTCAGTTTTTTTGACTGTTCCCTTTGCTGTGCAAAAGCTTTTTGTCCTAATGAAATTCTAATAGTTCATTTTTGCTTTTTTCCCCTTGCCTTTGGAGATGTGTTTAGCAAGAAGTTGCTGTTGGTGTGTCCTCTGTGGTTCTTAAAAGATTTTTTTTTTTTTTTGGTTTTATTTTTATTTTTTTTTTCACATTTATTTATTTATTTATTTATTTATTTTATTTTTTATTTTTTATAAACATATATTTTTATTCCTAGGGGTACAGGTCTGTGAATCAGAACTGAGAAGCTGTTCAACTGAAACAAAAATTTGTATATCCCTTTCTGCAGGGACTGACAATCTCTAGGTCACTTACTCTCAAATTTCTAAAGGCATAGAATCACTTGCAAATTTGTTAAGATTCCACAAACGGTTATAGATGTTTGGAGGAATGTGAGAACTTTCTTTTATACCTGCTTTACTTGTTATTCTGAGGCAGGTGGTCTGGGGTCCACACATTGAGATAAATTGCTATGATGAATTAGAGAAATCCACCAATGTTCTTTCTACCCTTTAAGGCAGGGAAAGTATGTGATAGAGACTGTCTTTATTTTTGATTGATCAAAAGGCTGGTCACAGGAAGAAAAAGCAGTTTCCCAGAACCACACAAGGCATTGTTTGCTATCTCATATGGACTGGCACACAATGCAGGCATTTAGTTAGTGAGTAAGGGAAATTCCCAGTATGTTTATCACCTGATAGGAAGCCCTAAGCTCTCTATCTCTACCAGGAAATGCAGAACTTCACTTTGCTGCTCACACCACTAATTTATAATGCAACTTGGCATGGGCTTAATAAAAAGAATGGTTCTTAAGAAGAATAGGATGGATACAGATATATATATGTGTATATACACACACACACATATACATATATTATACATTATACACATAGATACATATATGTGTATATCTACATATATACATATATTATACATCATATACATATATAAAATAATATATAATATAACATATATAATGTACACATACATATATGCAGATATATACACATATGTACATATACATATATTCTTTATTTGTGTGTATATATATGTATGTGTATTTATATACACACACACACACATATACTTTAGCTCCTATTTCAAATCACTATTTGAGATTTTTTTGAGTGAATTCCTACTTGATTATAAAAATTATAAAAATGGGGGTGCCTAGGTGGCTCAGTCTGTTAAGTGTCCAACTCTTGATTTCAGTTCAGACCATGATCTCAGGATCATGAGATCAAGCCCTGCATCAAGCTCTGTGCTAGGGATGGAACCTGTTTAAGATTCTCCTTCTCTCCCCCTTGATGCCCCCCTTTTACCAGGGCACATATGCACTCTCTCTCAAAAAAAAAAAAGCAAAGGAAAAAATTTATAAAAATGGTACTTAGGAACATAATGTTTTTCATTCATAACATACATTCACGTCATCATTCAGACATTTAGTGAGCATCTACTTTTTGCCAGACAATGCCCTCATAAATACAGGAGAAATAGTCATGAACAAAAATGACAATGTAATTATGGTGACCACCAGGAATAAAAAGTTGAACATATTCTAAGAGTAGAATCTAACTTAAAGGGGGGTGAGTAGAGTGGAGAAATGAGGATTGGGGAGTATTTTTGTCTGATAAAGAGACATTTGAACTTTGATCTTAAAGGGGAATAGGATTTAGGTTAACAGTAAGGGTGAGATTTTCCCTTAGGTGCTTGATGAGAGTAACCAGGCCTATTCAAGGATCAAAGAAAGCCACTGAGGGACCTGGGAGGGAATCAAAAAGAGACTGGAATGGTGCATGGATACAGCTCAGCAGAACTATGTGCCTTATGCCAATACCATGAGCAGTGAAAAACCACTGAGCAGATTTGAGTTGAGGAATGGTGGCTTGATGAGTTTGTTTTGTTTTGTATCAAAAAAGGAGCGAGAAGCTACTATATGGAGAATGGATTGCAGAGCATGAGCAGAAATGAATACAGGAGATGAGTTAGGAAGCCATTGCAGTATCGAAGTGAGCAGTGGCTGTGGATGGTTCTATGGTGATGATAGTGGAATCAGAGAGAGTAAATCTGAATCATATTTTGGAACTTGGTAATTTATTAGACATGGAGGCAAGAATCAGGGAAGTGTGACCAAGTTGTCCGGGTAATTGGGTTGAGCAGCTGAATGGAGGGCTGTGGTTGCTGAGGTTGGAAACACCAGTAAGGCAGTGGTATTCATGTAAAGTTCACACATTTAGCTCCTCTTCAGTGGTTTATTCAAGTAGAGCTGTCAAAAAAAGTAATCTAGAACTTCAGAAAAGTCATGCATAGACACAAATGTACTGAAGTCATGGGAGTAGATAAACTCACTTTGAAAATGAGTAGACATGAGGGAATCACTAGACAGGTTGCTGAGAAGGGAGGGTCCAGAGAACACAGAGAGCAAAGGGCCTTTGAGAGGAGAAGGTCATTTTTGCCAGTATGAAAGAGGAAAAATGGAGGATAGACACAGATGCAGGTAGATTTTGAAAGATTTTTCTTTATTCGTAGGAAGGTAAGGGCTATTTAATGGCTTCTCTTTTCTCTGTGAATTCAGAGGCAAGATATCTGCTGAGAGTAAGGAAGATGGAAATGAGATCAGAGGTTTGAGGAGAAAAGAGAGGATAGAAATGCAGTGCTTTGAAGACACATGCCAATGTTTCTATTTTGCCTTTTTCCACATGACTGCCAGCTCCTCCTGGGTCCAACCCAGCAGACAGCTGATGTTTATGTCTTTTACAGAAGAATTTGAAAAGTATGTGTTGAGAGGTGCCTGGGAGGCTCAGTTAGTTGAGCATCTAACTCTTGATTTTGGCTCAGGTCAATGATCTCAGGAACTTGGAATTGAGCTCCAGGGTTGGCTCCATGCTCAGTAGGGAATCTGCTCGAGATTCCTTTTGTTTCTCTCTTCCCTTCCCTCTGCTTGTGCACGCTCTCTTTCAAATAAGCAAATGAATAATTTTTAAAAGAAAAAGTATGTGTTGATTTGGTTTGGTATTCTCAAATTTTTACAAGGCTAATATTTATTAAAGAAATTCCTGATAAACTGTTCCTTCACTGCCTAGAATGCATTCATTGCACTTCAGGGTTATAAAACATTGAATCTCAGGCTGCTGAGAATTTTCTATACAGAGTGTGTCATGCAGCTCTTTTCTTGTTGAACACACCTGCCCTCAGAAAGTGACCTTTGACTTTAGACCAAGCAGGAGGAAGTTGCTAAAGAACATCCACTAAAAGCTTTGAAGTAGGCAATAGGATCAACCCATCTTTGTTGATTATGGTGGTTGATTTTCTATTTAGACAAAGGCCTGTGGAGAAACCTATAAGGGATTTCCCATTACTGTGAATTTTACCAAAAACTGGCGCTGGTACCTAAATACACTTATATCCTGGTTCTCCCAGCATCTGACCAAACTGAAGAGTTTTGTAGTGAAATCTTTGATGATTATGTTTAATAGCAGCTGATAACTAGTCATGATGTGACTTGATTTGAAGCCAAACCCTGTAAGTAGGATTAATGTCCCTGTCTGTTTTTCCATCCCCAGTGCATATTTAACCAAATTATCCTTTTCCCTCTTGATTTTATTTACTCATTAGCTGTGTTGTAATGAAGATCCACAGTGACTAATTCTTCAGACTCACAAGGAGGTTGAGGTAGATCAGTGCTTATGTGAGTCTGTACTGCGTAACAGCTCTTTTCTCTTAAGTTGCCACGGGAGAGGTACCAAATCATAATCTGCCATTTAAACAGGAAGAGGAGCCCTCTTAAGGTTTGTAGAACGAAACACCATGGAAGGAGTTATGAAGGGAATAACACTGGTCCTTTGATGCCATGAGCTCTGTAGCAGTCCGACTTCATTTACTGAAGGTGAATTCATAGAAAACTACTCAGTGATGGTGAACAAACTCATCTTTTCCTATGTAGTTATTTTTCTCCCCCTACTCACTTTTCTCCATCCCGATGTTTAGAGGAAGAGTCTTAGTTTTGTGTAATTTTTCTACTTCTAATATAATTTACTTTGCTCTTCTTCACTGTGAAGTCCTAAAAGTTACCCATATATTTCTGCTTTCCCAAATATTCCAATATTTGGAATCTTTGTTCCCTTATGTTCCCTTAACATATTTAGGACCTGTATTTTGTTATTCTCTCAGGGCTTTTAATTGCTCACATAAATCTTGAAACAAACTACATAGGATTTTCTTTCTTTCTTTTTTTTTTTTTTAATTTTATTTATTTATTTGACAGACAGATCACAATTAGGCAGAGAGACAGGCAGAGAGAGAGGAGGAAGCAGGCTCTCCGCTGAGCAGAGAGCCTGATGCAGGGCTTGATCCCAGGACCCTGGGATCATGATCTGAGCTGAAGGCAGAGACTTAACCCACTGAGCCACCCAGGTGCCCCACTACCTAGGATTTTCATCAATATCATGGTTCTTCCATTAGAACAAAAATACCATCTTAGAATACCTGAGTACAAATTAGTTTATTATATTAAAAAAAATACAAGTATTTGCCCTTTTTAAAAAAGAGAATCACGTTAAAAGGAACTCATAGCAATCAATATTAGTGGATCTCACATCCATGAATTTGTTTCATGGGATCTTTTAGGACTGGTTACTCTGGCCACATTGAAGGTTAAGCTTGACTACATCCAGAAACTGGGTTCTTGTTTTCCTATACACATGCTGGGCAAACTGAGTCTTGGGCCATGTTGTGTACTCTCATCCAAGGGGAAGCCTTCCATTCCTTGCCTAAGGTCAAACTCCCACCATGAGTAGAAAGAGCGTTGGTCTAGGAGCCTGATGAGCACTCTTCAAGTCCTGACCCACCATGGTACCATGTGATGACCATCAATCTCATCTTCCTTATATTTAATGAAGAGTATACCTTCTACCCTTCTTATAAGAAGTTGTGATACTCCATGGCACTTTGTACTCAATTCTTTTTGTAGTTTTTTCGTAGTTGAGTATAGCATAGTAAAACCTGTTTCAATTTTTTTTCAAATGGTCATCTTTAAACCTTGACCAGAAGCTCAAAAACTGTTGTTTTCATCTTTTTATACACATTTTCCCAGCACATTGTATGGACTCAAAATATTTATTTATTTATATTTATTTATTACTGTTATTTTTAAAGATTTTATTTATCTATTTGACAGAGAGAGAGAGATCACAAATAGGCAGAGAGGCAGGCAGAGAGAGGGGAAAGCAGGCTCCCCACTGAGCAGAGAGCCCAATACCGGCTTGATCCCAGGACCCCAAGACCAGGACCTGAGCCGAAGGCAGAGGCTTAACCCACCTGCCAACCAGGTGCCCCTATTATTATTTTTTAAGTAGGCTCCAGCATGGACCCCAATGTGGAGCTTGAACTTATGACCCTGTGATCAAGACCTGAGCTGAGATGAAGAGTTGGATGCTCAACTGCCTGATTACCCAGGTGCCTCCCAAATATTCTTTTCAATAAGCAAATTCAACTTAACATCTGTTAAGATCTGTATGTAAATCCTTTCTCTGGGTGCAACGGAAATGCCAAAATGAACAGGAATTTAAAATCTATTGTGATAGTTGGGAAAACAGCTAACTACACAGATTAGAGTACAAAGGTGAGATCATAGAGATGCCAAAGAATCATTGGAGGGAAAGATTAATTTCAATGGGAAAAACCTGGGATGTGTTCTTCAAAGAGATGCATTTCAATTGGTCTCAAGGCTGGGAAGAATTTGGGCCAGCCCTTTACCAGGTGAGGTGAGCATCACCTTAACCAGTGTTGTGAGGTGCATGAGCTAAACTCGGAGTAAGGAGAGTTTCCCTACCCATCACCAGGTAGAGGAAAAGGATTAAGGGGAAATTGGGCTGATTTGTGACATTTAATACTCTTAGCAGAAAGCATGAAGTTTTGCCATTCATAATTAATAGAGTAAGTATCAGAAGTTTTTCTTTGATCAGATTTCAGAGTTCAAGCAAAGATCTAATAAATAATTCATTATTCTTAAGTGTTATCTTCATTTGTAAGTTTTTCCTAGATTTTGTAAACACATAATAGAACAATAATCATTACCTTTTCTTAAAAGATTTTTATAAGGGAAATAAAAGCAGGGTGGGAAAACTTTTCTACTTAGCTGAAGTGAAGTAAATATATAATTTGGTTCTTATAATTTGACTCCTTTTAAAAAACAAAGAATGAAATATGGACATTAAATATCAAACTGTGCCCCAGAGGCCAGCATCCTTGGATCTTTTCCATTCCTGATGGAATTATGGTTCTTGGTAATTACGGAGGAAGACTTTCTCTTCCTTCTGTCCTATCTTCCCTGCCAAGCCTGAACCCACATGGGCCCTAAGCTAGCACTCTGGGAGTCAGGCAAAGAAGTCTCTCTGAGAGCTTTGTGAAGCTATCTGGATTCTCTCCAAGCCCAGCAGTACAAAGGTTAGGTGCTTCTGGCCCTAAGGCTAGTTTGAAGAGCATGCACATGTCTCCAGTCATCTTCTTCCCTCTCAGTACTACTTCAAGTAAAGCATCTAAAGAGCTTTCATTCACAGGTGGCCCAACTGGCCCCTCACCCTCAGATTAGGGAATGCCTTGGCTGGTGTCCTTTGATACAGGCTGATGATAAAAATCCTTTTTGTTGCAGAATCAGAGATGATGCAGTGTAAGAGAAAGACTTAGAGTTTAGAGACTGTCAAGTGGCAGAGCTCAAAAGTAGGGGTCCTCAAAAGGACATTGTGAATAGGATATAGATCATAAATAGTAACGTAAGAAGAAGAGAAACTTTCTGTTCCAGGTTAAAATAATATGGCATGAATACCCTTTCCAGAAGATGTAAAGTTCTCTGCCTAGAGGTCTTTGGATTGATCCCCCAGCTGTCCAATTTGACCCTGCTAACAATCCAGTCCTGTACCTTTACAGAATTGCTCATGTATTTAGAACAGAGAGGTGAAGGAACCTAGAGGTGTCCCTCCCCATCCTTCTGGGCACCAGCAACCAACAACTGGGTGATGGAGTACATAAGCTCACCTGTCTATTTCCAGACTAAGAAATATGGAGGTGTAATTTCTGCTTATGATCTACCCTCAGGATCAGGCCAGGCCTAGGACTTCCTCCCTGTAACATAACCTTTGCTTGACTTGTTCCCCTTTCCGATCCTCTTCCTCACTGTCTTTCTCACTCTCTCTTTGAATAGCATGTCCTGAATAAATCACTTGTAGCCAAATTGTTGGCTCAGGGTCTGCTTAAGGGAGAACCTCATTTAAGCTATCATTATCATAAAATTTGGGAAGAAACTCCCCTCCTCTTAGAGTGCAAGAAAGAGAAAGAAGAGAGATGTTTCATTTATTAGCAAGACGAACTGTTATGAAAGTCAGATTTATGTCTGTTACTATATGAAAATAAATCAGAAAAATGATAGCAATATCACCAAGTGGATCTAAAAGAATAGTAGGCATTGGCTACAATGTTTCTGCAACAGAATTTCAGAGAGTTTTTTTTAATATATCCTACTTTCCATCTTTCTGTTTTGTTTTCTAATGAAAGTCCTACTTCCCATCTTATTTATTAAGCACCACATTAGGTTTTTCCAGGTTACATTAAGTTGAAAATGAATGAGATAAAAACATGGCCTTCCTCCACAGGTAAATAACATCAGTGTATCTTTGTTGACTTTTGACAGGATAATCTCTATATATCCTGCCAATATTCCATTTAAAATTGGTCTGTGTGGCTACTGCTATTACCTATACAGCTAAGACAACAATGTTCGTAATAACCAGAGATTCTTCCAGGACTTTCAGGGGCCTATGGAGCAATCATGCAGCAGTCTGAATGCTAGATAAGCCTCAGCTTACTGTCAGGAACAGGAAAAAGAGAAAAGTAACTCAAGAGTCCAATATGCCACAGTTGAGATTGAATTAATCTTGAGGAATTATGTGTAGGTTGACCACCTGATAGTGGAAGGGGGATACAAGACAAGGAAAGCTCTCATTTTCAGATCTTAAAAATGGGGGCCAAAAGGCACACATTTCATCATACAGAAGCCCTCATCATCTTCCTCAACACTTCTCACACATAGGATTAACATGTAGTGTTGATTAATGTTTATTTGTGTAAGCTTTATGTTTCTGTCAATTGTGGGTGTTTTCTGTTGCTGATGGTATGTTTTACTCTGTCCTGTCTTACTGACTAAAGGACAGTTCCTTTTTCTTTCCTAACTCCCCACAGGAGGAGCTTCAGGAGTGTCTTATTCACTCCTGTGAAAATAGATGATTACTGTAAAATCCTATTTGCTTCAGGCTTTATAATTTGAATTCTTTCTTATTTACTCTGGAGTATTTGATATTTAAGGAACCCTGCAGTGACTTCTGTTTTGTTTTAAAATATCATATTGAATTATGTACAGAACTTTGAAGGGTTTTCTCGGTAGCAGTTAGTCTTTTTTATGCCGTCTGAATTTCATCTCCTGGGAAGCTTGATTTTAGATGTACTGCCAACAAATATTGATTTAGTGCAACTATATATTATCTGAATCCTCCTTACTTTACTTCTAGAGATCTAGGAATAATCGTCTCGGTCCCAGCCACTTTTTCTATGGTGGAAGCTAATGACCATGTATCAATTCCAATAACACCTTCAAGGAAGGTGAAAATGACTACAGGGAGTGTTTTTGATTTTCTGTGATTGACTTGTAAGCTTTGTGCTACCCCACAAAGTTGGTAACCCCAACTACTTTCTCCTCTGTGTTCTCTCATAGTTAAAGCAGTCCCTTTCATCTAGTTGTGATTGACTAGAATTAGGGTAATCTCTGGGCCTCTATTTAAGAATCCTTAAAGTTTTAAGATTTTTACCTCTATCCAAAACACATAAACTAAGCATAGGGCTTTGGGTGTCATCAAACCAACCTGTTATTATAATAGGTTTAGAGAAAATTTTGGATTTCTCATCCTTCTCTGTAGGATGATGCTGTCTGGTTTCTAATCTTTAGGGCAAGAATCTGTAATTTAGTGAAATAAGGGTAAATTAAAGAGCTTTAATTGAGGTGCAGAGATTCAAGAACACCTGGCCTTGAAATTCCCTCTTTTGGCCTATTTCCAAGAGCAAGCTTATTATTGTTCCTGTTGATAACTTTGCTAGAGTTTCTGCAATGGCTGCAGTGATGTCTCAGAATTTAACACTTTTAGGTGCTACATCTTTCATTCTTGGTTACCTCACAATAACGTGGGTTTGAGCTTCTGGTATCCAAAACTCATAGCCCATTCATATGGAGGAATTGCTATAGGATAAAGCTGGAAATTGGCCCCTTGAACTAATACTCAAGCATGGATTGCTGGTTAAACATGGCAGAGTGACAAAGGGATTTGTATCCACTCCTTTCTTAAACCAGGATATGATTAAAATGGAAAGGATAAAATAATAAATAAGAGATGTCAAGAAAATTTGGGGAGATGAAAGTATATAAAAGTCTCTCACCTTGTGTAGCCAGATTCTTCTACTCTATAGAGAAGTTGAACCAGGCAGGATATGGTCTCAGGGCAACTGGGCACAGCTGAAGACGGGGTTGGGAGCACATCCAGAAAAGAGATCACTGAGTGACGATCTGCATATTGAATGAAGAATGCATTATATTTTCTTTCCTGCTTGGCATTAGTATCTCTACAAGTCAAATTAATACTTAAATAGAAGATATGAGAAAGAAATGAGCCCAAGAGAAAGATCTTCAGTGACTTGTGGGTGACCCAGAAAATTGGTGAATTTCTTGTTTGGTTGGCCTGCAGTAAAGTGCAGAAATCCACAAACTCTGCCCCTACCCAAGAGCTTTCCATTGTGGTTTTTAAATATGAACGGATCCATCAAGATCACCAGGCATTTGAGGAGAGTCTTTAGAATGAAAAACACAGGCCCAGAGCAAAGTGGGAAGGGCAAGGCAGAGGGAAATTCATAGGAAATAGAAAACTCCAAGGAACATAAAAAAATATTAGAAAAACTCCAACTGTTCTAATATTGACAAAGATATGAGAGGAGATTGAGTTTTTAAAAAGAAGCAGGGCAAGGGCAAAAGGGGAAACATTAGAGAAGAAGAAAAGCTCCTGGAAATTAAAACAATGATGGAAGATAAAATTGAGGAAACCTCTAAGAAATTAGAAACAACACTACCAAGACAATGATGAAAAATAAGGAAATTGCTAGTCTTGGACTGTATAGAAAGAAAATCATATTATTTGAAGGTGATGATTTTTGTCTTTTTCTTTCCCAGGATTATTTCTCTCATTATTTTTTCTTTTCCTGTTCATTGCCTTGGACCTTCAGAACAACAGTAAATGCTTCTTATCTGACTAAAGATAATGCCTTATATTCCTGACTTACTTATTATTTTTAACCATGAATGAAAGTTGAATATTACAAAATGGAGATTTACAGGGGCACCTGGGTGACATAGTCCAAGTGTCTGACTCTTGATCTCGGCTCAGGTCTTGATCTTAAGGACTTGGGTTCAAGACCAGCATGGAACCTACTTATAAAAAAAAAAGAATGGAGATTTTTATATCTCCATTCAGAAGAGTGAATGTTTTTTCTCCTTTTTTTTTTTTTAAATTTTTTAAAAAGATTTCATTTACTTATTTAAAAGGGTGGGGGGACAGCAAGAGAGAGCATGAGCAGGGCAGGGGAAAGGGAGAAGCAGACTCCCCGCCAAGTAGAGAGCCTCATTCAGGGCTCAGACAGGACCCCAGGATCATGACCTGAGCTAAAGGCAGACACTTAGCTGACTGAGCCACCCAGGTGCCTCGTTTTTCCTTTTTAAATTTGAGCCAGTATTATATTGACCCAGGAATAGAATAGGGGATTGAGAGTCAAAGTGGAATAAATTGTAAAATACATGTTTACTCAGTGATATTATTTAATATAAAAAGTTTAAAATAAGCACATTAATGATGCTGAAATCACTACAATTTTAATTATTGCTTGTCCTTAGCATCATTTAGGAATGAGCTAATTTGATAAAAGATAAATAGTTGCCTTTAGCCTAAATTGTTAATTTAGTCAATTTATTTAAAGAAGTTTGGTGATATTTTGGCAGTATCAAAAGCACATAAAAATGAAATTACAGGGGCGCCTGGGTGGCTCAGTGGGTTAAGCTGCTGCCTTTGGCTTGGGTCGTGATCTCAGGGTCCTGGGATCAAGTCCCACATGGGGCTCTCTGCTCAGTAGGGAGCCTGCTTCCCTTCCTCTCTCTCTGCCTGCCTCTCTGCTTACTTGTGATCTCTCTCTGTCAAGTGAATAAATAAAATCTTAAAAAAAACACTGAAATTACAAAAACTATATTAGAGTAAATTAATAACTTTAGTTTGGTAACTAAAAAAATGAAATTATCTTATATTCTACTATGCAGATAAAGCAACTTACTGATTAGATGTATATTTTTACCGAGTGAACAGGCTGTGTGTGGAACAGAAGAGGCTTATGCTCTGAACCACCTAGAACAGAAAACGAAGATGTGAATTAGAACATAAGTACTAAATTTGCACAGAAAGTTCTGTTTGTAAGATTTCTGAGAAGAAATGCATTGTTGTGCTAAAGAACTCTGGACTCTGCAGCCAGACTGCCTGAGTCAGAGTCTCAACTCTACCCTAACTGGCTGTGCAAACTCAGGAAAGTACTTGACCTTTCTGTTTCACTTCCTTCTCCTTAAAATAGAGTTATAATAGTGCTCACTTTAGAGGATTGCTGTAAGGATGAAATGAATTAATATATGTAAAGCCCATGGAATAGTGCCTGATCTTTAGACATCTATAAATGTCAGCTATTGTTGGCTTGTTGTTTTAAAGTTCAACCACATGTATCTCTTTGTAGTGGTTACCAATCAGGACTATTTACACTTTTCTCTTTTCTACCTTGGGTATTAGTATGTGTGAGCACATGTGTGCATGTAGTATGCTCCATGTTAGATAGAATGATGCAATAAGTTATATTTGTAAAACTTGATTCCCATAGCCCCTTATCTAATAGAACATATAGAAATTGGATTTCTATGTCTTTGAGTACTTCCCTCTGTTTCCATTTGACAAGTTTTCCACATGTTGGCAAACCTCCTGGTGTGTTTTGGAATAGAGCCCTATGCCAGAACCACCTTGCTCTAAATTTACCTTCTTCTTTGAACTATTCAGCTCTACACTAATGCTTTACTTTTATGGGATGTATTCAGGGTTTTTAAAAGGAAAGTCATACTGTGGTGCCCAGAGTAATTTCTTAGCTTTTCTGAGAAACAGACTCTTATTAAAGCCACACATCTGTGAAAACTATGTATGTTCTTCTCAAGCCAAATAAAACAACAACAACATCCTTTCCTGAGCATTGGAGAATCTTTTGGTTCCCTTTCATACATGATATTATAATTACACCACTCTTAATGAACTCTAATTTCAGGATTCAGAAACAATGGAAATAGAAAACTTTATAATTTGGATAGAGATAATTTGAACAGTGGGAATGTTCTGAAATATGTATTCCTGGGTCTTCCCCTCAGAAGAGGAAATAATCTGCCAGAGTGATGGAAGTTTTTAACTCCCAATCATTTTTCTTTAGGCTCTTTGGGGAAGGACTACAGTCCTTGTGATATTTTTGACACAACTCCCCATTCCTCTCTCCAGCGAAAAGACCCAGCAGCCCACTGTGGCTTTGAACTCCACATAGCCTGCTCTCTGGAGCTTATAGAGGGTAAACACACTCTCATTGACTTGAACGCGATACTAATGTGTTAGTTGTCTGAGAGCATCTGCATTTTCAGGGGATAAAAAATAAGTCTCTGGTAGTGGGATTTTGTATAACAGGAAATAACCAGAGGGTTTGGCAAGGACACGGACCTAGACTTGCTGGGGGCACACATAAACGGAAACTGCTTACCGGTATAGGGCCTTGTGGTTTATGAAGCACTTCATGTGCATTCAACGTTTTATATTTAATCTAATCTCTGTGGCAGGGCTATGAGGTAGGAATTAATATCCTCCTCACTTTATGTATAGAAAATTAAGGACCAGAAAATCTAAGTGATTTGATCCAACTTACAAAGCCAGAGATTTGCTATGGCCTCACAGAGATTGTTCATCTCTTCATCAGGTGTCCTTACTGTTCCTTTGGGTGGGTGGGAAAAGTGGACTTTCTGTGTATGTTATGCTACCTATAAGGACAAACACAAATTAAAAGCAAGAGGCTTTATTCTTTTAGATGAAAACAAGGGACGAGACCTCCTCATTTTCTCAGAGTATTTACTTTAGAAATACTTCAGAAAACTTGTAAAAAAGGGGAAAGACCCAAATAAAATCACAAATGAGAGAGGAGAAGTAACAACCAACATCCCAGAAATACGAACAATTATAAGAGAATATTATGAAAAAAAAATATTATGAAAAACTATATGCCAACAAATTGGACCACCAAGAAGAAAGGGGTAAATTCCTAGAAATATATACCCTACCAAAACTGAAACAGGAATATAGAAAATTTCAACAGAATGATAACCAGCAAAGAAATTAAATCAGTAATCAAAAACTCCCAACAAACAAAAGTCCAGGACCCGACGGCTTCACAAGTGATTTCTACCAAACATTTAAAGACGAGTTAATAACTAATTCTTCTCAAACCATTTTAAAAAACAGAAAATGTAGGAATACTTCCAAATTCATTCTGTGAGGCCATCATTATTCTGATACCCAAACTGGATAAAGACACCACTAAGAATGAGAACTATAGACCATTATCCTTAATGAACATAGATGCAAAAATCTGCAGTAAAATACTGCAAACCAACTTCAACAGTATGTTTTTTTAAAAATCTCTCACCACAATCAAGTGGGATTTGTCCCTGGGATACAAGGATGGTTCAGTGTTTACAGGTCAATCAGTGTGATACATCACATCAGTAAGAGGAAGGATAAGAGCTATATGATCATTTCAATAGGTGCAGAAAAAGCATTTGACAAAGTACAACACCAATTCATGACCAAAATCTCCAACAAGGTAAGTTTAGAGGGAACATGCTTCAACATAATAAAGGCCACATATAAAACACCCACAACTAATATCATCCTTAATGGGGAAAAACTGAGAACTTTCCTCTAAGGTCAGGAGCAAGACAAGATGTCCACTTTCACAACTTGTATTTGATCTAGTACTGAAAATCCTAGCCACAGCAATCAGACACAAAAAGAAAAGGCATCCAGATCTGTAAGGAAGAAATAAAACTTCTCTGCAGATGACATTGTACTATATATAGAAAACCTGAAGGAATCCACCAAAAAACTATAATAATTGGATGACTTTAGTAAAGTTGTAGAGTATAACTTCAATATACACAAATCTGTTGCATTTCTATACATCAACAGTGAAGCAGCAGAAGGAAAAATTGGGAAAACAATCCCATTTACAACTTTGGCAAAAATAATAAGAAGCCTAGGGGAAAACCTATCAAAAAAGTAAAAGACCTGTACTCTGAAAACTATAACACACTGATGAAAGAAATTGAAGATGACACAAATAAATGGAGAGACATTCAATGCTTGTGGATTGGAAGAACAAATATTGTTAAAAAGGTTATACTATACAAAGCGATCTATGTTGAATGCAATCTCTATCAAAATACCAACAGCATTTTTCACAAAACTAGAAGAAACAATTCATATATCTGTATGGAACCACAAAAGACTCTGAATAGTCTAAGCAGTCTTGAAAAAGAAAAGCAAAGCTGGAGGCATCACAATTTCACACTTCAAGCTATGTTGCATATCTGTAGTGATCAAAACAGTATGGTACTGAAAATAAGCATATAGATCAGTGGAACAGAATAGAAAACCCAGAAATGAACCCATAAGTATATGGCTGATTAATCCTCAACAAAGCAGGAAAGAATATTCAACGGGAAAAGAACAGCATCTTCAACAAATGATGTTGAGAATACTGGACAGCAACATGCAAAAAAAGAAATTGGACTGCTTTTTTCTACCATACACAAAATTAAGTCCAAAATAGACTACAGACCAAATCCAAGACCTGATACCACAAAAATCCTAGAAAAGAACAAAGGCAATATCCTCTGTGACATCAGCCATAGCAAGTTTTTTTCTAAATATGTCTCCTGAGGCAAGGGAAAGAAAAGCAAAAATAAATTATTTGGGAATATATCAAAATAAAAACTTCTTCACAGCAAAGGAAACAGTCAACAAAATTAATGGGCTGAATGAGAATTAATTACTGAATGAGAAGATATTTGCTAATGACCTACCTGATAAAGTCCTAATGTCCAAAATATATAAAGAACTTATAAAAATCAACACCCCAAATGAAAATAATCCAATTTAAAAAAAATGGGCAGAAGACATGAACAGACATTTCTCCAAAGAAGACATCCAGATGGCCAACAGACACGTGAGAAGATAGTTCATCATCACTGATCATCACGGAAATGAAATCTATAGTGAGCTATCACTTCACACCTGTCAGAGTGGCTAACAATGACACAAGAAATGACAGGTGTTGATGAAGATAGGGAACAAAAGGAACACAGGTGCACTGTTGATGGGTATGCAAACTAGTGTAGCCACTGTGGAAGACAGTATGGACTTTCCTCAAAAAGTTAAAACAGAACTACCTTATGATCCAGTAGTTGCATAATTATGCAAAGAATACAAAAATATTAATTCAAAGGGATATGTGCACCTCAATGTTCAGAGGAGCATTATTTATAATGGCCAAATTATGGAAGTATCCAAAGTGTCCATGGATTGATAAATGGATAAAGAAGTGGTATGTATCTATCTATCTCCCTATCTAGATATATAATGGAATATTATTCAGCCATAAGAAGAATGAAATCTTACCATTTGCAACAACATGGATGGATCTAGAGAGTATAATGTTAAGTGAAAGAAGTCAGAGAAAGACAAATACCATATGACTTCACTTATGTGGAATTTAAGAAACAAATGAACAAAGGGAAAGTAAAAGAGAGAGGCAAATCATAAAACAGACTCCTAGCTATAGAGAACAAATGATTACCAGAGGGGAAGGGGAAGGGTGTGTGGAATGAGCACTGAGTAATGTACTGAATTGTTGAATCACTCTATCGTACACTTGAAATAAATACAACACTGTATGCTAACTAACTGGAATTGAAATAAAAACTTTAAAAATGTTTTAGAAAATCTGTCATCATACATACTTTCTCTTTTTGAAATGTATATAAATCTTTTTGAAAACTAGGTCTTTTCTTGGCTTTAAGACAGAACAAAGTCAAAAGACCTTGGTGCCATCTCTTTGAAATGTAAACACCAAGGGAGATAACATCCCTATCGCCCACTTCTAGGGGAGACTGTAGGAGCCTCACTTTGGTTGTTGCCTTACTGCTAGTTGCAAAACTACCTCCTGTCATGAATGTATGAGTTTGTTCTTCTGGATAAAGCCAATAAACTAACTGTCGCGAGCAAAACCCCTGCGTCCCGCCAGGAGGTTGCAACATGTAAAGAAGAGATAGAGATGGATATGATGTAACTCACTTGATCTTTATTGGGACGAGGTCCGCACCACTATCGTGGCCCGGTCACGGTCCGCTGACGTTGTCACGGAGAAGGAGACGTCGCCTCACAATCTAGACAGAGAGGCCACCGCAGAAGTTGAGACTGAGAACCAGCGAGTGGTCAGCAACGAAACTGTCGGGGCGTCGGTAACACCGGCGATGATGTCCTCCCGACAGGGAACTCGCTTCACCTCAGTCCAACCCGATGCCTCTTTATATACTGTGCTAAGTCTCCTTCATAAACATATTACATCACTTATTTTTCTTATGCTTACACACCAAAAACATACACACGTTGCAAACATGTTTTGGTCTTCGATATTTCGCACAAATTAAAAATATTTTCAACTTGTTACTCCGCGCTAATCTTATCACTACACGCATATGGCTTACTTGCTATGTGGTATTTGCTATGAGGCTAGTTTGTTATCACTACACGCATATGGTCTAGGCTTACTTGCTATGTGGTTAGTTTGCAATTTGTTCCTGTTTTTCATTTAGTAGGGGTTTGCACTTACTACACATTATTTATTTATTTATTCATTTATTTATTAGACTTTATTTATTAAAGGTTCGTACTCACTACACTAACACAGATGGTTACTCAAATTAGTAGGTAAAGTTAGGATGTACTCTGTGCGACAAATGGTGCCCTCATGTCCTCTTACTCAAGAACTCTTGATTATCCTGAGAACACGCATACAATGGGTTGTGTCTGCTTGACTTCATACAAAAGGGTGAGATTCCTTTTCATCACTACAGTCACTTGGAGGATTGTTTGTGATGGGTATCACTTTCTGGTTTAATGCATATTCAGTAATAAAACTGTTTGCTTTCTCTACATCATGGAGAGATTTTCTCGGTTTGGAGATTTGTTTTTAATTGTATTTCCCTTGAATACCCACATCAGTTATTCATTAATTTCACCCTCTTTTCTAAAACAGAAAATCAGGTGTTTCTCAGATGTTTGAGATTTTAAGTTACCATGTTTGTTTGTATGGGATTATTAATATTGGATGAAATTTTGACATCTTATACACTTACTAGTCACTGGGAATTGTCACACATTTGGCCTTTTAAAAAAAAATCTCCCTTGTCATATAGATCTATTTATTATTTTTACATTTTTTCTTATTCAGTTTTTAATTAATTTGCCCTCTCAGCCACACACAGAACTTAAAAGATGTGGTGACTAGTTGAGCACAATGCCATATTCAATCAGTTCTTCAACATTTACCATGAACCACAGAAGCAGAGTGTAAGAGAGGCTTTAAAGGGCTCATGTTGAATTAAATTCTTCATATCACCTTGGTGTACAGTTCCCTGTTTTGAATATGTTTAGCATGACTGGACATATACATATGTATATCCAGATAGGTCCAACCATGCTGAAAATAGATAACTTCTACAGCCAATGAGTCCTCTTCCTTCTATTGCTTTTTTTTAGTAGCAATAAGAAAAGATTGAATTTTCCTGGCTAGAACAACACCTGTTTGCCACAAAAGTTGTTCAAGTCCTAAGTCCAAGGTAGGGACTAACACAGACTAGTGGGGAGAAGCTTTGTTACTATGAGAGATAGCCTTGGGGATGTATTGTGCTAATATGCATTTATTAACTGAATTCCATCTGAAGTTTAATCAGTCTTCAAAGTAAGGAAATGGATTGAATGTCATCTTCTTATGATAGATGATGACAAGACCTTTTTCATCTCAGACAGATTTTCTACTTTGGCATTTTTTCAGGAAAGATAAGATCCACTTAGAAGCTAGTCTATATACATTTGCACATTTTCTGTATTGAAAAGCTCCTCCTTGTTTTTATAGAAATCTATTTTTATTAATGTTTAATTGCAATTTGAACAAAATGTTCCTCTTGGCTGCATTTCGGGTCCTGAATATTTTCACTGCAAGGTTTCTGAGTACACTGATAGATCAAATTACTATGCAAAGTAATATTATGCATGTGTGTGTGTGAAATAAAATATAATATATAACTGGCCGATTTGTGGGTTATTATCTAACCTACTCCCTTTTTTATTGTATAGTCCTGCAATGTCTATAACTTTAACTAATTAGAGATCACTTAAATAATTTTTTGAAATAATTTAGAAGTAAATTTTCATAATTTTTGGGAAGTCTAGTAAATACTCTGCTATGGCATCACAATTATGATCAACATTGAAAAGCCAGTGGAGTATAGTGAGACAACTGAGTTTTTAAATCAGATTTAAATTTAAATTTTAGTTTGACCATTTATCAGCTGTGAGACTTTAATCTTTCTGAATCTCAACTGATCCATCAATAAATGGGGAAAAATAATACCTACCTCTTTAGAGTATTTATGAAAACCGTATTTATAAAGCATCTATTGTGCCCAGGATGTAGTAGCTGCTTAAAAAAAAAGTCAACCTATTAATGTCATTGTTGTTTTAGAAGTGGTTGGGATGTATACCATTTCTGATTCTCCATAAAGCAAACCATTCAATTTCAGGATAGCAAAATCTGTAGTTAATGTCAGTAAAATATGATTTGGTCAAGGAGCTCTAAAATATTTTAAAATCTTCAAAGAACTAACACAATGCTTCTCAACTTAAATGTGCCTGTGAACCACCTGGAGATTTTGTTTGATGGTGATTCTGATTTAGTAGGTTTGCTTGAAGCTGGAGCTTCTGCATTTCAAACAAGCTCTCAACGATAGTGATAATGTTGCTGGCGCATGGACTGCACTTGGAGTAAAATGGCTCATGTACTAGGCAAGTTCTTGGGATACTTATTATCATATACAAGGTAGTTTTCTTTTAAATTGGTACACATACCTCTGAACCTACTTTATTCAGTTACCTACTATTAAAAATAGAGCACATTATTTTATATGCCATTCCTTATTTTAAAATTATTTTCTATTTGTCATCCACAAATTGCACAGTTACAGAAACATTAAGATGTACCCCTGGGGATAAAAATACATGTTTATAAAAAAAAATTAAAAAAATAAATTAATTAATTAAAAAAAAAAGATGTAACAAATCCAAATATCCTTGTCAGTTAAATATTTGGTGGTGGTAAGGGGGGTGTCCTTCAATTGATTGATTGAATGATTGATTGATTGATTTTTATCCAGCTTTATTGAGATATGATTGACATATAACATTATGTAAGTTTATACAACGTGTTGATTTAATACACATATATGACAAAATGATTACCACCATAGCATTAGTTAACACCTTCAGTTATGTCATGTAATTATCATTTTGTGCGCCTGTGTGGTGAAAGCATTTAAGGTTTACTCTCTTAGCAACTTTTAAGTATGCAATACAAATCTGTTAACTGTAATCATCATGCTGTACGTTAGATCCCCAGGGCCTATTCATCTTATAATTGAACATTTATATTCTTTGACCAATATCTCTCCATTTTCCCCACCCGTCAGGCCCTGGTTAACCACGCTCTGCTTCTATGAATTAAGATTTTTAAGTTCCATATGTAAGTGAGATCACACTGTATTTGTCTTTGTCTGACTTACTTCGCTTAGCATAATACTGTCAAGGTCTATCTATGTTGTTGCAAATAGCAGGATTTCCTTCTCTATCGTGGCTGAAAATATTTAGTTATATATTTATACCATATTTTCTTTCTTTGTTCTTCCATCAATAGACACTTAGGTTGTTTTTGTATATTGGCTGTTATGAACAATGCTGGAAATAAACATGAGAATGCAGATTTGAGATAGTAATTTCATTTCCTTTGGATATATACCTAAAAGTGGAACTGCTGAATCATACGGTAGTTCTGTTTCTTTCTTTCTCTCTCTCTTTCTTTCTTTATTTCTCTCTCTCTCTCTCTCTCTCTCTCTCTTTCTCTTTCTTTCTTTCTTTCTTTCTTTCTTTCTTTCTTTCTTTCTTTCTTTCTTTCTTTCTTTCTTTCTTTCCTTCCTTCCTTCTTAAAGAAACCTCCAAAATCTTTTCTGTAGAGGCTGCACCAATCCCAACCAACAGTACACAAGGGATCTCTTTTCTCCATATCTTGTCAAATACTCGGTCGTTATCTCTTACCTTTTTGAACTAGCCATTCTAACAGATGTCTGGGGAAAGCTCATTGTAGTTTGATCAGCACTTTTCTGATCATTAGTGATGAAGAACATCTTTTCATGTATCTGTTGGCCATCTGTATGTCTTCCTTGGAAAAATGTCCATTCAGTTCCTTAGTCCATTCCCAAATGTTTTTTAATCACTTCATATTTGTATAGTTCAGCCTAACACAGAACCTGGTGGGCAGTAGATGGTCAAGAATTGCATGTTGGTTATCCTGATAGTAATAAGCAGTGTTGAAGAGTGGTTTTCTACCCTGGCTACAAAAATTGCCTGGGGTTGTTTTAAAACATACCCTTGGTCCTTCCCTAGAACAATTAAATCAGCATCTCTGCCAGTAAGTTTTGGTAGATTTTTAAAACTTCCCAGGTGATTCTAATGAGCAACCAGGATTGAACCAATAAAATGAGTATGAGCAAACCTCTAGACATTTTCTTTAAACAGCCTACCAGTGGGTTCCGTCAGGTCACTACATGATTTTCATTATCCTATATCCTGCCTGTGTTCAGCATGAACATATCCTAGAGACCCTCTGCTGCAAGTGAGCAGAAAATGCTCCATAGGAATTTTAATTTCTTAACCATCACTTGCTATCATGGGGCTATTTTTTATTGTTCCCCCTCTCTCTGCTAAGTAGTTTTAAGGAACATTTAAAATTTATTTTATTTTTATTGCAAAATAAATACCTGCTTAATTTTTTTAAATCAAGTAATAGATTGAAGGAGTTTAAGTAAAAAACTTCCTCTCTGCACGTCCTTCATATCTACTCCATTCCACAAAACCCAACTGCATTACCTGGTAATTATCCATGCATATACCCCATCATAGATATTCTTACATAAACACACAATACACACAAACACTCAGATTCAGTCAAACCACATTCTGTTGGCGGTTTGCTTGTTCATTTAACAACATATCTTAGAGATATTTCAATTAGGACATACAGCTTGACCTTCTTCTTTTTAAATGATACATATTATTCCATCATGTGGATACATTATAATTTTTTAACCAGCGTCCTTATTAAGACATGTAATGTTTCCAGTTTGTAAGTACTGTATTAAAACCAATGCCACAATGATCATCTTTACACATGTCTTTATATAATTTTGCAGTCATATCTGTTAAAAAATGTCTACCAGTTTACCTGCCACTTTAAGCTGCTGTCATCCCCCATCTACCCTTCTGGATTAGCTGAATATGTCAGCCCCCCTTCTGCCTGCCCAATGTCTTATACCCCAGCCTGTTAATCCCCAACCACAGGCTCAATTGTAGCCCATTTCTTAGATCCATCCTAAGAAAAGACAGAGGAGAAGTAAAGGAGAAATAAGAAAGAAATGCCGATTATGTTCCAGTTATTGCCAAAGTAGTCCTGAAAAATTGCTTTCTATACTATAACAATTATAGTTATTTTTACCCTTTTTTTTTTTTAAATGATAAACATGGCCCACAGAAATGAACTGACCCAGGCTCATTTTGTTCTAAGTACCTAATCTCACAGTCTTTATCTCTTTTCCCTTTCTGTGATGTTCCAGTGGTAAAGGCATTGGGTTCTACTCACTGTGGGTGAGACTGGGGTGACCTTTGAACTCCAATGTCATTTTGTGAACTGTGGCCCCTCTTCTTACCTAGCAGTGTCTCTATTCTGGTAACTGACCTATCTTAGACTCTTTCACTTTTTTTTTTTTTAATATTACAAAAGTGGTGCATATTTATTGAGCCTTTACATTGCACCAGGGATTGAACTAAAAAAAATGTGTACACACACACACACATACACACATATATATATATATATACACATGTATACATATACGTGTGTGTGTATATATAAATCCAGCAAGCATGATCTTGGAATAAGAACATCTTCTCTTTGGCAAGCTAGTTTTGTCTTAAAACATGACTGGTCTCTGGAAACAGACTATGATTCGTTTCATCACTGTCCACTCTCTACAATGACAATAATCAATTGTGTTACCATATAATTTAAGTAGCACTTAATTGTGTGATACCGACAGATGAATGGATAAAGAAGATGTGGTATTTATACACAATGGAATATTATGCAGCCATCAAAACCTGTCCTACCATGTGAAATGACTTGGATGGAACTAGAAGGTATTATGCTAAGCAAAATAAGTCAGTCAGAGAAAGACAATTATCATATGATTTCACTGATATGTGGAATTTGAGAAACAAGGCAGAGGGTTGTAAAGGAAAAGAGGAAAAAATGAAACAAGAAGAAACCAGAGAGGGAGACAAACTGTAAGAGACTCTCAATCTCACAAAACAAACTGAGGGTTGCTGGAGTGGAGGGGGGTGGGAGGCATGGAGTGACTAGGTGATGGAGACTGGGGAGAGTATGTGTTGTGGTGAGCGCTGTGTATTGTGTAAGCCAGGTTCTGTCACTTAGTAGCTGTGGGAGTCTGGGAATTCACTTGCCCTCTGAGTGCCTCAGTTTACTCACATACAAAATAAGGACAAAAATAGAACCTGCCTCAAAGAGCTGTTGTGAGATTTAAGTTAGTTAATATATGGAATGGACTTAGAGCCATGCCTGGATCATAAGATGTGCTAAATTAAAGACCCATTCTTGGGCCTTGCTCCTATATCTAAGTTTTTCTTCCAGTACCTCACTTGGTATTCTAAATGTTCTTAGATGGGGTACAAGCCTTCTGCATATCTTTAGGTAAGAAGTTATTAAACTGCCATTTAGCTATAGTGCATGATGTGTGCATGTTGGCAGGGTGTGAGCAGTATTAATAGGAGGTGACATGACGTCTTAGTTTTTGCTAAGTAGGGTTCTTGTTCAGTTAAGTTCCCAACAGGAGGTTACTTTACCCAATAAAGGCACATACTATAAAACCTCCCCTTTGCAAAGAAGAAGAACAACAGTGTTGAACCAGGTCATAGATACAGACATAGGGAACCAAATTGGATGGACAAACAAATAGAGAAGGGTTAAATTCTCCATTAATAAATGCTAGTAGTAGGGATTTTACAAAGTGTTGTCCAGGGAAGACATACCTTCTTTGCAGAACTGAAGGTGAATCTTGAACACATGCATTGGAAAAACTAAGCATTTTCTTGCAACAGTGAAATCATCAATTTGAGGAAAATGAGATCCCATCACAGTATAGCTTTAGGTAAGACAGCTGAAGACCCACAGCAGAGAAATCCATAAAAGAAACAAAAAGAAAAATTATCTTTTTCATATTAGATCAAGTTTTTACCAGTTCTTTAGGGAAGAGCAATTAAAATTTAATTCTAATAACTAACCCTTGTGAATCATTTAGACTTTTTTTTTCTAGAACATTCCCTTATTATAGCAATAAATAAAGCAAACATAACTTTAAATGTTTATTTTATAAACACAACTGTATGTTAGTATAACTGGTGTTAATCAGCTTGCCCAAATTTAGGGGTGTAGTTTATATATAATTCTAGAAATTCACTGGCCTTCATAAAAATATGGGATTGAAATGCATGTATATGTTTTTAAGAGTATATAAACTTTCATTCTCTGACTTTATTCCCAATCTCAGCATTTTCACATGTCCTTGGTAAGCTAGCCAAACTCAGGACCTTTTGTTACTAAGAGAACTCAAGGTTATGTTTGCCAGAAGAAACATCCTTAAAATTTAATGAACAATGACTGCCGGTCACCAATAGAATTTTTACCTAATCCCTTCTTCCTTTAGGGCAAATGAACTTGCCCTGGGCATTCCGTCCAACCCTTAAAGACTGCATCTCCTTGGAACACCTCCTTTAAAGGCACTTGAGATATCCATTTCCATTTTAATAGTTGGGTGAATACTGTGAAGAAAGTCTTCAGCCTTGAAGTCATGGATGGTCTCACCTTTTTGAAGGATTTTGAGCTTCAGGAAAGGTGCTGGTTCTCACTGAAGCTGCACTTTTAGAGGTTCAACATAATTCAGGCAAATATGTGTATCTTCAAAATATGTATGAAGTCACCTGCTTTCAGGCCTTTGATGTGTGTGATCATATAGTGGGCCAGGTGTGGAGGGCCAAGTTGAAGGACACAGCCAAAACCATGTCTCCTTCCCTCCAGTACAGCTGGCAGGACAGCTCACCGCTCACCATGGAGATCTGGGAAAGGTATGGCAGGGAGATAGGGCCATCAAAGGAAGTGCTTTGGGATTCCAACCACACAAGATAATTCTTCTGTCCTTGAGTTTGATTTCAACTGTGCGAAGCATCTTTTGCAGTTAGTGTACTCCTTAACTTGAATAATCTGAATCCTCATCTTTGTATTCTGCCCCAAAATGCCTTCTCCACTGAGAACCATAAATTGAACCTAAATCCCCTTTTCTCTATTGGAAAATCCCAGGTTGTCCAAGAAGTCTTAGGAGGCATTGACTTCCCAGATTTTCACTCCCTTAGGAGACAGTTCCTTAGCATTTGTAAAGCCCTTGATAAAACACTGTAACTCCTCCAAAACACTCTTTCAGAATATATGTGTTGTTATCAGCAAAGGAAATTCATCTCTCAGGCTGTAGTGCAACTGCATGCCAAACACCCCAGCATGCTGGTGCCAGTGCTCTCATCCTTCTGGAACCTTCAGTGAAGGATGTGCTGGATCTGCCCCAGGTACTGCAGCTTCCCATGGGGTGGAGGCCAAGGGCTCCATACCACACCTCTATGTGGCGGGTGGGGACAGGCATTGCAGCTTGGAGCCGGGGGAGGAGGCATGGATGTGGGGTCCCCCCAAACCAAGGCGTGCAGTGAGGGCTGGTGGGCAAGGTGGTTTGACCGTTCTGTGCACTTCTTTTCCCCTCATTTACTCTTTTCTGAGAAACCTGCTTCCTTGGACAATTACTGCATGAACACACATGTTGAACTTTGGTAATGGTATATAGTGTGGCGGGATGAGCAGAGTTTGACACAAAACAGCCCACACTGGGAATTCTGATTGGTCACATAACTACCTATGTCAGATAATTTTCAAGAATGACCACACAGTGTCTGTCATCCCATGTGACCTTCTAGAACCTTCCCATTCTCACATCAGGAGGTGTCACTGAATTATCCTTTAGTTGAAAATGGGTAGATTGTGACTTTCCTGAAACCAAGAATGTGATAGAAATACACTGTGTGACTCAAAAGCTAGGTCAGAACAGGTTATGTAGCTCCCCTTGCTTGCAAGACACTTGTGTTGAAAATCCGAGTCACTGTGTAAACCAGTCCAAGTGTGCTGAGGCTGCCATGCTATGAGGAAGCCCAAACTAGCTCACATGGAGAAGTTCTGAGACTCTCTCTCTCTCTAGATAAGTAGGTAAGTGGGTTAGGTGGGTAGATAAACTTGAAAGTAGTCAAGTTAACTGACCAGATGACAGAAACAATCTATTAGTCTATTAACTGACCAGATGACAAAAATAATCATGGTAGATACCTTAGTTCATCCTTCTGATAAGCCTATTGATCTGAACTTCTACCTTGCCAGCATTTCCACCTTGCACAAAATGGGAGGTCGTCATCTTCCTTCCCCATCTTGAAAAAGATAATTTGAAGGGTCCTCAGAAGTTGTTTGCCTCTTTGAAATGTTTTCCAACAGTATAGACCTGAATCAGAGCCACCTCCCTGCAGGTGCTGCCATATTTACCAAGAAATCGAGCGATCAGTGTGTTGTCTTTCAGGTAGTTTGCTTCTAGTTGATTTTGCCATAACCACCCTTATCGATCAATTTATTCACTGGTTTCAGGTTTGGGTACCCCCCCATGCTATATATACCATAATCCTTAGCATGTTAACTGAAGCCTTATTGAGCTTAACAAAGTGCTATGGAATTTTTGGCAAAGCCGAAGATGCTGTAATACCTTTGAAACACTTGGGCTGACACCATTGATACCTTATTCTGATGACCAATCCAGTCTGGGTTCCATAGGTACATAGAAGTTGCCAGCTTTTCTTGCTATCCTAACCATTTGAATCTCAGTTCTGTACACCTTCCTTGTGACAATGCTTAGCTTTTTCATCAGTAAGCGTCCTCCTTTTGAAGCATCTTTTGGGCAAACTTCTTTCTCTTGATGCTTTATCTGCAACTTTGTGAAATTCCTTTGCTTCTCCTTAAAGGTTTCTGGCAAAGCAGGAATCTTCTATCTCTTCTCTTCTATAATCTCTATGGTTCCAACCAGAAAAGAGCTATAAACAGATACCCTGATATCAGTGTATCTTGAGAGAAAAAGGGAGACCAGCTTTTAGCTGCTCTAGATCTTAAGTGTTTCAATTTAGCTGCTATCTAACCACAGCCTTATAAAGAACCCTAAGAGACAATGGCCCAACTGAACCTTTCTCAAATACCAACTCCATACAATAACATGATTGTTTTATGCCACGAAATTATAAAGTCAATTGTTACAATGCAGTAGTAATTTAGGATTAGCATCTTGTGATCTTCAGCAAGTCACTTGATTCCTAGGAGTCTTGGCCTTCTTAACTATGAAATAAGGGTGTGGATAACAACTAAAGAGGGTAAGTATTAAGCTAGTCCACATGATGAACTGCTAGTGGCAAGACCCATCCTCATGTGCATCTACTACTTTATAGCTCCTCCTCACTGCCCCATTTCACTGTGGGTAAGCAATCACTCCTTTCTGTTGTTGACATTATGACAAAATTTCAAAACTTTTAGATATTTTGAAATCAATAGACAAAACACTATATGGTTTATATGAAGTTAAATAAGCTTCTTCTCACTGGTTCACAGGAGGTAGGGCATGAAGAGTCTTATGGACACGAAAATGTGTTGTTTAGGAGAAGTAATATGTTGAAGCACTGTTAACCACAAAGCATAAATTAGTTCACCAGATTAGTCACCAAACAGGGTTCCAAGGACCTAAGAACAACACTACAGTTTTAGCTGGAGGTGTAGAGAATTGGGGGATAGGAATCAGTATGTCTGCAGTGGAATGCAGCCAAGTTGAAGACTGAATTAAAGGTGCTTTCTTAGCCTCTGCTCATTGGCCCAGAGGATCACTCCAGTGTCTTAGAGCCTACGACATTTACTAACATATCTTGTTGACTACCAGTTTGCATAGCTCCTCAGAATGTCCTCGATCTAGACCTGTTGTGGGTACATGTGTTTGTGTGCACATGTGAGCATGCATTGGAGAGGAAAAAATTTTAACTCTAAGTTCTTTGTTCTACTAATCAAATTAACATAAAATATTAACAAGACCAAAAAAATTTAATTTTGTATATATGGGTGACCCATAAGATTATGAGACCCAAGGACAAGCTAGGTAGTTGAGGTTTGTATGCCATCTTGAATTACAGAATGGAAAAGGGACCTGGGGTTTTAAAGGGGAGGAGGATGATTCACAGGACAAAGAGAGAAGATGTATGGTAATTATATTTTTGTCCTGTCATACAGATAGGTCATTTAGATAAAAATGTTATCTCTTGGTAATATCTTTCTTTCTGTGCCAGGCCTCTACCTAAATTCTTTTAAGTAGTTTCAAGGAGAGGTAAAAGTTATTCCTGAGTCTGCTGGCTCTTGACTGGCTTCAGCTCAAAATGGTTTACATTTTGGGAAGACTTGTTCTGAACACCTTCAGTGTAAGAAGGGAGGGATAAGGAATGTACTGTGGTGATAGATACTTAACACACAGCTCTTTTCTTTCTGTAGAAAGAAAAAGCCCTGATTTTCAGCATTTTCTGATTTCCATGGGATAACGGCCAATTTCAGGCTACCAATTTGACATTATTGAGCACAGAATTGGAAGGACCTGAGTAGTAGCACAATATTATGTTGTTTCCATCATACACATATAATAGGCATAAATAACTTCAAAAACATAGTTAACAATAAAATATAAGAAATTAGGGTGCCCGGGCTCAGTTGGTTAAATGTCTGACTCTTGATTTTAGTTCAGGTCTCAATCTTGGGGTCATGAGTTCAAGCTCTACACTGGGTTCCCAGCCTACATAAGAAAAGGAAAGAAAGACAAAGAAAGAAAGGAGTGTACAATAGTAAAATGGTAAAATGTGAGGATTTGAGAATTTATTACCTTTGTTTTTAATACAATTTATTTATAATTTTATATAGTTTAATTTTTAACAATGGCTCTATTTAACGATGGTCTGGCAAAATTCCTAACAATTTAGCAAAAGGCTCTCACCAAGCCATAAGAGACATATCTGGTATACCACTGGAGATTAGTTAATAATTCTACATCAGCAATTACCACAGATCTCAGAAAAGGCTTTCCAGTAGTTGTGCCACTTCAGGGGAGCAGAATTTGCCACTTCAAGATATGCTACCACCTCCACTACCATTTCCAGCTAGAGACAAAAGAAGTTGACATGAGGGGTGGGGAGTCAGTTATCAGGCAAAGCACAGTTAACAACAGTTAAGTAGTTATACAAATTTAAGTCAGCTGCTCTCTCCACTGATAAGAATTTCTAGAAATGTAGTCATTCTTCTTTTCCTGCTCCAAGAGAGGGGGACACCCCTAGAAATGGAGATTTTCCTTAAATCTCCATTTAAGGCAATGGTAGTTTGGGCCATTTAAGAGTTACTAAGTTTTTTCCTAAGTCTCTCCCATGTATACAGGAGGTATGTACGTTATTAAACTTGTGTTTGTCTTTTTCTCCTATTAATCTATCTTCTATTATAGAGGGATCTCAGTCAAAATCCTAGAAGGTAGAAAGGGAAATTATTTTTCCTCCCAACTGCATAAAAATGGTACAGTTGCATGGAGACATTCATATCCTGCATGGCTGCTTGGGTCTGAGTCACCTCTGGCAGCCTTATTCATTTAGCCAAGTCCTTGCAATGGGGCCATTTCCTATGGTACCAGGACCTGACTTGAAAAAGACTTAGGAGTCTTACTTCCAATATGCACTACCTCCTTTCAAGACATTCCTCTCTTGATCCAGTGCTTAACTATGTATCTATGTATCAATTAATTTTATCCTTTTCTCTACTTTTTATGTATTTAATAACCTAAAAGTGCAATCAGACAAATAGCCAGGAAATGTTAATCACATATGCTGTGCCATAGACTTTCGGAAAATTATAAGGAAGAGTACAATAAAATCCCCAGCCCTGAAGAGCTCTATAATCTAGGCAGAGAGGTAAGACTAACACTTCAATCACAAAAGCAATAAAACATAGAGGATGTGTGTAATAAAAAGTGAAATGTTATGGCACAGACCGTAACTGTCATTGAATTTCAGAGGAGTTGAGAAAGCAAAAGGAAACACAACTGATTTTACCCTCTTGGTTTATAAATACAGAGCTTATGATGATTATTAACCAGTTAAGTGGAAGTGAGGCAGAATTCCACTGTCCTAGATTCCATGCCATCCATTTAATCCACTCAGTACTTGAGCAGCTCTCCTTCCCAGGACACTGTTCTCACGATGACTTCTCCATTAAGAGACAGAGTGCCCGGGGCTCACAAACAAGTTTTAATTTCTTTCTAATCAGATGGGAAAAAATCCCTAGATTTTCGGTTCAAGAAAAGTTTTCATATATGCTATTAATATATTTGTCTTAATACCAATGCAGTAATAAATTATAATTTTTAATAATTTTTATTTGCCACCTCAAAATGTATCTCTTTGGCATGTGGATTGTTTTAGGCTGATTATTTTTGAGAAACCGAAGGCTCAGGAATCTTTTTTTTTTCTTCCCTCTAATTGCCTAAAGGAATTAGAGGACCTATTCCAGGAAAGGAGCCATCACCATATGCCTGTCGTATAATATAAAAATCATAGAATATGAACATAGTAGACAGGCGAGAGCCGGCAAGATCTGTTTGATTGAAGTCCTCTCTATGTCCCATACAGGCAAGGCCCAGCAAACATTTGTTTACCAAACATTTACCCTTTTTCACCTTTTTGTGAATTGCTTTACTTTCCTTTGAAATTCCAGACTTTTATGCTCTTCTCCTTAGTTTAGGAGGGCATATATATCTTATTTTGTCAGATTGCCTTTGGAATCTCTCATGTTAATGTGGACTGCTTCCATGTATATAATTAAATTTTATTTTTTCCTGTTAATCTGTCTCATGCCAATTTCATTCTTTTTGTTTCAAATTTTTATTTTTTTTATTCAAGTATGATTAACATATACTGTAATATTAGTCTCAGGTATACAATATAATAATTCTATAATTCTATATGTTTCTCATTGCTCATCAAGACAAGTGTATTGTTAATTACCTTTATCTATTTTACCCATCTCCCACACACATCTCCTCTCTGGCAACCAGTTTTTTCACTGTACTTCAGAGTCTTTTTGTCTCTTTTTTTCTTTGTTGATTTGTTTTGTTTCTTAAATTCCATATATGAGTGACCTCATGTGGTATTTGTCTTTCTCTGGCTGACATATTTTACTTAGCATTATACCCTCTAGGATCATACACATTGTTGAAATGGCAAGATTTTATACTTTCTTAGGTTGGAGTAATATTCCATTATCTATATATACACCATAAGTTATGATAAATAATAACTGCATAAACATAAGGGTGCATATATTTTTTGAATTAGTGTTAGATAAATACCCAATAGTGGAATTACTATGTCATATGGTGTTTCTATTTTTACTGGGGTTTTTCTGTTTGTTTGTTTGTTTGTTTGTTTGTAGGAACATCCATATTGTTTTCCACAGTGGCTGCACCAATTTGTATTCCTAATAATAGGACACAATGGCTTCTTTTTCTCCAGATCCTCTCCAACACTTGTTATTTTTTTGTCTTTTTGTTACTAGCCATTCTGACAGATGGAAGGTAATACCTCACTGTGGTTTTAATTTGCATTTCTCCTTGATGAGTAAAAGCTGATGCTTCTTTTCATGTGTCTGTTGGCCACCTTTATGTCTTCTTTGGGAAAAATGTCTGTTCATATCATCTGCCCATTTTGAATTGAATTCCTTTTTTTTTGGTGTTGAGTTGTATAAGTTCTTTATATTTTTTATTATTAACCCCTTATCCATAGATCATTTGCAAATATCTTCTTCCATTCAGTAGGTCACCTTTTTGTTCTGATGATGGTTGCCTTTGCTGTGCAAAGGCTTTTTATTTTGGTGAAGTCCCAATAGTTTAATTTTGCTTTTGTTTCCCTTGCTTGAGGAGGCATAGCTAGAAAAATGTTTCTGAGGCTGATGTCAAAGAAATTACTATCTGTGTTTTCTTCTAGGAATTTTATGTTTACACATCTCACATTTAAATCCTTAATCCATTTTGAGTTTATTTTTATATGTGGTGTAAGAAAGTGGTCTGGTTTCATTCTTTTACTTGTAAATGTCCAGTTTTGCCAACACCGTTTGTTGAAGAGGCTGCCTTTTCCCCATTGTATATTATCGCATCCTGCATCATAGACTAATTACCATATAAGTGTGAGTTTATTTCTGGACTCTCTATCCTGTTTTCTTGACCTATATGTCTACATTTGTGCCACTGACATATAATTTTGATTACTAAAGCTTGTAGGATATCTTTCATTCTGGGATTGTGATCCCTTCAGCTTTGTTCTCTTAAGATTACTTTGGGGTCTTCAGTCATTCTATATAAATTTTAGGATTATTTGTTCTAATTTTGTGAAATATGTCATTGGTACTTTAATGGGGATTGCATTGAATGTGTAGATTGCTTTGGGTAGTATGGATATTTTAGCAATATTGGCTCCTCCAACCCAGGAGCATGGAATATCTTTCCAATTGTATTGTCTTCAGTTTCTCTCATTAGTATTTTATATTTTTGGAGCACAGGTCTTTTACCTCCAATTTATATATATATATTTTTTTTGGCGGAGAGAAGCCCAGGAAGACAAAAGTGCCTCAGGCCCATGATAGTCATAATAAGGCTCTGACTATTTTAGGCACTGGGGAAAAATTAAATGGTTAATAAGGCAGACAAGGACATGCTTTCATTCTCCTTGGGGGTGTGGGCAGGTGGCAGGAACCATTAGGAAGCTAGTAAACAGTTCAAGAAGCAAAATAGTTGCAGGCAGTGATAAAGGAAAGGCTATAAGAAAATAAAGCATGGTTTTATACAGAGGAACAAGGTGGGGATGTTTCTAAAAAGAACTTTCTGAGGAAGCTGAGCTCCGAATGATGAGAAAAAGCCAGTCCAGTATAAAGATGCAAAGGAAAAGCTTTCCAGACAGAGGGAACAGCATGGACAATAATGTGGAGTCAGGAATGACCTTGGTGGGGTGGAGAAGCCAAAAGCCCAGTGGGTTGAAGTTTAGAGGAAAAGGAAAGGAGGAGAACAGAAGAGTTGGAAGTAGTAAGAGGGGCTATTGCATGAAGGCTTGAGGTCTTAAATTGGGTGAAGAGCACAGTGGGAAACCATGGTAGATATTTAAACAGAGGAAAGACAGGATCACAATACACACATCACAATAAGATCACTCTAGGTTCAGTATGAAGAATTGCCTTGAAATGGGGGGAACCAGTTAGGAAGTCTGTGCATTGATGATTGTGCATTAATGGGTGAGTGATGCTATTCCTGCGTCAGATGGAAGGGAAAGGATTGATCTGGGATGTATTTTGGATGTAGAATAGCAGGAGGAGGTGTTGGAAGAGAAGGAAAGAGTATTAGGATGGAAAGAAGCCCTTAGTATGCTTCTGGAGGAGATGATTATGCAATTGGAGGAATGGATCATGTTATAAAGAAAATAAGAACTGTATTTCACCAACATGAAAAGAGCTTAGTTTAGATTAGTAGACTATAAAAATATACCAAAGTTAATGGGCTAAAATGCATGTATGCTCCAATTGTAGTTATTTGTAATATTTTGGTATGTAAAAGTTATTAAGAAAAAGAGTAAGTTCTTTAAGTTCATATTGCTTCTGAGTCAGAAGATGGACTGCATTATGATAATTTTAATTGTCCTGAAATATACTTTATTGAAATATTTTATTGATAAGTGAGCCACATGGGAAAGCCCAATTTTGTATTCAAAGAGTACTTAAAAACAAATGAAACATTTTATAAATAGAAACAAAAGATAATTGTAATGAATATTTCATGAAACATTGACATAATTCCTCTGTATTATAATTGAAATCCACTATGTAAAACTTAAACACAATGAAATGGATAAAAAGTGTTTAAATTAATAGAATCTTATATGTGTGTGTCAGAAGCATGAGAATCATCTGAGGGAAGCCACAGTGAACTTCAGAAATTATTTAACCTTTCTAAGTCCTGTCTTCTAAAATGTGATAATCCTCAGCTCATAGCATAAGGTTAAATAAAATAATTATGTTGCGGCCTCCTATTTCAGTGGATGTATGAACATTTCAGAGATGTGGTCTCTGAAGTTAAAAAAAAAAGTCAACAAACTAGTCAAAAAGACAGTTTTAATCAAGTTAGTGTCTTAAACAAAATAGTGGGATAAACAGATTGCAGGACAAAAATTTTGACTACTGTGGAAGAAAACAGCTTTATTTTTCCAGCTTTATTAAGGTCTAATTGACAAATAAAATTGTCACATATATTTAAAGTATACAATGTGATGATTTGATATACATATACTTTGTGAAATGATTATCGCAATCAAGTTAATTAAGGTGTCTATCACCTCACATAGTTACCTTTTGTGTATGTGTGGTAAGAATGCTTAAGATTTACTCTCCTAGTAAATTTCAAGTGTAAAACAGTTATTTACTATGGTCACAAAACTGTACATTAGATCCCCAGAACTTAGTCATCTTACAACTAAAGGCTTATACTCTTTGACCAGCATATTTTCCCCCACACCCCAACCCCTGGTAACTACAATTCTATTCTCTGTTTCTATGAGCCTGACTTTTTAAAATTTTTAGATTCTACATATAAGTGAGATCATACAGTATGTATCTTTCCCTGTCTTACTTACTTCATTTAGCATAATGTCCTTTAGGTACATCCATGTTGTTGCAAATTGCAGGATTTCTTTCTTCCTCCTGGCTGAATAATATTCTGTGTGTGTGTGTGTGTGTGACATCTGTATCCATTCATCCATTGATGTACAACCAGATTGTTTTTGTATTTCAGCTATTAAGAATAATGCTGTAATGAACATGGGAGCATATATCTCTTAGAGATAGTAATTGCATTTCTTTTGGATATATACCCAGAAGTAGGATTTATGGGCCTATGGTAGTTCTATTTTTAATTTCTTGAGGGTCCTCCATACTGTTTTCTATAGTGGCTACACCATTGTTCATTCTACGGATAACACAAGGATTCCCTGTTCTCCACATCCTTGTGAGCACTTATCTCTTATCATTTTGATGAACGCCATCCTAACAGGTCTCAGTGATATCTCACTGTGGTTTTAATTTGCATTTCCCTGATAATTAGTGATTTTAAGCACCTTTCATAGACTCCCTGTTGGCCATTTAGCATACAACTTGTAAGGAATGTTAAGCCTACTATAATAGTATTGGGTTTTACAGAAAAATTAAGTAATATCCACATTACATTTAATATCTAGATATATGCAATGATATACTGTGAGAATTCAGAGAAATTAAAGAAGTCAGATAGTCTAGTAGTTTCCAGACTTTGGGATTTATAGACCAGGAAATTTTCTGGAAAAAATGAAATAGAAATGAGAGCCAGACGTAGGATTGGCAAACTTTTGATTTGTTGCTATCATAAGATAAAAGCATCAAATAATCACTATCACCTTCTATTAAATTGAGTTCTTAAAATAAGACATTCTTATGCCAAACTTTTATTTTAAAAACTTACTCAAAAATACAAAGTTCATGAGTTTTTTGGTGGTTTTTTTTTGTTTGTTTTTGTTTTTGTTTTTTGCAAATTACAACCAGTCACAAAATATTGGTTCATATTTTTCTATTTTTTGACAGACTATGAAATATTTGTCATGATCTAATTGGCAATTGTTGACATCTATGCCCATTGGCAGTGGAAAATTCATTCAGTACTCCAATTTTTCAAATGATGGGAAACTCACTGACAACAAATCATTGGGTGACTCATCAAGTTTGAAAATTAAAGACAACCAAGATAAGTTTACTTAATATGGTAAAATTTACCATATTATTTCTTATACAGCTTGATTTTTAACTCCTCTTGAAAACACGTGTTCCATAGATATACCTTTTATTTACATATACTATAATTATACCAAATACACATTGTTCTGCTTATTCAAATGGTTTTAGCAGGATCTCATAGATGGCATTTTACTGTGTGTATAACTATGTTAGGGTTACACTTTAAAAATCTGTAGATTTTCCCATAGTTCAGATTAGTCTCCCTCTTGAGAATATTTTGTATTCAATTATTCTTTTGACAAGCACCAGTCCATATTATTTCACGTCTCCTGGGCTGCCCGAGGCTGACGTAAGTAGGCACTGTGGTAGGAGAAGATTTGAATGGCAAGGAGAGGATACCCAGAGGGCTCAGAATCAGGGCAAGTAAAGAGGGGTTAGCTTGGTACCACAAAATAAAATGGGAGGTGGCATTTTATCCAAATGCAAGACAAAAAAGAATTGTGCTGACTGTGACAATAGTATTAATAGTTAACTCTCATAATTTTTCTCTTCTTTAAGAATTGGGTAATAATGAGGTCATGGGAGGTGAGGCTTCTGGGAATGACTTTGAAGAGGCCAGTTAATTCTGTGCTGTAATAAGTTCATAACTGAAGCAGCGATTCTTTTTTTAAAGATTTTTTTTTTTTATTTATTTGACAGAGAGAGATCACAAGTAGGCAGAGAGGCAGGCAGAGAGAGAGGAGGAAGCAGGCTCCCTGTTGAGCAAAGAGGCCCGATGCGAGATGGAGAGGAGAAGGGAGTTGAGGGAAATTGGAAGGGGAGGTGAACCATGAGAGACTATGGACTCTGAAAACAACCTGAGGGTCTTGAAGGGGTGGGGGGGGGAGGTTGGGTGAGCCCAGTGGTGGGTATTAGGGAGAGCACGTATTGCATGGAACACTGGGTGTGGTGCAAAAAACAATGAATACTGTTATGCTGAAAAGATATTGAATAAATTTAAAAAAAAAAAAAAAAAAGAGGCCCGATGTGGAGCTCGATCCCAGGACCCTGAGATCATGACCTGAGCTGAAGGCAGAGGCTTTAATTCACTGAGCCACCCAGACTCCCCTGAAGCAAAGATTCTGAGGCTCTATTTTTCTCTTTCATCTCACTCATGATGCTTCAACTCCTCAGTCCACTTCAGCCAAGGAAAATGTACTGGTCTCCTGATATAAATTTGAGAGCTGACAAGGGAGGTTTTGGAAACCATGATTGCTCTAAAGAATGTATGTGAAACCTTGTAAATGATAGGCGATTAAAGTAAGAGATATACTGAAATGTCAAAATTTATTATCCCTGGACAGAGGGATTATAAACACTTTTTATTACTTGTTCTTTTCCGTAGTTTTCAGATATTCTCCTATACACATATATCAATTTTACAAGCCCAAGAAACATGTTACATACGCAGAAGGAAAAACAAAAAAGCACACCCAGCCAGTGTGGACAACTGATTCAATTGAATATAGAGAATTTTGTCAGTAAAAGCAGAATAATTTCCCACAAAGTTCTTATATTTTAAACACTAATGGAATAATACCTTAAACTAGAATAGAGAGGTGTTTTGTGGGTTACATAAGTAAATTATTTGCTTTATCAAAGGAAACCTGTAAAGTCATTATATTTAATATGCTTAATTCCTGAACTGTGCCTTCTTAGAAATATCCTAAGTCTTAAAAAGGAAGTGATATGAACCATAGTTCAGTTTGCTTTGTAAAATTGCAGGAAGTATTCTAAGGAGAATGATGTGGGAGAAGTTACAACACAACTACCTTTGCAGGGACTTAATTTGGAAAGTAGAATCTAGGATGAGTAGAAACATATCAGAGATGTGAGGGCCAGTGAGTTTGAGGAGATTGGTGTGGGTAGAGATATCCTAGCAGTAGAGAGCACTTCCAAAAACTCCTCCACCCTGAGTCACAGATCCCTGAGGCACTCCCTTGCACCTGGGTAAATGTAGATTATTTTTTAGCCAACTCCTGTGGCAATTAGACTCCTGATTCCTGTATAGAGGACAGAATATCCTAGCCATTTGAAAATCAATGTATTGACATTTGAACCCAGCCTTTAAGAGTGATTGACCTATATGGCATATTACAGAGCTGATTTCGTTGGAGTTCTTTGGCCTATATTTCTTTAAAGCACTATTGTAGATTTTAAAGGAAAAATGTGCCATTGACTGTGTAGGAAGACCCAGTGCCATGTTTATATGTAATCTAAACCAGTATTAATTAGATTGGAACTTGAATGACTAAAACAATTATAAAATTTTTAAATGAAACTAGCACAAAAAATTCTTTAATGTCCTCCATCCTTTTATCCTAAAACAAAGTTGATAATTGGTGACGTGTAATGCTACCACTGAGAAATTGTGTTTCTTTTTAATATTTCTTTTTTGGAAGAAATATTAAGTGTTTACATTAAGTACTTCTACTTATCTCTATGTGATTCTGTGAAAAGACAACCGGTTGACTCTTGTTCAGGTAAAAACACAGCAAAAACCCAATGATATCAAATTTAAAGGACAAGAAAAATTAATTATACGTGTCAGAAACATAAATGATAATTCTTCACAAAAAAAATTTAGATAATAATTGCACTCACAGGACCTCACTCCTGATGGCAAATCACACAGGCTCACTTCTACATGCCAAGGGAATGACTTTATCTTTTAAGTATTGCCTGCTCCTCTTTCATTCTGAAGACTGTGCTAGATGGGAATTTTAAAGTTTGGGGTTATTACATAATCAGCTCAGGAGAAGCAGAGCTGAGAGAGATGTTATGAAACTTCTAATCCAGCTTCCTTGTTTTCATGTTTTTGAGAGGAATGAAAACAATAGGATAGAGGAAAAACTTGAGACTTTACCCTAAGTCACACAGAAAGACGATTTGCTAAGTACATGACCGTTACTTATATGGTTTAATTGTTTTTATGACAACCCTTAAAGCCTTACGTTTTTCCCTCCTTCTTCACTGAATTTCCATTTTCTTTGGGGACTATCATGATTAGGGTAGAATCCTGAGGTAACCACAGCATATCCACAGACCCATTCTGATGGGTATTGAATATTCAGCATTCCCAGTTCTTTCTCGCTGAGTTCTAGCCTATGAAACACCTGCTCTTATCATTTTTCTCTGTATGAACACAAGTATGCATATGAGTATGCATAGACCTGACACACTTGTGGCCGTGGGCTCATAGTCCCAATGGACTTAACTGCAATGCTTTCCCTTCTACTCAAGAAAGAACAATTGACTACAGTAGTGATACTCTTTCCAGAAAAAAAAAATATACTAAAAAAATTCATTAATTAAATTATTCACATACTTAAAGATATTTCTAGCTATATCTCCAAACTGACCATGACTATGGGCACTAATATTCCCATTGAGAAGTGTTGCTTTGTAAAGTCACTTCGTTTGATTTAATCATTTGCACAACCTTATGTGGTAGGTACTAATTTTATCTCCATTTTTTACATGAAAAATCTGAAGCTCAGAGAAGTTAAGTAACTTGTCCAAACTCCCACTGGGCAGTGGAGGAAAAGCTAATATCCTAACCCTGGTGTCACTAATTCTAAAGTGCATGACCTTTGTCTTATACTGTGGTTCCTTCTTTAAGAACTAAGTCTTAGATGAGTGATTCCATGCTTAGTTGGAATAAGAAGCTGCAAGCTATATTGCAGAACATCTGACTCCCAGAGAAATGTAGCTTCTACCCTGTCCTCTCTACTATATTTCATCCCACTCCTTAGAAGTAATGATTTTTTTTATTACCTTTCAATTTAAAATGTATGTAAAAACAAATGTGTGTGTTCCTCTCCCTTTCTTTCATAACCAGTAGTATAATACACTATTATATATTTCCCCCACTTTGCTTTTTTACTTAGCTGTACTTTCTGGAAATTCTTCCAAGGACATTCATAAACATAGTCTCAATTCCTTGTACAGTTCCATAGCACTCTACCCAATGTATGTACTAAAGTTCATTTAGCCAACTCCATTGAATCGACATTTGAGTTGGTTTTGGTCTTACTTTCTTTTGTTTTTTTTTTTAATTAATTAAAAAAAATTTTATAAACATATAATGTATTTATTTATTTATTTTCAGCATAACAGTATTCATTGTTTTTGTACTATACCCAGAGCTCCATGCAATCTGTGCCTTCTCTAATACCCACCACCTGGTTTCCCCAACCTCCCACCCCCCGTCCCTTCAAAACCCTCAGATTGTTTTTCAGAGTCCATAGTCTCTCATGGTTCACCCCCCCTTCCAATTTCCTTCAAATCCCTTCTCCTCTCTAACTCCCCGTGTCCTCCATGCTATTTGTTATGCTCCACAAATAAGTGAAACCATATGATAATTGACTCTCTCTGCTTGACTTATTTCATTCAGCATAATCTCTTCCAGTCCCGTCCATGTTGCGATAATAGTTGGGTATTCATCCTTCCTGATGGAGGCATAATACTCCATAGTGTATATGGACCACATCTTTCTTAACCATTCATCCGTTGAAGGGCATCTTGGTTCTTTCCACAGTTTGGCGACTGTGGCCATTGCTGCTATAAACATTGGGGTACAGATGGCCCTTCTTTTCACGACATCTGTATCTTTGGGGTAAATACCCAGGAGTGCAATTGCAGGGTCATAGGGAAGCTCTATTTTTAATTTCTTGAGGAATCTCCACACTGTTCTCCAAAGTGGCTGCACCAACTTGCATTCCCACCAACAGTGTAAGAGGGTAGTGTAAGAGGGTTCCCCTTTCTCCACATCCCCTCCAACACATGCTGTTTCCAATCTTGCTAGTTTTGACCATTATAACTGGTTTAGAATGTGGTTTTAATTTGAATCTCCCTAATGGCTAGTGATGACAAACTCATATAGCAATTCAGTAACATGGCAAGATACAAAGTCAATGTACAGAAATCAGTGGCTTTCTTTTTTTTTTTTTTTTTAAAGATTTATTTATTTATTTGACAGACAGAGAACACAAGTAGGCAGAGAGGCAGACAGAGAGAGAGGAGGAAGCAGGCTCCCTGCTGAGCAGAGAGCCCGATGTGGGGCTCGATCCCAGGACCCTGGGATCATGACCTGAACCGAAAGCAGAGGCTTTAACCCACTGAGCCACCCAGGTGCCCCAATAGGTGGCTTTCTTATACACTAACAATAAAAATACAAAAAGGGAAATTAGAGAATTGATTCCATTTACTATAGCACCAAGAACCATAAGATACCTGGGAATAAACCTAACCAAAGAGGTAAAGGATCTGTACCTGAGGAACTACAGAACACTCATGAAAGAAATTGAAGAAGACACAAAAAGATGGAAGACCATTCCATGCTCTTGGATTGGAAAAATAAACATTTTCAAAATGTCTATACTGCCTAGAGCAATCTATACTTTTAATGCCATTCCAATCAAAATTCCACCAGTATTCTTCAAAGAGCTGGAGCAAATAATCCAAAAATTTGTATGGAATCAGAAGAGATCCTGAATCGCTAAGGAAATGTTGAAAAACAAAAATAAAACTGGGGGCATCACGTTACCTGATTTCAAGCTTTACTACAAAGCTGTGATCACCAAGATAGCATGGTACTGGCATAAAAGCAGACACATAGACCAGTGGAACAGAGTAGAGAGCCCAGATATGGACCCTCAACTCTATGGTCAAATAATCTTCGACAAAACAGGAAAAAATATACAGCGGAAAAAAGACAGTCTCTTCAATAAATGGTGCTGGAAAAGCTGGACAGCTATATGTAGAAGAATGAAACTCGACCATTCTCTTACACCGTACACAAAGATAAACTCAAAATGGATAAAAGACCTCAACATGAGACAGGAATCCATCAGAATCCTAGAGGAGAACATATAATGTATTTTTATCCCCAGGGGTACAGGTCTGTGAGTTGCCAGGTTTACGGACTTCACAGTACACACTGTAGCACATACCCTCCCCAATGTCCACAACCCGACCCCCCTCTCCTGACTCCCTCTCCCCTCAGCAACCTTCAGTTTGTTTTGTGAGATTAAGAGTCACTTAAGGTTTGTCTCCCTCCCAATCCAATCTTGTTTCATTTACTCTTTTCCTACCCCCCAAACTCTCCACCTTGCATCTCTACTTCCTCATATCATGGAGATCATATGATAGTTGTCTTTCTCTGGTTGACTTATTTCGCTAAGCATAATTTGGTCTTACTTTCTTAGAAATACTATTTCAAAGAATAGATGGTCTAATGTGTCATTGTATTTTTTGTATACATATTTTTGTCATATCTTTAGGAGAGATTCACAGAAGTAGTTAATATTGCTAAGAAGGTAAATGCACATATAATTTTGCTACATGTTGTTAAATTCTATTCTGTAATAGTTGTTCTGAATATTACTATTCTGTAATAGTTATATTCTATAATTTTACAGAATATAATATTCTGTAATAGAATTACTATCCTGTAATTCTGTTCAATTAGTTTACAACCCCAATCAGCAATTCAAGAGTGTCATTCTTTCACAGTGTTGCTAACAAAATATTTGCAAAATGTGGATTTTTATCAAACTGGTAAGTGAGAAAAAGATATAACTGCAGTTTTAATTTGTGTTTCTTACTATGAACAAATATGAATATCTTCTCTTATTCTTAACAGCTGTTTGTGTCTTTTGTGCAATCTTTGTTCATTTCTCTAGCCTGTATTTCCATTGTTTTTTCTTTTCAGTTTTTAAGAGCTCTTTATTTTTAAGAATATTAATTTTTTTCTGTGAGAGACATTACAGACTTTTTTTTAGTTTGTCATTTGTCTTTTGGCATTTAAATTTTTTGTTGTAAATTTTTAATTTTTTGTTACCATACACCCGTTGGCCATAAAATTTCCATCATAATCAATGTCCCTTATCAAGAGATAGTACAGAGTAAGCAGTTTGAGAAATTATTGTGTTTAAAAACATTATTAATGCATAGTTACTATGAATCAATGAAGATATCCACAAAAAAAGCAAGGTCAGTAAGATTAAGATATATATTCTTCCCACATTTATCTATAAATACAATGCAAACCTAATAAAAATTTCAGTAAGCTTTTTTTAAGAAATCGACAAGTTAATTCTAAAAATTACATAGTTATGCAAATGACTGAGGATAGCCAGTGTAATTTTTTAAAAAAGAAAACGAAGTGGGAGGAATTATATTTACTGATTTTAGACTTACTATGAAACTATGATTATCAGTGTTGAACTGTATGTCTTACAATAGATATATAAGTCAGTGGGACAGAATACAGAGTACCAAAATAGAGCTACATGTATACACTGATTGCTGATGAAGACACAAAAGTAATTTAACAGAATTCTAGTAACACGCAACAAGACTGTGTTTCACAGACATTTGCCTAACCATGCCATTTTTTGAATTTACGGAATAGGCAAGTCTAGTATTGATAAAAATCAGATCAACTCTTGCTAGGAGTAAGTAATGGTTGAGGGAGGTTGACAACAAAGGGATATGAGGAGTCATTTTTGTGGGGGGGGATGTAAATGTTCTATATCTTGGTTGGTATGTTGTTTATAAGGTTGTATACGGTTGTCAAATGTCACCAACCTGTACACTTAAAATATGATACTTTCATTATACGTATATAAACCTCAATCAATGTTATTTTATTTGATTTTTTTAAGATTTTATTTATTTATTTGACAGAGAGAAATCACAAGTAGATGGATAGGCAGGCAGAGAGAGAGAGAGAGAAGGAAGCAGGCTCCCTGCTGAGCAGAGAGCCCGACGTGGGACTCGATCCCAGGACCCTGAAATCATGACCAGAGCTGAAGGCAGCGGCTTAACCCACTGAGCCACCCAGGCACCCCTCAATCAATGTTATTTTAAAAACACCTTTCATGTAACTGTTAACTCTCAGTAATGAATATTTACTGCAATATTGCTTATAATAGTAAAAAGATTGGACATAGATTAATCCAACCATAGAAAAAGAGTTAACTATAGCCACAAAAGATTGGTGGTGGGAAAAATTAAAATTACTACAAATAGCAAAAATACCTATTCATCAGTTTGCAACTCATGTTATGAAACTTAACAACCAATAGACACACACTGTATATTGGTTATTGCATATTTGCCTTCTTCACTTATTCTCTATCCCTCTCTTCCCTACTTACTGCCCTGCATAGTTGACTTTTAGGGCCAGCATTGCCCAGATTCCTTTGTTAGCGCCATAAACCTGTTGAACTTGGCCAGTGAAAGTCACTGACAGCACTGGAATGAAAAAAGGAAGATGAGATAGAAGTATGTCTTTACCATGTCTTCCTTGCTTTGTTTCAGGGTTCTGGCAGTCGCTCTGGACACTCAAACCCTTCACTTCTTCTATTGGGCAACCTCTCCTCCACAACTCCAGCTCTTATTGGGCTCTAATCACATTATTTACTTCCTTATTTCCGGGTTGGGATGGTAATAGCTTCCTGCTCCACTGCTTCTGGGTACTTCAACATCCCTTAGTATTTTTATGAACTCTGCCCACACGTCTGTAAATAGTCCCTTTATTAAGGTCTCTTGGATTACTCCATGTTAACACAATTTTGTTTCTCTCCAAGACAGATCCACTGTGGTCTTTCTGCAATATTCCTAATTGCATAGAACAGTTTTACCTTTCTACTATTAAAACAAGCAAAATAGGGGTGCCTGGGTGGCTCAGTGGGTTAAAGCCTCTGCTTTCGGCTCAGACCATGATCCCAGGGTCCTGGGATCGAGCCCTTGCGTCGGGCTCTCTGCTCAGCAGGGAGCCTGCTTCCTCCTCTCTCTCTGCCTGCCTCTCTGCTTACTTGTGATCTCTGTCTGTCAAAAATAAATAAATAAAATCTTAAACAAAACAAAACAAAATCCAAGCAAAATAAAATTAGACCAGTATATCTGAAAACAGATTTCTCAGTTGCTATCATTTGACCATTTTCCATCAAGTAATTTGTGTAGATTTGCTTTAGACATTTTAGTTTTACTCTTTGTGAGGATATCTTTAGAATGATAACTGTATTGCTAATATTAATTGGAATTTAATTTAGTCATTCAAATACATTTTGTACAGCTTTTTGACTTGTTCTAACTGTGACTTTGACTTCTCTATGATTTCTTTTTCTTCCTTTACCAAGTGTAATAGAGAATTCACTTTTCAGGTCCAAGAATCCCTGTAGGTTTATGTACTTATCATTTAGCATTTTCATAAAATTTAGGCAGGACAGCTTGACAAGTATGCCAGTACTTTTAATTATTAGGGTATAAATACGCCTTCTCTAGCTTGGTCAGATTTTCATTTATTAGGTGTAAATATGCCTTCTCTAGTTTGGTTGGATTTCCTCCAGCCTTTCTTAAATGATTTTGCACTGCTAAAACCTCTTGTCCTCAGTAAACAATTGATTTAGGTATTGTTAAATCATTAAATTGCCAACTTTCTCTTCTCCTTTCTTTGCTGAATAACACAGTTCTGTGTTTGCTGTTCTCTGTTAGCTCTGAGCTAAAATTCAGAAAGAAACAGTGCTAAGAATCATGATCAGTGATTCCAAGTAAAGCAGCTGCCCTTATCAAACATTTCTTCCTTGACTAGGAAGGATGAGAAGTCAGTCTTGCTTAATGTGATCATCCTAATGATGCTACTCTGGAAAATAAAAAAAAAATTTAGTTTATTTTGAATCAGAACTTCTCCCAATATTAACAGGAGCCAGATATCTTTCCGGGACAGAATGTTGGAACAACTTGGTCCAAAAACATTATTACTTGTGCTGATGCTGACAACATAGTCAAAGCTGTTTGTCATTTATGAAAATCAGAATCAATTTCATGCTAAATCAATAACCCACAAATCAGTGGGTGAGTTCTTTGATTAGCTGTACCTTTAGTTTTGTGAATACAGGAGGTGATTATCTTTGCTCATGAACGACAAATTCCTATTGCAAAAGGACAAGAAATCTATCCCTTTTTTGACTATGATGCCAATCAGTTCTAATGTGAACTGTAATTCTTCAGTGCCCTGTACTTTTCCTAAAAGCTTCCAGATTGGAAAATGCTGTTCAGCCTGACGTCTTCTTTCTCTCTTCATGTACTTGCACAGCAGGCAGATGTAGAAGTGACAGAAATGTGTCCTGTTTTATTACTTAATCTTTTCAATGGATATCATGCTATCTCTTTATTGTACAACTGGAGAAAGGGCTCCTTTGCTGTCATGGTTACAATATGTCAGTGCTGGAATTTTAAATTGAGACATGTTATATATGATGAGAGCTTTTCTGCAATCTCTAACATTGTCCCTGTCATTGAGAACTCTGCAGAAGTCTTTGTCTGATTCAAAGTGCCTAATCCTGTTTTCTCAGTGATGATGAAGTCTATAGATGATCAAGAGGAATCTAAAATTCAGTAGTTGAAGAATGAAATTGTTCTTATTGGCTCTCTTCAGCAACCACATTTTTGTGTTCTTCTTCAGAAAATATTAAATATTTCAATAAATATTTCCCCAGGGGAAAATAATTATCATCATTTTAAACCCTAATATTCTTTACAGAAATGTAGCATTCGCTGAAATAGAGCATTTTATGTACTATTAGCCCCTTTGTCTCCTCAGTTTTTCTTTTTTTAAAAGATTTTTTGTTTATTTGTCAGAGAGAGAGAGAGAGAGTAAACTCAAGCAGAGGGAGTGGCAAGCAGAGGAAGACTTGATCTGAGGACCCTGGGACCATGACCTAAGCCAAAGGTAGATACTTAACCGACTGAGCCACCCAGGCATCCCCTCCTCAGTTTTTCTATAACAGTATTTCTTAGATAAAAGGAGTTTTCTCTACTTGTTATCTAGAATTCAACAAAATTTATCTACATGGGTTATCTACACAGGCATTTGACAAATTTAAAAATACAATCTATTTTTATATTAGTCTGTTTATGTGAAAACATGTGAATTAATTCATGTGGAAGCATGAATTAGGCCAAAATTATAGTGAAATATTTCTGAAAAGTTATGCTCATTGTGTCACCTATAATTTAATATTCAGCATCTATAAACTCCAATTAAACAATCACAATATTCTTTGTAACTTTGAGTATTCCCCATCATGTCCCTTTGAAAATGACTGCATTAATCCAATTTTTAAAAGGGAGGAATGATTTAAAAGGGAGAGGAACAAGTCGGAAAGATGGTTAAGAGCTGTAGGTTCAAATATGTGTTTGTATTTTTCTATTTATGTTTTCACCATAACAATTGTAGTAACTTATTTTTAAAAATGAGGTTTTTGAGAAAAGAAAGTAGCAGAAGCCCAGTTTCAACCATTGTTCCTTTGCAAATGGACTACTTTGTGGTTTTATGATAAGCGTATTGTGACATGGAGAATTTATGTTTTGCCTGAGCCACGTAAAATATGATTTAAAAACCAATCTTGTTTTGGTGATCTGTAAACAAAGTTTTCTCAACTTATGTACATATGTATATTTTCTCTTCTAAGATCATAAATGCTCCCAGAGAATCATTTATAAGTCCATTTTTAGTTGCTAAAGACAATGCTATATTCTTTCTTTCTGGTGCTTTTTTAAGACTCTTATTTGTGTGAGAGTTGTGTCCTGACCAACCTGGGTGGTCACTGCATGATTGGGGGTTCATGATTCAGGATACAGTCAGGGGTTCCTACCAGCCACTCTCTCACTGTAGCTTCCTCCCTGCTGCCCAGTGAAGCAAGCTGGAGGTCCTAGCCCCATTTCCCTGGATGTTAGGTTCATACATGCATTTGGAATAGTGAGACATGTCAGTCGCAGCTTTGACTGCTTTGGACAACTTCCTTCTGTTTCTTGTGGAAGGGTGGGTAAAGGGGGTGGGGAAGGAAGCATTTTATTAACAAACTTCATAAGCTTCAAAATAAAAACACTCCTGCCATCTCTTTTTAGTACATTGTTTGTAAGAATAACCAGTGAGCCAGGTTCAGACTTACAGATCATTCCAGAACAGGTGTGTGTGTGTGTGTGTGTGTGTGTGTGTGTGTGTGTGTGTATGCGTGCATGCACGCACACATGTATTAAACCCCGTAAGATATTATTATAACAGTTTTATGTGGCTAATTTTAATTTAGTTTACCCACATATTTACAATTTTCATTAGTTTTCACTTCATTTTGCATTTGTAAGATTTACCTAGGATCATGTCCCTCTGCGTGGAGAGTATTCTTTATTATTTCCTTTGTAGTTTCACTGATGATGAATTCTCTAATTCTTTTTTAGCCTGAGGATAGATATCACGTCAGCTTAAATCTGAACAATACTTTCAGTAGCATAAAAACCAATTTTTTTTCTTTCAGTCAATATCTTTCAGTATCTTTCAGATATTGAAAATATCACTATATATGTATTTTGTGGGGGGGGGGTAAGAAGTTCGATCTTAATTAATCTCTGGCTTCTTTTAAGATTGTCTTTTTAAATTTGGTTGTCTGAAATTTTGCTATGATATGTTAGGTGTGGATTTCTGTATTTTTCATGCTTGGACTTCTTAAATCTGTGGATGATGTATTTCATCCGTTTTGGAAAATTCACAGCCGTTATTTTTTAAAATATTGCTTCTGCCGCATCCTCTCTTCTTCTGAGAAAGGAAATGAATACATGTTTGTATTATCCATGTCTCTTACCCCCTCTTTGGCATGCAACATTCATTTATCTCCCTGTTTTTACTCTGTGTAGTGTCTCTTGGTCTACCTCCCCAGTTCATAGATTCTTTTTAGCTGTACCTAATCAGTGATTATACTCATCTACTGAGTTCTTGATTTTAATTGTTAGAATCTTTAGCTCTAAAATTTCTATTTTGTTCCTTTTCAAGTATTTCAGTTTTGTGTTTGTGTTCCAGTTTTCTGTTGAAATTTTCAATCACATCATTATCTTGATGAATATAACCAATGTTTTTGTTTTAAAGTCTATTTAAATTCTGTGTTCCTTAGCTCACATACATGAACCAGCCTCAGAGGGTCTCACTAACTATTGTTTTGTGGGTCCATACACATTTTTCTGTCTCTGTGTTGTCATTGGTTGCATTATCATTGCCTGCTAATCACTGATTGTGTACCAGACACTTGGAAAAACTTCTTATAGAAATAATTTGAGGCCTAGCTAATGTTAACTTCCAATCAAAAAAGTATTTTTGTTGGTTTCTGCTGTGCACTTGTGGTCAGGGTAATCTCTTGCCTGGTATTACCTTAATCCAACTTCGGAATTTTATCAAATTTGATCACTTGTTATTGGGCTATAGTCTATTAGGGGACAGTTTGCCTCTGGTCCTTCCTTCTATGATTAAGTCATTTGGGTCCCAACCCAAACACAGGGTTGTAGAGATTCCCCAGTTATGGGAGACACTGCTTTTTCTTCTGTATGCCAAGCTAAGTAAGTCTGATGAAGCAGCCTCTTTCGGAATCAATAGATGTTCCTGGAAAACAGTTCCAAATGCATATGTCTCTGTTTTCTCATTTTCTCTTAAATCTTGGCCTGAGAATTCTTCAGTATATCCGTATTTTTATGATGACAACATGTATTTTTTAAGAATTGTGTTCATTTTTTTAAAATGTCATCTGTTCGAGTGCTGGTTTGAATTCTCTGTCTTTCCATTAATATAAGCAGAAGGTTCATGATCTCTTTAATATTCATATAGATCTTACAGTTTCTATCAACTAATATGGATAATATATGATATAGGTAACTTACAAATGTGTTTTTCTATACTTGTTTCACCTTGGAAAGTTTTATTTCCCCAATAAAACTAAGCGTTTTGCACACAAGGGCTATTTAATGTATTTTTTCATATACACATCTGTACCACCACTCACCTCATGCCCCAGACTCTAACTCAGAACTGAAATGTAAATAAACACAATTATATCTTACTAGATTAATATTTATAAATCCCCGAATCAACTAACATAGGAAGAGATTGGTTTTATTTTTATTTAAAATAAATTATTATGGTAGAAGTTAATTGACATTAAGAAAGTAATGCTCTTCTGGGGTCACCTGGGTGGCTTAGTCCATTAGGTATCTGACTCTTGATTTTGGCTCAGGTTATGATCTCAGTGTTGTGGTGTCAGACCCCATGTCAGGCTCAGCACAGAGTCTGCTAATCTTTCTTCTCCAACTCTCTCATTCTCTTTCAAATAAATAATTAATAAATAAATAAGTAATACTCTTCTCTTCTTTCTTACTATTATTTATATTATCATTGTTTGTAGGTGTTACATACATTGTAATCACCATCCCCTCTTGCCCTTTGTCCATAGCATGTCTTTCTGGCATCTTCTTTTGATGAGTCATTTATATTGGTCACATTGCCTGTCCTGTGTATATTTCTTTCCAGTACAACTATGCCTCTGGCCGAGCTAGAAAGCCCAACTCCTGACCACCTCCTAAGCACTGGCCATTGCTCATTGGACCTCAGGACACCCAAGGACACATGGAACAAACTGAGCCAATCAGATGCTTTCTCCAGAGAGTTAGGAGTTAGATTCTAATCCATTTCCTTCAGTAGTGGAATTGAAAGAATAACATGAAAGTACTGAAGTAGCCGTGTCTATAGTGGACATTAAAAAAGTCAGTCTACAGAGGAATAAAGTAGAGAGGCCATGCCACACCTGAGATGGAGCTTCCTGTTCACTTTCTTTTTTTCTTTTTCTTTTTTTTAAGATTTTATTTATATATTTGACAGAGAGACAGCAAGAGAGGGAAGAGTAGGGGAGTGGGAGAAGGAAAAGCAGGATTCCTGCTGGGCAGGGAGCCTAATGGGGGGTCTCCATTCAAGGACCCTGGGATCATGACCTGAGCCCAAGGCTCGCTTAAGGACTGAGCCACCCAGGCGCCCCTCCTTTTCACTTTCTGAGCTTGAAGTTGTTTTTGTTAACTGTGACACCTAACTGCACAAGGAATTGAGATAGTTTTTAATCCTTCTATTAAAATTAAATCTCCTTCCCTTTCTCTCTCTCTCTTTTTTTTTTGTGGGGGGAGCAAAGGCTGGTACAGGTGGGGTCTATTCCTTGTAATCTAAATAATGTTTCACCAGAGCAAGACCATTTCATGAAATTACTTTTGGATCATTTGGTTTATTTTTATCTCTATCTGAATGAATAACTTGTAGTTTATTACATCTTTTTTTTTTTGGTCCCCAATTTTCATTTATTTGAGATCTAAACTAATTGGAATTATATACACAGAAAGCCACTTTCTAAGTTCATATAATATAGAAGGTTAGAGTACTTAACGAATAAGCAATACTTCGAACTAAGGAGAAAAATAAAACAAAATGCTTGAGTCAACAACTCATTGGGTTACAGAAAAACCTTTCCAGACATATGCTGTTATGTGATCTTTTTTTCTAAGGTAAACTTACAGGTAGAGGCCCCAAGTGAGGCAATAAATTGCCTTTGAAAAATCCCAAAGAAAAAAAAGTATCATAAATCTATCTAAGCCTTGATTTATGCTACATTGTTTATAATTAACCACATAAGGAACTAAGTCACAGAGACCATAATGGAATTATTTCCTTGAAAGAACCTTTTCAGAATGACCCACGAAGAGATTTTAGAGATCATTCTACAGCCAAGTTTTCCTAACTTGTGAGAATGTACTAAAAAATAGCACAATACTGGGAGATTTTATTTTACGTGGGTACAGAATAAATCAGCTGTACTTAAAAAAAAAAAGTTTCTTGGAAATGATAGGATTCATGCAGCAACTTTAATGCCCATGAAAAAAGCTGAAAAGTCTGTGCTTTTAAGTAGCAATTTCAGAAAATGATTCCTTTTTCCTTGCTTACTTGCAAAACCAATGGTAATTAAACATCAGTAGGGAGGAGCAATTCAACTTCGAGGTCTTTAATAAGTAAAAATTTACATGGATACAGTCCCTTCTTGAATTTGCAGAACAATGAGTTAGCAGACAATCAGCTTAAATTCCTACTTTGAAAGACAAAGCAAGAACACCTGAAAAACATAATGACAAAGGCAGCTTTTATTATGTATGTAGAAGCACAGGCTCCAATGACAACTTTGAAACTACACCCACAAGACTAAGAACACAGTGCTAATGATGTGTGAGACCAAGACAGGAAGAACTGTGGTGCAAGAGGATCCTTATGACCTGAGGCTTTGCAAAGGAAAATGTCCTCTGGTAAGGGGACTTGGGAATTAGGTCAGGTGTGTGTCCCTCTGAAGATTCAATATAAGTAAATACTTGGAGTGTCTTTTCATTACAAATAATGGGAAATAAAACACAAAATATCAGTTAATCTCAAGAAAGTATAATTTGGGAAGACTAGTTCCCAGAATGGGAATAGGCGGTGGAAGAAATGTTCTAAAGAATTTGAATGTAAATCATGGAAAGTGTGTCACCTCCTGCAATGTACACCATGGGAGTAGCTAGAGAGCCTATTGTCGTCACCTTGAGACAGAGCAAAAGCAAAGTAAGAACGTTGCAACATTTGTCCCTTAATCAGATGCCTATGAGCGGCTTGTGCTGTCATCCAAATTCTCATTTTCTCCTCTTCTTGACTGTCATGATCATTAGCATTTGGGGGAGACTTGAATTTGGGAAACCTGCCCAATCTTCCAAGGGTGAAGGGTGGTTTGGTAAGTAGCTCTTCCACCTTGCTCACGCTGGACTTGGTAATGAAGCCTCTGAAGAAGGGAGGGGTAAAGGGAAATTAAGATCCCTTTCCCAGCTGCTTGGCTGAACCAGTGTTTCTCAACACCCATCACATATCATGACTACCTGTAGAGATTTTAATATATGTGCGAGGCTACTCGGACTCCTCTGACATTCTGTTTTTGCTGATTAGGTCACTCTGGGCGGGGAAGAGATGACCCTCAGTACGGTGACAAACACTTCACAGGTAGTTCTCCTGAGCAGCCACAATCAAGATCCACCCACACAGTAGGTTCAGGAAAGTGGAAAAAACATTCCAGACAGGGTTACTTTTCCAACACATGCCTGTATTCGCTCTTCTATTTGCTTATGCTTTCTATTAGTTGTAAATATTTAATTGTAGTCTGGTGCCATTTTGACCACTTGCACTTTCTGCATTCAGCAATGCCCCTTGAACATAGTAGTTAACCAGTAAGAGTTTGCTAAATGCATCTTTTCAACCTGATGTCAGTATAGATAGATATTACTACTTTCAAAGTAAAGTTAGTAAGCCTGAAAGCTTGAAACCCACTTAAATTACTCAGAGAATTATGAGAAATAGCCCTCAGGATATTGTGTTGAGGTGAATATAATATTTCTATCAGAATATATATTTCTATCAGTTTACTGCTTTCAGTGAATGGTCCTCTAGCAATCAAAATAGTGGTGACAGAATCTGTCACCCTGGCCTTACAGAAACACATGTTGGGATAACTGTGAATAGTGAAAATACATGATTTGGTTCATTTCAAATCACATGTCCTCATCTCAAAAACAGTGGTAGAACACAATTACAGGCTACTTAAAGGGAAATTGGAAAGCCACCCCAAAACAAACTGTAGCCCATCCTTTATCACAGGCCGGCCCTAAAGAAGGAGCTCCAGATGATATATCAGACATTTGCTGATTGTCTTCTTTGACCATTTTCTTTATACACATTGCAGCACAATATAATCAGGTTAGCAATTTTGAAACAAATACATACAATTAAAGCAGCCCTCATAGTATAAGAAAAGCACAGACATAGCCCCTGTTCTTGTAACTTCTAAGTCAACTTTGATTCTCTTTAGCCTCATGTCATGGAAAAATAACTAAATCATCAATTCTTCTGTCTCTGTGAAGAAATCTATTAAGTCTATGGCCACACCACCCTGAATGCGCTGCATTTTGTCTGATCCTGGATGCTTGGAAGGGTCAGGCCTGGTTAGTAATTGGATGGGAGAAAAATCTACTGAGAGAAATCAGTAATACTTGAAATATGGATTTAATTAGGTTTTCAAATCATCACCTGATATGGGGAAAATCCATGTCATGTTAATCTGTTTGTAAGATAAAAATGATGTAAAAGTCTTCAAAACGGTGATCCATAGTCTGTTTTATTTATTTTTTTTTAATTTTTAATTTTTTATAAACATATATTTTTATCCCCAGGGGTACAGGTCTGTGAATCGCCAGGTTTACACACTTCACAACACTCACCAAAGCACATACCCTCCCCAATGTCCATAACCCCACTCCCCTTCTCCCAACCCCCCCAAAGTCTGTTTTAAAGAGAAGTTGAACTTTGCTGAGAGAACTGGATCATCTTCACTGTTAATTTCTTCTATAATTTTTGGCTTAATCATTGTTATAATATAATATAAAACATATAGTATATTATAAAATATATAATATAAAATACATAAAATATAAAATATCATTGTTATAATCAATTGTTATACTAAGGTGAGTTTGGGTTTGCAAATTTGTAAGGCATTTGCTGCTACCAAAGGTAGCTTTCAGAAATTTGTATAAAATCAGTCAAGGGAAAATTGCACAATTTGGGGACAACCTAAAATTTAGTGTGGGGCATTGTGTTCTGCCACTGTTTTTGAGATGAAGACGTGTGCTTTGAAATGAACCAAATCATGTATTTTCACTATTCACATATTGTCCCAACATGTGTTTCTGTGTTTGTTTATAAATGTAGGTACCCTCTACTAAGTAGAAGTTATTAATGACTGTAGGTCTCTCCACCCACGTTACAATGAAAACAAGTTCTAGACCAAATTTTGTTACTGTCAGTGAGGGTAATAATGGGCCTTAGAGCATAACTGTAAGCTCTGTTAATTTCTGTTCCATGTCCTTCTAAGTACTTCATTAAGTATCTTGGCTGAGAGGCTGACTCCATTGTAAAGTGGTGATGTGCAGAGGCTCCTGGGTAGGTCAGATGGTTAGCATCTGACTTTTAATTTTGGCTCAGGTCATGCTCTCAGGATTGTGAGATCGAAGGCCATGTAGGACTCTGCACTGAGTGTGGAGCTTGTTTAAGATTCTCTCTCCCTCTCCTCCTACCCCTCTCCCCAGCTCATGTGCTCCCACGCTTACTCTATCCCTCTTAAAAAAAAGACAGATCAAGCATACCTTTGATTGGCTCAGGCAACACAACATTTCATTAAGAGGTTGACATGGGACCAAATGGAATTCCTGACCTAAAGAATTACTCTTGGGGTAGAAGCCTAGTAGACTCTTCAGTTTCTTATTCTCCCTTCATGCAATGGAGAATACTGTATCAGTATAGTATTTTAAACCAACCCACATACTGTAAACAAATTCATTACACCAATGAAATACTCATTCTTACATTTACACTGATTTGTAAACTTGATAGTGAAGACCCAGATCGCAGTAACTGAAGCACTGATGGTAGTTGGGTTAGGATTTCTGATGGGAGCATTTCAAAGGCTTGTGAACCACCTCTGCTATGTCTGTTTGTGATTAGAACTCTTCAAAGATGAACCAACTTTCCACACTTATATAATTTTCTCATTCACAGATGTATCATGCTGTCTCTGCTGAAGTGATTTTAAGCAGATTACACCCCATATGTCAATGTGGCAATAGAGTTTATGAAGCAGGATTTAGAGTTGCCTTTAGATCAGTGTGTAGTTTGGGCATTTACCTCAAAAGTCTCTCCTCTGTTAGAAACTCCTGCAGAACACTCACAATGCTGCCCTCATGTCCTGTGCAGTTTGTTTGTTCTCTCTACCCAACAGAGGCTGAAGGTGATCCTGCTACCATTGATCACATTCCCACCTAAACTTGCCATATGTTATGGTCTGAGCGTTGGTGTCCCATCCAAATTCATATGTTGAAATTGTAACCCCCAAGTTGATGGTATTAGGTACTGAGGCCTTTGGGAAATGGTTATGTCATGAGGACAGAGTCCTTGAGTGGAATTAATGCCCTTATAAAAGAGACCCCAGAGAGCTTTAACCCATTTTGCCTAGTGTGTTTACAGTGAAAAGGCAGCCATCAGTAAGGAAGCAGTTCTCACCAGACACTGAACCTGGCAGTGCTATGATCTTAGACTTCTAACCTCCAAAACTGTGAGAAGTCAGTTTCTGCTTTTTATAAGTTACCCTGTCTGTGGTACCTTGTTATAGCAGCCAGAATGGACTAAGACACTGTGAGATATTGAAAAGGGAATTTTACTTGGTATTCTGTCATCCAGAATATCATGGGGTTTGTATATCATGATCATCAGTAAAATCTGAAAGGGAAGACTTCCTTCTATAGTCAGGAGCCCTGCCAGAAGCCTGGTCTGGAATAGGGTAGCAGCTCTTTATTCTTCACCTGTCAGAAAGCCTTTGGAAGCCCTGGACTAAACTGGATCAATTCACTCTTAGTCACTGGCAGTTAATCAGTCTTTTGGACACGGAGACATGCTTCCTGGAATCAATCCAAACGCTTACCCAATCTCTTGCCAAATGATTTAAAACTATCATATTGCTGTTTTGTTCTGTTCTGTTTTCAAACTGCAACCCACCAGATGATTTTTCTTTTAAGTGCAACAGCTTTTGTCTCTAAAATATTTACCTAAAACAACATGGGCAAAGGTGTGAATGGCAGGTGGGTGGAGAAGCAGACCAATAACTGGGAAGGAACCTCCCCATCACCCATGTCCCCATGACCCTTCCTGGGATGCGCAATTCCTCTCAGTCTCCTGCTTCATCTGCAGACAGTTTCTGTCCTGGCTGAGGTTTCCTCAGCAACCTTTCTACCCACAAATGATAAAGAGTGGAACGGAACTTACAAAGTCATATCTAATTCGACGATGCTCTGCTAGACGAAGTGATGCCCTGCAGTCCTCTGGTGCCTCTAGAAGGAGGCAGAAGAGCAGCCACCTTCGCACATGCCCCCCAAATTGGCCATGGATGTAACCTGGGGGCAGAGAGAATTTGCTGGAGTCAGCATGTTTTGATAGCACTCTGAGGAAGTGACTGAAAAGAGGAGGCTAGGTAGACCAATCAGCTGGCCTCACTGGAGGCAGATGCATCAGCTCAGAAGGGGTCGTGGGAGGCTGGCACAAAATGGGTGGAAGCCTCGCAGAAGCATTCAGTAAAGCTCCAGTCAAGCATCAGCACGAGTGGAAGAGAGCGTGAGGGCAGTCTGGAAGGGCTGAATTTTGAAGCTGTGTTCCCTGAGAAAACATAGAAATTGACAGAGCTCGCCTAGGAGCAAGTACATTGAAGTTCACATTAGGCAGAAGAAACATTTCAGTCAGAAATAAAGGCTGATGGAAATAGTTAAAGAAATAGACATATACAAATATAAATATATCTATAATTGTGATATATGTAAGGTATGACTGAAATCATGTATGTAAAATTTAAGAGCTGTATGTTAATTATAATTAATTATAAGATTATATATTATAAATACAAGATATAGGATATCATAAATTATAATTGTCATAATTGTGAGAGAATTGTAAGATAAGATAATCATAAGATATATATATATCACAGATTTTACATATATAAATAATTTTGTAATCATTTGGTCCATAAGCCCCAGGATGATGTAGATGTAAATATATATATGCTTTATGATATATTGATATCAATATAGATATACCAGGGTTTGTGGGCTCCATGATTGAAATTTGAACTGAGGAGCATTTAAAAAAATCTTCCCCAGATATTTACTCATCCAGTTGACTTTGATGTAACAGTTCTAACTTTATGCAAGGTTGGGCTTATCTGAAATGAAAGCAGTCTCAAGATAGGCTCTTTGAAGAGATGTACAGGCATGACATTTTTATAGACCAAAGTGAGCAGGAATAGCCATACTGATTGCTTAAAGCAGGGTTACCTTCCGTATGGAGCAAAGGGAAGCCTCCAGCCAGGGTGGTTAACTGGTGCTGAGCTGTCAAGTGCTGACTGGCTGACCTAGGCCTTCGTCTTCTGGAAGAGCTGGACAAAGAAACTTGTGTTGGTTTGCTGACAGATGCATAGAGATCTATTATCTATCTATCTACAGATGTATGCAGATCATCTCATTCTATCGCTTCCCTTTTTTCTGTCTTTCTTTTTTTCTTCCTTCTTTCCTTCCTTCTTTTATTTTAAGAGAAAGACATAGTATGAGCAAAGAGTGGGGAGTGGCTGGCAGAGAGAGAGAGAGAGAATCCTAAGCATGCCCCACGCCCAGCATGGAACCTGCCACGGGGCTACATCTCCAGCCCCTGAGGTCATGACATGAGGCAAAATCAAGAGTCCAATGCTTAACAGGCTGAGACACCCAAGCACCCTTCCCACCTTTTCTTGTACCCTCTTATTTTCTGATGTGACCTTGTACCTCAGGCTCTAATCTTGAGAGAATTCAGGCTAAGGCATTCATTGAGCCCTCAGCATGGGCTTCTTACTTACATGTGAAGATAAGTTCTTTCTGGAAGGACTCCTTAGCTTTCTGTCTCCCACACATCTATAAATAGACCCAAGTTCAGGTGGCCCCATTTTGGACAATCTTGTCTAAATTTGGGCCAGGCAAGAAAGAGTTCATTCTGAAGAAGGCTATGATTCAAAATGATACTGGTCATTATTAGCCCTTAAAAATTGTGGAAAAGGTAATTCAAGGGGGTGCTTGGCTAGCTTATTCAGTAAAGCATCTGACCATTGATCTTGGGGTCATGAGTTGAAGTTCCATTTTGGGTGTAGAGCTTACTTAACAGTAAGTAAGCAAATAAATAAGTAATTTTTTTTAAAAAATTGAGTCAACAACAAAGATGAGGGAAGGGGAAAAGGTAAGCTTTGTGTAAAACACCTAAAATGAAAGGGAAAATTTACCTCAAACTTAGTAGATCTAGCTCATAGGTAGTGTAGATTTTCAGTGCATGCTATTAATATAAAGCAGTTCCAAAAGAGCTGTAAAATTTTCCATAATGGAATTTCATTAATTTTAATTAAAATTCTTTTCAAATGTCTTGGGAGTTTTGAAATTTTTATTCATTATTTCCCACCAATAATTTCTAGATACCATCACCACTGATAGCATCTTATCTATTTGGATTATGTTTGGAAAATACACAAGCAGAGACTCAGTGCCCCAGGCTACACTGGCTTCGAATCCAACTGCAGCAGCAGTTCCTGGGCACCAAGAATCATCCTACCTCAGGACGTCATACTCTTTTTTTGTGTGTGCCTCATTATCCCCTGGAGATACCCTCAGCTCACAAGTAGACATGGCCTACACATAAGGAGGTTTTGTGCTTCTAGAAGGTTTTGTGCTTAAATGCCCAGCATCCTGTCCTTCAGAGGGATGGTTCCTCAGAGTGTTAGAGTGGTAACTACCCAATCCCATACCCACTGAGGGCTTCTGCCTTCTCACTCTCTAACTCAATCTTCTGGGTCCCTCATAGTTGCTTTCTTGTATCATTGCTCCCAGATACCTGTACCCATATGCTTGCCTCAGGCTCTGTTAGTGTAGGAACCCAAACTTAGACACATGGGGACAAATCAAGATCAGCAATTCCCTGAATTTTTACACTGTTAAGACAGTTTGAGCTTTTTATAACTAAAAAGCAAAAATCCATAGAAAAAGCTAGTGTGGGGTGCCTGGGTGGTTCAGTGGGTTAAGCGACTGACTTGGGTCATGATCTCAGGGTCCTGAGATGGAGCCTGGAGACCTGCTCTTCACTCATCGGGGACTCTGCTTGTCCCTCTGATCCTCCCCCGCAACAATGCTCTCTCACCCACTCACTTTTTCAAATTAATTAATTAATTAATTAATTAATATTAAAAAAATGCTACTGTTGGCAATGTAGACAGTAGTTTCTCATTAACAGTGCATAGTCTACTAATGGTGTTGAACCAGAAAAGAATAGTAAAGTCTTGAGGTTTGGTATCAGATGTTTAGTTATAGGCAAATCTTACCCAATGATCCTAAAGAGATTTGTCTTCCTTGGAACATATGGCATCACAAGGGATAGATTACAGTTCTGTGTTTGCAGCTTTGTAGATTATAGACAAGATGAGAAGAAAGTATTTTAGTAGCTGTTTATATGGCTTAAAGTGCTTGAATATAGAAAAACAAGGGTAGTATATAGGGTAAATATATAGGGTGATATATAGGGTAAATATATAGGGTAATATATAGGGTAAATATATTTAAATATATATTTATATATATTATATATATTAAATATTATATATTAAATATGATATTATATATAAATATTATATATATTAAATATATTTGAACTTGAATATAGAAGAAAAGGTAAAAGGCGAATAGTATAGTATGAATTCTGTGGAGAGACTAATGCATGCATTTTAAGCAGTGACCATGACATTATAAACAAGAGCTTTGTAAAACAGATCTGGAGATTTCTTTAGTCTAGTTGATCATGCTTGGAACATTGTTCTTGTGCCTGGGTGCTTCTGTGACTTATGAAGCTGCTAAGATAGAGCCATCCACTTGATAAGGAGACTTGGAATCAAGTTAAACAAAAATACCAAACAGGATTACATCAGGGGCATATAATCTGCCCCCTACTCTCCCATCCCTTTTTAAATGGGGAGAAAAGCTTTTCTCTTAGGTCCACCTAATAGTTATTTTCTTAAATCTCATTGGTCACAACTGACTGTAGGACAGAGTTGCCTGCAAGTTCTACATGCACAATTCAAATATAACCTCGACTATGAGTTCTGGCTCAATCTGTAAGCATGTGTGAGGAGGGAGGTGTTGTTAACTGGGCTCTTGGTTGCCCCGCACTAAATCAGAATTCTGGTAAAAAGGAAAAGGTTGGGAAGTATCCTTAAGTGCTACGGTGAGAAACTGGCGAAAAACTGAGAAATTCAACTTAAAAAATGAAGAATAAGAGAGCATGATATCTCAAAGGATCATGAGCAGCTGAGACTTACGTGGATAGCTTTTCATTCACTGGCTTTTCATTCCAAGTCTTGCCTGTCTTTAGTATCTGTCCTTCCCTTTATGCCCCAGCTTCTAGCCCTGCTTCAGGGAAGGAAAACCAGAATAAGATGGAAATAAAGGGAGAATAAATGTAAAAATAACTTTAGAAAAGATGCTTGACTATCCCCACCTACATATATTGGTTTGGGGCTATCATTTAGTTGTTCAACTTATGAGCATCCAACAGTAGGCTGAGCTGTAAGCTCTTAAGCTTCTATTATAAGACAAAGCTATAACTGCCCCAGTTTTGTGAACAGGAAATTAAGACTTATAGAGGATAAGCCCCTTGGTAATACAAGAAGTAAATAGTGAGTCTGGGATTTGAACTTACATCTGAAGTATTTCCAGCACTCCAGCAGTGTTCATATTAATCACCTTGTGCCCAAAGCTCTGAACTGGGCATTTTAGGTAGCTTGAGAGCTGCAACTGTGAGTTGTTACTGTGAGTTTCCTGTGCCAAAAGAACATTTCTAAAACCCATGTTTCTTAACCCGTGGTCTTTGTATTAATTTCATTATTTAGAAGAAAACATAAACATTTTGTATATACCTATGATAAAACTACAGAGGTAAATAAAGTAACACATTTCTTTCCTTTTGATATGAATTTAATCAGCTTTACCTCTTCACACTCATTCTGACCAGAAAGGCCTTATGATTATATATATTGTTATCTAATTCAAAATGGAGAATGAAAGTATTGTTATATAATCAATACAGTTTATTTCATTGAAAAAATAGTCTTTTAAAACTTGAGACTCCTGGCAAAAATAATGAAGACAGTGTGGGCAGTAAGAAGTTTGGGAGCATCATATCAATTAAACATGAAATTCTATTGAGGCAACATGAGTCATTCGGGGGTTTATCTATCTTTTCTCTTTTTTTCCCCCTTTACTTGTGGTTTTTTTTTTTGTTCCAAGTTCTCCATTCCCTGTCAACATCCTTCACTGGCCTTCTGGAGCTGTGCCCAGTTCACCTCTATCATAACAGGAATTTGACTGGTGGTAGCAATCAATTTCAATCCGGGGCCATCTTGCTCTCCCTCGTTCCCTGCAGACACAGAGCATCTGCTGCCTGGTTTTCTGAAACAATTTAATATATATTTTTCAAAGAAGCCAGCAATGTAAAAGCCAGACATGCTGACTGTGGGAACAGGAAGCACAACAGGTAGTAATGAAATAGCATTTTTCCTCCATCCAGCTGCACACACGTGATTGTCATCCATCTGCGATCTCAGCTGAGACTATTTTGTTCCCACAGTGAAAATCTGTGTAAGAAGTGACCCCACATATATACTGATGAGGAATATGCACCTCCAGGGGCCGCTTCCTGTGGTGTGAAGACCATGGTTTGCTTTCACCTTCTTTTTCAAGCTCAGGTTTCAGGTTTCAGTACCCACAGTTATGCTGATATCGATCTTTAGGCAGATAGTCTTTGGAAAATGGGTTTGGCTTTTCCTGGTCTGAAGTGGAAGAGCCTACTGGGAATCAAACAAGTTAGCAGAGATGGAGTTAATGTGGGAAGGGTGTTAAAGGCCTTGGAATTTGACTTTTTTTTTTTTTCTTCACTTCTGTTGGTTGCAGAAGCTAAATAAAAAAAAAATAATAAAATGGGTGTTATACGCAACTAATGAATTGTTGAACACTACATCAAAAACTAATGATGTACTATCTGTTGGCTCATTGAACATAATAATAAAATAAATAAATGAATAAATAGATTGAAATTCTAGGATTTTGAAGCCAAAAGGCTCCCTAGAGGTCTCTACACTGTCTTGTATTATAACTGATTCAGGGACCCAGGGAGGAAAAGTGAGCCAAGACCATAGAGCTATTCAGTGTCTGCACCAGCTTCTGCCCAGTGTAGGTCATAGGTCAGAGGTAACACAGGAAATGGGGGAGCAAGTCATTTCTTAGAGAAGATACAAGGTGACCACTTTAGGCATCACTAAAAGTGGAGAAAATGATTGGTAAAATTTAGGAAAGATCCAGAATGGTCATTTAGATCAGTCTTTACCTTTATCATCTCCTGTTTGTTGTTGTCTGTAATTGTTTAATTAAATTTTAAATTTTGAAATAATTATAGATAGGCAGTTGTAAGAAATAATACATCGAGATCCTGTTGTATCCTTTGCCTAATTCCCCCCAATGGTAACATCTTGCAAAATTTCATACGATATCACAACCAGGGCATTGCTATTGGCACGGTGAAGAGAAAGAACAGTTTCATCACTATGAGGATCCATCCCGTTGCCCTTTTGTAGACACACATTTCCCTCCCTACCCCCAACTCCATCTCTGCCACTAACCCTTGTGCAACCACCAATCTGTTCTTTGTCTGTACAGCCTTGCCACTTCAAGAATGTTACATAAACAGATCAAAAAGTATATAAATAAAATCATGAAATTCCGATATTTGGGGATTCACTTTTTCTACTCAGCATCATTGCCTCAAAATTCAACCAAAGTTGTTGCATGTATCAGTAGTTTATTTCTTTTTATTGCTGAATACTTACTGCAAATTATGAATGTACCATAGTCCATTTAACTGTTTATCTATTGAAGGGCATCTGGGTTGTTTTCAGTTTCTGGAATTTATGAATATCTGCTATGAACATTTGTACATGTGGTTTTTTGTGAACATATTTTCATTCCCTTGGGATCAATGTCCAGGAATGCAATTGCTGGGCCATATAGTAGTGGCATGTAAGTTTTAAAAGAAACTGTAAACTCTTTTCCAGAAAGTGTACCATATTCCATTCCCACAAATAATGCACTAGTGATCCAGTTTCTCTGCATCTTCACCAACATTTAATGTTGTCATCAATTTTACTAGCCATTCTAGTAAGTGTGTAGTGATATCTCGTTGTGGTTTTAATTTAATTTCCCTAAAGCTAATGATATTGTACATATTTTCTTGTGCTTATTTGCTATCTTTATACCCTTTGGGGAGAAATATCTATTCATGATATTTCACCATTTTTATTGAGTTTGTTTTGTTTGTTTTACTGCTGAGTTTGGAGGGTTCTTTATGTATTCTAGACAATAGTCCTTTGTCAGCTATATGATTGGCAAATATTTTCTGTCAGTTTGGCTCTTGTCTTTATATCCACCTCCCAGAGTCTTTTGCAGAACAAAAGTTTTAAGTTTTGATGGAATCCAATTTATAGCTTTTTCCTTTAGTGCACTATGCTTTTGGCATCAGACTTAACTCTTTCTTGACCAGTCCTTTTCTAGTCTTAGGTCCCAAAGATAATCTTCTGTGTTTTTTTTCCTATAGTTTCACATTTATATTTAAGACCACCATCCATTCTGAGTTAATTTTCATCAGATGTGAGGTTTAAGCCAATGTTTCTGTTGGGTTGTTTTGTTTTGTTTTGGGGTTGGGGTTGTTGTTTGGGGTTTTGTTTGTTTTTATTATTATTTTGTTTATTTATTTATTTATTTGTTTGCCTATGGATATCCAATTGTTTCAGCATCATTTGTTGAAAAGGCTATTCTTTGTCTGTTGAATTGTTTTTGCACTTTTGCAAAAAATCAGTCAGACATATTCATGTGCATCTATCTCTGAGTTCTCTATTCTGTTCCATTGATCTATCTCTCCATTTCTCTGCCATAACTACACAGTCTTGATTTCCACAGCTATATAATGAATCTTCACATCAGGTACAATGATTCTTCTCACTTTGTTATTTTTTTAATAGTGTTTTAACTGTTATCAGGTCTGTTCCTTTCAAATAAATTTTATAATAAGCCTATATATTTCTACAAAAAAGTCTTGCTGGGATTTTGGTGGGAATTGCTTAAAACCTATAGATCAGTTTGGGGAAAATAAACATCATTACTATGCTGAGTCTTGCAAGTTATGAACACAGTATGCCTCTCCACTTATTTAGATGTACTTTGACTTTTTTTTCTTAAGTTGGCATTTGTAATTTTTGTCATACAGATTCTGTACATATTTTAAGCTCATACCTAAATAAATATTTCACTTTCTTTGGTGCTTGTAAATGGAATACAGGCTTCCACGTGATCTTTGTTAGTATATAGAAATGCTATTGATTTTTCTGTGTTGATCATGTATCCTGAAAATTTACTGACCTCATTTCTTAGTTTTAGGAGATTTTGGTAGAGTCCTTATGATTCTACATAGAGAATGATTTTGTCTGCAAATAACGGCAGTTTCATTTGTTCCTTCTCAATATACATACCTTTTATTTCCTTTTCTGTCTTTATTTCAGTTGCCAGAATATTCAATATCTTATTGAACAGGAATGGTAAGAGTGGACATCCTTGCCTTGTTCCTAATATTAGAGAACCTTTTAGCTGCTCACCCTTAAATATTATGTGACATAAAAGTTTTATAGTTGCTTTATATCCAGTTGAAATGTTCCTCTGTTTCTAAGTTGTTAACAGTTTTTATCATAAATGGGTATCAGATTCTGTGATGTGCTTTTCCTGTCAATCAATATGATCGTTGTGATCTCTTCTCTTTCATTCATGATTTTATTTATTTGGGTCCTTTCTCTTTTCTTTTTGATAAGTAGGGCCAGGGGTTTATCAATTTTATTAATTCTTTCAAAGAACCAGCTCCTAGTTTCGTTGATTTGTTCTATTGTTTTTTTGGTTTCTATTTCATTGATTTCTGCTCTGATCTTTATGATTTCTCTTCTCCTGCTGGGCTTAGGGTTTCTTTCTTGTTCTTTCTCCAGCTCCTTTAGGTGTAGGGTTAGGTTGTGTACCTGAGACCTTTCTTGTTTCTTGAGAAAGGCTTGTACCGCTATATATTTTCCTCTCAGGACTGCCTTTGTTGTGTCCCAGAGATTTTGAACCGTTGTATTTTCATTATCATTTGTTTCCATGATTTTTTTCAATTCTTCTTTAATTTCCCGGTTGACCCATTCATTCTTTAGAAGGATGCTGTTTAGTCTCCATGTATTTGGGTTCTTTCCAAACTTCCTTTTGTGGTTGAGTTCTAGCTTTAGAGCATTGTGGTCTGAAAATATGCAGGGAATGATCCCCATCTTTTGATACCAGTTGAGTCCTGATTTAGGACCGAGGATGTGATCTATTCTGGAGAATGTCCCATGTGCACTAGAGAAGAATGTGTATTCTGTTGCTTGGGGATGAAATATTCTGAATATATCTGTGATGTCCATCTGGTCCAGTGTGTCATTTAAGGCCTTTATTTCCTTGCTGATCTTTTGCTTGGATGATCTGTCCATTTCAGTGAGGGGAGTGTTAAAGTCCCCTACTATTAAAGTATTATTGTTGATGTGTTTCTTTGATTTTGTTATTAATTGGTTTATATAGTTGGCTGCTCCCACGTTGGGGGCATAGATATTTAAAATTGTTAAATCTTCTTGTTGGACAGACCCTTTGAGTATGATATAGTGTCCTTCCTCATCTCTTATTATAGTCTTTGGCTTAAAATCTAATTGATCTGATATAAGGATTGCCACTCCTGCTTTCTTCTGATGTCCATTAGCATGGTAATTTCTTTTCCACCCCCTCACTTTAAATCTGGAGGTGTCTTCGGGCTTAAAATGAGTTTCTTGGAGGCAACATATAGATGGATTTTGTTTTTTTATCCATTCTGATACCCTGTGTCTTTTGACAGGGGCATTTAGCCCATTAACATTCAGGGTAACTATTGAGAGATAGGAATTTAGTGCCATTGTATTGCCTGTAAGGTGACTGTTACTGTATATGGTCTCTGTTCCTTTCTGATCTACCACTTGTAGGCTCTCTCTTTGCTTAGAGGACCCCTTTCAATATTTCCTGTAGAGCTGGTTTGGTGTTTGCAAATTCTTTCAGTTTTTGTTTGTCCTGGAAGCTTTTAATCTCTCCTTCTATTTTCAATGATAGCCTAGCTGGATATAGTATTCTGGGCTGCATGTTTTTCTCGTTTAGTGCTCTGAAAATATCATGCCAGCTCTTTCTGGCCTGCCAGGTCTCTCTGCCGCAGCAACATCTTCCTTGGAACAACGCAAAAGGCAAGGGAAGCAAGGGAAAAAATGAACTATTGGACTTCATCAAGATCAAAAGCTTTTGCACAGCAAAGGAAACAGTTAACAAAATCAAAAGACAACTGACAGAATGGGAGAAGATATTTGCAAACGACATATCAGATAAAGGACTAGTGCCCAGAATCTATAAAGAACTTAGCAAGCTCAAGACCCAGAGAACAAATAATCCAATCAAGAAATGGGCAGAGGACATGAGCAGACATTTCTTCAAAGAAGACATCCAGATGGCCAACAGACACATGAAAAAGTGTTCCATATCACTCGGCATCAGGGAAATACAAATCAAAACCACAATGAGATATCACCTCACACCAGTCAGAATGGCTAAAATCAACAAGTCAGGAAATGATAGATGCTGGCGAGGATGTGGAGAAAGGGGAACCCTCCTACACTGTTGGTGGGAATGCAAGCTGGTGCAACCGCTCTGAAAAAGCATGGAGGTTCCTCAAAATGTTGAAAATAGAACTGCCCTATGACCCAGCAATTGCACTACTGGGTATTTACCCTAAAGATACAAACGTAGTGATCCAAAGGGGCACGTACACCCGAATGTTTATAGCAGCAATGTCCACAATAGCCAAACTATGGAAAGAACCTAGATGTCCATCAACAGATGAATGGATCAAGAAGAGGTGGTATATATACACAATGGAATACTATGCAGCCATCAAAAGAAATGAAATCTTGCCATTTGCGACAACGTGGATGGAACTAGAGCGTATCATGCTTAGCGAAATAAGTCAAGCAGAGAAAGACAACTATCATATGATCTCCCTGATATGAGGAAGTGGTGATGCAACATGGGGGCTTAAGTGGGTACGAGAAGAATCAGTGAAACAAGATGGGATTGGGAGGGAGACAAACCATAAGTGACTCTTAATCTCACAAAACAAACTGAGGGTTGCTGGGGGGAGGGGGTTTGGGAGAAGGGGGTGGGAATATGGACATTGGGGAGGGTATGTGCTTTGGTGAGTGCTGTGAAGTGTGTAAACCTGGCGATTCACAGACCTGTACCCCTGGGGATAAAAATATATGTTTATAAAAAATAAAAAATTAATAAAAAAAATATGATCGTATTTTTTTTCCTTTATCTGCTTGCTATACTAGTTTACATCAAGTAATTTTCAAATGTTGAACTAAACTTACATACTTAGAATAATTTCCAATTGGTCATGGTATATAATTCTTATATATTACTGGATTTGATTTGCTAATATCTTGTTGAGGACTTTGGCTTCTAAGTTTATGAGAGATATTGGTTTTTTTAGTCTTCTTTTTTCTATTGTCTTTTTGTGCTTTTGGTGGTGGAGCAATGCTGACCTCATAAAATGAGTTGGGGAGTATAACCTCTTCTTTTTTTTTTCCTGGAAGACATGATACAAAATTCATCTTAATTCTTTAAATGTTTGAGAGAATTCTCCACTGAAACCATCTGGTCCTAGAGATTTCTTCTCAGGAGATTTTAGTTATAAATTAAACTTCTTTGATTATTATAGACTAATCAAATTATTTCCTCTTGCTTGAGTTTTGTTAGTTTGTGGTTTTTTAAAGAATTGTTCCATTTCCTCTAAGCTTTCAAATTTATAAACAAAAAGTTGTTTATCATATTCTTTTTTAATGGTTACAAGATATAAAGTGATCATCCTTTTTTTTATTCTTGATATCAGTCATTTGTATCTTTTTGTATTTGTATAAAATGCAAAATAATTTCTCTTTTTGCATATGTCAGTCTTGGGGAAGTTTAACAATCACATTTATTTTTTCAGGAACCAGCTTCTTTTACTTCATTGATTTGTCCTATTGTTTCTTGTTTTCAAGTTCATTGATAACCTCCCTTATTATTTCCTTCCATCTACTTGCTTTGGAATTAATTTTTTGGTTTTTTTTTCCTAGTTTTTAGGTAATAATTTATATTTTTATTTTAGATCTTCCCTCTTTTCTAAATTGTACACTTAATACTATGACATTTCTTTTTTTTTTTTAATTTATTTTTTATTTTCAGCATAACAGTATTCATTATTTTTCACCACACCCAGTGCTCCATGCAATTCGTGCCCTTTATAATACCCACCACCTAGTACCCCAAACTCCCACCCCCCACCCCTTCAAAATCCTCAGATTGTTTTTCAGAGTCCATAGTCTCTCATGGTTCACCTCCCCTTCCAATTTCCCCCAACTCCCTTCTCCTCTCTAACTCCCCATGTCCTCCATGCTATTTGTTATGCTCCACAAATAAGTGAAACCATATGATTCACAGACCTGTACCCCTGGGGATAAAAATATATGTTTATAAAAAAAAAAAAAAAAAAAAAAAAAAAGAAAGGACAAATACCCAACTTTTGTAGCAGCATGGACGGGACTGGAATACTATGACATTTCTTCTCAGTACACTTTAGATGTTCCCATATATTTTGATATGTTGTATTTTCATGTTCATTTAATTATATGTATATTTTTATTTTCTTTCAGTTTTCTTTGACCTAGGAATTATTTAGGAGTATTTTGTTTACAATCTAAGTGTTTAAAGATTCTTCCATCAGCTTTCTATTATTGATTTCTAGCTTGATTTTACTTTTGTCAGGGAACATACAGTGTACAACTTCAATGATTTGAAATCTGTTGAGATTTGTTTTATGGCCCTGGAAATGGTCTATTATGGGAAATAGTTTATGAATGCTTAAAAAAAAGTCTATTTTTCTGTTATTGGGTGGAGTATTCTACATATGTCATTTATATACTGTTAGTCGATTATGTTGTTAAGTTCTTTGTGTATCCTTGTGGATTTTCTGTCTGGTAGTTTTGTTGGTTGTTAGGTGTGGGGGAATGTTGTAACTATGAATTTTATTTCACTTTAATCCTAAATGATAGTCCTGATGGGTATTGAATTCATAGTTGGCAGTTATTTCTCTTGAATACTTGCAAGATACACCACTTTTGTCCAGCTGCTACATTTTCAGATTATAAATCCACTGTCATTTGAACTTGTATTTCATGTAAGTAATATGCTATTTCTCACTGGTTATTTCAAAGCTCTTTGTTTTAATCTTCAGTTTTCAGAAGTTTAATTTTCATATGCCTTGTTATAGATTTCTTTATGTTTTTCCTATTGGGGGGTTGTTCAGTTTTTTGAATCTATGATTTTAACCAAATTTGGAAATTTTCACCTCTCAGCCCCACTTCTTTTCTCTTATCCTTCTAAGTCTCCAATGATATGAATGTTGGATCTTTCATTGTTGTCTCACAGGTTCTTAAGTCTTGGTTCTTTATTATTATTATTTTTTAATCTATTTTCTTTCTGTTGTTTGGATTGGGTAAAATGTATTGATTTTTCCTCAGATTCACCAATTCTATCTTCTGTCATTTGTACTATTAAAACTATCCATTTCCTTACACCACACACCAAAAATAGACTCAAAATGGATGAAGGACCTCAATGTGAGAAAGGAATCCATCACTGAGGAGAACACAGGCAGCAACCTCTTCGACCTCAGCCACAGCAACATCTTCCTAGGAACAACGCAAAAGGCAAGGGAAGCAAGGGAAAAAATAAACTATTGGGATTTTATCAAGATCAAAAGCTTTTGCACAACAAAGGAAACAGTTAACAAAACCAAAAGACAACTGACAGAATGGGAGAAGATATTTGCAAATGACATATCAGATAAAGGACTAGTGTCCAAAATCTATAAAGAATTTAGCAAACTCAACACCCAAAGAACAAATAATCCAATCAAGAAATGGGCAGAGGACATGAACAGACATTTCTGCAAAGAAGACATCCAGATGGCCAACAGACACATGAAAAAGTGCTCCATATCACTCGGCATCAGGGAAATACAAATCAAAACCACAATGAGATATCCCCTCACACCAGTCAGAATGGCTAAAATCAACAAGTCAGAAAATGACAGATGCTGGCGAGGATGCAGAGAAAGGGAAACCCTTTTACACTGTTGGTGGGAATGCAAGCTGGTGCAACAGCTCTGGAAAATGGCATGGAGGTTCCTCAAAATGTTGAAAATAGAACTGCCCTATGACCCAGCAATTGCACTACTGGGTATTTACCCTAAAGATACAAACGTAGTGATCTGAAGGGGCACGTGCCCCTGAATGTTTATAGCAGCAATGTCCACAATAGCCAAACTATGGAAAGAACCTAGATGTCCATCAACAGATGAATGGATCAAGAAGAGGTGGTATATATACACAATGGAATACTATGCAGCCATCAAAAGAAACGAAATCTTGCCATTTGCGACAACGTGGATGGAACTAGAGCGTATCATGCTTAGCGAAATAAGTCAAGCAGAGAAAGACAACTATCATATGATCTCCCTGATATGAGGAAGTGGTGATGCAACATGGGGGCTTAAGTGGGTAGAAGAATCAATGAAACAAGATGGGATTGGGAGGGAGACAAACCATAAGTGACTCTTAATCTCACAAAACAAACTGAGGGTTGATGGGGGAGGGGGGTTGGGAGAAGGGGGGTGAGGTTATGGACATTGGGGAGGGTATGTGCTTGGGTGAGTGCTGTGAAGTGTATAAACCTGGCGATTCACAGACCTGTACCCCTGGGGATAAAAATATATGTTTATAATAAATAAAAAATTTTTAAACAATGAAAAAAAAAAAAACTATCCAGAGAGGATTTTAAAAATTTCTGTTAGGGTACTCTTTGGTTCTATAATTTTTTTCTTTTTTTTTTTTAATTTTTATTTCTTTCTTGAGACTTTCCATGCATTCATTTATTTCCAGAGAAGTTGTAATTGCTTATTGAATTATTTTTATAACTGTTGCTTTAAAATTCTTATTGGGCACTTTGAATATCAAATTCATTTTAATGTTGATGTCAGTTGATTGTCTTTTCATATTCAGGTTGTGATTTTTTGGGTTCATGGTATAATGGAAGAGGTTTTATTATATCCAGGAAATTTTAGCTATTATGTCAGGAGACCCTGGACACTATTTAAAATTTTGTCAGGCAGTTTCCTATTTAGATTTATCATGCAGATCCTATCATACATTTTTGGACTATAGTTCCAATGACAATCTTATTTTCAGAGACTTTGTAGTGAGTGCCATTTTGGTTTAACTCATGCCACTGGGATTCCCACTGATCTCTGCCAGTTTCCCCATTCCAGGCTAACCCTAAGTTGGGGAGGGGAATTTCCAGCCCACATAGATGAAGAGTATCCTGGGATATTCCCTGTTGGTTAGTACTTTAAGCTCTGTGGTATCTCTGGATGGGGGTGGAGATTTCCAGGCCCAGCCAGCAGGGAAAGAGTGTACTTCACAGATGGGGCTACTCATGGCGTGATTCCTCTTACAGTTACTTTTTTTTCTCTTTTCTTTCTTTTTATTTAGTTTCAACTTAGACAAATTCCTGTTTTTTCTTTTGTACACGTCACGTTTTACTACCAAAGTTTCTCACTGGATTTGAGTTTTAACATGAGATGTATGAAAATTAATACCATATTAATGAACTATTCAGCATGCCTTGGGCATCAAAAAGAATCTGAGAGTTTATTTTTTATGTTGTAACAAGATTTTGAACCACAGAGACACACTTATTTTTAGACATTATCCGAGAAGAGATCCAATAAAATTTCTTGCAAGGGAGGTATTATAAAATTAGCTATAGTTTCATTGAGTATATATTATTAATTTAGGAGTGACAAAGTCTTCCAGCAAATTAGGTTTACTAAGATACAAATCCAAGATGTTTGTATTTTAAGATAACTATGGGGAAATTATTTTTTGAGGATTATAAAAAGCAATTCATTAATATTAGATGAAGATTTAAGGTTATTACTGACTATAACAGTGTTGAGCCAGGGTGAATAAGCCTGCTCAGATTTTGCATATATTCATACATCCTACTAAGGATCTGAGCACTAATTAGAAGTTAGGCATTGTATTTGGTGCTTTGGAGAATTGAGAGATCAATAAGATTAATCGCCTGCCACTTCTGATAATGTCTACACCTCAGTCATACCACACTCAAGGTACACTGGTTCCCAACCTATCCATATTTTTACCTCTACAGGTTTTGAATCAGGTTGTTGTTTTTCTTTTTCCCCACCTCCTCCACTTCCTTCTCATCCTCCTTTTTTTTTTTTCTTCTATGAATGCCTTTCCTTTCCTATTTTGCTTAGCAGAATTCTTTACCCAACTCAAATGTCACTGCCTCTGGGAAGATTCTCAGCCTCCTTAAGGATATTTAATTACTACTTTGGAATTTTTCATATCTCTATATTAGCAGGTATAGCATTTATTATAGTCTAATTGAACAATCTTTCCTTGTTAATTGAGGAGTGTTTTAAATTGGGGAACTGTCTTATTCCTCTGCCTAACTTTAGTGCCTAGCCCAGGGGAGACAAAGGGAAGTCTCCCACCATATTTCATTCATTCATTTACTCATTTCATGCATTTATACAACAAATGATTTTCAGAGCCACCAAATTTGGTTATATGTTGAACACAACACAATTATCGGGGTACCATGTACATAATCTATAATGTACTTCAGTGTTCTGGTACAGCCACATGGTAAGCTCTCTTTATTGAATACCTACAGGTACTGTCCAGGAATATAGCACAAGCAAAACACCAAATGTGTCTTAGTGAATGACTTAGTTATGCTTTATCTCTGGGGCTTCAAAAGATCCCTTACTAGAAATTGGAAATGACACAAATAAATGGGAGAGTGCACCATGCTCATGGATTAAAAGAATTAATATTGTTAAAATGTTGATACTATTCAAAGCAATGCATCAATTCCATGCAATCCCTGTCAAAATACTAATAGCATTTTTCACAGAACTAGAAAAAATTATCCTAAAATTTGTGGGGAACAACAACAAAAACCTCAAATACCTAAAACAAGAAATTATAACAAAACCAGAAGTATCACAATCCCAGATTTTATAATATATTACAAAGCTATAGTAAACAAAACAGTATGGTACTTGTACAAAAATAGACATTATAGATGAGTGGAACAGGATAGAGAGCCCAGAGGTAAACCTACACCTATATGATTAGTCAATCTATAAAGAGACGGTAAGAATATACAATGGAGAAAAGACAGTTTTATTCAATAGATGTTGTGGGGAAAACTGGACAGCTACATGCAAAAGAATGAAACTAGACCACTTTCTTACACCATAAACAAAAGTAACACCAAAATGCATTAAAAATCTAAATGTGAGACCTGAAACCATAAAACTCCTAAAAGAAGCTAGATATTACCCTTAACATATTTATGGATGTATCTCCTGAGGCAAAGGAACAAAAGAAAATAAACTATTGGGAATTATATTAAAATTAAAAGCTTTTGCACAGAAAAAGGGAACATCAACAAACACAAAGGTAACCTAGTGAACGGGAGAAGATATTTTCAAATGATACAACCGATAAAGTTTAATATCCAAAGTGTATAAAGAACTTACACAACTCAACACCAAAACCCAAATTATCCAATTAAAAAAATGGGCAGGGAACTTAACTAGCCATTTCCCAAAAAAGACATGCAGATGGCCAACAGACATATGAAAAAATGTGCACTATCACTAATCATCAGGGAAATGCAAATCAAAACCACAATTATTATTATTATTTTTACACTAGTCAGAATGGCTGACATCAAAACAGCAAGAAATAACATGAGAGAAGATGTGGAGAAAAGGGAACTCTTGTGAACTGTTGATGGGAATGTAAATTGGTGCTACCACTGTGGAAAACAGTATGAAGCTTTCTTAATAAATAGCAATAACAATGCCATATGATCCAGTAATTCCAGTACTGGGTATTTATCCAAAGAAAACAAAAGCGCGAATTTGAGAAGATTTATGCACCCCTATGTTTTTAAAGCATTATTTACAATAGCTAAGATACAGAAGCAACACAAATGTCCATCAATGGATGGATAAAGAAGATGTGATATATCAATATCTATCTATATCTATATCTATTTATAGATATATAATAGAATATTACTCAACCATAGCAAAAAAGAATGAGTTCTTGCCATTTGTGACAACATGGATAGACCTAGAGGGTATTGTGTAAGTGAAGACAGAAGAAGACAAATACCATGTGATCTCACTTCTATGTGGAATCTAAAAAACAAAGCAAAGAAAGATAGAAAAAGCTGACTGTTAAAATTACAGAGAACAAACTTGTGGTTGCCAAAGGGGCAGTAGATCGGAGAATGGGCAAAACAGATAAAAGGAATTAAGAGCTACAAACTTCCAGTTGAAAAATAAGTAAGTCGTGGAGATGAAAAGTACAGGGAGCATAAGGAATATAGACAACAATATTGTAATAATGTCGTTTGGTTACAGATGGTGACTAGACTTACCATAGTGAGCACTGAGTAATGGATAGAATCGTCAAATCAATATGTTGTCCACCTGAAACTAATATAACATTGTATGTTAATTATACTTAAGTAAAAAAAGAAAAAAAAACCTTTCTGTAGTAATATTCTGAACAGATGGTGCCCACTAGATGATAATCTAAATAAGCCATTAAAAGTCATCTTTCTTAAGTCAAGCAGAGAGAGTCAATTATCATATGGTTTCACTTATTTGTGGAGCATAACAAATAGCATGGAGGACATGGGGAGTTAGAGAGGAGAAGGGAGTTGGGGGAAATTGGAAGGGGAGGTGAACCATGAGAGACTATGGACTCTGAAAAACAATCTGAGGGTTTTGAAGGGGTGGGGGGTGGGAGGTTGGGGTACTAGGTGGTGGGTATTATAAAGGGCACGAATTGCATGGAGCACTGGGTGTGGTGAAAAATAATGAATACTGTTATGCTGAAAATAAAAAATAAATTAAAAAAAAAAAAGTCATCTTTCTGGCTTGAACTTGTGTCAGTTCAGTGTGAAAATACTATCTCATGCCTTGCAGGTATTGTCAAATAAATGATAATGACTTATTTTTCTAGAATAAAAAATTGAATTAATGATTTGTTTCCTCTAGCTCCTATATGCAGGTTTCTTCTTATTTTATATTTCTTAAAAGTTACTCTCTCATTTGTAGAGACCTGAAGGGTAAACTGATGAAAATACAAATGTGGCTGATCAGAACCAACAGAATGCATGGCCTGTCCTTCCACTGTGTATTGAAGGACTAGGCCAATTACATTTCTAGCACATTGCATTGCCATTCATTATTTTGAATATGAAATTGAAACTAATTATTAGTTTCAAAACAGAACACATAAGTAATCACAAACATATATTTACCTATTCATATCTTTACATGATTTGTTTTCTTAAAAATTACCCTTTGCACTAAATAATACACATATGCACAAAGCCTCTTGTGGTCTTTTTCAAGATCAGTAATTAGTTTCCAATTCTAACAGGAGCCCTAGACACTCTTTTGATTTAATTTTATTAATTTAATTTTCTTCAACAGCAACACATTTGAAAGAAAAAGGCATTAATTAGACGTTTTCACCAAGCACAGAGTAGCAAGCAGGCCCAAACTGCAGCTGAAGAAATGATGCTTTGCCTCCTATTCAGGGGCTGACTTAGGCATTGTGGGACCTGAAACTCATATGATTTCAGACATTCTCTTTTTAAGAAAAATCATACAAAGTTAGACACAAACATGAATATTTAGGATGAGAAAAGAAATCATAACAAAATATAATTTTTTAAAAACTGGCAAGGACGCCTGAATGGCTCAGTGAGTTAAGCCTTTGCCTTCAGCTTAGGACATGGTCTCAGGGTCGTGGGATCAAGGCCCACATTGGGGACTCTGCTCAGCAGGGCACCTGCTTACCCCCTCTCTCTCTGCCTGACTTTCTGTCTACTTGTGATCTCTGTCTGTCAAATAAATAAATAAAATCTTTAAAAATAAATAAGTAAATAAAAATTAAAAACTGACAAATGTCACAACAAAAACAACAGAGTAAAACCCGCCAAATAATATCTTCCCGAACTTTACCTATAATGCCCCAACATTTTTTAATCATACAATATCTAATATTCTTTTTTATTGTGTATGTTAGTCACCATACACAATTTCTCCACATTTCCCACATTCCCCTTTCTCCACAATTTCTCCAACATTTGTTGACGATGAACACCATAGAGTACATCATTAGTTTTTGCTGTAGTGTTCCATGATTCATTGTTTGCATATAACACCTAGTGCTCCATGCAATCCATGCCCTCCTTAATACTCATCACCATGCTCACCCATCGCTCCCTACCCATACCCTCTAAAGCCCTCAGTTTCTTTTCAGGCATCCATAGCCTCCCATGGTTCATCTCCAACTCTGATTTTTCCCCCTTCATTTTTCCCTTCTTTCTCCTAATGTCCTTCATGCCATTCATTATGTTCCACAAATAAGTGAAACCTTATGATAATTGACTTTCTCTGTTTGACTTATTTCACTTAGCATAAACTTCTCCAGTCTCATCCAGGCTGACGCAAAAGTTGGGTATTCATACTTTTTGATGGCTACGTAATATTCCATTGAGTATATGGACCACATCTTCTTTATCCATTCATCTGTTGAAGGGCATCTTGGCTTTTTCCATAGTTTGGCAATTTGTGGCCATTGCTTCTATGAACACTGGGGTGCATATGGCCCTTCTTTTCACTACATCTGTATCTTTGGGGTAAATACCCAGTTGTGCAATTGCTGGGTCACAGGGTAGCTCTATATTAAATTTTTTTAAGGAAACTCCACACTGTTTTCTGAAGTGGTTGCACCAAATTGCATTCCCACCAACAGTGTAAGAGGGTTCCCCTTTCTCCACAATTTCTCCAACATTTGTTGTTTCTTGCCTTGTCAATTTTTGCTATTCTAACTGGTATAAGGTGGTATCTCAGTATGGTTTTGATTTTAATTTCCCTGATGGTTAATGATGATGAACACTTTTTCATGTGTCTGTTAGCCATTTGAATGTCTTCTTTGGAGAAGTGTCTGCTCATGTCTTCTGCTGATTTTGATTATTTCATTTTTGGGTGTTGAGTTTGAGAAGTTCTTAATAGGTCTTGGATATCAGCCCTTTGTAGTGTCATTTACAAAGACCTTCTCCCATTCTGTGGGTTGCCTCTTTGTTTTGTTGACTGTTTCCTTTGCTGTGCAGAAGCTTTTGATCTTGATGAAATCCCAAGAGTTCATTTTTGTTTTTGCTTCCCTTGCCTTCAGAGACATGTCTTGAAAGAAGTTCCTGTGGCAGATGTTGAAGAGGTTATTGCCTATGTTCTCCTCTAGTATTTTGATGGATTCCTATCTTAAATTGAGGTCTTTCATCCATTTTGAGTTTATCTTTGTGTATGGTGTAAGAGAATGGTCAAGTTTCATTCCTCTGTATATAGCTGTCCAATTTTCCCAGCACCATTTATTGAAGAGACTCTCTTTTTTCCACTGAATATTTTTTCCTGCTTTGCCGAAGATTAGTTGACCATAGAGTTGAGAGTCCATATCTGGCCTCTCTATTCTGTTCTGTTGGTCTATGTGTCTGTTTTTGTGCCAGTACCATGCTATCTTTATGATCACAGCTTTGTCATATAGCTTGAAATAAGACAATGTGATGTCTCCAACTTTGTTTTTCTTTTTCAATATTTCCTTGGTGATTCAGGGTCTTTTCTGGTTCCATATAAATTTTAAGATTGTTTGTTCCAACATTTTGAAAAATGCCATTGGTATTTTGATTGAGATGGCATTGAAAGTATAGATTGCTCTGGGTAGCATAGACATTTTAACAATGTTTATTCTTTGGATCCATGAGCATGGAATGTTTTTCCATCTTTTAATGTCTTCTTCAATTTCTTTCATGAGTGTTATGTAGTTCCTTGAGTATGATATTTTACCTCCTTGGTTAGGTTTTTCCTCCTTATGGTTTTTGGTACTATTGTAAATGGAATTAAGTCTTTAATTTCTCTTTCTACAGTTTCATTATTAGTGTATAAGAAAACAATTATTCTCTGTGCATTATTTTATATCTTGCCACATTATTGAATTACCATATGAGTTCTAGTAATTTGGGGATGGAGAACTTTTGGGTTTTTCATATAAAGCATCATGTCATCTACAAAGAAAGAGAGTTTGACTTTTTTTTTTTGTCAATTTGAATACCTTTTATTTCTTTTTGTTGTGTGATTGCTGTTGCTAGGACTTCTAGTGCTATGTTGAACAATAGTGGCGAGAGTGGGCATCCTTGTCATGTTCCTGATCTCAGTGGGAAGGCTCTCATCCTTAAGAAAGATATTTTCTGTGCATTTTTCATAGATGGATTTTATGAGGTTGAGGAATGTTCACTCTAACTCTATACTCTGAAGAGTTTTAACCAGGAAAGAATGCTGTATTTTGTCAAATGCTTTTTCTACATCTACATCAATTGAGAGGACCATATGGTTCTTGTCTCTTCTCTTATTTATGTGTTCTATCACATTGATTGATTTGTTGCATCCCAGGGATAAATCCCACCTAGTCTTAAAGGATAATCCTTTTAATGTCCTGTTGGATCCTATCAAATAGGATCTTGTTGAAAATTTTGGCATCCTTTTTCATCACGGATATTTGTCTGAAATTCTCCTTTTTGATGGGGTTTTTGCTTGGTTTTGGGATAAAGGTAATGTTGGCCTCATAGAAGGAATCTGGAAGTTTTCCTTCTGTTTTTATTTTTTTAAACAGTTTCAGTAGAATAGGTATTATTTATTCTTTGAATGTTTGGTAGAATGAGACTGGAAGGGATTCAGTCTCTAATTCTCTGGTACTCATTTCTTCTCTTTTCTGTGTGTCTGAGTTTGTTTTTTTCTTTTAAGATTTACTTATTTATTTTGAGAAAGAGCAAGAGGGAGAGAATCCAAATGTGGGGTGACAGAGGTTAGAGGGAGAGAAACTCAAACAAACTCCATGCTGAGTACAGAGCCTGACATGGGACTCGATCTCACGACCCTGAGATCATAACCTGAGCCAAAATCAAGAGTCAGATACTCAACTGACTGAGCCACACAGATGCCCTTGGATGTCTGCTTTGTTGCCTCCTCTTCTTCAGCAATTCTTGGTCCCTGGCCTTAAAACTGGCAAAGTAACAGCAGGGTATAGTGTATAAAATCCTGATATGGGAGTCAGACAGGAACTTTGGAATGACTTAAGTGGTTTTGAGCAGGTCACTGAGGCTGTACTTAAAGTATTTCTTGCAGTTGTCTGGGTTCGGCTTGATCTAAAGTAGAGATGAATCTTGATAATTATTTCCAAAATTAAATAGCCTCTATAATTTTCCCATACACATAATTCCTTTTTGAATTATGTGTCAGAAAGACCTTCCACGTTTATCTTCCAACATAACTCTAATGCTAACCTGATTCTTACTAGAAAGGATTGGGCCCATGCCCTGGGATGTGCAAAGATTTTAATGATTTATATATTACTTTTCCTAGGGCTTCACGCCACATTTAAGGGGACAACTTCAGATTAATTCCCCAAATATCACTGGGATGAAATTTCAGACCAAAGGAAAGGCTGGGACAAGGCAGCCATTTAGGGAAACACTGACTGACCTAGCCAGCATTCTTCTGAGCATTCTTTATCGATATTATCCATACTCTGGGTATTCCTGAGGATGTCACTCACTTGAAGAGAGAATACTGTTTAAGTTAAATATCCAGATAATTGGCTGTTTTCTGTATTACCCAGGATAGAAAAGGTTGTGCTGTGTAACAAACTCCCCCAAATGCCAGTGGCTTAAAATGACAAAGGTCCATCTTTTGCTCATATAACAGATGTCTCTCAGGGCAGTGGGGAGGTTCTACCCACTTTAACCCTTCCAGTCCTCGAGGCTCTACCATATCAAACACTCCTAGTTGCCACTGCAGAAGAGAAAGGAGAATTTCATATTGCCCCATAAATACTCTAATTCATTGACTCGTTCATTTGCCAGAGGTAGAAACATGGCCCCACCCAGTCATTAGGAAGGGAAGGACTGCCCTGTGTTAGAAGGAGTTTTATTTGATTGATAACAAAAATGACTGTCATGCATTCCAATAGCTTTTTTGTATAGATACAATTCGAGAATAGAATAAAAGTAGACATTTCAAGAGCATTTATTAAGAGTCAGGTACTGATTAAATAATTTTATGTGTATCATATCTCATTTAATCCTTATAACTACCCTTTATTATTCTCATTTTAAAGTTGAGAAAACTGAGGCATAAGGGATTAAATAGTGACTAGTCCAGGGTCACCCTAAGATGTGACTCCACCAAGAAGAGTCTGTGTTCTGAACCACAAAATCATGTGCTATATATGTATCATTTATAAATAGTGTGGTTTCCTTGAGCTATTAATTAATGGCATATTTGCTAGGGAAATTCTGAATTGATAGGCATATCAGAGATATAAAATCTAATTGTTACTAGTATTTTATAAGTCTATAAAAATAGAATTAGCCCAATCCTGAGAGCATTTATTATAGAAAGTATTTTTTTCTCTTTTCACATGCTTTTAAATTCAAATGTATAACTGTTATCCTGTGGCAAACTCTAATTTGGACTGATTCATTTAAAAGAAGTGAATGAGAGTTTATTAGATCAATGTGTAATCTGACCTTAAACATATTTGTTTAATAATTAATGAAAGTTATCACTAATAACTAATGAAATATTAGTAATAAGAAATAATGAAGATACAAATCTAGCCAAAGGAATCAGGTAAAGCAGTTTTTGTGGGTAATTTTGTAGTATATCTCTATAAAAGTATGGATTTTCCAAAGTCACAAATGTTATAAACACAGAATGTGAGTCTGCTCAGGCTGTTATAACAAAATACCATAGACCAGACAGCTCAAACAAAAACATTTATTTCTCATAGTTCTGAAGATGGGGAAGTCCAAGATCAAGGTATTAGCTGATTTGGTTTCTGGTGAGAACTCTCTTCTGCATCTTTGCATGGTGGAAGGTGTTTCACTGTCTCTACCTCTTATTACAAGGGTAATAATCCCATCATGAGATCTTGACAATTTAATGTAATCCAATTATTACTGCTTCAAACTCAGTTTCTTTTGAATAAATGCCCAGCTGAAAATCTGGATTTTTCCCCTATCCTCGCCTTCTCCTGGGAATAATTTAAGTTAATGAAGACAGTGGGGGAAGAAAGGTAGTCTAATTTATCTTCCAGGCATCGTGGGTAAGTCATTCAGTGTCCCTCAATCTTCTTCTCTGCTGGCCTTTTCTTAGTGGTTTCTTGTCTGATCCACATTGTTGCATGACGGTATTTATGGCTGATGCCCCCAGTCCCCAGTGACTCCATTTAATCAGGTTTCTGTGAGACCCAACTGCAAGCTGTCTTCTTGTCTACAGGCTCCTTTCTGCCTTTCTGGACTCTTTCTTTTGCAGGATTCTGGAATTCTTGGCTATTTTCTCTCCACCATGGTGGGGTTTGTAAGATTTTTTGAGACATCTTTCAGTCCTATCTGGCCAGATACCATTTTTGACCATTGCTTCTCTACTGCCTATGATCCAAGTTGGAAAAAGGACTTCTTCTTGGGCTTGTCATCTCCTAGCTATACTTTTGTCCTGAGACTCCCCTCAAACTTACCTCTGTTTTCCTTTCTTTGCTTCCTCCATTGAAGCCTATTCCAGAAGGGAAGGAAAGAGGATGCCAGGCCTTGGACCCATATCTTAAGCCTTATTTACAACTTATGTATGTTCCTTCTCATTTGCTAATCAAGCCTTTGATTCTTCTTAAATGAGAAATGTCCTAAGTCATCAAGCATTCTTCATCCCTCAGTAATCATGGCATAAACACTATGTTCTAAGGCTTACCAGCTCTGCCATTATAATGAAGAACCAAGTTGTTAGAATCCTCAAACTCTATTCTTTCTCAAAACCTCACTCTTGGGGCACCTGGGTAGCTCAGTGGGTTGAGCTGCTGCCTTTGGCTCAGGTCATGATCTCAGGGTCCTGGTATCGAGTCCCGTGTCGGGCTCTCTGCTTGGCAGGGAGCCTGCTTCCCTCTCTCTCTCTCTGCCTGCCTCTCTGACTACTTGTGGTCTCTCTCTGTCAAATAAATAAATAAATCTTAAAAAAAAAAAAAAAACCACCTCACTCTTGCATTGTGGTGCAGATAATTCCCCATCTCTCTCTTATCACATATCATGCATAGTGGTTCTGCTATATTAATTGGACTCTGATACAGGGGCACTTTCTCTTTCCTTTTATTTTGTGTCTCATATGGAAGCCTACTTTATTAAGATATGTGACTAACAAGTTAAGATGTTACCCCTTCCAAATGTACTGATATTTTAACAAAATGTTGAATATGTAATTTAGCAAATTCATTGAATGAAGAATCTACATGCTTTACCTAACTCTGATTACAGAGACATCTTGATTAAGACCCTTAAATTATTTGGACATTGGTCATAGTCTTGTCATAGATAAAGTGAGAATAACAGAATGTGTTGGGAAGAACACTGGTTGGGAGACAGGAAATGTAAGTTCTAGTCTCAATCCTGCCACAAAGTAGTGTATAGTGCTAGGCAAGTCATTTAAATTCTATGAACTTCTGACTCTCTATTTTAAAAATGTGGAATTTGGCCTACATTAGTGGTCATCAAATTGGTGTATGCATACCTCTGAAGGTATATAGAGACATTTTAAGGGGTAGATGGGCTCTGTAATTTTAAGGAAACCAAGTTGCTTATCTTTAACTCACAATTGTACACTTTCCAGCTTCATGTAGATTGTATTTTTCCACTTCCATTGCACAATTGACTTTCTCTCTATAAAAAAAGGTATACTCTTTGTTTATTCTAAATCTTACTATTAGCATATTGCCTTGGGATGTAAAGACACCCAGGGCCTCAAACAAAGGAACTTTGGAATATGACTTTTGGGGTAAGTCTTTTTTATTGAGTTATAAACATATTATGGGGCATCCTGGTTTTCCTGGCTTTATAGTTTTTGTGATAATAGTGACAGATAGCATCAGAATTGGGGTGCCTTTGTCCTTGTTGGGTAGTTCTGAGATCAAATATGTCATAGAATATAGGCAAAGAGAGCAATGACAAGCTTATTTGATAATCTGACCTCTGCCATCCACTAACCACTGTCAGAGAATGCAGTGCTTTGACAGTGTCTCATGAGGATAAATTAAGGAAGGCACTGGTAAGACATATAAAATTCTATAAATGAATTTTTAAAAAATTTTCATGTCACCTCATCTTGTATTTAAATGCAAAAAGCTTTATTTCAACTTTTCTCTATATTCATATTTTGTTTTAAGAGCTAAAAAGAAAAGCAGCTTCAGACAGCCCAAGTTCTGGGGATTTATGATCCTATTCCTTTAACTGCAACTGTAATGTTAAATAGATTATTAGATTTTTCAAACTATATTAGATAAAGCCACAGATATAAATTCCAGGTAATTTCTTTTAGTTCTACCGTGAATTATTCAATGAAGTACTTGAAACCTACATTATTGAACCATATCATAAAATATTTACACCAATTACAGTCAATCCTCTTATATTACCTTATAAAATGTTTAATATTTTCTATTTCCTGTTAACACACATTATTTATAGAACTTAGTTTTTAGTAATATGTATTTCACTTTTTTTTTTTTTTTTAGATTTTTTTTTAAATTTATTTGTCAGAGAGAGAGAGCGTGAGCGAAAGCGAGCACAGGCAGACAGAGTGGAAGGCAGAGTCAGAGGGAGAAGCAGGCTCCCTGCGGAGCAGGGAGCCCAATGTGGGACTCGATCCCAGGACGCTGGGACCATGACCCGAGCCGAAGGCAGCCGCCCAACCAACTGAGCCACCCAGGCGTCCCTGTATTTCACTTTTTTGTTAAATATATAAGTAACATTTTATTCTTTGTGTCTAAAAATTAATGGAGTTTTGAATTATTTCCAAAAGCTGAATTCATGTGCACATATTTACTGAAGAAAAACTATGACTTTTACCATACCTCTTGCTTTATACTAACTTCTAATTTTAGCTACATAGTATCTGCATTGAAATGACCAAAATGAAAAATTTAGGGTATTATTTCAAGGACTTCATTTTCTAGTTCATCACATAAACAGCTTAAAAGTTTTTAAAATAAGAAAATCAAACAAAAACCAACAACTCTTCTTACATCCATCTATGACAAGCCATTGCCCCCGAAACTGGACAAACGGGCTGACACATAGAATCACAGCTTAAAGGGAACAGAAGCTGTCTGTTGAAGCCAGTATTGGCAGGAACATTTTAATTTGTAATTGATGAATTTCTGGGGGCTTGGTATGGACTAGCTTCAGAATTAAAAGTTCTGAGGGGGCCCAGTATTAAGAAGGTCCCACACTACTCTTAGTTTCACCCCTAGGAATCCTACTAAGTTCTCACAGTGAATATCTAGCAGGAGGAAGGGAAATACATTTTGAAAATATGTCCAGAATTCTAGATTCTTCTTAACAAGGTCTACCATCAAAGGTAATTATTTCACCAGAATGTAAGTGGGGTTTTACCAAAGCCTAACCAATCTGATGGAAGTAAAATGTCTCACTCAGCCTCATTACAAGACAACATCTAATCATGGAACTGTAGAGGGCTTTCCCACCTCCAGCCTTACTACCATATCAACAGAACGCTTGTGTAACAAGAGGACTGTAGCTAAAAGAACTGTCAGCCTCAGATCCTACTTAAGGAATCTCTGGGGACACAAAAAGACGACAAGGGAAACAAACAAACAAACAAAAACAGAGACCAGAGGACATTTAAACCTGTGACACCACAAGTATAGCAAACAGTGAAGTATAGCCTTATACCTAGCCAGAGAAACATAGAACATCATACCAAAGGCCAATCTACCTCAGTTCATTTTTATTTACCCAGTATATTATTTCAGCTATCAAAAAAATTTTCAAGGCATACCAAAAGCAAAAAAAAGAAACACACACACACACACACACACACACACACACACACACACAATTTGAGGAGATGCCACAATTATCAGAAATAGACATGGCAGATATTGGAATGGAATGATCAGACCAGGAATTTAAAACAACCCTGATTGATATGCTAAGAGCGCTAATGGATAAAATAGACAACATGAAAGAACAGAGGGGCAAGGTAAGTGGAGAGATGAGAACTCTAAGAACCGAAAAGAAACACAGCAGATCAAATCCACCATATCAGAAATGAGGAATATCTTTCAGGGCTTGTCAGTAGACTAGACATGGCTGAAGAAGGAACCTCTGAGTTTGAGGGTATCAAAATAGAAATTTACAAAACTGGAGATCAAAGAGGAAGAATTGCGAAAAGCAGCAGGAAATATCCAAACTGTGGGGCAAAGACATAAGATGTGATATATGGGTAATGGAAGTACCAGAAGGAGAGGAAGAGAAAGGAATGCAAGAAATATCTATAATAATAATAGCTGAGAATTTTCCAAAATTCCAAACCACAGATATAGAAAGCTCAGAGAATACCAATCAATGTAAATACAAAAGGAAAAAAAAAAATCAACACCTTGGCAATCAAAGGCAAAGAGAAAATCTTGACGAATCCAGAAGGGGAAAAAAACATCTTACTTATAGAGGAACAAGGATAAGAATTACATCAGATGTTTCTTTAGAAACCATGCAATTCTGTGTGCCTGGGTGGCTCAGTTGGGTAAGTGACTGCTTTCGACTCAGGTCATGATCCTGAGGTCATGATATTGAGCCCTACATCAGGCTCCTTGCTCAGCAGAGAGCCTGCTTCTCCCTCTCCCTCTCCCTTCTACTCTGCCAGCTTGTGCTCTCCCTCTCTATCAAATAGATAAGATTAAAAAAGAAAGGAAGGAAGGAACCATGCAATTCTTTGAGAATGGAGTGAAATATTTAAGGTGTTGATATTGAAAGACCCCTCCCCTAGAAGATAGATAGGATAACTAACCGCTTGTTTGCTTTTCTGTGAACCGCTGGCTTTTAGGCGTAAATTAGGTTATTAATTGCTTATTAATTGCTCTTTTGCCCTTCTGTAACTGCTTGGCTTATAGAAATAATAGAAGACGCCATGATGGCATTCCTACCTTCCCCCTTCTTGTTCCCCCTCCCTGCCTCTCTCCTCCCACGCGCGGGCCCTCAGAACCAATCAGCTTGTTCCCCCTTCCCGCCTCTCTCTTCGCGCGTGCGGGTCCCCAAAGCCAATCAGCAAACTCCACGTATGCCTTTTTCAAAAGTTCTGTCAACCAATCAGTTGCGCCCCACCCAAAACTTGTTTGTACCTGTCTATAAAAACCCGGCACCACCCCAGCCGGGTGTGCTCAGCTAGCAGGAGCTGCTGACCACCCGCAGGCGCCTGCGTAACAATAAAGAACCTCTTGCTGATTGCATCCAGTGGCAGTGTTGGATTCTTGGGTAAGGGGATCCGCGGGTCTTTCAATATTATTTCCATGTCCTTTTCAATTTTCTTGACTACATTTTCTATATTAAAAGATGCTATGATACATTGTTTCTTTGGTAGCCTCCAATAAGCCTTCAATACCTCCCATTATTATCACTGTTTTATAGTCCCCTTCCATGTTGACTTGAGGCTTGGCCGTTGGTTTTAATGATGGCTTTTAAGTGTTACTTAGTTTTTAGTGACTAGTTTTAGCCACTGAAACATTAGTAAATCCACTACAAGGCTTAATAAACGCTTGCACACTGGGCCTTATTTTCCTGAAGCTTCCTTCTAGGAACAGCTTTGGTATTAGATGTCCAAGTAGATACATAGAGAAGCCCACATTAAGAATTGAGGCCCCTTGCCAACAACCATGTCTGAGCTTCCAGCCTGTAACCCGTACAAACTGCCTGTCATGGGGGTGAGGTCATTTTGGTCTTTTTAGCCATCCCACGGCCTCATGTGAAGCAAAAGAACCACCTGGTTAACCCACAGAATCATGGAAAATAAATTGTTATTAATTTAAGCCATTAAGTTTTGAGGTAGTTTCATATGCAGTAATAGATGACCAAAATAAATACTTTTATAATTTATTTCTTAGTAGATTTTATATAATTCCTTGAGGCATAGAGTAAAGCCAAACTTTTTCTGAGAAGATTTAAGTCTGATTTGGCTAACTGCCTTGACCAGGAAGAGCAGCATGCCTCTAATTTTTTTTAAAATTTGTAATTAATAAACATTTCATACATCTTAGCGATGTTTTCTTGGTAATCTTCCCAGAAACTGAGAGAAAAGATGACTCAAATCACCAAGCAACAAGATCCTTTTGAAAGTCAGGTGGCTCCTAATTCTTTTCTTTTAGTTAAGGTAAAGAAGGATAGGATTAAATTGTTATTGTAGGGTGGATCTTTTTGTGATTTTTAGTATTCAACTCAAAAGGAATTAATTTACTTAAATAACATTGCTGTAACAAAACTTTTCCATTCTCATCTACAAACAAATGTGAACAAGATTTGTTATTTATAAAAACAACAATAGAAATAGTTGGTATTAAAATCTGTATCATTGTAGCTATAAAAATATTCAGCCATGGACATAAGAGCTAACTGGAAAAATGGAGTCTTATCTACCTCATTAAATTTTACTTCATTTTGTTTTGATCTATTCTATCATAATTTTAGTGATAACTGAATCTGGAAGCTTATTTTAATATTTTGAGATTTGGGTAAAAGAAATAATCTTTAGTTTATAAATATGTTTTGGAGAGAAATATAACAAGGGGTTAATTAGATATTTTAAATCATAAAAGTATAATCTTTAAGAAAAATTTCTGTGGAGAAATGAAATAGAAACACAAGTGTCAGAAGAAAAACAAGTTTAGCATACAATTTCCCAGCCTAATATAATGCTTGCTCATGCTTTTTAAATAAATTGTCCCAGTTTCATAATATCTAAATTTCCAAATGTCTAGAAGGAATTAAAAAATAGTACAAAGAGCCCCTTAAGTAAATCCACCAATTGTTAAAATTGTGCCACACTTTCTTTTTGCTGTGTGTGTGTGTGTGTACATTTTTTTCATCTGCACCATTTAAAAGTAAGCTGTAGACATTTTTTCTCTTTTCATCTTTTTTCTTTTTTTGATTTTATTTTTTCAGTGTTCTAAGATTCATTGTTTATGCACCACACCCAGTGCTCCATGCAATATGTGCCCTCAATAATACCTACCAGAAGGCTCACCCAAATCCCCTCCCCTCTCCCCTCCAAAACCCTCAGTTTGTTTCTCAGAGTCCACAGTCTCTCATGGTTCATCTCCCCCTCCAATTTCCCCCAACTCCCTTCTCCTCTCCTTCTCCCAATGTCCTCTGTGTTATTCCTTATGCTCCATAAGTAAGTGAAATCATATGATAATTGACTCTCTCTGCTTGACTTATTTCACTCAGCATAATCTCTTCCAGTCCTATCCATATCGATACAAAATTTGGATGTTCATCCTTTCTGTTGGAGGCATAATACTCTATTGTATATATGGACCATATCTTCTTTATCCATTCGTCTGTTGCAGACATTTTACTTTTAAGTACTTTAGCATGGACGATACCATTGTCATATATAAGAAAATTGGAAAACTAACAATTTTCCCATAATATCATCTAATATATAGTGTATATTCAAATATTCCCTTGTTCTCTGAGAAATACCTTCTATAGCAGTGATTTTTTTTTTCCTTGTTTAAGCTAGCATCCAATATATTGCTCCTTAGGTTTCTTTAGTTTCTTTTAATTTAAAATTGTCACTCCCCTCCACTAACCACTTTTTTGTCTGTTGTTCATGTTATTCACATATATTTAAATAGACAGTGATAGGTATTAGAATGATTCATATGTAGATTTCTAGAAGTGTGATTTAATGATTTTATTTTTAAATGTCAGTATTTACACTATGACAAAAAGCTTAACTTTGTGATTATTTAACCTAAAAGCTTAACTAGTTAAACTTGAAAAATGTTAGATGCCAACTTCAAATGAATGAAAGTACAAGAAGTTTTTTAAAAATTCTTTTTGGGAATAGCAAGTAAAAAAAAAAAACAAAAAAACACTTGAAAGACATTGGGTGAGGTGATTTTGAGATTATTTCCAACTCTAAAAATTGGGTATTTATATCTAACTTATTTCATATAACCCCCACAAAGCTATGTGCATGGTTGTTACTATCCCATTTCCTGAATGGAGAATCCTGTGTGCCAAACAAGTTAAGTAATTAGCACAAGTCCATGCATTTGGAAAGTGCCAGAGCCAAGGTTTTAACTGGCATTGTTTCAACATGTCCTGCTCTTTCCTCCCTGCCATTCATTCCTGGAAGGGCTAGGGTTCTAGATAGGAGTATTAGAAAGCAAAATGGCAAACAGAAATTAAAGCCCAGTCTTTTCAAGGAGCAATGTGGAGCTGGGAGAAGCTTCTGGTTCAGGAGGCTGTAGGTGCTCAGGACTTACCACACATTGATACATTTTAGATAATTAAAGGGAGGTGACTCCCTATTCCCTGAGGTTCCTTACACACACACACACACACACACACACACACACCCCTATCTCTTTTCAGAACCATCTACCCTGTTCTGTTCTTTTCTTACTAAGTGCTTAGTCTGGAGTAAAATCCTCATCCTACTTTTTGTTTGTTTGTTTGTTTGTTTTTATTTTTAACTGTGCTTAAAAAAACACATGGGATCTACCCTTCTAACAGAATTTTAAGTGTAAAGTATAGCATTGTGAGCTATAAGCATAGTGTTATAGAGCATAGCTTTAAAACTTTAAGGTGCATGGCACAAAATTTATACCCATGGAACAGCTCATTTATACCCAATGAACCCCTCATTTCTCCTTTCTCCTAGCCCGTGGCAAAAAAAAATTCTACTTTCTGCTTCAACGTGTTTGGCTCCTTTAGATACCTCATATCAGCAGAATCATGCAGTATGTATCCTTCTATGCGTGGCTTAGTTCCCTTAGATTAATGTCCTCGAGGCTCATCCATGTTGTACTCTATGACAGAATTGCTTTTTTTTTTTTACAGTTGAATAATAACCCTTCATATGTATATACCACACTTTTTTTTTTTATCTCTTCATCTATTCGTGAACATTTAGGTTGTTTCCATCTCTTGGTTATTATGAATAATGCAATAAATATGGGAGTGTAAATATCTTTTGGGGATCCTTAATTCATTTATTTTGGATAAACACTCAGAAGTAGGATTACTAGATTATATGGTAGTTTGAGTTTTAGTTTTTTGAGGAAACTTTATACTGTTTTACACAGTAACCGTTTTATTTTACATTTTTACCAACAATACACAAGAATTCCATTTTCTCCACAACATGCCAACTCTTTTTATTTTCCAATTTTGGTTTGGTTTGGTTTGGTTTGGTTTTCCTGATAATGGCCATTCTGACAGATGTGAGGTGATACCTCATTGTAGTTTTGATTTGCCTTCTCCTTTTGGTAAGTGATGTTGAGTATTTTTTCATGTACATGTTATACATTTCATGTCTTCTTTGAGGGAAATATCCGTTTAAGTCTTTGCCCATTTTTAATTGAGTTATTTGTTTTTGTCTTGTTTTGTTTTTGGTATTGAGTTGTAGGACTTCCCAATATATTTTGGATATTCACTTTTCAGCAGTTTTATATGGTCTGTAAATATTTCCCATTCTATAGATTGCTTTTTCACTCTGTTGTTTCCTCTGCTGTACAGAAGCTTTTGAGTTTGATAGTTTAATTTGTCTGTATTTGTTTTTGTAATCTGTGTTTTTTATGTCATTTCCAAGAAATTATTGTCAAGAAAATTTCATGAAGTTTCCCATTTCCTTCTGGGAGTTTTACAGTTTCAGATTTTTGTTTAAGTCCATTTTGAGTTGATTTTTGTGCCTGGTGTAAGATGAGAGTCCAGTTTCATCCTTTGGCATGTAGATATCCAATTTTCCCAATACTATTTATTGAAGAGATTATCTTTTCCCCATTGTGTATTCTTGGTATCCTTGCCAAAGATCAGATAACTGAGTAACATAGACTTATTTCTGGTTTCTCTCTTCATTCTACTGATTAATATGTCTGTCTTTATACTGATTCCATACTGTTATGATTACTATAGCCTGTTGATATAGTTTAAAGTCAGAAAGTGTGATGCCTTTGACTTTGTTCTTCTATCTCAAGATTCTTTTGACTAATTGGTTCCATGTGTATTTTGGGATTGTTTCATCTATTTTGATATAAAATGCAATTGAGATTTTGATAAGGATTGCATTGACTTTGGATAATGTAAGCATTTTAACAATATTACGTTGTCTAATCCATGAACATGGTATGTCTTCCCATTTATTTGTGTCTTTAATTTTTTTTTCATCAATGTTTTGTAGTTTTCAGTGTGCAGATCTTTGCCTCCTTGGTTAGGTTAATTCCTAAGTATTTTGTTCTTTTAAATACTATCATTAATGGCATTGATTTCTTAACTTCCTTCTAGGATTTTTTGTTGCTAGTGTATAGAAATGTAACTGGTTTTTGTATTTTGATTTTATATTCTGCAACTTTACTGAGTTTTTTTTTTTTAAAGATTTTATTTATTTATTTGACAGAGATCACAAATAGGCAGAGAGGCAGGCAGAGAGAGAGGGGAAGCAGGCTCCATGCTGAGCAGAGAATCCAATGCAGGATTTGATCCCAGGACCCTGGGATCATGACCTGAGCTGAAGGCAGAGGCTTTAACCCACTGAACCATCCAGGTGCCCCTTTACTGAGTTTTTTATTTGTTCTAACTTTTAAAGATTATTTATTGGTGAAAAGAGTCACTTTAATTTTTTCTGTCCAATTTGGATGACTTTTTTGCCTTTTTCTTATCTAATTGCCCTGGCTAAGACTTCCAGTACTTTCTATTCTGCCATTTTGCTGTCATCACTACCCAGTCCTACTGCTTATCAAAACATTTATGTGTTATTTTATAAGATCTCCCTAAGAGAATAAGTGATATTCTCTCATGTGTCCCAAGAAGGCAGGTCTTTGGAAGAGGCTAGCTCCTCAAGCCACACTCTACAGGCTATATCTTATATCACTAGATCAGCTCTGTCTTTATAACTCCATGAGGAGAGCCTTTGAAGTATCTCAGGGTATCGTCCAGATTCTAAAATATTTATAGGAAAGAATGAGGAATTGCATATGTGCATCTGAAACTTAAATTCTCAGACAAACTTCTAATTTTTTAAAAGTGATACTACAATATGTTTCTTCTCAGAAGCACACTAAAGGCCTTCCAGAGATTAAGAATCTTTTAACAATGAAAGGAAGGAGACCTCAAACTTGAGAGTAGTGTTAGCATCTTATGATTGAATCTTAACTATTTCAGAGTTGTAGTGAGCATTCACTCTTGGGATAGCCATCTCCAGTAAGCCCAATAATATAATTCTTTATTTCATTTAGATGTTAGGGGATGACATGTCCAAAATTTCCACCATGCACTTAACCTATGTCCTTGGGCAAACTGAGCTATCAGATAAATACTCTGGACTGTAGATGTAGTAGTACTTTATGATTTTAATTTAAGTGCTTTATAAATAGAAGTTGCTTGTTTACACCCTTGTAGTTGGTATAACATTCTCTCTTGTAAGACTACAAATTCTAGCTCAACAGTTGTCTTCTTTGAACTAGCCCTGCTACTTTGTATTTTTTTTTAAGATTTTATTTATTTATTTGACAGACAGAGATCACAAATAGGCAGAGAAGCAGGCAGAGAGAGAGGAGGAAGCAGGCTCCCTGTCGAGCAGAGAGCTCGATGTGGATGGAGCTCGATCCCAGGACCCTGGGATCATGACCTGAGCTGAAGGCAGAGGCTTTAACCCACTGAGCCACACAGGTGCCCCTACTTTGTATTTTTACTTTAATTCAAAATTCCTTAACAGATTCACGTTTTTGTTTGTATTTGTTGGATTAATCCCTTTGGACTAAATTTCCTCTCTGTATTTACCTCTTTTAAAAACTGTTTTGTTCTTTGTTGGCTCACAATAATCTTTTTAAGAACAGTAATACATCTATCAGGACTCCTAGCACCTTGCACTGTGCTATGCAGAGACTGAAAATTCTATAAATGTTTACAAAATAGAATTGTTTCTTTATTTTGAACGTAGCCATTCTGGTTTACTTGTCCTCAGAGACATACAGAGCAGCTTTTGCAACTAACAAAGACTCATATTTCCTGGTCTTTTTCTTCATTCAGAATGGCCATCACAAGTTCGTACACATTGTGCTGCATGTTCTATAAAGCAAGGAATATAGATTTCATCTATAGCCCAGCAACACAATTATATGACAATTATACACAGGCTAGAATGTAAAATAAAATAGTAATGTAGTTTTAGGATTTTGTTCCTTGAGCCACTGATAATACTACGTGGTCGGGGTATCTGGCAGGAAATCTAGTAGACAAGGACAATTATTAACATTGGAGAACAATCATGTATGCTCGTATTCTGTCAGCTACCCAACAGGCACTAAGACTGAACTTTATTATAGGCTGCAGAAGTGAAACCAAGCTTTTAAAGTATCAGTTGCTGTTGTTTTGCAGTTTCCAAGTCTTGAACACTTACTTATTTTCATATCCTCCTGAAAATCTCTTCCATTTTCCCCCTATTTCTCATGCCCACAGCTATTGCTACAGGAGAATATTACAGTTATCAGTCACTATCTGATTAAAAATATAAAGCTCTTTCATTATCTCCACCAGATGATTGAATTCCTTCTGCCTGAGCAGCAAGATTCTCTTTGAAATTGCTAGGACAGAAACGGGGACTGCATGCAGATACCAGGCTGCTTTTTTTTGGTGTGAGTAAGCAAGTTCTCTTTCTTTTGTGTCAGAACATGAAGAAAAGGCCACCCAGTACTCATGAGGAAAAGGGTTACAGTAGAATAACTCTTGGTTGCTTGATCTCTAGGTTGAATATTTCATGTCTTCTGATACCCACTCCAACCACACACACATACAACCTGTTTGCTTTAGTACTTAATATCATGGAATGTCACCACCGACCACTTCTGTACATCTGGTACCTAGCGGTTTCTCTTCCAAAAGGTTTTTGAAAGACCACCTTATCGGATGGCTGGAGAAAAAGACTTGCCTTGTGTGGGTTAATAAGTATCTGTCTTGGGATGCCTGGGTGGCTCAGTGGGTTAAAGCCTCTGCCTTCGGCTCAGGTCATGATCTCAGGGTTCTGGGATCAAGCCCCACATCGGATTCTCTGCTCAGCAGGGAGCCTGCTTCCCCTCTCTCTCTGCCTGTCCCTCTGCCTACTTGTGATCGTTCTCTGTCAAATAAATAAATAAAATCTTTAAGATAAATAAATAAATATCTGTCTTTTAGGCAAGATTGACTTCCAATTATCAGGGCTAAAGGCGATTAAATGACAAGAATAACTGAAAATATCAAATAATAGAATAGTTGCCCATTGAAAATCAATAGATTACATTGATATGTCTTCATCCAACTTTTTAGCAGAATGAATAATAAATTTACATCATTGGTGTTCTGTATACCCTCTGAAGGACAAGCTTATAATCAATTAGTGAAGATAGCCAGAAATGTAATAAGAAAAGAAGACTGACAAATAAAGCACATGGATAATTTGCCTCTGAATAATCATCAGTTAACTACAAATCAAAGCTTTTAACCGAAGTACAAGGAAGCCACTTTGCAGGATTGGCTATTTTGCATCATGGAGAAAAAATAGAAATCAGATATAAAGATGAAAAACACTTTTGAGAGAGTGGTTGGGTTATGGACATTGGGGAAGGTATGTGCTATAGTGAGTGCTGTGAAGTGTGTAAATCTGGCGATTCACAGACCTGTACCCCTGGAGCTAATAATATATTATATGTTAATAAAAAAATTTAAAAAGAAAAGAAAAGAAGAACACTTTCTATTGTATTTATTGAAACCTGATGAATATCCTTTAGTCTGGGAGAGTCAGGGACAGTTTTAGAAGTCTGATGGAAGCTATGGACTCTCTTCAAAAAAAAAAAATGCACAATTATAGACCTATTATAAGAATAGCACATAAATATAAGAATAAATGGATATAAGAATATAAGAATATAATTGGTACCCCCTGGACTTACACAATGCTGTCATACACATAATACTTTCTATCCTAGGGACTCCACAGAGTAGGAATCCTGCCATGCTTACTCTACTGTAATCTGTAGCAGAATTGAGTTGGAAATCAAGTAGGCAAGATTCTATTCCTATGTAGGCTGGTATATCCACTATTCCTATAGGAAGGCAATCACTCAAAGCTTGCCTAAATCTGTAGAGTTGTAGTATTTTCAGGGGGGCACTAATCCTAGGAGAAATTCAGCGGCTCTACTCAGAATGTCACATTTACTTACAGAAGGAACATTGAGGATCAAATCGTCAAAAAGTCGTAGCTATAGGTGACTATTCCAAGCAAAACAAATCTTTTGTGCCTTGATACAGCTTTCAGCTGACTTTCAGTCTTTTGCAGCTGGCTTTATTGCACACACTAAATTTTTCTGCACATGAAATATTTTGAAAATGTAATTCAATTGTCAGTAGCACAGGAATAAAAAAAAAAAAAAACAAGGGAAATGGTTCTTCATTGAGTTTTGGCTTGTTTCTGGATTAGATGAGCAGCTGTTGAACAGTAAGTCTACCAAAATGGCAATTTGAGGGCGCCAAATAAAACACAATTACATAAGGCTGTTAACTTCAGTCAAGCTTCATAGAATACTTAAGACTAACCCAGGGACAAGGAAAGCATCCTCCAAGTGTCATTGCCTCTGAACGGATTATTTATTTTCCTTTCTCTTCCTTCCAAGCTAGCCCACATTTTTCACACCTTCTGAATGACTTATTTTATGCTTTGATATACAAATGCAGGTGGAATTAAAAGGAATGATCTTTCTGAAGGCTGTTGGTGCAGGGATGGAGAAAATCTTAAACATATTCAGTCCTATCTATGTATGTTCTTACATTTAAAAAAATCTTTTGAAAGTCTACTATAAACAAGATACCTGCTTGGTATCTATCTTTGTGTCTGAGTTCTCATTTTTTCCCTAGAGCCTCAGAGAAACCTGTTGAGGTAGATGGGACATTTCACAACTGAGGAGGCATAGCAAAGTAACCAACAAGTAGTAGGAAGATGACTTTGAATACAAGTCTCTTAGTACTCACTTCCACACTTCTCCATATGACATGGAGCCTTCTTGAAAGGCTTAGGGATCTTTGTTGAGAAAAACATGATGATGCTTGGGAATTGAGGAAAAAACTCTAAATATTACTAAACTTCAGAAGGTGGTACTTTCAAATTCATTCTCACCAATGCAGGAAATATTCTAGAGTGGATATTTTTATTTTTTTAATAGAAGCCCAAAACTTTCCATCTGTAGGGATGACAATAAATCTGATTTCTGACTCCTGCTCTCTCATGATACCTATAAGTGTTCCCTTCCATCTTCCACAATGTCATAAGGAGAAAACAAAACTACGCTGATAATGCCTTTGGGTTTTATTTATCCCAATACAGACAGCAATGATTTATTTATAGACCAATTTTGCCAAAACATTTTGGGTAAGCTAGGATTTCTTTAAAAGGGAACATGAGAGTGGGAATTAGATTGTGGCCCATGTATATTTAGTCCAAAACAGAGAGATCTATTTTTTTTTCCTGCCATTATTGTGTCATGCAGTAATAGCAGGTTTTATTTTTAACCTTGAATTCAGAAAATTTCGAGTAATTAATTTCTTGGGATGCAAATACACTTCCATAATATAATAACTCATCTGCTAAAATTGTTTGGTCAATTGACTCTATTAAGAGATATATAATACACACACAAGGAGCATAGGAAGGGCAGAGCTGATACTTGGAAAGCATGAGAGGATTCAGAAATGAACTGCAGTAAAGCCCAGGGCAGTTTCTGGTTTGTTGGTATGAGGCTGTCACCAGCCACTGTGACCCAGGCCTGCCCTATCTTTAGGCAACATCCTGTTACTTCATTATTATGTTTGTGTTCATGTGTTTGTGGATACTCACAAAGAGACAGAGCACATTTACTCACAACTTTGTTTTTACGTTGAAATGCAGATAAGATGTCACTTCTTTATTTTGTCTATAATTTTATTTCCTCATGAACTTCAGTCCTCTGGGTAGAAGGAAGAAGACAAATATTTAGTCCTTGACATGGACTGAATTGCATCCCTAAAATTCATGTGTTGAGACTCTAAGCCCCAGAGTGACTATATTTGGAGATAGAACCTGTGAAGAGTAATAAAAGTTCAGTGAGGTCCTAGGAGTGTGGGACCCTGCTCTACTAGTGCTGGTGACCTTATGAGAAGCCGAAGAGACACATCACTCTCTTTCTATGCCATGTGACCACCAAGTGACAAGACAACTTCTACAAGCCCGGAAGAGAACTCTCATCAGGAATCAAATAAGCCGGAACCTCGATCTTGGACTAACCAGTCTCTGGAATTGTGAGAAATTAATTTCTGTTGCTTAAACCAGCTAATATATGGTGTTTTGTTATGGCAGCCTGAGCAAACCAATATAGTCATATATCTTTAAATAATTTAAACCATTAACTTAAGATACACTCAGTTTCACTAAGAAAAAAAAAATAGATTCAAATTTTTATTTTCTGTTTCCAGCTTCTTTCCAAGTAGTACTTGGGTAAAGGCAAATGTGTATAGTACTGCTACCTCGTGGTAGAAGGGAAGAGTTTCGGTCCTTGGGGGTAGTGTCCTCTGGCATCTTGGGGTTCCAGTATAATGTCATCTGCCTACCTGGCAAGTGCTGGTCCTGCTCACATTTGCAGTTAGTGTCTGTGACTGTCGTAAGTCAGTAGCGGGGCTCTCTCTCACACCCTTCCTTTCTCACTCAGTCCCACTCTAGCTCTCACTGGTGCTGTAGCTTTCCCTTCATTCTGCAGTCAACAGGCTATAGCAGCTGTCAACTCCACTGCCATTGCTTCCCCTCCGGGGCTGCAGGAATTTCTACATCTCATCCCCACCACAGACAAACAATGAGTTGGGTAAAAAAGCCAAATGTCCTGGTTTCAAACTACGCTGTACCACCTGGTTTACTTTGATGTGATCTGTTCCTGGTTAACAGACTCTTCCTTCAATCCCACAGGGGGAGTCAGAAAAAGAGGATCCCCTGTCCTCAGTTTTTCCTCACTTCTGAGGACAGTGTCTAGTCATTTCCTCATATTATCTTATTGTACCTTATCTCTTCTCAGCTCATCTTCTTTTTTAACTTCCCTCAATCTCTCAGGAATAGAAAAAAAAAAACAAAAAACAGTTTTGCTTTCTCACTGCAAGTCCTATTTATTTTTTATTGCTGAAAAGCAAGTTTTATGTCCGAAAGGTGAAAGGAATATTTTCTCCACACTGGCCTGGGTGAATTTTATGAGCTGAGTGCTGGACCTTGATAAGCTAAGGGAGGTTGTAAAGAAATGTAGCAAATCCATTCTCTGTCTCTGTCTTTCTCCAAAATTTCTCTTGCTCTGAGGACATAAACTACAGAACATAAAGCTTCATATGGACAAAGGTTGATAGGAAGAATGAAAATGAATGGCTTTATATACAAAAAGATATTATCCCTGCCTATGAATGGGATTGTCCATTTTACTGTGTTGATATGTTTGTATTCTAGGTACTAATGCACAATTTCCTCATTTATGAACTTTACTCCTTGAGGTAGGCATAATAGGTCTGGATGAATACCACTAGTATTCACAGTAAACATACAGTGAGCAGGAGCTTGGGGTTTGAGGATGTTTCCCCAATTCTCTAAGGTTGGATCCTCTTCCCCCAGCTTGTCCAAACTTCATTTGCTTTACTTGCCAGTCTTCTTTTGTAAAGGGTACACATAAGGGAAACTCATCCAATTCTTGATGTTGTGTGAATAGTTGGTTCTTTGCATTTTTGAAAGGATCACTAGTTAGCTAGTCAAAGTGTCTTTCAGTTACAACTCTATTGTGTCCTCCAGGATACTGCATATTTCACTCTTCTGGATCAGTGAACACCCTGGTGGTCATCTCTGAAACAACTGATCCTGTCATATTGCATTTTTACTTCTTATCAGCATCCTAGATGGAAGAGCTACTCCTGGGTTTTTTTGTTTTTTGTTTTTAAATATTTTATTCATTTGAGAGACAAAGGGAGAGAACACAGAGGCAGAGGGAAAAGCAGGCTCCCCTCTGAGCAGGGAAGGATGGGGGGGGGGGGGCTTGATCCCATCCCAGGACCCTGAGCTCATGACCTGAGCTGAAGGCAGAGGCTTACCCAACCGAGCCTCCCAGAGCCCCTGGAAGAGCTACTCTTGGTGAAGCTCCAGTTTGCTCTTGCAACTTACCACTTCCCTGGCAAGTTCAGTTAAGGACACTCAGAAGACTTCTTAAGTCCAGAGCCATTCATTTATACAGGTAAAATTTCAGATGTTTAAATAATCATTATTTCAACCAGTTAGAACTTGGAAAGACAAGGGATGTTTCTTATATTTACTGGCTTCCATTAATTTGTTTAATTAAAGATATTATTAAACTTTTTTCTAGGTTTGTGATAAACTGAGAATGTGAGACACAAAACTTCAAAAACTATGTATTCTTTAATATGTAACTAAAATAGTTTTCATCTAGTCATGTGTTTGTGGTTAAGTTCTTTTTTCTTGAAGATCAGTTTTCCACCAATAATGAAAGTGATGTAAAGCAATGATATATAGACATGTACTTCTAGACAAGTAATTCGGGGTTCTATCATGTGGTGGTGACAGGAAATCCAATATAAAGATATAAGTGGAAAATGATACTTGACTAATGGATTTGGGGGGTAGGCTGATTGGCACTATAAAGATAAGACTATTTTGTTCCTTGATGGGAGATTAGTACAGAAATAGATGTGTGAGTCAAACCTCAGCACAGTAATGATTTCCTGACAGGTACTTTCTCCAAGCCCAAAGTACACTAAGTTTAAATCCAAAGAGCCATTGCACTTTAAGTATTTTTCTCAATTTTTTCCATAAATTGGAAGAAAAAGGAATTTGTATTTTAAGTGGACACCACAGTAATTGGTTGGTTTATAACATATTGCCCACCGTAGACCATGACAGAAGTTAAATGAAAAGGATGAGCCAATTGATTGGCTCATGGTAAAGAGCTATAAGATTGACTCAAAAAACAATGCATCAGGGATATGCATTAGCTTCAGAGTGGTTGAGATAGAGTGCTAATGCAATTTGGAAGAATGCCTAGCACAAATAAGGAGAGATATGTATCTGTCCCTTCAATGACTCAGGAAAACCGGAACCATCTTTGATACATTACATGTTTTCCCAACTTTGAACATTTTGCCTTTTATAAGTTTTGGAGAAAAGACTTTTTTTCAACTCCAATAGCTATCAGGCTGTTGAAGTGGAATACAGTGAACTGATTTCAAGTGTATAGTTGATCCACAGAATCCATGTGGATAATGTCACCCGTGGCTCAGATATTATCTAGCTGACATTATACCTAAGCTGCTTCTCCCTAAGAAAAAGATAGAAGACATCATTAATTGAGTACCAATAAAATGTAGAACAATGTTCTGGGCACTTTCATATCTTACTTAATCCCCACAACTACCCTGTGAACTGTGATGCCCATTTAAAGATGTGGGAAGTGAGGTTTGGAACTTAAATAAATTACCCTCTGACCCAAAATTGAAAATTAGAAGACTCTTCTTTTGAGAGCTGGTCTGCCAAAATTCACTTCCGTTTTACTTTACCATGCTTCCTTTCTGAATGACTTTTTCAGAAATTTCTGTACATTAACCTGAGAACAGTGGATCCTATTAACACTGTGAACAGGTTTGCTGCCTAACGCACTGTATTAGTTTGTCAGAGCTGCCATAACAAAATACCACTGACTGGGTGGCTTATAAGACAAAACTTGACTTTCTTTCAGTGTTGGGGGCTGGAATTACAAAATCAAGGTATCAGTGGATTTGAGTTCTTCTGAGGCCTCTCTCCTTGTCTTGCAGATGGCTGTCTCCTTGCTGTGCCCTCACATGACCTTTTCTCTGTGCATGCATATCTCTGGGGTGTCTTCGTGTATTCAAATTTTGTCTTTCCCTAACAACACCAGTCAGATTGGATTAGAACCTACCCTAAAATGGCCTTATTTTAATCTAATCAATGCTTTATAGGCTCTGTAATTACCATCACATTCTGAGGTAATAAGAGTTAGGGCTTCAACATACGAATTGGATGTGGGGGACACAATTCAGCCCATAATATCTGCTTAATAATCAAAAGTATTCAATCATTTTCTCCTTGGTTTTGCCGGGTGTTCCCCTGCACAACTCAGCAAAGAGCCCTAAGCACAATCACAAAGGAGAAATGCAACTCTTAATAATGTCAGTTCTTTCTCTGGGTTTTACCTATACAGTTCAGAACTTTGTGACAAGTAATCCATACCCTTGTGATGGGTTTTGTGCTGACTCCAAGTTCCACTGATACACGTAGATTTAAATTCATGTAGACACAGTATTTAAATAGGCCTTTTTATGCCTGACTGAAGATATATTACCTGCTTTTTCATAGAATTGAGCATAGATCATCCATATGATGAGAAGAGATAGAAGGTCTATTGACAGCAGGACAAATGAGACCATTGAGGGCCTTACTGAACCCAAGACAGGAGATAAACTCAGCTAGGACTTAGCAGGCTATCTTAGAAGGTGAGGGGAGCGAGCACCCAGGAGAGTAGTGAGATGGGGAAGTTGGGAGAGTGATACAATTAGGAGAGGTCGGGGGACACATAGCAGTCAAAGGTCAGCCATGGAGAATGGTTTCTTGCACAGGACTCCTGGAGCTAAAGGGGCAGGTCATAATCAAAATAGTAAAATGATAAAAAGAACAAGAATTCTACTAGTTAATGATTATTGCACACCTACTATGTACCAGGCATACAGGGCTGTATGTACATGAGGGCTTTACAAGGACTTACATATCCTCTTTAATTGCTCTTCCATGCCGTGTAGGTCTCATAACCAAAGGTTTCCCTTCCCCTTCCCATTGCAAGCTTCTCTCTACCCTTGCTCATCTGAGCAGCTACTGAGCATGCTCCTTCTCCATCCCCCAGGCTCAGACTTCTCTGGTTTCTAGGAAGAGCATCTAAGGATCTTCATCCAGCTGGTCAGTCAGGGATTTCTTCCAGTCTTGGTTTCTGCTTTGTCATGGCTGGGAGGAAGAAAAATCAGCCTTCCTGATACCATGATAAAGGAGGTAGGACTGGGGAGTGAATAGACAATATTTTTTAAAAAGGGAGAAATATCAACATATAACCTAGCAACAAATGTTTGATTACTGTCTCTCTCTTCCAGTTAGACTGTAAGTTCCATCAGAGTTGAGACGTCTCACCGGCTCACGACATCAACGCTAACATAGGCAGCCATTGCATATTTGTTGAATGAATAAATGAGAAATATGTGAAAAGTTGAGCAGATGAAGGAATGATGATGAAAATTATCTTTGGTCGTCATTTGCTGCAGTCTTGTTTAACATCCAGAGCTACTTTCATGTACATGTTTGCTCAAAATCCTAGGTGTTGCAGACTATATGATTTCTTTGGGTTATATAATATTATCCCCCAACAGAACCTCCTATACTTCTCCAAACTTGGAAGGATGAAGGTAAGCCCTTCCTCTAATTAACTTAGAGCCTTCCTCTAGTTAAAACTCTATTTCTTCAGACACATCCCCACATAGAACAAGAGGCCATTTGGTATTTGGTATTTAATTGAGACAAAGTTGTAGAAAATAAATTCTGTAATTATTCTAGCTTTATTTTTCAAGAGTTTGCTGAGGTTAGCAACAGATGATATACTCTTTGGACTAGATCTTGGGCATTGTGCTTGCAAATCAGAGCATGGCTTCTGAACCCAAACAGCTGAGTTAGAATTCCTTGCTGCAGTACAGGGTCTTAGCAAGTTGGTCAACATCTTGCATTGGATGTCATCATCTCTGAAACAAGGGCCATGATAATGCCTGCCTCCTAGTGGGCTCTGAGAATTAAATGAGCTGCATATGTAAAGCACCTAAACAGGGTTTAGTTACTGTTACTGTAATAGAGTGAGGAGCCCTTTCTTTAGCCTTCAGTGAGAATGTGCTTTTTAAAGGGCCTCATATACTAAATGGCATGTACGATGGAGACAGAGGATAAGGACCTTAATAAAGACATCTGCCACAACAAAGTTAGGTATTTTAGATACATTATCTCACGTCATCTTCACATCAGTCCCATTGACAAAGTAAGAGCAAAACCAAACCAAAACAAAAAACGAATCTTGGGTTCAATATATGGCTAAATGCTCCTTTCTAGGAAGTGACAGAGCCAGATTTCAAATCTTTGTCAGATTCCAAAGCTTGTTATGTTTCAATGGGTTAAGTGCAGAACTACTTTGAGAGAGAAAGCTGAAGTTTAGAGAATGTTCAGCTATAGGGCTCTGTGCTAAAAATGTTAAAGTGGCTGTAGAACACCTAATTTGGTTTCCCAAAATAAGTAGATGATCTCTCTGGAGAAAAGAGTAATTTCCCTTGTAGGATATTGTAAAAATGTTATCAGCTTTTAGTGAGGCAGATAAAGGCCTAAAATATGGATTTAGAAATACAATTTTGGTTTTAAAGAAAATTTTTTTTTAGCAGAACGAGTACTGGTGAGGCAATGTGGAATCATATCAGTTGTCACTTAAATTCATACAGCTAACTGTGTTTGTGCCCATAGTTGAAAAAGAAACATAACCTTACTTTAAGTTTTTAGATTGGCACATACTAGAAAACAGGATCTCCATCATATTATCCATGATCTCTTGTACATTTTTCTTAATCTCCATATGTTCTTCTCCCCATCTCATTTTATTCCTGCAGGAGCCCTGGACATGGAATGCGTTCATAGGTGTGGCGTGGGGGTGTCTTACTTCTGCCTTGTGCCTCAGTCTCTACTTAATAGCATCACTACACGTTATCTTTCTCTCTCTCCTTATTTTCCCTTTATTTCTCATTGCCTTCTTGTCTTTAACCACCACAGAGACCTGAAGTCTCCTGTTTATATTTGATAAAGTTATATGTTCTCCACTTCTACTTTAACTTATGAAAAGAATAGTTGGCATTTCTCTCTATTTAAAAAGCTGACCCATGTGGTCTTAAGTTAATTTTTTTTCTTGATAGCATGAAAGGGTTTCCATCTGATTTTAAGTAGCTATTGCCTAGACTGGGCAACCCACATACAGTAGCAGCTTTGAAACTATGACTGAAGTAGGATGTCTACCTAAACACAAATTACATCTTAAGGGATCCGAAGAAAACTGCCCTTTATGAGAGTACAGGATATTTAGATATTCCAGAGCAGATACTGGAATTCATGATTGGAGAATTAAGCCCTTTTTATCATGCAGACATAAAAAAGTACCTACCCACTCTTCTTGGGAATTGGCCTAAGAGTAGATGCTGGCATTCAATATTCTGTTTAGTAATGAAGTTGATTTAATAGTAAAAATGAGCCCCTATAGAATCAGAAATTGACCTGAGTCTGAAATGCAGTGGGTGTTCTTGTAAGATGTGACTGAGTTTCGTGCTAATATTTTCTCCCAGAATCTGAGACTCTACCTTAGTAGCCAGGGAGACAATTCTTTTTATTTTACTTTTTAAAAAAGATTTATTTGAGAGAAAGTGCCCTTGTTTTTGTGTATGTGCATGCAAGCAGGGCAGGGGGTAGAGGGAGAGAAGCAGACTCCCCACTGAGCACAGAGCCCATCTAGGGGCTGATCTCACCACCCTGAGATCATGACCTGAACCAAAACTAAGAGTTGGAGGCTCAAGCAACAGAGCCACCCAGGTGCCCCACCAGGTAGACAGTTCTTACCTTCTCTTTAATTTTTGCTGCAGAAAACATGGGGAAAAGGGTGAGACTGTGTTGGCACAGCACCACCAACACTAGATTGTTGGTGTCCCCTCTATAATAAGGTTGAATGAGTCACAAATTGGAAAACATGCAACAGGCCATGACACTTTGCATTAGACATGGGTTGCGGTATTTTCCCTTGCAGGAGTTAGATCTTCCCAGTGTCAATCACTCTAGGACAAAAAATAAGCTGAGCCTTAGGAACAAGACTTTGGTTGGGCCTAGGTATGCCTCCTATTGGCAAGAAGGGAGCTGACAGCCGCACTGCACAGAGGCTGCCAGGAAACCAGCAGGGGCGCTCATGGTCTCTTAGAATAAAGACTTCTAGCAGCAGTCTAAGTTGTTTCTCTGGTCTCTGAACTTTCAGGAATCTCTTAACAGTAAGGTTTAGTCTCAGTTGTATGTGGGATGCGTGGGGGGGGGGGGGCTGGCATTCTCACTGGGGATCAGGGGAAGGCAGATGGGCCCAGAGTGAGTTCCTAACACAGAGGTCATCTTCCCCAGAGGAGGTAGCTTGACAGCAAGAGGGAAGCCAGAGCAGAGGAAAAATGAGGAACTTTCAGGGCATTGTCTTGGAAACTTCTGGAAATCAGTGAGTCAGATGACCATTTAAGAGGGCTAATTTCTGCCAGGAAGATAATGATAGTTCCAGCCATGAAAATTTTGCACATAAAAGGAAGTCTAACCCCATGTGGTAGTCATAGGCTAGGAGGCCAACAATATATAGGATTTATGTGAATATTTAAAAACAGTGATTTAAAATGCATGCCAAACTAACTACAATCTCAGATAAACATAAATTAATATAAATAGCAAATTTCAGCACCCTCTCAATAAAATAAGTTATATTAATGAGAGGCAATGGATTATTTCTTTTTGAGGGCTGCCACTTTTTTTTTGACAAATTATTATTTTAATGTTGTAATTATTTGATGTGATTAATCAACCAGTCAGCAAAGCAAATATTTTCCACCTAAATTAAATATGTTGACAGAATGATTTATTCCTTTTACACATTCGATATAAGTCTATTTTATATTTTTTTATAAGTATATTGATTAGAATCATGTTATCTTGTCTCAGTGTCAGCATTCCGGCCCTGAAAGTCCTATTTTGCTGGAATATTTGACAAAGTCTTTCTGAATGTAGACTAGGAAGAGAAAAAGAATCTTAAAGACCTAAATACTAGGTGAAATCCATGCAATTCAGGAAAACACAGTCACACAGCATGAAAGGACCAGTTTGGGGAAATTAATCAGTTAGTTGAATCCTCTGAGCCTCAGCTGTGCCATCAGGATCATCTGGAAAATGCAGTGATAAAATGTATGTAGGAAGTGCTATAAAGGATCAAAATTTGTTTTTGGTTATCTGTGATTTATTTTTATATCTACAGTATATGTAAGTGTGCATAAAACCCAAGAGTTCACTCTGTACTGTCAGAAGTGGGTAAAAGTGGGATGTTTCTAGAAGGTTAGATAGATGGTGGATGGCTTGATATAGATGCATAGATATAACCCTTCAGAAAGTACCTCTATATAATTTTTCATTCCATTTTACATACCATATGAGATTTATCTTACTTTTCCTATTTTTCAGATGAAGTTCAAAGTTAAATAAAATCTCCAAAGTAGCCCAGCTAGTAAGGGACAGAGATGAGACTGAAATCCAGGCCTCCTCTATTGTAAAATCCTGTGTTCTTCTTCCTTTATCCCACCGCATTCTCCTTGTCAGTTTCTGGAATCCACTTGGCCATACGTCTGGTACCCACTTTGCCTACCACTTGCCTCCTTTTCAGAGACCAGGTATTGGTCCCAGTATCTAAGGTAAGAAAAGAAAACAGGAAGACCCTTGATTGTTGCATACTGACCAAAGGATATGAGGTAAATATTTCTGGTTTCACATAAGAAATCCTGAAGACATCAATGGAATCAAATGTAGATCTTAAAATGATTTGAAATAGAGATTTTTACTGTAGACCAGTTTGTGGGTCAACACTACAAACCTGGATTCGATTTCAAAAAATTTATATAGAGCCTCAGTCAAACTAGAAGGCCTAGGAACTTCTGTGAGTATGATCTAACATAACTCTCACACTGGCAAACATTCAAATATACATTGATGTTCACCCATGCGTCACACACAAGTTTGCATGCTCAGTTTTATGTAAAAAAGATGAATCTTTATAAAGAGGCATATTGAATTAAATTTTAAATCATCAACGCCAGGCTCTCAAAGTTTCGGGATAAAAATCTTTCTAAATGAAGAGTGCATTGACTGTTCTGGCTTTCTAAGATATGTATATATACACATATATATTTATATATACACACATATATGTGTACATACAGAAATAGTCTTTTTATTATATATTATACATTTAATTATTAAATAATAATAAAAATTATTAAATAATAATAACAATAAAAATTAATTAAATAAAATATTATATATTTTATTATATTATTATTATATTATAGAAAGAAATCATCTTTTTATTGCCAGAAGGATCCTTTTATTGTCATTTGCTTCATATTTCAAAATTATCTCTACTCCATATACAATTATGTTGTCTTTTATATACAGTTCATCTCAATGAGATTCAGAGAATAAAATGAGCAATGAGAAGCATGGGAGTAATTATAGAAAATGAGTTTGGGCACGTGAATAAATTAAAGTATTCAGTCACAGGGCCACTTGTGAAGGAAGGAAATTAAGAGACATAAGTAAAACAGTATTCTGGTATTGAGTTTTAAAGAGAAGTCAGGAGAGAGGAATGCAAGGTTTTACAATCACGTAAATACAGGACTGCAAAATGTAGAAGGTTAATCAAAAATTAAGGTGCGGGCGCCTGGGTGGCTCAGTGGGTTAAGCCGCTGCCTTCGGCTCAGGTCATGATCTCAGGGTCCTAGGATCGGGTCCCGCATCGGGCTCTCTGCTCAGCAGGGAGCCTGCTTCCTCCTCTCTCTCTCTGCCTGCCTCTCTGCCTACTTGTGATCTCTCTCTCTGTCAAATAAATAAATAAATAATCTTAAAAAAAAATTAAGGTGCATTCTGCAGAAAAGCTAAGTATATCAGATTTTAAATAATAGGTGGATTGTGGGCAGGATGAGGAACCAGCCAATGGTATTTATGCTATGGTATGGTATTGATCTTTAAAGCCTAGGAACTCATATCTATAGAGAAGAGATTCCAGATCTGAAACTGGAATGTTTGAAAGCACTTGGGACAGAAGGATCCCAAAAAGGAGAAAAGAAAAGAAGAGCAGACCAAGCATAAAGGAAAAACAGTTGAAGGTATGAACTGCATTGAACACTCCTGGGAGACTGAGTCAAAGGAGAACTGATAAAAAACTGTAGATTTAGCAATTTGGAGGTGATGGGGGAGTGAGGATCATAGAGAAGCGGAAGAAATTCTTGGTAGTGAAGACAGGAAAAGTCAAATCTTTCCTGCCATTAACTATTAAGGGGAATGGAGAAACGGAGTATAAGTAGGGTCAGAGAGTTGTTGTTTAATTTATATATATATAGAAGCTTTGGGGGCATCTGGATGGCTCAGTCAGTTGTGTCTGATTCTTGATTTTGGCTCAGGTCATGATCTCAGACTCCTGGGATGGAGCCTCACGTTGGTCTCTTTCTCGGAGGGGTGTCCGAGGATTCTCTTTCTCCCTCTCCCTCTCTTGCTCTCCCAGCTTGCACTCTCTTGCTCGCTTGCTGTCTCTCTCTCAAATAAATAAATGAACCGTAAAAGATAAAATATAGAAGCTTTTACAACACATTTATGTTGCTGAGAGTAAAGATCACTTAAAAAGAAAAATGTGCAGTCCTAGAAATACTAGAAATACACAGTCCTAGATACACACAGAATAACTTACATTCCTAGAGCCAACGCACACCTCTCAGGCCCCGGCACAAACTTGACCAGCACTCCCTCTCATGGCCAACAGATGAACAAACCCAGGCTTCTTGCCCCCAAACCAGCACCCATCCCTGACTCTGCCTCCCTTCTCCCTTCACCCATATGTAATTATCTAGGGAAGTATGTGGCACGAGATATATTGGGGTGACTGTTTTAATCTGTGTATCACTGAATTCCATTCAGAGAGCTATATTCTAAAGATTTAAAAAACATACCAAGGACAGGCAATAGAATCAAATGGGAAAACTTCTGTAGGATTTTCAAAGTAACTTCCCAGAAGAGCATCAACAGCACCACCTGAGAATTTGTTAGAAATGCAAATTATCAGGCCCCACCCTAGTCCTTACCAGGTCCCCTGTTTTGACAAACCTTCCAGGTCATTCTGACCTTTGCTCAAGTTTGAGAGGCACTAATCAAAACTGATTTTCAAGTAAGTATTTGAGGGAAAGTTTAAGTTTTTATCATACTTTGGGGAGCAAGAGTTTCACCAGACTATCCATCTGTATTTGAACCAATTTTCTGATGTTTGAGTAAAACGTCATTCTCATTTGACTGAGAATTTTAAGCCCATTTTCCTCAAGCTTATGTTATATAATTAAACTCACTGTAAGCGCAAAAATATTTTGTGCTTTTGTAGTAAACTCCCTTCTATGAATAAACTGTCATTTTATTTATTTGCTTGTTTGTTTCCTTTTAGCTTCCCTAATGCTACGTCTGGGGCAGACAAAACACAAAAAATGTTTAGAAAAGTTTATGTCAGGAGGCAAGTCTAAGGTAGTCTTATGAAAATGACACAGCAGCTGGCTTCAAGGGAACTGCTCAGGCCAAGTTGGAGACAACTAAGCACCAGAAAGGTAATGGCAAAAATGGATCATATCACATTCAGGAGGGAAATTATATATATAATAGATACATATATTATATATATAATTTGTATATAAATATATATTTATATATTACATATATAAATTACATATATAAATATAAATATATATTTATATATACCTTCATATATACATGTATATAACTTTATATATATGTATATATATCCGTATAAATGGATATATGGAAGAATAGCAATTAATAGAAATAAAAGTACAGAATTAAAACATTAGATTTGTTCATCCAATAATAAAATAATAGACATAAGCAAAGATCATTAATGACTTCCAAAGCAAATGATTCAAAGGTTTTTGGGGAAAGGATATTCACAGGGTCTCAAATTATTACCACACAGAATACATTAAACTACAAAGGCAGAAGAGTTCCTTTATAGAGAAGAGATCTTGTGGACGTTATATGATCAAATCAATATTTGGAAGTGTGCCATTACTGATGAATTCTTTTCTTTTGTTTTTAAATCCTACTTTCTTAAGCAAATATTTACTAACATCTGCTATAAGCCAAATACTCTTTAAGACATTGAGATTCCAGGGCACCTGGGTGGCTCAGTGGGTTAAAGCCTCTGCCTTCGGCTCAGGTCATGATCTCAGGGTTCTGGGATCAAGCCCTACATAGGGCTCTCGCAGAGAGCCTGCTTCTTCCCTTCTCTCTCTGCCTGCCTCTCTGCCTACTTGTGATCTCTGTCTGTCAAATAAATAAATAAAATCTTTAAAAAAAAAAAAAAGACATTGAGATTCCATAGGGAATGCAGACATGGTGGGCATCAATTTAGACTGGATGAAGGTCTTTCTTAGAAAGTGGCATTATAAAGCAGAGAGCTGACGATGTTTTCCAGGCAAAGGCATGGTGTCGGATGGGTCAGGACCACTTAGATGGGAGAGCACAAGCCAGGACTCCAATGCTGGTGGGGACTGATGCATTGGAAAAACGGAGAGAGAACCCATGTGCCTGAAAGAGAAGTGCATTAGTTTCCTGTAGCTCCTGTAAAAAATTACTGCAAACTCTGTGGTTTGTACACAAATTTATCCTACAGTTTTGTCTATCAGAAGGCAGCACAGGTTTCACCAGGCTAAAATCCATTTACCTAGCGCTGCATTTCATTCCAAAAGCTCTAGGGAAGAATCTGTTTCTTGCTCATTGCAGTTGTTGGCAAAATTTATTTTCTTGCAGCTCTAGGCCTGAGCTCCCCATTTTCATGCCATCGGAAGGCTTCGCTAAGCTCTAGAGGCCACCGCATTCCTTGGCTCAGAGCCCAGCTTCCTCTGTTTTCAAAGGGAGCAACAAAGGTGGAGGCTTTCCCAAGTCACCCCTCTCTGATCCTTCTCAACTCATTCTCTGAGCACAGCTAGGAAAGGTCTCCACTTTTAAGGACTCCTGAGATTACAGTGGGCTTGCGTGGCCAATCCAGGATTATCTCCTCTTCTGAGGGTTTATAACCTTAGCCACAACAGCAGAATCCCTTTTCCATGTGAAGGTAACATATTTACAGGTTCCCGGGACGAGGGCGATGGCATCTTTAGGAGCCACTCTTCTGCCCACCAAAAGAAAAGATGCAGAGAAGAGCTCAAGATGGAACAGTTTCACCTCTGTCATTATCCCAATCAGGTTGCTCCCTTCTTCAAGAAGCCTTTAATAACTCACTATTACCTAAAGAATTAAATTCAAACACATCTGCTTGTCATGTGGATTTTTTCAGCTCTAGGCAAAGTCCTGATGTATATTCTTTATGCACCTGTTTGTAACCACCTTGGACTGTTTATTCAGGAGTCCCCAGTAAAGCCCCATCATTTCTTGCCTTCACACATTTTTTAGGCTGCCCCAGCTTTCTGGAATGTCCTTCTCTCCATCTCCATTCCATGATATTTCATCCATTGTTTGAGGTTCTCTCCTCCATACCCCCACTTACACCTCCCTAGTGTGAGCACACGAATGCACTTGCACAGGCACGTGTGTGTGCACAACTGCACACATAGCCAGCCCTTCACACATTGTGTGTTTATTATTCTCCCTACTACCTCACCAGTTTCGTGTGGGTGGGGACCGTGGCAGAGATGAGTGTAGAAATGGTTTGCTTCCACTCAGATTGGTTGGTGCTAGTGCCATACCAGTGGTTAAGTATTTCTAATATCATCCCTGGCAGTGACTAAACATTTATCCTTCTATCTTCCATAGAGCACAAAAACGTGGCCCCCCTACTACCCATTCACCCACATAACAAAGAGAATGATTTCTCTTTGATAAATAGTATCTTGTTAGTTTTCACTTTGTTAAGATCTTTGTAAATTTTACTCTTGGCACATGACACGTTAATTATGCCTTCCATATTTGTTTTCTTATACACGTTTAATGGGATTTCCAATGCTTGATTTTATTTCCATCTTCTGTGACCTTATACCAAATGGGACCACAGACCGTATTCCTTCTTTGATTTTTCTTCAAAGTAGAAAACACACACAGATACTCTCTCGCACACACAAACCAAAGTTAAAAAGCAAGCAAAGTAATCAGACTAATTTATTTTTATGTGTGTGTTTATTGCCATTCCATGTTTGTTCCTGCTGCTGATTTTTCAAAGTCTAAGAAGTGTGTGTCACTGTCCTTTTGTATTCCTCCAGCATATGCTCACACAAATGTATATTCTTTATGCACACATAGGTATGTGTGAGGTTTAACAATATGAGTTCATCAGAAACCTCTTCATTTTTTGGCACTGCCCTCCTCTTGCATCCTTTCCTTTATTTCTTCCTCTTCCTCTTTATTCTTACTGGTTTGTGTTTCTTTTTTGCATTGGGAAACTTGAAAGTTACAGAATAAAGTAATCACCTGTCTATCAACCACATAACATAAATTATTCTAAGCACTTACACACTATTTGATTTTCACCATTTTTATGTTAATAGTTTTTAAATTACATTATGTGATATATGAATTTTCCTTGTTTTCTTTTTCCAAAGAGAGAAATCCACACCCTGCAAATAAAATCATGTTGACTATCAATTTCACTTCTAATCCAACTTGGTTTTAATCTTTTTTGATTCTCTTATTGATAGATTCATATATGTATTCATGGAAAATTATGTTATCAAATTTTACATATAAATAGTATTATACTGAAACCTGTTTTTATTGTGCCATAATTTTTTTTAGATCTATCTACATTGTTATATGTACCAATTCATCTTTAAGCAAAAGCATTATTCTGACCTATTTTATTTACCTAATACCATATGGGGGGCATTATTTTGCTTCCAATTTTTCTCATTCTAAACACGGCTGAAAAATATTCTGGTGCACATAATTGTGTGCACACAAACTAGTAATTGTTTCAGAGAGGCAACATGGCGGGGCTAATTAAAGGCAAAGATTTGAAAGCCAAACAATTGCAAATTAAGTCCTGGTTGTGACACGTGTCAGCTGTGTGACCTTGGCTAAGGTGTTCATCTCTCTGCACCCCAGTTTTCCCATCCATAAAATGAGAATAACAATTGTTCCTACACTCCCAGGTTGTTGTTGGAATCAGATAAACTAACATACAAAAAGGATCTAGAATAGCGTGTGCTCTGGTCTGTGAGCCATCACTACCGATGTCGTTGCTCTTTTTATTGTATGACTGGGTTAAGGAAGACGCGTTTTCAGGTTGTAACTGATCCCGCCAAATTGCCCATGAGAAGGACTGCACCAATGGATGTGTATCCACTTCCTCACATCCTTTCCAAAATTTGATTTCATCAGATGTTTGTTGTTTAAAAGGATTAAAAAAAAACTTTAATTATTATAATTTGAAATTTTCTGATTACTAGTGAAATTGATTTTCTTTTAAATGTTTATTGGCCATTTGCATTTCATCTTCTCCGACTTATCTATTCATATTTTCTGCTTTATTTTTAGGAAGCTATCTTTTTTGATGTTATTAATAGACATTCTTTGTATACTCTGCATTCTAAACTCCAGCCCGTGGTACATGTTCCAGAAATGAAGTGAATCAACATCTTTGCAACACCAAGCCATCCTGTCCACAGTCATAATGCATCACACAATAATCAGGGACTTCTTTCACTTCCTCCCAAGGAAGCTATTATCAAATCTCTCCTTGAAGATCTTCCTCACCTTCTCTCTCTTTTGTTTGTTTGACTGTATGTTTTAAACATCTTTTGGTCTTCATAAGAGAGTAATCTTTAAGATCTTAGGTTTCTAATTTGCAGCATTAAGGTAGGGAAAGCATTCTGTATATTAACTCTTTAAAGTATATCAAGACTTCCTTTCTGAGATCAGTTTTTGTAAATGTTCCATGGGCTTGAAGATTATGTATACTCACTGCCATTCAGTAGTACAGTTCCATATTTATTTATGATAGGAAGCTGATGTGATTCAGTTCTTCCATGTGCTTGATGATTTTCATCTACTCGATTTATGAGTGTATGATCGACTCATGTTAAAGTCTCTCATTATGTGCTTTTATGTCAACTTTTTTTTTTTTAAATGTTCTCCTTTGCTAGCTTACTGGAGTTTTTCATCATTGTGTAGTTAAAACTGCATTTCTTTGAAGTTCTTATTTCTTTGAATGTTTTGAAATCTGCCATCCTAAAGTTTGAACCAAACTTGTATTCTCTTCCTTATTACAAACTTCATTCATAATAACTTGACCATTTCTACTTTCTCCGCCCCAAGTTTCCATTAACTCCGCTTAACCAGACAGGTTTAGTTTTGTAACACTACACCTGTATCAGTAGTCAGCCTTATGGTTTACCTTGAGAAGTGAATTTCTTAAGAAATCAAGCAGACATTTAATAAAATGTTCTGCTTTGTCAGAAACATCCTTTCTTTAGGAAATCTATAAACTAGAAGGAAGAAAGCATGGAATATGGATTTAAAAAAGGGAGATAGATAAATAAAAATAAATACAGCTGACTCTTAACACAGGTTTGAACTGCCTGGGTCCACTTATATGCAGATTTCTTACAGCATATTACCATAAATGTATTTTCTCTTCCTTATGATTTTTTTTTTTACTTTTTTAAGATATTTATTTATTTTTTTATTTACCTGATAGAAAGAGAGTGTGAGCAGGGGGAGGAGTGGAAGGGGAGGAAGAGGGAGGGAGAAAGAATCTCAAGCAGACTCCATACTGAACACAGAGCCCTTCACAAAGTATGGAGCCTGATCTGGGACTCAATCTCATGACCCTGGCATCATGACCTGAGCTGAAATCAAGAATTTGACACTTAACCAAATGAGCCACCCAGGAACCTCTTCCTTATGATTTTCGTAAAAACACTTTCTTTTCCCCAGCTTACTTTTTTGCAAAAATATAATATATACTACATGTAACATACCAAATATGTGTTAATGAACTGTTTATGTTTTTGGTAAGGCTTCCAGCCAATAGACCATTTTTTGGGGAAGTCAAAGTCATAAACAGATTTTTGACTGTACATAGTGGGGATCAGTGCCCATGACCCCTATGCATAGACACTCCCCAACGTATAACGTGTATTTCCAGATTTCATTTATAAATTGATCATGTGGAATCTAGAGGATGCTTGTTCTCCCAAGCCCTACTTTATTTGCTTGACTGATTTCAACTGATAATTATAAAGCCCCTTCCTCTCTGTGTTATTACTTTTTCTTCCCACCTATTTTCCTGGATATTATTCTTCCATTTCTTGTAAATTATTCAGAGCTTGTTAATGATGAATTACTTTAAAACTCTGTTAAGTTTCAGAGTTCATGGCCAAGCAAGTTTTTTTCTTGCTTCAATTCCCTCTGCTCTTTGCTAAAAATCTGTTATTTTTATAAAACCAAAGTCTAGGATATCACATTTGCCTCTTCAATACCAACAAAGTAGATAAGTTGTTCGTTTCCAATTTTTTCTCTTTCAAAGGAGAGAGTGAAGCCTAAGGATGTGGGTAATGTGATGAAGGGTAATTGTATTCACTAGGAATCTGCATATAAAATATTGCTTGTGCTACTTTTCCTTTCAGCTTTATATAGATGAAGCCAAAGACTTTAGAGATATATTTAAAGATCTTCTGACTTTGCCAATCAGTTACATATTAATTGGACATAGTGAGTAGTAATTGTTGACTTTGGTGAGTCTGAGCAGTGCTTTTGTATATCCAGGAAGCAAGCTTTGGAAGGCAGGTCCTGTGCGTTAAGTGAGGTCTACACACAGATTTCACTGGAAGCATTTAGTGGCATCCTCAGGCAGTCTGATTTATTTCTTCTTACAAGAGATGAAGGAATAAACTAAATTGACAGGATTCCCTCCACTATTTTTCTATAAATCTCTTCTAATTCTCTATTATATGCATAGGAATCCATATGATGACTGTATCAACTTGCTAGGTTTGTCATAACAGTACCACAGACTGGGTGGCTTAAGCAGTAGAGATTTTATTTTCTCATAGCTCTGGAGTCTAGAAGTTTAAGTCAAGGAGTTGTCAGGTTTCTCCTTGGCTTCCAGATGCCCATCTTTTCACTGTGTCTTCACATGATCTTTCCTCTGTATGTAAGTATACTTGGTATCTCTTTGTGAGTTCAAATCTCCTCTTCTTGTTAGGACATCAGTCAAATTGGATTAGGCCCACCCTAATGGCCTCATTTTATTTATTTTATTTTTAGATCTTATTTAAATTCAAGTTCGTTAAAATACAGTGTATTACTAGTTTCAGGGGTAGAATTTAGTGATTCATCAGTTGCTTATCACGTCTGATGCTCATTACATCAAATGCCCTCCTTAATGTCCATCACCCAGTTACCCCATCCGTCTACCCCCACCCCTCCAGCAACCTTCAGTTCCCTATAGTTAAGAGTCTCTTATAATTTGCTTCTCTCTCTCTTTTACCTTATTTTATTTTTCCTTCCCTTACCCTACATTCATCAGTTTTGTTTCTTAAATTCCACATATAGGTGAAATCATATGGTATTTTTCTTTCTCTGACTGATTTATTTTGTTTAGCATAATACCCTCTAGTTCCATTCACATGATTGCAAATGGCAAGATTTCATTCATTTTAATAGCTGAGTAATATGCCTACACACACACACACACACACACACACACACACACACATTTATGTATATGTATATATGTAAATATACATACCATGTTTTCTTTTTCCATTTATCCATCAATGGATGTCTGGACTCTTTCCATATTTTGGCTATTGTAGACATTGTTGCTATAAACTTTGAGATGCATGTGCCCCTTCAAATCACTATTTTTGTATCCTTTGGATAAATACCTAGTAGTGCAATTGCTGGGTCATAGGGTAGTTCCAGCCTCACCTTTTTGAGGAACCTTCATACTGTTTTTCAGAGTGGCTACACCAGTTTGCATTTCCACCAACAGCATAAAAGTGTTCCCCTTTCTCCACATCCTTGCCATATCTGTTGTTTCCTATGTTGTTAATTTTAGTCATTCTGACAGGTGTGAGGTGATATCGCATTGTTATTTTGAACTGTATTTCCCTGATGAGTGAAGCTGAGCATTTTTTCATGTGCCTGTTAGCCATTTTAATCTTCTTTGGAGAAATGTTTGTTCATGTCTTCTGCCCATTTTTTGAATGATTTTTTTATTTTTTTATTTTTTGGGTGTTGAGTTTGAGAAGTTCTTCATAAGTTTTGGATACTAGCCTTTTATCATATAAGATATTTGCAAATATCTCTCCCATTTCATTGGCTGTCTTTTAGTTTTGTTGATTGTTTCCTTTGCTATACAGAAGCTTTCTATCCTGATGAAATCCCAATAGTTCATTTTTGCTTTTGCTTCTCTTGTCTCTGGAGACGTTTCTAGACAGAAGTTCCTGTGGCTGACGTCAAAGGGATTGCTGCCTGTGTTCTCCTCTGGGATTGTGATGGATTCCTTTCTTCTCTTTTGAATTTATTTTTGTGTATGAAGTAAGAAAGTGATCCAGTGATCATGTTTCTGCATGTCCAATTTTCTCAACATCATTTGTGGAAAAGACTGTCTTTTTTCCATTGGATATTCTCTCCTGATTTGTCCACAATTAGTTGACCGTGGAGGGTCCATTTCTGGGTTTTCTATTCTGCCTCATTGATCTTTGTGTCTATTTTTGGGCCAGTACCATACTGTCTTGACGATTATAGCTTTGTATTAGAGCTTGAAGTCCAGAATTGTGATGCCTCCAGATTTGGTTTTCTTTTTCAATATAACTTTGGCTATTCAGGATCTTTTCTGGTTCTATACAAATTTTAGAATTGTTTGTTCCAGCTCTGTGAAAAATGTTGATGGTATTTTGATAGGGATTGCATTGAATATATAGGGTGGCACAAACATTTTAACAATATTTGTTCTTCCTTTCCATAAGCATGGAATGTTTTTCCGCTTTTCTTGTGTCTTCCTCAATTTCTTTCATGAGTGTTCTATAGTTTTCAGAATACAGATCCTTTACCTCTTTGGTTAAGTTTACTTCAAGGTATCTTATCGGTTTTGGTGCAATTATAAACAGGGTTTATTCCTTGATTTCTCTTTCTGCTACTTCATTATTGGTATATAGAAATGCAGCAGACTTCTGTGTGTTGATTTTATATCCTGTGACTTTGCTGAACTCCTCTATCAGTTCTAGCAATTTTTTGGTGGAGTCTTTTGGGTTTTCTACATAGAGTATCATATCATCAGCCAAGAGCGAAAATTTGACTCTTCTTTACCAATTTGGATGCTTTTTGCTTTTTGTTGTTGTCATCGTCTGATTGCTGAGGCTAGGATTCTAGTTCTATGTTGAACAACAGTGGTGAGAGTAGACATCCCTGTGATGTTCCTGATCTTAAGAGAAAAGCTCTCAGTTTTCCCCCATTGAGGATAATAATTGATATGGGTCCTTTATATATGGCTTCATTATGTTGAGGTATGTTACCTCTATTCCCACATTTTTGAAGGGTTTTATCAAGAAAGGATGCTGTATTTTGCCAATACTTTTTATGTATCTGTTGAGAGGATCACTGTGGTCCTTATCCTTTCTTTTATTAATGTAATGTATCATGTTGATTGATTTGCAGATGTTGGACCACCCCTGCAGGCCAGGAATAAATCCCACTTGGCAGTGGTGAATAATCCTTTTAGTGTACTGTTGGATCCAATTAGCTAGTATCTTACTGAGACTTTTTGCATCTACATTCACCAGGAATATTCATCTGCAACTCTCCTTTTTTAGGTAGTTAGTTTAGGTAACTAATGGCCTCATTTTAACTTATACATATCTTTAAAGGCCATGTTTCTAAATATGGTCACATTCTGAGATGCTGGAGATTAGGAATTCCACATACAAATTTTAGAGAAGATGGAATTCAGCCCTTAACAGTGACTCCAAGAAATAATAGCAAAATTGCCCCACAAGGAGCCATGAGAAGTAAAGGAGACCTGGTCACATCACAGTTGCTATATACAGTGAGTCTTATTAGGACCTCTCAACATGTATGGGCAGATCCAACAGGATTCTCATTCAGCCTTAGCTGCATATCCACTTCTAGCCATCCATTAATGCTCTAGCTCTAGTATGCTTTTCATCTGAAAGATAAATGTTGATTCTCAAGAAATATTAAAAGTTGCCACTCAAATGGAATGATTTCTTGCATTTGGATGAAATGGGGACAAACTTCTAATAGTTTAGAAATTGAATGCAAATAGCTTATACTTGATCTTGGTCAATAAGCTCTAAAGAAACCACTTTTCCTCAGATACTTCTCCTACTGGGATTTTTGATAGTTGCCCATAGTTTTTAGAGGTAATTCCCAATAAGACATTAACAGAAGAAAAATAAAGAGGATGAAACTGGATTGTAGGCACAAATTTTAAAATGAATTCTACTTAGGGTGATACTGGTTCATTAGTATTTCAAATATATTTTCTCTTTTTAAAAAATAAAAACAGTTTTTTCTCGAATATGTCAAACCTTATTTTTACATATAGGCAACCATCTCCTCCAATGAGAATTTGAATTCTTTTACCTTATTGTCTGTTGCATAAAGGAATGAGCTTTACAGCCTGTAGGTTTATCACAGGGAGTTGGGAGAAAAGCTCTCTTGAAGAAGCTCTGAGAGCTAGGAAAAGACTGGTATGACCTCTTGCCTCACAGTGTGCAGGAGAAGGAACTGCCACCTTTAATAAACCTGCTGTGGAAGCTGGGGACACATTGGAGCTGGGGAGAAAGAATTTAGTTATATCGTTGTTTCCTGAGACATGGTTTACAAAGCACTAGCCTTTCTGAGATGAGTACCTTTAAAGAATACAAAGACAGGTGGCTTCATATGAATAGTTATATGTTTATATTAATGTCTATATATGCAAATATATGCATATTAGTACACATGTAATTAATGCCTTAAACCTACTGCTCAAGACAAAGCTAAAGATATTTTTTAAATTTTAAATTAAAATGCTTGGGGCACCTGTGTGGCTCAGTGGGTTAAAGCCTCTGCCTTCGGCTCAGGTCATGATCCCAGGGTCTTGGGATCGAGCCCCACGTTGGGCTCTCTGCTCAGCAGGGAGCCTGCTTCCTCCTCTCTCTGCCTGCCTCTCTGCCTACTTGTAATCTCTGTCTGTCAAATAAATAAATAAAATTTTTTTTTTTTTTTAAGATTTTATTTATTTATTTGTCAGAGAGAGAGTGAATGAGAGCGAGCACAGGCAGACAGAGTGGAAGGAAGAGTCAGAGGGAGAAGCAGGCTCCCTGCGGAGCAAGGAGCCCGATGTGGGACTCGATCCCAGGACGCTGGGATCATGACCTGAGCCGAAGGCAGCTGCTTAACCAACTGAGCCACCCAGGCGTCCCAATAAAATATTTTTTTAAAAATAAAATAAATTAAAATGCTTTATTCATAATTGTCAAAAGCTGGAATAAAATCCAAATATCTATCCAACAGATGAATGGATCAAGAAAATGTGATATATCCATATATTGGAAAGTTAGGCAATAATAAAAAGGAAGAAACTATTGATACACATAAAATGGATGAGTCTCAAAACTTTTATAAGGTAAAAGAAGCCAGGTAGGGAAGACTACACACTGCATGATTTAATCTGTATGATGTTATGAGAAAGAAAAAATGACTTGGAAGGAAGTCAGATCAGTGGTTGCCAGGAATTGGTGATAGGAGAAGGGATGGACTGCAAAGAGGCACAAGCAAAGTTCTGGGAGTGATAAAAATATTCTATATCTTGATTGTGGCAATAGGTACATGCATAAGTACTTTTATCAAAATACCTAGAATTGTGCCCCTAAAAAGGGGCAAAATTGTGCCCCTAAAAAGGGGAATTTTACTGTATTGAAGTCATGCTAAAAAATAAAAGCCTGATTAAAAAATAATTTGTTTAAGAAAAAAAACATAAATTTATGTTCATGAATAAGATTCTATGCAGAATTCTGAATCTTTAAATATGACCAACAGGGTGTTCTTATGCCGCCTGAGTGGTTTTGACCTTGGAATATTTGACTCTCTTTTCTGTTATTGGAGATTTGATGAGCTTGTGCCCATGTTGAGCCCTGGAAACCAAGCTTAAAAGGTCTCAGAAAGCCATCACAAATGCAAATAGTGTGCTGGGTGGGAAGAATAAGATCTCATAAAGTGAAAGAAGAAAACAACACTTCTCTCTTAGGCTCCCAGCCCACAAGTTCTTTTATATCTGATCTGTAATCCTTCTGCCTGTTGGCAAATCCATAACTTGCTCTGGATACTGTTACATATTACAAAGACTCTCTTTTTCATTAGAGTCGAAAGCACAACACCAGTTCAATAAGTAAAAGGGCCACACAGTTTAATTACCACAACTCTAAATTTGCTTCAAAGGGAAAGATTTCTCCTCTGTCATCTTGGTGCTGCATCAGTCTGGACAGTCTGCAGCAGGGTGGGGATAAGGATAAACTTCTTCTAACATCGAATTATTTCCTTCTCTTCTTCCTGTCCCACACCAGGCTGCCTTTGACTCTTCTTGGATTTTCTGGGAAGGGTGCGTCATATCTGGCAATAGTACCTGTGAATATGGCAGATCCTCAGTGAGGGATGTTTTCAGAGGAAGCTATTTTCAAGAATTTCCCACAATTTCCCTCACGAAGGAAGATGTGACTGCAGCTTCTTTAATCAAAGAAACATTCCTCTTCTGGCTGTCTCTCATTTATTCTAAACCCCAGTTTGTGCTACATCTTTCATCTCTCCTTCCCCACCCCCTTCCCTCTAAGTGAGGCTAAGGGAGGGGAGGAAGAATTATTTCTTGGCCCATTTGGTCAACCCATTTATACCCTCGAAGAATGTAAGGACTAAGGTTGAATGAACTAATTTCAAAATATTCTGTCATGTTTTAGCACCTTACTTCTTGGCTTTATTGATTTATTCCATTTGTTAAAATGGGACCATTTCTGCCTCAGCTCAAACTGAGAATGAGTATCATTTTAACACTGATGTCATGAGGATATAGCAAAAATCATGGATATGGGATAAAAATGACCAAAGAATGAGAAACAATCAGTTTAATGAGAAAGAGAAAATTTTTTAGAAAACTTTTGAGGGACTGAGAATGGGTTCCCAAAGCATTTAGTGAAAAGGTTTTGGGAAGGTTAGCAATGAGATACAGAATGGCAAAGGAGTGAGGGGCTAAAAGGCAAAGAGAAAATGGCGTCCTGACTGGTCTGTTGTGTGGCTTATCTTTTGAAAAGAGGGAAGGCATGCATATGTTGAGGTGGGGAAAGCAGAACTTTAGTATATGCAACTTTAATCTTGCCATTGGACTGCACGTGTTAATCTTGCCATTGGACTGACTGCACGTGTTGCCCGTAGTGCTTGACATAAACAGATACATACTTGCATTTGGATCTAGTAACAGAGAGGGCCATGAAGGAAGGTCAATAGAGGAGACAGCTCAGCTTTGCAAAAGGAATTGGTTCAAAATGATTTTAAGACCAAAGAGATATTTTGAAGACTGCCAGTTTTAGAAAAGGATTATTTGGACATCTCACTTGGAGCCTCCATCGTCTCGTGAAACTCAGTGAAGAATTCAGTGCAGGATTACCTTGAAGGAAGCAGTGGAGACTCTCACTTAGGTCCCTTTAAGTTGGACTGAGTTGCGTGCATCAGACATGTCTTGGTGAGAAGAGGGTGGATCAACACGAGAGGTCTCCTCCACTTCTAATTCCTGATTAATGCGCTCTTGCTCTCATCCTCTTGTATTTTCTAACAATTTTGAGAATCTCTGCTAGTGGAAAAACATTTTATGAGGAGATTGAAAGTAATTACAGTGTGGTTTTTCTTTCTCTCTTTTCTTTTCTTTCTTTCTTTCTCTCTTTTTTTTTTTTTTTTTTTTTTTTGCTTAGAATATATAATCAATTTCATTTATTTCCCAAGTAAAACATTCACTGCAGGTTCAGTTTTTGAAAGACAACTTGATTATCTGTTACACAGAGCAAGTCAGAAGATATCATTCAATCATAACTTTCTATTATGAAATGTTTATGCCCTAATCATTTTCATATTGAACAGGGGTCTGATTAACACGTAACATTTAATATGTGTGTGTTCTGAGAAACAAACTGAATAGGTAGCACATAATGCCATTGGAAATAAATTGCTGTATTTAGTACCTTTGCTTTAAAAAATTATTTTTTTTTTCATCTAGAGCTACACAGTGTTCTGAACGTTTAAAATAAAGTGTACTGTTCTACACTTCAAAACCAAATTATGAAAGCTCTTTGAAGGCAGATTGAATAACTTCCCACATACAGTTAATGTCATGGTAGTCTTAAATAAAAGGTGGAGAGGGGACAAAGGGTGGGAAATTAAAATGTGCATACCCATCTAGAAAGTCACCTTAAATTAACTTCTCACTTAAAAAAAAAAAGCCTAAGTTCTGTATATATTAAAGTCCTTTTATAAAAGTATAAATCAAGACTTCTAACAAAATTAACATCTAATGGATGTGACCTACATTTCCCCAGGCCTCCTCAGTCACTTACACTAGAGGAATAGTAACAGACATCAAACCTCAAATCTCTGGTTTAGGGTTTGGTCTCTTCCCACCAGTGAAACGACTGGAACAACAGCCCCCAGAACCCTTACTTGTGATTAAAAGGTGCTTGTGAAGGATCATGAAACTGCCAGTGCCCCCATCCCATTCAGAATCTTTGTGCAAATTAGGAAAAGGAGCCCTTTCTCCAGGAAGATGAAGGGTGGAGCTGGAGCTGGATCTCTCCCCTGCTCTAATTCTCTTGGCTGGATGGCCTTGTGCATGAGTGACCAGCACACTAAATGGGGCAGCCCTTCTAGTTTACCTCGTTTTTCAACCAAAGGCATCGGCATGCTCTCTCCCTCCCTTTGGTCTGTATGACCTTAATGCTGGGGGATGCTTGGTGATGGGTTCCCCTATGAAAACCCCTCCTGCTCTCTTCCACTATGGCAGTCATAAGTGCTCTCCTATTCAATGTCAATCATTTCCATGCTGAGAGCATGAAGAATGATTTTCCCACAGTTCATGTTACAGACTCTTTCAAGGCTACGCAGCAGAGCAAACCTGTGTCTTAGATATCTGGTAGACTTCTAAGAGATACAGCTCTTTTGTGGAGGATTGATGTGTTTGTTTTGTAAGAAACTGCTAAGTTTCCAAAGTTGCTGTGTTACTTTTCATTTGCACCAGCAATGAAGGAGAGTTCATGTTGCTCCACACCTATGTCAGCTTTTGGTATTATCTGTGTTTCTGGATTTTGGCCATTCTACTAGGAGTGTAGCATATCCCAGGGCATCAGCATTTCCCTGATAACATGGGTTGTGAAGCGTCATGTCATATTTTTGTTCACCATCTATGTGTGTTCTTTGGTGAGGAGTCCATTGAAGTCTTTTTAAGTGGGTGGTTTTCTTACTGTTGAATTTTAAGAGAATTGTTTTTGTGTTCCGGATAACAGTTCATTATCAGATATGGCTTTTGCACATATTTTTATCCAGTCTGTGGTTTGTCTTCACCTTCTCTTGATCAGTGCATTTGTTTAACTTGATTTCCTTTAAAAAAAAAATTGCCATGTATTCCTTATGGCCAAATAAAGAGAAAATCTGAGTGAAGATAGCTGTTTCACTCAACTTTGTTAGCTTATACTCCAACGAGGAAGTTAATGGCTTACCTCTCCCACTCCAGTTGTTGAAGATATTGCTTCAGGGGTCAGGAAGCTCAATATGTTCAGTCATTGCCTCCCCCAGGAAGTTCATGAAGTCCTTGGGCAAAGAAAATCCTATCTTTCCTTCTACCCCAGCTTTAGGACATTCTCAAAGATGTTGAAACTAGAGGGAATGCATACCCTAGCCCTCTGCTCTAGAAACCTCCCTAAACCTCCCTCTAAAAGACTTTAGAGCCAAACTAAATAAGCAGCAAAACCTGTACAGCACAAAAATGCATGTTACCCATTTACGAAGTAAGGTTACCCTAGATTTGAAGAACAAGATAAAATTGCTTCAGTCCTTCAGTCGCATGACTTGAATTAATCCAGTGTTCTTGCCCAACATTTTTTTAATGGGGATTATGTTCTTATGACCCTTCTGCTTCCCACATTCTAAGTCTGGTGTGTTCTGTGTGCTGGAGGTTTTGCTCCACATCAACCTAGACACAAAAATCAACATTTTTAATGGTCTCCAGACCAAAAATAAAACTAATCCTGTAAGATTTTCACTGTTGCTATTCTATTTTTACTTCCAAACGTCTTTTTTGTTCTCTGCATTTTCCTTTTTCAGCATTTTTAATCATATTCTTGGGCTGAAACACATTCTGTAATCACTCTGAGGATATTAATGATAGTTGTTTTCTGTTTGCTTTATGGCCTTGACCCTCTACTCATTTTCAAGGGTTAATACTTAAAAACGAATCGAAGGCTGTGTGGTCATTCTTCATGTGCCTCTCCAGAGCCATCCTGTACCCTCTCAATGACCTGGGGGCTGATAGTTATGGACCACATCATCTAGGATCCCTGGGTGGCTGTTAATTTCCTGTTAAGTTCAATCAGTGGAGGCATTGACAGAGATCAAAATACCTTAAGTAGGAGAGGGAACGTTTCACTTAATCTCTGTTTATTTATGATATTCTTGCTGTGAGCTGTGCCTGGTATTTTCAAGTCCAGAGACCTGTTTTCCCTTCCACCAGGAAGCGAAGTTCAAGTCTTCTGCTCTAGTCTTCTTTATTTTAGTCCTACCTTTATGTACTTTTCCCAAGATAGCTGGGGTTATTCATTCTCACTAGCTACTTTAGGTCTCAGTTTGGGGATTTCTTCCTCTGGGAACATTTCCTGACCATCTAATGCAGTGCCAGGGACTCCTTGTGCCACCAGAATGCCCTCTGCTTACCCTTTCTGTATGTTTTCCTGTTTCCCATACCAGCCTTGCACACATCCTAAACACTCACAGGAGCGTGTCAAATTTTTCATGCTTTCAGAAAGAAAAAGAATGGAGAATCTCCTTCCTATGTAATACTTTGAACACTGTATCACTATGACCCATTTAGACTGTCTCCTTAAATAACCGGGAGCTTCTTGAAAGCTAGGACTGTATCCTGGTCACCACTGGAACCCGGGTTTAGCACAGTGCCTGTTACATAAACACATGCAAATGGATGATGTTCACCACTGACTATTTGCTGATTATTCACCCAGCATGCAACAAGTTCTGATTAGATGGTGGGTCAGATTTTCCTGTGTGCTGATCAGGTGATTGAGCATCCCACACACCCAAACTCAGAGCCAGGTGCTTTGCCAGGGGCTGGAGGAGCTTAGAGCCATCCTTTTTAAGTCTGTCATCTTTCTCATGGCTCTGGGACTGCTCCATGCCTTTAAGATTTAAATTTAAATTTAAGATGCTTGATTATTTGGACCAACAGATGAGGAAAAAAAAAAAGTTACGTAACATGCAATGAATGAAGTCATTTACTGACTACTCTCATTCCATTTTTGTTGAATTTTGCAAATGAAGAATTAGGACAAATCTGTTTTGAGACAGTTTTGTGTGGCTTGTGGTTAAATGTAAATCAAGGCCTACTCAGATTGTATCTCTCTCTCTTTCTCTTTTTCCTATGAATTGCCATCAGTGAGGTGATCAGGAGAGATTCAATGATTAGTATCAACAAATATCGGATAAGAAGTTTGGAAGTCAGGCCTTATTCAACGTAAGTCCACATTCCAGCTGGCTTTTCTAGGTGGAAAACAATATTTTCAGCATTTTGATCAATGCAACTGACTTTAGAAAGCCAGTCTTGGGGACATTTATATAAGGTACCCCTACTGGGTCACCTTTTGTCATGGAGATTTTCCCCCATCCCCAGTTTAGGAGCCAAGGCCACATATCACCTTCAAGCCACATACCACCTTCATCTACACCAGACTGTAGTCCTCTTAGTGTCATTACCTCCAAATTAACCATTTTTCAAATGACACAATGCATGTTCAGCTTTCTTACATTGGAAATTCGGTACTTAACCCAACCACAATTATCATCTTCCCCACTAAGCCCACACAGGACAAATTCATCCATGTTGCAAGCATGACCCATGTCGTTCCTCCTTTTAGCCAAATGCCCCTCCTGCCATGGTGCCCCCCCACCCCTTTGCCACCAGATCTGATGGAGATGGCCATGGCTTAGCCTCTTTGATGATATTTCTGTCACTGTATCTGTAGGGATATATGCCAAGACCTTCCAAAGAAAGGACCAAGAGAAAATATTTTGTTTTCAAAATATAACCCTCTCAACCATGTTGGAAGTATTTCCAAGACAGATGGTCCATTCATGAGATATTTACCTTTCCACTTTCATGGCCCCACTCTTGTCACAGTCATGGTGTCTGTCTTGAGGGTCTTCAGTGCGGCTTCTCCTCCTCACCCTCCCTATATATCTCATCTGAATCCCTTGTGTTTCTTACCTCCACACCCAGCTGTTACTGTGCACTTGCTGCCTTTTGAGAGAAACCACAGCAACACAGCCCTTTGAGTCTGCTGCTCACCTGGTTGCAACAAGCGGCTCTAACAGCTCCATACAGCTTCTCCCTCTGTTCCGCCTCATCCTGGCCAGAGCACCCTGGCAGGAGAAGAGCCCCACACACCGCACAGCTGGGAAGACCCATTTTAGGGACGTCAATCTCTTTGAAGTCTTCGCTATAAATTTAAAATAAAAGAAATTAAGAAATGTAATTATCTTTTACCAGAGAGTCTCTACAACTTAGAGAAGTAAGAGAAGGAGATTAAAGAAGCTATTTTCACTACAAAAGACCAAATCTATAGCACCTACCATAAAGTTAAGTTCAATTTCAGTATCTATGTCCCCTGGGTGGCTCCAGGACAGGATGGTGAAGCTATCTGTCCAGAGCCAGAAAACTGCCCCAGACTTATGGGACTTACTTTCTTTGCAAAAAGATTGGGATTCACCAGTCCAAATAGCATCACAAGTAAACTTGGAAGTGTTAGGCTACAAATCAGGTGCAAAGCTCCTTTACAGGGGAGCCCTGCCGAACTCTCTGTGTTCATGCAAACCTTTACAAATTGGATAAAGAGCTAAAGTTCAGCATCCCCAGAATTTGCTGGAAGTGAGAGTCTGAATGGACTAACAACTACCAACTTCCCTGATCCCTAGAGTTTCCTTTGTACCAAGAACACATAAGCACATAAGTGTCGCTCTTTTTTGTAGCCCCTGCTTACTACTCTTAACTCAAAGGCAGCTTTGGTTGCCAAGGAGAATACAGGAAATGTATCCCCAGAAGGAGCAGGCAGTCGGATTTTAGGCTTTCATCAGTGAAAACAGCAACTTCTCAAATGAGAAACTTGTCGCAACTCAGGAATCTATGTAAAAATAGACCCTATTTTAAAAAGGTAATGTAATTTATTAATTGTGCTCTTAACTTTCTCTTGTTCTTCAAAGTGTTCTTATGCTAAATGCCACCCCCACACCCTAGTGAAAGTAACTGCTGGCGGTAGCTCATGAGGTCACATAGAATCCCTTCAGAGCTGCAAGCCGAGACTTGGGTCTTAATGAGCAAGATAAACCATCTCTTCCTGTCCCACATAAATGTCAGTAATCTTTAGAGCAGCCTACCCATAACTCTGAACACGGGATTCTCCCTGAGCACAGTGCTGGGAAGGTATGATTGATTGAGCCTCTTACCTACTCCTGTTATCACAGAGGGACAGGTGTGTTGTGTTTAATATCCTACAAGGGGAAAGTTCCAGGGTGAGAATCACATTAGAAAAAAGCATTGGCCTCCACGGAAATAAGATAGTCCTAAAGGAAAACTAGCACTTGAACTTAATAACAAAGCAGATGTTTAGATTTTTCATTCTCCTTTCACTGTATTTTTCTGGCATTCTTTGATAAAGAATCAGGAAACAGTATGTACGGCCAGTATTATCTCTATTATGTAGAAAAAGAGACGGCCAGGATACACCTGGCATTAATATCACCAGCCCAAAACTGCCAGAAATTACTCATAAGAGAAAGAGTCACGGACTTTTTGTTAGAATTCCTAGGTTATCTTGTCCTTTCTGGAAAGCTTATGGACTACAAGTACGAAGAATTTTCACTGCTGGAATGTATAAGACTAAGTCTCCATTGCAGTGAGTCGGACACATGTAGCAATGGTGAGCCAGCACCATGGTGGTTAGAGGACAGGCTCTGGAGCACATATCCCTGGGCTTTGTCTCACTGCGCTGCTCCCTATCTACCTCTGTGCCTTTGAACAATCTCCTTAAAGCTCTATTATCTCATCTATAATGTGAAAGAAACAGCACCCTATCCATTACGTTGCTCAACAAACTAGAAGCCAGGAAGTCGCCCAGGATCATTCTGTCGTTCCTACTCCGTAGCGAACTTGGGATGAAATCTGTCAACTCTACGACCATAGGGATCCAACATCTCCCCATAGCTCTTGTATCTTAGCCAGGAATGCCTGCATTTTATCCCTCCTGCTTCTCTTCAGCTTCCCCACCACTGCCCTAATCTAGTCTCTGTGACCTTTGGCCTGATCAATGTACGCCCCAGCTTCATGGGTGTTCTTGTTTCTACTCTTGCCCCCCTCTAAGCTGCCAGAAAGCAACCTGAATGTTAGTTTGGAAATGGGAATCAGGTCAGTGCCTTGTTTAGAAACTGCCAGCGACTCCTCCTGCTCTGAAAATCCACGCCAAGCTCTTTGCCATGACCCTTGCCTCTTATCTAACCTTTCCTTGTTCTCATCAGCCCTCCCCTGTTCCTGGAGCATGCGAGGTATACCCTTCTTAAGGCCTCCGCACCAGCATTTTCCTTTGTCTTAAACTTTGGTCCTTGTGTTAGTCCATCAAGCAGCTATAATAAAAATGCCATAAAATAAATTACCATGGAGCGGGTGTCTTTGTAATCACAGATATTCATTCTCACTGTTCTGGAGTCCGGGATGTCCAAGATCAAGGTAATGGTAGATTCAGAGTTTGGTGAGAGTGCACTTCCTGGTTCAGAGATGGCTGGGCTGGTTTCTTGCTGCTTCCTCACATGTTGGAGGATCATCATGGGGTCTCTTTGGTGAGGGCACGAATCACATTCATGAGGGCCTTGCCCCATGACCTCATCACCTCCCAAATGCTCCATCTCCAAATACCATCACATTAGGTTTCAACCTATGAGTGGGGGTGGGGCCCAGACATTCAGTAAGTAGCTGTCCCTCAGACTTGACATGTCACTACATAATTCAGATCTCAGCTCCAAATCTAAATCTAAGGGGAACCTTCCCTGAAGACAGCATCTGAGTGGAGCACTGTAATTTCCCTTGCTTTCTTTGCTTCATGGTATTTATCAGAATCTAAATTCATCTTGTTCATGTATTTATTCTGTTCCCCACTATCTGCTCCTCAGTAGAAGACAGCGCTTTGTAAGAGTGGCAATCCAGTCACTGTTGTGAAGTAGCATCCCTTCCAGAACAGCTCAATAAATATTTGTTGAATGAATGGATAGAAAGTGGTCTGTATAGAAGAAGCTCTTAACAAATGTAAGTTGATTTTATGATGATTAAAAAGAGATACTTCTTTTATTTTGTCCATTTGAATTGGCAAAAGTTTACACTTAAAATCAATTTTGTAGGGGTGCCTGGGTGTCTCAGTTGGTTAAGCATCTGCCTTCAGCTCACGTCATGATCCCCGGGGTCCTGGATCAAGCTCCTTGTCAGGCTCCCTCTCCCTCTGCTGCTCCACCTGCTTGTGCTCTCTGTCTTTTTCTCTCTCTCACGCTCTCTAACAAATAAATAAGTTCTTTAAAAAAATCAACTTTGTATTTTTTTCTAATAATAATATTAGTGTTTTGGGGAGAGGGGAAAGCAAGGAGAAGCCCACTGAGAGATATGGTGTCTCTGCAGCAGGTCCCAGAGGCTCCCATGTCAGTGTTTTGCGAAGAGAATTTATAGAAGACCCTGTTGCTGGAGAAACGGGGCAATATACCAGTCTTGGGAGGAGTCAGACCAGAAGTATGGGAGAGTCTGTCTAAATTTTAGAAATAATAACCAGCAGAATTATCATGGATAGCTGTGGATTTGGAGCAGTATTTCATTGGCATATCTCTGTCTTCTTGGGTACCAGCTCAAGATTTTCTCTAATTGTGGAAGTTTAAGACACATAAATGCCTGTTGGAGTTCTAGCCTACCCTTAGCTCTTAGGTCTTAGAAAGAGGCAATTTGATGAGTCTCAACCAATTGTTTACCAGACAAGCATCAAGTCAACCTTGGTCCTGACCACCACATCAGTTTCCCTGTTCTGACTGGCACTGCAATTACCTCAAGGCACAGATTTTCTCTTGTGCACTTCACCCATTAGTGGGGGAAATCTCTAGTCCCACCATTGGACTCTCCAGGCTTTGTGTACTTTTATGGACTGTAGCCATTATTTGGCCTGCTTGTCTTGGATAGATGTCCAAGATCTTGGATTCAAATTGGCCTTTTTAAAATTTTATTTGTTTGAGAGAGAGAGAGAGAGCATACACAAGCAGGGGGAGAGGGAGGAGAAAAGGAGAGGGAAAGAGAGAATCCCAAGAAACTCCATGCTGAGCGCAGGGTCCAATGTGGGCTCCACTCAAGGCTCAATGTGGAGCTGGATATCACGACTGTGAGATCATGACCTGAGCTGAAACCAAGAGTCAGATGCTTAACCGACTTGAGCCACCCAGGCTCCCCTTAGATTGGCCTTTTGTTTAGTGATGTTTGCATGTCACTACCTTATACTCTGCTTGGAGCCACACCGGTGTTGCCATTTGTGGAGCAACTCTTATATAATGCCCTGTACTATCTGTTTATGTGTGTCATTGTTAATCCTTCAAACAGCACCCCAAGCTGTTTATTACCTGTCCCTTTGCTAAAGAGGGTCTCTCTCTCCTTGAATTCGGTCCTTGCCCTCCCTCTCAAAAAACATTGTACTTCAAATCTTTACTTGGAGACTCTGGAAATTTGATCTTCTCTAAAATCCAGTGAGATAGGAATCATTCACCACTTTTTCTAGAAATAAACAAAATGAGGTATACTTTAGGTTAACCAAATCGTTCATTTGTGTCCTTGATTTACCCAAGAATTAACTTTTGTTATATCAAAATGACTTTACATTATAGAGCTTAATGACAATAATATTGAACTCCTCATAACTACTATTATCACATTTTTTTATGTCCTTCTAGACTTTTTCCTGTACATAGACAAGGGATATTTTAGTATTTAAGCAGTATATATCCTGTTGTAATGGAACATAATTATTTTTTAAGTTCTTCCATGTAAATTTCAGACTTTGAAGAAGTCTGAAATTTTGGGAGCAAGAGGAAGAGAAAGGCTTTAAATCTTTATCTTCTACTTTCACTTCCCCTACTCTTCGCTTGAGATCATACAATGACAGGGAAAGGCCAACAGGAGGCAAACTCTGATACCCGGAATTTAATGTGTGTGAACAGCTGCCTTATATTCTTTGCTATTATCTGGTTGTTTTTTCCACTAAGAGAAGTTCTTTTTTTCTTATCTTCAAAAATCTTGTACATCACTTTCTAAATTGATCTAAGCCCCAATGTATAACGTAGTAGGTTACTGTCTTATGAGGAAATGTGGAGTGGATGATGAAATTTGACTTTTAGCTTCAGATTTGTCTTCAGACCCTGACTCTGGCATTTTTCTGGCCGTGTAGTCTTGCATGAGTTACTTTTCTTTCCTGAGCCTCAGTTTTATCATGTGAAAATGGACATAATAGTACCTACAACAAAGATGGTTTGTGGAAATTAAGTGAGAAGTAGAAATGAGGCATCTAGCAAAGGGACAGCCCACATGGGAGGCCTCCAATAAAGAGCAGGTATTATTTTTATACAATTCCATTTACTTGAAACTAAAATAGAAATCAAATCCCCCATGAAATATGATATTGAGCCGAGTCCAATCATTCAACACTTAGTTCCATATTTCAAGTTAAATTCCATGTTTGTAAAGAAAATCAACATCGACTTCTCTACATTCTCTAGTGTATAACACTATATGTATAGCTCCATTTTGTTTTTTTTTTTTTTAAGATTTTATTAATTTATTTGAGAGAGAGAGAGAATGGCAGTGGGGAGAGAGAGAGAGAAAGAGAGAGAGAGAGAGGGAAAGAAGCAGACTCCTCGCTGAGCAGGGAGCTGGTGTGGGACTTGATCCCAGAACCTGGAGATCATGAGCTGAGCTGAAGGCAGATGCTTAACCATCTGAGCCACACAGGTGCCCCTACACAACCTAATTCTTATAAAAATGAGGCATCAAAATATCATTCCTTAGAGACTAGTGGTTTTACTAAGATTCCTTGGTGAGTTACACTGATACTTGCATTACTAAATTAAACTAGATGGTTCTCCATGGATGGGGAAGCAATTTGATCAAATAAAATAGAACAGAGAATTGAGCCCTAATAAGTGTTCTCTTTGGAAAATTTTCCTGATACATTCTTTTGTATGATTACTATATAAAGTTATATCCATGGCACAAATCTTACCTTTCTGTATAGTTGAAAACATAGTGATCTAGCTGGTAGCTCTATGTCAATGTAGCTTTTTCTGAAAAGGAGTACAATTTTTATATGTGTGATTCTACCTTTTCATCAGAATCCAAACTCATATTCCATATGTGACTGGGCAGCCTGTTGGAAGAACTGCCCCTTACCAATTCCAAAGACAGAGTAATCCATTTGAAAAGAATTCTAAGGAAAGAGATTAAGAATATTTCTCAACACTTTATGGTACTTGAGTAGTCAATTTACTCATCTGACTAAAAACCACATTTTTATATATATATATGTGTGTGTGTGTATATGTATATATCATATATATCCTATATATATGATATATATATATATATATATATATGTAGTATATGTAAGTGTATGTATGTAGGACATGTTCCTGTCACCAAGGAGTTTACAAGCCACTGAAAGACAAATGTTCAAACATACAAGTAGAGTAAAAAATGCTGTTTAAAGACAGTTCACATAACTCTCAGTAAAACAGGAAGAGTAGTGAAGGCTTCACAGAGAACACAACGGCAGCTGAGACATGGCCAGGGACAAAAAGAGGACGGAGATCCAGGAATGGAGTGTTTGATGGTGTCTGATGGATGGTGACACTAAACAGTGGTAAGGGCCAGCACACCAAGGGGCTGTACCAAAGGCTGTGGTCCAGTGGTAAGGGCCAGCACACCAGCACACCAAGGGCTGTAGTACAAGAGGCTTGTACTACAAGAGTATATTTTCTTTTTGGCAAATAGAAACATGAAACTGGGAGGCAAAGACTTAAACAGATTTCCATTTAAGAACAGGGCTGTCCAGGGGCGCCTGGGTGGCTCAGTGGGTTAAAGCATTTGCCTTTGGCTCAGGTTATGATCCCGGAGTCCTGGGATCGAGCCCCACATCGGGCTCTCTGCTCGGCCGAGAGCCTGCTTCCTCCTCTCTCTCTGCCTGCCTCTCTGCCTACTTGTGCTGTCTGTCAAATAAATAAATAAAATATAAAAAAAAAGAACAGGGCTTTCCAATAAAACTTTCTGTGATGATGAAAACTGTCCTCTGTATACATTATTCACTATAGTGGCTCCAAACCCATGTGGTTATTGAGTGCTTGAAATGTGACTGGTGAGGCAGAGAAAATGGAGTTTTTAATTTGTTGAGATGTATGTTTTCATAGCTGTCTGTGGCTAGGAGCTATCATATTAGACAGTGCCTTTCTTGAAAGACATACCTTGGCCATCATTAAGGAGAGACTGCAGATATGACCTAAGTAAAGGAAGCCAGAAAGAAGGTTATTTTGAAAGGGCAGGAGGCTGGACTATTGAAGGCTAGAAAAGTCATGGTTGCTGAGAGGGTAAAAGATGAGGTGCCTTGTACCCCCAGTTCCTGGCCCAGTGACTGACCCAGTTGATAAGACATCAGTGTTGAATGGATTGATTGACTATAGATTTTAAAAATCACTCAAAATTAAATCTCTCCTGGGGCGCCTGGGTGGCTCAGTGGGTTAAGCCTCTGCCTTCGGCTCGGGTCATGATCTCAGGGTCCTGGGACTGAGCCCTGCATCGGGCTCTCTGCTCAGCGGGGATCTTGCTTCCCTCTCCCTCTCTGCCTGCCTCTCTGCCTACTTGTGATTTCTCTGTGTCAAATAAATGATAGAATCTTTTAAAAAAAAATTAAATCTCTCCTGGGCTGGAGAATATCACATATTCTTCTCCTCAAAATATACATGTAAAGGAGAGGAAAAGGTCAACCTGTCCTCTAAGGATTTGCATACTTGGCCTCCAAAGTTTGTGAGAGGAGGGGCAAAGGTCCATTGAGAGAAGACAACAGTATTTGGCTTCCTCTGAAACTGAGAAGGGAGTAGCGATAGAGTTTGTATGGATCCCACAGTAAAGCCCTCACATCTTGCTCTTTCAGAGTGCTCTGGAGAGCACGGGGGCCTCAGATGGGGAGATGATAAGTGTGTCCAAGGAGGCAGACATCAGCTCCAGTGCTCTCCGCTTCAATAAAGATCCCTGTTCCCAAGTTTGGCATGGAGGGCCAAAGTGGATCAGCGGGCCTGTATTCTGTCTGGAGGTCCTGGGGGAGATTGCCTTCCCTGGCCTTTTCTGGACTCTAGAGGACACCTTCATTCCTAAGCTTGCTTAACATGTTCAAGTATCTCTCTCTGTCTCTCATCTCTGCTACTGTTGTCATATCTTCTCTTCCGACGTTCACCCTCTTGCTTCCCTCTTAGAAGGATTCTTGTGAGTACAGTGGGCCCACATATATGATTAGTTCCAGGATAACCTCCTCATCTCAAGATCCTCAGCATTCGCAAAGTTCTTTCTACCTTGTAAGGCATTATCATCACAGATTCTGGTTTCAGGATGTAAACATCTGTAGGGTGCTTTTATTCTGTCCAGAGCACCAACCTGCTCAGGTAATAAAAGCTCATTTTCATGGCCGAAAGAAAGCATGCAACTTTTGCTTTGCATCACAATTAAATGTATTAGTGTAACTTGCAGTGAATAAACATTTTCTAGGACTTACATATTTAAGAGCCAAAGCTTTAATTTCCTCAATATTTATTATGTTCACATTTGACTTAGATTGGCGACTGTTGCTTTCCTCCCTTGTTGTGTTAATGAAGTTGTGTCTTTCCAAAGAGGTCAGACTCGGAGCCGATTTTCTCATGTGTGAGATGAGCTGAACTGACCATCTCTGAGAGTCCATTCAGCTAACATCTTATCTATGCTCCTTCCTATTATTCTACTTTACATTCAGAATTATATTTTATGAACCAGCAAAAGTTCTGGTTTCTCCCCAGAGCAGCAAAAGCCAGACTGTTTTTTATTTGATTTTCACTCTGTTCTATATGCCTAAAGCAGCTGAGCAGAGTTTGTCGATTGGGACTAGAAAAACAATGCCTAACTCGATTTTACTCATATATACTCGCAAATAATTGGCACAAGTCTTGTAGCCTAATAAATCACTGCTCTCTGGGGCTATATTCAAAGCAAAAATTCGCACCTATCACTTGTGTTGGGTAATCAGAGAGGCTAGATTTGCATAAATCCTATGGACATGAATCATCATCTAAAATGTTTTATTGCTTCCTTGTTTTTCCATAATGTCATGCTTCATTGGAAATAATCAGTTTCAAATGAATGTTCAGGATCTTAAACTTCTGGAAATCATTTTAAAAACGAAATGCTAAAGAAGACAAACTCTAAAAATGTTTTTAGTTTGTTTCATTGGGCAAGGGACTCCAGTGGGAAAAAAAATAAATCATGGGGCTCTTGCTATTTGAAAGCTCAAGCTATTAGTTTAAAACTGGTAAGTAGGCATCAGAATTCATTACATCGATTTAATTTATTCTTTTCGTTTTCTCATGCACTATTCTCAACTTCAGTTTACCGGAAATGTGTCTAAAATGACCTGATAATATGATGCCCGAGAAATCAAATCATGAATTTAAAACAACTGCCCTGGAGCACCTGGGTGGCTCAGTCCATTAAGCCTCTGCCTTTGCCTCAGGTCGTGATCTCAGGGTCCTGGGATCAAGCTCCATGTGGGGCTCCATCCATGCTCAGCGGGGAGTCTGTTTGTCCCTCAGCCCCTTCCCCTGCTTGTGCTCACTCTCTCTCAAATAAATAAATAAATAAAATCTTTAAAAAAAATAAAAAATAAAACAGGGCTCTGAGCCCTGGCCCTTGAAGAATTTTGGAACTCCACTGCACCTTCTTTCTTATTTATATTACTACCTCTTGGCAGTCATGGGCCATTGTGATATGGCAATTTATAATAAGTATAGATTTGTTCTTCACCCACTTTTCTTGGCATATAGCTCCTAAAACCCTTGGCGTTTTCCAAGTAATGAGAGTTACTTTTGTTATGTTAATGAGGTGGATTTGGGACACCCCTTCAGGATAGGGGTTGGTTGCCAGGAAAACCTTGTAATCTGAGGGATGAAACTTTCAGTCCCAGCCCTCTGACCTCAGGGGAATGGAGGGGCTGGAGGTTGACTGAGTTGCCAATTGCCAATGATTTAACCAATCTTGCCTACATAATGAAGCCTCCATAGAAACCCAGAAGAAGAGAGTCCAGAGAGCATTCAGGTCGGGACACCAGAACACCTCCACGAGCCAGACTCTACCGAGATGCAAGCTGCCTCGTTCAGGATTTCACCTTTTACATCTCTTCATCTGACAGATGGTTTGTATCCTTGATCTTATTGGAACTTGTAACACATATTTGTAATAATATTTACTTTGTTATAAACCATAACCTGGTAAATAAACTGGTGTCCTGAGTTCTGTGAGCCACTCTAACGAATGAACCAAACCTAAGAAGGGAGTCCTGGGGACCTCGTCCAGCTGGCCGGAAGTAAGAAGTGCAGGTAACAAGCTGGATGGGCACATGGCATCTGAGATGGGGCAGTGTTGTGGGACTGAGCCCTTCACCTGCGGGATCTGATGCCATCTCCAGGGAGAGGGTGTCAGAATTGAGTTGAATCACAGGACATGCAGCTGGTGTCGGAGAATTCCTTGGATGTGTCGGGGAAACCCTGCACACATTGGAATTGGTGACCAGCATCTTAGCCATTCACTCCTTTCTAAGAAAGTTACTGTGTTCACCTAGAATTGACAGTTTAAGCAACGAAACTCTGGGAATTCTTTCTCTCCAGCAAGGCCCAACACCACGTGTCTTATCTTGCCTTCCGTGAAGGGGAAGAAATGGGAGGGGAGAGGGGGGCAAAAGTAGGGGGACGCAGCTGGGTGAGCATCACTCAGCAAACCATTAACAGCTCCCTCTCACTAGATTCATCACAGATCATTAGTTTACATTGCTGAAGTATTTAAAGACCTTTACTATTTATTGCATGTATCACCTTCTCATCGGATTCTCATTATTTGCTTAACACATATTTATTGAATACCGACTGTCAGTTACCATGTCAGGGTGTAATGGCAAGCAAACTGGGGAAAGCCCTAGGCTTGCAGTTGTTACATTTTAGTGGCAGAGACAGAGATATTAATCCCAGAATTACACAGTTGTGTTATCATGCTAAGGACAATGTATTGAATCAAGACAACAATGAAACAAATGGGATTTTTATATCAATCTATATAGTCACAGAACACATTTTATATACACATCAGGTCTGATGTGGATTTGGGAATCCCTGTGACTTCACTGAGGGTTTTTTTCCCCTCTAAATTATTTAATTGCAAAGGGAATTTTGCATAACTGGAAAAATTGAACAGCTTTAGAAGCAGCCCAGGAAAATAATGATTAGAAAAGCAACCTTTGCCCGAGATATCAGATCCATTAGTAGTGATATGTGCCACATTCTCATTTACATCCTAAAACTGAAACCTCTAATCAGGTATAACAGAATAGGAAATGTTAAATGCTGCCAGACTTTGCATTGTCCATACGGAGCAATTACAGAGATGTCTCATTTACCTACCCCTACCTACAAGCTTGTTTAATCAAGTGTTTATATCTCTTACCAAAGAGGCCTTTGTCTAAATCCATTTGGTTAGCTCCAGACAGCATGGAAAATCACTTTCATTGGGAATGCTTCTCTTTCTCTATGTCAAAAATAAAAGAGGCGGGGCGCCTGGGTGGCTCGGTGGGTTGAGCCGCTGCCTTCGGCTCAGGTCATGGTCTCAGGGTCCTGGGATCGAGTCCCGCATCGGGCTCTCTGCTCGGCAGAAAGCCTGCTTCCCTCTCTCTCTCTCTCTGCCTGCCTCTCCATCTACTTGTGATTTCTCTCTGTCAAATAAATAAATAAAATCTTTAAAAAAATAAATAAATAAAAGAGGCAAGGGATTTATTATTCAAACAATGTCAAACTTATACATACAATTTATCAAAAAGACCTCCTGCATTCTGGGAGAAAAATCATTATATTTGCGTTAAAGCCCAAACTAAATTTGGGGGACTTTTCATTCATATGTATGTATATTTATATGATGTGTGTGTGTGTGTGTGTGTGTGTGTGTATACATAAAATATCATAGTAGGTAGTTTATTTTCACTGTGGGTCCATTCTTACTCTATTCTTAGATTCTTAGAGATTGAAGCCACATTCTCTCCTTTCACAAATTCCCAGCCTTTCCTTTCCAAGTAGGAGCTCCACCTATCATCTTTTATCCTTACTGACTTGATTTGAGAAAATAAGAGGAAAAGAAGAAAGTTCTGAAAGTTTCACTAAAATTTCTCAAGGAACTTCCTGCAAGAAACATTTGCCCACCACTGCAACAAGGGCATTGACCCGTCTTCTGAACCCCCTACCACCCATTGCTTATACGTCTTTTATGGGTACACAGTATGTGCTGCCTATGCTTTCCTTTTTCAAAAAAATAATAATTGTTTTATTGATATAATTTACCTATCATAAAATCCACCCTCTTAAGGTGGATTTAGCATATTCCCAAGGTTGTGCAACCATCACCACCATCTAATTTCAGAACATTTCATCACCTCTGAGAAAAAAACACATACCCATTCACAGTCACACCCATCCCCACCCTCAACCACAACCAGCTTTGGCAAAAATAATAGATTCTCTGTCTCTATGGATCTTCCTATTCTGGAAATTTTATGTAAAAGGAATCATATATATGTGGTCTTTTGTTTCTGGCTTCTTTCACTTAGCATGTTTGCCTATGTTTCTTTTTTAAAAGATAATTATAAGTAATAAAAAGTCAAGTACCTGTGATCTATAGTCCACCTAGAATATGTGCCCATCAAAGTCCTATCTTTAAACTTTCTCTATCCCCAGCTACCAGAACATGGCCCGGGACATAGCAAGTATTCGGAGAGATGTTCGTGTTTATGGGTTAGGAGGAAGAGATGAGGGAGGAGGTAGATGTGAAGCAAATAGGAGAAAAAAGATGAAAAGAGAGAAGGAAGAAAAGAAACAAGAGCAAAGAAGAGGTTGATATGTGGATAAAGATACATATAATGTGCTCACCTGGAGCCTGGTGTAGGTGTCCACCTACTTCTTACAGGAACCCCAGTGTAGGTTCTTTCTCATGTAGCCTCTTTCCCTCTACCTGTGAATGGAGCTAACATTATCTACCCTATTGTCTCCTGTAAGGATTTAAAAGAGCATGAAATTACAGTGTTTGCACATCATATTCAATAAATGTTAGGGTTTTAAAAAAATTTTAATTGATTCTTTATAAACTAATAGCATTGTTAATCATATGAACTAAGCATTTCTATACTCTAAGGATTTGGGCAAAAGATTTACCAAAAAAAAGCACAAGACCAGAAGGATGTGAGTGAATGACAGAGAGCAGTAAAGTACAACATTAAATCATTATCTCAAAAAGAGAGAAAATGTATTTAAGCAAAGGAACAGAATATTGCCTACTTATAGTCATTGGTTTTACATTATTACTATTTATTTGTAGGTATACAGGAATCAGAACTGGAATGAGAAGATTGCACGGGGAGTTACTTTTAGGGCTACTTAGTTATGCCCTTTTACCATGGAAACACGGAAACCGAAAGTCAGCACCACAGATACATGTGGTCATTAATTATGTTTCCACGTGGGTTGTGGAAGAACATCTCTAAGCACCACCACTGCCAAAGGGAACAGGCAGAATAAAAGTGAATTTGCACTTAGTACTATGCGTTCGTTGGGATCTCAACAGGAAGCAGAGGTATCAGAGAAGGGCTTATTTACAAAGAAACTGTTTTAAAGGTGTGGACAAGGAACTCTGGGCTAGAGACAGTAGATATCTCATCACTAACCAAAGGCCTAAGAAACTGGAAGAAAGTGAAAGGAACTAGAAGGCTAGAGTCATATAGAGATGGCCACCGGGAGAGGAGCAGTGTTCTTCATTTGAGGAGATAGTCAGACCCAAGCAAATATCAGAAGGGGGCTGGGGAAAAGAATGCCCTGACACCACTCTTCTGTCTCCCTTTGATTTCTTGCTTGGGCTCCACAGTGGGCTGAACTCTTCAAAAACCAGTGACTGGGATTCCGTGTTAGCCAGACAGACTTCCTTGCACAAAGAACAGGGCAACGAAGAGTGGAGAGAAGATGATAGGAGATACCTAGCATTTGGTAACAGAGATTGGTTTCTTCCTCATCTTATATGCCTTTATTAAATTTGTGAACATTCCCAACCACTATCTTTGACTGCTTCCAACTCTCCTACCTCAAGCATGGATCTTGGCAATGAACAACTGAATTAACGGGGTCTTTGTTTCATCTGCCCCCCAACCAAACTGTGCTTCACACCAACTCCAGATTAAACTTCCTCTCTTCTACTTAGTTTCTATAACCCCCTTCTTGAGAGCCTTCCCTTAACATTCCTGGACTGAATCATTTCTTCCTTTGTGTTCCCACAGATGTGGCATACAGGTAAGAAAGCGGGGAGAAAATGGTTGGAACAAAGGCTCTGGAGGTGAATTGCCAGGTTTTGAGACCCATTTTTGGCCACATAGACCTTGGGCAGTGTACCTCATCTGTAAATTGGCAGTAATGGTACCTACTTCACTGGGTTGCAAATAGAAGAGAACAGAATTTAGCCCTGGCCTAAAGCAAAAACTCAGTAAACATTGGCTCTACCCCAACTAACTACCACCATTGACATCCCTGTTCCTTTTCTCAGGATTCACGGTATTTGGTGAGACCTTCGACAGTAGGGCCATGCCTCATGCATCTCTGAACACCACTTGCTTTTTCTTGTTTGCCCTCCTCCAGATGATCTCTCTCCTGAGAATTTCATAGTGTGCTGGAGTTAATTCTCACCACCACTGTGCTATCTTAGCAGCACATGCATGTGCTCTGAAAACTCATGCTTTGCCCTCTACTCTCATCCTCTGGTTCCCCACTCTGTGCATGAGTTCAAAGTTATCACCTGAGGAGGATGACCACGCTTGGAGCAGTGGGTTTTCCGACCCCCGTTGCACACTGGGGCCATCTGGGTTGCTTTTTAAATGCCAATACTCACACTTCACCCACAACCCCCCCCCCCCCCAGGTAATCGATGAGCAGCCAAGGTTGGGAATTACTGTGGAATATCACAGATTGGAAAGATAACCTGGAGGTAAAAGACATAAAAGTCACAGCAGAGACATTTGTAGTTACCATTCCTAATGCCACCTGCCAAGGATAAGGTTGTGATTTTTCTGCATCATCTGCCATTGTTCAGCCATATTTTTACCTCCATTGGCAGCTACATCTCCTGAATCATGATAAGGTTTTATTTTTTAATGTTGATTATTCACCCAGTTTATGCTTCTAATTCCTTCTAGAAACATCTCAAATATGAAACTTGGTTTTACTTATTTTCAGGTGTGAAACTCTGATGCTGATTTATGTAGATGTTCTGCCTTCAAGTAGGTGACACACACCTTCCCTCTAAATAACTCCCATAGTTATTTACTTCTAAAGAAAACAGTACAGAAAGGGGGCAAAAAGAATAACTTTGTGGTGGTAAAACGGACAAACACTACCTCAGCCAGGTGATCAAAGGTAACATCAATCATAGGTCATGTTGATAGTTTGTACTGTTGATATGCTGAGATGAGAATGTCACTTTAACTCTGTGGTCTCTCTCCCCTGAATGTGCAACCCTAATCTCATCATGAGTAAAACATCAGACAAATCCTAATTGAGGGGAATTCTACAACTACTTAACTAGTACCCCTCAAAATAGTGAAGTCCATTGAAAACAAGGAAAGTTGGAGAAACTATCACAACCAAGAGAGGCGTAAGCAGACATGATGATTAAATACAATTTGGTATCTAGATGGGATCATAAAACAAAAAAGACATGAGACAAAATCTAAGGAGCTCTGGATAAAGTAGAGGCTGTCGTTAATTGATAATGTGTCAAAATAGGTTTATTAATTATGACAATGGTTCTATACTAAAGCAAGATCTTTGCAGGGGAAACTGGGGATGGGGTGTATGGGAACTTTGTACCATCTTTGCAACATGCAAATGTGAAACTGTTCTAAAATTAAAAATTTCATTGAAAAAAGCTGGTGTTGTTTTGAAAGTCATCAAATGGTACAAGTTTTAAGTGGTAAATGTTTCTACTTAACTTCAGTTTCAACCCATCGCTATGAAACCAGTGGTTTCGAATGGGTGCAGGTATCACATTCATCCTGAGGGCTTATGAAGAGGGTTGCCAGGCACTACCCCACCGCCAGGGGGCCTGACTCAGGTGTGGGTATTTGAGTATTTGCATTTCTACAGGCTCACAGATGATGCTTATGTTGCAGGTCCTCAGGCCAAACCCACTGCTGTATAAAATCTCGGGAGTTCAGACACCAGCTTATCTTCCTCCCACTTGGTCGGCAAGCCAAGAGGTAAGGTGGTTTTGTTTGAGTGTTTTTTCTCTTGGAATACTTAGTTGATCTTATGATAGAACTGTCATGTAACCATTTTAGTATAATTCCACTTGCTTTTGTTTAACTATCCTGTGCACAGTTTTTAGTAATCAGTAAATGCTTGAAAGTTAGTTACATGAGACACATGCAAACTTCCAAATGGAGGGCTGCTCTACCTGCAAATCTTCACGAATGCAAGAAATGATACAAAAATCCTAAAAAGAATCTAAAATCTGTTGTGAAGTTTCTCAGCTGGGGAGTGCATGCCTTCAATCCACAGGGATGAGAGGAAGTCCATGTTTGGATGTTTTTACTTGCAACTCTTATCTGTCAGGATTAACTCAGAAAGGGGAGTGTGGGAGGGCTTACCCATTTGATAGATGTTGGATTGTTCACAGCAAAGAACTGATTTTGTTCTTGCTGGAGATTTGGTTTGTGAGGGCAGTGCCCGAGAAAGCAAGCTGAAGAAAGCTACCATAAAGTTATTGGTATTTTGATCAGAAGCATCTTCCAAAGCTGTTTACTCCAAGACGTAACAGGAAATGACACCCCTATCATGGCTTTACATGGATTATATAGTGTGGGCAGATAGCTCTAAAAAGGGAATTTCAGGTTAAATTAAAAAAAAAAAAAAAAAACCACCCAAAACCTAGGCTTATCACACTTCAAAATACGCTGCATTTTACTGAAGCTAGATCATTGAAAACCTTTGACAGGTTGATAAGTTCTTTTGTGTGCACGGTATCATTCCATTTTAGATCCTTACTAAAATGTTTTGAAACTTAGTGACTTTAGTAATGATAGGGTAGAACCTGGTATGTCACTGTTTGTTATTAACGATGATCTAGATACTCTCTTAAGAAAAAAAAAAAAAAAATTAAGCCCACAAGGCAGGTGCTCCTGGTTATTCTCGAAACCCAGGTAGCAAAGAGCTTCCACCCTTTTTGATTCTAGAGTTTGTTGCGAATGTCTGCAGTAATTATCTGTATTCAAACATCGTATTCTTTGGACTGCAGTCTACCACAACTCATGTCATGTGAAGCTCTGGCCCTGGCCTCTCTCTTAGCCGGACTTGTGGTTTCCTCCTGCCGAGCTCCAGGGGTTGCTTGCTGCGAGCTCCGGGGCGAGGAGGGAGCAGCCGTGCTGCAGGGGCGGAAGCATGCCGCTCCTTCACCTACGAGATGCGATGAGACGCGGGGAAGGAATGAAAGAGCGATAGGAAAAAATAGCAACTGTCGACGCAGGGACTGACAGCTCAGATTGTCAAAAGTCCTCCCCCAGCCCTTCAGACCAAGTTTATTTAAAAATAATACAGAAAGCAATGGAGAAAATGCCTTCTCTTTCAGGAGAGTTGCTCTGAAAGCTTTGTCTCCTCTGGAGCTAACAGGCTTCAAGTCTCTCCCCTTTTTGCCCCCCACGCCCCACCCCCACTATCCTTTGCTGCTGCTTCTCCTTTGTGCCCTAGCCCGGAAACAGAGTAACAGGCTTATGTAATGGTATGCATTGAGAGACTTATTTTCTTCTCCTATATTGTTGCTCTGATAAATGATCCGGATTCAATTTTCATTATATGTTTGTTTCCTTGTTTTTCTGTTGTCCTTTCAAATTTCAGGTACAACCCGTGTGTGTGTGTGTGTGTGTGTGTGTGTGTGTGTGTGTGTGTGTTGGAGAGGTTCATCTTACTAAGGCTGCTCTGCGGAGCAAATGAGTTTGTATGTGAAAGCAGCTTGCAAAGGACAAGTGCTTTTCCCAGTGTATACTGCACAGATGCAAGCTATTTTTTTTTAACCAAGAGCGAGCTAATGCTTATTGAGTCAGAAATGTTGCCACATCTGAAGCTAATGATGCACTCTGTGTTGGCTAATTGAATTTAAATCAAATAATAAAAATTATGAGTGTTGTAACACTTCTTCACGACCCCTGCCTTCTCTACTGTGGCAATGCTGGGGGTCTCTGGCTGGTCTCTGGGGGTGCACACGCTGGCCTTTCCCTTCCTAGGAAGAAAATCCAAGGACTTTGTGCAGCTACTTGGGGTCCATTGGCCCGTGTCTAGATAAGAACAGAGGGTTAGGGCCAGACACACCTGGCCTTGAATTTTCACCCACCCCAGCTATGTGATCTCCGGCAAGCGCTCCAGTTTTCCTACGTTAGAATTCTCTCTGCAAAACTGGGGCAGTTGTTCCCTTAGGGTTCCGGAAAGACAGGGAGTCTAACTTCTCATAAGTGTTCCATAGTCTTAATGTTAAACAAGCAGCAACAGTGTTGCTCTATCTTCTACAGGGCCTCAACCAGTGAATAAGAGAAGTGAGGTCAGGAATAACAACACCCAGAAGGCAAAGAAGTGTTGCTTGCTGACAACCTTGTGCATTTAATCTTGAAAATAGATTTCCAGCCCCAGTGCATAAACTTCTGATACTTTCCTGTCTTGGGTTATTTATCATGGTTCCTGGTCTTCCCTTGAGATGGACGTGCCCAGGCCTTAAGCACGAAGTACCCCATTCATGACCGTGGAAAACAAAATGTGTGGTGTCATAACATTGAACAATTCTTGGGGTCCGGAGCTTGGATTTTTCCACTACTCTCCAATGCAGAGGTGACTCTGAAACGATTCCTACAACCGCCATTACCACAGAAGAGTGCAAACCCCACTTTCTGACCATGGAGTCAAGATCTGCATTATTACTCGGTAAACAGATGATCTGAGGGGACAAACATAGAAGAGCGGTATCCTACACTGCTCTTAGTCAACAGGGACAAAAGGCAGAATGACGGAAATCCTCCCAGGGTGAGACTGACAGTGCCAAAGCATTCTCATTGACAAGCCTCGCTCTGTCGGATTTAGGCAAATTAGCAAGTTCAAATAGGTGGCAACTATTCTTGTCTTTCCAGCTGTGGTGATTCTCCAGCTCAGTGTGATACTTTTATCTGCTTCCCTGATCAAGATGCCTGAAAGCTGTGTCCATTTCTCCAGGGTATCATTAAAAGGAAATGGAAGTGTATCCACCGGGCCCTGCCAGTCTTTCTTCCGCTTAGGAGAGGTTTGACTGGCATGTGACACTCTTCTTCACAGCATGTGGGAAGCCTGAAACCAGCTTTGGGTCCTGATAGGAAATGCGAGGAGCCCAAGCCATTTTTTTTTTTTAAGCCATTTTTTGAAATGAGAGAGTCTGCGGCTTGCTCCTCTCAATTTCCTCATATTACTGGAAAACTTGATGTCCAATATCTTTGGAAACTTTGGAGTTACTCTTGGGGAGGTAGCATTCTATGTTTCCTCTGCCTTGGAGATCTCTGCATCGAAGACTAGAGAGAGAGGAACTAGGGAATTACATTTCTTTGACAACCTTGGCACTTACTGCTGTAATTTGAGGGCTGAGAAATATTCATTAGTTTATTCACTTACCTCATTATTTCTTCTTTGGGTCCTGGCCAGTGCTCGATTGCTTGTCTCATCAATACAGCACCTGGCTTTGTGGGGTTGTGGATTGTGGAATGGGACTTGGAAAGAGAAATCAGAAATCCCTTCTTTTTGGACTTCAGGATAGTAAATTTGTCAGTATGCTGAAATCATGGCTTAGTCTTTGCATTTAGGTTATGTAACACAAAGAACTTTTGAGAACTAGCCAAATCCCAGATTGGTTGGGTTTTTGTTCTTCTTTTTATTGTTGTTGTTTTGTTTTTTCTTTTTTTTCTTTCTATTTTTTAATAATTTTTTTTTTATTTTTTATAAACATATAATATATTTTTATCCCCAGGGGTACAGGTCTGTGAATCGCCAGGTTGTTTTGTTTTTTTAAAATAGATTTTCTCTTCTCCTAGTTCCAGTAGTGTTGACTGGCTCCATTTAAGAATTAAAACTGCTTTTCTGGGTGTATGATCCCTATCTGGCCTTGTGATGATGGTTCTAAGACCTATTTCCTTCTGTCTCTCACCTGTATTCCTTAACCAATACCCTAGCCCCTTACCTGACTGAAAAAGTCAGAGCCATTAATTTCTTTTATCTCTACCAAATAATGTTGCAGTATTCTTCCTCGCTGATCCTTTGGCGTGGGGCGAGGGCCTACAAATGATGGCCCATGGGCTAAACAAATCTGGTCCGCCTCCCATTTTTTGGTAAAGTTTTATTAGAACAGTCATGTTTGTTAATTTATATATTGCTGTTTTTAGCAATATAATGGCAGAATTGAGCAGTTGGGACAAGGAATGTGTGACTTCCAAAGTCTAAAAATGTTTACTATCTGGCCTCTGACCGAAAAGTCGGCCAGTCCCTGCTATGAGGAAATGGTGTTGGTCTTCCTTACAAGAATCCCTATTCCAGTCCATGGATCCCACCTTCTTCCTCCTCCTCCCTCCTCCTTCGTTACCTGTCTCCACCAGTCCCCTTTCTCTTCACATCTTCCGTTCCTTTTTTCCCGGTCCTTCTTCCAGTGTTCAATCTGGGTTACTTTACAGATGGTTCAATTCCTAACTGACATAAAGTCCTGAAGGAACAGTGTCTGCAGAATGAATAAAGATCAAACTATCCACGAGCCAGTACTCTGCAAAATACCTCCAGTCCCCATCTTGGGCCATCTTGTCCCTACCCTGGAGCCAAATGGGATGATATTCACCTACCTCCAGGCTCTCACTTTGGCCAGACCCTGAAACCGCCTCCTGCCCTTCATGTCTTTGCTTTCTTAACCCTATCTCTCGAAACAAAGTTGAAACAGCACCTTTTCCCACAAAACCTTTTTTCCACCCCAAATTTAATCTCTCTTAGAACACAGTATTGTGTTCTCCTTTGTATTTCCCTTGTCTTTCTCTTTCCTGCTTCAGTGGCAGAATCTTGGCCTTATTTCTCTTCGATGTCTTTATGATACCTAGTGCTATGTAAATACTACCCAGATTCTGTTGAAATGGTTTGGGTTTCCCTTACCAGGAACGTGAAACCTTTGCGAAAAGAGGGTTTGGGATTTTCCAAGCTATTTTCCTTGAAATATGTGTGAGAACCTGAAGTGTGTCATACATACTCAGGTTTTGTTTTTTGAATATTGTCAGCTTTTATAAATCTCCGTCGTCTTTTGTGGTACTTGGAAAATATGATTGGCTTGCCTGATTTTTTTTTTTCCATAAGTCAGTCCTGTTCTATAAATCGGTGTCTTATGTGGACATGCCAAGACAGTTATACACAACTGAACATTTCTTACAACTGCAGAGTGTTAAGGCTGAATTTGCATAATAATGTCTATGGAATTTCTTTTTTCCTTCCTGGTGAGTGCATCAGTTTAATCTTTGAATTGATAATGAGCACTGCCTCTCAGGAAATTAGCTGGAGAAAATATCCACCTGTGTCAGGGTGGGTTTTCTTTCTTTCTTTCTTTTTTTTTTTTAATGATTTCAGAAAGATGGTTATAAATGCCCTTTAGGAGTTATTCTTGAAGGCATATTTTGTATGAAACTTAGCTCATCAGCTTAAATCTTTTCTTAGATCTGCCATCCCTGCTGTTGGAGTAAGTAATTTAACTCCTATTAGTGGTTGGGCTTGAGTTTAGCAGGTGACAATCTGGTGCTTACAAAGCCAGCATCAGTGGCTTTGGTCCTCAAAGAAGACTGAGTGCTTCTGTATGGCCACAACCTACAGCCCAAACCCTGGCCAGGTGTCTGGAGATGTGTGATGTCTGGAACAAAGAAAACTTGTCAGCACTGTGGTCAGGTCTCTATAAATTTTGTGTGTGTGTATGTGTGTGTGTGTGTCTTGTGTCTAAGATCTGGTATCTTAGAAATACTTGTCAAATTCTTGGTGTCAGTTTATCTTTTGGGGGGGTTCTTGAACTTTTGGGTCTGTGTTCTTAAGATTCGGTAAATGAGTCTAGATGATTTAAATAAGAGGAATTCTTAGATAGAGGGCATAGGGGTCCAAAGTGACACTTCCTTCTTCCTCCTAGATGTGCACCTCATCAAAGAAGTGATGGTGCTGGGTAGACTGGAGAGAGCGCAGGCCCTGGGGTCTTGACCCAGCTGTCCCAAAAGGAGTTAGGGAAGATGCTTAGTCTCCTTGCACCCCTCAACCACTGTCTGGTCCGCCCTTGAATTCTTTTCTTATGAAGAGTTGATTAAAGAGTGAGCCATCCATGAGCTGGGAGAGGGGTCTCCCCCGGGGCTTGAGTCTCTTTTATGGACAGTTGTTAATAAAAGGGTGGATTGATTATTATTTGGGGAGGAGGTTTGCTGGGGAGCAGGATTTCATGCCTTTTCTCCCTTACTTGCTCAGGGTCTCAGCCTTCTTTGTCTCAGAAATGTCTGGCTTGATCCTGCTTCTTGTGGCCTTGGTTGTGGAATGCTGCCCAGGCAGGCTGCTAACTTCCCTGATAACAGGCTGTGACTCCCCCTTTGCTGGCCTCCAGGAATCCTGTTAAAGCCTAACTAGGTGCCCGTTCTAAGAGGGATATAAGCACTATTTGGCATCAAATCGTAGTTTTAAACTAGAAGCAACCATAAATATCAATTCTCCTTACAAGCCCAAAAGGATGAGTTGCTTGATTTGAGGTCACAGAACTGGCAGTGACTGAGGACTTAAACCCAGACCTCTTTGTTCCACGTCTAATGCTCTTTCTATTATGCCAGCAACTCTTCCCCTGGACATTTGAGACTTTCTCTTTATGCTCCATTAAATTGATTTCTGAGCTGCAAATTGAAGGTGTGATCTACCATGCTTTCTTGGAATCTTTTTTTTTTTTTTCTTTAAACTTCTTTAAATTCAATTAGTTAACATATAGTATATCATTAGTTTCAGATGTAGAATTCAGTAGTTTATCAGTTGCATGTAGCACCCAGTGCTCATCACAAGTGCCTTCCTTAATGCCCATCACCCAGTTACCCTATCCGACTCCCTTCCCCTCCAACAACAATCAATTTGTTTCCTATGATTAAAAGTCTCTTACGTTTGGTCTCCCTCTCTGATTTTTGTCTTTATTTTTCCCTTCCTTCCCCTGTGATGCCCTGTATTATTTCTTTAATTGCACATATGATGGAGTCTGTAAGCAGTACACCAGGATCATTATTCTTCCTGGGTATGTATACCTTCAATTCAAAACAGCTGACCTTTATGCTGACTATGAGGCAGGAGACCCTGTTCTAAGAGCTCATACATACTAATTCACTGAATTCTTGTAGAAGCTGACTCCACTGGCGCTGTTGCTGGTGGGCAGATTCTGGCAATCTGGCCAGAGTCAGTGTTCTGAACACTGCCCCTACCTTGCCTGCCTATCCTGTCTGTGTCTCAAAACCAGCATGTCCACCTGTCTCCTCAGGAACTACACAGAACTGTGTGGGCTGATCACACCCACTTTGAGGCCATGCCCTGAGCCCTTAACTCTTGTCCCAGGTCTCTTAAAAGTGTCCCTCGAAGCCTGTTACCTCCTTGTCTCCATGTGGAAACGCAGATTGTCCCAAAGCACCCCTGATGACCATCAGAGGAGAACTTACTCACCTTCAAAGGGAAGTCTGTTTGACTCCTCGTGACAGGAATGTGGCGTCAGAGGTCTTTCAAATCTGTGCTGCTGCTGCTTTATATTGGTCTGAAACAGGGATTATTCCCAGATACCAGCTCCTTTGCATGAAAGCTTGACTATGAATAGTACTAATGGTGTAAGAATCGGAGGATTGTCCTTGTTGATCCGTTCCTATCTATCCTGAACTCCGTGGAGGAGTCTCCTGCTTTGCAATGATTTCTATCCAGCTTCTGTAAAGGGGGATGAATTTCTCCGAAGAATTTTGTAGTCCCCTAAACTGATACTTTGTTTGAACATTAGAAAGGTTTTTTTGTCGTTCTGGGGGGTGGGGGATGGTGGGAGGAGTGAACGATGCAGTCCTAGCAGGAGAAAGGGCTCAGGGCAGTGCGAACAGATGGCTGTGTTGGTGTTCGCTCAGAAAGACCTAGAGTCTCCATACATGAAAGTGATCTGTGAGGTGGGGAAGCAGCAGTATGCGTGGCGGAGGTGGGCTAGGCACCGAGCCTGGGCAGGAAGAGAACTGAATGCTCCCCACTGAGTGAGCAGCTGTCAGGTGACACTGGGACAGAAAATTCTAAACTGAGGTGATAAAGTGCCTTGTAGTTTGTGTTCATACAACCAGAGTCCAGAATTTCATAAAGGTTGATAAAATGTTTTAATTTTCCTCAAATCACATCTGCTTATTAATTCCTAAATCAAACTCAACTTCTGTGCTTTTTTTTAAAGGATTTTATTTATTTATTTAACAGACAGAGAGCACAAGTAGGCAGAGAGGCAGGCAGAGAGAGAGGAGGAAGCAGGCTCCCTGCTGAGCAGAGGAAGCAGGCTCCCTGCTGGGGCTCCATCCCAGGACCCTGAGATCATGACCTGAGCTGAAAGCAGAGGCTTTAACCCACTGAGCCACCCAGGCACCCCAACTTCTGTGCTTTTTTCCTAAGCTGGGAATGTATGCTTCGAGACCAAGTCAAAGTAAATTATCGTACCACCGCCATTCCTAGAAAACCAGTAAAATCTCAGCTGTTTTACCTCCATTCCATTTGGACTTGGACTTGCTTGTTGGTGCTTCTATGTGACCAGTTCTTACTAGAGATTCCCAGTAACTCCATGGATGACTCTTAAGTGCTATCTTTTCTTTTTTTTCCCAAAGATTTTATTTATTTATTGGACAGACCGAGATCACAAGCAGGCAGAGAGGCAGGCGGAGAGAGAGGAGGAAACAGACTCCCTGCCGAGCAGAGAGCCTGATGCGGGGCTCGATCCCAGGACTCTGGGATCATGACCTGAGCTGAAGGCAGAGGCTTTAACCCACTGAGCCACCCAGGTGCCCCTTTTAAGTGCTTTCTTTCCCTTTCTCCTGAAAAATCCATAATTTCTCAGGAAATTTCAAAAAAATCCAGCTGGTGCGTGAGGGGATTGAAGACTGCAAAAGACGCACACTCAGAACAGGAAACAGCAACCAATCATTTTCTGATGTAAAAATTTGTGAAAAATCTTCCTGCAATGGTTTAGACGAGTGGTCAGTAGAAGCCCACACTGGGGGAAACTTAACTATGTTTCCGATGCTATTAACAGTACTTCTCAAAAAACCTTTCTAGTTGGAAGACCAGAGTATCTTGCAAATCCTACCTATACAAGCATATTTGGGGAAGGAGGGGGAGAAAGAGGAGAATGAACAGAGGAATAAATGAGTGGATGAATAATATGGAATTTTTTTTTTCTTAGCAGTTAGAATAGGACTTTCCTTCCTGGAAAAGGTCCATCCCTGTTGATTGTTTTTATAAACTGTTGGAGGCTGAGCCCTCAAGGGGGCCTGCAGGAGGAGTTGGTGCTCAGATTAAGAGCATAAAGTGAGGGGCGCCTGGGTGGCTCAGTGGATTAAGCCGCTGCCTTCGCTCGGGTCATGATCTCAGGGTCCTAGGATCGAGTCCCGCATCGGGCTCTCTGCTCAGCAGGGAGCTTGCTTCCCTCTCTCTCTCTCTCTGGCTGCCTCTCTGTCTACTTGTGATTTCTCTCTGTCAAAATAAATAAATCTTTAAAAAAAAAAAAAAAGCATAAAGTGTAGAAAGGCAGTGAAGTGGTCCAGTCCATAAAGTGGGAATACAGTGAGCAATGAAGGCCCCAAGACCATGCAGAGAGAGAGAGAGAGAGAGAGAATGGGACAATGAAAGGTGATCAAAGGAATTCTACAATTACTTTTGTAAGAAAATTTTCAAATACATATGAGAGAATAGATTGATGTACCCCCATGTAACCATGACCTGGCTTCAACAATGAACGTACAGTCAATCTAAACTCTCTCCACCTTCCACCCACACTTTTTAAAGTAAATCTTAAGCATCACATTTCATACATAAGTATTTCCATATGTGTTTTTAAAATATAAGACTTCTTGACACCACCTCAATATTATCAACAAAGAAAACCTCCAGCCACTCCTTAAGATCCCTTAATACCAATGTTCATATGGTCTCATAAATACTACTTTTTTGTATAACAGATGTTCAAATCTTAAGTTAACAATTTGACGAATCCTCATGAATGTCTCTATGTAACTAGGACACAAATGAAAAAGCAGAGGATGAAGCAGAAAAGCAGAAAAGCACCTGAGAAACACCACCCCACTCCAGTGACCATCCCACCCAAAGGTAACCACCATCTTGACTTTGAATTTTATAAGTGGAATCATATACTATATACTACGTTTGACTCCACATTGCTCAGGAGAATGCTTTAAAGTATATTTGAGAATGTTTCAAGTGTACCTGATAGGAACATGTATTCTGCTTCTAATGGGCTACTCTGGAAATGTCTTATTAGTCCATTTGGTCTAATGAAGTCTATGGTTCAACTGTTTTTTTTTTTTTATTGTTTTTTTCTGGATGATATATTTGTTGCTAAAAATAAGGTATTGATGTCGCCTACTGTTGTCCATGGTTTCCTTCAGATCTGTTAAGTGTTTGCCTAATATATGCTTACGTGCTCCAGTGTTGGATATGTATACATTTATGACAGTTATCAATTCTTGATGAACTGACGCCTTCATTTTAGGACCTTCTTGCAGCATACAGTTTTTCATCTGGCCATTCAGTCGCTTTATGCCTTTAGGTAAGTTCTATCCATTTACATTAGAGTTATTGATATGTGAAGATTACTAATGCCATCTTAATTGCTTACTGCTTGTCTTGGATTTCCATTGTTGTTTTCTTCCCCCCTGTTTCTGTGTACCTCTGTAAATTGGTCACTGTTTCCACCCCCCGCCCTTCGTGGTATGCTCTGTTTCCCCTTTACCTTATGTGCTTCTGCTCTATTTTTTTGCTTTGTGAATAATGAGTCTTACATAAAACCTAATGTATTTGAAACAAGATCTGTACATTGCACTTGGTTGATATACCCCTTAAGTTGCTTTTCATTTATGTTTCTCCTTTTTTTCTTTTCTAATTTGCCATTTGTTTGTTGAGACTGAGACATCTGTCTTAGAGAATTTTTATGTGCTGCAATTTGCTGATTCCTTCCCTAGTATTGAACATGTTTACATCTATATTTCATGCAAACTGATTTAGAACCAGAGGTTTGACCAGAATCTAGTGTGACTTTATAGCAAGAATATGGAGTTTAAAAGCAGTTCTACTCCACCCCCTCTGTATCAACTGTATCGACGATCCTATTAATGTGTTTTAATCTGGGTAGGCCAGTAGATTCTTGATTTACTGGGAGTTTAGAGATGACGATGAAAATAGAGCTGATGTCTATCTGGGATAGAAAAAATTAAAGATACATCTCAAATTGTAATGGTGTAATAAATAGTAATAGTAATGGTGCATTAGAGTGAAGAGATGATGGGTATGTTATCAATAATGTTCTTTTATGTGTTTGTACTTTATAGGGACAACATTAAAAAACCTAAAAATTGTCATACATAAGAAGTTTCCCTGGCTTGCTTCTCCCTCGCAGCCATATCCCATTGGTAGGGGAGAGAGCATAGGCAGATAGGAGCATTCTGGCCCACCCATCATCTCTCCTTTGTTGTGTTTCTCATGCAAGTTCCTGGTTTTCATTTGGTTTCTTAAGTTGGCTATCTTGTGGGAAGAGGACACAGCATTCTCACCTGCCTGACTGATAAATTTCTAGCATTCTGTGATCTACTAGTCTGTGTTTGGAATGTCTAATTTCTTAGGGTCTGGCATCTTTTGGGTAAATGGAAGGAAGCAATTTTCTGAACCTCTACCACTGAGATTCAGACTCCGCTAAAAATCCCCCGGCTCAGAGGACCAAAGTTTGAAAATGTTCTTCCAAGTCTATCAGCCTCTACCCCCCCACCACCCTGCCCCACATCTTCATTGGATGAAGATGAAAGACCCCATGTTTCCTATCTAGAAACGTGTGCTGGAAGGCATCTAAATAGCAGTAGAACTCTTTTTTTAAATTTTTTATAAACATATATTTTTATCCCCAGGGGTACAGGTCTGTGAATCACCAGGTTTACACACTTCACAGCACTCACCAAAGCACATACCCTCCCCAATGTCCATAATCCCATCACCTTCTCCCAACCCCCCCTCCCCCCAGCAACCCTCAGTTTGTTTTGTGAGATTAAGAGTCACTTATGGTTTGTCTCCCTCCCAATTCCATCTTGTTTCATTGATTCTTCTTCTACCCACTTAAGCCCCCATGTTGCATCACCACTTCCTCATATCAGGGAGATCATATGATAGTTGTCTTTCTCTGCTTGATTTATTTCGCTAAGCATGATACGCTCTAGTTCCATCCATGTTGTCGCAAATGGCAAGATTTCATTTCTTTTGATGGCTGCATAGTATTACATTGTGTATATATACCACATCTTCTTGATCCATTCATCTGTTGATGGACATCTAGGTTCTTTCCATAGTTTGGCTATTGTGGACATTGCTGCTATAAACATTCGGGTGCACGTGCCCCTTTGGATCACTACGTTTGTATCTTTAGGGTAAATACCCAGTAGAGCAATTGCTGGGTCATAGGGCAGTTCTATTTTCAACATTTTGAGGAACCTTCATGCTGAACAGTACAACTCTTAAGCCAGAAACTTTATACAAAAAAAAAAAAAAAAAAAAAAACTACAGACCAGGATCTTTGTTTCTGGAAACATCATAAATAGGTTATGTAAAGTCATGGTACTTATGAAAGTCAGTGGTGACTTACTGATTTAGGTCCTGGTCTAAGTAAAGAAGATTAATAAAATCTTAATTAATAAAATTAACTTTTTGTTCAGAGGTTTTTCTCCTAGGGTGTCATTGGGTAAAGGTATTCTGTAAGAGGAGTCTTTACATAGGACAGTTTAGCAGGTCAAAGTTACAGATATACTGAAATTGATGGGCAAATTATACAAAATTTTGTTTGCATGTATATTTTAGAGAAAATCATAGATTTCTTCAGATTTTTCGATGGGACCCATGATTTAAAAAGATTAACATAACAATTCCAGAAGTTTTTAGGTCCATGATCTATAAAACCACGTTTAGATAGTAGAAGGGTGGTAATCCTGGAAAATGGACAGAATCAATATACCTAAGTTCACTGTGAAGACATTAAGTTTGGAGCTTGTTTGAGAGGCTTGGCATGGAAAGGTAAATTTTGACTTGCCCTGCAAGCTTTACTAATGGGAATTAAATAGGGGAATTCACGCTCACCTGCACGAGCATGGTCTCCAGATTCTTCTTCCAGCTTGCTTCCTAAGTAGTCTGTTGACCCTACTGTCTTAAGTTCCTAATGGACACTTTTGGTTCATCTCTTATTGGAAGTGATCTGCTTTTCTCTTAGAAGAGACTATTTATTACCTCCCTACTACAGGGACCTGTTGAATAAGAAAGAGATAAAGAGTACTCTACCAAAGGTAATGGTTTTGTAATCAAGGTGAATTTTATCATGTAATGGGGAGAAAACAGCTTCTGAACAAGAAAAATAGGATGATGAAGTTTCACTAACCTTTTTGTCTTTGGCCAGCAAGTTTAGATCTGGGTATTAGCAATATTTATTAGTAGTTCACCCTTGAACAACATAGGTTTGAACTATGCTGGTTCACTTATATGTGATTTTATTTTTTTCTTATCCGTGTAATACTGTGAATGTATTTTCTGTTCCTTTGTTTCTGTTCCTTATGATTTTCTTAACATTTTCTTCAGCTTACATTTTTATAAGAGTACAGTATGTTGTACAACATACAAAATGTGTGTTAATTGTTATCACAAAGGCTTGCAGTCAACATTTAGGCTATTAAGTTTTGGGGGAGTATAAAGATAGACACAGATTTTTAGCAATGTAGGGGTTACTGCCTTCAGCCCCATGTTTTTCAAGGTTCATCAGTTTACTGTAGTTTAAAAGGCTATGAAAATTCTGGACACCAGCTATAATCAGATGAAGTCAGGGTCTAAAACAGTATAAAATCACCAGCATCAGACTGACCCAATCCACAAGCATGAGAAAAGGGTATAGCGTTGTGTTCATTTTTAACAAACAAACAAAATTTGGCAACAGCATTAAAATTCAGCTTTGGAAGATGTATCAGTCCTGATAGAGCAATAAACATTGGTAGCTAGAGTAGTCCAGTGTGCCAAAATCTAATCTAGCTCGCCTTTCTCCTTGATACCTGGGTTTTAAATTAAACACTTGAGACCAAATTAACTTTTGTGTGCTAAGATTGGATTTGACTCTAGAGACCATGAGGAGTTATAAGAGCATTCTAATCAGGGAAAATGGAATGATGAAATTTGTGGAGAATGGACTAGAGGGAAGTAACCCAGGAAGTAGGAAGATCCATTGAGGAGATGACTATGTTAGTCCAGACAGCAAACCGTAAGAACTTGAACAAGGGCACAGCTTTTGGGACTAAAGCTACAGGTAAGCCCTATGGAGTTACAAGCAATGGAACTTAGTGGTAAGGCAGAGGATTAGGAGTTTAGTCCAAAAAAACTTGAGTGACAGTGGAAAGGTAGGGCTATTCACTAGGTAATATACATATAGGTAATATAAAGAGAAACCTTTTGGAGACCATGACCCATTCTCCTTTTTTGAAATGACAGGACACTTCCAAGTAAATGTAGCCAGAGTGTGTGGTATGAAAACGAAGAGAAAGTGTATGTAATGATTTGAATGCCCTTTCAGTCCAGGTCTCAACAGCTAGTGCTGGTCTGTGGGCTACTTCTCAGGCTGTGTGAGAGGCTGAGAACCAGTTACTACCTTAATTACCTTTCAGACTAAGAATTGTCCTACTCCAGGGACTTAGAGCAGTAGCTGACCAATAGAAGGGTGAATCACACTCCTCAGGAGGTTGGGTTTTTTCTATTTTTAAATCAGAGATGCCCCGACCTTCTTAATCAGTGTCTCCAGGGAGGGCCTAGGGATCTAGATCACCTAGGAACACCTCAAGAGGTTGTTACTGCTCATGCACTTACCTCGTGAACTGCTCTTTTGCTTACTGCTGTCTGGTTACAATTATTGAATATTATTTGATGTCAACATAGAGTAATTTCCTCTTCCCCACTTGAAATACTTTCATTGTCTTTATCCCACCCACCTATGAGGAATTGTTCTGTTTTTGGAACATTGGCTCTCCCCAAGAAGAAAAGTTGTATGCTTTTTTTTTTTTTTTTTAAAGATTTTATTTATTTATTTGACAGAGAGAGCTCACAAGTAGGCAGAGAGGCAGGCAGAGAGAGAGAGAGGAGGAAGCAGACTCTCTGCTGAGCAGAGAGCCCGACATGGGACTCGATCCCAGGACCCTGAGATCATGACCTGAGCTGAAGGCAGCGGCTTAACCCACTGAGCCACCCAGGCGCCCGAAAAGTTGTATGCTTTTCAGTCTTAATTGTATAATTAGTAATTTGCTAAGTGTTACCAGAAGAAGTCAGAAAGGTGTGTGTTGGAGGGGGGAGGGTGCTCTTCTGGCCAAATCAATGTGCTACTGATTTCTTTCCTGTCCTTCCCAATCTGAGCAGAAGAATATGTAATAAAAGAAGAAACATGGGTGTGATAACTTGAAAACAGGATGAAAAATGGAAAGAGCACCCCTGTTGTATCTCTGTTCAGACATGGTTCCATGAATATCTTTCTGCTACTGTTGATCTTATGTTTTAGGTAGAGGGGTATCTTGTGGTGTTCTAATCCAGCCCTAACACTGGGAGTGGAAACAGAAAGATGACAAAATTGTTTACAAAATGAGCTCCTGCTCTCAGAGACCTCTAACCTTTGACAAATCACAATCCTGGAGGACAAGATAGCAGGTTATGTGATGGGTTTTCTCATGGGTCCAGCTACTCCTGGGTTAAAGTATTCTTGGTAGCTCAATGTACTCTTTAATCTACCTGTGCTCATTAGATTCTCTTCACAAATACTTGAAGCATTTGATCTTGAAACTTTTTTCTACTACGTGGGAAGTAATTAGTTGGGAGAAGACTGAAAACCTGAGCTAATCTAGGACTCCCTCCAGACTGTCAATAGCATCTTAAAAAGCATTCATAGCCAAGGATGTATGTGGAATACACAACTAATCCTTTTGCAGACCTTCTCAAACATGAACCCAGCATTCTTTACTTCTCTCTGGGAACAGCAGATAGTCCCTGGGTTCTCTTACCAGGAGCAGAGGAAACAGTCCCAGTTTGGACAGCTATTTCTTGATTATCTTTCTTCAGTAGGGTTTTATTTTTCTCGTTCTGAAGCCTCGTAATTGGTGAAGCAGCTGGAAGATCACTGACGGATAGCGTCTGGCTGTCTGAAGGAACACTACTGCAGCTGGGAAGGAAGGTTAAGGAGGAAATGACCAACTGAACTCCATCATCAGTCAAAGCGACTGATGATAGCGGAAATGCTGCAGATTTCTTCCTTTCCTGGGACAAAGAATGGCTCTGGATGTGAAAGGGAATTTTATTCACTACAACCTGATGCCCCATAGGCCCTAGCTTCTCTCCCGCATATACCTTTACAAAAAGAAGTTCTCTACCAGTGTTCAGGATCTAAATTGAATTGCATATCACTCTAAGATGCTGTATGAGGAACACTATAACATAAGTGAATTTGGGATCATTCACTGTGCTGTTTTTAAAAGAAGAAGGCTAGAGTGAGCTACTGTTCTTAACTTTGAAACTCTGAACAGGCATCTAATAATGAGGTTGAACCATTCTGAGGCAAAAAGAACAGTGATTTCAGAGCACAGGCTCTGTAACCACACTTCCTGGCTTCTAATCCTGCCTTCATTACTTACTACCTCTGGCCCTCAGAAAGTTAGTCAACAGCTTTTCATTCTTGCTTCCTTACCAATAAAATAGGCATGATAAGCACAAGTCCTATAGAACAGTTGTGAGCACCATATAAATTTAGTGGAAGATATGTAACTGGCACATAGTGAATACTCGATAAAATTTAGCTTTTGTTAGAATTCAGTCAAAAAGAGGGGTAGTGGTCATTAATCAGGAAATGAGACCAAATGATTCTCACATGAGTGCTTAGGTTTACTGGAACCCCAAATATAAGTGAGAGGACATAAAATGTTCCACAGATTGCTCCAGTTAGGCTTCTCCGTCTTCAGAAATCAAGTCTAAAGGGTCCTTGGAAGTCCTCTATTCCACTGTCCTTTTAGAGATAAGGCAACTAGATTTCAGAGAGGTTAAATGGTTTGGGTCAAATGACAGCACTAGTACCCAAGCATCCCTTGGAGGAGACAACTTAAAAGAAGGCAAGGTAGGATTATGAGGGCAACAGTCCTCACCCCTCACCCAGCCTACCTCTTCAGTACACCAGTGAAGAATAAAAAGCCAGTAGACCCAGAATGAGAAATTCAGCCAAAGAGAAAGAGCAGCCAAGACATGGATGAAACCCAATTAGAACCCAAGAGTTTTGTGGAATCGAGCTTGTTGATTCCATGAACACTTAGTTGCCATCCAGTATCCACACTGTGTCTTGGTGAGAAATTTCTGGGTCCCTTTTATGTGCAGGAACACGTGTGCCTCACCTACCCCCTGTTTTGTTTTATGTCCTAAAATAAGATGCACAGCAGTGGTCCCAGCGGAAAGGCCTGTCCTCCTACAACATTTTGGCAGTGTGGCATCATGGGAAAACATAGGATGTAGAGTCTCCAGATAGGGGTCTTGATTCTGCTACTTGCTGTGTCATCTTGACATAAACCTCTTATAATCTGATTTTCTTCATTTAAGAGTTAGGGACAGTGTTAGAAGGGTTCTCAAAGGAGGATACAGGGTTTGGATAAGATGATCCGAGAACTCATTTCAAGGAACTCTACCAGTTAGTCCTGTTCTTTGTTCCCTCAGTTTTCTTCCAGAATCTTATGATGAATAACAGCTGGTCTAATGTTATTTGTTTTCTCTTCTCCTGTTCCAGATATCCAAGGGATTCTTCTTCCCATTTTGCCTCGGTGCTTTTCTAATGTTTTTCTTGTTACTATGGTCTAATCATTAAAGTCTTTGTCTTCTAGCTTTTCCCTGTTTGCTCTGCGGGCTATGCACAGTTCTGGTGCTCCTCTCATTGGGATATTGGGACACTAAGCAACAGAAAACACCTATGAACTTGAGGAAGGAGAATCCTTAAAAGATTCCAAAAGTTCTCAGTGCCACCTGGGGTCACTTACAATTCTGAATATTGAGGGCAACTGTTCTAAGAGCACAAGGAACACTGGACTGAGCTATGAAAAAGAAGAACCAAAGGCTCTCCTATGTCTTCAGAATTTTCTAACAGTCTTGGGATGTGATCTTCAGGACAGATGGCATACCCCAGTTTGGTAATAAGGAAACAAACGTTTCACAGACGATGTGGTACAGGTCATTTGCCCAGAATAGATGAAGTTCATAAGTAGAACTGGAACTTGCAAACCGCTTTTCTAACTCCAGAGTTCCTTCTGCATTATTTTCTTCTTGGTGACTTCCCCTTGGTCAATCAGAACCTTTGCAGGTTCTGGGCTATACAGAGTAAGGCATTGGTCTGAATGAAGCTATAAACTGATTGACTATCCATAACTCAGAATCTGCGCTGTATGTAACTCAATAAGTTGTCACTGTTACCGTTAAGTGTTCTGCATATGAAGAAATGCTCACTTCCTAGGAAAACTCAAGTGATCTAGTTGCAAAGGAACATTTACTTAACTCTAAAGCAACACTAAAATATCATGGTTCTTAAATGTGCTATCCAGGCCAGGCTGTCTACATCAATTGGGAACTTGTTAGACATGTGAATCCTCGGGCCACACCCCAGAGCTGCCTAATGGGAAGCTCAGGGTAGGGCCCCGTAGTTTGTTTCCACGAGGCTTCAGGTGTACACAAGTTTGAGAATTCCTTCCATAGTCTGAAAGAAAACTTGGCATTCTGTAACTAAAGGAATGGTGCCCTAGTGCTTCTACCCCAGGATTTGGATATGAATATGTATCCACTGAATGCCAAGCCCCGTGACAAGCAAATGATGAGGAAGGAAAAGAGGAATTTGGTGTGCGTATTCATCTGCTACTATATATAAAAGTTGAAGACAAATACCTATATTGAAGGAGATTTTTCCAGTTTTAGCTTACTGGTTAAATGGCTAAAGGCCTTTCTCCTCTATTAAAGTCTTCTTCACTTAAAACCTTGAAACAATCTCTGGATCATGCCTGAAATCCACAAAGCAAATTCCAGATCATGATGACCTAAGTTGTCGTCTTCCTCTTCAGGGAGGGAAGCTGTTTCACAGGGTGTAATTAGCTGTAATTTAGCGACCTGGGATTTGCTGAACACCCCCCACACGGACCGACTCCTTACTTCACAGCATAAACTGGGTTGAATTGTCTGAAAATACTAGAAAAGTTATTTGAGAGAGCGCTGCCAAACCTATGACTACAAGGCCATCTATCTTTGTTCCATTGACTTGCCCTGAGTAGCAGCTTAGAAGTACCTTTACATGGGTCTCACTTGTTTTATCTTGAAAGATTCCATCTTTAAGAGTGCTTAAAAGACTCACTTAGCATTAGTAGTCTCCTTTCTGAAAAGGTTAAAAACATCCTTAACCCTAGTCAGTTTCATGTTTTCATTTTTATTTTCTTTACTCCTCTGTAACTTGGATTGCAAAAATGTGAGTTATTCATTACTACATATTAAAGTGAATGAATTAGCAACTGTGCATTGCTGGTACCTAAAATACAAATCTCATTCATTAAATGTGCAAATGATTTTTAAATAAGGAGCAATATTTGAATTATAGCTACTTAATAGCTTCACTTCCAGGAAAAACGGTCTTTGATTCTAGGCTGCCCAAGATGTGATGCATTCACTATTTCAGAAGCTAGGCTAAGTGTGTAGTCCAGACCATAAATGGGTGTGAATTCATTGTGATTTTTTTATATAATTATGTTCTCATTAAGTTCCATTAGAGCAAGGATATTACCAATTTTAATATCAGCAAATATGACAATTAATGTGTGCACATCCCCAAAACCTATGTTTCCTGCCTCAGAACTTAAGCTGGGAACCAAAACAGAGATAAAGAGAAAGAAAAATAAGCTGTATGCAAATGAGCACCTGGGTGTGTGTGTGTGTGTGTGTGTGTGTGTGTGCGCGCGCGCGTGTGCTTGGGATGAGGCTAGTTATCCAAACTGTGCCACAATCTAGGCAGGTTGAAAGAATGCTGTACTTGGATACAACTTTAGGTTCAAGTTCCAGTTCTTCTTCCACTTCTAGCCATGTAACTTTGGGCAACTTCCTTGATATTTTAGAATTCTGAGTGTCAATGAAGAGTACTAACTTCCTTAGAATAATTAGGAGAAACATGTTATCTGTCTTTCCAAGGAAACATTAAAAGTAAAACTTACCTAGGATCTCTCATCGTGTGCCCTATACCATAGGAAACAAATAGAGGGTTGCTGGAGAGGGTGTGGGTGGGCGGAGGGGTAATCAGGTGACAAGCATTAAGGAGGGTACTGAGTGTTATACGCTACTGATAAATGACTGAACACCACTTCTGAAACTAATGATGTATCCTAAGTTTGTTAATTGAATTTAAATAAAAAAATAAATCTGCACCCTAGGTTCCTATAATTAGAGGGACCATCAGGAGGCTTGGATGCAGAAGAGGCACATGAGGAGGTGCCTGAGCCCAGAGAGATCTATCATTTGGCAAGTGTGGAGGCATCTGTTCTGGGGATCCTGGCGTCCAGCACCAAGCATGGTTAGCATGTAGTGGCAGGTAGCATTAGGAGTGGGGTTTTACTATAATTATCCTACAATAGATAGAAAGATAGAGATATAGATCTATAGAGATAGATCTATAGATCTACAGAGATCTAGATATCTACAGAAATATAGATATGTATAGAGATAAACATATATATATCTTACTATATATATAGTTATATATATAGTTGGATGTTCCTAGATATAGATATGTAGATATCTATATAGATATATAGATATCTACAGAAATAGATATAGAGATGTATAGAGATAAACGTATATATATATAGAGAGAGAGAGAGAGAGAGTTGGATGTTCCTTCTGGCTGTGTGTTTCCTTGTCAAATGATACCTATACCTGTTCTTCAGGCTCTCTTAAGTACACTGAGGTACCTAACATCCTTTGATAAATTCTGTTGCGCATAAGCCAGCCAGTGTGAATTGTGTTGTTAACAACTGAAAATCTTGACTGATAAGAGGGTAATCGTTTAAAAAAAAAAAAAAAAAAGTAACCGTGTAGTCTTTTCGTCCTGTGAGTCTTACGCAGCTTCTCTCTGTACTACATAGTGCTTCCCTGGCTCACAGAATTATAAAACTGAGCCAGAAGAAATCTTCAAAAACCATTCAGTAACCATCTCCTCACCTGCCATTTCACAGGTATGGGATTGTAAGTAAAGGTGACATGACTTGAGTGGTGGGTCTGGATTCGGAGTCCAAACACAGGTCTCTCTCGTCTCAGTCTGGTGTTCATTCCAGCGCTCAGTCGCTAGGCAACAGTCTCTACCAGACATAGGCTAAGCTACAAAGCAAAGGATAGATGCTGGATAACCCAATATAAGTACATTAAGGAGTCTTTGGAATGTTTTAAGTAAACCATCCTAAAGACTATAAATTGTCTTGGTCCAGTAATATCCCAACTTCAATATTTTAATAAGCACTTTAAAAGTACATTTTACCCCAGAGCTCTCAAAATGTTGAATCAGAAACCTGCCCCTTCAACAATGGCAAGTGACAGCTTATAAAATTGGAGCAACCTGCAATCATCTCTGAAATTACTCCTAGTTTTCCAAATTAAACTCTGCAGTGCATTCATACTATGTGCAAAGGATATAGTGTGATTGATTGACAAATTTATGTGGCAAATCTTAATTGCAGGTTCATTCCAAGTTAACGGCTAATCTACTTAACTACTTAGTAATTTGCATCGTACATGCCTCACTATTCTCCTATTTATACTTAATAAAACTTGATGAATTTCTTCATTCTCGTTGTTAAAAATTATGGAAGTAGAAAAAGCAAAAACACTAAATCCATCCTGCTGCATAATCTCGTTTCTCAAACTGGTGTGGATCTTTCCTGACAACCTATACTCTCTAACGATCTGGCTATCCATTTAATGGTGGGAGTTGTCTCCTCTTGGCGCTTCTCTAAAGGTTCCTTTCCTGTCCTCACTGAGCCCTACTTTTCTACTTGCACCAGCTCTGAAAATTGATACTGCAGTTGGTCCTGGCCCTCTATTCGCAGGCCTCCCACATACCGTCTGGGACGGAGGACCTACACTTCCCTTTGCCTGAGGTGGTTATTGCCATTGTGATGGTAGGAGTAAGGCAGGGAAGACCACGCTTCTCTGCCCAATTCTAGCCTCTAATTCCCCATTCTACAAGTGTCACAAGGGTGTCCTATGTGACAGAGTTTTGGAAAGTTTGGGGGCAGTTCAGAGATTACATTATAGGAAGAAAAGACCCTTGAAACTCTATTCTGGGGATATCTGGGTGGCACAGTTAAGTGCCGGACTCTTGGTGTTGCTCAGGTTGAGATCTCAGGGTCATGAGAAAGAGCCTCGTGCCGGGTTCCCAGCTCAGTGCAGAGTCTGCTTAAGATACTCTCTCTCAAACCACCTTCATATGCATCCTCTCTCTGAAAGTAGAACAAAACAAAATAAACCTCTTCTAAACGTAGTTTCTCCCAGAGTCTGAGAAGATGTGAATTTTGTAACAGGGTCATCTCCCAGTGTTGCGTTCTTGATTCTTCTTCTCCCCCTCCCAGTCTCTCAGTGTTCCAGGGTCAAATAATCTTAAGAATAGTAGTTTAAATTTTACTACATTGCGATCATTGGCAGAACCCTTCCTCCTCCCCCTAGTAGTTGTTTCCCAGATCAGTATTGGGCAGCCTTTCTTCACCTTATAGCTACATCCTCAGAACACATGCCTGTCAAAAATGTCCGTGACAGGGAGGACAGAGACAGCAGAGGGACACACAGGTTCTTAACCTGCCTTTGACCAGAGGGACTGCTTTTACATTCTGTCACATTTCATTGGCCCCTACTGGCCACATGTCCCCAATCTAACTCTAATGGTAAGGGAGCCCAAGAATTGTAGTCTGTGTTTTGGTGGAGGGTGGCGGGGGAAGGAAGTAGTATAGCAAATTCTGCCATACTTATTAAAAAGGAAACAAGCAACATGATCCACAAATACTTTTGCCCACATACACCTTCTTACATTATTATACACAGGGTTCTCATTTCTGTCAATTTTCTATTTCCAGATTATGCCCAAGGTCCTAGCAGCATGTTTGTTTTGCCTTTTTAAAGTAGTCTCTATGAAGGACAGAAATTCCTCCTGCCCCTTTTTTGTCCCACTGCTGAACCTTCAGAGTCTAGAATTGTGCTTAGCAAGTAGCAGGATTCCAAGAAACACTTATTCTTGAGTGCCTAAAGCAAGTCCCATTAAAATACTCTTAATAAAATAATTTAATAAATTTAATAAGTACTTAATAAAATAAAAATGAAAGAAGCCCATAAAATAGCCATTTCTGGAATGCAAAAAAAAAAAAAAAAAACCCAACTTTTCAAAAATCTTGTTAAACCTAACTGGGCAATTTTATAAAATTGCTAATACTATTATTTTTAATCCACAAAACTTAGAATTTTGTTTCAACCCTTTACGTGATATTTATATAGATATGTTACATGAACAATGTTGTAGAAGATACAAACTGAGGGGCACCTGGGTGGCTCAGTGGGTTAAGCCTCTGCCTTCAGCTCAGGTCATGATCTCAGGGTCCTGGGATCGAGCCCCACTTCAGGCTCTCTGCTCAGCGGGGAGCCTGCTTCCCCTCCTCTCTCTGCCTGCCTCTCTGTCAATTAAATAAAATCTTTAAAAAAAAAAAAGTTACAAACTGAGGGTTTCTAGGGGGTGGGGTGTATAGAGAGGGTGGTGGGTTATGGACATTGGGGAGGGTATGTGCTATGGTAAGTGCTGTGAAGTGTGTAAGCCTGATGATTCACAGACCTGTACCCCTGGGGTAAATAATACATCATATGTTAATAAAAATTTTAAAAAAGAGTCACTGGATTAAAATAAAATAGTTGAACATGAAAAAAGAAACTTATTTCATGACAGTACATGTCCTGTGCATCATTCTGTTTATATGTCAATCACCTTATCTTCTGAAGGCAACATTATATTTGAATAAATAATGGATTATTTATATAATGTTTCTATGGAAGGCCAGTTAAATGGTTTACAATTTTTAACTATTATAAATTTCATATAATAACAAATCTTTGTGTGTGTATGCCTGAAAGAACATCTATCACTTACTTGAAATTTTTGTTTATTTTAGGAATAAATTTCTTTTTTTTTTCCAAGTCTTCAAAACTTATATATGTTTTTATTTCATTTTTTAAAAATTTTTTTATTTTTTAAACTTCTTTTCAGTGTTCCAGAATAAATTTCTGGAGATAGAATTGCCAGGTCAAAGTGACTTAACATTTTATCTTTATTTCTTTTTAAGATTTTATTTATTTATTTGACAGAAATCACAAGTAGGCAGAGAGAGAGAGGCGCGGGGTGGGGGGTGTGGAGCAGGCCCTCCACTGAGCAGAGAGCCCTATGTGGGGCTCCATCCCAGGACCCTGAGATCATGACCTGAGCCGAAGGCAGAGGCTTTAACTCACTGAGCCACCCAGGCGCCCCAGACTTAAGATTTTAAATTTTGACTGGCATCGCAAAATTATTCTCCAAAGAGTTTATGACAGTGTAAGTCTCAACAGCAATATTTGAGAGTATGTACATCAATCTTATTAAATGTCAGCAGTCATAATTATAAAACATCCTATTGTTTGCCTCCCCATTTCTTGATTATTAATGCAGTTGAGCGTGTGTTGAAATATTCATTACTTTGTTTATACTCTGCTTCTATGCAACGTATCTATACATCTTCTGGAAATCCATTTTAATAAACCAACCCTATCAGAGCAAAGGTTTGAGAGGGGACAGATGAATTTGGATTAATCCATTGAACCCACTTGACAAGAAAGTTTTCTTGGCTCAACCAAACATACTGGCCTGCTTCCTTCCCTCTACTCTTTGCATGTCCTCATTGACCTGAAATGATGCCAACAAACTGGAAATTTGAGGCTTGTATACTCCTAGTAGGATATATTTGAGCAGAAAAATCTCTAGAGGTTCCAGATGGTGCCAAGAGTTATAGTCAAGGCAAGTGAACCCAGCAAGAAGCATTATAAATCAGCTACAGAGTTTTCATGTCCTGGAAGAACATTTTGAACATAACTTCAAACTGTTAGGTCCAGGACATATTTAAGAGTCTGACTACAGTTGGAAGAGACCAGTAGAAGGCAGCTAGGTCTGTAAAATTTGGCAGTATTGCCTGTGTGGTCCTCCTGAATCTGCCATTGACAATGGCATGGCATTCTCTCATAGAGAAGCTTAGTAATTTAAAAACTTGGGCTCTAGGGACAGATTCTCTGAGTTTAAAATCTGGCTCTCTTGTTGATGAGCTGTTCATGTTCTGGAAATGTGACCTCCACTCTTGGTGTCTTTTTTCAACTGTAAGATGAAGATAATAGCACTCAGAGTCATTGTAGGAATTAAAAGTGATCCTACTTTAGAGCACTGAGAGCAGTACTTGATGCACTGAAGTCAGTCAATGTTACTACTTTACTTAATGGTGTCATAAATTGCTTGGATTTTTACCACCATGCAGAAGCAAAATAACTGTGTGTCATTTACACACTGATGCACCAATTAAACTCCCCTAATGAGCACTAATCATCTAAATGGTAAAAGCAAGAATATTTGAGCAAGCATCAGATATTGACAGGTGGGTGCTATTATTCCCCAAACAATATCTATATACACATTCTCCCCTCTGCTCCCTCCTCTGTTTACCCCTTATCACGTTCCTAAACTAAAGTTTTGCTGATTTGCCATCTTGCTGCTCACCTTCCTTCCCTTTCCTACTCTTTACAACTTGGTAAATAGATTGGTATGTGGAAGGCCAGGGGAAAAAATGTCTTAGGAGAAAACGTACACTAAAATTTCCTCCTGCTAGCCTGAGCCTTTTTAGGGAAGCCTTTTAGGGAAGCCTTTTTAGGGAGCCTTCCCTAAATATGTACTATATTTATTTGACACTCACTTATTAATTGCCTACCCCATGTACCAAGTCCAATGCTGGGGTACCTAGGAGGAACAGGAATTTATTCCCTGCTTTCAGAGGAGCTCACAATTTGGTGAAAGAGAGAAATAAGGCCAGTAATAATATGAAAATTTCCAACAAGGGGGAACTGGGGTAGGGGAAGTGGGGCTGAGTCTTGTTCTTTGAGGGGAGCACCTGTTAGTCTATATATTGATTGTGGTCCTGCTTAGGCTTGAAAATGGAATATTAAGTCTAACAGAGAAGTTGTTAAAATATATTGTCACTTCTTTCCTGAGATACCAGATAATCACAGTAGAAAATTTAGAGGGGGGAAAAGGTCATTAATCTCATTCCAAAGATAACCCCAGATCACACCTTGATGAACTACTCAGTTTTTAATGTATGTGTTGAAAATTTTAAAAATTACTTTTAAATTCCTTATTTAAAGAATGGAAGGGCTTATTTTAGGGGCAACACAATATATGTGTTCTTTCTTTTTCATCTAAATTTTCCCCTAACAAAATACCCTGATTTTTTACTATGCCATTTAAGATTATGATTCTACTGGCTGTACAAAAGTCTGCTGAAAATATAAACTATAGTTTGTGTAATAATCCCTAGAAATTTCATTGTCACCATTATGTCACATCAAAAACACCCTTTGTTTCTTTGATTATTTAACACTCTATTTCTTTAGGCTAAATTCTTCAAAGTGGAATTGCTGAGTCTAAAGTTCATCCATTTTAAAGTCAAAACTTGATTTATTATTAGAAAAACTACCTTTTTATTGTGGCAAGATCTATATAGGAAATTTACTATTTTACCTATTTTTAAGTGTATAGTTCAGTGGCATTAAATATATACATAGTTATGCCATCAGCACTGTCTGTTGCTATCTCTATCTGGTAACCATCAGTTCTCTATAATTAAGAATCTGTTTCTTGCTTCGTGTCTTTCGTTTTTTCCCTTTAATTTTGTTTCTTAAATTCCACATAGGAATGAAATCATATGATACTTGTCTTTATCTGACTTTAGCATTATACACTCTGACTCCATCTGTGTCACTGAAAATGGTAAGATTTCATTTTTTGCAGCTGAGTAATATCCCATTGTATACATATTCCACTTCTTTACCCATTCTTCGGTGGACACTTGCACTGCTTCCATATCTTGGCTTCTGCCATTTTTAACTGTATTGTGTTTTGGTGTAGAATTGTATCAGTTCTTTATGTATTTTGGATACTAACCCTTCATTGGAATTCTCATTAGCAAATATCTTCTCCCATTCAGTAGATGGTCTTTAGTTTTGTTGATTTTTCCCCTTGCTCTGCAGAAGCTTTTGATTTTGATGTGGTCCCAATGTTTATTTTTGCTTTTGTTTCCCTTGCTTCAGAAGACCTCTCTAGAAAAGAGTTGCGATGGCTGATGTCAAAGAAATTACTGCCTGTGCTCTCTTCTGTAATTTTATAGTTTCAGATCTCACATTTAGGTCCTGAATCTATACTGAGTTCATTCTTGTATACGGTGTAAATCCAGCTTCATTCTTTTGCTGTCCAGTTCTTGCAAGACCGTTTGTTGAAGAGGCTTTTCTCATTGTATGTTCCTTCTTCCTTTGTCAAAAATTAATTGACCTTATAAATACAGGTTTATTTCTGGGCTTTCTATTCTTTTCCATTGATTGATGTGCTTCTTTTTGTGCCAGTACCGTACTGTTTTGATTACCACAGCTTTATAGTAGGACTTGAAATCTGGAATGGTGATAAATCTAGGTTTGTTTTTCCGTTTACGGATTTCTTTGGCTATTTGAGGTCTTCTGTGGTTCCATACAAATTTTTGGATTGTCTTTTTGAGTTCTATGAGAAACGTTGGAATCTAGTGGGAATCGTACTAGGTGTGTAGATTGCTTGGGTAATATGGACATTTTAACAATATTTTTTCATCTGTGAGCATGGGATCTCTTTCTACTGTTTGTATTGTCTTCAATATCTTTCATCAGTATCTTATAGCTTTCAGAGTACAGGTCTTTCACCTCTTCAGTTAAATTTATTACTAAGTATATTATTTTTGGTACGATTATAAATGGAATTGCTTTCTTAATTTCTTTCTTTTGCTTCATTATTAGTATATAACAAAGAAATAGATTTCTGTACATTGATTTTTGTATCCCATGATCTTAATGAATTCATTTATCAGTTCTGGTAGTTTTTTGGTGGACTCTTCTGAGTTTTCTATCTGTAGCGTCCTGTCATCGGCATATAGTGAAAATTTTACTCCTTCCTTACCAATTTGGATGCCTTTTACTCCTTTCTCTTGTCTGATGGCTGTGGCTATGCCTTCCAGTACTATGTTGAATAGAAGCAGTGACGGTGGACATCCCTATCTTGTTCCTGACCTTAGCAGAGATATTCTATTTTTTTACCATTGAGTATGGTGTTAACTGTGGGTTTTTCATATTTGACCTTTATTATGTTGAGGTGTTTTCTTTTTTTTTTTTTTTTAAATCATGAATGGATGTTGTACTTTATCAAATGGTTTTTCTCTATCTATTGAAATGGTCATATGGTTCTTATTCTTTCCCTTATTTATGTATCACACTTATAGATTGACTTGCAAACATTGAACCATCCTTGTATCCCAGGGATAAGTCCCACTTGACTTCGGTAAATTACTTTTTTTTAATGTATTGCTGGATTCAGTTTGCTAATATTTTGAGAATTTTTAAATTTTATTTTATTTATTTATTTGACAGAGATCATGAGTAAGCAGAGAGGCAGGCAGAGAGAGAGGAGAAAGCAGGCTCCCTGCAGAGCAGAGAGCCCGATGCAGGGCGGGATCCCAGCCATCTTGCTATGACTGAGAACTTTGTTGTGATTCTGGTTTGGTATCCAAGTCTTTTTCTTTTCTGTGTCAGAGATTGTAACAAAAAATAGCTACCCCCCAAAGCCTTGACAAGTGTGCTCAGAGGTGGCATACTCTATTGAACTGAGAGCTAAAACCGAACTTATTTCCAAAGCACTACTGACAGCAGAGTTCCAAACAAACTATCTTGGTTAGTTTGTAAGCCTACAAAGGTTTTGCAAATGTGTACATGAACCAAATAAATACTACTCGATTGTTTAAAAATAGAATTCTGGGACATCCATTATATATCATTTTAAAATATACTTAGCTTCTAAATGCTTAACAGCTTGAAAGGTCAGCAGGTTTGAAAACTGATGTTCTTCATCCCAGGGCAGGCAAAGCAAAATGTGTTTTAGTAACTTTTTCTTTCTGTCAAGTCCTCCCCTAGTCATATACCTTAAATTATATTCTATTACCTGGGAGATGGAAGTGTTAATTTCAAGGGCATAACAACAATGCAGTTAAAATTGTAAATGATGCCAACTTCTGCTAATATTTAGAACTCTTGAAAGGATGTGATACAATAGATGGAAGTGATGGGTGAAGAAAATGTCAGCCTTTCATTCAGTGAGTTAGTGGCCTTGTAATAGGTTGAATTAATAATAGCCAAGAGTAGCTAACACAACAAAGGTGTACCCTGGCACATTTGGAACTAACAACTCAGACTGGTATTTTAAGTGGGAGACTATATAAAAACCAAGTCAGATGTTGAGAAATCACCAAAAAAAAATTACATACTCTTATCTATGTATTCATGTATTGAGTATGTGAAGTTAGGGAACTTGTAACTAACTTGTCCTTTGTGTTGCATGGAGAACTTGTTTTATGTGGAGCATTAGAGCATTGTCCTATGTCAAAGGGGAATAGTCTCTGCCTTCAAATTCATCTGCAAGTAGAGAAATAAGTTCTGGATTGATGAAAAACCTCCATTTGAGATACACACAGAGTTGTCTTTGGACTTGAGTCCATATAAATGATGGGAAGATTTTCTTTAGGGTTATGTTAGAACTTTAGATTTCAAGGTACCCAGCCTGTACTTGCTTAGGTAGAAAACATTTGGCAACTTCTAAAACTGAAAAAGCAGGGGTGGAACTGACTTTGATTTATAATCTCTCTCTCTCTCTCATCTTTTGTGTGTGTGTGTGTGTGTGTGCGTTTGTGTGTGGTAAAATATACATAACATAAATTTTATCATTTTAAGCCTTCAATTCAGTGGCATTAAATTTGTAAACATTGTTCAACCATTACAACTAACCACTTCCAACTCTTTTTCCTCATCTTAAACAGAAAACCTGTACCCATTAACAAGTGCCCATTCCTCCCTTCCCCCATCCATGGTAATCACTATTCAACTTCCTATCTCTATAAACTTACCTATTCCGGGTACCTCATACAGGCAGAACCATAAAATATTTATTCTTTTGGGTCTGGCTTAAAAACCACAAGATTTTTGAGGTTCTTCCATGTTGTAGCATGTATCAGAGCTTCATTCCTTTTAAGGCTGAATAATAATCCATTATAGGTATACACATTGTGTTTATCCATTCATCTCTTGGTGGACTTTGGGTGTTTCCATCTTTTGGCTGACATGACTAATGATACTGTGAACACTGGTGTACTGGGAACATTGGTGTACATGTATCTGAGTCCCTATTTTGACCTCTTTTGAGTATATACAGAGGATTAGAATTGCTAGATCATATGGTAATTCTGTTTAACTTCTTGAGGACTTCCTTTTCTTTCATGTTTGCTTCATGCCTCAGAATAACCTCTCTACAGGGACCAGCAAGTCATGACTTCCAGCAGCTCTAGGATTACACTCACAGTGTTGGGACCAGAGAGGAGAGAGCTACCTCCCCCTAACTCAAGGTCCAAAAACCTAGGAAGGAAACCTACTCATTTAACTTGGCTTTTACGTCCTTTCTGAAACACTCACTATTGAAGGACAGAGGCGGAGTGTATAGGTAGATTATTGGACACTGCAATGATAGACTAAGTAGAGTCTAGTTCCCACCCCTTCTCTGGGGAAGTAGAATCATGAAAGAAAATGACAGTTTGCCTCTGGGGCATGTGTCTAAATCTGTGCAGAGAGAAGTACAGTACCTAAAAACAACAGGAAGAGGGGCTGTCCTGACATGGAAACTGGAGAAGCCTTTGTGAGCTAAGGGGTCCCAAAACTGCAAACGTCAAAATAGTTGTATTTTGTTACTATGCTTTGTGGTTAACATAGTCAAGATAGGTACACACACACACACACACACACACACACACACGAACCTGTAGGAGACAATTTAGAGTATTTCATATAACAATACATAGGAAATATCTCTGAACACCTGTTTAATACATGTAACAGCGTTTGTTCAGGGGAAAATCCTGTGAATATCACTTCATATAGATAAATAGCTGAGGGTTGAATTTTTAAAAATTTATGCTTCCAGTATGCACTTACTTTTCATCTTTTTGTGCCATCAATGACACATTTCTAAACTACATTAGAGCAGCAGAGAATAAAAGCTGCTTACCTTTAATCTACTTGTTTGATTTCTGCTCTTAGTTGTGCCTTGGATTCAAATTATATCAAATGGATGGAAAATGCCTGCAAATACCCATAGAATTTCATTACTAGCAATTTCTTAACTGCTACTGGGTTTGGAACACAAAGATAAGAGTTGCTGTATGACTTATTCAGTTCCATTAAATCAAATTAGTAAACTATTGATCAAGATTCATGATGTTTCTTATGCTTTTAAAACTTGTGTTTTTTATATTTATACATCCAGCAACAGAGCTTTCTTTAAGTATATAATACAAGTCCAAGGATATACCTTTTTCTTATTCTCCAGTGTTACATCCTAAATAATTACTATTTCTTCTCATAGTTATACTATTGTATTATTTCCTGTTCATTTTTTTATTCATTCTGCATCCTGCATTTGCCATTTTAAGCATTACTTAGTTTTATGCTATCATTCCATCACGATCCATTTCCCGTCTTTTATTCCTCTCAGAGGTCATTCCCTCTGTATATTTTCCCCACATAATTAAGAAGCCTAATATTCAAAAGAATGTCTTGATCATACGCATTCATTGTTATCCTTGATTACTACTTTTTCATAAAGGAAAGAGTAAGTTAATGTGGTTGAGAGAAGGAAAGTAAAGAGACCCAAATTGAACATGACCATTCATTTCCTCATAAAAACAATATTTAATATAGCTATAAATTGGCTTATGGAATTAAATTAACATTTTATACATTATGGTGTCTCTCTTTCTTCCTCCAGCTCTAATTCTCTCTTTCCCTCCCCACTATCTTCCTTCCCGCCTCTCATCCTAAATCTGCTGGAAAAGAGAATCTATCTTTGGAAGATGATTATCTAAAACTCTTTAATTTAAACAAAGCAGATACTGAAGGAAGGATTGATTGAGTCTGTCTTTTCTCCTTGGAGTTTTGTCTGAAAAGGGGATGTGTTTTTGTTGCCCCAGATTTGGCTAGCAAACCACATACTGCTACCACCAGACTAACCCATCAATTTTCTGGTAGAATAGGGAAAGCAGTTTTTGGAGAAAGGTACACGGGAAAAATGAAGCATTGTAAAGCAAGGGGGCATCTAAAGGAAGGAGAAAGATTTTTAGAACTTTTGAGCACTTTCACTATCTGTCTCAGCATCAAGAAGATTCAGACTACTTTTCAGTTATCAACTGAGTGTTAATAACTAATTCTTACTGCTTCTCTTTCCCTCTCTTGTTCGCATTAGCTACTTTTTTCCTCCTTTGGCAAACCTCGCTGAATCTATCGATTTTCTTCTCACCAACTAATTAAAACAATTTTGAAATGTTTGTTCCAAGTTGGCATCTGACCCCTATTTTTCAATCACAACAATACTGATCATCACCCTTTTCCAATCCAGAAGCTCCTATTAGGCTTTCTTTCTAAGGGCTTTGCCTCTCCTGAACTGAAGTCAGACCAGCTTCTTGTCATACAGTGCATTGAAAGTGCCCATCATCTAAGGCCCATCCTATCAGGGAAGATCTCTTTTGCAAAGCTGGGAAAATAATTGTCGAAATGTCAGTTCTTCACGCACTGAGTGGAAGCTCTGGACTTCAGACTTCTCTTGAAAATTTAATACAAGACCTTTAACATTTTTAATGGATTCCATTTCCTACTCTTTTCATTAGTTCTGTCTCTTTCCTTTAAAGCTTCTCATTTTTCAAGATAAAGATCTAAAGCCAGACACATCACGCTAATAAGATTCTGGCCAGTGTAGAAATAACGAGAAGGTTTCCACAACACTTAAGTGCTTATCTTTTACTGTATTTGGTCATGAATGCTTTCTAAAACATTACAGGAAACCCAGATTTGTGAATTCCAGTACTCCCGGTTATAGGATTCCTTCTGGACTCCCCAGACATCCACGTCTAGGGAAGCTGTTGACCACAAGGCAAACTTTCCCCACCACCCTTCTTTGGCCAGTTTGACAGTGAACTTAAATTGTAAGGCATCCACGGGCTTGGAAGGGTGATGAACAGGACTGGCCTCATTTTAAAACCTGGTGAAAATGGAAATGCAGTGTCCCTTGTTAAAAAATTGAGAAATTCAAGATGGTGACACCAGAGTATTGAGCTAAGCAGGGGTTCCTTCTAAACACAGGTGACTGAATAAGTTATGTGCTTATGAAGTCAGTCCTGGTGGTGAGGAACCCTTGGTAGAAGATAAGGGGTATCACACTTTGTCTTTTCCTGGTCCTCTAGACAAAACTCATTTGTGAAGGATGTGTGAAAGAACAAAATTTCCTCATACTAGCATATTAAAATGTATCCTCCCAATATGTGAGATAGGTGTAGGATTTCTTTACTAATTCATTTCAGTGTGTGGTTCCCTTTCTTTTTATCATAGCCAATAAGGATATTTTCCTTCTGTCCTAGCATACTGACATGAGTTTACTTTCATTGAATTTTTATTTTATAAAATATTGTTTTTCCTAGAAATACACATCATTGGACAAAGGCAAGGCATGGAATATGTGTGGATTATCTATTACAAGCCTTTTGGATGAGCATATGTATAAAATACAGTCCTTGCCCTCAAGAGCTTTCTCCTTGAGGAGATGAGGCAAAAATAAATGAAGACCTAAATAAACATGACTTTAAAATCTCTATAGAGGACAATTCTGTGGCACATAGAAGCAGCGATGTTGCACTGACTTTGTCCAATTCCCTTTGAATTCTGTTGTGATTTGCTGGGATAAGGTAAGGCCAGCTCCTTCCTAAGCACTATTTTGTTCTTGGGTAAGCAATAAGTAACTCAGGGATCAGTGCTTATACTCATTCAATACCTTTACCTGCCTTATCACAGTATAGAACTAAAATACCAACTAGTGCCATAAAATAACCACTACATTAGGAACCTTAAGTTTGTGGATAGTCTACTTCACCAGCTAATGGAGCTTAGGGCATATCTCCTTTTACACTTTTTTTTTTTTTTAATCTCCCCCTCCGATTTCTTCCAATTGACTTTTCCTTTCCTTCTCCTAATGTCCTCCATGTTATTTCTTATGCTCCACAAGTAATGAAACCATATAACTGCCTTTCTCTGCATGACTTATTTCACTCAATATAATCTCCTCCAGTCCCATCCATGTTGATACAAAAGTTGGGTATTCATTCTTTCTGATAGCTGCATAAAATTCCTTTGTATGTATGGACCATGTCTTCCTTTCCATTTGTCTGTTGAAGGGTATCTTGGCTCTTTTCACAGTTTGGCGACTGTGGCCATTGCTGCTATGAACACTGCGGTACAGATGGCCCTTCTTGTCACTACATCAGTATCTCTGGGGTAAATACCCAGTAGTGCAATTGCAGGGTTATAGGGAAGCTCTATTTTTAATTGTTTGAGGAATCTTGACACTGTTTTCTAAAGTGACTGCACCAACTTGAATTCCCACCAACAGTATAAGAGGGTTCCCCTTTCTCCACATCATCTCCAACAGACGTTGTTTCCTGTCCTGTTAATTTTGGCCATTACTATTACAACTAGATATTTAATAAAACCTATTCCATAATAACTTTTTAACTTTATACATATAGCTGTATTTCTTTTTCTTTTTTTAAATATATATATATATAGAGAGAGAGAGAGATATAAGAGAAATTAAAACTGGTTTATATATAATTGTATTGATATATATAATTGTATATGATTGATTTGAATAGGGAAAAAAGATTACCTTGAAGCTTATATCTCTCTCTCCTTTTACACTTTTAAGCCTTAGTTTTCTCATCTGTTAAAGTGAGGTTAGTAATGCCCTCCTGGCTGAGTTAGCAGACTTACTAAGAGTATCAAGTAGAATCAATTCTGTATGCATGTTTAGGGCTTTTCCTTTGATAAGTGATACAATCTGAGAGATGAAGACATTACCAGACAGGGTCTCTTCCCCAGGTACCTTATTTGTAATCTATAAGAGAAATAAATGCCGAAAACAAAAACTATAAAAGAAGTGGAAAATAATAAATTCCATAAGAATTCAGACCTGGAGGGTCTGGGGTGGCTCAGTCGGTTAAACAACTGCTTTCAGCTCAGGTGAGAGCCCTGCACTGGTCTCCCTGCCCAGCAGGGAGTCTGCTTCTCCCTCTCCCTTTGTCCCTGCTCCTGTTCACTCTCTCTCTCTCTCTCTCTCTTTCTCTCTCATGCACGTACTCGCTCAAATAAAATCTTTAAGGAAAAAAAAAAAATAAAGACTTCAGACTGGTTAACAAATGCAGAATAGGGAAGTGTAAAAGAGGATTATTGGAGTTGGACCCTTGGCTAGGCTTTATCTTTAAGGTGGAGGGCCAAGAAAACATATCCCAAGAAATGGGAAGAATATTAGCAGGGATATGAGAGAGTCTGCAACATTTGAAGAACCCAGAAATTGATAATTTTGACTAAAACCTAAGGACTGTAAAAGGAAGAAAATGTTAGTTAGGGCCTTGACCACCTGACTTCAAAGTCGGAAGTTTTTTCAGCATACAGTGTAGAGCCTTTGGAAGAGTTTGGAAAGAGAAGTGTTATCAGATTAATTGAGATTCTGTATGTGAACACAATGTTAAAATAAGTGAGGCTATGGTGTGGTAGGCATTCAACAAATTCTCCTATCCTGCTTGATGAATTGTATTTACTCACTATATCAATGTACCAGTTGGCAGTACCAGCCTAATGTTCCCTGAGATATAGTACTTACTCCTGCCAAATAGTATAGCATTTATTTCTGCCTTTCAAAGGATAGGGGAAAAAAATAAACCTCACTTGCTATTCCAATGACAAGAATAACAGAAAATAACCTATGTGTACAGAAGTCTTATAAATGCCGGAACCTTGGGAACTTTGAAATAATTTGTTGAAGACATTAGCAAAGGTGGCTGAACCAAAGTTATCACTGAGTATAATGATGAATAATAATACAATAATAAGAAAAACCGTTCCCTTCTATGGGTTACTTGCTATTTGCCAGGAACTCTAGAATGGCCTTAATTACATTATTAAATTTAGTCCTCACAACATTTCTCTAATACAGATTTTATATTTTCTTTACAGGCAAGGAAGTGGTATTTAGGGAGAGTAGGTAACTTGACCAGGATTACACAGCTATAAGGCATTGGTGCTGATCTTCCAGACAGAAGTATTTTAAAATCCAGAACCCGAGCTCTTCGCTACATTGTTTTAATTTTTATTTTATTTCCTAACTTTTCTATAATGAACAGATATTACTCATGTATTTAAATAATGAACTCCTCTCATTTTGTAAAAAAAAAATTTTTTTTTGAAGATTTTATTTATCCATTTATTTGAGAGAGACAGAAAGCAGGAGAGAGATAGAATCTCAAGTGAACTCTACTGAGAGTGGATCCTGATGTGGGGAGTCAGTCTCATGACCCTGAGATCATGTCCTGAGCTAAAATCAAGAGTTGGAAGCTTAATTGACTGAGCCACCCAGCCATCCCTCATCTCCTTTTAAAAAATCCCTTTAAAGAACAAGATTTGCCACCAGTCTGATCCTGATTATGGCTTCTGTTTACACATTTTAGGGTTGAGTTTTGTCAAGATGGAAGAATTCTTTTCATTTTCTCAGTCGTGTGTGCCAAGACATTTTGACTCTATCTTAATGATACCCTTCTAAGCTATTCTACTTCTCTGTGGCTCTGATTCCAAGTCTAAGGTGCAATAATAAAAAAAAAAAAATTTCATCTTAGCTTTGGTAGAAATGTAAGATAAGCCTGATTCTAATGGGACATAGGTCTAATGTTATGGTGACAGGGACAACAACCTACGTCAGACCCCTGCTATCCATTATCCATATCCTATCTTTTCCTCTCAATGTTGTTCATATTTATTAGGTCTTCCTGTCTCTTCCATGACCTTGAGGCCCCAGGAGGAATTGGGGGCATAGCTAACACACAAAAGCCTTCCCCACTGGGGAACACTGAATGACAGGTACAGATGCTACTTCAGGGTTGGTCTCCTCCAATTATTGCCATTACAGAGAAGGAAGCAAAGTGAATTGATCAGGGTCTCCCAGTGAATTAATGAAAGTTTCAACGAATGTCCTTCTATAAACTACAAAACTAGTTAGGAAGAAATAAAACAAAACGTAGGTGCACATACATTGTAAGGAACAGAAACATGGAGTCAAGGGTCATGAAAAATATTTTAACATGAACTCAACATTTAACATGAACTCAGTTCATTTAAAATGAACTCGTTGATGTCTCATTGAATTTGTGTATATTTTATAGAATCATATTTTGAAATAATAAGATTTCCATTTCTAGACATGCAAAGGCTAGTCCTGGTGTATTCAGCTAGGATGGAAGGTGTTTTTAACCCCCAAACTTTGAATTTAAAAACTTGCTTTAAGTCACCTGAATGTGCTTGTTTTGCTTCTGCTCAGAGTCAATGTCTTTGTTCACCCGTCAGTCTCATTTGGTGGGCAAGCTGTCTTTGGAATCTTCCTCCTCACCAACTGTCTCATTGATTGTCATTTGAGTCTGTTAGTCATACGTCCTTGGGTGAATAGTGGGTGGCAATTAGCAGCCTCTCTTCAAGGTACCGCCTGGTGCACGTGGCCTCCTTGTCACTTTGTTCGGAAAATGGCTAGATAACAATTGTCATCTCCCAGTGATCTGATCTGCCTTTCTGAAGATAGAATTGGCATCTCCTCTCTGATTATGCTCATTAAAAGTTGTGTTGTCAGCTTACCTGGGAAAAGTAGCACTCTCATTAGGCATGTGATTTGTTCCTGTAACATTCATTAAAATCTAGTTTCAGTTGGAAGAAGTAGCAACTCTTTTAAAGGGCATACCAGAGAAACAGATGTGGAATCTGTAGGGAGCAGCTGTTGGAAAAAGAGAAAATAAAGCCTGCCAGCCTCTAACAAACAAAGAACACTTGAAATCTGAAAGTACTTTGGAGCTCACACTGGTTCCTAACTCACTGTTGACATTCTTATCCTAGAGAATTATTGACTGTTAGACATCAGCAAATAATTTTCCATATGAAAAACATTTTCTGAAATTAAGGCTTTTAGGTATCTGTCTATGGCTCTTTGATTTTTTACAAGAATTAAAGTAAAACGGGTCATTTCCACTGTTACTGGAACAACATAGAGTGTCTAGGATGATATTATCAGAGCCACTCATTACTTAGGATGGAATATCTTCTACCCCAACAATTAGTACTCAAGAATCACGTGGTCCCCCAAATCCTGGCCCTAGAGAGGGGGAATTGATCTGTTCTTCTTCTTTCTTTTCAACTTGCTTTCTCTGCTAAGGATTTAGGCAGAGTCTTAAAAGTCAGGAACTTCCCCACCAATCCCTAGTCAGCCCATACTCTATACTGGCATGGTTAGAATGGTTCCTTGGCAATTTCGTGTTCAGAGAAATACCGATATCTAGCTGTTGAATAGAACTAGAGAAGTGATTAATGAGTAACTGCATGGTTTTATGCAAAATTGACTAAATCCTTATAGCCTTCTCCTATTTCCAAAACTTTGTTCATTGTATTCTTCATTTGACTGGTCAGGGGTTGATGGTGATCCTGCGTTGGGTGTTAGATATCATCCTCGAAATTCTGTCTGTGGGTTAAGCCATATTTCTAACTAAAAATATTAAAATTCTGAGCTCACTTCCCAAAGAAGAAAATGATAGCATGATTGACTTACAATCCCAAAGTTAAAGAAACATTCTGGTTTTGTGTGAACTATATGTATTTAACTCCAAAAAGTAATGAAGTGACAAGCCAACCTTTATTATAATTGTATATTCATTTAAAAGTGCTGCAGACACACCAAAACATGGATTATAGCACTTATATATGCTGCCTGTTTGGAGAGAGCATATATCCCTGAATTTATAACATATCATTTATAATGTGTCTCTTTCCCTGGATTGGTTTCATTATGGGAGGGGCCATGTCACAGACATTTTTGTATTTAGACTCTTGAAGATATTTCCATGGTAGTAGGAAACAAGGATTTAAGTTAGAGGATTGTAAGAACTTGCAGTATTCGAACATGCTGGCTTCATTTCATCAGAATCTAGATTATCTCCCTACCCCCTTATTTCAGTTACATTACTCTCTTAGCATTGTGGTTACCACATCTGATTATTCTTTACAGAGGAGACTTTCACAACCAATCTTTAAGAGAATGGAAAGTAACTGGTGAGAAAAATCTGCCTGCTCTGATGGTTACACTTCATATATTTTAAAAGCCTTATGGGACTCTTACAAAGCCCCAGTGAGCTTGTCACTGTGCTGTTGGCAAGCTTCCCAGTGGGGAGCATTGTTCTTCTAGCTGGTTCTGTAGATAGGGCTACTTGGAGTGGGGAGGCCAGCAGCTGGGATAATACACTATTATCCTAACTCTGGATTCGTGGGGCTGTGTTTTTGCAAGACTATGGTTGCCTCTGCTGTTTGTTCAGGATCCTTGCAAAGCTGACAACGCATATTTTTTAAACAAACACTTTCTATCCATGCTGAATCCTTGTGCATTTATAAAGAAATACAGTTGGGGCACCTGGGTGGCTCAGTCATTAAGCATCTGCCTTTGGCTCAGGTCATGATCCCAGGTCCTGGGATCCAGCCCCAGATCGGGCTCCCTGCTCAGTGAGAAGCCTGCTTCTTCCTCTCCCACTCCCCCTGCTTGTGTTCCCTCTCTCACCGTGTCTCTATCAAATAAATAAGTAAAAAGAAATACAGTCATCTTAGGTAGGATTCAAGAATCATTGGATGGTTCACCAACAGAATTTAAAAAACCAACATTTTTTTTTAACTCCACCAACTTTTTCTTATTTTCTCTGAAACTTAACATCTATTGGTATTCCTCACAGTGAGCATGCTTGACTCACAGCATGCGTGTGCTGAATAATACATGCGTCTATGGCAAGATGAGTTAGAAGTATACTAAAAAAAATCTCAATAGTCACAAAGAATTTTAAATCTTAAAGCACAGAAGAACTTTATATAAGGATTGGGTAAAACTTAAATTCTTTATTTGGTTTAGTAAACTATTTGCATTCTATTTTCTTTTTATTCTTTGCCACAGTTCTGGATATAGTATACTCATGGGATCTTCATGTACTTAGTTACGCAGGTTCAGAATTAATGAAAAGATCTCTTCTACTCATATAGATCAATTATCTGGACTCAGACAATGTGTTTCTCATTATGACAGGTGAAATAAGTTTCAAACGCATTTGTCCAATTCTTTCATGGTGGCCCAAAGTATTCTTCAACTAACCTGCCCATACAGAGTTCTCATGTCATTGTCACCTCTTATAAATGGTTTATTTGAGGAGTCATAGAAGATTTTCCGAATGTTTTCATTTTTTCCCTCTTTACCATTCTTAAGTTTCACAGGAACTGCTTGGACAAAAAGGAATACCCATTTTTCTATCAGGAGGACTAAATCCTCAGATGGCTTTAGTTCTAGCAACACTGTACCCAAAGGCAACTCTTTTTGGGATTCAGGTTATTAAAAATTAGAAAATGAGAAATAATTTCCCTTCCTCCATTTTTAAGTATTTCCTTTTTGGGAATACAGGCTGTGTTATGAGGAGAGAGCAACGATCTTCTGAATATATTTCATCCTTGCAAAAACAATAAAATGATGTAAAAAGTTAGTAAACGTTACCTAGAACAGTGCCTCCCCTTCCAACTCTGCATCCCATTTTCCCCCCATTTCAGGATGTAGCAGACTTCCAGAAAGAAGAAAATATCAAATTTAGGACATCATTGTCATGGCAGATTAAGAAAGGATTTCTCTGAAGAAATAGTTTACTCTCAAACCACAAGAGCCCTAAGTTAAATAGCTTTCAATGTGGGAGTCCTGGCTTGTTGTTGTTGTTTTTGTTTTGTTTTGTTTTGTTTTGTTTTACCAGAACTTGGAGGGGTCTTTGTCTACATTTAATGCCATTTCTTGAAGGATATCATTTCAGTTTGGGGAGAAAAGAAAAGGTCAGTTACTTAGCAGGTGTTTACTATCAGAAATCCAAGGCTGCTCTAGGCCAATAACTGACCAAATATTAGAAGTTCCAGTCATCTAAAATGTTCAATAGCAGAGGCAGATTGTGGAGTGCAGAAGAGTGAGGTGTGACAACCAGATGCAACTCCATTCATATCCCACTAGTGTGTGACCTTGCCAAGTTACTTAACTTCAGCAAGCTTCACTTTCTGTATTCTTGAAATGAGGATAACATCAGCTTCATACGTAGGCTGAATGATTTGTATTTTTAGTTGCCAGTCCCCAGGAACCCTGACATTAAAAGAATTTACTGAGCATCCCATTTGTGTAAGAATACTTAAATTATCTGTCCCATCCATATTTTGAAGAATGTGGAATTAGGAATTCAGTTTTTAGAAACCACACACACACAAAAGCTTATCTGACTGATTTTTGTTGACACTATAAGGAGCCCTCAAAATTTTTTTGCATCCATATCTGGAAAAATATGTATAAAAACTCCCTGAGACTTTCCCCAAATCCCCTTCAAAGAACACTGAGGCCATCCAAAAGAGAACAAGATGCTACATAAATGCCAGGTGGAAAATATGAAGAAAACTAATCTCCAACCAGCCTCCCACTATGGTCAAGACTTTCTGAGGGATATTTACATCCCAGAGGGCACTCTGGAAAGATGTCCATAGTTTTACTACTAACGAGGAGTTTTGTCCCAAATACGAATGGGGTCAAAACATATCTTCTCAGCAATATCTGCTTTGAGGGAAAACCTGGAGAAACAGTGACTATTTGGCAGGTACCTAAAATTGTTTGGGGGGAATAATACATAACTAGAAGTAGGAAAAGGGGGGTGGGTGGAAAGAGCAAGAGAGAGCTAAAAACTGTTTGGCCTAAAAATTATACTTGCCCTTACTCCTGTAAAGGAATATGGCAGGACTGACCATTGGTGGTTTCTCCATCTTCCAGTGATGGTGGGAGAAAATGAACCTGAACCACTTGCTAAATTTTGGTGTAACAGTGACCCTGCACAAACCATCTTGACCTCTCTAGATTTGTTTTCTTATCTGTACCAGGCAAAGAATAGACTATGATTCCCCAAATCACTTCCCATTCTAATCTGTAATTTGTTATCCTTAATAGCTAAGACTTGAGAATATGTTGTATTAACTTAAGGAGGCCCTTCCCTGAAGAATATTAAGCAATAATGGTAATATTTTTCTGAGGTGCTTTGCATAGAGTGTATGAACATAGAGTATGAACATATGAAGTATGTTCATGAAGTATGAACATAGAGTCCATGCATTTACCTAATGTTCCTCCCAATGTGTATGGAATGCACAGGAACATGGTGAAAACCTGAATGGTAACCTGGAAAACCTTCCAGGAGGTGGTGAGTGCTAAAAGAGTTTGAAGGACCTGCTGAAAAGGACTAGAAAAGGGAGCATATTGTTGAGGAAAAGCAGGATTCAGCCTCCCAAATATAGGGTGTAGTAAGTAGAGAGCAGAAAAACTCAGAAACCTTTTGAAACTTCCTCCAGGTTAGGAAGGATTCTGTGTGTGTAATAATGTAATTGTGCCATGTCTTCAGAGTCACACAGGTTTGAGTTTGAGTCTCAGTTCTATATCCTTGAGAAGTCCCCCAACAGAGTTATAAGATTCCTCATCTCTAAAATATAGATAATAAAACCTACTTCTAATGGGTTATTGAAAAAGTAAACATAAAATGTATTGAATGTCTAGTATCATGCCTGTAATTTAGTAAGAGAACAGCAAATATTAGTCACTGCCCTTTGCATTCTGGGACAAGCCAAACATCCTACTGGCAACTGCACACATGACTTTATGGGGAAAGAGCAAGGTCATCCAGGGGCAGGGGAACTGGGCTTGAAATTAGAGACCAGATTCATGATTGCAGATCTGGGTTCTAACAAACATATGAATCAAGATTATTAGATTCAGTTTTCTAAAAGTTATCAGTTTATCATTGATCCCTAAGTTTTCCTATGGTTCCAGCATCCTAGATTCCATCTCTGCCCTTATGATGATACTAGCATCGACACTTGTAAAAGAATGTAGGGCCCATCCACGCTGAGATAAAAAGAACATGAAGCGATGGCACACCATGGAGCTTTTCAACTCAGGAATGGTAGAAACCAGCTGTGAGGAAATAGAAATCCAAAAACTTGTACTGCATTGCTCTGAACATGTTAAGGGCATTAGTCTGGATAATTCACTCAGCAGACATTCACTGAGTGCCTACCATGTTCCAAGCCTGGTACCAGGCTTGTGGATATGAACAAATAGTAAAGTAATCCTCCCTTTCAAGGGCACTCCCAGTCTACGGAGAGTCTGACCGTCATGGAGCAGTAAAGTAAGTGCAATAAGGTGTATGCAAGTTCTGCTGTGGGAGCCAGAGAGTGTAGACCCATCTCTGACCACAGAGATGGAAGCCTTCAAAGAATTACCAGTAAAGGGACAGGTCAGCTGAGGTTTAAAGAATGATTAGGAATTAAACACCTTGTGTTTTACATATCTACAGAGCTTTACACCAGAAGGCCTGCTGGGTAGATGGAATATCAAAAGCTGGGGCTCATGCCCATAAAGCCATCTCTGTTACTCTGATACCTTGAGCAGACTTTAATGCTAGAGATTCCCCTTCTTTTGGCACCAGCCTTCCCTTTTAACAAAATTGTTAGTCCAAAGATAATTTTAAACATTTTGTGGCAGTGAAGGTTTTAGTTGTCAAAAATAAAAAAATGTCTCAAGCCAACTTAAAGGAAAGATAGTATGCTTAAGAATATTGGGTAGCCCACAGAATTCCTGAAAATATGTGAGAAGTCCTTATCAACTATAGGAACCAGGGGAAGCAAGGCATGGTCAAGATCATCTCTGACTCTAGTAGCATCCTGACAGGACACTGGTGGTCATGCCCTAGACTCTGCCGCCCCCCAGACACTTGTACTTACTGCTAGTCTCTCACTTCAGCCCCATCAGTCTGAAAAATCTTAGACCTTTGTTTTACTCTTATTCCTGTGCAGTTTCTACACGGCTTGTGAGGAAACGCCTGCCCCGAAAAGACTTGCCTTTCATCTGTTTATAGATATTGGACAGCCAGAAATAGCACATGTGCTCACATGTGTGTGGGCATGTGTGCATAGACACACACACACACACACACACACACACTCTCTCTCTCTCTCTCTCTCTCTCTCTCTCTCTAAACATTATCTCCTGCCTGGCTCACAGGAATGTTTTGAGCATTTGTAATCATTTGTAATAATAGGCATTAAGTATACTGAAGCAAAGTGTTATCCATGTAAGAAATATTATTAACATCAGTGATTAAATTTAGTCAGTAAAAATTATAAATCATTTATGCTCCTTGTAACAAGAGAACAGTTGTCATTTTCTCTGAAATGATCTAAATTAGTTACATTTTGGAGTGAGGCTGAATGTCATTACAATATAATACGCTAAACTCCTTCAAAAGGAATATTTGTGTATTTAAATTTAAAGGAAGTATGAATAGACTTATGTTAATGTCCTAAATAACAGTGTAACTATATAAAATATCTTCTCTTTATAGACATCATGCTAACAAAGTATTTTGAATAACATATTTTAAAGGTTTCTTTATAAAATACCCAGAAATAATCTAAGGATGGAAAAATATTGTATTCATTGTTTTATAGTATTTATATAAATCTGGTTTTCTGAGTGCTTTTGATGTCAAGTTATTATGATAACCAAGACCCATGTGTATTAAAATAAGTCAGACCAGCTATTATAATCAACCAAGAAAATCCCAATGGTTTAAAATACTAAAGGAGAATTTCTTGCTCGCATCACTGTCCAACGTGGGCTCACAGAGGTATCTTCTCCATGTAGGTATTTGGAGAGCCAGACTCCTTCTAGCTAGTTTAGCTTTACCCGAAAGCCTTAGAGCTTTCCACAGGACACTGCATCTAGCCAGAAGAGAGGGAAGAGAGAAAATATAAAGGAATACAAAGTCTAATCACATGACCATGCCCAACTTTGAAAGAGGCTAGGAAATGTATTCAGAGCACCAAGAAAGAAAAGTTAACATTTTAGTTAACTGCTCCTAGTCTTTTGTTACATGGACTAATAGGCATTCTCAACAACACATAAGACACAACACAGTTACTATGAGGGGAGCTCTCTCCTATACTAATTCAAAAGGGGTAAAAAGAGAGAAGGACAGTTGGGTGACATCCATACTCTGAACCCTCTATACAGGTGGGGCTGGCTGACAAAGTTAAGTTGACACTTCATCAGTGCATCCCTGAGGAGGTTTTGTTCCTCGGTGTGAGTGGCTGATTAAAACCGCTTCTGTTTTCATATACTATTTAGGAACTATAGAGGCCCTGAAAGATGTTCACATTCTAATTCCCCAGAACCAGTAAATCCTACCTTACATGGCAGAGGGGAATGAGGGTTGCAGATCAGCTGGTTCTAAAATGGGGGGAAGGGGATGATCCTGAATTATCCAGATGGGCTCAATGTAATCAGAGGGCCCATCACAGTGAAAGGGAGTCCGAGGGACGGTCGGTGAGCAGGACTTGGACTTGACCCACTGATGCTGGCTTTGAAAATGAAATGAAGGGCCCATGATTCAAGGGATGTGGGTAGGCTCTGAAATTGGGAAAGGCAAAGAAATGAGTTCAAAGAAATGAGTTCTAGAGCCTCCAGAGTGATACACACAGCCCTGCTGACATCTTGATTTTTAACCCAGTAAGGTCCATATCAGATTTCTGACATAAAGAACTCTAAGATGATAAATTTGTGTTGTTTTAAGCCACTAAGCTTGCATTACTTTATTAAAACACAAACTGTAATAAGTCATTGTTCGTATAAGATGTATAAGGATAGGAGGAGCCTACTAAAATACCAGTCACCAGAAGAGTTGCCCAGCCGGGGCTGTACCCACAACACTCTTAAAGAAGAAAATAATCCAAGAGATGCTACTACTTCCTAAAATGTTTTCTAAACTAGCTGAAATATGCTCATCTTGTCCCTGAGATGTGATTTTTAGTCCCTCTAAACACAGCCTCTATAGGACCTAGAGGAACACAGTCCATCAGGGTCCAATGGAACACTGATGATCAGTAACAGAGCACATTTCAGCTTACCCCGAATCCTTTTGATCTGCTAATTTCAAGAGTTAGGTGTTGAGGAAAGCCGTCAAGGTATGCTGTTGAAATCTATTGTCAACTAAATATTATACAAAACGTGAACTCCACATACGTAAGTGTATCTGTGTCTTCAACTCTAAAATCCCCAAAAGGGTATCAGGAATAAGTCGTCCTCTCCTTTTATTTTATAGTCCCCTATCTTCTCGTGGTGGGTAGTCTTAGTCTTTACTTCAAAGTTTTATTGTTTCTGTAGGGGAGAAAGCTGTTACCAGATCTAACAGATCCAGTGCTCCAGGGTAATACTGTCTGGGTGCTGTCCAGAGCATTAGCAATAGGTTTTAATCAGCATTGAATCTTCAGAGGAAAGGTGCTAGATAAAGAGAACATATAAATATATTCCAGTCTAATGGCCCGAATAATGATAAACTAGAAATATTTCAATAGAGTGAAAAGCAAAAGAACTTCATGTAAAATTTTACGCTATTTCTGAAAAGTTAATAAAGATAAGCCAGGGAACTGAATTGTAAGAGTCTTTTGTGTTGCTACTCATCTCTCAAACTGACAGAATATCCTAGTTTTTCATAAAGTACCTTGATATGGCTAGAGTGTGACTTGATTCCATCAAGAAATAACAAATCGTGCAGTGAAGAGGAAAAATATTGCAGGCAACGTTAAGCCTAGTCTTTGTGTAACAATTTTCACATCCAAGGAGCACAAAATAAGATAATTTTATTCTCTTTAATGATGACCAAATATATATCTCCCAGGATACTTTGTCTTGAGGTGGTTCTACTACATTGGTGAAAAGTTCTAACCAATTTCTTTCTGGCATAAAGCAGAGTGAGGGTTGATTTTTTTCAATGCTGGTCATTTAAACTGAGAACTATACATTCTAAAGATGAAGTAATTAGTTTTAAAGTGAAATGTGAAGGTCATGCATATAAGAACAAAGTTCACATAAAGAAATGATGATTAAAATTTTTGAAAATATTAAACTTTACTATTTTTGTGACACTTTTTTTAACAAAAATTTTCAGGTTTTCAGACCATCAAAAAAGGCTAGAATCTGCTCTTGCTAGATTCACAAAAAGTAAGGCTGATACAGTACAAGTACAACAAATGTCCATTTGTACTACTAATTTTGAGTAGAAAATTAGAGGTTGCTTGGTTTTGTGCTATGGAAACTTAGTGTTTTATGATCACATTATATACATATATCTATACCCTCCCTATATCCCAGGCCATATCTGCCTACAAGGTAGGAGAATCATTCCATCACAACTATGGTTATCTCATAACTGTGGTAATGGTCTTAAAGCCTTCGTTTGGGAAGTCACTAAACCACAATAACACCAATCTTCACCTTCCTGTTCAAAATCTGTAGCTCATCATCCAAACCATTCTAGCCTTCCTTTGCCACTTTGGGGAAAAAGTGGCTGATCCTGTATTTAGTTACCATTAAAAAACTCTGCTGGCTGCCTCTATTGTAAAAGATGGAGAAACCAAATACTAGAGGTCCTGGCCAGTCTTTGAGATGGTGTGGCTGTGCAAAACAATTCTGACCAAGATGTAAGAGGAAGTCTCCTGGGGCCATATATCCCCTTTCTCCTTCTTCCTGCCTGGAACAGACACGGTGTCTTGAAGTCTGATAGCCATCTTATGACCATGCTAGGTTCAGTAGACAGATTTTAAAGTGGCTCCCATGATCCCCAGTTCCTGATGTTCATGCCCTTATGCAATTCCTTCCCCTTGAGTGTGGGAAAAAATTGTGACTTGCCTCTAACCAATAGAATACAGAAAAGGTGATAGGCTGCCACTCCTGTGATTATGTTACATAAGATTGGAACAACTTTCTGAGAAATTCACTGGCTTTGAAGAAGCAACTGGCCATTTGGAGGAAGTGCATGTGGCAAAGAGCTAGAGGAAGCCTCGGGCCAATAGCCAGATGAAAACAACTAGCAAAAAATTGAAGCTCTCAGTCTAATGCTCCACAAGGAACTGAATATTGCCAATAGTTATATGAGCTTTAAAGAAATCCTTCCCTCAGTCAAACTTTCAGATGAGAACGTAGCCCCAGACAGCATCCTGATTCCTGTCTTGCAGAGGATGCAGCTAAATCAACCTGAGACTCCTGACCCACAGAAACTGTAAGATACCAAGGGTGGCGATTCTAAGCTGTCAAGTCTGTGGTAACACTGTTGCACAGCAATAAACAATACACCAGAGAATAAGGGGCAGATAGAGGGTCCTTGCTCCCTGAGGACACTTACCCTGAGTATTCCAGCTCTAGACAGGCTCTTCTGGGTTTTAACTGAATGAGATAGATAAACTCCAATATACTTAAACTCTTTCATCTATCAAGTTTTCTGTGGCTTGGACTTCAAAGCAATCATCACTAGTACAAGGTGGCTTATAGCTCAAGTTGTTTCCTTCACTCTGAGTACAACCTTCCTCTTGTTTAGGACAACTCTCTGGTTTGAAAGGTTGTGGCTGCTGCATAACTGTCTCAAGACATGCTCCCAAATAATTTGGTGCTAACTCTTTTCCAATAACTATTAAGGTAGGTTGGGGGAAGGACTCTCCTCATCCAGTATTAAAAGAAGAATAGAAGAAAACCAAAAGAGAGCAAGGGAAGGAGGAAGGGAAGATTGTTTTTTTTTGTTTGTTTGTTTGTTTTTGTTTTTTTTGGTTTGTTTTTGTTGTTTTGTTCTTAGCATCCAAACTATGGGTCTAGACTTTCTTATTTATTATGGGCATATAAATGTGATTAAAACATACATGGTAGAATTTCCATCAGATTAGATGTTTTTACTTAAGACATTTTCCATTTCTATCCCAACCTCCAAATTTGGTACAAGCCCCTACAGGATATTCTTCTTTACCCACCTATTTTATTCACCTAATGCAAGTCCTTAACATTCTCACCATGGAAAGACCCTTCTAGGCTTCAGAAGATGAGGTCTCCACTTTTTCCCAGTAACCTGAATATTTCGTTCTGAAAAATTCCCCCCAGGCTTTCAGGCTCTTGAGTTTCATCCCACCTTAATGCAAACTGAGGTCAGTTAGCCCTGGAGGCATCTTCATTTCTTTCTCAAAACTCCTGCTACATAAGTGAGCATTTGGAGTGGATTAGCTTACCTCTATACTCAATAAGTACAGTGTTAGCTCAATATAGCTCAATAAGTACAGTGTTAGCTCTATACCCAATAAGTAACCGTGTTAGCTCCATTATAGACACAAGAAAACTGAAATGTGGAATCATAAAATTTGAGCTTGAGAAGAGACTTTTAAGAGGGTACAGTGCTTTTCTTACACTACAAAAGGAATGGGAATAAAATCAAGTATGAATATGATTTGACTGGTAATGGCCCAATACTTACACTCTGTCGCCTTGGTAAAACTATTAACTTTTACTCGAATCTTTCTATCTGGTGAGTGGAACTTCTTGCCTCTTCCATAGTGCTGTGGTACAGACTAAAAGGTTAATGAGTAATAATGGTTTTTGAACATTCTAAACTGCAGGACTACTGGGACCCACACACTCTTGAATCCACATTGTACATTCAAGCTATCACACTGTCCTGTGTTTAATGAGGCTGCATAAAATCACAAAATGCCAAAGCCTGTAATCTTCAAGTCGGAGTTATACTACTAATATTAGCAAATACAACTTCACAAATACTTGGAACATCATTTTTAGTTTTTACATTTTGGGGTTTTATTTATTTTTATTTTTTTTTAAAGGTTCTATTTATTTATTTGACAGAGATTACAAGTAGGCAGAGAAGCAGGTGGGGAGTGGGGAGGAAGCAGGCTCCCCACTGAGCAGAGAGCCCCATGTGGGGCTCAATTTCAGGACCCTGGGATCATGACCTAAGCTGAAGGCTGAGGCTTTAACCCACTGAGCCATCCAGGTGCTCCCATTTTTTTTTTTTAATTGTCTTGATTTCATAGATTTGTTTGGTTTTCCAGAGGTATTTTGGATCTATCACAGTTTTTACTCTGCAGTGGTTAGATCTCTGCTTCATAAAGAAAGGAACTAATTGGTTCACACTTTCAGGTACCACTTATTTAATTCCCAGAAACACTGGATGTAAATTATATTTACAAACTCCTTTATTCAAAAGATCTGTCATGAGTATATGACTTTTAATAGTGGGGCAATTGCTCACATATTGAATATTTTAAAATGGACCGTGGTTAAAAGAAGACAGCAAAAGCCAGAAATTGATACCTGAAGACAAGCCAAGGACTTTTAATGTTGTTCTGTCCTTCCACTGGGCTTTAGTCTAATCAAGTAATGTCATCTGGCTACTGATGTCTAAAGATAATCAACATGGGTTCTGACTATAATGATTTACTTCTCCTGGTGAATTTCCAGCAACATAGGCAAACATGAGGAAAATTAGTCTAAAAAATCCTTTAGGATTATTCCATTATTTGGACTTCAAAGTAATCCATTACTTTGGATTATTTGAAGCTTACTTCAAAGCAATTCCATTATTCCATTATTCTATTATTAAAAAAAAAACACTATTTGGAATTACTGTAAGATTTTCTCTGAGGTATTACAAAGTATAGAAACTTCCTAGCAAATATCATGATAAGGACATGGTATTATTTTTGTCAAAAGCAAGTGTTAAACCATTTTTAGGGAATATTGAAGGTCTTACCAATTTTGGCTCAGAGAAGTCTTTCAAATTGTCCATAAATAAAAGGTAGAAAATGAAACTTTTATAACATCTGTTTCCTTCTAGCCTGTCTCCTTCCATCATCTATAAAGCAAGACAGTAACCCATATTGTATATTTCATATGCATTAAATTTCAAACCCCCCAAGAAATTTTTTAAAATTAATGTAAGACTTCACTTTTTATCAGTCATCATGGGATATACCAAAGAATGAGTTTAGTTTTTTTATTGTTTAAGCAATAGGTACATATAGAGGTTGTTATATTTCTCTCCCCTCAGGAGCTTTACCTCCAACAACAAAACAAAGACTTTGCAGCTTTTCTGGACTCTAAAACTAGCCTTTTCTATTTTAGAGATTGCTCAAGTCCGAATTCTGAATTTTCTTTTTTGTTTTGTTTTCCATTGCTTTAAAGCTGGAACTGTTGGGCACCTGGGTGGCTCAGTGGGTTAAGCCGCTGCCTTCGGCTCAGGTCATGATCTCAGGGTCCTGGGATCAAGTCCCGCATCGGGCTCTCTGCTCAGCGGGGAGCCTGCTTCCCTCTCTCTCTCTCTCTCTGCCTGCCTCTCCATCTACTTGTGATTTCTCTCTGTCAAATAAATACATAAAATCTTTAAAAAAAAAAAAAAAAAAAGCTGGAACTGTTGTGTGTAAGGGCTAGGGGAGGAGGTACAAAACCGTACATGAGAATCTGTCATTTATGTCGCCTGGCTGCCCAGTCTGGGCTGATACTCCTATGCCTCTACAATGTTAACCAATTCATCGTGCAAGGTTTTCATGCCTCAAAAGAGAACAATGCACAGAACCCAAAGGAATATTTGCTCCTGTTTTGCCATGCTGCTAGCCTTTGCTATGATATGAGAACATAGACATTAGAGACACTGTGGGCTTATCCTAGAGACCAACTCTGCTCAGGCCCCCACCCTACCCCACCCCAGCTGACTGAGTACTATGAGGAAAAAGAGCTAGCCTAGGATATGCAACATCTTCCCTGCTTCTTTCGACTTGTTTAGACTACCACCATCTGCCACAGGTGCTGGTGGATTGAATAGTGCTTTATACTTTAAGCACTCCGCGAATTTTAGCTGTTATTTTCAATGATGAGAGTGGTATTTTCCTTTAACCATTGCTGCTACTTTACCCCTAGCTAAAAGTTATTTGGGAGGCAGGCCATGAAGGATTTATCCCAGACCACAAATGTGGACATTTAACCTGATACTTATTCAATCTGGAGCCTAGCCCAAGTTCCTACCATGTTTTTACACATGGTCATTTGCCCTGCCACTAACAATAAGATCAATAACTATGTGAATGCCTATAGTTAAAGAAATGCAAGCTGTTAAAGGTGCTAATAGTTATTCTCTGGTATGTAATTCTTGGGATCGTGACCTGTAATTTGAGATTGTAGTAGAGGATTTCTATCACTTTCATAAAACATAGGGCATTTACACAAAAAATAGTGCCAAAATGTGATTCTGCCTATAAAACTAGTGCCCTCTTCAGTAATCTGGTATGCAAAAGAACTAGCATGTTCTGTGTACTTGAGAGTTTATCATGCAACTGTTAGAAGATGTCAATAATATTAGCAATGAAAAATGTACAAATATTTATGAGAGCTGACCTGAAATCAACAATAACAATGAATTCTGTATTTCCAGCATTTATTTTCCATAATAAATTCAGAAAAGGGGGTGCCTGGGTGGCTCTGTTAAGCATCTGCCCTTGACTCAGGTCATGATCTCCAGTTCCTGGGCTTGAGCCCTACATCTGGGCTTCCCGCTCATCGGGGAGTCTGCTTCTCCCTCTCCCTCTGCCTCTCTCCCCGCTCATGTTCTGTCTCTCTCTGTCAAATAAATAAATAAAAATCTTTTTAAAAAGTCTATTTCTTGACTTTTCTCTTTCTCTCTTTAAGAAAAAAAAAAAGGTGAGAAAAATATTTGTCACTGGAAGCAGAATTTGTTAGGAAAATCTGTTTTAGGCTTTGCTTGGCCACCATCTTGTAACCTACTGTTGGTTTTCATTTATTTCTTGATTTTACTTGTCATGTGATTTTAGATCTCTGGCTTTACTTAGTTTTTCTAAGACTGATTTATCCTTTCATCTTCACCCCCCTCTCCATTTTCAGTATAATTTAGATGTCAATACTCTGAAATGTGATTGATAATGATGTTCTCATTGGATTATTTGCAGGAGAAAATAAGAATGTCCTAGGAAATGAAAAAATGAGATACAATAGCCGAAAGTTAAAGTTAAAAATCTTTTTGGCTTTGTGCAGAAAAAGCTATCATGATTCAGATTCATTGATATAACCAAAAAAAAAACGTTGCTAGAGAAGACAGTGTCCTTGTTTTAGAGAAGAAAATGACCCTAGAGAAAAGTGAGTTCCATTTCTCATTAAGCCATAAGCCTTGGCTTCCTTCACCATATTTTCCCTCTATGTCATAGGTGGGTCACACCCTGGAAATTTTATATCCTTATTAAATTTCCTATTCTAAATGATGTTTAAAATATAATAAGCTTAATAAGGAATAAGCCATTTCAGAAGGAAGGTAGATTGTAAAATCTGTGCCTATAAAATGAAAAACATTAACTTAAATACTTAAGGTAGAAGACCCGTATCAAGGATGAATAGCAGGGGACCTCTTCCCTCCAGGAGCTCAGAATCTAGAAGAGGAGTCAGCATTTTTTTTTTTTTTTTTTTTTTTTAGGACCACTAAGGAAATATTTTTAGTTTATGGGTTTTATGTAGTCTTTGTAGCATAGTAGTAGTATACTACTACAATACTATAGTAGTACTCAGTACTGCCTTTATACTTTGTAGAATGAAAGCCAAAAACAATAAATGAATGAATGTGGCTAGGTTCTGACATTGTTTGCATTTTATTTTGGACACTGACATTTGAATATCATTATTTTTACCTGTCACAAAATGATTCCTTTGATTTTTTTCAACCATTTAAAAACGTAAAAACCTTTCTTAGTGCATGGGTTGTACAAAAATAGGTGATGGGTCCACATTTGCTGCTTCTCTGGTCTAGAGAGTTGGATAAGGGCCTTTATTTCATAATCAGGTGTCAGGGCTAAAATTACTGTTGGAAAGGTAGCGCCTCTCTTTAAGTGTGGAGCATAATGTTTTTCATTTTATGGTATTTGAAAATATATCACAGAAGTTCTTGGTGCTGTCATTTAAAGATATTTTGTGTAACAGAAGTTTTCTTATTCAGGCACACAAGAAGATCAGATATGGGAGAGTCTGGGAAAAACTGCAGATGATTCTAGCTGAAGGAGCTAGAAGAGCTTTGCCTTCAGCTAGCTCCGTAGAGCTCCACATTCCAGTGTTTGAGATGGGCAAAATTTGGCAGTGGCCAAAATATTGAGGACAAATTGTTAGCAGGAATTTTTTTTTTTTTTTTTTTTGGCTTAGGACAAGTTGTAAAAGGGTCTGACTCCAAGGTAAACATTTCAAGTGTGTTAGAAAAGGATAATGCAGTCAAATCTTGCAGTAAATGAGGGCAAAATTGATCATCAGTTATAGTCAAAAACTAGAGGAAAAGTGAGCAATTTTTAACTTGGGCCTTATTTAAACACCTTGCCATTAATGTACGTTCTTTAAGCCTAGTTCTGAAGATGATAATAACTATAGATATGTCAGTGATCATATATTTGGACTTAAAGAAAAACTATTTAATCCTCTCCCCCTCTCTCCCCTCGTTCTTCCTCCCCTTGCTGTTTCCCTCCCATCCTCCCCCTTTCTTTCTCGCCCCTCCTCAATGTGAGCCCCTGAAACCTAATAACTTATAAAGTAGCTTCCAGACCCAGATAATCAATAGAATCCTCTGGAGGCATCTTTCTAATAAGTGTATTCCCTGGTCCCAAAACAAACTGAATCAGAATCTGGAGGGTTGGCATGAGATCACCCCTTGGCTTGTTTTTAAACAAGCTTTCTAGGTGATTATTAGGGATGAACAGCAAGATTTAGGAAGCATTGCCTTAGAGCAGTGGTTTTCTTTTTCTTTCTTTTTTTTTTTTTTTTAAGATTTTTATTTATTTATTTGACAGACGCAGATTACAAGTAGGCAGAGGAGATAGGCAGAGAGAGAGGAGGAAGCAGGCTCTCCATCGAGCAGAGAGCCCGATGTGGGGCTCAATCCCAGGACCCTAGGACCATGACCTGAGCCGAAGGCAGACGCTTTAACCCATTGAGCCACCCAGGCGCCCCAGAGCAGTGGTTTTCAAACTTAAATGAACATCTGAATGATGTAGACAACTTACTGAAACAGAGATCATTAGTCTCCACTCCACAGGAATTTCTAAAATTCCCAGGTGTTACTGGAGCTGCTGATCTAAAGACCACACACTTCGGACCAAGACTCCGAACTCTTTTTTTTTTTTTTTCTATATATAAAATTTTTTTTTAATTTATTTATTTTCAGCATAACAGTATCAGTATTTTTTCACCACACCCAGTGCTCCATGCAATCCATGCCCTCTATAATACCCACCACCTGGTACACCGACCTCCCACCCCTCCGCCACTTCAAACCCCTCAGATTGTTTTTCAGAGTCCATAGTCTCTCATGATTCACCTCCTCTTCCAATTTACCCTAACCCCCTTCTCTCTAACTCCCCATGTCCTCCATGCTTTTTGTTATGCTCCACAAATAAGTGAAACCATATGATAATTGACTCTCTCTGCTTGACTTACTTCACTCAGCATAATCTCTTCCAGTCCCATCTATGTTGCTACAAAAGTTGGGTATTCGTCCTTTCTGATGGAGTCATAATACTCCATAGTATATATGGACCACATCTTCCTTATCCATTCATCCGTTGAAGGGCATCTTGGTTCTTTCCACAGTTTGGCGACCATGGCCATTGCTGCTATAAACATTGGGGTACAGATGGCCCTTCTTTTCACTACATCTGTATCTTTGGGGTAAATACCCAGGAGTGCAATGGCAGGGCCATAGGGAAGTTCCATTTTTAATTTCTTGAGGAATCTCCACACTGTTCTCCAAAGTGGCTGCACCAACTTGCATTCCCACCAACAGTGTAAGAGGGTTCCCCTTTCTCCACATCCCCTCCAACACATATTGTTTCCTGTCTTGCTAATTTTGGCCATTCTAACTGGTGTAAGGTGATATCTCAATGTAGTTTTAATTTGAATCTCCCTGATGGCTAGTGATGATGAACATTTTTTCATGTGTCTGATAGCCATTTGTATGTCTTCATTGGAGAAGTGTCTGTTCATATCTTCTGTCCATTTTTGATATGATTGTCTGTTTTGTGTGTGTTGAGTTTGAGGAGTTCATTATAGATCCTGGATATCAACCTTTTGTCTGTACTGTCATTTGCAAATATCTTCTCCCATTCCGTGGGTTGCCTCTTTGTTTTCTTGACTGTTTCCTTTGCTGTGCAGAAGCTTTTGATTTTGATGAAGTCCCAAAAGTTCATCTTCGCTTTTGTTTCCTTTGCCTTTGGAGACACACCTTGAAAGAAGTTGCTGTGGCTGATATCGAAGAGATTACTGCCTATGTTCTCCTCAAGGATTCTGATGGATTCCTGTCTTACATTGAGGTCTTTTATCCATTTTGAGTTTATCTTTGTGTACGGTGTAAGAGAATGGTCGAGTTTCATTCTTCTACATATAGCTGCATTCTCAACAAGATCCTAGCCAACAGCATCCAACAGCACATTAAAAAGATTATCCACCAGGATCAGGTGGGATTCATCCCTGGGCTACAGGGATGGTTCAACATTTGCAAATCAATCAATGTGATACAGCAAATTAATATGAGAAGAGAGAAGAACCACATGGTCTTCTCAATTGATGCAGAAAAAGCATTTGACAAAATCCAGCATCCGTTCCTGATTAGAACGCTTCAAAGTATAGGGATAGAGGGAACATTCCTGAACTTCATCAAATCTATCTATGAAAGACCCACAGCAAATATCATCCTCAATGGGAAAAAGCTTGTGTCCTTCCTGTTGAGATCAGGAACATGACAAGGATGCCCACTCTCACCACTCTTGTTCAACATAGTATTAGAAATCCTAGCAACAGCAATCAGACAACAAAGGGAAATAAAAGGTATCCAAATTGGCAAGGAAGAAGTCAAACTCTCTCTCTTTGCAGATGACATGATTCTTTATATGGAAAACCCAAAAGACTCCACCCCCAAACTACTAGAACTCATACAGCAATTCAGCAACGTGGCAGGATACAAAGTCAATATACAGAAATCAGTGGCTTTCTTATACACTAACAATGAAAATACAGAAAGGGAAATTAGAGAATTGATTCCATTTACTATAGCACCAAGAACCATAAGATACCTGGGAATAAACCTAACCAAAGAGGTAAAGGATCTGTACTCGAGGAACTACAGAACACTCATGAAAGAAATTGAAGAAGACACAAAAAGATGGAAGACCATTCCATGCTCTTGGATCAGAAGAATAAATATTGTTAAAATGTCTATACTGCCTAGAGCAATCTATACTTTTAATGCTATTCCGATCAAAATTCCACTGGTATTCTTCAAAGAGCTGGAGCAAATAATCCTAAAATTTGTATGGAATCAGAAGAGACCCCGAATCACTAAGGAAATGTTGAAAAACAAAAATAAAACTGGGGGCATCACGTTACCTGATTTCAAGCTTTACTACAAAGCTGTGATCACCAAGACAGTATGGTACTGGCATAAAAACAGACACATAGACCAGTGGAACAGGGTAGAGAGCCCAGATATGGACCCTCAACTCTATGGTCAAATAATCGACAAAACAGGAAAAAATTTACAGAGGAAAAAAGACAGTCTGTTCAATAAATAGTGCTGGGAAGACTCCAAACTCTTTTAACCTAGCACATGCTCAAGTTTTAAACCACCTCTCAAAAGTTTCAACTGCAATTATAACAAATATCCAAGGGCTTACAGCAAACATTAAGCCCACCACGTTATTCCTAAACACTAAGAACTGGATTTGTTGCTTTAAACATTGAGTTAGCAGAAGCACTCAACAAAGCACCATGACACCATGGAAATGACTCTCGTAGCTGGCCTGATGAGTCCTCTGGAGTTGAAGTGTGTTCAAATGCATTTGCTATTGTTAGGGGTATTTCCATTTTATCACTTAGAGAGGGACTTGATATTTCTCAGAAGCAAAGGGTAGTAGCGAATTTTACTTGATTTAATGTCTGAGACACAAAATCTGTCCAATACAAAAATCTATTATTGGTTATTATTTTTATATCCTTTGATGATTCACTGGGATCATGGAGACTCCTTTCCCCTCAGTGCTTAAATTAAATGCAGAAAACACTCTCCAGAATTTGAAACATTGTGATGGCTGCTTGTCTATACCTGCTATTATTTGTGTCTCGAACATAGATTTGTTGATGAGGGGACAGTGACATCAGAGTTATCTTCTCTTTATCTCATTTGATACTCATAATAGCTCTATCAGGAAAATGATAAGGAAACCACAGTCCTGAGAGATGAGCTTCACCAAAGGACACATAAACAGCAAGTTGTGGATCAGGATTCATACATCCTTCTGTCAGACTTGACTGGGCTTTGCTGACACATAGACTTAAAGTTCTCTGATACAGAATCTGTTGAAAATAATAGCAAGCCAAAATAGAATTATAAGGTGACACAGAATCTTCTTAATCAGAACTTGCCTTGATTTTACTTGAATTTGATTTTTAGGACCTGCACACGTACATCAACCTATTTTTATGGGTATTGTACAAATAAATTCTGATTTTCAATTAGTTGTTAAGACCTGTAAAACTTTCTGTGCAGACAGTGAGAAAGATCATCAAGATCTGTAAATATCTTAGGACATGCTGATTCTACAGAGCTATATTTACCATGGAGAGACACTTCTCTGAATGTCATGATTCTCTGCCAAAATGTCAGCCCTGTCCTCTGCATCCAAAAGTTCATGAAAATGGGAGAAACTCAAAAGAGGCAAGGAACGGCTGGGGGTGGGACAGAGGGAATTGAGAGTGTGCCATAGGAAGTTTATGGGGGTACTTTAGGGGATGTGCACCTTACATTAATCACATACCTTCAAAGAGCCTCCCTGAGAAAGGCCATGGTCAGTTGCTTTGCAAATCCATGAAAGGCAGTACAAGTACAAAGATGCTTTCATCTCATGCCTTCTGTTTATGGCTCCTAGATGATTGGCAATATTAAAATAGCATTTTTGAAATCCACAGCTTCCAGAATTTTTAGCCAAACCCCGTTTCCTAGAAACACAACTCTGATACCAGCAGGTTTGTCTTGCTTAGAGTAAGAATGCCATACTTGCCTATAAATATTTAACTCAAAAGAGATCTATCTATCTCTTAATGTTTAATCTTGTCATAAGAGTTTGCTTTAAGAAATTATTAGAAATTTTGCTGAGTGCTTCTTTTGTTCCAGTGATGCCACCTGAGTACTATGAATGGGTCATTTCATTTAATCCCTACAACAAGGCCCTAGGGAAGTGTCATTATTATCTTCCCCATTTGACAGAAGAGGACATCAGATCCTCATGTGGTCAAGTAACTTGCCCAAGATCAAACAGGAAGAGGTCACCCTGGGATTCAGACCCAAGCAATTGGAATCTAAGGTCTGCAACCCTAATGACTTCATTCTGCCTCTCAATATTTATGCAGATTTGGAGCAGTAGTTCTTAGTCCTGGATGCACATTAGAATCATCTGAGACATTGTATCAGGGGAGGAGAAAAATCCTGATACTTGAGTTGTGGTTCAATTCAAGGAAAATGGACCAGTTACAAGTAGTTTCAAAAGCTCCCCCAGATGATTCTAATGTGCAGTGAATACTTGAGTTTCAAATGCAGTGCTGTCTGTGTCCCTGCCCCAAGACTGATTTAATCCACCCGGCCTGTGATCTGAGCTTCCAAATTTTCAAAAATCCCTGCCCCACCCTCTGAACCCCTAGGTTATTCTAATATACAAACAAATGTCGTAACCTCTGCTCTAGTAGCTCTTAAACTCTAGTCAGTGTCAGGATATCTTGTAGAACTTGATGAAAATGCAGAAGTCCAAGGCCTGACCTACATCACTGGGCCCGGGCCTCTGTGGATTTCAAACTGAAATGCACATGAAAATCATCTAGAGAGCTTGTTAAGTGGAAGGTTCCTGGGTACCATCCCTGAGATTCTGGTTCATCAAATCAAGGTAGACTTGAAAATTTGTGTTTTGGAAAGGTTCATGGTTGATATCATTGCTGCTGATCTGGAAATCACAAGGAAATGGAATTTTCTCCCCAGGGACACTGGTGAATATGTGGAGGCATTTTTTGTCCTGATGGGAGTCATAGAAGTGTCTCCTGGCATCTAGAGGGCAGAGCCAGGGGTGCTGCTGCACATCCTACATGCCCTATGTTATGTGTCAGCAAGTCACTTGTATCTGGCAATTTGCCACCAATTCTCTACAGTTCCTTGGGATTGTGAAATTGTCCCTGCCCATCTCCACAGATGGTGACTGGACATCGAATCTCTTGTACGTAGCATTCTGTTGACAGGGTTTCTTTAGCCTTCTCGAAGAGGCTCTTGACCTGGACTCTGACCGCTGCAGGCACTCTTCAGCCATTTCATGCACCGCTCCAGCTCTTTGATGAGCACCTCGCCCATGATGCCACCCGCCGGAACTGGTTGAGGCTGCGCCTTACTCCCGCAGCACCACCTGCACCATGGGCCACATGCATATGCAGGGGCTGGATCCCGGGGAACTCGTTTGCGGCAACTGGCAGCTGCTGGGCACCAGAGCCAACCCATGGGCTCTCCCTGCAGTACCTGGCACCGCCCTCTGTCCTCCTCTGCTCCTGGTCTTTTTGATAATAGCATGCTAACCCGTGTGAGGTGATCTATGGTTGTGGCTTTCATTTGCATTTCCTTTATGCTTAGGGATGTTAAGCACCTTTTCAGGTGCCTATTGGTCATCTGCCTGTCGTCTTTGGAAAATGTCTATTCAGGTCCATTTTTTAATTGTTTTCTTGATATCGAATCTTAGGAATTTCTTGTATATTTTGGATGTTAGCCTCTAATCACATACATGACTTACAAATATCTTAGCCCATTCAGTAGCTTGCCTTTTCATTTTGTCAATGGTTTCCTTCACTAGGCAAATGCTTTTTTTAGTTGGATGTAGTCCCATTTGTTTATTTTTGTTTTTGTTTTCCTTGCCTGAGGAGTTAGATTCAACAAAACATCGCTAAGATCAATGTCAAAGAACTTGGTGCCTATGTTTTTATCAAGAAGATTTGTAGTTTTAGGTTCTATATTTAAGCCTTTAATCCATCTTGAATTTATTGTTTTTTATATGGTATAGGTGGTCTAGTTTCATTCTTTTACATGTAGCTTTCCAGTTTCCCCAAAACCATTTATTGAAGAGACTGCCTTTTCCCCCATTATATATCTTGCCTCCTTTGGCATAGATTAATTGATAGTATAAGCATCTGTTTATTTCGGGGCTTTCGATTGCGTTCTACTGATCTATGGCTGTTTTTGTGTCCGTGCTGTGCTGCTTCGATTATTATACCTTGCAGTATAGTTTAAAATCTAGAAGCATCATACCTTCAGTTTTGTTTTTCTTTCCATAGACCGCTTTGGCTGTTCAGAGTCTTTTGTGGTTTCACAAATTTTAGCATTCTTTGTTCTAGTTCTATGAAAAATGCTATTAGTATTTTGATAGGAGTTTCATTAAATTTGTAGATTGCTTTGGGTGGTATGGACACTTTAATAATATTCTTCCAATCCGTGAGCACAGTATATCTTTTCTTGTGTCCTATTTATATCATCTTCAGTTTCTTTCATCAGCATCTTACGGTTTTCAGAGTACAGATCTCTCACCTCTTTGGTTAAACCTACTCTAAAGTCTTTTTTTTTTTTTTTAAAGATTTTATTTATTTATTTGACAGACAAAGATCACAAGTAGGCAGAGAGGCAGGCAGAGAGAGAGGAAGGGAAGCAGGCTCCCCACTGAGCAGAGAGCCCGATGCGGGCTCGATCCCAGGACCCCGGGATCATGACCTGAGCCGAAGGCAGAGGCTTAACCCACTGAGCCACCCAGGTGCCCCATAAAGTCTTTAATTCTTTTGGATGCAATTAGAAGTGGGATTGTTTTATTTATTTCTTTTTCTGATAGCAGGTTCTTAAAAGAAACAAAATAAGAATGCAACAGCTTTCTGTATATCAATGATGCATCCTACCACTTCACCAAACTCCTTTATGCTACTAGATCTTGGATGGAGGCTTTAGGATTTTCTATATATAGTGTCATGTCATCTGTGAATAGTGACAGTTCCACTTTTTTTAATGCAGGTGCCTTTTACTTCTTATCTAATTGTTGTGGCTAAAACTTCCAATACTGTGTTGAATTAAAGTGACAAAGGCGGGTGTCCTTGTTCCTAATCTTAAAGGAAAACTTTTCAACTTTTCACTGTTTGTGTGATGTTACCTATGGGTTTGGCATATATGGCCCTTTTTATGTTGAGGTACATTCCCTCATTCCCTCTGTCGAAGTGTTTTTTTGTTTGTTTGTTTGTTTGTTTTTTCAATCATTGACGGATGTTGAATTTTGTCAAATCTTTCTTTGTGTCTTTTGGAGGTAATCATGTGATTTTTACCCTTCATTTTTAATGTGGTTTATCTTACTGATTGATTGCAAATACTGAACCACACTTACGTCCTTGAAATAAACCCCATTTGGTCGTGGAGCATTATCCATTTAAGGTATTTTTAACTGGATTTGCTAATATTTTGTTGAAGACGTTTGCATCTATGCTCATCAGGGATATTGCCTGTAACTTTTTTTGGTAGTGTTTTTGTCTGGTTTTAGGATCAGGATAATGTTGGCCTTGTGGAATGAGTTTGGAAGCATTACTTCCTCTTAAACTTTTTGGAATAGCTTGAGAAAAATAAGTAATAATTATTCTTTAAATTATTCTAGAATTCATCTGTGAAGCCTTTGGTACAAGCCTGTTGAGTGTTTTTCTTTCTTTTTGACTTTTAATTTTTTTGATTACTGATTCAAGTTTATTACTACTAATTGGTGTATTTAGATTTTCTTTTTCTTTATGATTTATTTAGTCTTGAAAGATTGTATATTTCTAAGAATTTATCCATTTCTTCTAGGTTCTCCAATTCGTTGGTGTATAATTTTTCATAGTAGTCTTTTATGGTCCTTTGTATTTCTGTAGTATTGATTGTAACTTCTCATTCATTTCTGATTTTATTGGGGCCATCGGTCTTTTTTTTTTTTTTTCTTTTTGATAGTTTTTCTAAAAGTGTGTATTTTTTTAAAGGACTGGTTTGTGGGGTACCTGGCTGGCTCAGTCAGTAGAGCATGTAACTCTTGATGTCAGGGTTGTGAGTTTGAGCCTCTTATTAGGTGTACTTTTTAAAGATTACTTTAAAAAATAACAATAAAAGAACCAACTTTCCTTCTACTAACTTTGGGGTTTGTTCTTTTCTCTAGTTCCTTCAGGTGTGAGTTTAAATTGTTTATTTGAAATGTTTCTTGATTTTTGAGGTAGACCTGTGTCACTATATACTTCCCTCTTAGAACTGCTTTTGCTGCATCCCATAAATTTTAAAACATTGTATTTTCATTCTTATTTGTCTTAAGATACTTAATAATTTCCTCTTTGATTTCTGTTTTGGCCATTTGGTTGGAAAATAACATGTTGCTTTGTCTCCATTTGCTAGAGTTTTTTCTACTTTCCTTCCTGTAATTGATTCCTGGTTTCATAAAGTTGCAGTTAGAAAAGAGGACTGGCCTATCCGTCTTCTTTTAAGTCTACTTACAGGCATTAAGAAGACTTCCTGATATGTCTGTCTTCTTACATTTATTGAGACTTGTTTTATGACCTAACATGTGATCTGTCATAGAGAATACCCCACATGCACTTGAGAAGAATGTGTGTTCTGTTTACTATAACGTATTTTAAATGAAATCTAAACTACTTTGGAGAATGTTTTGTAAAGTGAAATTCCTGAGTATTTATCCAACACTGATTCTGTTCTTTCATGTTTAAGAGATTGACTAGGTGGCAAGGGTTTTAGGATTTTCAGAAAACAAAGGCTTGTCCTTGGTGGGTTTAAAGCTAATACACGTGTGTAGTTCTCTGTGATGTAAGGAAGTAAGAACTGCCTTGAGAGTGCCAAATCCATTCTTGAAATATGGATGCATTTGAGAACATTGCTGGGGAAGAGAAAGTTTTATGGAAAAGGTGAAAACAGGACTGTACCCAGATCAGCATAAGCACAGTCCAGAAACTAGAGAACTAGTTTGGAGAGAAGGGGTAGGTTCAAAGCAAAAACCTGGGTGTCCCTAACAGGAAGCTTATACTCCCGAAGTGAAGCATCTGCACTCAACTGGTCATAGGCTTTGGCCCCATCCCCTTCTGTAAGTAGAAGAGAACAACTGGGTGAGTGACTGTATATCTATATATAATATATAATATATATATATATATTTTTTTTTTCTGGGAATATGGGGGAGAATTTGACACTTAATTGTGAACTTAATTCTGTGTCACAACCAAAACTTGGCAGCAGACCACTAAAAAATGCAATCAAAGTAAAGTTTGGATCTCACCTCTCTACTGAGAAAATCCTATCATCTGAACTTCAGAAATAAAAACACAAGTTCAGGGACTGATCCAATATTTCAGACGAGTTCAAAGTAGGCAGAACATTGGTGGCAGTCTCCCACAATCCACTTAATGCATTTTCCCCTCTGATGAGTGTGCCATTGTTGGTTGTGTTCCATTGTGTAAGTGTCCTAATTATACATCTGTTTTCGTGATCGAAATACCAGCGAAGAGTGCTCTTGTCCAGGGAGTGTGGTTTTCACTGTTGAGCTCTTCTCCAGTTCTCTGCAGTCTGTAGATACTGTGTTAGTAAAGAAATACTAGTTCTAATAACCCCTGCTTCCTATTACAATAAAGAGGAGATCCAATTAGGTGAAATTTATTGATATGCAACTGTTTATTTGTCCATCGTGAGCAGAGAGGTTGTTCACTTCCTGGAGCAGAGAGGTTGTTCACTTCCTGCCCTTAGAGGCTGCATGCTTGTCAGCATTTAAATAGCACCTGGCCCCTTTCCCTTTGTTAGGATGTATTCTTTACACCTATTCATTACCTCAAGAGGATGATATGAATAAATTCCTCCATTCTTTCAATAAGGCGAGGCCAGCTAGAGGATCATTTTTCTTTGTTGTCAAGTTACTATTTTACAATAGAATTAGCTGTAAAAGTCTCCTGCTTGATCTATCTATTTTTGTTTTTTCGAAGACTAAAAGTTAAATACATCTGCATTCGTTGAAACCTGCTGGCTGTGTTCTGACAGACATTCGAATTGTGGAATCTCAGAACCATTTACTTGTTAAAAGAAAGGACCTTAGTCGGTCTGTTGGAAATTAATAAATACCCTTCCTCATTTCTCCAGGACTCAGAGAATGTACCTTCCTATTACCATACTAGGGTAGAAAAGCTTTTCTGCCTTGCTTTTGGGTTGAAGATGATGCCTCACATAGAGGTTTTCACTCTGTGGATGAAGGGAAACAGCATTGCATCCTTCAGCCCTGTTCTTCCCCCTACCTCCAAGTGCTTATTGAGCAAAGCACAGCTCTAGGCACTGTAGAGAGATAAGGCGAATTAAATACTTCAAGAAGTTGAGTATTCCCAAGGAAAGTTGACATGCCTGCTTGAAACACTTGACAAAAACCTTGTGGACTTCCTTCGCTGCAGAGAATTTGGGCCCTTTGAAAATAGGCACAAACTTAGAGAAACAGAGATATCAAAGGCCTCTTTACTAACCCTTTATTTTTTATTAAAAATAACATTGAACAATTTTAGGCATCCCCATTTGAATTGAGCTCTCTGTAGGTTTTCTTTTTTTCAAGTCTCTGAGAAGCTCTGGACTTGGAGACTGGGAAAGGAAGGGAGGAAGTGGCAGCCTACTTCCCTGGAGTGAAACTGCGAGGCTGTGAGAACAGTCTGCGCCAAATCTCGTTTAGCTGAGCATGCTGGAAACGTATCCCACGACACACAGACAACATAATGCTCAGACAGAACTAACTCTCCCAGGAATTTTGCCAGGATTATATGCTCATTTGTTGCATCATGCAAACATTCTCTTCTGGGAAAGATGCCAAATATTTTTGTTCATGACTTTCTAAACAGATAAAGCCACAATTGCTAAACCCATTTGCCATTCACAAGTGGAGGAAAAGAGCCCATGGTCGTTCCATGAATGTCAGGAGGTATGTTTAGGCTCATTTTAGGGCCTTTAAGGGGTCTCCTGAACCAATGCCCTCTATAGCTTCTTTGTTCAAAATGGGTTGCCCTCCAACTTCTGCTTGCATGTCATGAATCAGTAGGTAAATGTTAATGTTTAGGACAGCCAGGACCATGGGCTATAAACCTCAGAAAAAAAGTTAAATTTGATCTCTAGAGACATCTTTTTTCAGTGTGCATACAATCCCAGTTGAAGGGTTTCTCCTAAAGCCTCTTGTTGATACCAGTATAACTTGGGCAAAGTTTTACAAGCAAGAATCCAAATATAAATTCAAGACCACAGGTGAGTTTTAGAGGCTTTTCATGTGAATCTAGGCATTTGTAGTAAAAAGCAACAACAACAAAAATGAGATACAAAGGTTTCAATATGGGGAACAATAAAAAAATTTTTAAACTAAACATTAAAGCTCTATAAACTCTATATATGATTATTTAAATACATTTTTTTAAATGCTAAGTTCCTGGCAAAATAACCCAGAAAATCAGAGTGTAAAGTGATTGGAATTTCTGTTCGCAGAAGTTGTGACTAAGCCATTGTGAGTTAGTTGAAATATCTGGAAACACGTACATTTTAGAAATAGGATATTTATTTGTGTGTGTTTGTTTTGATAAACAGGGCTTTTAATGTAGTAAAAGTGCACACTAGTTTCTTATGGAATGAAAGCTTTTGCCTGGAGATAGCGCTTTGACATAAATCTGTTCTGCTTTCCCACAGACACCCACAGCTTACCCCTGTGCATATGCTGTTTATGTCTTTGAAGCTTTATTTTCTTGTTGATACAGAGTAACATATTCTTCCTTGTTCTCATAGATCCTACTTTTAAAATACAAAATAAACCCCTTCATAATTACTTCATTACATGGGTCAAATAGAGCTATGTGTTCAAAGGATGGCATAGAGGAGGTATTTCCCCTCCCCATTTCTCATACTAAACCTACATATGGAATGAATATATATATATAAAATAAAGCAAAACTACAAGCAAGGCTGTGATGGTGTGTGGATGTATGTGTGTTTCCAGCTATGTGTCCCAGTTTGAATTTTTAAAATCCAGGAACACCATAGTGATCACAGAACAAATACTGGAATTCTACATTGCTTTCATATTACCTTCACCAGAAAGTATTATGTGTCACTACAGTACTGGGAAGGTTGGGCTTCATTATGTACCTTACCAGCTATCCAAGCTTCAACCAGTTTCGGGGGGTGTTTGCCATCAGGTAGGAAATAGGGAAGTTTTCTCCTAGACTTGAAAAAGGAAGGAAATCATAATTAGAAGGAAATATACACGATGAGGTAAGCTCCTACATGGTTGTGAAGAAAGCTTATTAAATCTCCTGTTGAGAGTTCCTCTGTGTCAGAAAAAGACTTTTTAAAAAAAATTATTTATAGTAAAAACAAAAATACCTGCTTCACTCATTTTTCCTACCCCTGCATCTGGCAACCACCAATCTCTTCTCAGTATATATGAGTTTTTTCTATTTTAGATTCTACATATAAGAAAAGTATATAGTAGTTGTCCTTTTCTGACTTATTTCACTTTGCATAACATCATCAAGGTCCATCCATGTTGTTGCAAATGGTAGGTTTTCTTTCTTATGGCTGAATATTCTATTACCTATATTATATATATTATAATTTATCTATTCATCAATTGGTGGTCACTTAGGTTGTTTCCATATCTTGGCCATTGTAAATAATGCTGCAGTGAACGTGAGGGTGCATGGGTTTTCCTTTTCTTCTGGTAGACATGCAAAAGTGGAATTGCTGGATCATATGGTATTTTTCAATTTTTCAGGAACCTCCATACTGTTTCCTACAGTGGCTCTGCCAATTTTCATACCCACCAACATTGCATAAAGTTTCCTTTTACTCCACATCCTTGCTAATGCTTGTTATTTCTTATCTTTCAATAATAGCCATCGTAACAGGGGTAAGGTAGTATCTCATTATGGTCATAATTTGCATTTGCCAGATGACTAATGTAGAGCATCTTGTCACGCACCTGTGGGATATCTGTATGTCGTCTTTGGAAAAATGTCTATTCACATCTTCCTCCCATTTTCAATCAGCTTTTTGGGTTTTTTTGCTTTGTTTTTCTAGCCATTGGGTTGTATGTTTTCTTTATGTGTTTTGAACATTAGCACCTTAGGAGATAAATAAATGATCTGCAAATTTTTTCTCCCATTCAGTTGACTGTCTTTTCCTTTAGTTCCTGGTTTCTTCTGCTGTGTAGAAGCTTTTTAGTTTGTGATCCCACTTGTATATTTTTGCTTTTGTTGATTTTGTTTTTGGTGTCAGATTCAAAAGATCATTGCCAAGACTTATGTCAAGGAGCTTACCTCCCTGTTTTCTTTATGGCTTCAGGTTTCAAGTATTACATCCAAGGTTTTCATCCATTTTGAGTTAATTTTTTGTATGATGGAAGAAAGTGGTCCAGATTCTGTCTTTTGCATGTTCCTGTCCAATTTTTCCAATGCTGTTTATTGAAGGGACTGTTCTTTCCCCCTCGTGTATTTGTGACTTCTTTTGTTGTAAATTGACCACATATGCTTGAGTTTTTCTGCATTCTCTATTCTGTTCCATTGATCTATGTCTCTGTTTTTATGTCAGTATGGCACTAGTTTATTAGCTGTAATATAGTTCAAGGTCAGGGAATGTGATGCCTCCAGCTTTGTTCTTCTTTCTCAAGATTGGTTTGTTTATTCAAGGTCTTTTACAGTTGCATGCATGTTTCAGGATTATTCTAGTTCTGTGAAAAATGCCATTGGAATTTTGATAGGGATCAACCTTGATTCTATAGATTGTGTTGGGTAATACAGACATTATAACAATATTCTCCTAATTCCCAGGCACAAAATATCTTTCAGTTTATTTGTGTCATCTTCAATTTCTTTAATTAATGTCTTACAGTTTTCAGTGTACAGAACTTTCACCCCCTTGGTTAAAGTTATTAAGTCTTTTATTCTTTTTAATGTAATAAAAAGATAGTTCAATATCTTTTTGATATTTCAATATCAAATATTGATATTGATAGTTCAATATTAGTGGATAGAAACACAATGAAATATTATACATTGATTTTGTATCCTGCAATTTGACTGAATTTCTTTATTCTGATAGTTTTTTTTATAGTGTCTTAAGGGTTTTCTGTATATAATATCATGTTGTCTATGAACAGTGACAGTATAACTTCTTTCCCAACTTGTGTGGCTTTTATTCTTTGACTTGCCTAATTGGTATGGCTAGGACTTCGAATACTATGTTGAGTAAAAGTGGTGAAAATGGGCATCCTTCTCTTGTTCTCAGAGGAAAAGTTTTCAGCTTTTCAATGTTGAATGTGATGTTAGCTGTGGATTCGTTGTATGTGGCCTTCATTATGTTGAGGCATATTCCCTCTATATCTACTTGGTTGAGAGTTTTTATCAAGAATGGATATTGAATATCGTCAACTGCTTTTTGTACATCTGTTGAGATGATATGATTTTTATCTTTCATTTTGTTAATGTGATGGATTACATTGATTTGTGGGTTTTAGACCATCCTCTAATCCATACACTAAATTCTTCTTGATTATTGTGGATGATCCTTTTAAGTTATTGTTGAATTTGGTTTGTAATTTTCTTTCTTCAGACATAGGGATTATTTTATTAACAAGGGAAAGGATACAGTATTAAACAAGCCATCCACTTGTGGAAAGTCAAAATCAAACAGTAAAGCAAAATCAAACAGATTTTTCCTCTTATTGTTCTCAAATGTATTAAGGTTTCATGTCACTTTGGCTTATGTGTCAACTCGGGGGTAGCTTGTGCGTGCAGAGGCTCTAAATCAAGTGACTCTTTGCCAACCTGGCATTAACTCTGTTCCTATAACTGGACTCCAGACCTGTCCTTTATGACCAAGTTTCTCCTTGTTAGGTAACCGAGTCCCTATCATATTTGATCCTTGTTTTCTTTCCAGGCCTCCCAGGGTTGCAGCCTGGTTCCTTTCCTTTCCTCATAATCTCCTTGAATCCCAATTTTATCATCAAAATTGTTAGGCTATAAGGTCTTTTGACTGTTAGAGGGTTATGATGTAAGCAGCTTGGCAGTGATCATGGGAAGCTGGAGTACGTTTCAGTGACAGATCTGGGGGAAGATCAGTCTGCACTGGTACAAGAGTCTGAATTCTGGAATATTTTAAAAGAGAAGAGTCCCCAGTGTTTTCCAGTATAGAGAGGAGCTCTGGACAGTTGCTAAGGACACTTTCCTGGGTTACTTCAATTAAGTCATATGTGATTGCCTATTTATTTATTTATTTATTTATTATATTATTTTGGCCCATGTGTATTGCATGGAGCACTGGGTATGGTGCATAAACAATGAATTTCAGAACACTGAAAAAAAAATAAAAAGAATAACTATTACACACACTATTGGCCAAAATAATATATATATGGGCAATCACTAAAGTTTAAGAATACTAAATACTAAAGTTTAAGAATAACTATTACACACACTACTGGTTTGGTAATGTTTTTTTTGAGGACTTTTGCATCTGTGTTTATTATAGACACTGGCCTATAATTTTCTCTTAGCATCTTTATCTGGTTTTGGTATTGGGGTAATGTTGGCCTCATAAAATGAGTCTGGAAAAATACCTGCCTCTTCTATTTTGGGGAAAAATTCGAAAAGACTTGGTATTAATTCTTTGAATATTTGATAGAATCCACCAATGAAGCCATCTAGTCTTGGATTTACTATTTCTTGGAAGTTTTTTTTTACTGATTACTGATTCAGTCTCATTACTAATAATCAGTCTTTTGGATGGACATTCTGATTTTTAATTTTTTTCTCAGAGATGACCCTAGACATAGTTCTCTCCATAAAAGTGCTAGCCAAGTTAATTTTATTTTGAAAACTACATAAAGCCACTATATCTTCAGAAAATGTAGCTTTTCCTGACAAGCTCAAAAATGTGAGAGATGTATGAAAGAGCAGAGTTTTCTTCAATTATATAGTTTCCATTTTCACAGTGTTGCAACTTAATAGTTTGTCATTTCACACACTTGCAACCAATTTTTTTTTCTTACATACGAGGGGTTTGACATTGGAGGTTTTCCTAACTCAGCCTTCAGATACCGCTCACAGTACATTATTAAAGAAGGTAAAAATAATTCAGCTAATAAAACATTTTTTAAAGATAGTCGCCCAATGAGTTAAGTTTGAAGAATTCAATAGATTAAATTGCAAAACAAAGGCCAAATGAAATTTTAAAAAATGGCAAATTATCTCACTGTCCTTTATTAGAATATAAGAGAACTAATGTTAATGTTATGAGAAATAGCTATCAGGTTTGTTAAGGTACCTTTTACTCATTCCTATTCTCTCTCTAAATTTTCTTCAGAGAAAAACTTAACCTTTCATGCCATAATATGAATATATTCAGGCCTAAAATGTTATTATTTTACTATATTAAATATTTATGTTTATTGAACATAAATAAAACATCGGCCAGAATATTTTAACATTTTAAATATTTTATGTCACAAATTTACATAGAAACCATACACATAATTTGTGTGGTGTTCATTTAAAAACCGCATACACACACATACAAACACACGCACAACTAAGACAGGTTTTTCCAGGATTACCAGCTTCATTTAAATGACCAAACCTAGACAGAGAAATAGCTTTTCCACATTGTCTGGACGGCTGAGAAAGCAGCATCTTTACCCGTGTGTGCTGTGATAGCCACATCTGACACTGAATACCCCATTTTTGCATTGGTTATTCAATGGTGCTAGTTATAGCACCTTTTATTAGTAGGTAAACCTGTTTTTTGTTTTTGTTTGGACACTACTACTGAAGAAGCGAAGGGGGACCGGTAAGGTAACAGAGGTAAGTGCAGTATCTGCTACTGTACTGTAGTATCTGATGCTGCTCCTAGCGCTGAGGGAAAAGAAGGAAGAGGTTACGGTTTCTGGAATCTAACAGTTTGGAAACTGCAGAGCTAGGATCCAGGGCTCTGATAAGAGAGAGCGACCAAGGGGTGCCTGGGTGGCTCAATGGGTTAAGGCCTCTGCCTTCGGCTCAGGTCATGATCTCAGGGTCCTAGGATTGAGCCCTGCATCGGGCTCTCTGCTCAGCAGGGAGCCTGCTTCCTCCTCTCTCTCTGCCTGCCTCTCTGCCTACTTGTGATCTGTCAAATAAATAAACAAAATCTTAAAAAAAAAAAGAGAGAGAGAGAGCTACCAAGCTAGTCCTGTGTTTTAGGGGTACAGAGAAAACAGCCCTGCAGATAGGAAATGGGGACCAGTCAGCTAGTGCTGGTGTCTGTGGAGAGAGATAATGTGGCTGACTCTGCGCTGTAGTAAATTGGCAAACCGGAACCGGAAATGCTGCTGCCAAAGTGAAGAATCATTGCTGGACTGCTCTTAGCAGGAACAGGAAGCAAAAAGAGAAGTAACAGGTTCCTTCTCCTTCCTCCAATCTTCTTGTCTCCCTTTAGCAGCTGTTGGAATACACATGGGTCCCCTGATTGAATGGAAACGTTATTTGAAGAGTCCCAAGTATACACAGCAAAGTAGAGAAAGGCGATTTTGGAGCTAAGAGAAAAGAGTTCAAGAGCCTTGGGTACTTGTATGAGAGAAGAAGACATTCAGGAGCTAAACGTCTAACCTTGAGAAGTTATAAAAAGGAAAAAAAGAGTAAATCTGAACAAATTAGGTGAGCATAATTAATAAAGGTAAAAAATAGTGAAATAAAAAAGATTGACTAGAGCAAGCAAAGTAAAAATTAAAAAAAAAAAAATCAACACGCTGACAAGGAAACTAAAAAGAAAAAAGACACAGTAAAAGAATTTGGGGAGAGACAGGTAGATGAAACTACAGATGCTGCAGAAATCAAGCAGAGAGTACCAAAAGCTTTGTAAACATGCGAAGTGATCAAATTACTAAAACAGATTCAACAATAAGAAATGTAAATAGGGGCGCCTGGGTGGCTCAGTGGGTTGGGCCTCTGCCTTCGGCTCAGGTCATGATCCCAGGGTCCTGGGATCGAGTCCCGAATCCGGCTCTCTGCTCAGCAGGGAACCTGCTTCCTTCTCTCTCTCTCTGCCTGCTTCTCTGCCTACTTGTGATCTCTGTCAAATAAATAAATAAAGTCTTTAAAAAAAAAAAAAAGAAAGAAATGTAAATAGTGTACAGCCATTGAAGAAATTAAATTTCTAGTCATTTTCCCCCAAAAAGATAGTTTTATAGGACAGTTCTACTTGTATTCAACATGCTTTCTCCAATTCAAAGAAAAGATCAGATTTTATGTAAACTCCTTAGAGGAATATTTTAAAAGGATATAATCCACTTCTGGTTTTAGGGTATAACTTAATACCAAAACCACAAAGAGAAAAAGAAAAGCTATGGGTCAATATAAACAAAACAAATTCATTAATGTGTGTAGAAAGACAATACATATTTAGGAAATGCTGAAAACATTACCTCTAATGTAGGTAAGGGTATAAGCATACTCACTATCATCACTAGTATTCAATAATGCACTGGAGCTCTTAAGGTGATAAGGGGAAAATGGCATTAGAATAGGAATGAAAGGAAATAATTATCCATGATTATGTAGATAATACAAAGGGATATACAAGTTACAGAATTACCCAAATCACCAAAAAATTTTCCACCTTGTTACTATCAGTAAACATTTAAATAATGACATAATGTTTCACAGCCCCCAGAATGGAGGCAGGGGGGAGTCTGACAAGTGAGGAGAAGGACACTGAACTATAGAAAATCCCAAAGCTGATGGGTGTACAAACTGAGGAACAATTTATCTACCAGTCTAATTGAATGTGCCCATATCCCCTTCCTGAGTAATTCTCCAGATCTCTTCATGCGTGTCCCAGAAAATAGGTCCAAGAGTGTCTGTGGTAGCATTGTTCGTAATATCAGAAAATCCTAGAAAGAGCTCAGTTGTCCACTGAAAGAATAAATTGTAATATAATCATACAGTGAAATATTGTGATGTAGTAAAAATGAACTACAGCCATATAGACGGACAGAAATTAATTTCTGGAAAATAATTTTGAGTTCAAATAACAAATAATACAGAATAATGCAGAATAATACAGAAATGTAGTTCTATTCATATAAAGCTCAGAAATAAACAAATCTAGTATTCATGGACACATGTATGATTAAAATATGAAAAAAAAAGAATGGAGAGATTAGGGTGCCTGGGTGGCTCAGTAGTTTAAGCATCTGCCTTCAGCTCAGGTCATGAGATCTCAGCTCAGGGTCCTGGGATCAAGCCCTGGACCTCCTCAGCAGAGTCTGCTTCTCCCTCTGACCCTCCTCCTTGCTTGTGCGCGCTCGCGCTCTCTCTGTCTCCGTCTCAAATAAATAAAATCTTTAAAAAAAAGACAGAAAGATTATCACAAAATCCAGGATAGTGATCCCCTCTAGAGAGGAGAATAGGGCATGCTATCGCAAAGGGATGCTCAGTGGACTTAAATATTGGTAATGTTGGGGTGCCTGGGTGGCTCAGTGGGTTGAAGCCTCTGCCTTTGGCTCGGATCATGATCCAGGGGTCCTGGGATCCAGCCCCGCATCGGGCTCTCTGCTCGGCAGGGAGCCTGCTTCCCTTCCTCTCTCTCTGCCTGCCTTTCTGCCTACTTGTGATCTCTCTCTGTCAAAAAAAAAAAAAAAAAAATTAAATATTAGTAATGTTTACTTTCTTAAGCTGGATGATGAACATAAGGTTGTTAAGATTTTTGTGTTATTTATACAGTTATATACCTTTACTCTCTGTGATGTATTCACAATAAAATAGTTTATAAACATAAATTAAAAACAATAATTTACTTCTAGGTGACTGGTTTGGTTTTTACAAAGGAACTGTTAGTTTAATATTTTTGGTTGTCATCATCTAATTTTCACTGCCTCCTTATACTGTAAAATTAAAAATTTGGGGCCATACCCCACTTTACAAAGCCTAACTAAGTATTTTTTATTAAACTGTTAATTTTTACAAATGTGTATATACAGACATATTTGAATTTTAAGATATATATGAACATTTAAAAAGATGTATACCTATACAAATGCAAGGTAATTTTTACCTGATGCATGTTATGAAAGAGGTAGAATCACTGTTTTTAGACTAAGTTGAATGTGGCTCAGAAACAAATTATATGGTTCTATACTGAAGTCTCCAGTAAATCTTTTTTTTTTTTACTTGTTTTGTTTTGACACTACCAAGGCCAAAACAGGAGGAGAAGATAGGACTAGAATAACCTAGGGGTTCCTGACAATGTGACATAAACTTGGAAGAGGAAAGAAACTATTTTCAACCTAAAGAAACTAAATCATTAAAGCACATCTCACTAAGCTAGAAGGTCAAATGTTCATCCACCTTAATATTCACTACCTCCCCATTTCTGCCAAAAATATGATTTGTTAGGCTGGGTGTAGAAGAGTTCAGGAGATGATTTCAGGAAGAAACTATAGTGTGTTTAACAATCGAAGTCTGTGCATGGCCAGGCAGAAACCATGCAGACCCCTGGGCTGTATCAGTGTTTGTATCTGAATACTAGGATTCTTCTTTCTCATTATTTTATTTTATGGAAGGTTTCTTCTGTTTTTATCCTAGAGCTACTGCCTTGCACACAGTCGTTGTTCAATAAACATTTGAATGAATGAATAATATGTTTAGAATTTAAAAAGAATAAAAACTAAAAGCTGGGTTTGGAAAAGAGTAAATCAATAGAGTAAATAGGGAATTCCGTGTAGGCTGAGAATAATTCAGGAGTTATTCTGGCTGCTCGATTTATCATCTCAACCAAATTACAGAACTTTGAAGAAAATTTCTATTTGTAAGATCTTTGTCTTTGATTTTTAGCAATTTCACTATAATACATGTAGGTTTCTATCCTACTTGGGTCTCCTATTTTTCTGAGCATGAAGATTCTTGTCTTTCATTAGTTCTGGAAATTCTCGGTCATTATTTTGTTAAATATTGATACAATCTAAAATTTATTTTAGGCCCACAATGAACCTTCTCTTTCTATTCTCCATTTGTCTTATACTCTAGTATTTTCCCTCTTTACCTTTCCTCAGCTCCATCTTTGATTTCCAGGATTTTCTAGTCCGTGGTGTCTAGTCTGCTCTTTAAATTCCCATTGAGACAGTGATCATGTATTTCAAGTCCATTTGAAGTTCTATTTGTTTTACGTCTTTTTTCCATTGCGTCTTATTTTCTTCTGTTTTTATTTTGTGGGAAGTGGGGCTTTCTTTACCTGTGGGACTATTTTCTGATCTGGGTTGAAGAGTTTCTCTCTAAAGTGATTTTGTGTTTTTTTCTGTCAGACCAATCAGACATTTTGCTACGTTCTTAGTTGGAATTTCTCATTCTAATCAGGAAGCCTGGATTTAAATCTCAAAATCCAGGGGGGAAAAATGCCCCAGGGAGTCAGTTCTCAGGGAAGCTCTTTTCTCTATGGGGAGCTAAGGAGAAGAGAAAGATAAGTTATTTTATTGCCTATGTGTGCTAAAAGAAAGATTTTTTTGTCCTAAATGTCCCTTTTACTGAGGATATAGTTATTCGAAGATCTGGTTTTTTACTAGTTTCAATTCCGTTTCCTGTGAGCCCTCCATTTTGTTTGAGTCCCAAGGCTTCATCTCTCAGTCTCTTATGAATGTTCTACTTCTAACCCTCAAGGGTTTAGTGCTGATTTCATTTCCCAATTTGTACTTGCCCCTCTGGGGATTTCCTTTACTTTCTTGCCATCTCAGCTATACTGTTTAAGATGTTCTGCAGATAGAAGACTCTGTATTCTTCCTTTCGAAAATAGAAATCCCCCACTTAAATTAGAACCAACCATATAACTTACTGATACATAACCATTTTTGATCTATAAAACTTTATATATTCTATAATATCAAGTTTCTTAAAAACTTATTTTCTAACTCTCAGAATTGATATGGAGAACAAACGGGATCATGTAAACTTGGCACTTGAGACATCAAGTGAACAATAAATGGTAGCTTAAATTAAACACATACATATGCATAGAAGCATGAACTATTACAGGAAGAATACATATATACAAATATACAGAATGTATACAAATATGCAGAATGTATACATTCTGTATACCTGTATACAAATATACAGAATGATATTAGAATTTGCCTTTAGGAAGGGGAACTGACTTGCTGGAGACAGGGTAGGGAGGAGACATAGTTTTTCCAATAAACCCTTAGATAACTTATGAATTTTGAAAGATTTCCCTATATTTCCTCTTCAAAAATCTTTTTAAAATGAAAAATTATAAGCCTGTCAAACTGCCTAATATACTGTGTATGTGGCAAATAATGTGATTGGGGGTGATTTTTCACTTTTTATGCTATGTACTTCTGCATTGTTAGAATGTTTTCTGATAAATCATCCACACTCTGTGTTTACCACTTAAAAATAAAAGCTGACAAAATCATTTGGACAAATGCCCATATGGGAATAATACTTTCTATACCTGTCTGCATGACAGAATCAAGGTTATCATCAGCTTCGAGATCATCAGTGGGCCACTCCCTTCTCATTTGGTGTGAAAGGCCACAATAAAAAATATTTAAAACAAGGCAACTTCAGAAGCTGAACTTGAGAGCTGGCAGAGATATTTCATACTTATAAATTATGGTCTGTGCTTTGAATGTTTTAGAGAAAATATTCAGCCACAGAGTATAAGAAATCATTGTCAAGTTGTGGTAGCAAGATAAGACATTGTTTTTGGTGTGGTGGTGGTTTCTCTTAAAGCAGCAACTGCTTTTTAAAACCCTCTCAAACCAGTATTCCTCCGTAGGGCGTGGTGCTGAAGTCATTTACAAGAAAATTGCTAATGCATTTTTTAAATTGTACCCACAGTTGGGCTGTTTCTCTGAGAGATAAGAGGCCATTAAGAGGTTATCATAGTAGTAAGTGCTCAACATCTTTCCAAAGAGTCACCTGACAAGGCAGGGAGGAGAATCCATTGTGTTTGACTGGACTGTTGGATTTTGCCTTAAATTCTTGTCCTTGGGGCATTTGAGGTGACGTGGTCTTCGGTTAACTTTTTTTCCTCCATCCGGTTTGCTTTAAGGTTTCTCCAACATCTGCACTAGTGACACTGCAGCCTAATAATTTTTGTTGTGGGGGGGCCAGCCTGTGCTTTGTTAAGGTAAGTAGTGGTGTCCTTGACTTCCCTCCCTAGACACCAGGAGCAACCTCCTTAGTTTTCTACCAGACATTGATAAATGCCTCTTGGAAAACCAAGTTGCTCCCAGTTGAGAGAGTTTGGAACAATCTACATCTTGATAGCTTCTTTTGTCAGAAAGAAGTTCTGTTGGGTTGGTGAGGAAAGTGTCAAGATAGGCAAGAAACACTTGTAGGGTCTTTTTGTGTCTTAGTGAATAAGACGAAACTCCTGTCCTAGCACAGCTTGGTCCTCTCATGGGATAAACCAAAGGAAACCAGTGTCCACATCCCAATGGTAGTCAAAGGTCATTGTCCTCCCATTTGAGGCTTATGAAATGTTACCTTGAAAGGTGTTTCTTCTCTTACTCACAAAGTCCATTTTCGAATAAGACAGGGCCATTCTTTTGGGTACCAGTCCATATATAGACTGGAGAGCACAGAAAAGGATAATATAGCTTAGAAAGGTTTGCTTGCTCTCAATTCAGCTAGTGTGCCTTGGACAACTTACAAATTCTGGGTTGAGGATTTCTATTTAAAACATTGCCATGAACACATACCTTGTTCATTTTTAACTCAATTAAAACTTTGCACTTAAGTATCTAAAAGTCTAACTTGGCATGGGAAGATAAAACAAATTTGGGAACATTTTTCTTTTAATATATGGATTAGGTATTCATAGTTATCTTTTTTTCTTCCCTCCCCTACCTTCTTTAAAGAATAATAAACGTTGGTGTGCCTATGTAGCTCAGTTAGTTAAACAGCTGCCTTTGGCTCAGGTTGTGATCCTGGGGTCCTGGGATCGAGCCCTCTGTCAGGCTCTTTGCTCAACAGGGAGTCTGCTCCTCCTTCTCCTCTATCTCTCCCCTTGCTCATGCTCTCACTCACTCTCTTACACTCCCAACTTGCTCAAATAAGTAAAATCTTAAAAAATAGTAAACATTTATGTGAAATAGTTACTTTGGGGATCTTTTGTCTGAGCATAGGAAATAATCTACGTTTTATAATTCCATTGTCAAGAATCCATGGTAAAAAGTGAATCATCTTGGGGTGCCTGGATGGTGTAGTTGGTTTGTTGTGCCCAAATTTTGAGACTCCCAAAGACGACCACCAGAGTCCAGAGTCAAAGCCAAACAGCAAGTGTTGTTTATTATGAGTTAGAACCTGGACCTCCGCGCACTTGTTGCCAGTGATGCTAAGAAGTCCCGAGCTCGGGATCACAACACCTTTTATACACTATTTTTGGGGAGGCAGGGACTTAGCATACATCATAGTATCTTGTAACAAATCGCCACATACTGTGGGAAAATTGAAAAGGAACTCTATAATATGACTGGTGCGCTACAGAGCAGGAAAAGGCTGGGAACAGATTATTGGTTAGGTCAAAGGGCTGTCATTCTTCAAACTGCTGAGTTGGCACCGATAGAGTATGTGTCACCTCAAGATTGACTGGGGTCTTCCTGTCAAGCCGCAGGGCACCATATGGTTGTTATCTCTCGGCCCAGAGCCGGATGGGGTCCAGGAGCAGACATTCTGTCACGTCCAATTCCGGGTGGGGGTTTCTCTGGCATCAGATGGCTGTTATCTCTTGGCCCAGAGCCGGGGGAGGGGTCCGGGAGCAGCCATTCTGTCAGGTTCAATTCTGGGCAGGGGATGTGTGGTTACAGAGTGTTCATAGAGAGTCTGCTGGTATTTTTCCATCTCCTCATGGGTTAGCAAGCGAAGGTACAGAAGCAGAAATAGTGGTAATGGTTATAATTTAGGCATCTCCGGTTAAGCATCTGACCCTTGGTGTAGGCTCAGGTTGTGATCTCAGGGTCAGGAGATCCAGCCCCAGCGTCCGGCTCTGCCCTCGGGGTGGAATCTGCTTCAGATTCTCTCTCTCCCTCTTCCCCTCCAAACTGTTCTCTCTCTCTCTCTCTCTCTCTCTCTCTCTCAAATAATTAACTAAATAAGTCTAAATAAATCATATTTTTTTAATAAATTGAGTCAACTTTATCAACTGGATAAAACATTATACCATTTAAATTTCACTTGGTATTAAAAAATAAACTTCACTGCACATGCTTGAATAGGCATATATCTTTTAAAAATTAAGATAATTTAAAGTCATTAAAGGTTATTTTTAGGGCACATATAACTTAGGTGAAAAATAATCTTGAAAAAGCTAATTTACATTAGGGTGAAAGAATTTATAAAAAATTGTAACTTATTTTGATGAAGTCCCAAAAGTTTATTTTCGCTTTTGTTTCCTTTGCCTTTGGAGACATATCTTGAAAGAAGTTGCTGTGGCTGATATCAAAGAGATTACTGCTTATGTTCTCCTCTAGGATTCTGATGGATTTCTGTCTCACGTTGAGGTCTTTTATCCATTTTAAGTTTATCTTTGTGTATGGTGTAAGAGAATGGTCGAGTTTCATTCTTCTGCATATAGCTGTCCAGTTTTCCCAACACCATTTATTGAAGAGACTGTCTTTTTTCCACTGTATATTTTTTCCTGTTTTGTCGAAGATTATTTGACCATAGAGTTGAGGGTCCATATCTGGGCTCTCTACTCTGTTCCACTGGTCTATGTGTCTGTTTTTATGCCAGTACCATGCTGTCTTGGTGATCACAGCTTTGTAGTAAAGCTTGAAATCAGGTAACATGATGCCCCCCATTTTATTTTCGTTTTTCAACATTTCCTTAGTGATTCGGGGTCTCTTCTGATTCCATACAAATTTTAGGATTATTTGCTCTAGCTCTTTGAAGAATACTGGTGGAATTTTGATCAGAATGGCATTAAAAGTATAGATTGCTCTAGGCAGTATTGACATTTTAACAATGTTTATTCTTCCTATCCAAGAGCATGGAATGGTCTTCCATCTTTTTGTGTCCTTCAATTTCTTTCATGAGTGTTTTGTAGTTCCTTGAGTACAGATCCTTTACCTCTTTGGTTATATTTATTCCCAGGTATCTTATGGTTCTTGGTTCTATAGTAAATGGAATCGATTCTCTAATTTCCTTTCTGTATTTTCATTATTAGTGTATAAGAAAGCCACTGATTTCTGTACATTGACTTTGTATCCTGCCACATTACTGAATTGCTGTATGAGTTCTAGTAGTTTGGGGGTGGAGTCTTTTGGGTTTTCCATATAAAGAATCATGTCAACTGCAAAGAGAGAGAGTTTGACTTCTTCATTGCCGATTTGGATACCTTTTATTTCTCTTTGTTGTCTGATTGCTATTGCTAGGACTTCTAATACTATGTTGAACAAGAGTGGTAAGAGTGGGCATCCTTGTCGTGTTCCTGATCTCAACGGGAAGACTGTAAGCTTTTTCCCATTGAGGATGATATTTGCTGTGGGTCTTTCATAGACAGATTTTATGAAGTAAAGGAATGTTCCCTCTATCCCTATATTTTGAAGCATTTTAATCAGGAACAGATGCTGGATTTTGTCAAATGCTTTTTCTGCATCAATTGAGAGGACCATGTGGTTCTTCACTCTTCTCATATTAATTTGCTGTATCACATTGATTGATTTGCAAATGTTGAACCATTCTTCACAGCAAAGGAAACAGTCAAGAAAACAAAGAGGCAACCCACAGAATGGGAGAAGATATTTGCAAATGACAGTACAGACAAAAGGTTGATATCCAGGATCTATAAAGAACTCCTCAAACTCAACACACACAAAACAGACAATCATATCAAAAAATGGGCAAAAGATATGAACAGACACTTCTCCAATGAAGACATACAAATGGCTATCAGACTTATGAAAAAATGTTCATCATATCACTAGCCATCAGGGAGATTCAAATTAAAACTACATTGAGATATCACCTTATACCAGTTAGAATGGCCAAAATTAGCAAGACAGGAAACAATATGTGTTGGAGGGGATGTGGAGAAATAGGAACCCTCTTACACTGTTGGTGGGAATGCAAGTTGGTGCAGCCACTTTGGAGAACAGTGTGGAGATTCCTCAAGAAATTAAAAATAGAACTCCCTATGACCCTGCAATTGCACTCCTGGGTATTTACCCCAAAGATACAGATGTAGTGAAGGGCCATCTGTACCCCAATGTTTATAGCAGCAATGGCTATGGTCGCCAAACTGTGGAAAGAACCAAGATGCCCTTCAACGGACATGGATAAGAAAGATGTGGTCCATATACACTATGGAGTATTATGCCTCCATCAGAAAGGATGAATACCCAACTTTTGTAGCAACAGGGATGGGACTGGAAGAGATTATGCTGAGTGAAATAAGTCAAACACAGAGAGTCAATTATGATATGGTTTCACTTATTTGTGGAGCATAAGAAATAGCATGGAGGACAAGGGGAGTTAGAGAGAAGGGAGTTGGGGGGAAATTGGAGGTGGAGGTGAACCATGAGAGGCTGTGGACTCTGAAAAACAATCTGAGGGGTTTGAAGCGGCAGGGGGTGGGAGGTTGGGGGAGCCAGGTGGTGGGTACTGGAGAGGGCATGGATGCATGGAGCACTGGGTGTGGTGCAAAAACAATGAACACTGTTATGCTGAAAATAAATAAATAAATAATTGTAACTTATTTTAAAATCTTTAACATTTTATAGTTTAATATTTTGAAATCCATCATGCATGAGTGTGCAAAATGACTTAAGACTTAACCCTTAGAGGATAAGATGATTTTTTTTCCAATTAAATCCAGAAGTTTTGTTAGTGCTTTTCATTCATAAATGCATCCATTTGTTTCTGCTGCCCATGTTCAATATGATTTTGGGAACAATCTTAGAATACTATGATTTGCTAGTTGTGGGAAAAAAATCATTTGCCATTTTTTTTAAGTTTTCATTTTAATTCCAGTTAACATACTTCACTATATTACTTTTAGGCATCAATATAATGATCCAAAAATTCCATATATCATCCTCTACTCATCATGAGAAATACCTTAATCTTTGTCATCTATTTCCCCCATCCCCCTACCCACCTCCCCTCTGGTAACCATCAGTTTTCTGTAATTAAGAGTCTGTTTCTTTTCTTTCTTTTTTTTTTTTAAGATTTTATTTATTTATTTGACAGACAGAGATCACAAGTAGGCAGAGAGGCAGGCAGAGAGAGAGGAAGGCAAGCAGGCTCCTTCTCGAGCAGAGAGAGAGCCTGATGCGGGGCTCAATCCCAGGACCCTGGGATCATGACCTGAGCTGAAGGCCAAGGCTTTACCACTTAGTCACCCAGGTGCTCCAAGAGTTGTTTCTTGATTTGTGTCTCTTATCTTTTTCCCTTTACTTGTTTGTTTTGTTGTCTCAATTTCACATATGAATGAAATCATATGGTATTTGTTTTTATCTGACTTACTTCAGTTAGCATTATACTCTAATTCCATCCATGTTGTTACAAATGGCAAGAGTTCATTCTTTTCAGTAGCTGAAAAATCCAGTGTGTGTGTGTGTGTGTGTGTGTGTGTGTGTGTGTGACTTTATTCATCAATTACCAGACACTTGGGCTGTTTCCATATCTTGGTTATTATAAATAATGCTGCAATAAACATAGGATGTTTGTATTCCTTTGAATTAGTGTTCTTTATTCTTTAGGTAAATGCCCAGTAGTGTGATTGCTGGATCATAAAGTTTTCTAACTTTATGAGGAACCTCTATATTGTTCTCCAGAGTGGCTGCACCAGTTTGCATTCCTACCAATGGTGCATAGTTCCTTTATCTTCACATCTTCACCAATACCTATTGTTTTTTGTGGTGTTGATTTTAGCCATTCTGACAGGTGGTATCTCATTATAGTTTTGATTTTCATTTCTCTGATAAGTGATGAGCATATTTTCAGGTGTCTCTTGGCCATCTGTCTGTCTTCTTGGGTTAAATGTCTGTTCATATCTTCTACCCATTTTTTAATTGGATTATTTCTTTTTTTTTTTTTTTTTTTGGTGTTGAGTTGTATAAATTTTTTCAATATTTTGGATACTAACCCTTTACCAGATATGTCATTTGCAAATATCTTTCCCCATTCTGTAGTTGCCTTTTAGTTTTATTGATTGTTTCTTTGCTGTGTGGAAGCTTTTAATTTTGATGAAGTCCCAGCAGTTCATGTTTGCTTTTGTTTCCCTTGCCTCAGCAGGAGACATATCTAGCAAGAAGTTGCTGTGGCTGATATCCAAGAAGTTGCTGCCTGGGTTCTCTTCTAGGATTTTTATGATTTCAGGTCTCACATTTAGTTTTTCAATCCCTTTTGAGTTTTTGTATATGGTGTAAGGAAGTGGTTGAGTTTCCTTCCCTTGCATGTACTGTCCAGTTTGCCCAATATTATTTGTTGTAGAGAACTTTTCCCATTGAATATTCATTCCTGCTTTGTCAAAGATTAATTGACCAAATAATTGTGGGTTTAATTCTGGATTTTCTATTCTGTCCTACTGATCTATCTGTTTTTGTGCCAGTACCATACTGTTTTGATAGCTACAGCCTTGTAATATAACTGGAAATCTGGAACTATGATACCTCCAGCTTTGCATTTCTTTTACAAGATTGCTTTGGCTATTCATTTTGTGGTTCCATACAAATTCTAGGATTATTTGTTCTAGCAGTGTGAAAAATGATGTTGGTCTTTCAATAGGGTTTGCTTTGAAAGTGTATATTGCTTTGGGTAGGATAGACATTTTTTTTTTTTTAAGATTTTATTTATTCATTTGACAGAGATAGATCACAAGTAGGCAGAGAGGCAGCCAGAGAGAGAGAGAGAGGGAAGCAGGCTCCCTGCCGAGCAGAGAGCTTGATGCGGGATTCAATTCCAGGACCCTGAGATCATGACCTGAGCCGAAGGCAGGGGCTTAACCCACAGAGCCACGCAGGTGCCCCTAGGATAGACATTTTAACAGTATTTTTTTTCTTCAAATCCATGAGATGGAATTCTTTTCATTTCTTTGTGTCATCTTTAATTTCTTTCATCAGTGTTTTATTGTTTTCGGAGTATAGGTCTTTCACTTTTTTGGTTAGGTTTATTCCTAGGTATCTTATTATTTTGGGTACAACTGTAAATGGTATTTTTAAAAATTTCTTCTTCATTATTGGTGTGTAGAAATGCAACAGATTTCTGTACATTAATTTTGTATGCTGTGATTGACTGGATTCATTTCTAGTAGTTTTTTGGTGGAAACTATAAGGCTTTATATATATAGTATCATGTCATCTGCAAATAGTAATAGTTTCACTTAATTCTTACCAATTTGGATGCCTTTTATTTCTTTTTATTATAGGATTGCTGTTGTTACTTCTTCTATTCCCATGTTGAATAATAATGGGAATAATAAAAATGGTGAGAGTGAGCAGCCTTGTCTTGATCTTGGGGGAAAAACTCTCAGAAAAACACAATTTTCCCCCAGGAAGGATGATGTTAGCTGTGGGTTTTTCATGCATGGCCTTTATTATGTTGAGGTATGTTCCCTCTAAACCTACTTTGTTGAGGATTTTGATCATGGATGGATGTTGTACTTCGTTCAATGCTTTTCTGCATCTGTTAAAATGACCATACAGTTCTTATCCTTTCTCTTATTGATGTGATGTATCACATTGATTGGTTTCTGAATACTAAACCACATTTGCAGCCCAGGAATTACTCCCAGTTGATCATGGTGAATGACTTTTTAAATGTATTCTTGGATTTGGTTTGCTAGCGTTTTACTGAGGAGTTTCACATTTATGTTCACCAAATATATTGGCCTGTATTCTTGTTTTGTGGTGTCCTTATCTGGTTTTGGTATCAGGATAATGCTGGACTCATAGAATGAGTTTGGAGGTTTTCCTTCCTTTTTAATTTGTATATGTATTTGTATTTGTATTTATTTATTTATTTTTTGAATAGTTTGAAAAGAACAGGTATTAACTCATCTTTAAATGGTTGGTAGAATTTGCCTGTGAAGCCATCTGGTCCTGGACTTTTGTTTGCTGGGAGTTCTGGGGGCTTGTTTTCAGCCTTTATTCTTTTTTTAAAGTAGGCTCCACACCCGGTGTGGCCTACACTCACAACCTTGAGATCGAGAGCAGCAAGCTCTACCGACTGAGCCAGCCAGGGGAATTTTTTGTTTAATGGTTCAATTCCTTTGCCAGTTACCTATCTGCTCAACTTTTCTGTTTCTTCCTTTTTCAGTTTGGGTAGTTTAGATGTTTCTGGGAATTTATCCATTTCTTCCCGATTGTCCAGTTTGTTGGCAGGTAGTTTTTCCTAATACTCTCTTATGATTGTATTTCTGTGGTGTTGGTTCTTATTTCTCCTCTGTCATTTGTGATTTAATTTATTTGAATCCCTTCTCTTGTGTTCTTGATTAATCTACCTATAAGTTTACCAATTTTATTGATTTTTTTTTCTCCCAAAGAACCTGCTCTTAGGTTCATTGATCTACACTATTTTTTTTAGTTCCTATATCATATATTTATGCTCTAATAATCTTTATTATTACCTTTCTTCTGCTGATACTAGGTTCTGTTTGTTCTTTTTCTAGTTCCTTCAGGTGTAAGTTTATGTTGTTTGAGATTTTTCTTGCTTCCTGAGGTAGGCCTGTATGCTCTGTACTTCCTTCTGCTGACCACTTTTGCTGCAGCCCAGAGGTTTGGGATCATCATGTTTTCATTTGCTTTTGTTTTCGTGTCCTTTATTATTTCTTGTTTTAGTTCCTGATTCACCCACTCATTGTCAATTGCATGTTGTTTAGCCTCCATGTATTCATGTTCTTCCTAGATTTTTTCGTGGGGTTGACTTCTAGTTTCAAAGTGTTGTGGTCAGAAAATATGCACGGTATGATTTCAGTCTTCTTGAATGTGTTGAGCCTTGTTTTGTGGGCTTATGTGTGATCTATTCTGAAGAATGCTCCACTTCTTTAACTTTTTCACTTTAACATGGAATGTTCTGAATAGATCCATTAAATCCCATCTCTTTCAGTGTGTCATTCAAAGCCATTTTTTCCTTGTTGATTTTCTGTTTAGATCTGTCCGTTGATGTAAGTGGGGTGTTAAAGTCCCCTACTATTATAGTATTATTATCTATTAGTTCCTTTATGCTTACTATCAACTGTCTTATGTATTTGGTGCATCAATATTTACAGTTGTAATATCTTCTTGTGGGATTGTACTCTTCATTTATAGTGTCCTTCTTTGTATCTTGTTGCAGTCTTTGTTTTAAAATCTATTTTATCTGATAAAGGTATTGATACTTGGGCTTTCATTGACATCCACTTGCATGATGTTCCTCCATCCCCTCACTTTCAGTCTTTGGTATCTTGATGTTTAAAATGAGTCTCATAAACAACACACAGATGGGTCTTGGTTTTTTATCCATTTTGTCACCCTGTGTTTTTGGATTGGAGCATTTAGTGCCTTTATATTAAAAGTAACTATTGATAGATGGTATTTATCAAATAAGGTATATATTGGCTATAGATAGGGTATTTATAACCATTTTATTACTTGTTTTCTGGTTGTTTCTGAAGATTTTCTTTGATCCTTTCTGTTCCTTCTTTTATAGTTTGCTGATTTTCTTTAGTAAATTTGGATTTCTCTTTATTCTGTACATATCTATTAGTTTTTGGATATATGGTTACCATTGGTTTATATATAACCTCTTCTGCATATTCCAGCCTATGTTAAGTTGGTGGTCATTTAAGTTTGAACCTGTTCTCTTTCTCTGTTTAAGGTATATGTTGTTATATTTTATTTACTTTTTTCGTGAGTTCCTTGACTGACTCTTAACAGAAATATTCATTTTTACTACTTTTATGTTTCCTACTTTTATATGTCACTTTTGGTTTCTCTTTTCCACTCAAGAGTCCCCTTTAATAGTTCTTGCCTGGCTTGTTTAGTGGTCATGAACTTTAGATTTTTTAGTCTGGGAAGCTCTGTTATCTCATTCTATTCTGAATAATAGCCTTGATGGATATAATATCCTTGGATGCAGATTTTTTCCCATTCAGCACTTTGAATATATCATGCCACTTATTTCTGGCTTGCAAAGTTTCTGTTAAAATACCCTGCCATCCTTATGGGTTTTCCTTGTAAGTTACTGACTTGTTTTGTCTTGCTGCTCTTAAAATTTCCTATCACTATATTTTGCCAATTTAATTACAATATGTCTTAGTGTGTATTGCTTTTGATTTCATGAAAGTTCTCTGTGTCCTGGATCTGGATCTGTTTCCTGCTCCAGATTAGGGAAGTTTTCAGCTATTATTTTTTAAAAACTTTTTCTGCTCCTTTTTTTTTTCTCTCTTATTCTTCTGGGACTCCTGTAATATGGATGTTTTTATGTTTGATGGCATCATTGATTTCCATAAATCTATTCTCATCTTACATAATTATTTTTGCTCTTCTGTTCAGTTTGATTACTTTCTATTACTCTGTCTTCTAAGTTGCTAGTTCGTTCCTTTGCTTTTTCCATCCTGCTGTTCATTCCATTAACGTGTTTCTCATGTACGAGCCCTTTATCTTTGCTCTGTTATTCTTTATCTCTGTGTTAAGAGTGTTATTCAGGTCTCTGACTGTCTTCTCAAGTCCAGTGAGTATATTTATGATCATGGTTTTAAATTCTCTATCAGGCATGATGCTTACATCTGTTTCACTTAATTCTCTCAAAGTTGTGGACTTCTACTATTCTTTCATTTGGAATAAATTTCTGTCTCCTCATTTTATCTGCCTCTCCATGTTACCTGTGTCTTCTGCTCTTAAAACTCGTAACTTTATGAAGAAGAGTTTCCCCCAGTAGTGCAATGCTCCCATTCACCAGAACCTGGTATTTCAGGAGAGTGTTTATAGCTTATGCCATGATGTTGTGTCTGAGTCCCTTTTCCTTTCAGTGAAGTCATCTGTACTGACTCTGCCTGTTATATGCTGTGCTTGGTCTCTATGGTGTTAATGGGACCAGGCAGGTCAGCTCTGAGGAGTCTACCCACTGGGGAACATGGGAACAGGATGGCAGTGTTAGCAAAATTTGCGCTGGGCCCAGGGCCAAGGCTAAGATGCTTGGATTGCGTAGGTCCTCAGGAGAATTCATGGGCATGGCACACTGCTAGCAGGTTAGGTAGCAAATGTCTGTGCAGCCACACTCCCATGGGTGGCTCTGTATTTATGCCGGGGGTGAGGAGGAAACCAGCACCCACCAGCTCCCTCATTTTCAGAGCAATTCCCAACACCCTCCAAAATCAGTATTAATAAATGTGTCTCCTGTTTGGCCCCTGTGTTGTATAAACTGTTATTTCTATGTTGTCTCTCTACAAACAGTGCTGTCTGTTTAGGGAAAGCAATTCAGCTCCCTCTTGCCCTCCTGGGTTACCCAGGGGTGAGTCAGCTGACATTTGCAGCTCCAGGCTCCAATTTCCACTGGTTCTACAAACTCATAGAAGTCAGCCACTTTGGTTTTTAAAGCCTAACATTATGGGGATTAGTCTTCCCCATGTGAGCTCCCTGTGTGGGGGCCATTACTCTCCCTTCTCCATGTGCACAGCTTCCTTCCGTGGGCAGCCTCCCTCTGCCTTTCTGACCTTCCTCACTTTTCAGATGCTGCTTTTTCTCTGTATTTAGTTGTGGAGGTATTTCTGCCAGTCTTCAGACTGCTCTACAGTTTATTGACCTGGATGTGGGTGATGTCTAGTTGTAAACATCAGACACGGTGAATTCCAAGTCCTCTCTCTTATTCCACTATTTTCTGCCTTCTTTATTTGTAAAATATTAGCCTCAAATTCTTTGTGTTAGCAACTGTGATAATAAACTAAAAATTCATTAGCTGAGCACTTTTGCAAGTTGAAAAGAACTTGGATTTCTGAAAAAGAGTGTTTGTCCTTATTTCTTTCTCAAAACTTCTCTTTTTTCTCCAGCTATTAAACAACAAAAAGAAAACACACTCCCTTCTCTATCCTCATTATAATCTGTAACGGTTATAATCTGTAAGAGGAAGTAACCCTTACTTTAGCATATGAGACGCAAAAAGAAGAATACAAATAAATCAGTTTATGGATCACTAACAATAACTCCATAAAAGGTATTTCTTTATATACTTTGTCTTCTCCATCACTACAAAGAATAGACTCTGCTAGTAGAAAAAGCGTTCTAGAAAGTGAGAAGGTAGCAATAATGGAGACAACCCTTAATGTCTTTTTGTTTAGAAAAGGCTTGGGCAGGATTGCCTCTAAAATTATAATGACACATGCATCTGGAAGAGCTATTACCTACATGTCAATCATCAAGGCGTAAACCCTGAGCTACCATCTTCCTGGGCAGGACACGTCAGGGAAGTTGGTGTCTCTACTATTCAAACTGCTTAAATCATGCTCCATGACTAAACAGCAGTGTGACCATGAGCAAGTTTCTTAACCTCTCTGAAGTCTATTTTACTTTCTAGGATATTGTACAAATCAAGTAATAGAGTGTCATCAAATTTGGATCTTAGTAAGCACTTAAATGGAGGAGAGGTAGAGAACCCTACTGATAACTGCTCCTCATTTAATTCCCCCTCCCTGTCATTCCTCTTGCCAACCCATCCTGTAGGCCAAAAAAAAACGGGGGGGGGGGGGCGGACTGCAAACAGAGCCTGAATTGAAAATAATGAAATTGATTCACAAGACTCACATGCTGGATTTGCAGCTATTGTTCTGCCTATTGAGTGCATTTCTGAGACACTATACTTTTGACTGCTCTTCTTTCCTCCCCCATGTTGTTATGGTCATAGACTGGTTAACAGAACCCCCACGTGATTTAGGTCCTCTAGAAAACCAACCCCTGGGATGTGTTTCTAAAAGGAATGCTGCTCATTTCCAATATGGAGCCTTGATTTGAAAGGTAAGGAATTAGAATGCTACATCTCCCTAATACCAGGGTTGCCAGGGATGGTGTCTCTTGTACTACTTCCTCTTAGCTCCTGGTGAGGCATTAGCTTGCTGTTGACAGTACTGTACCCCTCTGACAGTTGGACCATCCATCAGGACAGCCACATCAGAGTTAAGGGATCTCCGTGGCCCTCCATCTGTTGTGAACCATTCCTGGGTCTACAGTTGGACACACCCACACATTTCCCTGACCCTTGAGGAAATTAAGTCCTTACTTTACTGTTGTGCCTGAGTTTGAATTTCTTTTCTTTCAGTGGTTTCTAGTCCATAGCCATCTGTTCTCCATCAATCTGGAAACGTTTACTTCACTGCAACTAAGTAAAATTCTTTCATACTTATAGATGTCATCATATACTAACTCCAACTAAGGAAACATCCATCTCTTAAAGAAATTTCAAACTTTTGTCTTCAGAGAAACACATTCATAGCATTTTTTTTCCATCCTTCTGTCACATCAATAAGTTACAGACCTTGGATTGATTATACTAGAGGCTTTCAACAACCTGGAAATTTTCATTTTCTAAGGAAGATTGGGCATTAGTGAGGGAATGACAGGTTCAGAGATCAAAATAAAATTTCTGATATCAAGCAACTGCTAAGGAATGATTATATCCCAGCTATCATTTTTAAAGTTTGAGTTTTAGGATTTTTTCCATTAAAATTTTCTGTAAGCACAAGTTAGTTTTCATGAATATGTAATGAATTTCAGTTTACCATTAGTTTTGCCATTAAATAAAACATATCAGAAGAAAATGTGTCTTTTAACTCCCAGAGAAGTCTGTTAAACTAAGACTCTGAAGCTCAGGCAGGTTTTATTTCTAGTCATGTTGATGTCTTTATCACAGAGGGAGGTGGGCTGGGATGGGGAAAGCCTCTACCCTCTATTCTCCGTGATATATAAATCATCTAAGTGGAAGAAAGGAAAGCAGAAACTGTTGGTTTCTGATGTTATTCAACCATAAAGGACTATATTCATGGAGGGGGAAAAAATTTGGTTGTCAGGATGAAATTGAAATTCCTTTTCACTGTTTTTAAAAAGTGGAGGCTAATAAAGACCTGTAAGAAAGAATTGATAAAAATGAATAATATATCATACTCACATTAAGGTTGAGTTGGCCAGAGCAGTTCAAGGTTTTAATGGGTATGCAGGAGTCCTGCAGCTAAATTAACCCTGAATGCAACTGCAGACAAATAGTAAATATAAGTAACTTCCAGTTCTTGCCCATGCCAGAAAACGTTTAAAGGCTTCTTTCCGGGGCAGGGATGTTGCTGGGCGACGTCATTGGTTAAGCATCTGACTCCTGGTTTTGGCTCAGGTCATGATCTCAGGGTCATGAGATGAGCCCCGGTTGGGCTCTGAGCTCAGCATAGAATTTTAGGACTTTGTTTCCCTCTCTCCCTTCTCCTCCCCTTGCTCAGTGCTCACTTGAGCATGCTCTCTCTCTCAAATAAATACAAATAAAAAAATAAATTTAAAAAGGGCCAGCCTGCCAACTCATTAAGTGAAAGGGGGTATGGGTCAGCCCCAGACTCCAGAGCAGATTTCTTAGAGAAAGAAGTAACTTGGAACCCAAACCTTGGAAAAGACATGAATTTTATAGTGGGAAAATACACACATCTTAATTCACCAGGCAAGTGTACCCACCTCCTATCCCACTCTCAGCTAAAGGATGGGGTCGGGGGTAAGAGAAGAGTTAGAAAACTGAGGAAAGCCCATTTCCTGATTTTTATCATCCTGAAATATCACGGACTCCACCATCCCCAATCAGTCAGAAATAAGGCTATTACTCACATAGCAGTTTTGCTTCAAAGATCTCTGAACAACTTAGAGCATTCAGATAGTAATTTATCATTTGTATAGTTTTAAAATGTTATCTCTATGGGGTAATTGCCTATTTCAGCTGCCAGATGTGGAAATTTTCACCTACCTCAGGAAAGTTAGCACTGGGTAAACTGACCAAGAGGATTCATTTTCTCCAAAGAAAACAAAACTTGCAAGTTTAGTTTCATAAACTGAGAGATATTTTTCTCATGTCCCTTTGTTCCTGTTGTTTTTGTGACGATGCCTAAAACATCTTTGCCAAGAACTGAATCCAGTCATATGGAAGTGTCAGTCATTGGAAGTTCCAATACGCACCTAAGATAAGTACATATAAAGAACCAAAACATTCTTGTGCAATTTCCAGTAAGTGTCCTGCCCTCCTTCCTCCCATGATTCCACTGTATTTAATGTACCTGCTCTAAGTCCCTCTTACAGTTAGAAATTTTAAGGTCAATAGAAAAATAAACTATTATAAGTTTATTATGGGTTTGTTGGTTTTTGGGGTTTTGGGGGTTTTTGGTGTTTTGTTTTCTTTTTTTGTTTGTTTGTTTGTTTTTGCCTTTTCCCATAAAGAACATCTCAGGTGTTATGAAATAAAAAGCTTTCAATCTAGGGAAGATAAGTGGCCCAGTGATTTCAAATCTTATGGAAGATGAAGTTCAGAGCATCACTTTCAACAACACAGAGGTGGTTTTGAGTAAGCGCAACACAACTTGCCTATGCATCTGTTTGATGGGTGTTGGGGTTTTGTTCCAACTGTTTGGTTTTAAAGACTTCTTTATTTGCAAGAGCAGGGGAAAGGGCAGAAGGAGAGCAAGAGAGAGAAAGAGAGAGAATCCTCAAGCAGAGTCCCCACTGAGCATGGAGCCCAATGTGGGGCTCAATTCCACCACCCTGAGATCATGACCTGAGTCAGTTGCATTCTTCCCCAGGCTTAATGGAGCAAAATTTCTTAAGTAACTAGAATGAGTAAATTCTAACCTTTCTTCATAATATCATTGCTCTAGATATGTACAGGTCTTAAGAATGGATAACAAGAAAAGCACAAACAGGAAGTTCTGTCTGGTTTCTGAGAAATGAATAGTGTTGATACAACAGAGACATAACATGGAGGTGATTTTTTAATTTTTTCCCTAGAATATAATGCAGACTGTAAAATTATTCCCAAAATAAACCTAGACTATCATTTATCAATCCTTTCAGACATTTAAAATATTTATCTCATTTGCAGAATGTCTCTGTGGGGAGAAAAGAATTATACATTCCATTGTAACACTCAACATCATTTTTTTCCGCTGCTGCCAAGATGAAAACAGAGTTTACTTTTTCCTGGAGCAAACACATTATAATCTCACTCCATTAAAGGCCAAATTTGAAGATTATACATCTGAGAGATTTCTTGAGTTTTTTTTTTTTTTTAATGTACTTTTTTAGCATGTGGGAGTGAGCTGGGTAATGCTGAAGTTTTCACTGGTGTGTGAAATAGAATTTCTTTAAAATAAGTGTAAGTTAAAGAAGACCCACGCATTGAGCATGCTACCAGGAATGGATGCCAAAGGAAAGAAGTGGCTATAAACAGAGTGGGGGTTTTGTGGGGAGCTAGATGATTGAACAGAAACCCAGAAGAAATTGTTAGAAACTTGGAGCAAGATACAATGAAGTGTTCTGTTTTCTCTTCTGAGGCTGTGGCATCTTTACTGTCTAAAATTTCATCCCAGTTTGGTTGGGCTGAAGTCTTTCTCGACAAAGAGAAGGTCATGGATGAGATCTTGTTCAGCATGGGTGGCCAAGTCTTCTGCTGTTAAAGTCACACTGCCTGCTCTTGTGGTTTATTTGAGTCCTAGCTTAGCTGGTGGTGAAAGTTGAGTTCCTGTGGTCTCGCCATATTAGGAGAACATAAATGGGAAAGAGAAAGGGATAGAAAGAAGAATCTTAGAGAAAAACAGGAAGACTTTGGAGAGAGGAGCCTTTCAAAATTAAACCCCCAACCTATCCATCAGTCCTTTCAGATGGGTCACAATTATTCTCCAGGAAGAATTACTAGTGCCTTTGTGTGCCCATAGAATTTTGCTCATGCCTCAGGTGGAGCACACATTACACTGGGTTGTTGCTGGTTCCTTTGGCCACCTTTCTCAGAAAGTTGGGTTTCTTAAGGGACCATCTCTACATACCCATAGTTGTCTCTCTAGCACCTGGAAAAGGATCTGCACACAGTAGTTGCTTAGTAGACACTGGATGAATGAAGAGTCAATTACAGAAATAAAGTTGACTGTACCCAGAAGGTGGACTCATGCCTGTACTCCCTCTACTCTCAGTGCATGGTACAATTCCTGACCAGCAAAGTCTTGGTATAACCTAGTAAGTAAGAAAGAACCAAGACTGATATCAAATGGACTCAAGTGGGGAACCCCCATATGCCACACAGGAGCTGGGGGAGCTGGGACAAATTACATCTTTTGTTGATCAGTTTTATCACCTGTCAAATGGGGTTTGTGATGGGTCAATCAGACAAGACAGGCAATGAAATGAGCTCCTTGGCACAGTACCAGGCATGATTAAGTCCCTACTTAAATATCCGCAAATCTTATAGTAAGGCCTATAAGATTCATTCTTTCTCTATATTTGTTGAATGTTTATCAGTCTTTAAGGTCTGCAGTTTCATGAGAGAAAGGCTGATGGAATAATAAAAAGCTTTGTATGTCTGGCTCCTCGTCCATGAAACAGGTATGGAAGATGGAATTAGCCCCTATCAAGGGTCTGTAATTGACACCAACAAACATGAGCTGATTCAAGTAAACTCTAGCTGTTCATTTAGCTGTCCTGACTGTTCGCGTGGTCATTGTACAGTCCCTTCACCCCAACTCCCCAAATCCTCTCTAGGAGGTGACAAAACTAGATGCTATCCTATCACAAATGAAACTTACAGTTTATAGCCCAGAGCCATGATCAGAGCCTCATACCCTGGAGCTATAGTTCCACAACATTCTTATGCCTGACAGAGAAAATGTGGTCTCATTTTTCTGAACTGAGATAACTGAGGTTTGTCTTGAGTGATCTGGCCCAAGACAGTAGAAGTTTCTGCAAGGAGACCTTCAGCTAGCAGCTGAATGATAATTAGCAGCTACATAATCCCAGCCCAGGATCTCAGTATACCTTAACTGAGCTCACTGTGTTCATCTTTTAACTTCTCTGAGCTTCAGTGTCTTGATTTACAAACTCTGAGTAATAGTCTTTGCTCCTCTTAACTCACGTAACTTTTATGAAGGTCAAATGATATTATATACCTGAAACATTTTTGGAAAAGAAAAGGCAAAAATTAATTATTAAATCCTACATCAAAGTACCTCATATTTGTTTCTTCTCTCTTTAAAAGAGTCTCCCTTGAAGCACTAGGGTGGCTCAGTTATTTAAGCCTCTGCCTTGGGCTTCTGTCATGATCTCAGGGTCCTGGGATGGAGCCCCGCACCCACCTTCCTGCTGAATCTGCTTCTCCCTCTCCCTCTGCCTCTCCTCCCTTCCGCTGGTGCTCACTCGCTCTCATGCTCACTCTCCCTGTCTCTCTCTCAAATAAGTAAGTTGCCTCCCTTTGCATTGGAAGAGTCTTTTTTTCCTCAAAAGAATCAAAGACTAATGAGTTCTCCCAGTATTCTAGTGGGATTATATTGACTTAACCACTGAGGAAACTGGAACTCAGAAGTCCCCTCATTTGCCCGGATTTCACATAGCAGGCTACTGCAGTAACTTCTATGTCTAGAAACCAAACCTAATGCTTTTTTGTTCACACACCAACCACAGAATTAGGAGACCTTTGCGTTCTCTGTGTAGAGAATCAAATCTAGAAGCAATGGGCTAACACAGATAGGCCACCTGTTTTCCCAGGACCTAATCACTTGAAAATTCCTATCAAATATATGATTTAGCAAAGGGACAAAATATGATTTACACCTGTTACAAGTAGTACCAAGGATTTGGAGTTTCTACCATTTCCTTAAAGAAAGAATCTAGAAATTTGTGCTGAAATGCGTCCAGTGAAACGTTTGCACTTGTCTTTTGTTACTGCAGATCACATCTGAGTCATAATTGAGGCAATAGCTGTAGTAGGTCCTGAAAAGTACTTTGTTGTCAGTCACAGCCAAATAAAAGCAGCAAGCAGTCGCTGAGAGAACATGGGAGAGAATGCCAGAAGTTCCCTTGAGCAAGGGTCGTTAAACAGCATCTCACAGCCCATGTGGAATGTCTTGGTATGCTACCTACCAGCAGGTCTATAAGTGTTTTTAGCTTAAATAGAAATTCAGTCTTTTTCTCTTTGAATACTGGCAGAGGCAAGCAATTAATTTATTGACTGAGCAATGGTGTGTTTTCAGTTCTGTTGTCAAAGATAATCATTTAGTCATGTTTAATGAGATACTCTGCCTTCATTAAAGTCATTAGAATCAATCAATAATTAAGTGGTTGTATTTCACAAAATTTGTACCTCATAATAAGAGATTAAGCTAAGTCAACATTTCCCTGAGGTAAACACTTAGAAATTGAGAGAAAAACAGAGTTCCCCGCCTGCAAAGGGGATTCAATAAATAATAATTTTTCCCTGGAGTCAGAAATCACTAGTCTCCAAGAAGGACATATAAGATGACCCTTTGGGATATAGGAAGAAAGTATTAGAAGTTCCTAAAATAATTCCTTTTATTCTAAAATAATGAGAAAGAAATTACCCCAGACACGTTAATGTATTGGCTGACACTGGTACCCTTGCTCTGACCACATGTCTCATGATCATTTGTCACTGGGTATGCTGAGGTTTCCTACAGTGCCACATGTGGACAGTGTCTGCACGCATTCATTCAACTTCACATTCAACAAATAGTCACTGAGCGTCTCCTACAGGCCAGACTCCATTTTTGGTCTTTGGGACACCTCAGCATTCCCGTCTGTGTGGAAATATATTGTAAGAAGGATATTGAGCACTGCTAAGAGGATTATTGAGTTTTAATTAATTATGTCATGCAATTTTATACTCACCAAGTATTAAAATGGCAAATTTACGTTATGCATATTTTACCAGATTTTTTTTTTTTTTTTAAGTTTTGGATTTGTCGTCTATTTTCTCTTAGCCCATTCTCTCAGAGCCAACACTTTTAGAATGTGAAGTAGATCAGGTCTCTTCCCCTTGAAAGCTCTTCAGGAATTTTCCATTGTACTTCACATGGAATCCAGACCCCTTTTCAGGGCCTCTGGCCCTATAGATACTGCTTCCCTGTCACTATCCTTTCCCCTCACTCACTCTGATCCACCCATACACTGTAAAAATGCAAAGCTCGGTCCTGCTGAAGGTCTTGACACCTCCATTCTTCTGCCTCAACTATTCTTACCCTCAAGATGTCACACCCTTTTCTTTTGCCTATTAATTAAGTCTTTACTGAAATGTCACCTTATCAGAGAGGACATCCTTGACCACAACCTAAGCTAGTACCTCCCTCTCCCTACTCAGTCATTTCCATCCTCTCAACCCACTTCTTCTTCAAGTCTTTTTGTCATTGTCTAACATTATAGGCATACCTTGGTGATATTGAAGGATCAGATCCAGACTACTGCAATAAAGTGAGTATAGCAATAAAGCTAGTCAAATTAAATTTTTGGTTTCCCCAGTGCATATGAAAGTTATGTTTACACTATACTGTGGTCTATTAATAGGTATAATATAAATATAATAAGTATAAATACAATAAGGCAATACCATGTCTAAAAAATACATACTTTAATTTAAAAACATTTTATGGCTAAAAAATGTCTGCCATCATCTGGGTTTTCAGTGAGTCATAATCTTTTGCTTGTGGAGAGTCTTGCCTCAATGTTGATGGCTGCTGATTGATCAGAGTGGTGGTTGCTAAGGGTTGGAGTGGCTGTGGCGATTTCTTAAAATAAGACAACAGTGAAGTTTGCTGCCATGATGGACTCTTTTCACAAATAATTTCTCTGCAGCATGTGATGCTGTTTGATAGTCTTTTGCCCGCAGTAGAACTTTCAGAAATTGGAGTCAGTCCCTTCAAATTCTGCTGCTGCTTTATCAGCTAAGTTTACATAAGATTCTAAAATCTTTGCTGTGATTTCAACAGTTTTCATAGTGTCTTCACCAGAAGATTCCATCTCAAAAAACCTACCTTCTTTTTTCATCCATAAGAAGCAACTCCTCATCTGTTCAAGTTTTATCATGAGATGGGAGCAATTCGGCCACATCTTCAGGCTCCATGTCTAATTCTAGTTTAGTTGCTATTTCTACCACATCTGTAGTTATTTCCTTCACCAAAGACTGGAGCCCCTCAAATTCATCCTTGAGGGTTAGAATCAACTTCTTCTAAACTCCAGTTCATGTTGATATTTTCACCTCTTCCCATGAATCGCATGAATCACATGAATCCCATGTGATTTCATGACATCTAGAATGGTAAATCCTTTCCAGAAGGTTTTTGGTTCACTTTGCTCAGATCCATCAAAGAAATCACTAGCAGCCATAGCCTTATAAAATGTTACTTCTTGAATAATAAGATGTGAAAGTCATACTAACTCCTTGATCCATGGGCTGCAGAATGGATGTTGTGTTAGCAGGCATGAAAACAACATTAATCTCATCATCTCCATCCGAGCTTTTGGATAACCAGGTGTGTTGTCAATAAGCTGTAATATTTTTGAAAACAATTTTTAAAATTTTTTTCTGAGCATGTACCAACAGATGTCTTAAAATATTCATTAAATCATGTTGTAAACATATATGTCAACACCCAGGCTTTGCTCTTTCCTTTCTAGATCATAGGCAGAGTAAATTTAGCACCATTTTTAAAGGCCACAGGATTTTCAGAAGAGTGAATGATCATTGGCTTCAATTTAGTCACCAGCTACATTAGCCCCTAATAAGAGTCAAGTTGTCTTTTGAAGCCAGGCCATGACTTCTCCTCTCTAGCTATGAAAGCCCTAGATAGCATATTCTTCCCATTCTGCTTAGTCTAGCCACCTTCATTAATTAGCTTAGCTAGATGATCTAGATAATTTGCTGCATCTTCGACATCTTCGACACTTGTTGCTTTACCTTACATTTTTATGCTGTGGAGAGGACTTATTTCCTTAAACCACATGAACCAAACGCTGCCAACTTTAAACTTTCTTTTGTAGTATCTTCATCTCTCTCTCAGCCTTCATATAATTGAAAAGAGTTAGGGCCTTGTTCTAAATTAGGCTTTGGCTTAAGGGAACATCGTGGGTGGTTGATCTTCCATCCAGACCAGTAAGGATTCTCCTTATTAGCAATAAGACTATTTCATTTTCTTATTCATGAGTTCACTGGAGAAGTACTTTTAATTTCCTTCTTAATCTTTCCCTTTGCATTCACAACTGGATATTTGGGGCTAGAGGCCTAGCTTTTGGCATATCTTGGCTTTAAACCTGCCTTCCTTCCTAACCTTAATCATCTCTAGCTTTTGACTTAAATTGAGAGATGTGTGACTCTTGTTTTCATTTGAACACTCAGAGGATCTTGTAGGGTTATGAATTGGCCTAATTTCCACATTGTTGTCTCCAAGACTAGGGAAGCCTGAGGAAAAGCAGAGATATGGGAATAGCCAGATAGTTTAACAGTCAAAACACGTCCATTTATTGATGAAGTTTGCTATCTTATGGACACACAGTTCATGGTGCCCCAAAACAATTACAATACTAACACCAAAGATTACTAATCAGGTCCCTGTAACAAATAGAGTAATAATGAAAAACTTTTGAGGTACTGCAAGAATTACCAAAATGTGACAGAGACACAAAGTGAGCAAACGTGGTTGGCAAATAGTGTCAATATAGCTGCTCAACTCAGGGTTACCACAAACCTTGAATCTGTAAAAAAATGTAATATCTGCAAAACACAGCAAAGCAAAGGTGCAGTAAAATGAAGTATGCCTGTATATGTTATTTATTGGATTGCCTTTTTATTATCTAAATCCCTCTCTAGAATGAGGGTAGAGATTTTCATCACCGTAATACCTTCAGGACCTGAAGCAGTGCCTGACATACCATAGGCATTTAGTGAGTATTATTTGAGTGAATCAGTTCTGACAGTAGATACTTTTCTGAAATGGGCTCTGTTGAAAGCCAGTCAAGTTGACATCACCTGAAGCTTATTTGAAGTGGACGGGCTTGTGTGATAGATATGGAGATGCCTCACCCAAAATCCCTTCCCAAAAAGGTGGTGGCACCAGCTACTGAGAGTGATGTCAGCCCATCACTTGAAGGATTACTGTAACTGCACAGTATCACCTGACCCAGAGTCCAATACTTCCTGGGGTAGCCCATTCCAATGACTGGGCGGAGGGGAGGATATAGAGACACAGCCATTTCACCTCAAAACAAGCCAACTCTGAAGGGCCATCTTAGCTTCAGATCCATTTGTGGAGTCAACAGAGACTCTGCAGGCCTGCCTCACCAGGCCACTTCTCCCATGCCTACATCTGCTGCCTTCTCTACTACCCACAGGTGTTGATCTTAAAACATTCCCTCATGAATGGTCTGCCTACTAAAAACTCCTCTCAGCATCCACTTCCCTGGGAACCCAACCTGTAGCAGCTTGCATGTGTAAGATAAATATGAAAGAACCACATTCCGAATTTGTGCCCCTGAGTTTAGGTGATCAGATGTAATTTGTATCAACTTTAATGAAACCCTGAAACCAATCAGGCCCTTCACAGTAATGCTGGTGTGGCCACAGAAAGCTGTGGCAGTGGCAGCATTTTTCCCCACCCAGAAAATGTTATCCATGAACTTGGGGGGTTGGGGTTGTATTTATTTCACAAATTTATCATATTTGGGATATTCTGCTGTTGTCTGCCCCCTTCTTTGTAAGCAGAAATGAAACAAAGCAAAGGATTTACTCAGAAGTGCCAGGTACCTCCTGGTACCACTTGAAGAGAGGTGCACCAGAAAGACACCCCCACTCAGTCTGCTACAGAGTAGAGGAAAGAGGAGTGGGACAATTTGCCAAAAAGCAAGGTCCAGAGCCTTTGCCAGTTCACAGATGAGCTTTGGGAGAATCAGGGGCTCCCTAAATGTACAAGCAGGATAAACATATGCATGCTTTTTGAGGAATTCAGATCATCAAAGGGCCAAGGCTATAAAGAGGGTTAAGGGGCTCTTAATCTTTGAGAACTTCTGTCTTGAAACATGTCCCGTAAGATTTCCCTGTCCTGTCCTTGGTATTTGCACTAGGAATTTATCCACTACTTCCAGCCATTTGGATTTTCATCTGCCCCTTGAGTTTGTGGGTTTTTGATTTGGGGTTATTGGCTTGATGAATTTGACTATAGCAGTTTACTTTTACTGTTTTATCTATTTTCCTTGTAGAATTTTATCTTCTAGTTTATTTCCCCCTTTTTGTCTCCTTTATCCTACTTCTAAAACAAGGAAAAGCTCTTACAAAGAAGATAGTCTTCAAGCACAGCCCTGCTATGAATAAGGAATGAAATTTTCTTAGTTTACTCCTAGTTTACTCCTCGGGGCCTTTTCCGGTGCAGCAAACACAACAGCAGGTTAGTGGCATGTATTTGGAGTGAAATTAGATGTCTACCGAAGCCTCATTTTAAACCAAATTTTGGCCTTGATAGTATACTAACATGAAAACACACAAGTATACACATACGAAAGAATTTGTACATTCTTTTCATACCACCATCACAGAAACAAATTATAAATGCAATCATTAAACCTATTCTTCCCTACTTCTAAAATTGGATTTAAAAGTGAACTATTTTTTCTTAAAGATAGCTAATATTTATTAGCTAATTTGAATAATTAGTCATACTAGACTGACCCTGAGTAAATCACAATCCGTCTGTTGGTCTTCTTATCTCTTTTCTTGAATATCAAACATTTGGCATCTATTGTGTGCAGGCATGAATAAAGCACAATTACTGCCCTCAAGATGCTCATAATTAATTTTGACACACCAGAACCTGCTTGGAGCCCTATGGCTGGCACTAATTAAATAGAAAAGCAAAATGTATCTAATTGTGTATGGAAGAACATGCATATATAACTTTCACCTTTAGTTCTAAGAACGTCTTTGTGTCCTCTCCATTCACTCTTAATACTCATTACACCGAAATGATCCTGTCCCTGGCATCTTCTCCATTTCAGGGTGCCCACCTCAGACAAAATACATAGAATGGTCCTGATGTCAATTTTTATATTTCAGGGAGCCACACCTTACATGTTTAAACTCTGAAATTTTTTGTCATAACATTCAGTTCTATTTCTATCTTTGAGAAGCTATTTCCTGGCATACTACAAGTTCTTTTTTTTCTTTTTTGAGATGACATTTATATGTATGTTTGTAATTATGTTTAACTGATTTGTTCCCTTTGGTAGTTTATTTTGTGGCTTGTTCATGCTTTCTGTGCTATATACATACAATATTGATTTAAAATAGCGACTTTTGTGAGTTGTAAACCCTGTTACTTTTGATGTTTATACTGGTTGGACTTGATTAACATGGACTTGGTATGGCGAGTGTATAGGTATATATTTGCCTTGCTTTCTTATGCTAAATTATTCCATCTGTGTATTTACAGATTGCAGAGTCTCTGCAAACTGCCCTTTATTTTAATAATTTTTTGGATACAGGTATATTATTTTTTTAAGATTAATTTAGTTATTTTAGAGTACATGAGCAGGGGAAGGCAGCAGAGGGAGAAAATCTCAAGCAGACTCCCCGCTGAGCACAGAGCCCAACATGGGGCTCCATCTCACCACCCTGAAGATCATGACCTGAGTTGAAATCAAGAGTAGGACGTGCCCACTGAGGTACACCCAGGCGCCCCAATAGAGGTATATTAAAGGAAAAACAAATCATAAAATAGAGATTTATAACAAAGAGAAAAATTGGGATTTAATTCTTCAATTGGAATTGAATTCTTTAATGGGAATTGATTATATACCACTATTAAGCAATGGTTTCTTTTGTTCACTGTGTTTATAGTATGTGTGACCTTAAAATACTTTAAGTCTTAGGCAATCACAATAACCTCCTGCATATTTTCTGAGGTGGAAGAAGTCTTCACATGGATCTCTTGGCCATGGAGCTTTTACAGTGATGAATAGCTGAAGGTTCATACATGTGCACAACTGCCGAAGAAGTTTTGATGAGTTGAATAAGAAAAGATTGGGAGCAACTTCTTTTTCTTTTTTGAGATATGGTCTGATCCCTCTCTCTTACTTAATGCATTTTTTTAAGTTTGTTTTTTTTTTGTGAGTGTTTTTTTTTTTTAGGATTTTATTGTTTTTATTTGACAAGAGAGTGGGAGGGGCAGAGGGAGAAGCAGACTCCCCCACGAGCAGGGAGACCGATGCGGGGCTTAATCCCAGGACCCTGGGATCATGAGCTGAGCTGAGAGCAGATGCTTAACTGACTGAGCCACCCAGGCATCCCCCTTTTTTAGTTTTTATTTCAATTGCAGTTAGTTAACATACAGTGTTATATTAGTTTCAGTTTCAGTAGAATTTAGTGATTCAACACTTAAATACAACACCCTGAGCTTATCACTTGTTTCCCTTAGCTCCCCACCCCCTCTCCTCTGGTAACCATCAGTTTGTTCTCTGTAGTTACAAGTCTATTTCTTGGTTTCCCTCTTATTTTTTTCTTAAATTCCACATATGAGTAATACATTCTTTTTTTTTTTTTTAAGATTTTTATTTATTTATTTGACAGAGAGAAATTACAAGTACACTGAGAGGCAGGCAGAGAGAGAGAGAAGGAAGCAGGCTCCCTGCTGAGCAGAGAGCCCGATGTGGGACTTGATCCCAGGACCCTGAGATCATGACCTGAGCCGAAGGCAGCGGCTTAACCCACTGAGCTACCCAGGCGCCCCGAGTAATACATTCTTAATATTTTATTATGTGATTATATATTAGATCAAGCAGGTAGGCTGAGCATGTGTATTTACCAATCTTCCTATTATATACTCCTTAGAATATGATAAAATATATGTTTAAAATAATACCTCTCACTTACACTGGGAGAATCTGAATAATATTCAAGAACTTAAAATATGAGCATATATACATGTATCCCCAGACTGAGTTGTGTGCATTATATATGTTCAGCATTTTACAAGCTAATCATACCTCAGTAAAGAGGTGTAAAACAATTAAAAGTGATAAATGATGTTCATACGGGGTACAAACTCCGTGAGGTGGGGAGCAAGCCAACGTTTAGGTTCTTGACTGGTTCAGTGAAAAGATAAGGACAAGAATTCATTCTCAACAGGAAGATTAAAAACATAGCTTCAACATGTGCTTCAAAATATTAGTGGTGGGCCCTTCAGTTTAGATAAAGTGTTGGGCACCTGGGTGTCTCAGTGGGTTAGGCCTCTGTCTTTGGCTCAGGTCCTCATCTCAGTCCTAGGATCGAGCCCCGCATGGGCTCTCTGCTCAGCGGGGAGTCTGCTTCCCCCCCGCCCCCTTCTGCCTGCCTCTCTACCTACTTGTGCTCTCTCTCTCTGTGTCATATAAATAATAAAATCTTTAAAAAAAAAAAAAAAGGATAGCTATAGGGTATATAACGTCAAAATAATTACGGAGAAGAAAATGCATCACTCCACAATTAAAATAACAGCCTTAATCCAACAAAGAAAAAAGGAAAAGGAAAAGAAACAGAAGACAGCATGGTATATTTGGATTAAGTTTGGCTTCATATGACGGAAAACCTGAAAGTGAGTTAATCATTGGATAAATGCATTAAAAAACAAACAAAAAAACAAAAACAAAAACCCGGAATAACAGCAGAGATAGCTAGTCTGATACAGATATTGCTGATTCGCATGATCGCAGATTCCCTGTATCTCTGAAGTACGAACTCTTTAAGGCCACTCATGATAACAGGTGGCTGCTGAAGCTCAACATCGTATCTATGGTACAGGCCCAATGAAGAATGAGATGAAGAATGAAAAAAGTGTAACTTGTTAGTCAGTCATACTGACTGACAAGCAACTTTTACAAAGGAAGCTGGGGAGGAAATGGAGCAACACACACATACACACACACACCTTCTAGAGTGCTTTGAATTATGATGTAGGTCACCAGGAGTTCTTTATTTTGGATATTAACCCCTTATCAGATACATGATTAGCATATATTTTCTCCCGTTCAGTAAGTTGCCTTTTTTGTTTTGTTCATTGTTTCCTCTGCTATGCCAAGGGTGTCCAGTTTGATGTAGTCCCACTGGTTTGTTTTGCTATTTTTGCTTTTGATCCTAAATATCGTCAAGACCTATGTTAAAGAGCTTACCACCTATAGTTTCTTCTAGGAGTTTTATGGTTTCAGGTCTTAAATTCAAGTCGTTAATGAATTTCGAGTTAATTTTTGTGTATGGGGTAATATAGTGTTCAATTTCATTCTTTTGCATATGGCTGTCCAGTTTTCCCAACACCATTTACTGAAAAGACCGTTCATTCTCCATTATATATTTGTGGCTTTTTTGCTCTAAATTAATTGACCATCTAGTCATTGGTTTATTTCTGGACTCTGTTTTGTTCTGTCAATGCATGTGTCTATTTTTTATGCCAAAATCATATAGTTTTGGTTACTGTAACTAATATAGTTTGAAATCAGGAAGTGTGATGTCTCCAATTCTGTTCATTCTCTATTGCTTTGGCTGTTTGGGGTCTGAGGCGGCTCCATAAAATTTTTTAAATTATTTGTTCTTTTTCTATTAAAAAATGTCTTTGGAGTTCTGATAGAAATTGCACTGAAACTATGGATTGCTTTGGGGGAATATGGACATTTCAACAGTATTAATTATTCCAATATATGAACACAGAATATCTTCCATTTATTTGTGTTTTCAATTTACTTTATTAACATGCTATAGTTTTTAGTATATAGGTCTTTCACTCCCTTGGTTAAATTTATTCCTAGGTATTTTATTCTTTCCATTGCAGTTGTAACTGGGGTTGTTTTCTTAATTTCCCTTCCTAATAGTTTGTTGTTACGGTACAGTGTAAGAGATTTTTTTTTTTAAGATTTTATTTATTTATTTGTCAGAGAGAGAGAGCAAGAGCGAGCACAGGAAGACAGAGTGGCAGGCAGAGTCAGAGGGAGAAGCAGGCTCCCCGCAGAGCAAGGAGCCCGATGTGGGACTTGATCCCAGGACGCTGGGATCATGACCTGAGCCGAAGGCAGCTGCTTAACCAACTGAGCCACCCAGGCGTCCCAAAGAGATTTTTATATATTGATTTTGTTTCCCGCAACTTTACTGAATTTGCTTATTAGGTTTTTTTTTTTTTTCCTTTTTTCTTTTTTGTGAGTAAAGTGATAGAAGTTTATTGAGTGAAGATACAGAAAAAGCTATTGAGAGTGAGAAGGGTCCTGACAAGGTCGCCAATGAGGGCCTTTAGGATTAGTCTTTTATGGAAAGCTAACCAGGAACTTAAATCCTTTTAATATCTCTATTGATAACACCTTCAATGGCTTACTTCCTTTTTAGGGTGGTTATTCTTTGTTGGTCACAGGTTATTATCATAAAGACATTCACCCCAGAGGCCTAGGGCAGGGTGGTCTGATTTGTTCCCCTATTATTTCTAATAGGTTTTTTGTGGAGCCTTTAGGGTTTTCTATATATAATTTCATCTATAAATAGTGACAGTTTTACTTCTTCCTTTCAATTTGGATGCCCCATAACTTCTTCTTTTTTTTTTTTTCTTGAGTGTTCTGTCTAGGACTTCTAGTACTATGTTGAATAAAAGTGACTAGAGTAAGCCCCCTTATCTTGTTTCTGATCTTAAAAGTTTTCAGCCTTTCATCATAAAGTATGATGTTAGCTGTTGTCTTGTCATACAGGGCCTTTACTATGTTGAGTTATGTTCCCTTTATACCCACTTTGTTGAGAGTCTTTATCCTAAATGGATGTTGAATTTTGTCAAATGTCTTTTCTGCATTTATTGAGATAATCAATGATTTTTCCCCTTCATTTTGTTAATGTAGTATAACATTGATGAATTTGTGAACATTGAACCATCCTTGCATCGCTAGAATAAATCCCATTTGATTGTGGTGTATGATCTTGTTAATATATTATTAAGTTGTTCGATAATAGTTTGTTGAGGATTTTTTGCATCTATGTTTATCAGGGATATTGGTCTGTAATTTTCTTGGAGCATCTTTGTTTCAATGTGTTTTTGAATTGTCTATATTAAAATGAAAACGTCTTTTGTGTTACATTTTTTAAAAGAAAAAATATTCTTTAAATCCCACACTATCCTTCAATGTTTGCGAGTTAGTTTCTTATGAAAGGTTTTCTGTTGGTGGTGACAGTTTTATTTTCTTCTTTGTTTAGGTAACTGGACAATTGCCCTCAAATCTGACAGGGAGGAAAATAAGAAACTAAGAAGCCCAATATTATTTCTGTTACATATTTGAAGATAATATCTGGAGTTTGGGGTCTGAGATTCATAAAGTGAGTGGGAAGGGAAAAAAACCTCACCATGCATAATAAGGTTACAGATTTATGAAGCAAGAAAAATAAATTCAAGCTGACACAAACCATGATGGTCTTTGGAATACTACCTAAAGCCAGAAAGAAATTATGGAAATGATTTTGAGATGAGAATTTAACCTGTGAATATAAACCCTTTTTTGTGACTAGATGTTTCAGGCAGACACCTAGGTATATCCAAGGTTAGTGAATTCGAATGAAAAAGGTCAATAAACTTCCACATAGAGATGTAGACTAAAAATTAGTTTTCAAACCATCCTGCACTGGCATGTGTTTCTTCTGGACTCCTTCCTGACTCAGGAGATAAGCTGGTGTTCTTTGGCTCTAACTGGCTCCAAGTCTTTGCTTTAGTTTCTGCCTGGCAGGGGACCCCCCAGATAATCCCATCAGCAGGCAAGGAGGCCCTTGAAGAACATCACCTAGTACTTGTCCCTCTGCCGACTCTTCCTTGACTGCTGGGAACTCCTCTTCCATTTTCCTCCTTCCCACCTCACTGCCTCTGAAGTTGGTGTCACACCCTCATTGCTTTCCAGAGGCTAATCCAAAGTCAGGAGGGAGAAGCAGGAGAGTGAGATCCATGATCCCTTGCAAGGGCATGTTTTCCACAGTGCAGAGAGTTCATTATGCTTGACATTGTGTCACTTGAGCCTTCTTGCAGACATTAACACCTGGCAGTGGACTGCAAAGGTAGGCTTTTATTTCTTATTTAAAGCTGGTCATTTTTTTTGAGTTTTTAAGTCTGTGTTTGTTGCTCACTCTTCAGACATATTTATGTTTCTGAAAGGAGAGAGTTAAAGCTTGTAGATGATCTATCAAAATTTCTGGTCTCAAATCTGATAAATAGGGGGTTAAGTATTATATTGAATTTGGGTAGACTTGCGTGAGCTTCCGAGTCCATGAATCATCTGAACGTGTTTAATTTAGAATTTCTTTGAATACATTACAATTGTGTGTGTTTGTGTGCACATATGTCTGTGTATGTGTGTGTTTGACTTTAACATGGTGGGTGAGACTAAAGACTAAGAATTTTTTATGCCATTTGATGAGATTGAAAACTATTGCTTTTAAGTTGCATCAAGTCTTCTGCCTCTTTTTTTAAAGATTTTATTTATTTGTCAGAGAGTGTGCACACACGCAGGGAGAGCAGTAGGCAGAGGGAGAAGCAGACTCCCTGCTGAGCAGGGACCCCAATTCGTAACTCAATCCTAGGACCCCAGCATCATGACCTGAGACAAAGGCAGATGCTTAACCAACAGAGCCACCCAAGCGCCCCGAGTCTTCTGTCTCTTTAAGAGTAAAGTCTTAAATTACTTCAGAGGCAGTCCCTTGTTGCATTATATGAAAAGTTGGTCTGGTGCAAAAGGCTTGGTTTCTCAGTGAGAAAGCAATTAAAGAGGCTTCCCCAATACCATGCTAGTAATTGGTATCAGAATGGAAATGGGACCCTAGGTTTCTACTTCTCAGACCAAGACATTTTCTCCTCAACCACATTACCACCCATTACTCGTCAATTTACAAATTGTAAATTGTAACCCTGCCCTTGTGGTTTAACTCTCTAAGGGCACCATCTTGAAATTCTTAATATTTTTATCTCCAAAGTCCAGTGGAATAATGGCTAAACAAACAAAAGTCGGTTTTCTAATCCTTGTAACTAAAAGAGATTTGACATATCTTACAGACATTTATAGATTATTCACATAAAGATAGCAAGGATAGTATTTGGGTGCACTAGTTATCAAATATCCTTATCCCGTGTCAGCATTTGATTAGACCAAGGTGGTATCCTGTAAGATTTATTTGCATTAAATTTTAAATCTTAAGATGATTTCCCTTCACTGTTTAACACATTGTCATGTTAGCTATTTCATCTTGAAATAGATGAGAATCTGTGGATTACAACCTTTTGAAGACAGAAAACATCAGAAACCAAAACCTCATAATTTATTCAGAACAAAAACAGTTGAATTATTTGTCTAAGGGAGATGGATATTCGTCTTAAATACTGGCATTAGAAATAATGTGATTAAGAAGAAAGTAGTCCTGTTGAAACCTACTGTCGTTTATATAAGAGAAATAGCACATTGTGTTGAAGAAGACCAAGTCTAAAATGTAAAAATGTTGGGTGTTTTTCTGCAAAGAAAGAACACGCATTTTTTGAAAGGTAAATTAAGGTAAAATAAATTTTCTTCAGTTAAGAGACTTTATGGCAGGCTAGCAAATTTGTAAGGTTTCCAAATCCGTGCTGGAGTTTTGCTCATGGACCCTCAGGCCTGGCTGGAATAAGAGTCTTTGCTTTGCTATAGACCTTGTTAAGCAGTGTTTAGGGAAATCCCACCCTGGGACTCTGCAAAGCCTCAGGTTTTTATCTCATCCAATTTCCTATTAAGTAAGATTAATAAAGTTGCATTTAGCCTTTCTTTCAGAAAGCAAAAAACTGCTGCTCTCCGGGGTTCAGCTCAAAACAGTGTTGCCTGCACCTGTGCTGATTTTTACCTGCTTTCCCTTCAGTGCGGGTGGGGTCTTCCCCATTACCTCCAAATTGAAAAGATTTGAGACAGGGGGAAAAAAAAAAATCCTCTTTAGCTGCTGTAGATTCATATCATCCTGCAAGCACTTACAATTTTTTCTCCCAAATGAACGGAACAATGAACTCTTTAAATGTTATGAAGATATCAGCAAAGTTTAGGTTTCCTTTCTGGAATTTCCAGAAGGTTCTCTTGCACATAACTATAAGTTAGCACATCCTTTTTATTTCTTCTATCAGTGCCCATCCACTGTGCCTGTGTGGGCTAGTGTCAGGATGACTCTGGTCAGCATCCTTGGCTTAAAAAGCAAACTCAAGCTCTGTATATGCAATCACACAGAATTGTTTAGTCACTAACATTAACATTGCTTAGCAAGTCTTAGTGACTAACTAAAGCAAATTGTACCTTTTCTCTATACTGTAGAATTTTTATAGCACTCCTGCTCAAGGGCAAGTTTATTCCACCTAAGTCATTCATAGCATAGGTAATGCATGTGTATGTATGGGGATGGTGGGGCAGGTGATCACGTTCTCTGTTTACATATGTTGGACATTACCCAGTGTTTCATGCTCAAAGAAAAGGAAATCACAAGAACATTTTCTTCTCTGTTCCTCACTACTCAGAATTTACATCAATTGTCAAACAATTACAAAACTGAAGATTCATTGTGCTGAAACTGAGAATCCAGAGATAAGATGTATTCTGATGGAAAAAACCAGCCTTCTGTGTTGTACAATCTGGCTCCATGGGGAAAACCAGCCCTAGATCTTAAGGGGAAATAATGTAGAAATAGTGACATAATAAATAAAGATTCTCGCCTGACTTCTACGTAGTATTCAGCTTAGATTAAAGAAGACTTTGCAAGGGATCTGGGTACTTCAGTTTGTTAGCAACTATGTTCCACTCAAGTTATGATCCTGAAATCCTGGGATCAAGTCCCACACCAGGCTCCTGGCTCAGTGGGGAGTCAGCTTCTCCCTCTGACCCTCCCCCTTCTTGTGCTCTCTCTCATTCTCTCTCAAATAAATAAATAAAATCTTTAAAAAAAAAGGGTGGGGGAGACTTTGTAAATTAGTCAACAAATATTTACAAAGCATTTACATGAAAATACATTGCATGTGATACAGTCAGCTGGAAGCCTGATGCGGAGGAATGCATGTATTTGTCCAAGGGGCCCCAAAACAGCCCTGGAATTTTATCTTAAAGAACTCCAGAATTCCTTGGTCAGCTACATGGTCCAGTGCGCCTAACATATTGCAGAGATTTTCTCTAAATCTGTTAGTTCTAACTCCTTCCTGGGAGTCTAAAGGCGGCATGGTACTTCATTTTTAACCCTTATAAATGTTCTGGGTTCCAGAATTGGTGCTCAATAGGGAAGCCCAGTAGTGAGGTAAGCAAAGATGATCCGAGTTGTCCCCTCGTCCATTCACCAGCATCCTTGCAGCCCTGTCCAGCCTCTTCCTACTTTACAGTCTATCCCTCTCCTGGGAGAACTAAATAAAACTCTCCATGAAGAACTAATAATCTATGCTAGTATGTCTGTTTTAATTGTGACTGTCTACAGAAAGAGTTGGTAGTATTTCTGGAAGTATAAAGAATTCTGTGTTGAGATTCAAATCCTAAAGCTTGCATTTGAATGATCTTAGGCCAGATACCTAAACTGACTGATTCTTACTTTCTCTAAAATGAAAATCAGTCTACCTCAATGAAGACAATTTGTGCAAGAGTGTTTTTTATTCAAGTATAATTAACGTTAAATTAGTTTGAGGTATACTCTATAATGATTCAACAATTCTATACATGACTCAGTGCTCTTCATGGGTTTATACTCTTACTCTCCTTTGTCTGTTTCACCTGTCACCCCACTCCCCCTCCTCTGGCAACCACCAGTTCTCTATATTTAAGAGCCTGCTCTTTTCATCTTTTTCTTCTTTGGTTTGTTTCTTAAATTCCACACATGAGTGAAATCCTATGGTATTTATCCTTCTCTAACTGACTCATTTCACTATGCATTATTCCCTCTAGACGTATCCATTTTCTTGCAGATAGCAAGATTTCATTCCTTTCTGTGCTTGAGTAATATTGCTTTGTATATACATATCACAACTTTTATCCATTCAACTATCAGTGGATAGTTGGGTTGCTTTCATATCTTGTTCTGTGAAAACTGTTGGTGGGGCGCCTGGGCGGCTCAGTGGGTTAAAACCTTTGCCTTTAGCTCAGGTCATGATCCCAGGGTCCTGGGATCGAGCCCTGCATTGGACTCTCTGCTCAGCGGGGAGCTTGCTTCCACCTCTCTCTGCCTGCCTCTCTGCCTACTTGTGATCTGTCAAATAAATAAATAAATAAATAAATAAAAATAAAATCTTTAAAAAAAAATGTTGTTGGTATTTTGATAGGAATTGCATTAAATCTTTAGATTACTTTGGATAATATGAACATATTAACAATATTTTCCCAATCCATGAGCATTGACTATCCTTCCATTTGTGTCATCTTCAGTCTCTTTCATCAGTGTCCTACAGTTTTCATAGTATAGGTCTTTCACCTCCTTAGTTAAGTTTATATCTAGGTATCTTATTATTTTTGGTGCAGAAGTAAATGGGATTATCTTCTTAATTTCTCTTTATCCTACTTCATTATTAGTGCATGGAAATACAACAGATTTGTGCATTTTAGTTTTGAATCCTGTGACTTTACTGAATTCCTTTGTCATTTCTAGTAGTTTTTTTGATAGAATCTCCAGAGTTTTCTATATATAGTATCATTTTATCAGCAAATAGTGAAAATTTTACTTCTTCCTTACTAATTTGGATGACTTTTATTTTTTTTTTCTTGTCTGATTACTGGTTCTTGTAAATACTACGTTGAATAAAAGTGTAGATATTTTTGTTTTGTTCCTGGTCTTAGGAGAAAAGCTCTCTTTTTCACCATTGAGAAAAATGTTAGCTATGGGCTTTTCATATATGGTCCTTACAATGTTGAAGTATGTTCCCTCTAAAGCTACTTTGTCGAAGGCTTTTATCATGAATGGATGTTGTATTTTGTCAAATGATTTTAATGCATTTTTTGAGGTTATATGGTTTTTATTCTTTCTCTTGATGTGATGTATCATATTGATTTATGAGTTTTAAACCACCATACCATCCCTGGAAAAAATCCCATTTGATCGTGGTGAATGAATATTTTTTTTAAGATTTTATTTATATATTTGACAGAGAGAGATCACAAGTAGGCAGAGAGGCAGGCAGAGAGAGAGAGAGGAGAAAGCAGGCTCCCCGCTGAGCAGAGAGCCCGATGTGGGACTCGATCCCAGGACCCTGAGATCATGACCCGAGCCGAAGGCAGCAGCTTAACCCACTGAGACACCCAGGCGCCCCATGAATGAATATTTTTGATGTATTGTTGCATTCCATTTACTAACATTTTATTGGGGATTTTTACGCCTATATTCATAAGAGAATTTGGCCAGTACTTTTTGTTTTTGTAGTGCTCTTATCTGATCTTGGTATCAAGGTTGCACTGACTTCAGAATGGATTTGGAAGCATTCCTCCTTTTCTATTTTTTTGAAATAGTTTGACAGGAATAAGTACTAACTCTTTAAGTGTTTTGGTAGAATTCACCTTTAAGCTATTTGGACTTTTTGTTACTGATCCTGAACTTCTGTTTGTTAGAAATTTTTTGATAACTGATTCAGTATTACTGTTAGTAATTGGTCTGTTCAAATATTCTGTTTATTCCTGATTTAGTTTTGGGATGGTATATGTTTTTAGGAATCTATCCATTTCTTCTAAGTTGATCAATGTTCACATATAATTTTTCATAGTATTATAATCCTTTGTATTTCTGTCATGTTGGTGTTATCTCTCCCTCTCTGATTTTACTTAACTTCTGTGGTGTGTGTGTGTGTGTGTGTGTGTGTGTGTGTGTGTGTGTAAGTGAGTGAGTATGGCTAAAGGTTTATCAATTTTGTTGATCCTTTCAAAGAATCAGCTCCTGATTTCACTGATATGCCCAATTGTTTTTTAGTTTCTATTTATTTCTGCTCTGGTCTTTATTATTTCCTTCCTTCTACTGGTTTGAGATGTTTTATTATTAAGCAAAAACGTGTAAAGAATCTTTTATAGAGAATAAAAATAAAATTCAGAGTACACATGTCTCGGTAAAGGAATGTGCAAAGTTCACAAGTGAAATGAGTGACTAGTAAATACTGGTTAGTAAAATAAAGTATGAGAAAGTGTTCCAAAGAGGAGTAAACAAACACTAAGTGGCCAGATGGAGAAGTGCCCTTGGGTATTTCCGGCAGGTGCAACAGCATGGCGATTATGACTAAGCCTGCATATAGTTCGGTTTTGCTGAAAAGAAGGGAGAGGGAATGGAGACAGTAGGGGAGATAGAGTAGCCAGGCCTCAGTAGAACAAGGAGCATTCTACTCCACAGGGGATGGACATTTTGGAAGGTGATTACTGATGGAAGGTAGTAGACAGGGGATCAAGATGCTAAACATCCATCTGTATAAGTCACAGTGACATACAATAAATAATTATTCTACCCAAAATGCCAAGAGTACCCATGTTGAAAAACTGCATGAGAAAATGAGGGACTAATGTTTATAAAATTTTGGTAATGATGATGATAATGACTATAATGGTGATAACAGCCATAACAATATAACCTTTTCTGCGTCTGAGACCCTCTGCAAAGCACTAGATAGGCATGGTTACATTTACCCTCAAAAGACCCTGATGAAAGACCTACTATTTTATTCTCATTTCACAGATGATGAAACCTATAGCTCAAAATAACATGCCTCAAATCACAAAGCAAGTAAGTGGTAAAGCAAAGAGTAGGACCTCATTTTACTTGCTTCCGGAAATTACTCTCTTAAGCTGTATGCTGTATATCTTTTTGTAGATTTTCAATTCTGGATGTACACAGTAAGCAATATTACAATGTCTAGTTGTTTTCCAGTCTAATTAAGTCAGCCTTGGGATTCGATCTCAGGCATCAGTATTTCAAAACTTCCTAGTTGACTGAAATGGCAACCAACTTTGAGAACCACTGCCCTTCTCAAAGTTCAATCAGAGACCAAAATTCAAGAGATTTAAACAGTAAAGAAAGGTTCTCCTGTTTGTGCTTTAGGAAGAGTAAAGCCTCAGCCTGGCTGGAATGAGGAAAATAAATTTGAGGGAAAGGTTTACTAAAGGTAGGAAGGCCTACATACAACAAGGCGCTCATAAAAGTTTTACTAGGAGATGCTAAGGGTTGGGGTGAAGATCACAACAAAAACAATGGGCAATCTTTATGAGGTAAAGTCAACAGGATTTGGTGATAAATGGAATTTGTATGAGATATTAGGAAGAAAGAAGTACGCATGGTTCCCAATTTTCTCATCCTTGCTCATTGTCCATGAATTTTTCCCAAGTTTACTTAATGCTAATGGAGCCTTCAACAGGCATCATGCATACAGACTAGAGGAACAGCTTTCATCCTGTGTTTGGAGGCAGCGACACATTTGGTCAAGGAGAAGTTCAGAGGAAGCCATAGAAGAAAATGAAGACTTCTGTGCCTATGTAGCCTTCAGGAGGAGGTGCTTAACAAATAGTTGAAAAAAAATAATCTGAGCTTAAGTTAAAAGTCTAATCTGAAAGTAGACATTATTAGCAAGTAGTCACTGATATTTTTCTGGGGGGGAGGAGAGAGTATTATTTATTTACTTATTTACTTATTTATGTTTATTGTGTTGTTAGTCACCATAAAATACATCATTAGCTTTTGATGCAGTGTTCCAAGACTGATCTTGATAATACTTTGTTAAAATGCCTTATGTTTATATGAACAGGTGTTTGAACATTTCAAAACTTTTCCAGTCCCAGCAGCCTGATCAGTCTAGACTTAAAAAAAATTTTTTTATTTCAACTTCCATTTCTTTTTGTCCTATTACAAGTCCCCTTTAGAAGGGCACATCTAAATATATATACTATAATCCATTAAAAACTTCCACTTATGGATTATATTTCTAGACTTTGTTCAATAAACCATAGCCTGTACAATTCCTTATATTTAGATGGCACTCTTCAGTTTGCAAACCCATGCCTATATATCAAGTCACCTGATTCTTACAAAACCTCTTCCAAATGAGGAAATCCAGGCTCAAATTGTGAAATGACTTGACAAACTGACCAATTAGTAAGTGGAAAATCTAGTACTCAAGTTCACTTCTGGCTCCCAAGGCAGCACTCTTCACCAGATGGGTTTCAGCACATCCCATCTTACCACCACCACACCAGACACTCAGAATCAAACTCCATGGACTCACATTGCTTTTATATTCTGGAAGCCTGGTGGAAGCTCTACCTAAATGGTACGTTATTAGGGGAAATAAAGAAATTTCCAAGAATTTAGTTAAATGTTCAATATTAGAGTAGACTAATCTACTGGCTCAAGGCCCAGAGAAGACCACATGGCATTAAGAAATTCTTTCATCCCATCATGATTTAATTTGCACATTTTGGTCAATATTTTGTCTCATGTATATATGAGAAAAGCAATAGCTACGGCTGTCCTGTTAACTGCCAACCATAATCATTATCATTCATTTGTTCTCCCTCTTTGCTAAAGGTCAATCAGAAAATGTAGTATCTATGATCATTCTAAAATTATTAAAGACCTAGAGACCTGCTGCTGTGATCTCTGAACTGAAAAGCTCCCACTTGTTCTCTAGGAACAAAGAAAAGATGAGTCAATTGATGCTGTGTATAGCTTTGATTGTTTTTGTGGAGAACAATTTGTTATTATCTGTCTTAGGTAGCTGTCATCTGCCTGTGGATTTGACAAATAGAGTATGTGAAAGTGTGGGCATCAGTGAATTAGCCAGTGATTCAGACCTATTGGAAGGTCACATCTCATTTTTCAAGCCTACCTGAAAATCTCCATTGTTAACAGTATATCATCTCCCAAACACAACCTTGTAGCCCTTAACACAAATTACACTTTTAATCAGTAATTTAATACTAAATTTAATAACTAAATACATTCAAAACCTAGTTTCTTACCATTTTAAATTCTTTACAAACCTTATTATATTACAAATCTGGCAAAGTTTAAAAACAATTTTCAGAAGTTTTTAATTGACTAGTCCCAATTACAAACCAATGGAATTAGATGCTTTAGAAATTTTAACCTGCATTTACAAATTTAACATATTTGATGACTTTACAACAATTTCTCTTGGATCCTGGGAGCCATACCCAAAGCAAAGAAACCTGGGAAATAGTCTCTACTTACATGACTGTGTGTCCAGTGCTACAGGGGTATATTTTTAAAAGGGAAAAAAAGGAAATCTGAGCACTAAGGGTAAATTAGCAGTCTTCTGCAACATCTCTATTGTCTCTGGTGAGCCAGGCTAATAGCTGATCCTCACAACCTTATAATTCCCAGCAGTCCTTTGGGACATCTCCTATAATTACTGTGGGTGCCTCAAGCGCCTGTGCACTTGGGAATAGCCCTGGCCTCAGTACAGTTTGCTAAGTGATTGCATCTTGCAGGATGAATTATTATGTAGAGATTGGACCTCTGTGAAAGTACTGCTAAGGGGTACTATTCCACCAGATATATTTGCTCTGTATAGTGAACTGTGTTCTTAGTAATTTTCTTCGAAGGTATCTCTGTATAGGATCTTGAATGTCAGGGAGTTTCAAACTTGTCTCTCTGTGACCCCCTGTGTTCAGAACCTTGGTTTGTGGGAGGTAAGGAGAAGAAAATCAGAAAATCAATGTGAGGGGCGGCCTAGGTGGCCCAGCGGGCTAAGCATCTGATTCTTGATTTCAGCTCAGGTCACGATCTCAGGGTCCTGAGAGCAAGCCCCAGCACTCCCTGGGTGTCCCACTCAGTGGGGAAACTGCCTGAGACTCTTTTTCCTTTGTATTTCCCCGCTCCATCCCTGCCACAGGCATGCAACTTCTCTCTCACAAATAAATAAATATAAGAAAGAAAGGAGAGAAAGGAAAGAAGAAGGGGGGAAAAGGAAGAAGGAAAGAAAGAAAAGGTCTATTTCTGCCTGCTAGACTCGGGCTATGGAAGAAAAGTTTACATAGAGCATACCTGAGTTAGGTTTGTAGCTATGTACATTTAACAACAAATCACATTTGAGCCAAATAATCAGCATATTTTCTTAAAGGTCTTTGATATTTTCTAGAAGATCACATTTAGTTGGGGGATTTTTCTTCTCATGATTTTTGCTTGGCATTTGAAAAGTTATTTCTATTTGGTAGCTAATAAATCTTTAGTCTTTCCTATATCAATAACCTGAGCTCAAATGTGGAAAAGAAAAGGAAGGATGGGGGCACCTGAGTGGCTCAGTGGGTTAAAGCCTCTGCCTTTGGCTCAGGTCATGATCCCAGGGTCCTGGGATTAAGGGAGGCAGGGAGCCTGCTTCCCTTCCCCTCTCTCTGCCTGCCTCGCTGCCTACTTGTGATTTCTGTCTGTCAAGTAAATAAATTAAATCTTTAAAAAAAAAAAAAAAAAGGAAGGATGATTGAGAAAAGCAAGTAGGAATAATGTGAGGGTAAAAAAAATAGCACACCATTTCCTCTATTTTATTACAAATAAGTATTTTCAAAATACAGATCATTTCATACTGTTTTCCATTCTCCCTATAAATTCCTGAATCTATTTAGTATATGAAAAGTTATTATATTTTAAAAAATCTATCAGCAGCAAAATATGTATTTGATATTAGATTCTCAGAGGTTTTGTTACTATTTTAGAATTCTAAATGTCATAATAATTAAAAATTTCAACCCTATTTAAAAATCAGTTTCTACATTAAGCTAGAGATAGGAAGCCATTACTTTTTATGTCTTAGTTTTCTAAGAGTCAAGCATGAGTACTCAGATTTGCATTTCCTGAGCCCCTTTACCTGCTTTCAGGAGTTTGAGAGCTAGTCAATGTTAAGAGAGAGATGGATTCAGCTCTTAACCTTCAGTGGGACTCGGGAGGTCTGGAAATTGCTAGTGAGGTATGTCTGCATGAACATATTTCAGTTTTTTGAGGAGAGGCTCCAAAAGTTTTCATTAGATTCTCAAAGGTATCTGTGACCCCAGATAAGTTTAAAAGTGTGGTCTCCATTCCTTCTTTGAATTCCTGAGTGCATCTCTGCACCTCCAAAGAAGTCAGTGGTTCCTTTGCTCCACACCTTTCTCTATCTGTTGGAGGTGTGATGGGAGGCTGGAAGAAAGGCTACGATAGAGGAGAGTTGGCTATGGACAGAAAGGCTATGGGCAGATGGCTGTGTAGTGGTCAAAGCAGGAAGAACCATCCCACCTCAGAGGCACCTGCCATTCCGATCTAGCCTGCACCTCCATGACATTTCTCCACTCAGCATTTCAGTTTCTCTATCTGTGACGTATACATTTCGGGCAGGAATATACTACGTGGCCCTTTTCGTCAAGACCTGTAATTTCATTTTTGACACATGACACATGACAGGTTGACACATAGGGGGCATCAGTGTGGCTCAGGTGGTTAAGCTTCTGATTCTCGGTTTTGGCACAGGTCCTGATCTCAGGGTCCTGGGATCAAACCCTGCGTCAGGCTCTGCGCTCAGCGGGGAGTCTGCTTTCAGGATTCTCTCCCTCTGCCCCTCTCTAAAAACAAATAAATAAATCATTTTGTTAAGTTAGGATTTAAAGTTGACACAAGTGGTACATTACTTTCAGGTGTGCAGGATAGTGATGTGACAAGTCTTTAGTTCTGCTTTGCTCACCACAAGTGTAGCTACCATCTGTCACCATCCAACACTATTATAGTCCCTGAGACTTAATCATTCCCTAACTGGAAATCGGTATCTCCCTCCCCTTCATCCATTTTGCCTATCTCTCTACCTTCTCTGGCAGCCATCAGTTTGTTCTCTGTATTTAAGAACTGTATTTTAGACAATGACTTACACACAGAGTATACTAAACTCTGTTTCCTGAGGGCAGGAGCCATCTTTCCTCATTTTGGGTCCCCCTCTGCCTTGTAGTAAGCTTCACATCTAGTAAGTATCTCGTAAAACCTATTGAGTTAAGCATAAGAATTAGATATGAATTACATTGTGTGTTTATCAGGTCACTTGGGATTTATATAAAATCCTATTTCTCTGATTTATAAAAACAAATGAAATTTCCCTTGGGGTTCAAGTACTGTAAGGTAACAAATTCAATTAAATCTAACAGCAAATTTCCCCATAGATAAAAAAGCACAGTCATACCAGGGCATTCTTTTCACCTAACACAAGAATTAACAGTATACATGCTAGAATTCCTACCTCCACAAATAGAATAATCCACAGGAAAATAGTCAACCTTAGATCTGTTGAGATTTAACTTAAGTAAAATTTATATTTTATTACTGGTCATAGTTGATGTTTAACACAGCACATCCACCAAATGTTACATATTTAATTCACTTTTGTTCTTGTAGCTTTTTTCCTAAGAGTGCAAAGACTCGAACTAAATTAAATCTTCTAATCCTGAGTAATTGATAAGAAACACAGAAACAGAAGGAAATTAAAAGGGAAAGAAATACATAGAGGCCAAATGCTTTATCTTACGTTACCAAAACTTTTTGCTGAGCACCTAAGGCAGGCTCTGTGCCAGGCAGAAGAACAACAACAATGAGTAAAACAAGAATCATGCCCTCAAACACTGGGGACACAAATAACTAAAAAGTCAAACTCGTAAAACAAAGTATAATGATGGTTGCCAGGAGCTACAGGGTCAGGGGAAGTGGGGAGAGGTTGGTCAAATGGTACAGACTTTTGTTATGAGATGAATAAATTCTGGGCATCTATCTTGCACATGGTGACTATAGGTAGCAATAGGTATTTCTGTATTTGCAAATTGCTATGGGAGTAGAGCTTTAATGTTCTCACTCTAACAATAACAACAAAATAATAATTATGTGAGATGAAGAAATGTACTAATATTGTGGTAAACATTTTGCAATGTATTTGTGTATCAAGACATTACATCATGCACCTTAAATTTATATATGTGATATGTCAGTTATATCTCTGTAAAGCTGGGAACAAAAATAAGGTTTATTCAACTCACCTTCAACCTCAACGTGGTAGTTAATTCTGTCCTAAATAACTCATATTTGCTATCAACTCTGTCCCACTTGTCAAATATACAAACCTTGAAATTCAAACTCCTAACTTTGCCTTCTAAATATTTGTGGCCTAGGATTTAATTTCACGGCAAACTGCTGATGAGAACCATCTCCACTCCCCACCCTACACATTCACCCCTTTCCCCCCATCTCCTTCCTGAACACTGTCTGGGAATCCCTCTTGAATTTGTAAGACAACCAAGGAAGGTTTCTGTCCTCGGCCCAGGCAACAGACAGGAGACATTTTAAATGTTTAATGGGTTAAAGTCTTAGGAAGAAGAGATTAAAAATTTGTTTTAAAATGCATATGTAGTTTGTATACCTATTTAAAACTAATGAAATTTCACATTGTTATAAAAGGGAAATCTAACTATTCAGTAGGGGAAGAGTTAAATAAATACTGATACTTGCATGCGTTAAAATGCTATGCAGTTGTTAAACATTACTTAGAAAAACATTTAATGATGTGGTAAAATATACAGTGCATGATAAATTAAGTGAAAGGAACAAATCCCAAAATAGGATATGCAGCATAATTGCATAACTTTTTAAAGAATGTATACAAAAAAGTTTAAAATATAAACATCAAGATGTTGTGTGATGGGAGTATGGGTGATCTTTATTTCCTGGGTACTTTTCTGTATTTTCAAGCATAGATAAGTGTTGCTTGTAATTATAAAGGTCAAAATTGCTTCTGAAATGGGGGGAAAGATTTTTTTTAACCTATAGCCTACTCAAATACCAATAATAAAAAAAAAACTCATTGCTTTTAAATTTCACATTTGACTCAAGAAAAAATGGTGTGGCTGTTGATTGAGGTAGAAAGAGTAGAATTACAAAATAATTTTCCCTCTTTAGGCAAAATCCATCACCCTTCAGAGAATTCTCTTCTTATCCCCTGGTATGTCCGCTTTCCCTGACTCCCTATCTACAAGAAGAGGGATGGCAGTCCCTGCCCCTTAAAGAACTCGCTAGCTTTGTTGGCCCTTCCATCCCCAAGAGCCCAATTTCCAACTATGCCTTCCCCATCTTACAGGGAACAGTCTTTTTTTAGTTAAGAGAAACGATATGTATCTTCACGGGGAATAAATACAAAATATACACAGATGTCCCTGGCAGTTCCATGTGCCTCTTAGAGGTAAACAACTATTATGCAAGGTACAAAAACTCGCATATACTGGGGAGTGCTTTAATTCCACCTTCCTATTTTACTGAGAGCTAACTTGTTCTCTTAGCTTTCATTGCCTTCCTGTAACTGAAATACCTACCTAAAGACTTATCCCATATGTGACAGAATACATATGCCCTTGTTTCCCATTGGTCCTGATCTAAAGATCTTAAAGACTTGTCCCAAAGCAGAATTTGACAAAAGGCTATGTCACTTATCAAATAATTTCAGCAGAAAGGGCCTGCCTTCCCAATAGGGCACTTTGGACTATGCATATGCCTATACCCAATGCCAGGTACAGAAGTTCTCCTTTGGGAGTTAAGTTTTCTTATATTGGGATGATTTTTTTTTCCTTGATTTTTTTCAGCTACCTCCTTCTCTTCCTTTCCTCCCTCTAGGCACTTAGCCAATAATCAATTTCTGTAATTTTCCTAAGAGCTAGCTGTTAAGGACAGACACTTCCCATAAAATATTACATCATATATTATCTGCTCTGGGCACAAAATACTCCTCAGATACTCCTTAGAACCTCAGAACTGTCTTCAGGTCTAATAGAGGTAGATTTGTAATGGGGGAATTCTAGATGCTATGAACGTTGATATGGAAGGTGTATATTTTGATCAAAAGGTTCTCTTATACTCCCTCAAAGCATTCCTCTCTGGAAGCTTCTGGATCTGCCAATCAGCAAGAGTTCTGCTCCAGACTTGGAACCAGAAGTTCCTTGAGCTCTTTTTCCAGGGGTAGGAATAAGTTTGAGTTGACCCAGCTCTTCTTTTGGTGTGCCAGCTTGTATTCAATCATGGTCATCTGTAAGACCACAAGTATGCACCTAATCCCATCTCCTTGAGGGAGTCTGGATGCTCCTGGATGTAGTTTGAAAGCTGCATTTTCCAAAGAAACTCCAACATTGTCTATTCTCTTGAGAAGTATCATTCTCCCATAACTTTGACCTAATCACAATGTAAACCCATCTTTGGCCAAAACTTGAGATACTTAAATCAATCCTGGTGCTGCCACACTCTTTGTTAAACTGTCCCATCACAGACGTTGCAGGGCATCCAATGTAAGATCAACCAAACACTAGGATGTGCAGTGCCATCTGTTAAGAGAAAAGTTCAGATTAGTATTTTTTTATTTATTCATTAAACATTCACTGACAGAGTAAGACTCATCCATGAGCCTCTCCTTTAACCTATGGGATTAGCCTCTCTTCTGACTGCCAAAATCTTTCAGAATGCTAACATTCCCACATAGATACTTCTTTAAATTTTCCATGTTGTAGTCCATTTCGCATCTAAATATCTCTTGCTTCTCAGCCACTTACATCTGAAAGCCCACATGAAATATCATCAAATGTGACTAAAGGTGTATATTCCTCAGGGAAATTGTCTTGCAGGATTATGCTTTTATGAAAATAACAAGAAGAACATGAAAAACTTCTTGGCTCTGGGTGGCTAATTAGTAGCCCAGAGTCTTCGTTCTCAGGTAACATTCTAAGATACTAAATTATTCATGGATAACTTCCCCAGATTCAAGGGCTGAGCACAAGCCCCAGATGACTGACTCCAGGAAAGCCTACAAACTGTTCACTATGCATTTGGCTTAATTAACTGAGAAAATGCATTCTACATTTGCTCAGAAAAGCTGTTTTGTGAGGCAGAATTTCAATAAGTAATATGATTCATGGCCCCCACCAACGGATCTGTCATCTGCCACATTCCCACAATCCACTCCCCCTCCCCCGCCAAGCGCAGAGGGCAGGCTGTTCATGCCAGGAGCAAACTGGGTGTGGAAGAACAAAGTGAAAAGTAAATAAATAACCTGCAGTTTATGCACCTTCACAAATAGAAATGAAGCACCTGCGAAGCAGGGACCAAAATAAGTACAGTGTTGGATTTACAGCATAGAAGGCACCCAACCTGCAGAAAATCCACCAAGGCAGCAGACCACTGCGGTGCTGACTCCTCCCACCCCAGGCCCTTCCAGATGAGCCTCAGAGTTAGCAAGGAAGAACCATGGCTTTTCACAGAGAAGGTTATCCAGTACTGTGGGTTTGAATAGTCTTCCTGAATGTTTTCTCACTACAGCAATCATGTCCATGGCCTCTGTTCCATTTCCACCCCAACAGGGTTTACTACAACTCCATTATGACCCTGACTACCCAGAGATGCACATCACAGGTTGAAGGTCATTGTTCCCCATAAGACCGCACTTACTTCAGATGTCAGCATCATGTTTTAGGTGACCCCAGGCCCCCTGCACTTTTGACTGGCTTGGATACAAAATTCAGGTTTCCCCCTCAGTTTTTACAATTTGCTAGAGTCCTCTGAAAACTTGGGGAAACAATACTTAAAATCACAATAAGGCAAGTTCTGGAATAGTATTGGATGCAGAGCTTCCATGCCCTTTCCCCATGGATTCAGGGTGTATAACCTTCCTGGGACATCAGTATGTTCACCAACCAAGAAGTGCCACTAGGCTTTGGTGTCCAGAGTTCTTCTTGGGACTTTCATTAGTTTTCATTATGTAGGAATAATTGATTAAATCATTGACCATGTGATTAAAACTCAGCCCCCCGCCCTTCTACCCTCTTTGGATGTTGGACTAGCCCAAAGTTTGAACTGTAATTGTGTGGTTGATCTTTCTGGTGACCAGCCTCAGTCCTGAAGCTATCTAGAGGTGGACCATGAGTCACATGGTTAGAGAGCCTATCATTTAAGAAATCCCAAGGGTTTTTGAAGCTCTTTGCCAGGATATAATATTGATTTAATAACAGATATAATATTGATTTACCACAGCCTCCATTATTATCTATATGATAATGATTTCTGAATTCCTATCATCTTTGATTCCCAGACCTGAATATCTAGCTCCCTTTTGGGCATCTCTTTGGCTATTTCACAGTCCCTTCAAATTTCAGTATGGATCAAACTAAATGGATTTTCCTCTAACACCATGTATCAATCAGAGTTCAATCACAGACACAGAACCACTAGACGTGACAGATAATAAGGTATTTATGATAGCAAACCCAGTTGATGCAGTTGTAGGAACTGGTTAAGCCATCTGTGTGAAGCTGTTGTTTTTGCACTGAGACTGAGGTCAGCAGGAAGGAAAGATGGATGTGAAGGAGGGGAGAGTGAGGGAAACTGAAATACCCGAAGATAAGCTGGAACCCACCAAGAATAAATTGAACCCATACTGGTCTCTCATTGCTTCCAAGACTCTAGCTTGCACAGTGCAAGTGTCCTATAGTAGAAACTGGCACCCTGCATCATGGAGCCACCCACGCACCTCATCCAGGAGTCAGGCAAAAGCATGATCCAGCAGGAAGTGGAGTTGAGGCAAGCATGGCGGCTGCACCCATGCTCACAAGGGTTACCTGTAGATATATCACAACATTAGTGAGCCAGAATAGCCACTGGTGCTCCCACATCGATCTTCCCGCATTAAAAGAATGGCTGCTGCTTCACTTCTGCTTTCCAAATCTCAAGCAGAGTAACTCTTGGGGTCTCAAATTTTGAACTCCAGGGAAGTGGAGTCTGACAAATATAATTCCAACTAAGCTAAACTGATTCAATGCAAACAGCATACAAAACCAAGAAAAACAATTCCTGCTGCTGTTCTCCCATGTCTTATCAACTGGCTTTCCCTGTCCTGTAGACTTTAATTGAAGAGTCATCCTCAACGCCTCACTCTCCCACATAATCTATATCCAATCAGTCACGCATTCTTTCTAGTTACCTAAATGTTGCCCCCCTTGCTCCCCACTATCACTTAGGGTTTAATTTCTGCAATAGTCTCTTAGCTGGATTCTCCATTCCACGTGCAGAAGAGATAGTCTAAAATCAATTCCAAAGCTTGTAAGGGTCTTCACAATCTGGCTATTGCTTATCTTTCTGGCTCCCCTGCGCTTGCCACACTGGGCAGATTTTAATTCCTCCCTTGCTCCTCCTCTGCTCTCAGGTCCTTGAAACGTGCTTTTCCTCTGATGGTTCAGTCTTCTTACTCCTGGCCTGGCTAATAATCTCAGCTCTTCTCTGTCAGTGATCAATAAGATGAAATTATAAAGCATTTGCCAGTGAAAAGACCAAAATGTCCTCTTCTTCATGTTCAGAAGAGAACACATTTGGCCACACACAATTCACATATATGCGTACACACACACACAAATACATACACACCTGCACACACATACATACCTTCTAAGGCAGGGACTCTCTCTTAGTTACAGATCCTAGATCCTCACTTTCTGTGGCAACAGGAGTAACAGGTCAGTTGACAGGAGAGAAAAAAGCCAAAGACAATAAATTGCTCTCCTTTAAAAGCCTAAACTGGAAAAAGTAGATGAAAGTTGGGAAAACAAGGTGGGTATGTTTGGGGAATAATTTGGGGTTGCAAAGGGTAGAGGAAGAAAAGAACAGAGAAGAGATTTTTAAGAAATGTTGCTTTCTAAGCAGTAATACAACATAGTGGTTAAGGGTACAACAATAGTGGTTAAGGGTCATAGTATTTGGGTTTATATCCAAATTCCAGTACTTACTAGCTATGTGACCTTTGGTGATTATTTAATCTCCCTGTGGCTCAGTGTCCTTATTTATAAAATAGGGTCATTAGTCATTTCTACCTACGAATGTTATATATCATACATAGTATGTGATTAGTAAAACTTACTCATATGACCTGTAGAAATTCTTTCTTTGGAACTTTGTCAATAAGCTGCATTAAAACTTTAATTTTCAGTGATTTGTAGAAGCCAAGCTGATGTTTCTGCAAATGTGGTACCACTGCAAGATGGAGTCATGATGTAAGCCTTTCAACTGCATCTCAAAGATGACCTGAGCCAGGTCTCCCACCGTTATAGAATCTCACTCCCTCCTCCAAGGTCTTGGAAAGACTCACCTCATGTGGCATTTCCTGGTTTGGTATCTGATCCTCACTGGAACAGACACTCCATGAGGGCAAGAACCATGTCTCGCTTACTTATCAGTATATCTCTAGTGGATAGGAGAGTGCCTGAGAACCTAGTAGGTGCTCAGTATATATTTATTGAATGGAAGGAAAGAGGGAAGGAAGCAAGCAAGCCAGCCAGCCAAAAGTAGGACAAGAAATATGAAGCATTGGCAGGTACTATCCTGCAAGAATGGAAAGTAAATCTTGTTACTAAAGTGACTGAACACTGTGAACACTGGATCTGTGACAAAATTGTGGTGTATACCCAAGTTTTTCCAGTTTTGTGGGCAAGCCATTCACTTAGATTCTCTGAGCCTGTGTCTTCAGTTGTTAACTCACTAAAATGGAGATAATTATACTGAGATTATGCGGTGGTGAAGAGGACTAAATAACATACATGAAAACCTCTGACTCTGCACAGATAACCACATGTTTATTCATTGAGTCTAGAAGGAGATCGGACAATGTCACGCCACGTCTTGATGTTGTCTAGGAGCCAATACAGGAACTAGGTGGGGGGGACATTAGAAGCCCATCAACAATGCTACATTACAGTTTATGGCTATTCCCTTGATCCTTCAAGAATTGGCCAACCTCTGATACCTTGACAAGTACCAAACATGTAATACTTATTAGTAAGTAAAAGTTCTTCAGCTTTGAAAATTATCTTTAAATATTTTCTTTACATGTCATCATGTGATAGTGAACATAGAAAAGAATCAGCACAGTTTTACCATAGCTAAAGACCAAACCCGGAAAAGGATAATAAAAAATTCATAATGGTAGGTTAAATATTAAAAAATTAATTAGTTGAAGAGAATCCTAGGATTTGGTTATGACATTAACTGTGTGAAAATGTTGACTTAAGAGGACCCTCTGATAAACTTAAGACGTGAAACTTAAGTATTGGGGAATATTTATAATTTGCAAGGCACTATTCATGGTTACTGATTTAAGGGACATTATCATCAGCTGGCAGACACTACGGTTAGTATCAAACCAGAAATGATACATTTCTTGTGATTATAGCCAACAATATATGTTTAACATACTCTTAATTATATTACAGGACTATAGCCCTTGGGATGTTGTCATGGAAATTTTGTGAGGTCTTTTCATTCTCATTGACTTCTACATGTGCTGTTTTATTTTTTAAATCAAGAAAGGCCATAGTTTTCTCTTCCCTCTGGCTATCTTACCCTGAGTTCCCTTTTATCATTGGTATTTTCCCGAAATACATACTTAATAACTTCCTCAACACAGACTTAGAACTACATAATTTGTTTTTTTCCTAATATTGCCCCTAAAGCAACCAAAATTATCAGCAATGAAGTGTTAGTCACAGCTCAATTAGTGTTTTGGGTGTAACTACACACAGTCTGTCAAAATAAAGTCTCTAACAACTATTGATAAGGAATATTGATCGACAGTCTAATACATACACTTTGGCAAATTGTAAATATTTTCTTAATTATACTAACAGACAAAAATCTAGCCTCTCTTTGTTAATATTGTTAATTAACTTTCAGGTTTACACAATGCTTTGCATGGGCTTTCAGGTTCCTCAGGACGGGTAGAAACTATGCATTGAGCACGTGCTCAGGACAGTCTTGCTTGTCTCTGTAGCAGAGTAAATCTCCTTCCCCTTCCTGCCCCTTTTTACCCCCGTGGATCTCTTGTCAGTTTACCTCAGTCAGGGAATTTGCTCCACTCTGGGGAAGGCTCCAAAAGGAGGAGAAATCACCCCTGACCCTCTCCTTCAGAATTTTGAGGGAAGTACATGCCTGTGATGTTGGCACAAAGAATGTGCATTCTGCTCCACAGGCAGCGAGAACTGCCAGAGAAGGGAGAGAGAATTCTGCTGTTCTCAGGGTATGCGTGGGGGTTGCGAGGCACTCTCTCTGGAGACCCAGCTCTGGGGGCCCGGGGCTGCCGCTCCAGGACAACCATAGTGTTAATACTAGCTGTTACCATCTGGGCTCCCTATGGTAACTCAGGCACTTTGCAAGGCAACTCACCTATTTTGTCAGTTTAATAGAGTCAACAACCCTGAGGGAGGTACTATTATTAGGTCTACTTGGCAGATGCATAAACTATGTCAAAGAGAGCCCAAGGAATTTAATGGGCAAGACATTTCAGGGTCTCTTGGTCTCCAAGTCTCTGCTTTTATTCACTAGACCACGTTGAGGTCCTATTTAATACTAAATATGAAACTGAAAATAAGTCCTTATATGCCAAGTCATTCATTCCTTAGACAACACGTGTTCTGTGCCCCTTTGTAAAGCCAGCTGCTCCCCTGCACAGAGGGTTCCATTTCCTCTCACCATTTGAGGATGTGACTCGACATCCTCCCTCCTCTCTCTTCTACAGCATCAAATTCTCCCTCTTTACCAGATCATTCCCATCAACACAAATATGCTGTTCTCCCTTCCATCTTAAAATAGTCAATTCTTGGGGCATCCAGGTGGCTCAGTCGGCTAAGCATCTGCCTCTTGGTTTTGGCTCAGGTTATGATCTCAGGATCGTAGGATCGAGCCCCCCACATTGTGCTCTGCATTCAGTGGGGAGTCTGTTTGAGGATTCTCTCCCTCTCCTACTACCCATCCCCCTGCCTGTCTAAAATAAATAAATCTTTTTTTTTAAATAATCATTTTTTTAAATTTATTTGTTTGAGAGACAGAGATCACAAATAGGCAGAGAGGCAGGCAGAGAGAGAGAGGAAGGGAAGCAGTCTCCCTGCTGAACAGAGAGCCCGATGTGGTGACCGATCCCAGGGTCCTGGAATCAGGACCTGAGCCGAAGGCAGAGGCTTAACCCACTGAGCCACCCACGTGCCCCTAAATAATCATTTCTTGACTCCATAGTCCCCTCCACCTACCACACCATTTCTCTGTTCTCCTATAGAGCAAAACTCACCAAATGAATTGCATATTCTCACTGGCATTCAGTAATCCAAGTGACTCTGTATTCCTTCTGTATTCTCTACCATAATGTGAGGTTTAAAATTAGGAAGACAACTTCAGCTTTTACCTCAGGTCATATCTATAAGCGAATTGAGCATTAAACCATAATTTTCATTTCAAATATAGTTTATTTTCCCCCCATTAAATTGGAATTCAGTAAAAAGACATGAATTCAGCCTTAGAAGGGACAGCAGAATTGTTTGGCTTGCATGACCAACCACCCTCTGCCATTTTGCCAACATTGTACGACACCGGAGTTGGCATTATGGAGTGATCAGTGGAAATCTGTTTGCTGCAACTGAGAAAAAGCACTTAAAGGAAGCTCCCTCCCAGGGATGTCTGAGAAGTGTTCTCTCTCTACAGAGAGAAATTGTTTGATGCAGTGCTTTGCTATAAAGTTGATGTACAAAGCATTTTCTGTAAATAAAATTATGTTTTAAGCATAGTTGAGGAGCTTACTATATTAAAAAAACAAATGAAACAGAATGAGCAAAAAGAACTTAGAGGTGCAAAGGAGCATTATGTGAATTATTGTGAATTCCTTTGTAATCCAGAGAATGGTTTTGTAATGAAAGCATTTATCTTTTGTGCAGCTCTAAATGTTGACATATCACGTGTGCTTTACTAACCACCCCCCTACATAGAAAGGGCAGCATTATTTGTTACTCTGTATTTTGTAGGTGTTTTTATATTATATAATCCATTTGAAATTCTGCAGTGAGCATATATTTGGTAGTTTGTGTCTCTCAAATGGATTTTAAAAGGAGTTTTAAATGACTCTCATGAAAAATAGTGCCCAGAAAGCAACATCATAAGGTAATTCCAATATGGTTATTTACATAAACTTGAGTCCCAGCTGTTTATACAGTGTTCTCCGAGAAGAAGTTGGGAAGTCGGCACTGAGGAAAAAATGAGACTCTCTAAATGAGACTCAGTATGAAGTTATTGCATAAATATAAACTGTTGTGGGAAGGAAGAACGAGTGGGGATGAAAGAAGGAATAAAGGGAGGTAGGGGTAGAGGGGGAGGGGAAAAGGGAAGGGAGGGAGGAAAAGTGAGCCCTTTACTAGAATAAGGATCATGTCACCATTAGTACAGGACTGCCACGTCAGTGAAAGAAGCAAGTCTGGGACCAAACTGCTAAATAAGAAGTAGCTGCTTTTTCAACAGCTTACAAAGTATTAAGTACTATTCTTAGCTTTGGATATAAAGAAATTGTATTTGGATATAGATCTAGATCTAGATCTATATCAATCTAGATCTAGCTCTATATCTATGTAGATATATATTACATTCTTGCAAAATAGACTGAGATCCATGTTCAAAATTCCTGCAAATCAATAGGAAAGGAAAGTTCAATTAAATGGACAAAAGCTTCAAGAGCCACTTCCCACAAGTGGATATGCAAATGGCCAAACACGAATGGGACTCAATGCCCTTACTTATGAGGGAAGTCCAAATTAATACCACCATTAAATACCAAAACATACCCAACAGAATGACAAAAGAATTATTAAAGCCACCGTGCTCCACCTGGAACTCTTGTCTTGTGCTGGTGGCGGTACAATTCGGTAGACCCACTTTTGAAAATTGCTGGCATTATCTACTGAAGCCGGACCTCTGTGTATCAGATGGCCCAGCATTCCCACTGCTCTGAGTACAGCCAATGGCATGAATGTGGGCACCAGATATATGTACAGGAAAGTCCTTAGCACAATTCATAGCAGTCCAAAACGCAATAGAGCCGCCAAGTAAATCAGGATCTGTTTAAGCATAGCGTAGTACACACAGTAATGGGAACAAATTAACTAGTGCTGTATAAACAAGGATGAATCTCAGAAACAAAGCGCTGAGAAGTGTAAGGCAGACCAGGAAGAATCAATGTATATGATTCTAAATCATATATGTCAAGTTGAAAACCAGAAGAAACTCTAGTGAGAAATGTCAGATTGAGGGCCGCCTTTAAGGACGATGAATGAAAAGGAGTTTAAGGGGGTTAATGGGGTACTGGTTATCAACCATTTTTTAAAATTTTATTTTATTTTTTCAGTGTTCCAAGATTCATTATTTAGGCACCCCACCCAGTGCTCCATGCAATACCAATACGTGTCCTCCACAATACCCACCACCAGGCTCACCATTTTTTTTTTTTAATCTGGGTGGGGCCAGGTTACATGAATCTGTTTCTGTTGAGAAAGTTCATCAAGCTGGGCACTTAGGACTTGAGCATTTTCTCTGTGTGTGTTTCAGCTAAAAAGTCAATTTTGAAATGGGTAACAGTGGAGAGACAAGTGCACAGCTTTTGGTTCACTGTTGTACTCTGCCTTCTGTCCTGTGACATAAACAGGTCCACCTCTGCCTGTCCCTGACCCTTCCCTGACACCCCTCCCCATGGGAGGACTACACTCCCTGTCCCCTTTAGATGACAGGTCTGGCCTTGCTCAGAACTCTGCCTGACCTTACGGCATGTCCTTTAAGAAAGAAGCCCCCCACCAGCTCACCATTGTTTAAATCCCACTCCTGCCACTTGGAACTTATTTGACCACAAACAAGGGATTTAAAGCAAGGCCTCAGTTTCCTCATCTGGAAAGCAGAATTCATACCACACAGGTTTATTTTCAGAATCACCTAAGTGAGTTGAATCCGAGCAATGCCTGGTTTATAGTGAGCACTTGATAAATGCAAGTTAGTGTTATTATTGGAGCCGCAGACAGGGTCTAGATCACGCAGGCTATTCAGGCCTTGATAACAGTCACAGCTGATGCAGATTATGTGTTAAAAACACATAAAAGGGGCGCCTGGGTGGCTCAGTGGGTTAAGCCACTGCCTTCGGCTCAGGTCATGATCTCAGGGTTCTGGGATCGAGCCCCACATCGGGCTCTCTGCTCAGCGGGGAGCCTGCTTCTCCCTCTCTCTCTGTCTGCCTCTCTGCCTGCTTGTGATCTCACTGTCAAATAAATAAAATCTTAAAAAAATAATAATAAAAAAATAAAAACACATAAAATATAAACCCAAAGTAAGAGACCAACACAAGGAAGAAAGTAAAGGGGATGACTATGCCACCCTGTGCTTAGGACTCAGGAAATAGGGGAGAACTTGGGCACCTTCATAGGGAAGAGCTTTGAATGACCTTCACTGGTGCCATTGCTTTGCCAAACTCAAGATAATCTACAACTTTGGCCTTATCTGGGATACTGGCCGTCATCTGGCTTCCCATGAAGCTCTCCCATTCTCATCCTCTTGGCTCAGATATGAAATCATTTTCTAGTGGTGTCCCTGAATGGGAAACAAGACTTAGAAGGAGTGGCTGTTATGGAAAGTGGGGAGGAGACAAGGCCCTATCTTCCAAGAATGGAGAGAAGGTCATTGAGAAGAGTGGGAAGATGTTAAAGACAATAGAAGACTAAAATCCTCAAATTTTGCCTTTTAAAGAAGTAACTGACAGAATCATATATATATATATATATATACATGGCACAGAGCTGAACACTCAAAATGTGCTTAATAAATACATGGGAGTCAAATCTTCATACAGATCTAATAATTCTCGAATATCCAAATGTAGATTTTTCCAGGACTCCTAATGAGAGAGACCTAGCGAGTCGAGGACTAACACAGCTTGGAAGGACATAAATGTATTTCAGGCTCAGGTTAACAAAACGATATTACATTTTTTGGCCATAGGTAAAATAATCTTGTTTTTCCAATGGCTAGCAATTATTATATCTTCAATACAATAATATTTGAAATTTTCGTAAACTTTAAAATTAAAACACTATATATTGAGAAAGTCGGGGCCAAGCACTAAGCTAGATATTTTACATATGACCTCATTTTATCTTCTTCAAGATAAAATAGCTTAGTGTTATTTTATCTTATAATATCTCAGTGTTATTCATGAGAGCCCATTGTTAAATTTCCAGGAAATTTGTGAGCCAGTTCCACTGGTAACTTGAAACCATGATAGAAGTATTTACACATTAGAAATTGGCAAATGGCACAAATCAGCCTTCCTTCCCTGGAGCCCATGATTACGCATTTACCAGCACACCATTGCCCCGATGATCCTCGTCTTTTATAAATAAGGAAACTCAGACTTCTACAAGTCACCTGTCCTTCCCAAAGTTATCCATCTACCACTGTAATGTCAGATAGATCTCCAACGTAAAAGCCCATGCTGTATCCCTCAAGTATTGATTTATAATTTGAAATCATCACTAATGATCCACTTCATTAGAGATATAATTTGAGTTTAATTGAAAAAGCAAAACTGCTATTTAACAAATCATTTTCTTAATTGTTATCTTCCCTTTATTATCTTAAAAAATTATAAGGATGCTTCCAATGGCACAGCTGAGGGAAACTTGCTTAATCACATTTTCATTAATTTTGTTAAGCTGGTCTGATGACAGTGACTGCATACTTTGGCCCCAGAAGCAAAACCACTTAGGATGCAGGACTTGCTCAGAAGGAGATGGCTCCCATCTAATGAGAACAAAGCAGTTCCTTGGTGGTAATCATATTGTTTATTCAATAGTAGGAGACCAGTAACCTCAGAGTGATAATTTCTTACTGTGAAGGACAACTGTGGAAGGCAGAACTGTGAAATCAGTGACATCAAACCCTAGTGTTTAGGAAAGGAAATAAAATCCTAGGACAGTGGGGCACCTGGGTGGCTCAGTGGGTCAAAGCCTCTGCCTTCGACTCAGGTAATGATCTCAGGGTTCTGGGATCGAGCCCCACATCAGGCTCTCTGCTCGGAGGGGAGCCTGCTTCCCCCTATCTCTGCCTGCCTCTTTGCCTACTTGTGATCTCTGTCTGTCAAATAAATAAATATTAAAAAAAAAAAATCCTAGGACAGTGATTTCTAACCCTGGCTGCATATTTAAATGTAACATTTAACAATGTTGGGGATTCACCCAAGATCAATATAATCAGAATTTCAGCAGATGGGACCTGGGCATGGAACCTGAGCATTGGTGGGTTTTGTTTTGGTTTGAGGGTTTTTTTTGTTTTGTTTTTTTTGTTGTTGTTGTTGTTGTTTTTTGTCTCCAGTCTTTTGGGGGCTTATTACCCTAGACCAACTCTTAATCAAGGACTTGGTTTTGTATTGTTTTTCCCCCTCTTTTTACCTTGTCCCACAATACTGTTTGTCAACAGTTGGGTCCCCCTCCCTATCAACTCAGGTATAAAACGTCCAGCAGGCCCCAACCTGCACTCAAGCTTCTAACTGTAGAGTCTATGCTCCCCTTGCCAACAGACACTACCCTCTCCCACAGAGCTCAGAACTGTAGTATCCCTTGCTTACTTTCCTTCCACTTCTAGAATAAGCAGATTGCACATCTTATGTGATTAAAATCTCATTTATTCTCCCACTTATGATTAATTACTTATTCTTACACTCTCCATACATTCACTCTTTCATTCTTGTTCTATCCAGCAGTGATGGAGTACATCTTTTGAGTCATAAATTTTAGTCCTACATCTATATCTACCTCTGTCCTCCAGTAGCTATGTGAAAATGGACATATGCTTGATTTTCCAAGCCTCAGTGTCCTTTTCTGCAACATGTGATTGACAGTGTCTCACTTGTATTTGACTTACTTGATTTACAAAAACTAAGTGCAGTGTTGTATACAAAGTACCTATATGCAAAGTCTGGCACATAACATTATACTCATCAATATAGTGACATCATCATCAACTGATTCTTTAAACAGATATTTTGAACACCGCTTCTGGGCATGGCATTATATAATCCAGTACTGGGGGGAAAAAACAGAAATATGAATATGTTAAGGACCTTCCCTCAAAAATCTGAAATCTGTTAAGACTAATAATCTAAGAGTCTAATAAGACTAAATGAACCCACAAGTTACAGCAAGAGAAGTACACACTTCCATAAACAAGGCACAGGGACAAGGAGAGAGATTATGGTTTTTAGTAGAGACTGGGATGGAAAAGAAAAAAAGTTCACTTAGTCCTTTGAACCTGCAGATGATGAAGCTGTCACCACTGAGGTTATTTAGGGCCTAATTGCTTTCCTTCTTCAAATCTTATCTCTTTGTGGTAGCCAGAAATTTTACGTAGAATCCAAGAGTGAGATCCAACAAGTATTTATTGAACATTGACCTTTCCAGTCTTCTCAGTACATCCCACCCAGGCCACTGTGCCTTACAACAGTCTCTCCTCTGAACCCTTCCCATCCTCCCCCGCAGGCCTCGCCTCGTGACCTTTTTCACGTGAAAGACTCCTCTCTCCTTTCCAGACATAAAAACCACATCATGTTTCAGGAGCCACCTCACCTCTTCCTTGAAATCTTCCCGGGCAGATATTTGGCCTGACATAACCTTTACTGACTACCTGGTTATAAGCTCCAACTGTCGTCTTCCTCAAAATGGAGCATTTTCAAAACTGCATATTCCAAGACTTTCAACCAAATGTACTGAATCTCTGGTGGCAGGGTCCCAGGAATCTGCATTGCACACGTGGTGGATGACTTCTCTGCACAGTAATATTTAAGAACCACCCACTAGTCTATTTTATTTCATTTGTTTCTATCGTTGCCTCAACAGGACACAATTTTTTATTGAAGTGTAATTAACATAAGGTGTTACACTAGTTTCAGATGCACAATATAATCACTTAACAATTCCATTCATTTCTCAGTGCGCATCAAGAAAAGTGTATTCTTAATCCCCTTATCCCCTCACCCATCTCCCCTCTGGCAACCCCTTATTTGTCCTCTGTATTTAACTGGTGTTTTTTATCTTTTTTTTTCTTTATTCATTTTGTATCTTAAATTCCATGACTGAAATCTTATCCTAGTTGTCTTTTGATGGCTGACTGACTTCATTTAGCATTATACTCTCTAGGTATATTCATATTGTTACAAATAGCAAGATTCCCTTCTTTTTTGTGGCTGAGTAATAGTCCATTGTATATATATGTATATACCACATCTTTACAGGATGAGGAGTTTTGAATCACAAAAGAGTATGTCTTTTCTATCCTTCAGCCCACTGCCATTAATTTCCATGATTTGCACCAAGCACTGTGTTAAGTATATAGCAGTGGAAGAACACACTAAACGTATGTGTGCCCTTATGCATTAGATCATTTGTAGGCAACTGAAGGAACTTGGGGACCATTGTTGGGGGTAAATTTCTCCAGTTTTAGAGAAAAATTATCTATGATATGAAAATGCCATCCTATTTGTCAAATGTAACAAATATAAATAAGATTTTGGAATTATGATGGTATTCTCCTTTGCTTTTAATAACTCACTGAGATGAATGTCTAAAAGCAATGGAGGTAAGATATGTATAAATGACTATATTGATCTTGTAATTTTTCAGAGCTTTTATCATTCAGGCTTATTTCTACCTTAACGGTTTTACTTCAAGTTGCCTTAACTTGTGTGGGCTTCTTCTGTCAGAAAGGAATTCTTTTAAAAAAATGTTTAATGTCCCTATTTCTCTTATAGAAATATGTAACTCTAAGCCTAAAATTCTTTAAATCAGTCATGGATATAAAATTAAACTACTGTGCAAGGAGCTTTAATGGTGAATCTTTTGAAAAAATGAAAAATGTGACATAGGGCTTTTAGAAGACATACCAGACTGTTACTCCATCTTGTTAGGTAAGGAAAAGGTTAGAAACCTGTACATACCAATTGCCATAAAATTAAGTAAAATTTGAGCTTCTGTCTTAGGCTGTTTTCTTGGAAAAGGAAAGTGCTTCTCCACAATATGAAAAGGATTGTTTTAATATTTCCAATGACAGTCAATTTATAACCATCAGGCTAAGAACATTTGTCATAGAAAACATTGGATAGAATATTATTGTAAAAAAAAAAAGTATATTTGCTTAGAACTAATTTTACTGACCACCTTTATCAAGATTACCCAATAACTAAAACATTAAAGATCTAGGTTTATGAACTCAACCATACTAAAAAGATGTGTAGATTCTCTTAAAATTAGGCATAAAAATAGTTAAGGCATTCCTCTGTCTACAAATTTTAAAAATTCTATCAAACCCGGTGCAGAAACTCAATTCTATATTTCAAAATCCTGGCTACCAAAAAATATATTTCTATAAAAATCCAACCAACATGGGTAGAATGTTTAGAAAAATAAAAATAAATTCAGTACAGACTTATATTTCTGACAACAAAATAGAGTAGGGATTACTTTGCACTCTGACTATAAAACATTCAAAAAATGCAAGAAAAAAAATGGATAAAATAGTCTTTTTAAATCCCTGGAAAAACGTGGAAGACAGTTTTTAAAAATCCCCTGGAAATGGGAACCAAAAAGGAAGGACACCATGTTGACCTCCAGGAACACAGAACCTAGGAAAAGCAGAGGGGATAGGGATAATGCTGAGGACTAGGTTTTGACTCACACTGGTGGAGTATTGGAACAAAGAACACATGACAAAAAGCTAAGAGTCAGGAAAGGCTATAAATTGAAGAAAATTCTCAACAGAGGCAGAAACTTGGCAAGGACAAGAAAACCTATAATCTGGGGGGAAATACTCATCACACATGCAAATAGCATAAGATTAGAAACAAGAGCACATACTTCTAAAAAGAAAAAGGCAAACAATGTGATAGGAAAATGGGCAAAAAAACATGAACCCACTGCCATGAAATACAAGGAAGCATTCTCAATCTTATTTGGAATTAGAGAAGTGTGATTTGAGAAGTACTTCCCTTAAACAAGGAGACTGTTATGGTATACATAAATGCTAAGAATCCCATGATGCTTCCACCATTGGATTCCCAAAATCCTGAAAGCCAGTTCTTTATCAACTAAGCAGAAGGTTGGAAGAAATTGACTTCAAGTGTTCCTTCTAGATGGCTCAATGAAATCACCTACAAGTTAAATCCAGTCAACAAGTGCTACCCATGTGTTCAAAGCTTTCAGTACACTATTTATTCTCCTCTTCTTAATATTAGTATGCAGCCAAGGAGAGTTCCCAGCATGGAGGATAAAGACCATAGATAGCACAAAATAATACATGAAAAAAAGCTAACTTTGAGGAAACAAAAACTTATAGGAAGAAGGAAATCTCTTATCAGAAGGGTAAGAGAAGATTTTGAATCTATGAATTAAGAATGTGATGAAATTAGCAGGGAAAGGAGAAGAGGAGGGAAGGAGGAACATTTAGATAAGCATGTCAGCTATAGGAATGTTGAAAGTCCTCTGTTTATGTTTCTGCATATTGTGCCAGAAAAATACTCATTGTTCTATATTCTAGACTTATCTATTAGAGGATATTTCAACAGCATAAAGCCTTAGAATATAAAAATAGTGCTTCCCCCTGAAACAAATTTCAGACATGCTTACTGTTAATAAAGATGCAGGTCTCTTAATCTCACTGTTCTTCTCCTATAACACAACCTACTATATGGGTTTCTGCCATTTGCTCCTCTTTGCATCTCTTGATAGAATTGAATCTCTTAAAACCAACTGAGAAAAATGCTGATAGCTGATGGCTACTGCTATTGTGAGAAACTGTCCTTTGTCTCTGATTCAAGAGTCTCATGTCTTCTGCTAGCATTAGTGAAATTGGATCAGGCTAACTTGTTAGCTTGCAAGTAGGGTAAAATCTCAGACCCTTCACAGTTCTTTTCAGGGCGCTCCTTTTTTTTCTGCTTTGGTCTTCCACTAAAAACCAAAAGAAGCCCATGCTTGTTTACAAGCAGCAAATACAGCATAGCTTTTAAATTGTTTTGTTTTGGGAAGCTGAATAGCAAGTTCAAACCTAGCTGGAAAAGGAGAGGGAACTGTTTATTAGATGAAGCTCTCAGAAAAGGACAGCCATGGTTTATCAAAGTCCAGTTTCAGCTTTCCTGAATTTGCAGGAACCCTTAATAAAATGGTGGGCAAAATCATGAATGAATCCTGAGAAACAGAGGGTTTACCAGGACTGGCATATCTGGTGGCAGACTATATCAGGTGATATGGAGGAATTTTCTAAGTCTTTCTGTATTTGGTGCATTTCCTAATGGAAAAATCAAATAAAGCCTTTTCCAGCTCCAACAGCCTCAGCTTTCCCTTCAGATAAGAGTCTGGCAAATTGGCAGCTAAGTGGTATCTGTGACCTGGTAATTGTCTTGTTCTAATATGAACACCTCAAATCCAGGAAGAAAGAGTGAGGTAGTTAAGCATGTGAGGAGCAGTGTGTCTTTAGCATAGATAACAGACTGATACTACTCCAAATTCTAGGAAATCATGAAGCTGCAACAATGCCTCTTCTCTTGGCCCCATCCCTTAGAAATTTCATAACACTTGAGTTCAGCTTAAGAGTTCAGTTAAATACCCACTATGGGAAACCAATGAGGGGAACTGCTGGGTGACTGAAAAGTTTATTTTCAAGATCTCACTCCTGATACATTAACTAAAATATCTTATCCCAAAATAATATAGTTTTGGATACAAAAGATGAAAATACATTTATTGGGTAAGATATATTGAACAAAAGAAGGCTAAAGAAAGGCGAATAAACTTCTTTAATAACTTCATGGAAGAGAATGTACCTGGGTAAGGCCCAGTATCAGCAGATTTTCTGTAATTTTCCTTAGTGCCCTAAGTGTGAGGACATAACTTTCAATTCTTCAAAATGCTTACCTTTACACTTTGTTACCACAAAAGATGAAAAACACTTTGTGAAATAGATCAAAGTAGGACATGATTTTAAAGCTTTCCCTCATCTAGACATCATCAATTATAAAGATAAATTTAGAGCATTTTAAGAACTTTCTCTACAGCAATATTCTAAAATGATATTCTTACCTGGTCGTGATAATGTATTCTAAATAGATATTAAACCTTTTGGATAAATACATTATTCTGCATTTATAACCTTTTTGCACTAACACAATTCACTAAGCCATAAAGTATATTCTAGAATTCCAAGGAAAGAATTTTAATGCTAATCTTGTAATGTCATTCCATTTTAATGGTTTCTTTAGTGCCAACTTCTTAATATGACGCCAGGACATAATTATTAAGTTTGTCTCTACCAATTTAGTAGGAGAGAAGATAGTTGGATTACTCTAACAAAGCATGCTGGGAAGCCATTCATTCATTGATTCAACATGCACTGATTGACCATTTATAACTGCTAAGCACTGAGATAAGTGCCATAGGGAAAGAACAAGAAATGGTAAAATGAAGCTAGCATCAAACAAGTCACCATCTAGTGGACTGAAATTTTCACAAATGACAAACATGTAATAATGGTGCCATTGGAGAAATTCAGATAAAGGAAGTTCTGTGAGGATGGAAAGTATTTATATCCTATTTTCTGTTGGATCGTCTATATCAGGAAGATTCTTTGGTACTTAGTAGGTGCTATCTTAAAAAGTAAGCAAATATGTAGCATTTGATCTGGGCTTGAAAAATGTAATGATATATGCAGGAGATGATAAAAAAGTACATTTGTAAAAAAATCAGAAATACATTTTTAGGTTTTAGTTCACAAATTCAGTTCTTTTCGAGCTTCTGATAAATGTCACAGCATGGCTCCAAACCTCCTTCTTCATATTTTCTTGTTATTGTAGCTCAGGAAATCATCGGTGGGCCTAAGGACGTTGAAGGGAGAGGAGGAAATACACTGAATTATGGTTTATCCATCCAACACTCCACTGAGTATTGTTTCTTTCAAAGGAATCACTTTGAAACTCACTTTCTTTCAAAGAGATCACTTAATACTACCATTGTTCAATACAAGCTTGAAACTCTGTAAATTACCTTCAGAAATCTTCATCCTTTGCTTTTTAAACATCATCATCCTCACTATTCAACAAAGGATCAGAAATCAAAATGATCTCAGACTTCTCAACAAGCAAAAAAAATGGAAACTAAATAACAATAGAACAAAGCCTGCAAAAATTCTGAAGGAAATCTATATTGGTTCATATTTACTGTCTATAACATAGATTTCTGAACCTTTTTAATCTCTTATGAATATTATGTGTTAGTGTTAGGGCAAAACAAAAATTGAGGAAAAAATCCCTGTCTTCCTCCTCCCCAGGTTACGATTAGTCTTGAGAGAAAATGTCCTTTTTCTGTTGTTCATGCTGCTTTTTTTTTTTAAATTTATTTTTGAGATAGAATTGACATATAACATTGTGTAAGTGTTAAGTCTTACAATGTGTTCATTTGACATCTTTATGTATTGTAACATGATTATCACTGTAGCATCAGCTAACACCTTTATTATGTCACATAATATCATTTTTGTGGTAGGATCAATTAAGATCTGGTCTCTTAGAAACTTTAAAGTTTATAATACAGTGGTACTGACCATAATCATTATGTTGGGCGTTAGATAAACAGGACTTACCTACTCATTGCAAGTTTGTACACTTACCAAAATCTCCCTGATTCTCCCACCCCCTTGCACCTAATAACCACCATTTCCACTCTGTTTTAATGTGTTTAACTTTCTTAGATTTCACATGTAAGTGATACCATACAGGATTTCTTTTTCTTACTGATGTCACTTAGCATAATGCCCTCAAGGTCCACCCATGTTGTCATAAATGCCAGGACTTTCTTCTTTTTCATGACTGAAATATTTGTCCTCCATCATCTTTATCCATTCACCCATTGATGGACATTTAAGTTGTTTCCATATCTTGACTGTTGTGTATATGCTACAAGGAACATGAGACTATAGATATTTCTTCAAGATCCTATTTTCATTTCCTGTGGATATAAGCCCAGAAGTGGAATTGATGGATCATATGGTAGTCCTATATTTAATTTTCTGAGAACCTCCCATACTGTTTTTCATAGTGGCTGCACCAGTTCATAGTCCCAGCAACAGTGCACAGTGCTTCCCTTTTCTCCACATCCTCACTCCCACCTAATACCTTTTATCATCTTGGTGATAGCCATTCTAACAGGTGTGAGGTAATAGCTCATAGTGGGCTTCATTTGCATATCTGATCATTAATGGTATTGAGTATCTTTTTATGTACCTCTTGGCCATTTGGATGAGTTCTTTAGAAAAATGTCTATTTAGTTCCTCTGCCCATTTTTTAAAAATAAGATTGTTGATTTTTGTTATCAAACTCTGAATTCTTTATGCATCTTCAACATTAATGCTTTATCTGATGGTTGCAAATATTTTTTCCCATTCCATAGGTTGTCTGTTTTGTTTTTTGGTTGTTTCTTTTGCTGCGCAGAAGCTTTTTAGTTTGATATGGTCACATTTGTTGATTTCTGCTTCTGTTGCTTGTGCTTTTGATGTTACATGTAAATATTTATTGCCAAGACCAATCTCAAAGAAATTCTTCCCTATGGTTTTTTTCTGGGAGTTTTAGGGTATCAGGTCTTAACATTTCATCTTTAATTCATTTTGAGTTAATCTTTGTGAGTGATGTAAGAGAGAGGTCCAGTTGTGTTTTTCTACATATAGTTATCTAGTTTTCCTGGCACCATTTGCAGAAGAGACTACTCTCTACCCATTGAGTGTTTTGGCTCCCTTGTCAAATATCAGTTGGCAAATATTTCTGTATTCTGTTCCATTGGTCTGTGTATTTATTTTTATGCTAGTACCATAAAATGAGTTTTAATTAATAAAACATTAAATTATATTATTAAATTAATAAAAACTAAATTGATTAAATAAAATTTAATTAATAAAGCTTTGTAGTATAGCTTAAAACCAGGAAATGAGACACCTCTGACTATGTTATTTTTCCTCCTCATGATTACCTTGACTATTAGGGGTCTTTTGTGGTTCCATACACATTTTAGGATTGTTTTTTCTTTTCTGTGAATAATGTCATTGGAATTCTCATAGGGATTATGTTGAATCCATAGATGGCTTTAGGTAGTATAACAGTATTCTTCAAATTCATGAACATGAGATACCTTTCTATTTTTGTGTCATCCTTGTTTTCTTCATCAGGTCTTGTGGTTTTTATTGTATAGATCATTCACTTCCTTGGTTGTGTTCCTAAATGTTTACTGTTTTGATGCTATTGTAAATGAGTCAGTTTTCTCTTTTCTTTTTCAGATGTTTTGTTGTTACTGTATAGAAAGACAACTGATTTCCGTATGTTGATTTTACACTCTGCAACTTCACTGAACTTGTTGTTTCAACAGTAAAAATTGAAAGCTTTTTCTCTAAGATCATGAACAGGACAAGAGTGTTTACTCTGACAACTTTTACTGGATACAGTACCAAAAATTCTAGCTAGAGCATTAGGCAAGACAAAGAGATTTAAAACTTACTGATTCTACTGGTTCTTCAGCCCATACCAAGGTCTGCCTGCCTTATTACTGGATGTACAGGTGGACAATATTCTTCCTAGGTCCCCAGAGTATGGTGCTCCATCCTACAGCTCCCAGAAATGTGCTTTCTTTGTCTTGCAGAAAAGTTTGGATTTTATATTGAGATCCTTGGGGAGCCACAGAAGAATTTTTCAGTAGGAGGTTAGATGATCAATTAGCACTTTAGAATTTAGAACACACCAAATCTGTTGACTTTGGAGAGGGCTGGAAAGAGGCAAATGGAGAGACAAGAGAAAAGCTGAGAAGCTATTTCTGAGATTAGATGAGGCTGGCCATGAATTTGAAATCAATCAGAAAGGGGGAAAAGTGGGTGAACAGGAAAGATTCTGAATAATACAATTGGTGAGATCTGACACCAGGTCTGGACTAGAGGAACTGAGAATGAATGGTGGTAGCAAATTCAGAAAGATAAAAGATACAGGAAGAGTTAAAACTGTATGTTGAGCTTCAGTAAGATATCTCAGTGTTTCTGTAAGAGGTAGTTGCCATTTTTTAATGAGATAACCATGGAGATTATGGCTGTTTCCAACCAAAGAATAACTCTATTCCAAATATCATTATAAACTACTGTGCCTGAAGCTCTTCCACTTTCTTTATGTTCTTATTTTGCTGCTCCTATCCTTAGATTTGTTCAGGTAATCATCAGAATTTCAAATTGTATCACAGAGCTTTTTAAAACAGCTATCAAAGTATGAATACCTACCATTTGCATCAACAGGTATGGAACTGGAGGGGATTACACTAAGTAAAATAAGTCAAGCAGAAAAAGACAATTACGTGGTTTCACTTATGTGTGGAACATAAGAATAGCATGGCGGACATTAGGAGAAAGGGAAAAATGAAGGGGCGGGAATCAGAGGAGAAGAACCATGAGAAACTGTGGGCTATGGGAAACAATCAGGGTTTCAGAGGGGAGGAGGATGAGGGGATGGGTTGGCCCAGTGATGGGTATGAAGGAGGGCATGTATTGCATGGAGCACTGGGTGTTATACACAAACAATGAAAAAAAAATTAATGATGTACTGTATGGTGACTAGCATGACATAATGAAATGAAAACTGTTTAAAAACAACAAAAGGATAAGGTAAATTAATGTAGAATGAAAACAAAAAGTTTCTCCTTAAGAATTTCAATATTCCAGGCAAAATACTATTTACAAAATAGTATTCCAGAATATTTGAAAAAAATTAATTATGCAGTGACTTTGTAGGCTGAGCAACCTATACTATGCCCCATTTTTATTTCAGAAAGGACAATTTTGGTTTCTGTACCTAAGTAATTGAAATGACAATCATTACAATACTATTAATTATTAAGTTAATAAATGGTTAACCTATTGGCACTCCAAATATTTCAAACTGAAAATAGCTTTCTGGCCAAATGAGAATATATGTAAATTTTAGAAAAATGATTATGCAGGGATGATTATGCAGGATGCATTAATGTATCATATTTCTAACTGCATAATGTACAAATGTAAATTTTTCTAATATTAAGGTTTTTTTTTTTAAGATTTTATTTATTTGACAGAGATCACAAGTAGGCAGAGAGGCAGGCAGAGAGAGAGAAAGAGAGAGGGAGGAGGAAGCAGGTTCCCTGCCTAGCAGAGAGCCCGATGCATGACTCAATCCCAGGACCCTGAGATCATGACCTGAGCTGAAGGCAGAGGCTTAACCCACTGAGCCACCCAGGCAGCCCCTAATATTAAGTTTTATAACTATCCTGGATTTCCAGCTGCCTCTGATACCCAGTGTCTCTTTTATCTTCATTGAGTCAGGTTCCAGAAAGAACACTTGGCTTACAAAAGACTGTCTACAGTCTGTCCTCAAGCTTAGGAACCATAGATTTTCTAGAAGACAGTTGTGAGGAGAGAGCTAGGGACAAGTATGTGAACTTATAAAAATGACTCATGCAGAAGCTTTTGATCTTGATGAAGTCCCAGAAGTTCATTTTAGCTTTGGTTTCCTTTGCCTTTGGAGACATGTCTTGAAAGAAGTTGCTATGGCCAATGTTGAAGAGGTTACTGCCTGTGTTCTCCTCTAGGATTTTGATAGATTCCTGCCTCACATTGAGGTTTATTATCCATTTTGAGTTTATCTTTGTGTGTGGTATAAGAGAATAGTCCAGTTTCATTCTTCTACACATAGCTGTCCAATTTTCCCAGCATCATTTATTGAAGAGACTGTCTTTTTTCCACTGTATATTTTTCCCTGCTTTGTTGAAGATTGTTTGACCATAGAGGTGAGGGTCCGTATCTGGGCTCTCTACTCTGTTCCACTGGTCTTTATGTCTGTTTTTGTGCCAGTACCATGCTGTCTTGGTGATCACAGCTTTGTAGCAAAGCTTGAAATTAGGCAGTGTGATGCCCCCAGTTTTGTTTTTCTTTTTCTACATTTCCTTTTGCAATTCAGGGTCTCTTCTGGTTCCATACAAATTTTAGAATTGTTTGTTCCAGCTCTTTGAAAAATGCTGGTGGAATTTTGATCAGGATGGCATTGAAAGTATAGATGGCTCTGGGCAGTATAGACATTTTAACAATGTTTATTCTTCTGATCCATGAGCATGGAATGCTATTCCATCTTTTTGTGTCTTCTTCAATTTCTTTCATGAGTGTTCTGTAGTTCTTCGAGTACAGATCCTTTACCTCTTTGGTTAGGTTTATTCACAGGTATCTTATCATTCTTTGTGCTATACTAAATGAAATCAATTCTCTAATTTTCCTTTCTATTTTTTCATTGTTAGTATATAAGAAAGCAACTGATTTCTGTACATTGATTTTTGTATCCTACCACATTACTGAATTGCTGTATGAGTTCTAGTAGTTTGGAGGTAGAGTCTTTTGGGTTTTCCATATAGAGTATCATGTCATGTGAGAAGAGAGAGTTTGACTTCTTCCTTGCCATATTCTTCCATGCATATTCTTGGGCCCCAAAACTGGGCTCCCCTGGTAGGCATGTGGGATGCCTGGCCACTGTGAGGCTAATGTGGGCCACGGACTGGTAGCTGATGCTGGACTCCATGTCCCACATCAAAAGCAAGTTTAGAAATGATTAAGGAGGGCACGTGTTGTGATGAGCACTGGGTGTTATATGCAACTAATGAATCATTGAACACTACATCAAAAACTAATGATGTACTATACACTGGCTAACTGAACATTAAAAAAAAAAAAAAAAAGAATAAATAGTTAAACTGACCCTACTTGGCCCCCTGTGGAGTCTGGTTGTACTGCCTCCTTCTATCTTGGCTCCTGCCAGTGCCTAGAACAGCCCTTTTTCTTGGGATGCCTCCCAAGGAAATCTATAGCATGACCTAGGACTTGCTATGTTACTGAAAATAGCCTTCATGTTTGAATGCATACAACATCAAACCTTGCCATGAAACCTGCCCCACCTGGACATGGTCATGCTAAGAGCTTGGTTACCTTAACTGCTGTTTACAACTCTAGGAGTTTCTTAATGGCTGGAAGAAATTATTTAGGACATTTAATGGATAATGCCTAGACGATGTATTTATGCCTTAAGATATTACCCCACCACTTAGTGACAAAAGAATAAATATCCATTATGTCACAGTTCTTGTTGGTAAGAATTTGGGAGTACCTGAGTTGGGTGGTCCTGGCTCATGAGGACTCAGTCTTGCTGTCAGCCCAGGCTACCTTGTGTGAAGGCTAGACCAGGGCGGGAGGAGCTGGTTCCTGCTGACATCCTGGTGAGTGGGGTGAGGGAGGGAGCTACTGGCAGGTGGCCTCTGTTCCTCAGTGTATGGGCCTTTCTGTGGGGCTGCTGGAACAGCTTTGTGTCTCTGGAAATGGGTGCCACGTGTCTGTCATGACCTCCCCTCCCGGCAGTCTGGCACCATGGCTTCCTCCTCATTCTGTCCAATATGAGCACCTCCCCCACATCCAGCTCACATTCAAGGGGAGGAGAATTAGGCTCTGTTTCAGGAGGAAGAATATCAAACTTGTAAACATGTGAAACCCTCAGTGAGGTATACAAAAATGAGCAGGTACCCAAGGATCTATGGCACACAGTTCCCTCCCTGCCGCTCCTGCCCAGTTCTTGAAAATTCTAGAAACAGTCTGCATCTATAAGCATAGTTATGAATACAGTTGTTGTGTTAGTCTGCCATAACAAACCACAGGCTGGGTGGCTTGAGCAACAGAAATAAATGTTCTCAGTACTGGAGACTGGAAGCTGAGATCAAGGTTCTGGCAGGGTTGGTTTCTGGTGAGTTCCTGCTTCCTCCTTCCCTGTAGACTGCCAGTTCCTTCTTACTGTGTCCTCACATGGCCTTTCCTCATTGCACCTGCAGAGGGAGGGGTGGAAGGGAGAGCAGATGAGTTTCCTGGAGTCCCTTAGAAAGACACTAGTGTATCAGGACAGGGCCCCACCCTTCTGACCTCACTTAATCTCCAGCCCAGCCTCAGAGACCCCCTCTCCAGCAGCCGCACTATGGTTACAGCTTCAGCACAGAATAGGGGGAGGGGAGGACAGACATTCAAATTCAAACAGCTACACGTTTTTAAGACAAGCGGTGGCATCTGTGACACTCTGCACTTTTTTTTTTTTTTTACCTAAGGCATATTTCCTGGGAGCCATACAACTTCAGAAACTGTCCTCAGCTTTGAAATTGCTACCTAATACCCACACTTAACTCGTCTGTTAATAAATGCTGTCATTTGCCATTATAATAACATCTGTGGAGTGATGTTATTGCAGACATGTATAAATCTGTCACTTAAATACTTGCAAGTGATAAGCTGTGAGGTAAATGAGTTACTCAAAAGTTGGGTGGTTGTTGTTTTTCACAATTTCCAACTCATGCAAGGCTGGATGGTCGCACAGCCCTTCAGGGCTGGGCTGAGCCATGTCACAACCTGCAGCGAAAGGAAACCTAACCTGTGCCCCCATTTCCATGATTTTATGTATTTTTATAATGTTTAATGTTTTTAATGAAAATATAGCTGAGGGGCACCTGGCTGGCTCAGTTGGTAGAGCGTGCAGCTCTTGATCTCAGAGTTGTGAGTTCAAGCCCTGTATTGGGTATAGTAAGATCACTTAAATAAATAAACTTAAAAAAAGAAAAGAAAAGAAAGAAAAAGAAAATATAGCAGAGTTTGCTTCCATGAAAGCTAGAAAAGTAAAATTCTAATTCAAGTTCTGGTATAACTACAATTTTTGAAGCTTAAACAATTAGGAGTTTAAAAAGAAAAGAAAATATCTTAAATTGGTAAGATCATGATAAGACAATATTCTCACAAGCTACTGAGGAGGGAATGAACTGGTACAACCATGTTTTCAGGCAGGTGGGCAGTATCAAGTAAATGTTTTAGTATGCATATCATTTAGACCAACAACTCTCCCTCTAGATACTTACCCTCAAAACCATTTACACAAATGTGCAGTAATACATATCTATTCTGGAAAACACATTGCAGCATTACATGTAAGAGCAAATGTAAAAAATAGGCTAAGTATGCATGATTAGGGAATTGATTGAATAAGATACTATACACCTAGCTTTTAGAAAGAATGAAGTCATTCTGTGTATATTGGCATGGGAAAATATAACTGCGGGAATATTAAGTAAAAAATCAAACTGTGGTACAATATGTTTACTATATATGTTCAGAATAATTTCACGTATGCTAATATTTTTATACATATTACATACAGGTGTATGTAAATGTATGAATTTATACATATGGATCTATATTGCATAATAGTGAACTATTGCAGAATCGTATGTTCACTGTTACTATAGACGATAGATAGAGCTTTTCCTCTCTTCACCTCCTATTTTTCTTCCTCCTTCTTACTTGGTAAAGAGAGGATCTTTGGTAAAGCAAGGAAAAAACATCTTAGGATGACACTTCAAATTTATGCTACGAAAAATGGTTAACATCAAGAAGGGAAAGGTGTGTGTAGTAGCCATTTTTTTTTTTTTCCAAATTTATTTGACAGACAGAGATCACAAGTAGGCAGAGAGGCAGGCAGAGAGAGAGGAAGGAAAGCAGGCTCCCTGCCGAGCAGAGAGCCTGATGCAGGGCGTGATCCCAGGATCCTGGGATCATGACCTGAGCCGAAAGCAGAGGCTTTAACCCACTGAGCCACCCAAGCGCCCCCGTAGTAGTCATTTCTTAATGAAGAATTAAAAATACTCCACCTCATTCCCAGGGCCATTGCAAGAGAAAGCCAGAGCCGGCTCAGAGCCTTGGGACTATCTCAGGACAGTAGAGGCAGTCTCAGGCTGGGAAGGACGGTGGGGACCTGAAGGAAGGAGAGGAATGGGAAGGGCCTTCCAAACGTCCATTGTGAGGAACAGCCTGGGAAACAAAGAACTACTTCGCACCTCTTTGCCCTGGAGTCTGTGTGTATTAATGGGTGGTAAGCCTGTTGTCTTTAGCTGCCTGGCACTAAAATGTACCTGAGTATTTTTTTTCCCATGTTGCAGGATACACCAAAAATGTCTGTCCATCAAAAGATTCTGAGATTGTGCCCTGAACTGTTAACATCTTAGGGAATAGCAGGGAAGAGTAGGGTTTCTTTTTCCTACATTCAGTTCTATATTTTTCAAATTTTTCAGAATTAAAGCAAAAATAAATCCTTGGTTAAAAAAAAAAAAAAAACTTTTGCCAGTATTCTTTTTTTTTTTTTTTAATTTTACTTTTTCTTGGGGAAATGCCTCTCAGAAAGATTGGCTTTGAGGGTTTTTTGTTTTGGTTTGGTTTGGTGTTTTTGTCCATCTTTAATAAAAGGGTTACGTAGCAATCAATATATAAAGTACATGCCAAGGGAACATGGGTGGCACGCTGACTCTCGGTTAAGCTTCTGACTCTTGGTTTTTGTTGGCGTTGTGATCTCAGGGTCCTGAGATGGAACCCTGTGTCAGGCTCTATGCTCGGTGCAGTCTGCTTGGGTTTCTCTCGCCTCTCTTGGCCCCTACCCCACGTGTTTGCTCACTCTCTCAAATCTTTAAAAAAAAAAAAATTACATAAACTTCCTTCTATGTAGATAGCAATCTGCTCAATAGCATGAAAGAAAAAAGATGCTGGACTTGGATTTGGGGCAATGGGACTATGCCCATGGAAAGTGAAGGATATATTCTCAAATCACTGTTGTAGCCTGAAACTAATTAACATGGTGTGTCAACTAAGAAAAAGGAAAGCAGTGAGTGATGATGAGGCAGAAGTTACATGTCTGCAAATAATAAGCTGCATGGAATCAGACATGAAGTGAGAGGATTACTATAGTCAGAGGAATCTGGAGAACCAGGGGAAAGGAGGGGCAGGTCACTCACTCGGCCAGCAGCCCGTTAGTGATCTTTTAGTGTGTGGTGTTGGCCACAGGTCTGAAAACTGTGAGACTCAAAGATTTATGAGAAAATGGGAGTAGAAAGAAGAGGATCTAAATGGGAAGGCTGTGAAGTGTGTGTTCAATTGTGTGTGTTCAATTGGTCCCTTGCTTTACATGTATATGTAAATGAGGCTGGGAAGATTCAAATAACCAGCCAGAGGTCCTCACCCTGTTTGTTCTAGGGTGAGGGCTACACTGCAGACCTCTGGACTTGCTACCATTCACAAGGATGACATCAAGTTATGGTCTTGGGCGGCTTTGTTTCTCAACAAGAGTAATGTTTTTAAATATGCATCCTTTTTCTGGAATTTACAATAGTGTTTGAGGGCATATCCATAAAATCATACCTGATCATTCTAAGCTTCCTTAGAACCAAATTTACTGAGAATGAAATGACATTTCACAAAAGGTCAGCCACCAAGAAGGTGACCCAGGCCCCCATCAGACTTTTTATCCCAATAACATGTGGATGTACTGGAGAGTCTCCATTATGACTGGTGCCTAGTCCTGGTTTTGCTGAAGTTTTTAGCCACAACCATGCAGAGATTCTCAAGGTGAGAGTAAGCATTTGAGGGAAGCCATTTTTAGCTGTTCAGGCAATTTTTCAGGCAGATTAAAATTGAATCCCTGTCACTGGTTTTAATGACATAGATTTAGCATCTTTCAGAAACTCTTTTACTGAAGCATTTGAAAATTGGTGACATTATCAAATCATATTTCCATCTCTTACTCAAAACCTTTTGAGAATTGAACGAGATGCTTCATTTTCATAGACTTAAATGGCTTAACATATAATACATATGGAAAAGATTGCTTTCAATTATCTTTCTCAGGATTCAGAAATAATTGTGAAAAAATGACCTGCTTGTCAAATATTAAAAGGTGATGTTCTTCATAATTATCATTCTCTGAAGCACACCATTCAAATTACTGTTTAATAGTTATATCAGTCAGGGTCTAATCCAGATATAGAAACCACAGAGTAATTTGAAGAGACAAAGTTTAATATAGAGTCTTAACTATAAAGAATTATTAACTATAACAGGGGATTGAAGAAAACAGGGGACTGGCTAGTAAAGAGTAAAGAGAAAGAACACTTTACTAGGGCAACTGCTGTCCCTGGGGTCAAGATACAGACCCCGAGGGAAAGACAGATCTGGAAGAGGTCCCCACCAGAGATCCAGACTTCACTGCTGAGAACATAGTCAAGGTTCACTGGATGGCAGAGAAGTCCCCTAAGGCCATCTCCTTTTCTTTTCTTTCCCTTTTTTCCCCCTTTTCCTTTCTTTTCTTTTCTTTTTAAGATTTTGATTATTTTTTGAGATAGAGCATGAGTGGGGAGAGAGAGAAGCAGGTCCCCCAACGAGCAGGGGGCTTGATGCGGAGCTCGATCCCAGGACCCTGGGACCATGACCCAACCTAAAGGCAGATGCTCAATGCACTAGGCCTCCCAGGTGCCTCAGGAGCTGTTTCCTGAGGGCATGTGGGGAAAGCCATTCACAGGGAATTGCCAGGCTGGTGGTGCTCAGCTCTAAAGCCTCCCAGGGAGATGCTAGGGAAAGATGTCCACAGGGGACTTCCATGTGCTGCTGACCATCGGCTGCTGCCAGAGCCTGGAGCTGTAGTAATGGCTCTACTCTAGGAAACTTCTTCGAGGAGCACCCTGCTGCGGGAAGAGAAAAATTCTTTCTTCTCCACTGTCCCTCTGGGACTCTCTTCTGACAAAGCTTGACATCCTCTCAACTGGCAAGGGAGAAATATTGTTACAGAGCAGAAAATGAAGTGTAAAATTTAGAGCTGAGAGGCAATCAATTGATTACTCGCACATTGTTCGGGAAAATTCTAAGAACTAGTTCTGTTTGTTCTATCTGTCTTTTTCAATTTTATCTGTTAAAAATCATAAACCTCTTATGGACAAAAAAATTAGGTCTTAATAACATCATACCCTCAGTTGGCCAGATTGCTACCACGTCATGTACCAAAAACATTTTAGAATGTGAAAGAGAAGAAAGAACAGAAGAGTGTGTTTCACTGCTACTTAATTGTTATGTGTGGACTTGGGAGTAGGTCCCTCTCTTTCCTCTAGTGTGTCCCAGTGGAGGAATTTTCCTGGACCCTCTCCATCGCTTCATCTGGCCTAGATAAGGAGACTAATGTATCTGACTGGTCAGCTTGGAAGACCAAATGGGAACATCTGGCCCAGAAGCTTCCATCTATTCTTTAGAAGTCAGCCTTCCTTTGGGATACATGTGTTTTTCATCATCATATAATACATTCAGAAGGATGGCTCTGCCCCCTGCTTCTCCCACCCCCACACCCCCCACTGCCCCAGAGGGAGGTCAACCCATGTCCACATGTGCCAGCAACTCAGAGGCAAACCTGTGTCTATCTCAGGGGCAAAGGATGTTAGCTGTCACATAACTAAGTTGCATTCCTTAATTCAGTTCTCCTCAGTAATAAACAATTTCAATCATTTTCTTATTCCTGTGTGTCCACTTCTCAGTTGGTTCTGAATTGAGGTGATAAAAGACAGACAGGGTATTTATTAATCCCTCTAAAATGCCAAAATTAATCAAATAATTTCTTGAAGAAAGGAATGAGCATCTGAATTTCCAGTCTAAGCCTATGATTCTCCTTCTATGGAAGGCTCTCCATCACTTGCCCAAATTTCAACCCATCCGTGCAAAATTCTGTTAGGTGGAGCGTGGCAAGGCTCATGGCAGAGTTATATAACAAATAATCTGGGGATTCATAAAAGGAGAAAACATATTTGCTAGGAGTCATCAGGAAAACTTCACAGCCAAGTTAGCACTTGAGGCTTTTTTTTTTTTTTTTTTTAGTGTAGTTGAAAACTAGTGTTACATTTGTTTCAAGTGTACAACTTTGTAATTTGACAAGTTCATACATTATTTATACATTATGCTCTGTTCGCAAGTATAACCCCATCTGTCCTATTACATCCCTATTACAATATCATTGACTTATGTTGTATTTATTCCTATGTTCTTTTATTCCTATGACTCCTTTCATTACTGGAGGCCTCTGTGTCCCTCTACCCTTCACCCATTTTGCTCAACCCCACCCCCACCCCTATCCCCTCTGGCAACCATCAATTCTCTGTATTTATAGGGCTGATTCTGCTTTTTGTTTTTAATTTCTTTCTTTTATTTTTTTTAAGATTCCACATATAGGTGTAGTAACATAGTATTTCTTATTCTCTGACTTCTTTCACTTAGCTTAATACCCTCTAGGTCCATGCATGTTTTCTCAAAAGGCACGATCATATCCTTTTTCGTGGTTGCTTAACATTCCATTGTGAATATGTCCACTTCTTCCTTATTCATTCATTTATTGGTGGATGCTTGGGTTGCTTCCATATCTTGGCTGTTATTAATAATGCTGCAATAAACTTAAGGGTGCATATATCATTTCAGATTAGCGTTTTCATATTCCAGTAGTGGAATTTTGAGATCATATGGTACTTCTTATTTTTAACATTTTAAGGAGCCTCCATACTGTTTTCCATAGCAGCTGTACCAATTTCACTATTCTCACCAATAGTGCGTGAGGATTCCTTCTCCACAGTCTTGCCAACACTCCTCATTATTTTGGGTTTTAGCCATTCTAACTAATGTAAGGTATCCCACTATGCTTTTGATTTGCATTTCTCTGGTGATGAATAATATCAAACATGTTTTCATTTGTCTGTTGGCCTTCTAGATGTCGTTTGGATTAATGTCCCCTCAGGTTCTCTGCCTGTGTTTTAATCAGATTGTTTTTCAGTGTTGAGTTGTTTCTTTATATATTTTGGATATTAACCCCTTTTAGGACATATCATTTGAAAATCTCCTCTCCCATTCATTGGGTTGTTTTTTTATTTTGTTGATGGTTTCCTTTGCTGTACAAATTCTTTATTTTGATGTAGTCCGGGACTACAATAGTTAGATGTAGTTCATTTTTACTTTTATTTCTCTTGCCTCCAGAGACATATATATGTGACTACAAGGGATGTCAGGATGTTACTGCCTACCATAAAAAAAATGCTATTTTTTTATGGTTTCAAATCTCACATTTAGGTCTTTATTTTTTGTTTATTTTTGTGTATGATGTTAAAAAGTGGTCTAATTTCATTCTTTTACATTAAGCTGTCCAGTTTTCTCAGCACCATTGTTAAAGAAACTATCTTTTCCTATTGTATAATCTTGTCTCTGTTGTGATAGATTAATTGACCATATAATCATGAATTTATATCTGGAGATTCCATTCTGTTCCATTGATTGTGGTGTCTCTTTTTGTGTCAGTACTATGTTGGGATTACTACAGATTTGTAGTATATCTTGAAATCCTGCATTGTGATACCTCCAGTTTTGTTCTTTTTCAAGATTGCTTTGACTATGTGAGGTCTTTTATGGTTCTATACAAATTTAAGGATTATTTGTTATAGTCACATGAAAAACACTATTGGTATTTTGACAGGGATTGCATCGAATCTGTTGATTGCTTAAGGTATGATGGACATTTTAACAATATTAATTCTTCCATTCTGTGAATATGGAATATCTTCCCATTTCTTGTGTCGTCTTCAATTTATTTCATTAGTGTTTTGTTTTGTTTTTTAAGACTTTTATTTATTTGGGTGCCTGGTTGGCTCAGTGGGTTAAGCCGCTGCCTTCATCTCAGGGTCCTGGGATCGAGTCCCGCATCGGGGGTCTCTGCTCAGCAGGGTGCCTGCTTCCCTTCCCCTCTCTCTGCCTGCCTCTCTGCCTACTTGTGATCTCTTTCTGTCAAATAAATAAATAAAATCTTTAAAAAAAAAAAAGAAAGACTTTTATTTATTCAACACAGAGATCACAAGTAGGCAGGGAGGCAGGCAGAGAGAGAGAGAGAAGCAGGCTCCCTGCTGAGCAGAGAGCCTGATGTGGGGCTCTATCCCAGGACCCTGAGATCATGACCTGAGCCGAAAGCAGAGGCTTAACCAACTGAGCCAACCAGGTGCTCCTATTTCATTAGTTTTTGGAATACAGGTCTTTCTTTGGTTAACTTTATTCCTAGGGTTGTTTTTTTTGTTTTTTTTTTTTTTTTTGTTATAAATGGGATTGCTTTAAATTTGTCTTTCTACAACTCCATTATGAGTATGTACAAATGCTACCAATTTGGGGTAGTTACCTAAACAAATTTAGGGAACAGCGACCAAGTCTCCCTGCATTAAATTAAAAATCTAAACTATTTACTCAGTATGCAATAGATAATTACAGGAAAAAAAGTGAACTTAAGGGGGGAAAAAAAACCTCAAAAAGTCAAAGAAACTTGAGAAAACATTTTATCCATAAAATCAGTATAAGATACTAAGGGAAAAAAAAAACTGATTACAAAGGAAGAACTATTAAAGTTTAAAACAACTGCCTTATTTAAAAAAAAGCAATAAGAAAGACTATAGAATCTGAGATCTGCCCCAAACACAGAACAAGAAGAGAAAGATACAGAAAATATGAGCTAAGAGAAAAGATATATAAAAGACAAAATCAGATGGTTTGCCATTTGACTAATAATGGCCTTAGGAAAAGTGAATAGAAAAAATAGAGTGGAAGAATGTGAGCTAAATGTATTAATGTAATATATATACATATGAAAATCATAGAAGACACCTTCCTGGCCATAGAGGAGGCCCACAGAGTGCCAAGTTCCATAAATAATAATTTTTGTAAAGCCTACATGCACCTTCATGAATGTCAGACTGCCAAAGATAGATGATGATATAGAAGATTTTAGAAGAAAGAAATCAAAGAATGAGAATCACATTGTCATTGTTGTCTTAAAAACAAGGCTTTGCACTATGCCAAAAGCTTGACCATCCTTTTTTGATGAGCAGAAGAGACAATGTCCTCATAAACTAAGAAACGATGATGATGTTTATTTTATAAGGATAAAAGCAGGCGAGTCTGTCTCTTGATATGTTCTCTGTGAGTCCTTTTGGCCCCTCCGACTGGCCACTGGCAAATGAAGGAGATTTTCGGAGAAGTGAGAGTTCAGCATATTTATAAGAACAGCTTCCTGCCTTTATACCCAGATGGTCTTTAGAATAACTTTTGCTATTAATAAGCCCAACCAGAAATAATAGAAAACAGTTATAACTTTAGACACATCCAGTCATAGACATCCTCATGGCATATCAGTTAGTCCTCTGGATGGAAGCCTCTCAGAAATTAGTCTACAGAGCTAAATCCTCATGACAATCCTCTGAAGTAATAACAATGTATTCTGAGGGGACAAACTGACGTTATAGCAAAGTGTGAGAGTGAATAAAGGCATTTTCAGGCAAGCAGGGTCTTAGAAAATTTAGCTTTCTGCACTACTTCAAATTACTGGTAAATATATTAATTAAATGTCAATTGTTTAAGCCACTTCTATCTGGATTCACACAGTGGGTCCAGGATGGAGAGGGATACAGAGAGAAACTCCTGCTTTTCATCTTCAGTAATATGTATCATTTAACTTGATACTATGTATATATCTTACTTTGATTTTTGACAATTTAAATTAAGATAGGAATCACCAAGTATAACACTACCTTCTTTAATAGAATGGCTCTATCACAATAAACTATATTCACAGAAGACTCATTTTGAGCCTCTCACTATATTTTTCCAACATTTGTTCCCTCACCAATTTTCTGTTAAAAGGCATGTTACTTTTTTAAAGGAGTTTTCTTTGGCTTCTGGACTGAAAGTAGACCGTGGTTCCCTAATTCCTGCCCAGGAACTAATTTTTCTCAAGACTAAGACACCTAGAACTGCTGTTTTCCTCTGGCTTGTATCCTAACCCTGGTCAGTCTCAGCCACAAGTATGGCTTTGGATTCTCTTAGCCTGCTGACATCTCTCAGTCTAAATCTCCATCCTGGAAGTCCTCTTCTCTGATTAACGTCTCTCTTGCTTGTCACACTAAAAATTCAAATATTGAGCTCATTATCAACCCTTATGAAATTCTTACTATGTTTCTGATTTCAGTAAAAGGTACCATCATCTCCTCAGTCCTGGAGGTTAGCGATCTCTAAAGCATATTATGGTTTGGCCTGTTCATCCTGCTTCAGCTTACCTTCTAGTGTGCTTTGAAAAATAATAATAATCATTTAATTTAATCTTAAGGTTAGAAAATTATAACTTTATTTCTCAGGTTTGTCTGCAGCTGTGGGTCAAACTACCAATTATATTCTGCCAATTGGAGGTACACACAAGTCTGAAAGGGGCTGCCTTTGAGGCTGTATTACTTTTCAGATCAAGGATATAGAGGGATGAGGTGTTGCAGCCACATTTCCACAGCCATTCAGCAACTTCTTGAGTTGTGGTGCTTGCTACAGCCAGCCTCTGGGTTCTTGTGCCCAACCACAGTTGAAGCAGCAGTGCTAGTCTATATGAGGGGGTGTCTTTGAACTCAATACTCCCAGTGATGAGGTGGTAAGTGCCCTAATTGGTCAAACATGCAATCTGGGACTTATTTCTGGAGACCTAAGCTAGATTCCACTCTTCTGGCACAACTATGATTCTTTAAGCCCTGATGACTGCAACTGAATCTCTTGCTGCTAACTGAAGGTAGTCACTGTTTTCTGCTGTAAACCCCAAAGTCTTGTTCATTCCTTGTCTTTCATTAAATCCCAAATCAAAGTAGTAAACAAATCCCACCATTCCTGCTAGAATTTCCTTTGTGTCTGGCCACTCTTTCTCCTTTCTATAGTTTAGGCTTTTAGGATATAAAAAGCATCAACTTTTGGGGTCCTGGGATCAATTGATGGTCATGTTACCTTTTATAAGTTATATAATCTCTCAGAATCTTAAAGTCCTTATCTATAAAATGAGATTGTTACTTAGTGCATAGGATTTTGTGAAAATTCAAGGTATGATATGATGCCCTGTGGAAATACTCTAGCCTAGAATTTATGTGCTATTTAGTCTTAGTCACACTATCATTATTAAAATCATACATAGCCACCTTATCCTTGGATCTCTTTCAACCTATTTCTAGAAAAAGAAATTTGGTTATTTGGAATAACCAAGGAAATAAAAAATTGCCCTTGGCCTCAAGATGCTTCCCATTTACAGAACAAATTTGAAGCTTTCTGGAAAGCATGACTTAGATTTGAAAACAGAGAATGCAAGACTAGATTGGTTTGGGAGTTCTAGAATAATGCAGGTAGCCTTTTAGGTACCAAGCCAACAGAAGTAGTTTTAGTGCTTTGTTGAGTCCTTATTCAGATGATCAATGATGGAATTTATCAATTTCAAAACTCAAGCCATTTTCACTTCCAAGAGAAGGAGGTTGATTATACTTGCCCTCTTCTTCCCTATTAATACAACAAAAAAACCCAGGAACTATATATAAAACAAACATAAGAAGACACATAAGAAGGTGGAAGAAAGACAACAGACCACTAGAGAATATAGGACCCAAGGAAACATGGTGATGAGTTGCTTGGGTTTTCTTTTTGCCTCCTATATTCCAGACGTGGAGCTGAAGAAGCCAATGGGCACAGACCAAAAAGCTCCAGTGAAAGTCTGCTCTCTCTAGCCAAAGAACAAGTAAAGGAACAGTCATCAAGACAGAAAGCTTGTTGATGATAACCATTCTGTTTTTCCTAAACACCACAGGGAAAAATAACCGTGGTTCTACCTCCATCTGTACCAACTAATGCTGAGTGGGGAATGGCTAAAAGAAATTCTGTTGGCAAGGATGTGGAGAAAGGAGAACCCTCCTACACTGTTGGGGGGAACCTAAACTGGTACAGCTACTCTGGAAAACAGTATGGAGGTTTCTCAAGAAGTTAAAAATGGAGCTACCCTATGACTCAGCAATTGCACTACTAGCTAGGTATTTATCTAGAAGTTACAGATGTAGTAAAAAGAAGAGGCACATGCATCCCAACATTCATAGCTGCAATGTCCACAATAGCCAAACTATGGAAGGAGCTGAGATGTCCTTCAGCAGATGAATGGATAGAGATTATGTAGTTCATAAATACAATGGAATATTACTCAACCATCAGAAAGGATGACTACCCACTATTTGTATCAACATGGATGGAACTGGAAGGGATCATACTAAGTGAAATAAGTCAATCAGAGAAAAACAAATATTATATGTTTTCATTCATATGGGGAATGTAAAGAATAGCATGGAAGACCACAGGGGAAGGGAGGGGAAACCAAATGGGAAGAAATCAGAGAGGGAGATTAAAACCATGAGAGGCTCTGAGGGTGATAGGCATTAAGCAGGGCCCATGTGGTGATGAGCACTGGGTGTGATAAGCAAATAATGAATCATTGAACACTACATCAAAAACTAATGATGTACTGTATGTTGGCTAACGGGACATAATTTAAAAAAAAAAAAATTCTCTAAAGAGAAAGCCAGAAGGAATGTTATAACATTAAGAAGGAAGAAAGAACATGGTAACATGCATAAATACAATAGATTTCTTCCTTCTCGAGAAGTTTCTAAATTATATTTGATGATGAAAGCAAAAAGTATACTACTGTCTGATGTGGTTCTAAATGGAGGTAATGAAAATATTTAAGGCAATTACATTAAAACGGGTGAGGGGGCATAGAAGTTTAAAGGAGGTAAGTTTTTGTATTTCACTTCAATTGGTGAAGTGATTAAATTAGTAGATTGTGATAGTTATGTACATATAATATCTGCTATACAAAGAGATACATTCAAGAACAAAGGCGGTTCAGTAAAAGATAACATTTTGTATACATAATGTTGGAGGAACTGGACAATCATAGGGCAGAAAAGGGGCCTTCACCTGAGTCTCATACCTTATAAAAAATTAACTCAAAATGGATTATAGACTCAAATATAAAATTTAAAGTTATAAAACATTTAGGGGAAAAAATACACAGAAAATCTTTGGGACCTAGGGCTAGGCAGAGTTCTTAGGCTTGACAGAAAAAGCACAGTCCATAAAAGGGAAACTGGGTAAGTTAGACTTCATCTAAATTTAAAATGTTTGCTTTGTGAAATACCCTGTGGAGACCATGAGAGGGTAAGCTACAGAGTGAGAGAAAATGTTCACAAGCCACTTCTCTCTCAAGGACTACAGAAGAACTTTCAAACTCACCAGTAAAATAAAACAATCTAATTAGATAATAAGCAAAAGATATAAACACACATTTTCCTGAAGAGGATATATATATGGCAAAAATAAATGAATAAATAAGCGCGCAGGGAAAGATATTCACCTTTATTAGCCATCGAGGAAAGGCAAATTAAAGCCACGATGAGCTGTCACTACCTACCTCTCAGAATGACTAAAATAAGAAATGCAGACAATCTCAAAATAGGGTGCAGATGCACAGAAGCTGGAGCACGTACTCAGGATTCTTGGGGATGTAAAAGGGCACAGCCAGTCTAGAAAACAGCTAAGAGTTTCTTCAAAATTGAAAATGCTACAATCATATGATCTAACATTGGCACTTGGGCATTAATCCTGGAGAAATGAAAATGGGTTCACACAAAAATCTGTACACACATGGTTGTAGCATAGTTATTTGTAATAGACCCAAACTAGAAACTACCCAGATATCCTTCGGTGGCTAGTTAAGCGCAATAAGACTCAGCAACAAGGAGGAACGAACTATATTCCCACAGGAATCTGGATGAATCTATGGAGAGTTATGCGAAGTAGCAAACCCAGTCCTAAAAGGTAACAGAGTATAGGATTCCATTTATACGGTATTGCCAAAATGACAACAGATTAGTGGTTTCCAGGTGTCAAAAAGGAAGCGAGTTGAGAGAAAAGTGGGTACACCATGAAAGGGCAACATGAGAGAGCCTGTGGCGTTGAGATTGTCGTGTATCGTGACTGTATCCAGGTCAGTATCCGTATTCTTCTGTAGTTTCCCGAAGGATCACAGCTGTGAGGAAGCAGAGTGAAGGGCATCTGGGTTCTCTATGTATTATTTCTTCTACCAACAAGTGAATCTACAGCTATCTCCCCCAAAAAGGTTTAACTTAAAAAAAAAAAAAAAACCAAAAAACCAAAAAAACAACAAAAAATAACTTAGGCCAAGAAAATGACTGATCAGAAGTGAAAACTTTCAGAGGAACTGCCTTGCCTTCTTGCAGTCAGACCATTTTCTTCAGTACTTTGGTAAAACTTTTATGAAAGGATTCAAAAGTACTGCAAACTTCAGTGAAGAGTTTTGAGTATTTTGAGAACGATTTGGGGAGGTATTACCATTGCCTTGTAAAGTAAAAATTTTAGCCTTCTAGAACAACGCTCTCAGCTGCAGGCCAAGCACTATCACACTTCTGGGAAATGGCATCTTATTAAAGCATGTTTGATGACACAAATGGTGCCTCTCCCACCTTCTTGAGAGAGAAGCCCTCATTCATTTATCTTACTAATCCTTTTTTCCCTTGCTAATTATTAAAGAGACGGTCACAAGGGGACACCCTCATGTACTAGCAATTACCAATCCTAGGTCACATCCAGGAGCCTTTAAATGGTTTAATCCCCATACTCCAAAGAGATGGCGTCTTCCTCCATTACTCTTTTTCACAGGCTTCCCCCCTCTACTTATCTTTCTTTTTACCTCCCGTTCACCTTCCACAGGACAGTGAGGTACTCCTATTTGCATTCTTATTGGCAGAAGGAGTGGGGTGGGTGCTGGTTCTTCATGAGAAAATAAGTGCCACCTGGAAACAGTGACGGTCACAGCCCTCCTGGAAGTCTGACAAGCTGTTCCCCCTGCCTCCCTGACAGAACCCTTGCACTTGCTGAGAAGCTCCTATAGTCTCAGCCTCTGAATTTTAGTTCACTGTATTCTTTTTGATGCATTATTCCCTTCTCCCCTCTTGCCCTTTATTTGAACATGATCTCCTATTGCCTGGGAGCTACTCAGAAGCTCTAGGTCCCTGTGTGGAAGCAGAGCTTTCAAGCACTTTGAAGTCTGGAAAAAGTTTCCCATACATTCAGGCGGGAGGGAAGTTCATATGGGGTCCCTGCAGTAACATTTCAGAATATTTCAACCACTGTTTCATTGCAATGTACATGCTAATATTTCCGGTAGGAAATCTCTTTGCCTTGCTCCGTGAAATAAACAAGCAGGCTCACAAGTATGAATACAGAAATGAGGGGCTTCGTCTTGAAAATGAATGTAGTCTTGAGATGAATCATAGTTCCTTTCACAGATTGATTTTCATTAGTGCTTAATTGGTACAAAAACTACATTTCATAGGAAATAAACTTGAGTTCTTTACTACCTAGCCACGACATGCACTTTCTTCTCCAATACCAGTTTGGTTTTCCTTTCAAAAGAATTGTGGTTTTGTTCAAATAATAAAAAATATTATCTAGTCCTTGTAATAATTTAGCCATATGAAGGTCTGCAACAAAATTAACAGGGTTAATGAGTTTTTGTGTTTCTGTTTTTAGTGAAAACTCATACTATCCATACCGTTCTTCAAATTCCTTTTTCACATTACACACAGTAGACAATTTTCCAAGTCAAGCTTTACTTCTTTTGACCATATATCAACAATCACATGTACCATCTACCTCCAGCATTCCTGACAAAAGGTGAGAGGTATCCTCACCTTGCTGGAAGCAGGCAGAGATACAACTGGAGGACTGTTGTGTGTCTGCTCAGAAATCTACCCCTTTACAGTTCACATTTGGCCATGATGATGAAATACTACTTCTAAAGCCAGGCTCTTAGCTCCCTGAGAGCAGAGGACAGTGTGGAAGCACTGAGCCCTAAAAAGGGGAATAAATCTTAGAACTTTTAAAGTATAATCATAAAAAATAGAGGCCATAGGCTTTGAGCGCTTATTTTATCAGAAGCATTATGGTCAACAATTGACTGTTATTTTTACATCAACCCTAGGAGAGGGCAGCTGTTGTTTCTTTTTATTTATTTATTTATCTATCTATCTATCTATTTATTTATTTATTTATTTGACAGAGAGAGATCACAGTAGGAGAGAGGAAGGGAAGAGATCACAGAGAGAAAGGAAGGGAAGCAGACTCCCCTGCTGAGCAGAGAGCTCGATGCGGGACTCCATCCCAGAACCCTGAAGTCATGACCTGAGCCAAAGGCAGCGGCTTAACCCACTGAGCCACCCAGGCACCCCGCAGTTGTTGTTTCTTATCTCATTTATAGATGAGGGGGATGGGACTTTGAGAAATAAGAATCTTGCTCAAGGTTAACTGGCTGGTAACCGGTAACACAAATGATTTTTACCGGTTAAGAGAATGGAATAGTACAGAGAACTCAGAGTTTGAGAGAATGGATGACTATCCTATCCACCCCAACCCCAATTCTATACACCAGCAATGACTTCTTTTAACTATTTCTGATTTTACCTTTTTTTATCATTTTATTTACTATTTTGTTTTTAAACCACCTTATTGAGGTATGACTGGCATGGTAAAAACTGTACATACAGGACACCTGGGTGGCTCAGATGGTTAAGCATCTGCCTTTGGCTCAGGTCATGATTACCAGGTCCTGGGATCGAGTCCCACTTTGGGCTCTCTGTTCAGTGGGGAGCCTGCTTCTCCCTCTACCTCTCTCTCTCTGCCCCTCATGAATAAATAAATAAAATCTTTTTACAAAAAAAACTGTGCATCTATTTTGTATACAACTTGATGAATTTGAAGATAAATGTATACCCATGAAACCATGAAAGCCATTAACATATTTATCACCTCCCAACATAAGCCATCATGAAATCATCATGTTTGTTTCCCAATATGAAATCATGTTGGAAACATGAACATACCCATCACCTCCCCTTTATTAGTGTAATTTTTTGTAATTGTAATCTTATATTAAGACCCACTATCATAAGAAATTTTTTTTATTTCAGATAGTTGACACACAATGTTATATTAGTCTTAGATTTACAGAATAGTGAGTCAACAAGTCTCTATGTTCTGCCACACTCACCGCAAGTGTAGCTACCATCTGGCATCATAAAGTATCATTACATTACCATTGACTATTTTCCCTAACCTGTACCTTTTATCACCACAATGTATTTATTCCGTAACTGGAAGTCTGTGTGTCCCACTCCCCTTCACACCCATCTTGCCCATCCCCCCACCCCTTTCCCTCTGCCAACAATCATTTCTCTGTATTTATGGGTCTGTTTTTAATTTTGTCTTTTTTTTATTCATTTGTTTTGTTTTTTAGATTCCACATATGAGGGGGATGATATGGTATTTGTCTTTCTCTATCTGACTTATTTAACTTTGCAATTACCCTGTAGGTCCATCCATGTTGAAAATGGAAAGATCTCTCTCTCTCTCTTTTTAATGTCTGAGTAATAGTCCATTGTATATATATTAATGGGCATTTGGGTTGCCTCCATAATTTAGTTATTGTAAATAACACTTCAATAAGCTTAGGGATATGTATCCCTAAGCTTATTGAAGTGTTATTTATAATAACAATACATATAATATACTGTTATTGTATAATATAAATATAAATATTATAATATAAATAATATAATATAAATATTTACAATATATATAATATATATGGAATATATATATATATACACGTGTGTGTGTGTGTGTGTATCTTTTCAAATTAGTATTTTTGTTTTCTTAGGGTAAATCCCCACCAATGGAATAGTATAGTAAAACTACTTTCTAATTTTTTGAGGAAACTCCTTATTGTTTTCCGCAGAGGCTATGCCAATTTACAGTCCAAACAACAGTGCACAACAGTTCTTTTTTCTCCACATCCTCACCAACACGTTATTTCTTCTTTTTGATTATAGTCATTCTGGTTTTGAGTTGCTTTTTCCTGACGATGAGTGACACTGGACATCTTTCCATTTGTCTATTGGCCATTTGTAAGTCTTCCTTGGAAAAATGTCTCTTCAGATCCTCTGTTCATTTTTAATTCAGATTATTTTTGTTTTATTGGTGTGGAGTTGTCTGTGTAATTTATATATTTTGGATATTAGCCTCTTATCAGATATATCATGCACTAATACATTTTCTCCCATTCAGTAAGTTGTTTTGTTTTGTTCATTGTTTCCTTCACTTACTTTAGTGTAGCTTTAGTGGTTTATTTTTGTTTTTGTTTCCCTTGCCTAAGAGGACATAGCCACAAATATGTTGCTAAAGATGAATCAAAGGGATCACTGCCTGTGTTTTCTTCTAGGAGTATTATAGTTTCAGGCATTTCAGGTCTTTAATCCATTTTGGTTTTATTTTTGTGTATCCAGTTTTGTTCTTTTGCATGTAGCTGTCCAGTTCTTCCAGCATCATCTGCTGAAAAGACCATCTTTTCCCAATCATATGTTCTTGCCTACTTTTTTCATAGGTTAATTGAACATATAATGTGGATTTATTTGAGGGATCCCTGTTCTTTTCCATTGATCTTTGTGTCCGTTTTTGAGACAGTACCCTACTGTTTTGATTACTACAGCTTTACAGGATATCTCAAAACCTGATACTGTGGTATTTCCACTTTGTTCTTCTTTCTCAAAATTGCCTTGGCTGTTCAGAGTCTTCTGTGGTTCCATGAAAATTTCCGTAATATTTGTTTCAGTCCTGTGAAAAATGCTGTTGGTATTTTGTTAGGGATTGCTTTGGGTAGCTATGGACGTTTTTAACAATACTCTTCTAATCCAGGGGCACAGAATATTTTTCCATTTGTTATTATAATCTTTAATTTCTTTCACCAGTGTTTTATAGTTTTCACACTACTGGTCGTTCACCTTCTTGGTTAAATTCATTCCTGAGTATTTTATTCTTTTTGGTGTAATTGTAAAAGTGATTGTGTTCTTAATTTCTCTTTCTGTTATTTCATTATGAATGTGTAGAAATACAACTCATTTCTGGGTATTTCATATCCCATAATTTTGCTGAATTCATTTATTCTAATAGTTTTGGTGGAGTCATTAGGGTTTTCTATATATAATATCATGTTATCAGTGAACAGTGACAGTTCAAATTCTCTCCTAGCAATTTGGATGCCCTTTATTTCTTAACTGATTGCTGTAGCTGAGACTTTCGGTATTATATTGAATAAAAGTGGTAAGAATGGATATCCTTGTCTTGTGCTTGATCTTAGAGGAAAATCTCTTGGTTTTTCACCATTGAGTATGAGGTTAACTGTGGCTTTTTCATATATGGTGTATATTATGTTGAGGCATATTTCCTACAAACCCATTTTGTAGAAAGTTTTTATCATGAATGGAGGTTGAATTTTGTCAAATACTTTTTCTACATCTTTTGAGATAATCATATGATTTTTATCCTCCCTTCCTTTTGTGTATCACAATGATTGATTGGGGAATATTTAACCATCTTTGCATCCCTGAATAAATCCTGCTTGATTGTGGTTAATGATCTCTTAATGTATTGTCAAAACTTGTTGGCTAATATTTTGTTGAGAAATTTTACATCTATGTTCATCAGGGATATTAGTCTGTAGTTTTCTCTTTTCATAGGGTCTTTATTTGGTTTTAATATTATGGTTACACTGGTCTCAAGGAATATATTCGGAAGCTTTCCTTCCTCTCCTATTTTCTGGAATAGTTTGAGGAGAATAGGTATAAGTTCTTTTTTAAATCTTTGGCAGAATTCACCTCTGAAACCTCTGGTCCTCGACCTTTGTTTGTTGGGAGTTTTTTGATTATTGGTTAGTTTTGTTACTACTAATAGGTCCATTTAGATTTTCTGTGTCTTGATCAGTTTTGGGAGAAAATCTATGGTTTTAGGAATGTATCCCTTTCTTCCAAGTTGTCCATTTTGATGGTATATTGTTTTTCATAGTAGTGTCTTATAATCCTTTATTTTTCTATGGTATTGGTTGTTACTTCTTTTTTCTTGTTGAGTCTGGCTAAAGGTTAATCAGTTTTCAAAGAACCAACTCTTGGTTTCACTGGGGTTTTTTTGGGGTTTTTTTTTGTTTTGTTTTGTTTTTTGGTCTCTATTTCTGTTCTAACCTTTATTACTTCTTTCTATTAACCTTGGGCTTTGTTTTTCATTTTCTGGCTCCTTTAGTTGTAAAGTTAAATTGTTTGACATTTTTCTTATTTCTTAAGACAAACGTGTATTGTATAAATTCCCTCTCAGAACTGCTTTTGCTGAGTTCCAAAGATTTTGGACTATTATATTTTCATTTTCATTTGTTTCCATGTGTCTTCTGTTTTTTCTTTGATTTCTTGGTTAACACATTATTTTGTAGCATGTTGTTTAGTTTCCACATGTGGGGGTGGGGAGGCTTCCACTTTTTTCTTATATTTGATTTCTAATCTCATGCCATTGTGGTCAGAAAACTGAATTCAACAGCACATTAAAAGTATCATAAAGTAACCATAAAGTAATCAAGTGGAATTTATTCTTGAAATGGAAAAATGGTTCAATACATGTAATCAATAAACATGATATACCACATTAACAGAAGGAAAGATAAAAATTAAATAATCATCTCAATAGATGTAGAAAAAGCATTTGACAAAACTGTTACTTTTAGGAGCACCTGGGTGGCTCAGTGGGTTAAGCCTCTGCCTTTGGCTCAGGTCACCATCCCTGGGTCCTGGGATCTAGCCCTGCATCGTGCTATCTGTTCAGCAGGGAGCCTGCTTTCCCTCCTTCTCTCTCTGCCTGCCTCTCTGCCTACTTGTGATCTCTGTCTGTCAAATACATAAATAAATAAAAATCTAAAAAAAAAGTTGCTATTAATAATGAAGTAATTTCCATTTCTATCTCTGAATGATGTTTCCATAGAGAAGTTACGGATTTTTGTATATTCACCTTATGTTCAGTCACTTTAATATATATCCTTTAGTTTATGTAGTTCTTTGGTACAGTCTCTAGAACTTCACAGAAAAATAGTTTCAGTTAGCAAAACAAAGCACTTATCTCTTTTTTTTCAAAAGTTAGACAAATTATTTCATCTTGTCAGCTTACTGTAGTCTCTATATCCTCCAGTGAAATGATAAATTATAATGGTGATAGTGTTTTCTTATTTTTGTGAGAATCCTGAGTCATCTTAAGAGTGTTTGGTATCTGTTGAAATATAATTTTCTCCTTTATTCATGTTGATAGATATTTTAACTTTAGTTCAATTCTACTTAGTAATGTTGTGCGGGGTTTTGCACTTATGAATGAAATTGGTCTACAATTTGCTTTTCTGAACTATTTTCATCAGTTTTTGCTCTTAAACTTAAATGCTAACCTCATGAAATTGTTGAAGTTTTCATGTTTTGTCTGGAATGATCTCATTGAAATTGACTATGAAACCATATGGTTCTGGCACATTTTGTAGTGAAAAATCTTTTTTCTCTTTTCAATTTCTTTTATAAAGATTGATCCATTTAGATTTTTTACTTATTCTTAGACTAAGTTATGTTAATATAGGCTTTTTAGCAAATCATCATTTTTCTCAGGTTTTCACATTTGTTGCCACAGAGTTTCAGGTGGTATAATGATATTTTAGTCTCATTCATTCCTGTGCTTATTTCCTTATTTTCATATTTATAAACTTGTATAATTTTGTTTTCTATGTGCCATTTTTTCCCTGTTAGGTTCTTGAGAATATTATCTATTTAAAGTTTTTTTTGAAAAACAGTTTTTATATTTATTTTCCATTCTTCTTTGTGTTCTATTCTTGAGATTGTCAGTTTTTTTCCTTGTGACCATTTTTTACATTCTTAGAATTATTTTACTGCCATTTTTTATTTTTCTAAGATGATACAAAATTCCTTTATTTTGATATTTTGCTTTTTAATACTAAACGTATTTCAAGCTGCAGATTTTTTCTCTAAACTGCTTTAGCTGAGTCCCATTGCTTTGAGTATAAGATGTTCTCCTTTTCATTGAATACCTTGTAATTTCAGTTTTAAGGTCAGTTTTCATTCAAGAATTATTTAAAGGATTTTTATTATATTTTAAGTAAGTTCTTGTCATTTATCCTTTTTAAATTTCTAATCTCATCCTATAAGGCTCAAAGCATACAGTCTGCAGAACTCTCAATTTTATGAAAAAATGTCATTAAGGCCTTCTTTGTGGTCAAATGCAAATTTTATCATTGTACAAAAAACACTGCTCTATCAGATTAAAAATTCTATGCCTATATATTAAATGAAACTTTTGGAATTTTCTATATCCCTGCTTATTTTTATCTGTAGAGCTATTTTATTCTGGAAAAAAAAATAGTACATTAAAATCTCTCACTATTGTGCTTTCCTCAGCTTGTTCTTGCATATCTAATAATGGTTGCTTTATATGCTCCGCTTCTTTATTATTGAGTGTATACAATCCATCATTGTTAAATCATTTTCATAACTTACTTGTCATGATGCCACAGTGTCTCACTTTTGCTGATATTAATATAACCACTCTTGTGTGGGGAGCCCATTAAATTGGGGAAGTTTGATGAAACTATGGTATATTAAACCACAAACTCTAAGACTTTGCCTTTTCCCGGAAGATTTATTTAATTCCTTGAGTAAACTTCTCATATTTGCCCTGGGGATATATTTCTTTTATACTTCAGGAGGTTTGGAATTAGGTTATATAGGAAGACATTTTTATTGGGAAATGGTTCTTTTGTCAATCTCACTTTTCATTTCTACTTTGTTATACCTGTTTAACCTGAGCCAGAATCAATATGAAGTTCTGAAGGACAGAGAGGAAGGGAGGGAAGGAAGAAGAAAATCAGTCTGAGGGCATTTATTTGCTCAGGAAAGTTCAAGACCTGTTGCATTTTGATATTCCTGAGTATACCAGATTGACAGAAGATAGTAGTGGAAGATGGAAGGTTTATCTGAAGCGTCAGAAAAATAGACTTTCTCAGCACAGGTCCCTCAGAAGAAGATACCTGTGGAGGTTACTAATTGTCCTGATTCTGTTTTCTACAACATAGCTGTTCCTATGCAATATTAAGGCAATCATTAATGAGACATAAAGGCATATTGATTTCTATCAAGTTGTAACAGTGGAATGTTGGCTTCTTCTTATGATTCCATTTTTGGCTATGGATTCCTATTTAGAAATAGAAAGTAGGGTTTTAAAAACATGAGTTCAGACATAGACTTCTTAACTTCCAATCCTCTTCCTATCACACAGCTATTGTGTCCACTTTGGCAAGTTACTTAAACTTTATAAACTTCATTTCTCTATTTACAGAGAAAGATTATAATCATTCCTATCTCAGAGTTATCATGAGTAGGAAATGATATAATGTTCTCTGTTTCATACAGCACCTACCACCTAGAACCCGCTTAATAAATAGTGGCTATTATTGCTGCATTATTAATATTGCTACCTAAGAGCATCACGCTCCTGTTTTCTCATCTGAAAATACAATGGGTAGGAGTTAATTTAATTGCTATCTCCTTAGAAGTGTGCACAGGTAGACTTTCTCCTTGGAAATGTCAGCCTTCCTGGCTTAGGTTTATTTAACTCTCTTTTAATTGTTAAGACACTATAGTACTTGTTGTCTGACATGGTATTAGTTTCATCCTACTACCAGCTCCTGTGGTGACCCATGCTTAACACTTACTAATTAACCCACCTAACCCTGGAACTCCTAGAGCCCTACTTTCTCACCAGGAAGAGTATGCTGCACCTTTGAGGGAAGAGTTCAGATTGAGCTTCTGATTCTGGTTCTAATTTTTTAGAATTAGAAGTAAACTCTGAACTTTCACAGACCCCAAGCAAGCACATTAAGAAGGTGAAAATTTTAATTATTTGCAAGAGATGAACATGAAATGTTTTGAATACTAACAGTGAGCACTTAGCAAGTTTATGAAGAAAGAAAGAATGAGATTCAAATAAGCTTAAGAAAATTATAGCAGAGGCAGCTGGGTGGCTCAGTCAGTTAAACGTCTGCCTTCAGCTCAGGTCATGATCCCAGGGTCCTGAGATTGAACCCCGTGCTGGGGGACCTGCTTCTCCCTTTCTGTCTGCTGCTCCCCCTGCTTGTGCATGCTTCCTCTCTCTCTTTCTCTCTCTCTCTCAAAAATAAATAAAATCCTTTTAAAGTATATATTTTTAAAAATTTGTAGCAAAAATTACAGAGATAAGAACTTTGCAATATATGCCTGCTCTTTGTATTAACATTCAACTACCATTTATTTTTCAAAAAATAATTCATATGCATGTGAGAAATTCAAATAAAAAGACTGATCCAGAAAAGTCCATGTCTAATCAGAGTTTGTTGGAGTGGGCAGTAGTCCATCAGTCTTATCTATACTTGGCAGAGCCCAGGGCAAATGTTTCCATCACATGGTAAAACCAGCACCTTGTGGGAGTCCATGTGACTGAATACAAAGAAGATTGACTTTGGCATCAGGACTGGTTCTGAAATGTGACTCTGTGATAACTATCCTGATGACTTTGGGCATATTTCTACTTCTTCTCTCCCAGTATTTTCCTCTATAAAATATCATAGTGCCTGAACAAGTATCACTCTAGTGGTTGGAAATAATGCTTGTAAATGGCCTGGAATATGTAAGATCCTTAACTGGTAGGTAGCTACGATGCCCAAAGAGTGACTTCATGTCAAAACTGATGTGAAACAGATCTACATTTGTATTTAGATTTATGTGTTGTGGGGAATTTGACCTAGGCCAAAGAAGCCTGGAGAACGTCCTACGTAACAAGTGTCTATGTCTACCTGTGGGCTTTGGTGCACAAAGATAGTCTGACAATGTGAATAGATAGGGACTTCTATGGAAAGAGCCCAGATGTCCAACAGATGAATAGATAAAGAAGTGGTATATGTACACAATGGAATAGTACTCAGCCATCAGATAAATGAAATCTTACCACTTGCAAAGATATGAGTGGAACTAATGCTAAGTGAAATAACTTATGCTAAGTGAAATAAGTCAGTCAGAGAAAGACAATTATCAAATGGCCTCCCTCATATGTGGAATTTAAGAAACAAAATAGAGGATCATGGAGAAGGGAAGGAAAAATAAGACAAAATCAGAAAGACAAACCATGAGAGACTCTTTATGAAACAAACAGAGGGTTGCTGGAAGGGAGGTGGGTGGGGGGATGGGGTAATTGGGTGATGGACAGTAAGGAGGGCACGTGATGTAAGGAGCACCAGGTATTATATGCAACTCTAATGAATAACTGAGCTCTACATCTGAAACTAATGATATACTATGTGTTAATTAATTGAATTTAAATAAAATAAGACAAAAGAATAGGGACTTTTGGCCACACAGTATTTAGCTCAGCCTTCCAATGAGCTGGAGAATAAGATTAGCCATGTGGACAGCCAGCCAGGTCTGTGTGTTCAATAAAACTTCTGGGGGCGCCTGGGTGGCTCCGTAGGTTAAACCACTGCCTTCGGCTCAGGTCATGATCTCAGGGTCCTGGGATCGAGTCCCGCATCGGGCTCTCTGCTCAGCTCTGCTTCTCTCTCTCTCTCTCTCTCTCTCCCCCTGCCTCTCCGTCTACTTGTGATCTCTCTCTGTCAAATACATAAATACAATCTTTAAAAAACAACAACAACAACAACAAACTTCTGGATACCCCAGCTTGCGTGAGCTGCCCTGGTGAGCAATTCATACACGTTGCCCAGAAAGTTAATGCAGTAGGAGAGTTGAGGAGAGGACCAAGGGGAGCTCCCTTTTTGAACTTTGCTGGACTCTGCTCTATGAGTCTCTTCCCTTGGCTGATTTTAATCTATTTCCTTCTTCTGAAATGAACTCTAGCTGAGAGTATGACAGATTTCAGTGAGTTGTATGAGTCCTAGTGAATCACCAAAATTGACAGTAGTCTTAGGGACCTCCGAACTTGCAGCTTGATGAGGGAGCAGAAGGCTGGCTGAGGACAAAGCAAAAGCTGGCACCTTGCACCCCCTCTCCACCCGCTCCCCTCGATAATATATGTGACATTCCTCAGGCACCCCTGGCTGCCCTAAAAGAAAACAAATGGTTAGCTTGCAGGGATCACAGTCCTGCAAGACAGGAGTCTCCCTTGGTTTACAAATATCCTACTGATTTACAACAAAGAAGCTATCTTATCACTAGCCCAACTTCCAGAGACAAGTAACTCAGTTCCTCAAGCCCTAACATCGCCCTCCCCTCCATAAAACTGAAGGAGGCTAAGGCGGAAGGAAATGTAAATAAACTTAAATTTCTTCTAAACCTAAAACTCACTGGCAAGGATGTTTGATGGGAGGAATGTGACATTCCATCAGGAAGCTCCCAATTGTCTTCATGTTAGTGTCTCATTAGAGGGAAAAACGGCCTTGGCTCGATAATAACCAGGCCTCCAATATCCTGACAGTCTTCTTTACCCTGAGAGCCCTTCTGAACATCCCCTTTGTCCTCACCTACCCAACTCATTTACCCCTGGTTCAGGAAAGGCTGACCAAAGGTTTCAAAAGCATCATGCCTTACCAAAGACCAATCAGGAATAGGATAGCTTTAACGTTGTAATAAATCATGTCATAAAAAACAGGAACATAGAGCCAGCAGTCGTGGCCCAATCACCTACTGCCAAGTCCACCCCTACTCTGCCTTTAAAAACTCTGACTGTAATCCGGTTCGGGGTCCAAATCCCTATTCCGCTGTGTTGGGTATACTTGGACCCAAGCCTCAGCTTGTCGAATAAACCCTCGTGTGATTGCATTCGTGTTGGCTCCTTGGTGGTCCCTCGGACAGGAAAACTTGGGCATAACAAGCTGGTGTAAGAAGCAAGGATGATTTTGTATATTGTTTCCTAACTGCAGCTTGTTTTGCAAATTCTCTGTTAAGTCTAAAATTACTCCAAATACAGAGTTTATTTGAAAACAAATAACCCCAGAATCATAGAACCTATTCTGGCTAGATAAAGCAGAAAGGGTAACATCCTCTATTACCTTAGTACAGGATAGTGGGTGAAGGATTCTTAAGGCTAAGGAACAAAGCCCCAGGTCACCTCATGAAATTTTACTGACTTGATTTTACTGCAACCACCAGTAGCTCTCACTGGGGCTGCTTCTGCCTCAGAAACTCAACCTTCAAAATGCTAAGAATCACCACCCCAGCTGTTCTTGTTACTCGCAAAATAAATAAGTTAATTAATTTTTAAAAATTTTAAAAATCGAAGTCCCATTTTTATCGTCCCAATCCGATATAAGTTAGCTGCAAAGGAAGCTTGGAAATTGAGTTCTGACCTGTCCTTTGGGGAGGAATGACTTCTTTTGTGAGAAAAGACAAGATGCATCACCATGGAGATAACAGAATAAAAATATCAAAGAGAAAAAAGAGACTGCAACTCTTACTTCTTCATGGTTAGAAAGTTATGAATCCCATGGAAAGGTAGAATCCGTAGAAGTAATAAAAGTATAAAAGTAATAAATACTATTATTAGTTTAGTAGCTATTACATGCCAGGCACAGTATATACACCAACTCTAAACTTTCTCCCAGCCCTATATGGTAGGCATTATTATCCTCATGTTATAAATGACAAGGGTGGAGTCAGAGATGTCAGGGATGACCATTATTACAGCAGCAGATCTGACTGACTCCTAATCCTCTCTATCCGTTGCTTTCAGAATGCCACCAGGGTGCCTGAAGTTAAGGGGACATTTCTATATGAATCATGTAGGAAAGTATATTTAAAGTTGAACTGTGTTCAGTGTTCCTTGAAAAATGGTTATCATCCTGAAATACCAGTCCATGCCGTGGTTCCAGGCATTGCAATAGAAATGTCTAAGCCCAGGTAAATGCTAGTGAACAAGAGGTCAAGAGAGATGACCTCTCAGAGATGGTCACAGAGCAGGGAATATAAGACAGTTGACTTTAGGCATGGAAGATCCAAAGGTTCTGTCTGGCTTCGGAAAGACCGTAGAGGTTCCCCTTCCCGGGGATGGGATGCCTGGGTCAGGCAGCCGGTCTGCTGGTAGACCCAGCCAGAGGGCCTGATGGTCACACACACACACACACACACACACACACACACACACACACACACACAGAGTCTGCCCATTTTTTAGACTTCCCATTTTTTAAACTTCCGCCAAGATTATCATTAGGACACTGTATACTTTATACCTTGGGAAATGCCATCGGGTTTTCTGCCAGAGGCTTAAAAGACCTACTTCTAATGTTCTAGCTGAGATATTTCTGTAAGAAGGCTAGAATTCCCAATAGAAAATTCATATATGGGAGAATTGGAAGGTGGCAGGGTAATTTCTTTGTCTGACTTGCCACATTTAAATTTCTCTTTCTAATCATCCTTGACGATTTCCACGATGTGGACTTGTTTTTGCATAATGCGTGTGGTAGAAATGGTTCAGTACCCATGAACAATGCTTTCTTTAGTATCCAAATGAAAGCATACCCAAGTGATAGATTTAACATGCAAATTGGATCACATGACTCGTTTCAATCCCTTCAATGGCTTTCCTTTTAGAATAAAATTCCAACTCTTTCCCACAATGGCAAAGAAAAATGCGCTTTCCTTTGTTATTTCTTTTGACCTTAGACTTTGAAGCTTGAAGGAATGTACCCACCCCCCAGCTCTGCAGCCGTGGAGCTCCTTACAGGGATTTGGGAAATACAGTTCGATTTAGTTAAACAATAATCAGTAAGTTTCTATCCTGGGTCAACTTTGTGGGAGACGATGGGGATTTACGTTTATATAAAACACGGACAATGATGCAGTCTGGCGGGGGACGCGTATGTCAGTTAATAGTGAGAGAAGAAGGAGATGCATGCAGAAAGACGTGCATGCAAGGTGGAGGGGTGGAAACACGCAGGAAAGGAATGTCGGGAGGTGGACAGCCAGGGAAGCCTGCACAGAAGAGAAGATGAATGGGGCTTTGAAGGATGCAGTCCGTAACAGTGCAGGGAGAGGAACCGCATGTTGAAAGGCCTTGGAGCATGAAGTGACACAGGATTTTGTCATGCTGAGCTATAAGGCACATGAGGCCCCGGATATAGAGGTGCCTAGATCATTAGGGACTGGAACGTCATGCAAGCGGCTTGGTTGCCAGTCTTTAAACCAATGATTTTCTATCATTTTTGAGTCTCCAGTAGAGAACTGAATGGAAAATAACATGCTATCACATCAGGTTAAAGTATACAAAGATCTTCAGTACTGTGTGTATGTGTGTCTGTGTAGCTACATGCCACCTACTACTATATGAAGTACCATAGTTATTCAAAACCCATAACTGTAAAGTAAGCTACATTTTAAAGTGATCAGTCTTGAGCTGTTTATAGCCAACTAGTTGGCCCCTGTCCCCTCAGGTGATTCAGGAAGTCACCATTAGACATCTCCCTCAAACCCCAACATCTTTTTTGTTATCTGAGGGCTCTTCCTGGTGGTAAAAGAAATTATATATATATATTCTTCAGGTTGTGCAAGGGAGAAGGCAAAAGTGCCTAAGGGAGCCAGGATGCCCCTCAAACAATGAAGGAAGGGTATCGAAGATGTACTGCTTCTTCAGGCCCCGGAGAGACAATTCTCAGGGTTTTGTTTTTGTTATTTTTTTGGTTGTTTGCTTGTTTGTTTTTATACCTTCTTCCAGAAGCCCCTGGCAGACGGTGCCCCATTGCTCACAGCAAGAACACCATAGCAACACGCCTGTTCGTGGCTCTTTCCTTTCCCATCTTCCTGCGCCGCCCTTCACCATGCTTCCTCCAGTCGCCCCCCAAATAATCCTCAGGTCCAGGTCCAGGATGTTAATCTATTCTATGTATTTTAGCAAAAGTTAGGAGGAAAGAATTATAAGCCTCATTTCACATTCCAGAAAACTCATTTTTCCCTTTTTCATACATCTTAAAATTACAGAAGATAGTGAGAATTGAGAACCCTAATTTGTAGAGATTTGGACAGAAAACCATAGTAGAACAACCAGAGCCTAACTCTGGCCATCCATCAGCACTGTGTGGTCTTGGGATAGAATTGCCTTCCGTCCTCACTCTGGAGATTTCTTCCAGGCTTCTGAGACGAGGGTACCGCAGCTCTGGGAAACAAGGACTGTTCTTGCATCCTGGGTTGTTGTTAGTGTCAGAGCAAGATTCACTCTGGTCTATGTGGGATCGCATGACGCTCTCCGTTCCCATTCTCTCTGATCACGTTGTCTCAGTTGGAGCAAAACTAGATTTTATTCACGAAGCTTTACACTGTGATCTATAAAGGATTAGTGGTCACGGGGTCTGATCACATACTAGCTATAAGCTGCTGGGATGTCCTTAAATGGTTTTATGCAAGGGAATGGCCCCTGAGTTTATTTTACAATGGTCACTCTGGAAGCCAGAGTGGAACATGGAATGAAGGAGGGTATGAATCAGGACAATAAGCAAGCAATTCTAACCTGTAATGAATCAGGTTAGAAATTATTAAGGCCTGAATGCAGGGAATGAAGCTGGAGACCAGGAAATAGACTTGAGCAAAAAAATATAGTACAGGAGTCTCAGAACAGTCGTGGCAAAGCAGATGCTTCTGGGTACCATAGACATTCAGTTATGTCAAGTTTTTGTTTTGCACTTGACCCTGAATTCTACAAAAGAGGAAGTAATCACAATATATAACATACAAGAGTCTACAACTCCTTCAAATTGTCTGTGGAGCTGGGCAAGGAAGGAGTTTTACAGAATCTGGGAACTACTGAAAACACTGATGTAATTGTATGCACTTTCATGGAGAGACCGTTGATAGTTTTACAAATATTCAAATGTTTCAAGACTCAAAAGAGAAAGCTTTAGCCTAAGAGAAAGGCCAAGAGAAAGGCTTCATGCCATTCCCTCTCAGAGAAGCTTGTGCGCGACCTGGGAGTGAGTGTTACCAAGAGCTTGTTGAGAAGGACGAACGACTGAGCCCCGAACAGACATGTTGCCGCGAAGGTTCTGGTCCGTGCAGAAAACAAGGCCTGGATATGAAGGCAAGGGAAAGTATTGAGCGGTAACAGACGGAGAGAGCGCAAGTGGAGGAGCAGCATAAAGCTTTCTCAGGTTGGTGTTGATGACTTCTGTCAGAGCTGATGGGGAAAACTAACACAGGCCCCAGACTTGACAGAATGAACGATTATTTCCAAATAGGAGGTAAACGGAAGATAATACATTAGAGGCCCAGGAGTCAGAAATGACCAAAGAAGGTGGTATTTGTCAGGACACCAGTCTACATGGTGCCTTGTGAATTTTACAAAGCTTTCCTGCTTCATCCAAAAGGGGTGCCGTCTTGAGGTGAGACCCACAGCTCGGTGGAGTCTAAACCCCACACACCCCCCACCCAGCTTCCCTTAGAAGTGCCCCACCTGAACAACTGTACACAACAGCCTTGCCTCTGGCATACTAGGACATTTAGGACAGCATGTCAGTGGCCCTCCTGACCCATCCTTGCAACCTTCCCTAGGCGTCTCATCACCACACACCAGCTGCCTCCATACTCTTACCCCCTTCCCACCATTCTACCCTCTCAAATCCACCTAAATATTCCCCACTCCCTTCCCATCTTCTGGGGGAAAAAAAGTTTATTCCCCCATCTTTCCCTCTTTGACATGCTTCTTAGGAAGTCTCCAGACATCTTCCGAGCCTCATCCTTTCTCCAGACCATCCCTGGGGCTCTCTACCCTGTTATTCAGATCATCCCTGATGAATCAGGAGGACATCGTGATCTCGCTGGGGGCTTCTCCTTCCGTTTCTCAGTCCGTCTTCCTCCCTCATATCACCTCTGTCTCTTGCCCTCACAAGGTTTGCTTTCTTGCTCCCTCAGACCTTCTGGTTGATCTTTATCCCTTTGTAGAATCGGGCGTGTAAAGTCAGGCAAGTCTTCAGGTAAAGAATGTCGCCATGACTGTCACCACTCCACAGCTGTCCAGCTCTGCCTCACGGTGTTCTGCCAGAACTATGGAATGGCTGCTCTAATCTTCCCCCAAGGATCCTGGGACCTGGAGGGAGCTTCTGCTGTATGTCATGTCAAGTCCTCTTTGCTACCTATCGGAACCTGCCATTTTCTTCCTCAGCTGTCCAAGCTTAGCATGGTGTTGTTTTCTACCACTGCTGGGACCACTGTGGCAGGGTCTACACGATGCCCCCACCCACATTGCTCCTACCCAGGGCAAGGCTGCCAATGGCTAAATGTCAAAGGTAGTGATGTCCCCCCAGGGGATGCCACCTGCCATCAGTGCTGATACCAACGCTGCTGACATCTGACACTTTCAAAGTCTTACCACCCTTTTCATTATATCCCCAAAGTGTCCTCAAGAATTAATTATCCCACTTTTCTCTTGTGATTTACTGAAGTGATTAGAATGCAAGCTGCCAACATTTTAGTAATTCATCCAGTAAATTTTAGTTAACATGAAATAACAGTGACTATTTATTATTCTAATATCCGGATCAGACCTGTGTAAAGAGTAAATGGTATTTCATTCCACTGACAATTATAAAGATGTCTGTTCATTAATTTTCATTCATTTAGTGAATGTTAGAGAGTTCTAGGTCAGAGGTATTTTTATATCATTTAAGAGAATGAATTTCCAGCTATACTCTTTTCACTTTGTTTCTCTAACGTTCAGTTTCTAGCTACTTATTAAAGTCATATGTGATCTTAATTCTCAGCCCGAATTCTCCTATAAAAAGATGGCATGGAAGGACAGACCATGCCTTCTGTGGGACTTCCTGTAAGATCCTTACTATTTGTTAGGGGTTGAATTGTGTCCCCCATAAAAGATACGCTGAAGTCCTTACCCCTGGTCCTCAGAATGTGACCTTATTTAGGAATGGGCTTGCTGCAGATGTAATTACTTCAGATGAGGTCATACTGAAGTAGGGTGGCTGCCTAATCCAGCATGACTGGTGTCCTTCTATCAAGAGAGAAATTTGGACACAGACACAGAAGGACGTTGGCCATGTGGACACTGACACAGGGATGGAGTTCTGCTGTCACAGGCAAGGAATGCTTGGGCTATCAGAAGCTGCAAGAGGCAAGAATGGCTTTTTCCCTAGAGGTTTTGGAGCAAGTGGGGTCCTAGTGACACCTTGATGTCAGACTTTTAGCCTCCAGAACAGAGAATACATCTGCTGTCCTGACAGCAGCCCTAGCACACCAGTACCCTGAGACTAGCTCTCCTGCTCACTGCTACAGTCAAAAACCATGACGTAGGTGTTGACTCCCCGTCTCTCTCCGCTGAGTGCCAGGAATACGGAGATGAATGGCATGACCCCCACTTTCCAGGAACTCCTAATTCCAGGGGACCAGGGCCAGAGGAGGCCGACCCACCAACAACTAGCACGAACCAGGGAGATACATGGAATGCGATAGAGAGGACCAAACAGAGAGCGAACTATGGCTATCGTAACTACAGTGGGAAGGTGGTTTGGAGTCTGGATCTGAGGCACAAGTAGGAATTCGATAGAAATAGGAAGAACAAACTTTTGAAACGGAACAAACAGCTTTAGGAAAGGATCACATCATCCTATTTTAACTGGCATGGAGAGTTGAATATTTCTCTGTACTCAGATCCGCAGGAATCTATCCATGACAACAAACTGTATATCCTTTGACTTTTGATACTATGGGCACTTACCCTAAGGTGTCCATTTGTATGCTCAAAACTGACTGCTCTGTTGTCAAATAGAGTCCTCTGTAAAACACATTTCAAAACGCTGTTTTAAAATGTAGGCATTGGGGTGCCTGGGTGGCTCAGTGGGTTAAAGCCTCTGCCTTCAACTCAGGTCATGATCCCAGAGTTCTGGGATCGGGCCTGCATCAGGCCTTCTGCTCAGCAGGGAGCCTGCTTCCTCCTCTCTCTCTCTGCCTGCCTCTCTGCCTACTTGTGATCTCTGTCAAATAAATAAATAAAATCTTTTAAAAAAATAAATGTAGGCATTATTATGCAGATCTGGTGAAGCCCACAGATCAGGAGATGGATACCACCAGATATAGAGTGTCTTACATCAAAGCATCAGAAACACAGGAAATGAAAGGATTGATTAACACAAAAACCTTTCTTTAGGAAGACTATTGTTTAGGAAGAATAAGTCTTCCTAAACTGTCTACCTTAAGGAAACCATTTTAGCCTTACCTATCTTCCAGAAAAAATAGGATCTCAAAGAGACACCAGTGCCAGGTTACCGGATCCAGTGCTGAGACACAGTGGGACTTCAGCTGCTAATAGGACTGAAGGGGACTCTTGTGTTTCCTTCCATGGAGCAGGAGAGTCAGGATGAGTAGCTAACGAGTCACTTGGACTAAAAGAGAACTAAATGAGTTCATTTATGTCGTGTCAGTCTAGCAGATTGATTCATTTGGGTTTCATGCAGAGTTCCAAGAGAACAGTGCCAATTATTTCCACAAATAGAACGGAACAATCCTGCTATCTGAGGAGTGACTTTAGCATTCATAGTCCTTTAAGGAATGAGACATTTCTTCCTTCTTTATTCCTCTCCCTTCCCTCCTTCCTTCCATAGAAAAAAAGGCATCTTGGAAGTTTAGAAGACAAAACTCACTCTAAGAAGTTCGAATTCTTCCTGGGTGTTGGCTACCATTCCAACCCTTGTTAGGAATAAGCAATCCTTAACCTTTACTGACTACTTTTTATTTGCCAAGCACCATGCCAGGAGCTTTATAAGCATGATCTCATTTCTTCCTCTTAATAACTTCGAGCTAGGTATTCTCACTGCCCTGTGTTGGAAATTTAAAAAAACAAAAACAAGAGTTTTGAAGATGTTCAGTAACTTGCCCACAGGGGCCTCATTAGAAAAAAAGATAGAATAGATGGAAGTGAAAACCAAGTCCATCAGACATGGCAACCCGAGTTTCTGATGGTGTGCTAGTTAGTGCTTCTTCAACTGAACAGACATGGAGACCCCCCAAAGAGCTTCTAAAAATGCAGATTCTGATTCAGCGTGCTTCCATAGGCTGTGATTCTGCGTTTCCAAGAAGCTCCAGGTGATCTCCAGCATAGTAATCAATTTTTGAAATTAATATACTCCACATTTTAGAACAGTTTTTCAGTTAACAGAGTAATTTCACAAAAAAAGTACAGAGTCCCATATATACCCTCTCCTCACACACCTGGTTTTCCCCCTATTATTAATATTTTGCATCAGTGTGGTACATTTGTTACAACTAAGAAGCGAATATTGACTATTGTTAAGTAAAAGTCAGTGGGTCTGCATTAGGCTTACTCTTTGGGTGGCACATTCTACGTATTTTGATATGGTCGCCTTCAGATAAGACTTATTAGCTGGAGATCGCCATTGCCCTCACCAGATCCTTCTGTCTCCCCAGCATCTGCCATTTATCATCATCTGAGCTCTGTTGCGCTTCATGTTTCCAGAAAAGTGGATGAGAATAATAATTTAGTTTGATAATGTATTTTTTTGACTGGCCGGTCCCAATTACTAGTTTAGTTTGAGATGCTTCATCTAGATCTCCTTTCTCCTGAAGGTTTGTCCTTTATGCCTCCCGCCAGATGGGACAGCTACCATAAAGGAGGACAGGACACCTCACGATTGCAGGAAACCCAGTGTTTTCCAAAGGCACCCAATTCTGGCTCCTCCTCTTACCTCCCTCTAGCTGCTGCTCCCCTCCTTGTCAAAAACAGTACCAGTGTCCAGGTCTTCCTATAACCATCCAGTTCTGCCTCCTCACTCTCCTAGGAGCTATCCTGGCTTCCTCTGGTGTAAAATACAGCATACCCAGTAAAATTCAAATTATATGTATTCATTGGATTCATTTAGTATGTTCTTTGGGGTTAATTAAAAATACGACACTCACAGAACTTTCTTTTTTCCATGAAAATGAAATTTAACTGTCCCGTGTTTGTTATTGCACTATATGTTTTTTGTTACTAAATCTGGCAACCCTACCTCTAAGATATCTTTCTCCCTGCTCAAATATCACCCCAGAGAGCAAGTGTTTCATCTTTTGATAGGACCTGTCCAGTGTTTCTTCCCAAATGGACCCACTCCCTTGAGTTACTATCCCTATTTTCACTGTAATTCCGTAGTGCACAAATGAAAGAGTCTGTCCATTTTTCTTTCTGATATAATAGAAAAATAAGTCTCTCTACTAATTTTTACCCTTGTCTTTCTCCTATCACCAAGGTAAACTTCAGGACAGTCCTTAAACATATATTACTTAATGAAGGAAGGCTATTCTTGTGAATCCTTCCTCAGCACCATCATCTTCTGGGGCACAACCTCGTCTTTTATACTGCTGTGCTTGGAAGTCTTTCCCCAGCTTTGTTTTGCTGCTTTTATTTGCTGCAACTCGCCGCACTCCTTTTATGGGATTCAATCCTCAAGCATTCTTTTTCAGTCCTTCTCTTCATTCATTAGAAGCAAGACACTACCTGACGACACGCTTGCCATCTTTTCTGTATTCGAATTTTTGTGACAACATTTTTAAAGCCAAAAATCATCAAATAAGAAATATTTGCTCGGCCCCGGGCTTGATGAGGCCATCGCATCCAACCTCTGGGCTCTCTCTGAGTGTCACAGGAATAGACCTGTGGACCTCTGGAAGGTTTGGTGATTTGTTTTTATGTCACAGAGGTTGACACATGAAGGGACAATTTTTGTAATTGTTTTCCGCAGAGGTTGCTAAGGTTTCACGTGGCCCTTCCAGCCTCCCATCTCCCTGCCAATATCGGCTCTCAGACTTTTTCAGGTAAAAGCATGTGCTGACCTCTTCTATGATCACATTGTTATAAAACTAAGAGAGAAAAGCCAAAAGAGCTGGCGGGATTATACTGAGAAGTAAATAATCCAAGACCTATAACCTGTATTGGTATCAAAACTGAGAGGGCTGGGAATTAGGGTGGCATATGAACTATGAAAGCAAGAACTGGAACAAAAACTCTCAGCATGCTTTGTCAACCGTGTGTCTGACTCCTCGACAGAACTGGGTCTCAGCCACACGGAAAGTTGTCAGTTTACCATTGTCTCTTTATAGAGTCCGAGCGTACCATCAGACCAGGCACCCCCAGGATTTGCTGCATCTGCCTCTTTCCCAAAGTCAATCCCGTCCTTAGAGGCAGGAGACCAACTGCCCCTGAGAATCATGCTAAAGAAATGGCCAAATTAGGTTGATATTTTTTAATCTCTTCGTAGTTATCCCTGTAATCGGGACTTAATAACTTGACCCAATAAGACCTCAATTCATTAAGGTTGTAAAAATACACTTCACCAACTTGGGGGGGTGTTTTGGTGATGACTGCAGTGAGGTGAATATCATCTGTCAGAGGATTTTTCGTTTCTAAATTAATTTAATCATAGATCTTCTCTCAATTCTGCTTCTGTAAATCATTATGCCCTTTCAGTGTCTTTCTGAAGTTCAGATCATTCAAAAGAGGTAATGAAGTGCATAGAGCTTTACCATTCCTCTGGCAAGGATTTAAACAAATCTGAGAGGAAAGCCAAGTCAGATAGAGAGGTCCCCAGGTAATAGTTCCTTTAGGGGTTTTGACTTAGAAGGTAATAAACTGAAACTTCTCTGTACTCGGATGTTAGGTCCCACTGAGGTGGTTTTATTTTCACTTCACAAGCTGATGAATACCACCCGACACAATATTTTATGTGTGTAAAATTTATACACAATAGCACGCAGTGCTACTTTCTTTACAAAAATGGTTTTTCCCAGAAATCGAATGTGTCCAAAATAATTAAAAACATCCTTAAAGAGGCTAACCTTATAAAATTGAATATTATGAATGTGAATTAAAGCCAATTGACTTTTAAACAAGTCCCATTAGCATAAGAGCAGGAAAAATGCTTTAAAAATCTAAAAATAGCATGATGATGCATAAGAGCAAAGGTTCTGACGTGGGATGGATTTTTCATTTGAAGGCATTAACGCAGGGCCTATTTATGTGTCCTCTGTGATGCTAAAGCTCAGTGAATCCAGAATAGACTTGCCCCAAATTATGGGATTGTATAATGCTACAGCAAGACTAATTGCTAAAGCAATATGTTCCGAAAGTCTCTTGTGGCAGTAGAGAAGATGAAAACCCAAGTGAATATGTGATTTTTTTTTTTTTTTAGATTCATTTAAGAGAGAAAAAGAGCACGTGCACTAGAGCAGGGGGAAGGGCAGAGAAAGAGGCAGAAGAGCAGACTCCCTGCTCAGTGGGGAGCCTGACGCAGACCTGGATCCCAGGACAGCTCCTGAGATCACGACCTGAGCCAAAATCCAGAAGCAGATAGTTAACCAGGGGAGCTGCCCAGGTGCTCCAGTGATTTGTCCAAAGTCAGAGCTTAGGGCAGATGGCTTAGCCAGTTAGGCAGCAGGCCCTACTGTGCTTTGGTCAATATGTCTCCCCCAACTTTCTTCTCTTTTGGCTCCCGAGGCCACAGATGATAGGAGAGCTATTTCCCACAGTCCCTTTCATCAGGATTCCACACATGACCTGGTGAAAAGACAGAATTAACAGCTGGACTATAAATCTTCCTCCAGCCTCAGACATGTTTGGGCACAGCTAGGTCTACGGTCAAACTTCTTGACATATCTGTTGTGGTCCGTTGAGAGCACCAAAAGTACTCCTAAGTATGTTGTAGGTCGTTATCCGAGATTGTTCGCTGTATAACTTGTCATTTATGGATGGACTGTGGCTCTAAGAAAGGGTGGGAGCTTGGCACATGACCTCTGGGGTGCTAGGTGATGAGCAAAGTGTCTAAGTTCAGGAATTCTGAACTCGGCGGCTTCCCTGTGCTGACGTGATCCATGTTTATGCAGCATCTTTTCCTTTCCTGTGGCCAGAACATAAGCAGTGCATGAGACTGGCAACATCAAGAGCTGCAGCCAAGCTCTCTCTGATGCTCTTGCCCTGGATGCCCTCTCCTCTGGCTCCTTTCTTAGAGTAAGTGGACATTGTCCTGGGTAAGCCTGTTGCACCTGAAGGTCTGAATGTTCATCCAGAGTGGAAACCCACCTGGTGATCTTGCACTGAGGTTGCACCAAGTGGAACCACCAATGTGCTTGCTGTAGGCAGATGTGAGCACCAGGTGATGTGGACACATGCAAGGCCATTGAATCTTCTAGGAGGCACAGCGGCAGAAGTATTTGGCTTTTCTGAGGCAATGTCCCCGTCTTTCTATAGCCCAGACTGCAAGAGGGTGCTAGTTATGGCCCCAGGGATTTTTCCAAAGTAAGAGATGGTGGGATGCATTTTCAGATGTTGCTCCTGAATGGGTCGGTTATATGGCCTAACCGAACCATATCAATAAGCACCTTTTCACCATGTAGAATGGATTTTTTTTTCTGCTCTCAAGAATCTTGATCCGTGGAGTTAGGGGTTTCTTGTCTTTCGCATTGAAGGGATTGTTCTGAGCATTTTATATCAGTTGGCTTCTGTATAAAACCCTGATCAGAGATAGACCTATCCTACCTATGGGCTCTGAGGGGCAAGATTTGTTTTTGTAGCCTTTTGCCTAAAATTCAGAAGCGCCACAAAGCTGCCTATGATGTGTTTAGAATACCCTGACCACCGACCCAAGTCTTTCAGTCAGTGAGATACCATCACTCAGAGAGGAAAAGAAACTGGACTTGTGGTTAGCTCTGCTTGGGTCCCTGTTACTACGAAAGTTTGGGATAATTAGGCCTGTCTGGCCTTAGGAATATGAAAGAGCCAAGGGAAAGGAAGCTTTGGAACAAAAAACTTCAGCAAGAGCCTGCTTTGCTCACAGAGGAGGCAGGAGACCCAGTGCAACAGGAGATCTCATCCACCTTGCCAAGGTGACGATATCTCCCTCTGACCCTCATCAACCTTCATCCATCACAGCAGCAAGGCCCAGGCTTCACCATGGTCAATGGCACAATTAATCAAAATATGTTTATGGGCCATCTAATGGGTATTGGGACATTGTAAAAGCTGCAAAGGGAGGAAAAATGAGAAAGACATAATTCTTGCTCACAGGAAGCTAACATACAGGAAGAAAAATCAAGCCTGTTATGATGCTTTTCAGCAGTGTTAGAGGAATCCAGGGAGGAAGTTAGAGATCAGGGCGGAAGGTGGATAGCAAGAGACGGAGGAATGGTTGGTCCAGGGAAGGTAAGGACCCTGAAGCTGAAAGTCTCTAAAATGAAGAGACATCATTTGGGGTGGGGTGGATAGGGAGGAATACAACTTTCTAAGTGGGGATGGAACCAGGTGAAGGAAGCAGAGAGGAAGTAGGAATGGTGAGGGAACTGCCAGTGGGTGGCCTTACTTGCTGAAAGAGAGATGGTTACATGAGCAAGGCAGAAAGAAGGTGGTCCTTGAGAACATACAGGAAGGAGGCTTAAACAGCGTTCTAAATTTTGAGGGCTGCCGTTGCTTCAGTGTCCTCAAATGGAGAAAAGAACAAAAGGTTTAAGGCTGTTGCCTCCTGTAGGTCTCAGAACTTAGGGCTCGCGTTGAGTGACTATAGATACACAGGCACAGGCTATGTGCTACAAAATGAGGAGAATAAATATGGGGTAGGTGTCATTCTTCCTCTTGTGGATATGGTAATTTTTCCATCTGTATGTTCATTGAATAAACACTAAGTACCCAATAATAACTAATCACTAAGTACACCTGAGTGCTCACATGTATCCAACTGAAATCATTCCCATACACAGCAGAGATACATAATTGCCTCCCATTTTTCTCACTAATAGAACCCCTCTGCTCCTGGGGGCTACAAGGCTATGTGTCCCTGCCTCCTTTGCAGGTGTGGATGTGGACCAGTTCTGGCCCAGAGTAGCCAGGAAAACTGTGAGTGAGTGAGTGAGTGAGTGAGTGAGTGAGTGAGTGGACCTGCTTGCTCAAAGGGAGAAGAATAACATGGCAGAAGGAGGGAAAAATCTGAACATAAGGAAAAGGGCTGGCACAGAATCCAGAGATGCTGAAAGTACAGGGATCAGCCTGAAAGGAAGAAGTCAGCCCTTATGAGTCAGTTTCAGGATAAAATACTCCAAGATAAACTCTTTGCATTAGAAGAATGACCCCCTTTTCATATAATCTACTGTATTATTTGGCTAATAGAATAGTTGTCCTTCTCTCTGTATTAACAAAGGCACCTCTATTACCCTCGTCTGGCATGGGCCAGAGACCCAGAGGGGGTATGAGTGTACGTCCACCTTAGAAAGGAGATGTTCACTCCTTTGAGGTAGTTAATGTTACTACTCTCATTTATCGTACAATAAATGGAGACCTAGGAAGTCAAATAATTAGCCAAAGATGACAGCCAGTCAGAGGCAAAGGGAGAACTCATACACATGGATATGCTTCTGCTGTTTCCTTTCATGTCTGATAGCATGCGAGGGGCAGGCAACACAAGATGGAGGAAGAAAAATAGTCCTTGGTGAGGGGAATTTCCAGTCCATCTGGGAGACTGACATATAGAAAAACACAGAAAAGAAAAGCGAAGGGAGTACAGAGGAAGAAGAAATGGAATAGGCAGCAGCTTATAGAAAATTCTCTCATGGTCCTGGAATCCCTTTAGGGAAATCACCCCCCACCCTCTTTCTTGATCCATTCCTGAGGGCTTAACTGAAAGCAACTGTTGCTTTCAGACAGGACTTAAGTTTCTTAGTTTATTTCCAACACTTGAATAACTAGTCATTGACTATCTTCTTGTGCAAAACACCATGCACCATCTTTCTAGAAAGAGTCAATGAATGGATAAGGAATGGTCGTGGCCTTCAAGAAAATTACAATTTGAGAAGAAAAATGTTAAAAAATTATAATAAAGGAGAAAAAATCATAGCCCAGCAAATTCTGTAAGAGTAAATCAAAGGTAAAAGACAGTAGCAATATCACTCTGCTTTGATCTCAGATCTTTGATGTCCTTTGTAGGTTGTATCAGTCTTGGTTACAAAATACTGAGTCTTCACTACATACCAAGTACCATGCCAGGCTCTGGTAATTCAGAAAAGAACAAGACACGGCTTTTGCCTTGGTGGGAGCTGATGCCATAGACCAGGCATTCTCTTGAAGGAGGATGGGGGTGGGGAGAGGTAATATCGCCTAGAAGTGAGGTGAAAATTGGCTCTTGTGAGGGTGCAAAACTGTTTTAAAGTGTATAAGGCACAGCTATACATGCAGCAGATGAACAGATATGACTATGTATGTGGTGTTAAAATTTTATGGGGGGGTATAGGAATTAGATAAAGATATCTAGAATGGTTCTTTTGAGGTGATGATATTAAAATTGGGTTCAGAAACACTGATATAGATGATTTAACAAGCAGTTCCAACACAATGTGATAAGCCAAGTGGACGGTGAGAACACAAAATAGAGACACCTAACCTGGGCTTGAGGGGACAGGAAGACTGCCCTGCAGTCTCTCAGCATTGCCCCCCTACCCCAAGCTGAGGCCAAAATGGCAAGGAAGGGCCAGGAAAGGTGTAGGAAGGCTTGCCAGAGCGATGGAGCATTACGTATAAAGTCGTAGCATTGAGAAAGCCAGCCTACCACACTAATGAGACTACACGACGTTCACAGTCTTCACCAGAAAGTCCAAGCTGGGAAGGGGGACCCTTACCAGGTAACCCATACAATTGCCACTTCTGAGTGAGGTCCAAAGCGACAGACGTTTCTTCAGCAAGTCAGCACTGCAATGCACCTGCTCTTGGGCCTTCTGACTCTGCAGATCCGATGAGACACAAAATGTCTGTGACAAGCTGGGGTGAGGTGGCAGGCTCTGGGAAGCCATGAAAGAAGAAACAGCATTGAACCTAGGGGGGGTTGAAGCAGACTCATGCCCTCTTCCGCAAAAAGGTCTCCTTTTGAGAAATGGGTTTTGGCTTGCTACGAGGTAATGATAAAGATTGAATGCCTAACCATGAGGTATCAGGGGACCATGCGATCTGAGCTACCAGTGAAACCTGGGTGCTGAGTGTATCCGATAGCAACCTGTCAGCAGCTTCTATGAGTAAATGGTTTAGACTTCTTTGGCGCCCGCTTGGGTTGCGTCACCCCTTTCCTCCAGTCCATACTTAAGTCTGCATGGGAATTCCTATGATGGTTGATTGACGTGAGAAAAACTCAGACCTGGTTTACAGGTGTCTCTGCACGATATTCTAGCAGCAACCAGAGGTAGATGATGGCAGTGTTACAATCCTTCTCAGGGCTGGCGGTGAAGGGTGGCCATAAAGGAAACAGTGGTGGTTTATTTGATTGTTCACTTTGCACCAAAAGACCTGTGTATCTACATGGATTTATGGACAGTTGTTCACAGTTGATCTCGATGATCAAGGACTTGGAAAGAACAATATTGGAAAATATCCTCCAGTGAGGTCTGGGGAAGAAGTATGAGGATGAAACTTTCAGGAAGGGCACAGGGTGTGAAACTATTTGTATGCCGTGTTATTGGTCATCAAAAAGCATCTATTGCAGAGAAGGTTCTCAGTAATCAGGTGTGGTGATGAGTTGTGTAGATGCCAATCTCTCCCCAGTCATTGCAGTGCTTACTCAATGGGCCCCTGTACAAAGTGGCCGAGGTGGCAAGAATGGAGGCTGTCAGTGGGCTCTCTACACCAGTGTGTAGAAGTCAGTCTTCTCACCAAATCTGACCTGACTCCCACTGCTGTTGAGGTCCTAACCTGCCAGCATCCGAGACTGAGCCCTGGTATACCAGTATTCCTCAGGGATGAAGTCCACGGGTTACATGGAAGAGGCAGGAATTTATCCTCATCAAATAGTCCTGATTCTGGCTATGAATGGATCACCCCTATTTAAAATGCCCTGCCAGCACCACAGTTTGTGAACCTCTGAAATGCTTCATTCATCATCATAGCATTATGCAAATATCACGTCTAATCAGGGAACTCATTCCAGAGCAAAGAAGGCATATGTTGGGCTCATGCCAAGGGGGTTCGCTAGTTTTCCAATACCTGTCACCTAGCAGCAGTTTGCCCAGGAGAGTGGGGAAGCAGCTTACTGAAGGCCATTAGGGTGCCAGTTAGGAAATGATATCCTGAAAGGACAGGATTCTATTTTATAGGGTCCGGTTCATATTTTAAATCAGCGACCAGTCAGTAAAACAGCCTCTCCCACGGTTAGAATACATGGTCCAGGAATCAACATACGGAATTGCATGTGGTTCCCGCATCATTCATACTCCACATGCAGAATTCCTGCTTTCTCTCCCTACACCTCTGAGGTTGGCTGGTTCGGAAGGCAGAAATGTTTCCATCAAGAGTCTCAAGGACGGTTCTATTGAATGAGAAACAGAGACTACCTCCTGACCATCGAGAGTCCCTCAGGCTACTGATTCAGTAAGCGAAGGGGGACTTGATCTGCTGGTTGAGAGGATTATCCCTGGTTAGTAGAAGGAAGCTGGTTTGGAACAGGGAGGACGACCTGTGGAATCTAGGGATTTCTCTGCCCCAAAAATGGCAGGTCTGCTAAAGAATCAGACCTGTTACGAATGAAGATTTAGAACCTTCACCAATTAAAATACCTTGACCTGCTGCAGTTATGGCTGTGAGCAAAGGAAACATGGGATGGGCAGAGGAAGAAGAATGTATAAATATAAACAGTGGCTCTGTGACTAGTTGTAGAAACAATGACTAACGGCTATCTGTTTTTTCTTCTTTGCTGATTAGATGAATGGGTATATGTTTGTGTATTCGTAAGTACAAATTTATTTTTCTCTTACATCCTATCCTTTATTATTTTATGCAAGTTGTTTTAGCAGGTTACGCTTTAGCCTTTAGGCAATTAAATACTCAAATGGAACTGTGACCGAATTTCAGGAACAGGTATTATAGATAAATGGTAGGGTTACTAATGAAGGTAGATGTGTTTATTGAGTCTCTGGGTTCCTCATTTTGAAAAAAGGATGAGAACGTGTTTGTGCAAAGGATGGTTACCTTGCTAGAAGAAAACACGGACCTGTTTCTGTCGTCGTTTGGAAGACCCGTAGGCACAGAAAGGACGTGTGTGCACGCTGACCAGCCCAAGGGACAGATCCAGCCTGTTATTAAGTCATTCTTGGTTAGCTTCGAACCCAGCCCTCTCTACCTGGTTTGTGATTTTGGGGCCGGGACTCTACAAATCACATGTCTGCTCTGCCAAAAGGCTTTTTGTTAGGTTCTGCTAATAGGGGATGCCAGATAAACCAGATCAGAGCAGGGAGGGGTGGCTCCGTCCAGAAACGTATTGTTGCTCCTTACTTGCTCTCGTTCTGTGAGTGTCACCCTGGCCTCACTTCTCCCCTCAGGATGCAGCAGCCCCTTCTCCCCCAGCTGCAAACTAACCTCCTCAGGCTTCGTCTCAGAGCCACCAGCACCCGCTGCCCACTGCCCTGTCTGCATGGGGTGTTGGGGAGCATGAGCAGCTCAGGGCAGCACCTCTAAGCTTTTCAAGTTGAGTCACTTCCCCTTCTTCCCTCATTCCTCCAGCCCTCCTGCAGAGTAAGAGCCCTTTCTTGCAATCCCTGCTTCTGCGCCCTCTCAGCGTTCTCTTTCGGCTTTGTCAGTTCCTCAGTAACGAGTTAATAGTTCTTTATATTTGGTTCTCCCAGTGGCAGTGACTGTGGTGTGGTTTCTGTGCCTAACCCCCAACTGATACCAAAAAAATCCACACAGGCTGGATCATAGAGGTCTTAGAACAACCCTTAAGAAGTTTGGACTTAGTCTCAATAAAATGGCTCTGCAGGGTTTTTAAATCAAGAAAGTAACAATGAGATTTCAAATGAGAAAAAGTACCCAAGCTGCATTCTGGAGCATACATTCCAGGGGGCAGTCCTGGAGGCATTTAAGAAGGGAAATCCAGATGAGAGAATGCCTTGAGCTGAAGAAATGAAAGTGCTGATTTTAAAAACAAAACAAAACAAAACAAACAAACCAACAAACAAAACGAAGTTGAAGCTACTCAGTAGTTAGGACCATCAGGACTTGGGGCTGGATTGGATCAAGTAGGAAAGGAGGGAAGGAAATGAATTCTTTTGGAAGTGAGGAAGAGGAAACTATCCAGGTTGCCAGTCTCTGGTGATGACAGCTGGGTAAGCAATTCAATTCACAGAAAAGAAGCCCAAACACTGAGGGGTAATCAAGTTTAAGGCGTTTAATGAATTTAGTTTTGAACTGCGGGCTTCGGCTTTTAGGACATCTGGGGGTGATTGGATTCAGAGATCTGGAGACCAAGAGGAGGAGATGTGATCTGGAGACAGAGATTTGGGGATTACCAAAATACATGGTACCGAGAGCCAAAGGAGTTGACAGACTACGCAGGGAGAGAATGGAGTGAAGAGATCTAAGGCTAAAATCCTAAGAACAAAAATGGGAGGGTGTTTCGTGTGGTTCTCAGAGTGAACAGGTGTATTTCTCTCCATTCCTGAATGTGAAAGATCCTAAGGGCTCTGTTGTGTTTTAGAGGCCATTTGTGTGACGTCAGAACTTTGGGAAATTTACTACACAGTCTCCTACTTTTGAGAGAGGTGTCATGTAGTGTTTCCTGCCACGCCATCACTGTCTCCCTGCATAGGGGACTCAAGCGAGGACTGTCCTGTGTGTTGGCCTGACCACCAGGTGCCCAGCGCAGGGCACTCATCTAGGAGGAATTGATGCAGGGGTGCCTATAGCACGCTGAGAACCTGAGACTCTCTGGGAGGGTAAGGCCACCGGAAAGCAAGTGTCTGATGTGTCCCTTGATAAGGACATGACCCATAAGTCTTGACCCAACAGCGGGCCCGTCTATCACCTTTACCAATTCAATCCCGTTTTCCTTTGGGAGGAAGTGTGACAGTGCAGGGGTGAAGGGCACAGATGCTAGCAAACTCCTAAACGTTGATCCCAGCTCTTGTACTTACCAGCTCTCTCCTCTCTAGCGGGTTATTTCACTCCTCTAAATTCCAGATTATTCATCTATAAAACAGAAAATAACAGCAACCCAAACAATGAGAGAGCTGATGTTTACGTGAGAGGCTCCATCTGAAGCCCGGCTGGCATGAAATGAGCATCTCTGTTAGCTGGATGTGCTGGATGTCAGTTTATTGCCTCTCCTTTCCGAAGTCGTCCTGCGTCACTAGTTCTGTGCTAATACGGACTTCAGTCCTCCTTTGCAGTGAGCACAATACTGAGCTTTGTTGATGGATTTTTCTCCCTGATGACGGTGTGCTTCCATCTTTGCTTCTGGCTCCTGCAGCCTGGGGTCAGTGGCACAGGTCTGGGATTTCCAGGGGTGCTCTGCCCCGGCTGCACACCCAAGATTTAGTCTTTTGTCAAGCTTGTAGCCTGGCCTGGCCTGGTGAACACTTCACATGGCCCTCCCAGGCCTCTCAGCACCTGATTCTCTCTGTGCCTGCTGCCCGCCTCAGCCTGCCCACACTCCCAAAGTTCTTACACTGGGTCCTCCAGAAATGTACACCGCGTACCCCGGGCTGCACACTGCTCCCTCTGCAAACCCACCTGCCAGCTTCCTGTTTGCCCAGAAAGACAGACCACCTCTAACCTGGAAAATACAACCGTCATCTCTGCTGGCCCGCGGGCTGCAACCGCATCTTTTCCAGCAAGCTCTGAATCCCAGCCTTGGGGAGGGAACCCCGTTCCAACTCAGTCCTTCCTTGGATAGTGCAACCTTTAGAGTTCTCCCTAGGTCTTCTTAGTTGCTTCTCTATTATAGTTAATACTTTTTTATAGTAAACCTTCTATATTCAAATTAATGGTTTTCTGTTTCCAGAACGATCTTGACCGATGCGCTATTTTTGATATCATTATTTTATTGAACAAATATTTATTGAGTGCTTGCGGTGTGGTTGGCACAGCTGTGCATACTGACAAAACTGCAACAAACAAGACAAAATTCCTGCCCTTATGGAACTTGGATTCTCTAGGAAGACAGATGGGGACACCAGTTAAACAATGTGAGATGCCTGTCTCTAGAAGGCAGAACATTTCATAAAGCTTTGAGATCTAATTCACATCTCCTTAACATTAGAATAGTTGGTGTAAAAGATCAACTAATTCAAATCTAGTTCATTCAAATGTTTTAACCATAATGTTTTCTTTTAATCATTGAAAAATCACGTTGCTGGGGTGCTGGGGTGGCTCAGTTGGTTGAGCATCTGCCTACGGCTCAGGTCACAATGGCAGGGTCCTGGGGAGGAGCCTCACATTGGGCTCCTAGGTTGGGAGCCTGCTTCTCCCTCTCCCTCGCTCTTCCTCCCACTCCCCCAGCTTGTTTTCGCTCTCTCTCTCTGCCAAATAAATAAACAAAATCTTTATGAAAATAAAAATAAAAATCACATTGCTTTTGAGTGAGCTTGTCTTACAAGTTCGTTGTGATACACATTTTAAATTTACAATTTTCCTCTTCTTATCCTGGTGCTTGATTCCCTTTCCAGTGATCTCATGTGAGTGGCGGCATTCACCAGATAGGCTGTTCCTCTGCAGACAGTTATTATTTTAAAGTTGCTTAGCAACAATTATTTAACATTCAGCTTCTATCAGCTTCTACACTGAGATGTTTTGAAACCCTGAAAAGGGTATACTATGTCAGGTATTTAGCATTGAACTCCATTATTTCTTTGCTAAAATAGCACAGAGTCTTAGAGCTTGTCTAGAAATCACCCATTTATTGAAGCCCATAATAATTGCTGCTTGAGCCCAGCATTTCTACATTTCTATCACAGTTAGAGATATTCAGACCACAAAACTAGTTGAAACAAGCAAATTTGTGTTTCAAATTCACTAATCTTTGAAAGTGAAGATGCATTTCTTGACCAAATAAATTCTAAAAATGAAAAGGTGAAAAATGTGGTTAGACCAGATAAACTTCTCTGCCTCTTCAGATTAAACAGCTTTATATGAATCTAATTGACATTATAAAGGTCCTAGAGTCTTTTGTCTGTCAGTCTCATACAAACCTCACCTGCCATTCACTGCAAAACCAAGTTCACTTGAAACACATCAACATAAAATAGGGCCAAGGGCTAGAAAGCAAAGAGCTTTATAAAAACAAAACAAAAAAACAAAAACAAAAAACAAGAGTAAACAGAAAACTAAGCCTTATCTTTATTTTCCTTCTCAAGCCGGTGCATTCCTGCAGTACATACTGAACACATTCATGAAATGCTATGAATAAATCAAAACTGTAGACAGTTGGATTATACTAAAAAAGGGGGAACTAATTATATTAAATTAAAGATAATCTGTAGTTGATTCTTAATAAAATAAAATTATTATTTTCCTACTTTATTGAATATTGAGTATGGGTATCTGATTTGTTTGATTTTAATCCAATATCATACTCAATACCGCAATGCTCCTTTTTTTAAACAAGGTCCAGTCTGCCGTATGTTGGGAGAGGAGAGGAATAATGGTAAACATTCATGGAAACCTTTAAAATATAAAACACCATCATCCAGGAACCCTAAAAAGCCCCATGTATCATTCTCAGCCCTAGCTTTGTTTGCTCCTTTAGAGGTAACCATCCTCCTAATTTTTGTGACTGTTATTTTCTTGCTTTTCTTTATAGTTTTACGACTAATATCTGCATCCCTTACACTATTCCTTCACTTTGCCTGGTTTTGAACTTTGTACCAATGGATTCATACTGTGTGTGCTTAGATAGGACTTCTTTCTTTCCATCAGTCTTGTAGTTAGGAGAGGCTGTAGTGCATTCTGCTTCATTGCTCTCTATGTACTATAACTTTTTATCCAGTCTGTTTGAGGGACATTAGGATCGGTTCTGGCTTGTGACTGCTAAAATCATTCTTCTCTGAGCATTCTTGTATAGTATCCTAATCTTCTACAAATGCACAAGATTATCTCGTGTACATGTCAGAGTGATTTTGTGGGTTGTAAAGTAATATTAATAATAATGATAGCAATAACAATGATAGAAAACTCTTTATAGTATTTATGATGTTCTGGATACTGTAAGGAGCATTTCACATAGATGAACTCATTTAATCGTCACCAAAAAAATCCCATGAGGGCAAAACTTAGTTCCTAGGACAGTAATTGGGAGTAAGAGAAAAAAAATCTTCCTCTTATATATGAAGTCATATACTCAAGGTCATAGAAGTAAAAAGATGGGATTCAAATCCATGGAGTTGGCAACAGAGTCTGTACTTAACCACCACATCATAATGCAGTAGTGTTTAGACAGTTTAACATCTTCAAATTTGTTTGAGAATGTCAAATTGTTTTCTAAAAGAAGTTATGCTAATTAACACTCTCATTAGCAAGACAGGAGAGTTTCCATTACTTTCTATCATTCTCAATGAGATGTTATTGTCGGTTTCCTTATTTTAGGCAATTTGAAAGTTGTGTAATACAATCTCATTGTGATTTATACTTGCATTTCTCTGTTACAAATGAAACAAAGGCTTTTGTTTACTGACCATCTGAATTTATGAATCTCTTGTTCAAGATTTTCCTCCCTTTTGTTTTGGATCTTACATCGTTCTTATTGATATATAGTTCTTTAGATGTTGTATTATTTCTTTGAGCGTTATTGATGTGATAAAACTACCTCTTCATAATCCGAGGCAAGCATTTGGACTGCTTATTGCTCTTGATGGAAAAAATAACTTGCTAATTGTTGAGCTATGTTCACTTTTTTCCTTTACAGCTAGAGCTGATTGTGTCTTTAAAAAATCCTCCCCCAGGGCACATGGGTGGCTCAGTTGGTTAAGCATCTGACTCTTGATTTCAGCTCAGGTCATGATCTCAGAATGGTGGGATCAAGTCTGCATTGGGTTCCACGATGGATGTGGAGCCTGCTTGAGATTCTCTCTCTCCTTCTCCCTTTGGCCCTCCACTCCCACCCCTGCTTGTGCTCTCTCTCTCACTCACTTTTGCACAAAAAACCCTCCTGGGGGACCTGGATTAAGCATCTGACTCTTGATCTTGGCTCAGGTCTTGATCTCAGGGATGTGAGTTCAAGCCCTGCATAGGGCTCCATGATGGATGTGAAGCCTATTTAAAAAAAATCCATTCCTATCTCAGTATTTTGAAGATACTCTTTACACTGTATTCTTAAAGTGTCATAATTTTGCCTTCTACCTTTTGATCTTTAAGAAATCTACAACTCTAGGTACCCAAGAATTTTTTTCCATAAGAATACCTAAATTTCCCAGAACCATTTGTTGAAAAGCAGTCCCTTCTGCCCTATAGGATGGTACCACCATTGCCATAAGCTACACCACCATTGCCATAAGCTACGCCTCCATATAATAAAATGTTGCACTCTCTTCATAACTAGTTATAATGTGTTTCAATACTGGCAGGCAGAGAAAGTTCTATTACATTCTTCTTCTTAGTCAATTGGCTGGTTTTGGTCCTTTCCACTTTGATATAAATCCTTAAGTGTGCTTTTTAATTAAAAAACCATTTGGAATTTTGATGAAGATTACTTAGAAACTATAAAGCGTTTGGGAATAATTATATTTACAATTCTAAATCTCCCACTCCTTGAGCATGGAGTAACACTTTAATGTTTCTTTTTTAATGGTTTTAATTTTTTAATGTTTCTTTATTCATAAACCTAATACAAGTTAACAAAATTCACTGGACATTGACAAATCTGCAATGAGAAACTAAATCCAAAAAAATGAAGCATGCCAAATGTGCAGGTGCTGATCTGCTAGCCCTCAGGATATGAATGAATTCAATAATATAGTCAAGGTTTAGCCTTAGGTATAAGGACCTTTAATGCTTTAAAGAATTTTGCTTTGTCCCATGTTACCTGAGCACTTGGCAATCAAAACTATACAAATGTAACAAAGTGAACAAAAGAATAGCACATTTTCAGTTTTCTTTAGAGTCTTTAAGTAGAATTTCAAATTTTTCTCCAGTTGAATACCTTTTGTGAAATTGCTTTCTGTTTATTATTTTAATATTTTATAAATTTTCACATTGGTGCTGTTTATATAAAAATGCAATTGATATTTGGGAATGCCTGGGTGGCTCAGTCGGTTAAGCTGCTGCCTTTGGTTCAGGTCATGATCCCAGGGTCCTGTGATCCAGTGCTGCATTGGGCACCTTGTTCAGCAGGTAGCCTGCTTCTCTCTCTGCCTGCTGCTCTACTTGCTTGTGCAAACTCTCTCTCTCGCTCGCTGACAAATAAATAAAATCTTAAAAAAAAAAACTTAAAAGAAAGAAATGCAATTGATTTTTATACAGCAATTTTTGCATCTAACAAACTTGTTAAATTTCTAATTCTAATAATTTGTAGATTCTTGGGGATGTTCAACATATACATTAAAATTATTTCAGACTTATAGTTTTGATTTGAAAGGCAGTGATGACATTCTTGTCTTTTCCCCAATCTCAAAGAGAAAGCTTTCAAGGATTCATTATGTTTGTTGCAGATGTTTGATAGAAACCCTTTAATTAGACGGATGAAGTGCCCTTTATATCTAGTTTGCTAGGAGCATTTTTATCATGAATAGATGTTGAATGCTTAGCAAATGCTTTTTATAGCTCTAATGAGATCACAATTAAATCTTTAATTTGATTATGTGGTGGATCATAGTAATTGATTTTCTAATGTGAAAACAACCTTAGATTTCTAACATAAACGTGACCAAGTCATGATGAGTCATCTTTTACTGTATTTGTTTTACTAATATTTAGAATTATGCATCTATATCATAAGTGAAATTGGCCTGTAATTTTCCTTACCGATACCATTATTTGGTATCAGATATTTGACCGTCTCACAAAATGAGTTAGGAAGAAGTATACTTCTTTTTCTATTCTCTAGAAAAACTTGTTTAAGTTCTTGAATATTTAGCTGAACTCAGCAAAGAAGTTGTTTAAAATTTTCTTTCTATTAATATTGATAAAATTAATGGAAGAGCTATAGAACCTTTTTTTGGGGGGGGATGATCTACTTTGCTAAGCTATATAATTTCTAAAAATTAGCTCTTCTATGCTGCAAATTTTCTGGCTTTGAGTTGTTCATAGTATATCTACTAAATGTCAGAAAAGAAATGGTTATGTCCTCTTTTCCCTCCTGATACTTTTTTTTCTTATCCAACTTTACCAGAGATTTCTCACTGAAAAGAAGTCTTTTTCTAAGAATAAACTTCATTTTTTTATTACTTTCGGCTCTAATCTTTATTTCCTTTGGGATTATTTTGTGCTGTTTTTCTAATTTATTAAGATAGATACTTCTCATTAATATTCAGTCTTTCTTTTTGTTAGATACATTCAAAGCTATGAATTTCCTCCAGCTACTGTTTTAAGCTACAGCCCATAAATTTCACAGAGTATTTCACCAGTGTTCATTTCCACTTATATTTTAGGATCCATTAGTATTTATTGATTGATTCATTGGTGACTTACAACTGTGTTAACTCCCTAAAATATGGAGCTGCTTAATCATTTATTTCTAGGTAAACCAATTTAAAAATTACCCTTTCGGTGAATTAAACCTTTCATTATAATAAGTTTGCTTTCTTATAAATATATCTATATCAGACTACTTTTCATTGGTATAACTTTCACCAAAATTTTATTTTCAAACTTTATTTTATGCTGTAGGTGTGTATATAAATGGTTTTATTTATATTTGTCAGTTTATTCTGCCTCCAGCTGGATAACTTAGTCCACATATTTGATGTGTTATTAACAAATTTTAATTATTCTATAATCTCAAATTTTTTCTGTTCATCATTCTGTTTTTCTTTTTACTTTCCTTATTTTATAAAATTTTTTTCTACTTCATTTTTCCTCAATTACTAGCTTGAAAGTTACACACTCATTTCTATAAAACAATCATTTTAGTGGTTGGTTTTACATTCAAAAATTCTATATAACATGTAACCACTAAAGTGGTTATATAAAAATGAGTTAAACATTAGAAATCATATTTATACTTAAACTAAAATACCTTTATTCTCTTCTTATATAACCTATGCTTTACTTTTTCTATTTTTAATTGAAGTATATAGTCAATGTATACTATCATACTGGTTTCAAGTGAACAACATAGTAATTCAACAATTATACATTACACAGTGTTCACAACAGTAAGTGTAGTTACCCTCTGTCACTACACACAGTAATTACAATATTATAGACTATTTTAGAATACTGTCATATTCTCTATACTGTATTTTTCAGTGAAAATATGAAAAATATTTTTCATATTTTTCAGTATGACTTATTTTATAATCAAAAGTTTATGCCTCTCAATCCCCTTCATTTATTTTGCATTCCCCATCCCGCTCCCCACTGGCAACTAACAGTTCTCAGTATTTATGAGACTGTTTCGATTTTTGCTTGTTTGTTCATTTGTTTTGTGTTTTAGTTCTACATATAAGTGATCATATGCCATTGGTCCTTCTCTGTCTGACTTACTTTACTTAGAATAATACCCTCTAGGTCCTTCCATTTTGTTGCAAATTACAAGATTTCATTCATTTTTTATGGCCGAGTAATATTTCATTTTATATATACACATACACACACTGTGTCTTCTTTATTCATTCACCTATCAATGGACACTTAGGACCCATATCTTGACTATTGTAAATAATGCTGCAGTACACATAGGGGTGCATACATCTTTTTGAATTAGTGTTTTCGAATTCTTGGGTAAATACCCAGTAGTGCAATTACTAGATCATATGGTATTTCTATTTTTGATTTTCTGAGGAACCTCCATGCTCTTTTCCACAGTGGTTATATCAATTTACATTGAGGGCTCTAGACTCAATGAGGACTGCTAAAAGGAGTGAGGAGTCTGGCAGCTGTTCACAGAGAAGCAGCCCAATATGGCAAGAGAGTAAATATGGATCAATTTTTAAAGATCTGAATAAATGCAACAGCATCTGAAAAATGATCACTTTAGAATCTCAAAGTAGACATACATAATTAAAAAGTTACAAGTCATTTTAGTAATTTTTAAAAATTAAACATTTAGGATGTGCATGGGATTACCACTTAACTTTGTTTATAAACAAAAAATTTTATGAAAGTGTTTTATATCTTTATATAATTTAATGGGTCATCTGTTATTGATAAACACTGTAAATACATTACACTATCATTTATATGATGGGTTATACAATGTATGATACCGAATCTTAAAGCTTTTTAATCTTTCATTGTATCTGGAGAAGGGCTGTTTACAAAAATAATCATACATTATTAAGTAAAAATGATGAAACTTTCAGGTTGACAATGCATGTAAATAACAACCTTGTTGGAACTCCACATCTGTTATTATCACAATATACTTACCTGTTGAAGCTAAAACCATGAGGCTAATAATGCTTGAACAAGAACAGCATTAAATTTATATATAAAAAAACTTCTGGCAAAATTCCACAACTTTTCCAAGAAAGAGTCACTTTCTTATTTAGTCCAAAAATCAAATCCTATCCAGCAAGTAGTGTTACTTCAATAATATGAAGTCTTGTCTACTACTCATATTGATCTACATATTACAGACAGCATTAATAACATCCCCAAAATAAAATATTTCATTAATACCAGGCATTCATAAAGCCTAAAAGCTTAAGAAATAAAGTAAAAAAAAAAAAACAGGGGAGTTAAAATAAGGGCTTCTGAACTTAAAATACTTATTTTTTCTTTAATTTTTTTCAGTGTTCCAAGATTCATTGTTTATGCACCACACCCAGTGTTCCATGCACTACGTGCCCTCCTTAATACCCCCACAAGACTCAACCAACCCCCCATTCCCTTCCTTTCCAAAACCCTCAGTTTGTTTCTCAGAGTCCACAGTCTCTCATGGTTTGTCTCCCCCTCTGATTTCCCCAACTCACTTCTCTCCATCTCCCAATACTCTTCATATTATTCCTTATGCTCCACAAGTAAGTGAAACCATATGACTGACTTTCTCTCCTTGACTTATTTCACTCAGCATAATCTCTTCCAGTCCCGTCCATGTTGATATAAAAGTTGGGTATTCATCCTTTCTGATGGAGGCATAATAAATGGACCATATCTTCTTTATCTATTCGTCCGTTGAAGGACATCTTGGTTCTTTCCACAGTTTGATGACTGTGGCCACTGCTGCTATGAACATTGGGGTACAGATGGCCCTTCTTTTCACTACATCTGTATCTTTGGTAGTGCAACTTAAAATACTTGTTAAGCATTATTGTATAGTCTAACATTTTGGTTTCCTGGATTCAGTCATACTGAATTGTCTATTGGGTTTAGTTGCTTCTTGCATCAGCTCCTGCAACTGTCCGATTTGTTCATCACGAAAGTCATTAAGTTTTTCTTCTGGGAGGGCAGCTCCAAAACATACTTTTTCTGTTGAATTTTGTCTGTTTTCATTAGTCTGTTGCCATAGCACTGCTGCATATACCTAATAAAAAGACAAAAAACAAAAGGCTTATATATATATAATTATATAATTAAGTACTCATCCATTTAATGTTAGAGGACTTGAAAAATTCTAATTCCAAGTCACCTATTTCTCTCCATCACTGAAGATACAAACAATATAGTTGTGTCTTTACTACTCACTGACAATTTCAAATATACCTTTTTAGAAAAGTTTTTAACCTAGAAATCTGTGTGCTGGGTGTGACCCATGAACAGACTCAAAGAAGATGCATAAACCACCCAACAGTCATGTGCTAAATTGTATGCACATAAGCATTGCCGATAGTTCTGGGGCTGTAGCTTTCCTTGGGTTTTTATGGGGATGGAGGGCTCTTAAAAACTTAAAAGTGGGTTGCAAAATTCATGATTAATTCCCTTGTTACAATTAAAGCATTAATTTAAATCACACTAGAGAGAACGTTTTCAAACCTTTAACCCTTCTATATTTAATAATAATTTCTGTCAGGAAAAAATTCTACATTTTTCATGCTATCATCTTTCTCTTATTCAATCATCATCTTTAGCCTAATATTCCAACTACTATTGTCTTACACAGGGGATACTTTTTTGAAGCAGACTCTCCTGTATAGTCAATCTTTCATCAGACAGGAGGCAACCATGTGTTTTAGTTCATAAAGTTAAAAGATTATATGCGCCCTCTATGTAAGTAAATATATCAGTTAACTCTATGTAATGCCACTAACTCCATCTGGTTTAATTAAATTGCTTATAACTGCTGGGTTGCCATTATCACCAAAGAAACTTTAATTCAAGACATTCCAAACCTTTACCTGTATTGAAAATATTTGTTTTACAGAAATCTGTTTCATAAAATAACTAGAAAAGAGTTGCACATACCCCAAGCTTTAGCAATCCCACCTCAAAGTATACCCCACAGCAGGGTTTCTCAGCCTTCACAATATTAACAAATTGGATAATTTGGATAATACTTTGTGGTGGTATACCTCCCTGAGGTATGCTTGACAATCTTGACAATCAAAAATGTCTGCAAACATTGCCAAATATTTCCTGGCAGGCAAAACTGACCCAGGTTGAGAACTATGGCCATAAAGACACTTTCAAACATGTGAATGAGTAGCACAAGAAGCTTGGTATTACTTGTCAAAGCAAAAATGGAAGCGATCTCATGGTACTTTTCAGTAGGAGGAAGGACAAATACACTAAGGTTTATTCAGATACTTCATCTCTTCAAAGAGCCAGCTTTTGGTTTCACTGATCTTTTCCATTATTGTTTTCATCTCCATTTCATTTATTTCTGTTCTGATCTTTATTATTTCCTTCCTTCTACTAGATTTGGGCTTTGTGTGTTCTTTTTCTAGCTAGCTCCTGCAGGTGTAAGCTTCGGTTGTTGGAGATTTATCTTATTTCTTGAAGTAGGCCTGTACCACTGTAAGTTTCTCCTGAAATGGCTTTCACTGCATCACAAAGATTTTGGGCTGTTGTGTTTTCATTTTCATTTGTCTCCATGTTTTGTTTTGTTCATTTCCACTTGATTTCTTTGTTGACTCATTGCTTGTTCATTAGCCTCCATGTGTTTGGGTTTTCTCCATCTTTTCCTTGTGACTGATTTCTGGTTTCATTCCCTTGTGGTCGCAAAAGATGGATGATAGGATTTCAATCTTCTTAAATTTACTGACACTTGTTTTGTGGCCTAACATGTGATCTATCCTGGAGAATTGCCAAGTGCCCTTGAAGAGAATGTATATTCTGTTGTTTTGGATGGAATGTTATATATGTAAGTCCATCTGGTCTTAAAAAAATGTAAAGCTGCTGTTGCCTTATTAATTTTCTGCCTGAATAATCTACCCATTGATGTAAGTGGGATGTTAAAGTCCCTTACTATTACTATATTACTCCCAATTTCTCCCTTTCTATCTGTTGGGTGTATAGCTATTTATAACTGCTGTCTCCTCTTGTTGGATGATCCCTCTATCATTATGTGGTGCCCTTCTTTGTCTCGTTACTGTCTTTGTTTTAAAGTCTATTTTGTCTGATGTGAGTATTGCTTCCCCGTTTTTTTTTCCCCTCCCTTTTAAAATGGAGTATCTTTTTCCATTCTTTCAGTTTCAGTCTATATGTGTCTTCAGCTCTAAAATGAGTCTCTTGTAAACAGCATATAGATGGTCTTTGTTTTTTTTTTTTTACACATTCAGTAATCTAATGTCTTTTGATTGGAGCATATAAACCATTTACATTTGAAGTAATGATTGCCAGGTACGTTTTTGTCATTTTGTTAAACTGCTTTCCAGTTGCTTTTGTAGTTCTCTGCTCATTTCTTCCTTTCTTACTCTTTTCCCTTGTGATTAGTGACTGTGATGTTATGCTTGGCTTCTCTTTATTTTTTGGTGTACCTACTCTAAGTGTTCAGTTTGTGACTAACATGAGGTTTATATGTAACATTACAAGTTACATTAAAATGGTGGCCACTTAGGTTTGAAAACATTCTAAAGGAACTTTTTAACTCCCACTTCCACAGTTCATATAAATGTTGGCATATTATACATCTTTTTATTCATATTTCCCTACTTCCAGTTAGGGCCTTTTCTTTTCCACTTAAAGAAGTCCCTTTAACTAATTTCTTATAAGCTTGGTTTAGTTTAACTTTTCTTTGGAAAACTATCACTCTTTGCCAAATAGGGGAAAAAAAAAAAAGCCTACAACCAAGAATATTCTTTCAGCTTTTTACAGGCCAAAAGGGAGTAATAAGATACATTCAAAGTTGCTGCTGTTTCCCTCTGTTGCTGCTTTAAAATTTTCTATTTATCTCTAATGTTTGAGATTTCAATTTCTATGTGTCAAGTAATGTGGACCTCCTTGGGTTCATCTTGTTTGGAACTCTGTGTGATTCCTTGACCAAGATGTCTATTTCCTTCCGCTCTCTCTTCACCTTCTGGGACCTCTATAATGTGAATGTGCATTTGATTATTGTTCAAGATATCTTTTAGCCTCTCATTTTTTAAACTCCTTTTGCTGTTCAGCTTGGATGCTTTCTATGACCTTGTCTTCTAGATCACTGATCAGTTCCCCTGCATCCACTAATCTACTGCTGATTCCCTCTAGTGTATTTCTTGTTTCAGTTATTGTATTCTTCAACTCTGACTGGTTCTGTTTTATATTTTCTGAGTTCTCTCCAGTCCAGTGAGCACCTTCCTGATCACCACTTTAAATTCTATCATACATATTGCTTATCTCCATTTCATTTGGAGTATATTCCCTCTGTCTCACTTTGACATCTGGTGTTTCTTTCTATGAATTAGAATTCTCCTAACCTTTAAGGAATGGTCTTTTATATGGTCATCCCCAATCTCTCTGTGCAGAAGGCACCCTGGCAGGACAGCCAAAGTGAAAGAAAAGTGGGGGGTCCTCAGGCATTCAATGCAGAAGGTGCCCTGGTGGGGCAGGTGCTGAAAGTCCCAGGGTGCTCAGTACACTTAAGATAGGAGGTTCCAGAGCACTCTGAGGTAAGAGGGCCCTAGCAAAGCCATCTGGAGCCAGAGTGGTGTGGGTCTAGAGTGTTCCAAGGTGGTTGGTACCTGTGTCACCTTTGATGATGGCTGGAACTGCAGTAAGTGCTGACCATGAGAGTCCTGGTTTACGTTGCTCTGAGGCTGCCTTGGTGGGACGGCTGGGGCTGGTGTGGCCTAGGGTCCCGGGGCTCACTGGGGTGATAGGTCAGCTAGCGCACCCATATCCTTCTCCTGTCCATGCTATCAAGGTGAAGGGGAAAAGTAAAGCAAGGCTCTTATCAGCCCCTCCTACCCAGAAAGAATTTCAACAGCTCCCTTCTTGTTTGGCAGATTTTCCCTTCTTGTTCAGATCCTTTATACTGTAGTTGTTCTTTGGTTTTTGTTTTGTTTAGATGAAGACAGGTACACTCCTTAATCCTCATCACCTATTTCACCCATTCTCCCACCCATCTCCCCTCTGGTAACCATCAGTTTGTTCTCTTAGTCTGTTTCTTGGTGTCTCTCTTCTCCCTCACCCCCCATTAGTAAAATCATATGGTATTTGTCTTTCTCTGACTTATTTCACATAGTATTATTTTCTCTAGCTCTACACATGTTGTTGTAAATAGCAAGATTCCATTTTTTATGGCTCAGCTATAGTCCACTGTATATACATACCATACTTTATCCATTTGTACATCAGTGGACACTTGGCATCCTTCCATAGTTTATTACAGCATTACTGGATTATAGAATCTATTTTGAACTTTTTGAGGATACTCCATACTGTTTTCCACAGTAGCTGCACCAGCTTGCATTCCTACCAACAGTGCATGAAAGTTCCTTTTTCTCCACATCCTTGACAACACTTGTTTCTTGCGGTTTGGTTTTAGTCATTCTGATAGGTATGAAGTGATATCTCATTGTACTTTTGATTTGCATTTCCCTAATGGTGAGTGATACCGGGTATCTTTTCATGTGTTTGTCAGCCACCTGCATGTCTTCTTTGGAAAAATGTCTGTTCATGTCTTCTGCCCATTTTTTAACCGGATTATTTGTTTTTTGGGGTGTTGAGTTTGTTAAGTCCTTTATATATTTTAGATACTAGCCCTTTATCTGATAGGTCATTTGCAAATATCTTCTCTCATTCAGTACGTTGTCTTTTCATGTGGTTGGTTGTATCCTTCACTGTGCAGAAGCTTCTTATTTAGCTGTAGTCCCAATAGTTTATTTTTGCTTTTATTTCCTTTACCTCAGGAGACAGACCTAAGATGTTGGTATAGCCAATGTCAGAGAAACTACTGCCTGTCCTCTCCTCTAGGATACTTATGGTTTCAAGTCTTACATTTAGGCCCTTAGAGTTTATTTTTACATATAGCAAAAAAAAAAAAAAAAAAAAAAAAAAAAAAAAGTGGTCTAATTTTTATTATTTTGCATATGGCTGTCCAGTTTTCCCAGCAGCATTTGTTGAAGAGACTGTCTTTTTCCCACTGTATATTCTTTCCTCTTTTGTTACAGATTAATTGACTATATAATCATTTTTATTTCTGGGTTTTCTGTTTTGTCCCATTGATCTATAGGTCTATTTTCATGCCAATACTATACAATTTTAATTATTCCCACTTTGTAATAAAATTTGAAGTCTGGAATTGTGATGTCTCCAGATCTTTTTCTTGTAGTTTCTCTTTTTAAATGGCAGCCTTTTTTACTGTGCCTCAAGGCATCTGGTGTTGGTATGCACTAGATGGCCTGGGGCTCCCTGAGGCAGCAGGCATGTCAAGGCACCCAGCCTCTTCTCCCAGCTGTACTTCCAAGAGGAGGAACACAAAGCCTGGTACTTACCAACAGCTCTCCTGCTATTTGGCAGGGCTCTAGAGCTGGTTCCTTGACATTCTAGTTGCCGTTTTAAACCACAGGTTTTTTCCTTTGGTCTAGAGCAAACATATCTGCTTAGCATCCCTCAGTACTTTAGTCCCTCCCCACTATAGTCTGCAGTGGTTCAGGTTCCATATGTTACCACGTAGAGAACAACAAAAGAAACAGAAACATGGTATATCTATGTTCTGTTGTGAAGAAGCTGTTCAGTCACCTGTCAGCTTTTTTTCAGGAGGAATTGCTCTAACAATAGTTATGGATTTGGTATGACAATGTTGGAGGTAAGGTCTTCTATGTTGCCATCTTGGACTAGAATTTCAGATACTACTTTATAATCCATTAACAGGTAAATTAATTAAATCCCTATTAGCATGGACAAATGTCCAAAACAGAATCCAAAAAGTGGATTTAAAAAAATTATTCAGTTGTAGAAATGGGAAAATTCATTCTCAAATTCACATAGAAAGGTAAGAGGCTCCGAATAGCCAAAACATCCTTGAAAAAGCAGAACAAAGTTGGAGCACTCACAGCATACAACTTAAAAACTGGCAAAGCTACATTAAATAATCAAAATATAAACATACAGACCAACAGAATAAAACTAAGAGTCCAGAAATAAACCCTCCACATTATCACCAATTGTTTTTCACTAGGGTGTCAAGTTCACTCAGTGGGGGAAAGAATAGTCTCTTCAATAGATACTACTGGGAAAACTGGATCCCTACCTCCCATAATAAACGAAACTTAACACAAAAATCCATGAAATTTCAGACCTAAATATAAGAGATAAAATCATAAAACTCCTAGAAGAAAACAGATAAATCTTTATGACCTTGAATTTGGCAACACATTCTGAAATATGACCCCAAAACATGAGCAATACAAGAATAAACAGGGCTTCATCAAAAGCTTCTATGTAGCAGAAAACATTATAAATAAAGTGAAAAAATATTCACAATCTATTTATTTGATGAAAAAACTCAGATTTACATAAAAAGAACTCCTACATTTCAACAAAAAGACAACAACCCTATTTAAAAATGGACAAAGACTTAAGTAGACATTTCTCTAATGATGATATACATATGGTCAACAAACACATTAGAAGTTATTCAACATCATTAGGGAAATGCAAATCAAAGCCCTGTTGTGTTGGCAAGAATCTGAAGAAAATGGAACCCTTAGCGAATGCTGATAAGAATATAAAATGGTATAGCCACTGTGGAAAACAATTTGGCAGTTCCTCACAAGGTGAAAGAATTACCATAGGACCCAGCAATTCCACTCATAAGTATATACCCAAAATAAATAAAAGCAGGAACTCAGATGCTTTCACACCTCTGTTCATAACAGTTTACTCACAACAGCTAATACACTCACTCTTTGCAGATGATATGATACTTGTGGAAAAACCAAAAGACTCCACCCCAAAACTGCTAGAACTCATACACGAATTCAGTAAAGTATAGAGATAGAAAATCAGTACACAGAAATCAGTTACATTTCTATACACCAACAATGAGACAGAAGAAATAGAAATTAGGAATCAATCCCATTTAAAACTTCACCCAAAACCATAAGATATCTAGGAATAAATCTAACCAAAGAGGCAAAGAATCTGTACTCAGAAAACTATAAAGTACTCATGAAAGAAACTGAGGAAAACAAAAAGAAATGGAAAAACATTCCATGTGCATGGATTAGAAGAACAAATACTGCAAAAATGTCTATGCTACCTAGAGCAATCTATACATTTAATGCAATCCCTATCAAAATACCATCAACTTTTTCAAAGAAATGGAACAAATAATCCTAAAATTTGCATGGGACCAGAAAAGACCCCAAATAGCCAGAGGAATGTTGAAAAAGAAAACCAAAGCTGGTGGCATCATAATTCCAGACTTCAAGCTCTATTACAAAGCTGTCATCATCAAAACAGTATAGTACTGACACAAAAACAGACACATAGATCAATGGAACAGAATAGAGAACCCAGAAATGGGCCTCAACTGTATGGTCAACTAATCTTCAACAAAGCACGAAAGACTATCCAACAGAAAAAATGTCTCTTCAACAAATGGTATTGGGAAAATTGGACAGCCACATGCAGAAGAATGAAGCTAGACCACTTTCTTACACCACACACAAAAATAAACTCAAAATGAACACCTCAGTGTGAGACAGGAATCCATCAAAATCCTTGAGGAGAACATAGGCAGCAACCTCTTCAACCTCAACTGCAGCAAGTTCTTCCTAGAAACATCATCAAAGCCAAGGGAAGCAAGGACAAAATGAACTACTGGGACTTCATCAAGATCAAAAGCTTTTGCGCAGCAAAGGAAACAGTCAACAAAACCAAAGACAACAGAATGGGAGAAGATATATGCAACTGACATATCAGATAAAGGGCTAGTATCCAAAATCTATAAAGAACTTATCAAAGTTAACACCCAAAGAACAAATAATCCAATCAAGAAATGGGCAGAAGACGTCCAAATGGCCAACAGACACATGAAAAAGTGCTCAACATCACTTCGCATCAGGGAAATACAAATCAAAACCATGGTGAGATACCACCTCATACCAGTCAGAATAGCTTAAATTTACAAGTCAGGAAATGACAGATGCTGGCAAGGATATGGAGAAAGGGGAACCCTCCTACACTGTTGGTGGGAATGCAAGCTGGTGCAGCCACTCTGGAAAACAGAACGGACATTCCTCAAAGAGCTGAAAATAGAGCTACCCTACAATCCAGCAACTACACTATGGGGTATTTACCCTAAAGATATAAATGTAGTGATCTGAAGGGGCACATGCTCCCCAATGTTTATAGCAGCAATGTTCACAATAGCCAAACAATGGAAAGAGCCTAGATGTCCATCAACAGATGAATGGATAAAGAAAATGTCATATATATATGTGACATATATGTGACATCATATATATATTATATATGATACACACATACACACTTATATAATGGCATACTATGCAGTCATCAAAAACCCGAAATTTTGCCATTTGCTACAACAAATGGTGGATGGAACTAGAGGGTATTAAGCTAACTGAAATAAGTCAATCAGAGAAAGACAATTATCAGATGACCTCACTGATACGAGGAATTTGAGAAACAAAACAGGATCATAGGGGAAGGGAGGTAAAAATGAAACAAGAAACTAAAGAGGGAGACAAACCATAAGAGACTCTTAATCTCAGGAAACAAACTAAGGGTTCCTAGCGGGGAGGTGGATGGGAGGGATAGGTGGCCTGGTAATGGACGCTGGGGAGGTTATGTGCTATGGTGAGTGCTGTGAATTGTGTAAGACTCATGGATCACAGACTTGTACCCCTGAAACAAATAATATATTGTATGTTATAAATAAATAAATAAATAAATAAATACCCCCCCCCCCCAAAGTGAACTGTAGATTTTTTTTGAATTTTTGGCCACCTTTGGAAATTAATAAAACTAAAAGGATAACCTAACAAGAGAAACAACCAGACAGGAGTACCCCCCGATACTTATCACCTATACCAAAAATCAACCTGTACCTAAGAACCCTATACATCTAACCCAGTTTACATATTCACATGTTAAACATCACTATGGGAATGTAATCAGCAAAATCCAGGCTACAAAAAAAACTACAAAAACAACCTCTATCTAAGAACAAATAAAGGAAAAATAACCTTACAGTGAGAAACCACTAAGACACCACCTTAACATGATCGAGGTTAACATCACCAGTAATAAGTGATATTGACAGCATGGAACCCCTGATAATGCTGCACTGAGAAGGGTATGTCATCTCCATAATATTTCTCTAATGTACAACCTCAATGCAATCATAAGAAAACATCAAACTGCAACTAAGGGACTCTTCATCAAATAACTACCAGTAGTTTTCAAATGTTTTAATGTCATGAAAGCAAAGACTAAAGAACTGTCACAGATCAGAGGAAACAATGGCAACATGACAACCACATGCAGTGTAGAACATTGGATTATACCCTGGAACAGAAAAAGAATATTAGCATAAGAACTGGTGAGACTGAATATACTAAGTAGTTAATAATATTGTACTGATGTTAATTTCTTAGTTCTGATCATTGTACTATAATTCTGCCAGATGTTAACAAGGAGGGGAGCTAGACTATTTTTGCCACTGTAAATCTAAAGTTAATTCAAATTAAAAAGCTAAAATGTTTTTTTAATTTCAAGAAAAGGGAGATTTAACAGACATCAATTATGATATATCAATTTATATTTTTATTCAAACAAAAATGCTAATTTAAAAAACTGGATGTTTGATTATACTAAGAATTTACCACTAATTTTGGAGATATGGTAATGGTATTATGATCACAATTTTAGAGTTCCTTTTATAGATAAATATTAAAGTATGTGAATAAAATTATGCTTGTGATTTGCTTTAAAATAATCTGAGGGTGAGGGAACAAAGTAGATGAAGGTACAAATGAAACAAGACTAGCCATAGTAGAAAAATACTAAAGCCAAGTGAGAGGGACTTGGTGGCTTGTTATATTCTCTCTATGTTTGTGTATGTTTGAAATTTTTTCTATTCACTGAAAAATGTACACACACATGCACACATATAACACAGCAATTTAAACAGAATTAGCCATGTATAAATACCATTCAACTAAAACTATTATTTCAATCAGTCCTTTAAATATACCTACAAAGCATCCCAAAGCACTGGAAAGCTCCCCTGGCCTAATCTAAGCACAGGCCTGTGACTCGAGACTAGCCTGCTCTCAAATATTAAGTTCTCTAACCAAAAACCACAGCTCTCAATTCTTTTTGTTTGAACGAATGAAGGATAGTAAGTTTTTACTGCTAAATTTATTTTTTGTAAGTCAAAAAAAACTTTTTCAGATTAAGTATTAACTGTTCTTTGCCATGTCAACTTCTAAAATAACTTTTTTTTACTTACAGAGTCATCAGGGTTCAAAGAAGAAAACTAGTTTGCTCTGAGGCTATCCTCAAAAAAATTTTTTAAAGACTTAATTTTCTGGGCTTAAGGCTTTATTTGTTGTTGCAAGACTCTAGTACTTTTCCTGCCTCAGTCATGGAAGCCCACACAGAAAAAGGGGCCAGAAACTCAAAGTAGTTTGGAATGCTGAGGCCCTACATGGAGAGCACAGCTGGTAAGTCCCACAGTCCTATGGGAATGAGAAATAAACTTCTGTTAAACTATACATACACCCCCCCCAACACACACATACATTATTGAGTAATCTCTATACCCAACATGGGGCTCAAACTCACATCCCAAAGATCGAGTACATGCTCCACATACTAAGCCAGCCAGGCACCGCCCCCCACCCCACATGGAGATCTTTATTTCTAATTAGGTCCTAACGATTACCTGGGTAACAAAGTTTTGTCCCTTTTATTTCCTGCTAATTACTATTGTTTGATCCTCACTCTCCTGCCAATTAGCCACTTCTTAAAGTTTCTCCTTCCTCTGTAGTAAATGTTCATTAGAGAACACACTTAGGTTCTTTAATTAAAAAAACCCTACTGTTACTAGCAGTTTTTCTTCTTTCTGCTTTTGGAACTATTTCTTAAATACCTTACCATTGCCATAATTTTTAAGCCATACATATTTTTAAAAATCTAAGTAAGACATAACAAACTTTTTAAATAGGTTTCACAGCAGTTTCCTTACCAAAAGAATACATAGGATTTCAACTTGATACTGTAGCATATGCTTGTGAACCCTGATTAAATTCACTTTATATACCATTAAATTACCACTTGGATTTATAATATGAATCACTGGATTTGCACCATCTGCCCCACAAGCCAGCATCAAAGTAGGGTAAGACTCCTTATAAACCTGGCATACAAAAAATTGAAACAAATGTGGGCCACAATTTTTTAAGATGCCAATAATGAACACTGTTGATAAGAGAAAAACATTTGAACATGGGACAGTGATAGAGTCACAAAAAGCCAGGAATCAAGTAAATAAATCTATGGACTTCAGGCAGTTCAGACTATAATTGTGAATAATAGGACTATCAGGACAGAAAAGGTACTAGACCCATTCGTATCTTTAAAAAAAAGTCTTACATGTATATAGAAACAGATATAAGGTTTGGTCAAATTAAATATAGTACACATAAACTATGCAACAGTTAAAAAGAGGCCCCTAAGTGAAAAAAGCAGTTTGCAGATTGTTTTTTAAAAAAGTCATTTAAAAAAATTTTTTGAAAAAAAGTCATTTTATATGTTTTTAAAATTCATACACATTTATATAGGTAATAGAATACTTACGTATTTATACATGTAAATGAAGAAGCTGAAAGGATGCCCACAAACGTTTGGGGGGGTGGTCTTTCATATTTTATTCTGAATATTTCACTTCTGTAATGTTTTGATCTTTTATAATATTAAATATTATTTAAGTAATTAAATGGAAGGAAAACAAAGCAAAAAGCTCTTTTTGACAAATTTTGGAATGGAGGAAGTTACAGCTCTGGTTTTCATGATTTGCCCCAAATCAATTTGTCAGAAAGACAAACAAAAGAAAACTCAAATTCTCATTTTGTTTAATCACATATCTGTTACTTGCCTTTTGTTCTTTAAAACAAAATTACAACTGAACAGCCCCAAAATCATGATACGATAATGCAAACTGTCAAACCCTAAATAAAATCGCTTCACAAAAGGATATTCATATTTAGAAAAGCATTTATCATAGGCCCCTTTGAAAAGTGAAAACAAATGGTTTAGGAAGCCTAATCTTTCTTTTGAACTATGTATTATATGTATTATTATTAATCATATCAATACCCCTTCTAGGCATATATGGTGCTGCCATGCCCACAATCTCCTGGAAAGCTAAAATAAGAGTAATCTTTCAGAGTCTTGCTAAATTAAATTATTTGTACTCCTTCAATGTAAACTCCCAAAGAGAAAGACAACTAGTAGATCCAGAAGGAAAGTTACCTTTCTCCCCAAAATTAATTACTAGAAGATTTTATTTAGCAACATTGAACCAACAAAGTTTGGAACATTCAGTCAAGCTTTCCCTGGAGAACTGATTAAAAATGCCATGCCTTCTGGAGGAACAAAAACAACAAAAACACCCCCCTCCATAAAAAACCTGAAAGTTACCTGAATTACAATAACTAAATTCAAAGACACCTTGGGGATTTGAAGCACAGCTGCCCAAGTCGTTAATACAGAATATGTTATATTATAAAAAAAAGGAATCTATGTTAATAATCTGTTTTGTTTTGTTGCTGACAGATTTTATAATTTTCATGTCAGTGATCGTAGATCTATTGTTATAGCACAAAACATCAAATACCACTTACACTATTTTTCAGCACCCGAATAGTTTTAAAACATCACACCGATTCACAGAACTCAAACAACAAGAATAGAAAGTAGTTTTTCTTTCTATTTCTCAGGTGGCCATGAGCTGGGCCTCTCTGGAATCAAGTTCCCCAGGTTCCTCTGCCCAGGGAAGGGAGGCCGACTCAGGACTCACCTGTGACTCCAGGGATAAGCAAAAAAGGTGTTAGCTGCTACTCAAAGCAGAGCAAAAAAAAAAAAAGACTAAAAGCATGAACTTGGAAGGTTCCTGGTAGGGATGTAGTAAGGAAATGTAGAGGAGATCTGGTTCACAAACACTCTTTATACTTGTTTACTCTGAACACTATTTGTCCTTGACGTTAGTCCCATACAAATCAAGTATTTTGTAATAGCAGAAAGTCAGTACATGTAAGTACATTTCTGTTTAGGAAATTCATCCATTGTACTTAAGGTAAATATTATAACATAAGATATCTTACTTAAAGGCAACTCTTCATCACCCAAAAACAAAATTAAAAAAAAAATTTTTTCCTGGTCATTTTTAAAACTATGAAGTTAAGGAGCGCCTGGGTGGCTCAGTGGGTTAAAGCCTCTGAGGAAGGGGATAGAGCGCTGCATCAGACTCTGCTCATAGGGGAGCCTGCTTCCTCCTCTCTCCCTCTCTGCCTGCCTCTGCCTACTTGTGATCTCTGTCAAATAAATAAATAAAATCTTTAAAAAAAAATAAAATAAAACTATGAAGGCAAATGCATTATATGTACATTTTATGATTTAGCAACTTTATTCTTTTGTAATATAATTTGCTTCTATAAGTTTACAATACTTCATTATGTTCTAGATATAGAATTAAATGTATAATACTATGAACAATTAACACAGGATATTTTAACATGATAAAAACTATTGTCAAACTCTCTAACTGGACATCTTTATTAATTAGAACTACCCTACATGTATAGTATAGGATTGTTGTGAGAATTAAATTATAAAGTTAATATTTTTAAAAAGATCTTTGCATTCAGTCTGTAAAATACCGTAGAATTCTCTTTGTGGTTGGTTATGTGTGTTTGTGAGTACTCTTGCCTGGAATGCTCTTTTCATGCCTGGCCTCTTACCATCAAGTCACAAATTAAATGTCTCTTCTTTAGGCCTTCCGGATTTCTTCCTATATAACTGTTACTCCTGTTCTCAGTATCCTAATCTGGTATTTTTATTTTCCCCACTAGAATGAAAAGTCCATGAACATAGGGACACATCTTTCTTTTTCACTACTGAATTCTTCATCTAACATGGTACCTAGAGCAAAGAAAGTACTCCATAATTATTACCTTCTTAATGATGAACTAAATGAGTGTTGTCCACACATCTACCTGAAACCATTCTCCCAAGGTATTATATGCACAAAGTTAATGCATAATCGCCAAATATGCCTGCTTTATCTATATCTAGTTTTTTTTTTTTAAGATTCATAATTTCAGACATTTGAGGGGAGTATGGATATTTTCTTAAAGTGAAAATACAAAATCTTATTTCTTACTGATGACACTGTCAAAGGTTATCTTTACTCATGGTTGTCAAATATTTTAGTCTCAGAATTTCCTATTCTTAAGTACAAAGAGGTTTTTATGTGAATTATATCAGTATTCACCATATTAAGAATTAAAACATTTTAAAATTCATTAAAAAATTACCAATCAACTCATAAAATAACAGCACATTTTTATGAAAAATAACTTAAAGATAAAAACATCTTAGAAGGATGGTACTGTTTTATAGGTCTGCAAATCTAATGACTGGTTCACTACATAGACATCTGGATTCTCTTTTCTATTGCGATACGTAATTTTGAAGTACATAAGGAAAATCTAACCTCAAATTGATTAACAGTTGTAAAAAGGAAGCATTTTTAGTACTTTTTCTGATAATTATGTTTATTATTCTTTGATACTACACCAAAACTAAACAAGTAGGAGTTTCTGGAAAGTTGCAATGTACCATATCCATAAACCTTTCTTAGTTGCTCCACTTTACTCTCTGAATGAAATTTTTATTTCTACATGGCTTTGTAATACCATGCACTAGTCATTTGTAAAATCACTACTTTCAGTGAGTTATACTGATCTCCCAAATGTTGATGTTTTACTATACAATATTTTAAAATTATATTTACTAATAACTCCACTGACAAAATGAGAAGAGTCTTTGTCTTGGGAACTGTCTACCAATTGGGGGTACAGGGAGGACAGTTTTCCAAAATCCAAATTTTTGCGCAGAAGCTCAAATTTTATCTTTGGCCATCAATGTCAATTTTCCATGAAGTGACAGGCTCACTCCATTCATTTTTGAGAAAATATCTGCAAATACCCACATCTGAGAAATGACTACTTGTTGACATTCTTTTCAGTAAAAACTGTAAACTTTAAAAAGTGAGTACCTTAACTTTCAACCTGATATCTTTATAAGAGCTTTTATTCAAGACAATCATCATACTTTGGTATGAGGCCACACTGTTTCATAAATACTTCTTATTTCTTCACAGAGAATATTTAAAGAACATACTCAAAGGTAAAGACTGAATAAAATTAATAAAATTTGCTATTTCATTAAGGATATTCTTAAACAAAATTGACTTTCGGAAAAAAAAAAAAAAAAGAGAGAGAGAGAGGCAGGGAAGTTCAGGAAAGATCCAGAAGAGGATTGTGAGTTCCCTTCATCCCACAGACACAGACATAACAAGATAACCACTACATATATGCAACTGGCTCTGAAAATGACCTGAAGACTAGCAGAAAAGACCTTCCACATTACTCACAGAGAGGAGGCCACACTGAAAAGGCAGAAGAGGCAGAAACTCCAAAAAGACTAAACACAAACTGGAGGGACACCCCAAGCACAGAGAAGCCAGAAAATCAGACACCATACCAGGCAATGGAGACCCACATTGGGAGGATGAGTCCCCATAACAAACATCTGGCTTTGAAAACAAGTGGGGCTTAACTTTACGAGTTTTTTAAATAAGCAGGACTTAACTCCAGGTACTTTAAACCTCACTGGGCTTAATACCAGGGAGGGCCAAGGTTGACAGGAAACCTAGTCCCTGCTCTTTAAGAGCCAGCATAATGAACTGGGCCAGAGACACAGCCCAGAAGCAGCAGTTTGAAAGTGCCTGGATATACATGAAGGAGATTTATTTACTAATCTCAGAACCTATGTGGGCAGGGCAGGGATCTTCAGGAAACTTCTCCAGGAACAAAATGCTGGCATTTTGTTGTTTCCTTTCCACAACCTGGAAAGCCAGAACTAACAGTATCTATCTTGCTAGTACAACGTGCCTGGCCCCTGCATTCTCCTAAGAACCTACCCATCTAACCTGCCTGCCTTGGCTGACTTCCCTCCAAAGCACCTCCAGCTCTACCACACCCTGCAAGCAGCCTCCACAGAGACCACCACTCCAAAGTGATGACTGTCCTGAGGAGAGGGGAGGATAACCCCAGTCACCAGCATGCCTGCAGTTCTTCTATAGCTGAGCCTCTTAGCTGGTTGCACAGGGAGCAAGCCCTTCCATTCAATGCACCCGCAACTGTGGCAGGGAGGTTAACTGCAGACACCTAGTCTGGCTGCTGGCCCCAACCACCTAAAGCTTGTGGTGGCCTCAGTAAAGCCCAATAGCAGGCAGATGTCATTGCAGCTTACTGGGCTGAAAACAAGCATGGCTCAGCCGCAAGAGTAGGGTGCATGCAGTCCACACAGAAGACACCCCTGGAGTGCCTGGTTCTTATGACTAAATGGGATTGAGCGACAGGGCACCACAGGACCTGCTGTACACAAGGCCACTACTTTCAAGACCAGGAAAATGGAGCCAGCTTCTCTAATACATAGTAACAAACACAAGAGTTAGACAAAATGAGGAGAAAGGAGAATGTATCCTAAATGAAAGAACAGGACAAAAGGACAGAAAATGAATTAAATGAAATGGAGATAAGCAAAATGCCTGATAATTCAAAGTAATGATCATAAATATTCACTGCACTTGATAAAAGAGTGGAAGAACTCCGTGAGAACTTAAAGAGATGGATAATATAAGAAAGAATCCATAGAGCTCAAGAATTCAAGCAGTGAAAAAATGCACTAAAGGGAATCCACAGAATAGAGGATGCAGAAGAATGGATCAGCAATGTGGAAGACAGGATAATGGAAAGCAACTGAGTTGAACAGCAGAAAGAAAAAAATATAGTAATAAAAATTGAGAATACATTAAGCGAACTCAGTGACACTAGTAAGTGTAATAACATTTATATTATAATAATCCCTAAAAAAAGAAGTTAGAGAGAAGGGGACAGAAAACATGTTTGAAGAAATAGCTGAAAATTTCCTAATGGGGGCGGGGGGAGGAATTGGACTTCCAAATCTAGGAAGTATAGAAAGCCCCTAAAACAAGATTGACCCCAGAAGTTCCACACCAAAACACATAATAATTAAAATGGCAAAAAGTAATGATAAAGAGAGATTTTTAAAAGCAGCAAAAGCTACATATAAGAGAAACCCTGTAAGACTATCGCTTGATTTTTCAGCAGAAACTTTGCAGACCAGAAGACTTCCCAGACAGAAAAAAGTTAAAGGAGCTCATCACCACTAAACCAGCCTTACAAGAAATGTTAAAGGGACTTGAAGTATATTATAAAAGCAAACATATAGTAAAGGTAGTAGATATATCACTTATAAAGCCAGTACGGAGGTTAAAATACAAAGGTAGTAAAGTGAATTATGTCTATAAAATTAGTCCAGAGACACTAAATAAAAATATGTAAAATATGCAGTCATATACATAAAATGTGGAGGGGGAGGTAAAAATGTAGCAGTTTTAGAATGTGTTCAATTTAGAATATGTTCAAACTCAAGTGACCATCAACTTAATACAAATATACACATGTGCATTACCATAATGTAAAAAACCTATAGATACACACAAAACCATCAAACATAAGGCAAGAGAGCAAGAAAAGAGAAACTACAAGAACAACCAGAAAACAATTAACAAAATGGCAATAAATGCATAGCTATCAAAAATTAAATGTAAATGGACTAAATGCTCCAACTATAAAATATATGTAACTGAATAGATTTTAAAAACAACAAGACCCACCTATATACTGCCTACCAGAGACTTCTTTCAGACCTAAAGACTCATACAGGCTAAAAGTGAAAAAAAAAATGGAAAAACATAAACCATGCAAATGGAAATTTAAAAAAACAAAACTGGGGCAGTAATAATTATATCAGACACAATAGATTTTAAAACAAAGACTGTAGCAAGACAAAGAAATACACTAAATAGAGGGATCGATCCAACAAAAGGATATAACAAGTATAAATATCTAAGCACCCAACATTGGAGCATCTAGATAGATAAAGCAAACACTAATGGACATAAAGGGAGAAATTTAACAACAATAAAGTAATAGGGAATTTTAACATCTATTTATATCAATGGAAAGATCACCTGGACTCAAAAACAAGGAAACAGTAGATCTGAAAAACACAATAGACCAAACATATATACAGAATATTCCATCCAAAAATACACATTATTTTCAAGTCCACATGGACCATTCTCCAGGACAGATCACATGTTAGGCCACAAAATAAGTCTCAATAAATTACTCAAGAGACACAAAAAGATGTAAGATATGAGGTCATATACTTAAAATGTGGAAGAGAAAGTGGAGTTAAGAAGATTAAAATGTCACACAAATGCATGGAGGCTAAACAACATGCTTCTAAGCAATGAGTGAGTTAACCAATAAATCAAAGAGGACATCAAAAAACACATGGACACAAATAAAAAGGGAAACACACAATCCAAAATCATTGGGACAGAGCAGAAGCAGTTCTAAGAAAGTTTATAGCAATACAGAACTACTTCAACAAAACAAAACAAAAAATCTCAAATGAACTAACTTTACAGAAAAAGAATAAAAGGAAATTATGTGTATAGATGGATATATAGATACACACACATAAAATGTTTAAAAGATTAATGAAACCAAGAAGATAAAACCCGAAATGAAGAGAAATAACTGACACTACAGAAATGCAAAGATATAAGTGATTATTATGAAAAAGTATATGCCAACAAATTGCACAATCTAGAGGAAATGGATAAATTCCTAGAAATATACAATTTTCGAAAACTGAGTGGGGTGGAGGCAAGAAAATCTGAATAAACCTACTAGCAAAAAAACTGAATCAGCAATCAAAAAAGTCTGAGCAAATGTCTAGGACCAGATGATTTCACATATGAATTCTACCAAACCAAATTCTTCTAAAAAGTGAGAAAGGAAAACTTCCACAAGACCAACATTACCCTAACATCAAAACCAGACAAACACACTACAAAAAAAAAGAAAACTGCAGGCCAATATCCCTGGTGTGCATAGATGCAGAAATCCTCAACTAAATCTTAGCAAACCAAAATAAAAAATACATTTTTAAAAATCATAGGTTTTTCAATCAATAGGTTAAGTGTCTGACTCGGCTCAGGTCATGATTTCAGGGTCCTGGGATCAAGCTCTCCATTGGGCTCCACACTCAGTGGAAGAGTCTGCTGTTCCCTCTCCCTCTGCGCTTCCCCCTGCTTGTGCTCTCTCTCTCAAGTAAATAAAATCTGTCAAAATATAAAAAATAACTATTGAAACTACACAAAAATAAAATAAAAAGCTTTTGCACAGCAAAGGAAACCATCAACAAAACAAAAAGGCAATCCAGTGAATGGGAGAAGATATTTGCAAATGATATATCTGCTAAGGGGCTAATATCCAAAGTATACAAAAAACTCCTACAACTCTACACCAAAAAAAAAAAAATCAAGCAATCCAATTTTTAAAATGGGCAGAGAACCTGAGTAAACATTTTTCCAAAGACAACACTCACTGACAGCCAACAGGCACATGAAAAAATGTTCAACATCACTAATCATTAGGGAAATGCAAATCAAAACTACAGTGAAATATTACCTCACATCAGTCAGAATGGTTAGCATAAAAAAGAAAAAAGTGTAGATGAAGATGTAGAGAAGGAGGAATCTGTGTGCACAGTTGGTGGGAATGTAAATTGGTACAGCCACTGTGGAACACAGTATGGAGGTTCCTCAAAAAATTAAAAATACAGGAGCATCTGGGTGGGTCAGTGGGTTAAAGTCTCTGCCTTCGGCTCAGGTCATGATCCCAGGGTCCTGGGATCGAGCCCCGCATTGGGCTCTCTGCTCAGTGGGGAGCCTGCTTCCTCCTCTCTCTCTCTGCCTGCCTCTCTCCCTACTTGTGATCTATCTGTCAAATAAATAAATAAAAATCTTAAAAAAGAAAAAATAGAAATACCATGTGATTCAGTTAACTCCACTACTAGGTATTTACCCAAAGAAAATAAAAACACTAATTCAAAAACATACACACTCCTATGTTTACTGCAGCATTATTTACAATAGCCAAGATATGGAAACAACCCAAGTGCTCATTAATAAATGAAAGGATAAAGAAGATATGGTGTATATAGATATGTATGTATGTATATATGTATATACACATGCGCACACAATGGAATATAACTGGGCCATGAAAATGAACGAGATCTTGCCATTTGCAACAACATGAATGGGCAGAAGGGGTATTATGCTAAGTGAAATAAGTCAGAGAAAGATAAATACCATATGATTTAATTTATATTTGGCATCTAAAAAACAAAATTAACAAGGAAAAGAAAAAACCACTCAAATACAAAGAACAAACTTGTGTCTGCCAGAAGGGAGATGGGTAGAGGATGAGTGGAACTGATAATGAGTGGGATTAAGAGGTACAAATTTCCAGTTATAAAATGGGTCATGGAGATTAAAGGTACAGCATAGGGAATATAGTCAATAATACTGTAATAATGTTGCATGGTAACTACACATATTGTGGTAAGCACTAAGTAATGTACAGAATTGTAAAATCCATGTTGTACACTAGAAACCAGTAGAACACCAGTATAACACTGTATATTAATTATACTTCAGTAAAAAAGAAAACTGCAAGTGCAAAGCAGTGATGAATACAATTCTACCTGTGCTGTGGCCTCAATTTGTGCTTAAGTGCTAGCAGTTTTACCATCATTGGTTCTGAACTATCAACTGCACTTTTAGAGCACAGTCTTTCACAAAGTATTTTTCACTGACTATATGCTCTTCCTTAGAAAAGAAAATTCTCTGCTTAGATTTGGAAAATGCTGCATCCTATATTCCCTCTTAGAAATTAACTCTATTTGTTAGCATTTTAGGGTTTGAGAAGCACCAAAGTGAAAAAAAAAAAAAAAGAAAAGAAAAAGAAAAACTGTAAAACTGTTTAACAAATGTTCCAAAAAAAAAAAAAAAAAAAATCTACAGAACCTCTTTTTTTTTTAAAAGATTTTTTTTTATTTATTTGTCAGAGAGAGCGAGTGAGAGCGAGCACAGGCAGACAGAGTGGAAGGCAGAGTCAGACGGAGAAGCAGGCTCCCTGTGGAGCAAGGAGCCCGATATGGGACTCGATCCCAGGACGCTGGGATCATGACCTGAGCCGAAGGCAGCTGCTTAACCAACTGAGCCACCCAGGCGTCCCTAGAACCTCTTTAATGAAGAAATTAAACAGATCTCAAAGCACATACTTGAGAAAACATTAGTAGAACTATAAAACCTCATCTTTAATATGAAGATTCCAACTTGTCTTCTAGGAGAGTTACTCTTCTTTTTGACTTTGCATTTTTCTTTAAGTCCCTACTCTAGTTATCAATTATCTGACTGCTATTAGGATTTAACAAAAATACAATCTATAAAAATAAGATTAATATCTCTAAAATTTCTGTTTGGGAGAAAACGTGCCAAAATATGAAGAAATCAATCATCAACTCAGTAAGATATGAAACAAGACAAAACTACAGAAAAACAGGCAAAACAATTGGCATATAATACAGTTACCAATCAAGAAAACTTTAAAAGATTGACTAAAAACATTGGAATTAGTAAGGGTGCTCAGTAAGATGAGTTAGTACCTAAATTAACAGCATCACCCCACACATAAAAATCAAAGATAATTTAGAGAAATAAACCATGTCAATTCTCCCCGAACTGATTTATAGACTCAATGTAATCCCAATCAAAATTCTAACAGAGTTTTTGTAGAAATTGACACGCTGATTCTAAAACATATATGGAAAATCAAAAGAATTAGAATAGTCAAAATGGTTTTGAGAAACAAGAACAAAATGGGAAGATTTACACTACCTGATTTCCAGACTAGCTATAAAGCTACACTGCAGGATAAATGTGGTATTACTTAGCAAAAAGACACAAAATAACAGAATAAAGAATCTAGAAATAGCCCCCACAGCCAAATGATTATTTACAAAGGGGCAAAGGCAACCAATTGGAAAATAGATTATCTTTTCAACAAAACAAGCTGTAGTAGTTGTAAAATGCAAAAAAGTGAAACTCAACCCATACCTCACACCACATACAAAAATTTATAAAACTAAAAAAAAATCATAAGGAAATATTTTTGTGACCTTGGGATATGTAAAAATTTATTATATACAACAATAAAAACAATCTGCTTAAGAAAAAGTTAATAAAGTAGACTTAATTGTTAGAAAAATGAAAAGATAAGCCACAAACTGAGCAAATATATTTGCAAAACATGGATCTGACAAACAACCTGAATAGGATATAAAAAGATTTCTTTTAACTTGATAATAGACCAACAATAAAAGGGAGGGGGCAAAAGATCTGAACAGAGAATAGGGACTGCAATAAGAACATGGAAAAATGCTAAACATCATTAATAAGGAAATCCAAATTAAAATCACAGTGAGCTAGACTACACACCCACTAGAATGGCTAACCATACATACTAGTACTAACCACATGAAGTGTTGACAATGATGCAGAGCAGCCAGAACTCTCAACTGTTGGCAATGGAAGATGATACAACCACTTTAGAAAAGAGTTGGGTAGTTTCTTAAAATTTAAAGAAATGCCTATTTCAATCATAGATATTTGCCCAAGAGAAATCAAAGTATATGTCCACACAAAGACTTGTACCTATATGTTCAAAACAGCTTTGTAATAACCAAAACTGGAAACTCAAATTGTTCAACAAGAGATAAATAGATACAAAAATTCTGGTATGGCCATACAATGTAATACTACCCACCCATTACACAGCTACAACATTGAAGAATCCCAAAAATAATTATGCTGAGTAAAAGAAGCCGGGCAAAAACAAGTTCTTATTGTATAATACCATTTATATAAAATTCTAGAAAATATAAACTGATCCATAGTGACACAATCACTGTTGACATGGGTCCAAGAAGGAAGGGGGAAAGCAATAAAAGGAACAGACTAGAAGGAGGCACAAGAAAACTTTTTGGAGGGATAGGTATTTTGTCATCTTGATAGTGGTGATAGATTCACAGGTCAAAATTCATCCAATGTACACTTTAATATATGCAAATCACTGTAGATCAATAGTCTACAGTAAAGTTGGTAAAAAAAAAAAAAAAACTAGCCAACCCCCTCCTTACTTACTCCCTCTTCAAAACCGAATGCCACTGGAGGAGGGGGAGTTCAAGAAATCAGCAAGGAGATAAAATTAACTATAATATCTAAAGATGGCAAGAATAAGTGAGAATATAATACATAACTGAATATAATACATAACTGATTTAATAATTCATAGGAAACAGAAACAGTTTATGTGGATGATACTCTGGTATCATTATGACAAGACTCAAAAAGCATTTTAATAAACCCTCTTTTCACACTGGGAGACGGAGAGGAGAAGTGAGTTGGGGGAAATTGGAAAGGGAGACAAACCATGAGAGACTGAGGGTTTTGGAGGGGGAGTGGGGAATGGGGTGACCCTGGTGGTGGGTATTGTGGAGGGTACATATTGCATGGAGCACTGGGTATGGTGCATAAACAATGAATTTTAGAACACTGAAAAAAAATACCTCTTTTCTTTACCAAATACTTTACCATTAAAATTTTTAGGCATCAAGACTACTTTCAGTTTCATAATTAACAAGAAAATAGAAAAAAAGCAGGATTTTAGAAAGATAATGTACAGAGGTCAACTTCATGCCTTTTTATTTTTTATAAAAAATAAATATACATTTTTGTAATTATTTTACTTTCTTATTCTACAGATTTACATTTGTTAAATAAGCTGTATAAAGTCTATACATTTTTCTAAAATTTTTAAAATATTTTTACCAGTCATCTACAGGGCAGGATAATCCATTTTTAAAAACAGATGAAATGAATAATTACATAAACTAACTTAGAAAGAACAGGATACATTCAAATTATACCTTGATGTAATCTTTTTAGAAAATGATTACTTTCTAATTACTAATTTATATTTTGGCTTGCATCCCAAAAAATCCAAAATAATTTACACAATCCTCAGATATTTGCCAAAGCAATCTATTAAAAGATCAGGTGAGTTACTCCTGATCAAACTAATATATTTTTTAAATCACACATGAAATTGACAGCAATTTTACATTTAAATTTGGGGTCATATGCCATGATCCAAAACAGGTTAAATACTACTTTATTTGCAGAAGACAAATATAACAGAAAATTAGAATATACTAGGTCTTAAAAAGTTATTTTCTGTGTTTAAACATTATTCTAATGAACCAAATAAGAGAGTGTAGCATTATCACTGTCACAGTGATATACTATATGAGTTACCCAGAAAACATTTATCTATAACAAACCAAAAAATGAAAAAATAAACACAAATAAAAGAGACTATATGATTAGGCATATGAAGAATGAACTTAGGATATTTACTGATAAATTAAAAAAGAGAAATAACAAGAAGAGAGAACAGAAATTAGTTTATAAACAACACAATTTTTTTCTTAAAGTCAAAAGCATGAGGAAAACACAAAGCCAAAGTGTAAATCCATCCTCAACACTCCTCTTTAAGTGCCTTGGCGCGAAAAGGGCACTGAATTTTTTAAAACTTTATCAAGCATTTTCAAGTGTCCAACTGCCTGGATCAGTCAAATGAGTATTTTGATCCCCTAAGCATGACCGTATGGTGGAGAAAGTTATACCACTATAAAAGCCCTTTTATGTCACTCTTAGTATGCTTAATAACTTTCAGACATGCAATTCCTTCAAACTGCAAGGATGGTTACCATTATTTCTACTGTTCTACAAGATGCTCCATTACCTGCTGATGTCACCAGACTCATTACAAACCACTTATAGTTCCCAAACAGATCCCAGTCTCATTCACACATCAACAACAGGCATATATTCCCTCTATTTTGAATATCCTTATTCATTCCACAGCATAGGACTTCAAGACTCGGCTCGTGTGTCACTTTCTTCTCCATTACATCTGTATCCCTAACCCATTTGCCTGCGATGCTCCCCTGGCACTCTGTACATATTTCTTCTAGCATATATCTTACAGCAATTATTTATGTTATTATGTTCTTTATAAGGTTAGACTTTGAAGTCAAAAACCTGCCGGCAAAGGAGCAAGGCTAGGCACTCATGCCCTCAGAGTTTAGCATCACCAACTTCAATATATAGTTATTAAAGAAAACAGGCAGGGAAAAGGAATAAAATGTGCTGACCTACCAAATCCCATGTTCTCAATTCACCTGACAAATTTTGTCTTATGAGGGAAATAGCCAATTTAGCCATCTGTAGATTACCCCTTACATGTCACAAAACATACAGAACGTGACAAATTTGAATGGATGAGCTTGTAAATCTAAATATCAGAATTCAGACCCTAATTTATCCCAATAACATGAAGATATTCAGTGAGGATTAATAAAAATGTGATTGTCTGGGGGTGGTTTTCATGTCTCCTTCATACTGTTTCACAGAATCTGCCCTAAAATCTTAATTTTTTCATCAAAAAATACTTAAAAGGAAAAGTCTCTTTAATCCTATACTTAAGAGTCAAATGTTAATCTTCAAATCAATAAAATACTTTAAAAACCATCCAAATAAATACTAAACAGTAACCAAAATGAAGAAAAACAAGCAACAAAACAAAAACAGGAAAATTTCTTTCAGATAACCTAATTTGAAGTCAAGAAATGTATTTTGCCAATATATAAATACAAGTATAACCCGGTCTTCTAAAACTAAACTTAAAAGCAGTTCTAAGGACATCGCTTCCTCTATGTAAGGACATCCATACTTTCTTCACTTCCTCTGTATGTAAAACCTATATCCTAAAAGAATAGTCTCAGTAGTGAACAATCACATCAGTTTCCTTTAGCTTTTCATTTTTATGTAAATGATAAAATGTAGCTATTTTATGTATGTGTAAACTTTGTCAAATGATGATTAAAATTTAAAGACTGCTTAACAGAAACCATTATTTTCAGAGGATGATTCTCATTGGGATACCACCTCTCTCCTTTTCAACCAGCTACAGTTTAATCTTTTTAAAAGTGAGTTACTCCATTACTGATCTAAGAACTCCAAGCTACTGTTTCCCAGTAGAGTTTCCTCATAGCCACGGTAACAACTTTTTAACTATGTTCCCTAATATATTTATTTTGCCATCTTTCTTACAGTTTTAAGTTCACTATTCAATTATTTATATAATAGTATATGGCTTCAGTGTACAACAAATTAAGAGAAATTATGTTAGTCTGTCCTCCTCCATCCCCAAATTGGTAGATAGGTTTTACTCCACAACTTCACTCCTGGTTGTTCAAACAATTCATCAAGAGGACCAGCAGTACAACTGTCATAGATATATAAAAGAACCATGAATCAACAAACCATAAGTTTAGTTTGGGGATACTTACTACCTTGCCACTATACATTCAGAAACAATGACATTAAATATTGTCATTCTCTTATGTTAGAAACCACAATGGTGTCTGTCCTATTTCCCACTGGATCAAATTTAAATTTTATCTATGAACCAACCCCAAAATTATTTTCAACTTAAACAAGTATTCCCTACGCCCACAATAATATATATTACTGTGTGTGTGTGTGTGTGTGTGTGTGTGTGTGTGTGTATTTGACTCTATGCTGGCATGTACCACAGTTTTATTATTTGACTTATGTATCTATCACGGCCACTAGAAGCTGCTATTTAGCAGGGAAGATATTTTATTCAAATAGGTAAGGAAAGATCAATGAATTACAAAAATAAATACCAAATCACCTTTCTCATTAGATCCATCTCTACGTCTGCTTTTTCCTGCTTCTAAACGTCTACACTAGCTATTCTTTCCATCTGAAATGCCCTCCTTTTTCTTACTTATCAATCTAAAACCTTGTAGGGAAGATTTGGTAGACCAACATTAAAACTACAGCAATCAGAGCTCTTCATATTTTAAGATTCACATTTTAAAAAATGCTAGACAGTAAATTAATATAATTTGTCCAATTCTACTTATTTGCACATTAGAAATGTTTATGCTTTCCCTTCTCTGTATTTCAACTAGATGCTTACAAATTTACTTTGCTTTGTACAGGCAATGTGCATACACTATAAAGGCATTCTGTGTGTGCACACTTGTGAGAGAAAGATCAGGTGAACGTATCACCTGACTTAATTAAAAGTGACAGTCTTTAGGAAGCAAAAAAATGCAGGAATGGAAAAGAAGGGGATAGGACAGTAATGTCTATTATAAATGTCTTGGTGCTACTAACATTTAAAGCTATGTAAACTTACAGCTTTGAAAAAATAAAAAGAATGTTTGATAATTATGTCCTCCTGGCAGGTGACCATATACCCTAATGCCTCTTAGATTTCTAATCCACATTCATTTCCTAAAGTGAAGTCTGTCTACAGATTTTCCGGTCAGCTTTATCAGTCTTAAATCTCTAAGACAAGAAGAGTCAGCATTAGCATCACCAGGAACTTACAAATATACAAATTTCTAGTCTTACCTCAGATCTACAGAATCAGAAACTTCAAGTGGGATACAATAATCTGTGGTTTAAGAAGCCGACCAAATGATTCTTCTATACCCGGAAGTTTGAGAAACACTACTATAATAGTTTAACAGTCTCTTTTCCTGACTCCTTTTTCCTTCACAAAGGTTGCATCCTAACAATATCCATATAAACAAAGATATACATTCACAGCCCATGTAAAAAATTGGTGCTACTTAACATAAATACCTGGGAAAGGGGGCCAATTATCACCAACCCTGCTCTTAATTCCACCCTCTAATATCCAGAAACTGATAATGTTTAATAATAAATTTGCAATGTTTTAAGTGCTAGACAAAAAGAAACAGTATGAAAGGAATGCCCTGAAGAGCTTTTCATCAAATAAAAATATCTTTCATGGGACGCCTGCGTGGCTTAGTGGTTTAAGCCACTGCCTTCCACTCAGGTCATGATCTCAGGGTCCTGGGATCGATCCCACATCAGGCTCTGTGCTCAGTGGGGAGTCTGCTTCCCCCTCCCTCTGCCTCTCTGCCTACTTGTGATCCCTCTTTCTGTCAAATAAATAAATAATTTTAAAAAAAATCTTTCTTAACTATAAATGACAATAAAAACAACTACTATAACACTAAAAAAAAGAGGTACTTACAATATCACTTTTTATCACTTTGACTCATCCTCTCTTAATTCTTCATCAAATAACATCATAGAATGTGTTCTATAGCACATACCCATAAATGCTAATAAACCAAAATGAAGCTTCTAAGGATTATTAATTCTTCACAGCAATAAATATTTGGAAAAACCAATTATCACTGTCATTCTAACAATGAAAAGCTAATATGGACCCTGGAACAAAACTGAAATCAACTGCTGGAGAAGAAAACAATATAGTTAAATGGAGCTTAGTATGTACCAAAGTAAATTTTAATTGCAGGAATCATAATATGTAGCTAGTTTTAGTATCTAAAAATTAGTATTAAAATTAGAGTGGCTATACAGGTCGGAGTCTTAGCAAGATTTTTTGTAATTTTATCCTACTTTGGTATATCTTAAATTGCAAACACTTTCAAGCAAACACAAATATATTAATATACTCAGTGATATGGATTTGGAGGAAGGTTACTTTCCTTAATAAAACTTTTATTCATTATATTAAAATAGAATTTTTTAAAAAAATATTTATTTATTTTAGGGAGAGAGAGAACATGCCCGAGCAGGGAAGGGGCAGAGTGAGAGAGAGAATCCTCAAGCAGACTTCCTGCTGAGCACAGAGCCCGAACTAGGCCTCAATTCCAGTACCCTAGGATCATGACCTGAGCCAAAATCAAGAGTCAGAGCCTTAACCCACTGAGTCACACATTCACCCCAAAGTGGAAATTTAATGTATTCAGTATGATCTCAGGATGAATATAACAGACTTATAAATGATTATTAAGAAAAATATTATGCAAAAAAGTTTTATATATATATTTAGCAAAGTAATGTTTCTGGAAAATTTTTTCAACCAAAACATGTTAGCCTAGATTTACTAGAAACAAGAGGTCCATTTTGTGTTACATATAGCAAATAATTTCACCTTAAAAATTCTAGGCTTTAATCAAAATAAAGAAAAACTGGACAAATTTCTATGATGGCCGATCTATAAAATGACTCAAGGTGAAAACTATGAAGACATAATTTCTAATCATTTATAATGCACCTGGCTACATAGTACATCCAACTAAAAGCTCTGTCTTATTTCTCATAAATATTATACCATATAGTACTAAGACCAACTGTAAACTCTGGCTTATTTCTCAATGTTATACCATACTGTAGTAGAATCAATTTAAGAAAAATAATTTTCTTTTACAAAACAAATGTACAATTTCACATACAGTCTTATCTATTCTTCTTTTAAAAAGTTACTTCTCAAACAGAAATAGGACCCTATTTTTAAAAGGCTCTTAAACACAATTTAACCACAAAATCTCAAAATGTAAATATTATTAATTCCCACAACAAACAGTTCTCAACTGCCATAATAACAAAGAGATACAATAGTGAGGATAATACAAGTCACATACGGTTACATTTGATGTATACTCTGCTCAGCTGAACTAGACCTTAGACTATTTTTCCAAAAACAGTATGACCTGCTATACTATAGTTTTAACAAGCTGAGCTCAGAACCACTGCAGCTACTAAGAATCTTAATCACTACAGGTTCCAAGAAAAATGAGACAGGACTGAGTATGTTGGACCTGTCCCCCATGCCACCTACAGAGTCAAGGGGAACTGAGCCAGCATGCTCTACTTCTCTTCTTTTTCACTTCCCACTTTGGGAAGGTCATATTCAGACAGTAAAAAAATACAGAGAAATGGAAATGCCGCACTCCACAGAATTTATGCTCCCATTTAATAAGTTTCCCCATTTCACTGAGTTAGGCCCTGACCTTGAAATGATACCAGCTTCCAAACCATATACATAATCTCCAGTGTAAAGAGGTAACTTTTTATACTAATCCTCATACAATGATAGAACAGTAATATTTTTAAAAAATACATTTTTAAAAAATACATTTTCACGTAATTGAATATTCAGCCCTAAATCGAATTTCCTTAAAGTCTCTACACTTCATTAGTACATATATAAATTGTTAACATTAACTAGACCACTATGGTAGGGAAAATGCTTTTGGTATTTCTGATTTCAATAACACAATCTAATACTATACAGTCGTCCTTTTCCAATTAAAAAAAAATGCTATTACTTTGGTAAAATACACTCAGGGAGCAATTAAAACTTTCACGATAGATCCTTCCCTTTCCAGTCTAATTATGGATTGATTTTTAAAAGACAAATAACTTACAAGTCACTAGAGAAAAATTATTTTGAAATTCCCAAAGGGCTATGATTCAGTCTATATTATATTTATAAACTACACTTTTTAAATTTAATGGGATTTTTTTTTCAGTTCCAAATAATTAGAGCCTCTGGTATTCCACCCTGGAAATTGGCAAAGTATATTGGAATTTTTTATAAATTTCATCTCATTGCTTTTTCTTAAATGCCTGCAGGCTTGCAACAAACTGTTAAATATGAAGAAGTAAATATGGGAAGGAGAAGAAATGGAGAACAGGATAAGATCAGTTTGATTACTTGAAGGACAGGATAGCAGAAAGTATTTGTTAAAATGGTTGTTCAAGTTGATTCAGCAGAGATTTAAAAGTTCTGGTATTAATGGTAACTTGAAATAAGCTACCTGAGTTTTGGAAGGAAAGAATTGGCAAAGTGAGGGGAAAAGAGTAATAAAAATAAAGAAGACTCTGAGCATTTAGGTCTTTCTTATTTAGTACAAATTAGTGATTCTCTGATTTAAAACTAAAAAACACTGCTATTGTAATCATTCTTACTTCCAATCCCAATAGCAGCTAATTATTAAGTACAGTCTCACAGACAACATGCTAGTTATTTTTTTTAAGAGATGACAAAGACCCTAGATTCACTGCAGCATTATTTACAGTAGCCAAGATATGGAAGCAACTTAAGTGTACAATGATAAATATATGTGTAAAGAAGATGGGTGTGTGTGTCTGTGTGTGTGTGATGAACTATTACTCAGCCATTAAAAAAGAATGAAATATTGCCATTTGTGACAACACAGATGGCTCTAGAAGGTATTGTACTAGATGAAATAAGCCAGACATACCGTATGATTTCACTTATATGAGGTATCTAAAAAACAGAACAAACAATAGAAACAGATTCACAGATACAAGAAACAAACAGCTGGTTACCAGGGTGGGGAGGGGATAGGTAGGACTAAGTCAGTAAAGAGGATTAAGAAGTACAAACTTTTGGGTGCCTGGGTGGCTCAGTTGGTTAAAGCAACTGCTTTTGGTTCAGGTCATGATCCTGGAATTCTGGGATCCAGTCCTGCATTGGGCTCCCTGCTTGGCAGGGAGTCTGCTTCTCCCTCTGACCTTCCCCCTTCTCAAACTCTCTCTCATTCTCTCTCTCTCTCTCAAATAAATAAATAAAATCTTTAAAAAATAAGAGAGAAGTATAAACCTCCAGTTACAAAATAAATAAATCATGGAGATGTAAAGCATAGGAAATATAGTCAATAATAATATAATTTTGTATGGTGACAGATGGTAACTAGACCTATTGTGGGGATTTCATAAAAATAAAATATAATAAAAATAAAAATATAATAAAAATAAATAAAAATATAATAAAAATATAAAAATATAATATTTTTATAAAAAAGTTTAAAAATACTGCATCACTATGATGTACACCTGAAACTAATAGGATAATGTATTCAATCACATTTCAATAAATACAGAAATTTCAGAAATAAAAAAGGGGTGACAAAGAAACTGACACGTGTTAGTCTATACCAAATCCCCTACATTCTCTCATTCAAAAAAAAAAAAAATCTACTACACCAGTTTCACAGGTTTCCTTTTACACAATGACTATATATTGTTATCCAAACTAAAGGCCTTAGCAGCCCTTTGCTATTTTCACAAATCTACTTCTCAATTCCCAAGTTTCAACATTACCAAGTCCAAAGCCTAATCTCAAACCTTGACATCTCTGCCTTTCATTACAATCTTGTATTGACAATTGCCTACAGTTCTCCATTTGGATACTTTCTCATCAGCATCCAGTAGGTAACATGTCCTTGTCTTTCCCAATATCCTCAGAACAGAATCATTCTCAAACATTAAAAATCATACAAACAGATGTCACCAAAAATAACAGAGTAGGAAACTCCAATAGTTTATCCCTCCATAAAAGCAACAAGTACACTGGCAAAAACTGTCAAAACCAACTTTTTCAGAACTCTGGAAACTAATGGAAAGCTTGTAGCAACCAAGGAAACTGGAGCTCAGGGAGCTCTGTGATATTTGAACTCACTTTGGTCCTGTCCCATGCTCTCCAGCTGGACAGTGGTGAAGGACAACAGGTTACTTTCCCTGTACAGGTATCCAGTATCCAGTATCAGAGGGAACAGAACAGACCTTATTCTCAAACAATTAGGATTTTTTTGTTGAGAGCTGTTTGGTGACTCCTTAGGGGAGCAGCTCAAAGGGCTTGCTTTTATCTGTCCTCTCGGAACTCTCCCAGTGCTGGGGGGGATCAACAGGGACATCTGTCAAAAATATATCAGGCAAACATACAAGTTACTGATGCCTGGGGCAAGAGATTAACAGTTGAGGCAAAAAAACCAGACTAACCAAAAAACTTGGAATAAAAGGCTAATGAATGAGATGCTTTGCAAAATAAAGGTTTTGGAAAGCACCCACATATTTCTGGGAATTTAAAGGTCATATACAATGGCCACATGTCTAAAATGTTGAAGGAGTTTAGATTCTGTGTCACTGCTTTGAGGAAAGCCCTCCAGGAGGGCTGCCTGAACAGGAACATACACACACACTTTTTAAGAGGAAGACACAAATTTTTACTATAAATCACTGAGACTTTGGGATTGTTACAGAAGTTGCCATTAATTATATGAATATTACAGACCTAGAATCTAAGGAACCTAGAAATATGCATGCTATTTTGCTGTAAAATGAAGAATTTGTCTAAAGAAAATGAGTGACTTTTTTATACTATGTTCTGTATATTTGCTCTCAGCAAATATATTTTCTTTATGCTGTTGAATCATCAACAAATATTGAAAAGAAAACATAAAAATAGGCTGTTTTCGTATGTGTATATAGGTATATTTTTCTCTAAGTTATATAGAGCAGTACATGTTAGCCCCCCCCATCTTAAATTTCATAATACATATTATTAGGTAAATAGAATTTCATGTACTCAAATTTAACTTTGCTAGAATACATCTTCCTTAAAAAGGTCAGTTTCACTTGAGTCAGACAGTTTTAGCATTAACACCTGGGAGCAATAACTGAAAATAACAACTATGAACTAGTTTCAAGCTAAAAATGAACAACAACACAATCGATACAAATATATTCATATGTATTCAAATCCATGCAATTATTCTTCTAAATGGTAATGCTTCAGATGACAACTATATGACAAAGAATAACTGTGAATAATAAAAAGAGAATCTCTTGAAACAATGGGAAGGCAAAGTAACAAATGAAAAATGTGCAACTGTTAACAGTTCACCTGGAATGACCAAAGCCCTAAGCCTGCATTCATCCTGAATTCATATTTTTAAACAAAAAAAAAAAAATCAACAATACTTTTACAAAATGCCCTAAAAAATATACAGAAAAAAAATTGGAAGCATCTCAAAAAATGTCGAATAGACATAAAATATTAATTTCCTTGAGCATGTTGCCACACGCCTTATTTAAAAGTATCATGAGTTTCTTTTTCTTACAGCAGCATCATAATGCCAGTTACTGAGTTTTCCAATTTACCACTCCTATTTGGAGTTTTAATAGTTGGTATTATTTAGTTAATGTACATTCAATTTTCTGATTATTATATAGCCCATAAGTGCTAAAATAAGTAAAAGTAACAAAATTATATTAATATATATAGAATATATAGTATTATATGAGGTAAAACAGATTATAGACTAAATGCATAAGGTAAATGTTTTCCTTAAAAAGATTACAGATGCCCACCCAAATCGCCCCCCACCAAAACTATGGCTCATTAACTATTACATTTGTAATCTATGGCAGCACAGATTGTCCAAATATTGCTTTATTCAGAATCTATTAACTGAAATCTCTTAACAATAGGAATCTGTTGAAAATGCCTAAAGATATATACCTTAGTTTATAATGGACAATTTTGAAAAAGTCGCATGAACCTAATTTTATAAGTTGAATTATTAAATGAACTACAGATTGAAAGGGTTTATTCTTAAAACTCTTAATGTTTAAAAAAATCCCTTTGGAAATAAAATCATCAGTCCTAATTAACCACAGCTTAAGTTCATATTCTGTACACTGGGTTTCCTTAAAATGATTTTGTTCTATATTATTTTCTAATTACTTTTTCTAGCATTATAGCACATGTATCTTCCCACTTCAAAGAATTCTTTATAAAGAAACTAGGAAAGTGGTTATAAGTTTAAAAGAAATGCAAATTTTAAAAAGAAAAAAGGAAAAACAATGACAGCATTCAAATTCTATATTCCTAAAGAAATGTATGTCAGTCTCCTAGAAATAATCTCCTCATTAACCCACCCTGAAAAGGAAACCAAGGAACCTAACAATGGCTGTGATTTCTTTAAGGGTCCCCCTTCTAACTAACTGGAATGTAGAAACCAAAACATTCAGTCTTGTTATCTGGAAACAGAAGGAAATTGTCCTAACAAGGGTACCATGCACAAAGGAATAATAACTTGAAGAAGTCTGGAGAATATAGAGAAGAATCAATTTAGGGAGACAAATGATCTTCCAAATTCTTTGAGTTCACTAGCCCATTGTCTCCAGGGTGAGATGTGAGCTCCTGAGAGATACAGGATTCCAGCAAGGCAACCCACCAGAGCAAGGGAAGAAAAGAATCAGAATCTCCACATAAGTTTTTTATGTAAAAAATAAGGGAAATTTTGTTTTATTGGTATTTAAGTTACAGGTTGTCACTGGCACCCTCCTAACTGTGTAACACAATCATGTAGGATTCACACAGTACATGAGGTTAGTTCTCCAGGTCCTCGGTGACACCGAAGATGACAGAGACCTCTCCCTCTTACCTCTCCGTCTGCTTCTGGTATATGGTATTTGGGTGTGCTAGTTTGATAAACCAGTTAAAGAGATTTTCAATTTATATTACCTAATTTAACTAATTCATAAAATGGTGAGGTGGCTTTAAAAGATGCCTATGAAGAATCTTTTGGTTGAACACAGCATTGATAACACAAGTGCCAGGGCACCTGGGAGGCTCAGTCATTCGGCTCAGGTCATCATCTTGGGGTCCTGGGATCGAGGCCTGCTTCTCCCTCCCTCTCTCCTCCTGCTTATGTTCCCTCTGTCTCTCTCTGTCAAATAAATAAATAAAATCTTTAAAAATAAATAAATAAATAACACAAGCGCCAGCAAAGAAGATAGAGCAAATACAACAGTCACTTTTCCAACTACTAGCACTAGTACATCACACTAATAGTACCTATACTGCTAGTACATCAACCAGATTCCTGAAGTAAAAACAATGGCAAAAATGTCCCCTGGATATGTGATGAGAACAGAATTTACTTCTATGGTCTCCCTTCCCAAAACTCAGACCCAGTTTACTAATGAGGAAAACGTCAACAGTCCCACTTGAAGCACATTCTATATAATACCCAACTTGCACTCCTCAAAACTGTTAAGGTCATCAAGAACTGGGAAAGTCTGAGAAACTCTCCCAGTCCAGAAGAGTCTACAGAAACAGGACAGCTACATGTAATGTGGTCTCCTAGACAAGTTCCTAGAACAGAAAAAGGTCATTAGGTTAAAACTAAACAAATATGAATACAGAATGAACTTCATTGGTTGTGATAAATATGCTTTAGTTTTTAAAAAATGGCAACATATTCAGGTTTAAAAAACTCAGCCCAAAATTATCAAAACCATCAAGACTACCTGCAATACAAATTTATATTCACTGCTGTTAATGATGAATATTCGGCCTGAAGCTTCAGATACTGGCTAATGATAAGACATGCTCACAAGTTATAAAATAGTAAGTATATATAAATCTATGCCCCCAAAGCATGGAGACCACAATTGTAAAAACTGGTGAGTAGGTTAACTAGATGTGATACTACTGTTAATATATCACCAATTATTTATTGAGTACACATTAAATGTCAGGTGCTAGAGATACGAGGATAATCATATAATTTCTGATTCAAAGCAGCTTATAATTTAGTGATCAAACAGAGAAGTAAAAAGGTAATTAATACACAATGTAATCATAAAAAGCAGTGAGAGAATAACTGCCACAAATAGAAATGAATTTAGAGTTCAATGGGAGCCCTTGGGCTGAGAAATAAGACATGAGGCAGAGAAGAGGCCTGGAACAAGGTGCCATCTAGACTGACTCTCAAGGTATACGAAGTTGGTCAAACTAAGTAGGAGGAAGATGTTCCAGAAAAAGGGGATGAGCATGTATAGGAGTCTAGAGCTATGTTGTCTAAGAGCATAGCCACTAAACAATGTGACTCCTGAACTCTTGAAATAATGATTACTGAGAAGCTGTATTCTTTTTTTTTTTTTTTTTTTTTTGACACAGAGAGAGAGAGATCATAAGTAGGCAGAGAGGCAGGTAGAGAGAGTGGGGGAAACAGTCTCCTTGCCAAAGAGTGTGATGCGAGGCTCAATCCCAGGACCCCGAGACCATGACCTGAGCTGAAGGCAGAGGCTTTAACCCACTGAGCTACTGAGGCACCGCTGAGAACCTGTATTCTTAATTTTATTTCATTTAAAGACTGAAACAGTTCAGCACAGTCAAGATAACAATTCTCCCCCAAGTTTAACACAATTTTTATCAAAATCCCAGAAATGCTTTTGTAGGAATAGATAAGCTTATCCTCAAACGTATATGGAGGGGGAAAGGTCTTAGAATATTCAAAATAATTTTGGAAAAGAATAAAGTGTAAGAAATCACTCTTCTCAATGTTAGGACTTACTATATAGTTACAGCAAACAAGATAGTATGGTAGAGGAATAGCCACACATCAATGGAACAGAATGGAGAACCAAGAAACACACTCACACAAACACGCCTAATTGACTTAAGGTGCAAAAACAATTCAATGGTAGAGAAACAGTCTTTTCAACAAATGGTACCGAAGCAATTGAACATCCATTGCCTAAAAAAAAAAAAAAAAAAAAAGAACCTTGAACTAAACCTTACACTTGTATGCATGTGTTAATTCAACTGGCTTACATGTGTTAAGTTCACTGGCTTAAATGTTAAAAATATAAAACTTCAAGGGAGGAAAAAACATAGGAGCAAATCTTCAGAACATGGGAGTTCTTTGTCTTAACACCAAAAATATGATCCATAAAAATAAAAAATGATAAATTGGACTTCATCAAGATCTAAAACTTTTGTTCTGAAAAAGACTATTTTAAGAGAATGAAAAAAAAATCAGTCTAGAAGAAATTTGTGCAAACCACATCTGACAATAGCCTAAAATCTAGAATACAGATAAAAAATTCTCCAAATTCAATAGAAAAAAAAAATTAGAAAATGGACAAAAGGCGTGAACTGACATTTCAAAGACAACATACCTGAGATGAGAAGCATATGCAAAGTTGTTCACCATCATCAGTCATTGGGAAAGTGCAAATTAAAACATAATGAGATATCACTACACAACTACCAAAATGGCTACCAAAATAGAGACAGTAAGTGCTGGCAAGGATGTAGAGAAACTGGTTAGTTATATATTACATACAGGTATGTAAAATGATGCAGTCACTCTGGAATATAGTTTGGCAATTCCTTTGAAAATGGACTTGAGCTGAATAAAATATTTTCCCCAATAAACATAACCTTCCTGTTTTGATAGGAAACATTTTACTTTAACAACTGCATTGTGTAGGGGCATGTGGATGGCTCAGTGGGTTAAGCCTCTCTGCTTTCGGCTCAAGTCATGATCTCAGGGTCCAGGAATCGAGCCCCACATCAGGCTCTCTGCCCAGCAGGAAGCCTGCTTCTCTCTCTCTCTCTCTCTCTGCCTGCCTCTCTGCCTACTTGTGATCTCTGTCAAATAAATAAAATCTTAAAAAAAAAAAAAAAAAAACCTGCATTGTGTAAAGACATTGTCTTGTGTTGTACTAAGGGAAGAAAGTGCAAGCATAACTTTAGTACTACACACAGGCATACAACCAACCCAGTTAGTGTCTACAAACTGTTTCAGCTCAACTGATGTTCTTCTAGGCACCAGTGTCAGGCACATTAGAATATGCAAGACAGCATAACTTACAGCGATACCTATTAAATGGTAATTAAATCAAAATATCTGTTTTTTAAATTACATATAATTAAATTTGTTTCGTGTTAAAAATATAGTATGGACAACTTTAAATTTTAAAGAAAGATAGTACTGATGCAGAACTGAGTACATTCATAAGCTACAACTAGGCCCAAAATATTTAAAAAAAAAAAAAAAGAAAGAAAGAAAGAAAAAAGAAAGGAAGAAAGAAAAGAAAAAAACCTTGCAAGAAGCAATTACAAATTCCACGATGAATGGCAACTGTAATTTACCAGAGCAGAGCAAAATGAGGAAGCTGTTTGGTTTTGTGCCAAATTATTAATTTATAGCTCCAAATTCACCCAAAGACTGCTCTGTAAAACAGACCTGGGCCCTTTAAATATTTTTCTTTTCCAGCTAGCACAGTATTAATCTTTGTCAGTAGAGGGCATAGGAGAGCCTCCGTAGGAGTAAATGACTTTCCCTCTTCAGACTTGCTCCCTCAGAGCTCCTCTGACACTCAACTCAGGCAGTGCCCAGTGGCCAACCAACCGTGGCCAACAGCGCCCCTCTTTAGTGAGACACTGCCCTGTACATAGCTTGGATTCTAATTTCTGGCAAACTTCAAAAGGCAGATTTCTAGCACATTCTGCCAGCGTGGCACCACAGCAATTTCTCTGTCATCCAGTACGTTATAGCTATGCCCCCTCCAGCAAGGTCTGGATTTAAGCCCATAAGCTTAGGGGAATGTTTTCATTGGTATTTCTTATTATTGGCAGCCCTAACTTTTCACCTTATGCGGCCAATAATTCTTTTAGGTTTATACTTGCTTCTTAAGATCCAAATGTCTTGCCAGGTCTAATTTGTTCATGTAATACTTTCTAGCAAAATGGATGAGGCAAATATTCTTTTTATTTGGAAGATGGAGAAATTAAAGAACAAATAAACTATGAAATATGAAAAAGGTGATAGAGCAAATCAGTGCAGTCAAGAACTAAGAAATCTTGACTAAATTCAGTATTTTATTCCCAAAACTATAGTACACTACTTAGCTACCAAAACTATTGCCTGATAAACTTTAAGTGGATAAAATATAACAACCACACATTCTGGATGGTAAAGGATCATCCTGGTTTTTTACCATGGTTTTCACATTTCATCCAGTTTAAAATTGTCCTGAAATTTTTTCACTCTTTACCAAAGTATTAGCAGTTGCATTAAGATAGCCTTCATTTGTACCTCCAACTTCCGCCAGTCTGGTCTAGTAGTGTAAGAGATGCAACAAAGACAAGCTTTCAATTTAATGCATTGTTAAATCTAGAAGATGACTATTAATAACCCACGTCTCTTTCCTGACCCTTTCCTGATGCAGTGTAACTAACATGTTCTTTTTGAAGACAGCAAGCAACACCTGACTGGTAAGCAAGGGCACCCACACACAGTGGCTGAAGATTCTTAACTTTCCAGTCTAGAGTTGACAGAAATTCACTCCTTAAAGGTAAAATATCTGACATTTGAATGCTACTGCAAATTCTGCCGGGGGGGGGGGGGGGGAGTAGTTCAACATCATTTTTACAGTGATAATATGAACATATTTTGGTGGAGTGCCAAAGAAACAGTTATTATTAGAGACCCTCAGAGAAGGAATGTACTTGGAATTAGTTGTGATGCATACATAATTTATAACTGTGCCCAAACTGTGATATTCTAATCAAAACATTAATTTGTTGTCAAAATTGACACTTGTAAAAAAGCCATAGTTTACACAGTAAAAGTAATCCACAAAATTTTTTTAAAAAGCTGATACTGAATGTAACACTTCAGCATGGCTGCATGAATTTTCTCTTTGTGCTGCCTCTCATCTACAGATTTAAAAAATACTGGAGCTTTAAAAAAAAAAACTAATTTGTAAATCAATCTAAGTATTCTACAATAATATTGAGCTTTTTTGTAAACGAGTCTTTAAATTTGGGTTACATTTTGTTCAAATCAGTAGGAATTCTTAACATATGAGACGAAGAGGCAAAAAGCTTACGCTTTTAACTTGCGACAAATGGCATTTTTTAAAAAAACAAAGCTTGTAAGCAGGAAGACTGAAATTTACTGCTACTAAAACAAGAAATCAAATTTTAAGGGCACAAATAGTATACAAAATTAATTCTCAAGTTCTATCATTACATATCTATCACAATTTCTGACAGCAATCTTTTAAAAAGGCTATTTATAATTGGAAGTATTTATATTCATACTAAAATGATAAAAATTGAAAAGTCCTATGATTTTAGAGCATCTGAATTTGGCAAAACATTCAAAATAATCATAAAGACAACTTCTCTGTGTTGTCTGTCAAGTTCTGTCTTATAAAAATATTTAAGAAAATTGGGGCATCTGGGTGGCTCAGTGGATGAAGCCTATGCCTTTGGCTCAGGTCATGATCTCAGGGTCCTGGGATCAAGCCCTGCATCGGGCTCTCTGCTCAGCAGGGATCCTGCTTTCCCCTCTCTCTCTGCCTGCCTCTCTCCCTACTTGTGATCTCTCTCTCTCTCCGTGAAATAAATAAATAAAATATTTTTAAAAATACTTAAGAAAACTATTCTAAATGGAGACTAAAAAATAGTACCTATTAAAATATTTGGGCTTAAATACTGATACATTTAAATGTCACAAAACATTGATCTGAAAACTGTCCTCCATTAAGCAGAATTTACCTTTAACTCCTCTGATATCTCAACACCTACAGAAAAGTTTTCTCAATTAAAGAAATCAATACTTCAAATGTGTTAATCATAAAACAGAACTTTGAAAAAGCTTACAGCAAGCAATTTTAAGGGAAAACTTTCAATAACAAAACCATATGGCCAAAACTATATTCTTCACAAAAAGGGGACCCAGAATTACAGAGAGAAACAGCTAAAAAGAAAGGTCTAATATTAATGTATCCCAAGAGTTAAATGTTCTTTTTGTATTGTTCATATAATCACTATGGGGTGAGGGGTCTGCCTTAAAGTAAACAAATATATATATAATTTTTATATTTTGACAATTTATTTTTGGACAGTTTTCATAAAGAGCCATTATTTTTAAAGATCTTATTTATTTGTCAGAGAAAGAGCGAGAGTAGCACACAAACAGGACAAGGGGCAGGCAAAGGGAGAAGCAGGCTCCCCGCAAGCAGGAAGCCTGATATGGGGCTCAATCCCAGGACCCTGAGATCAGGACCTGAGCCGAAGGCAGATACCTAATCGACTGAGCCACCCAGGAACCCCCATAAAGAGCTATTTTACAGGTCTACCAATATAAGCCAAATATATAAGTTAATAAATATACATTTTATGTCTGTTTACAATTTTAGTGCTTTTACTCTCAAGCATTTCAGTTTTGACAAATGATACAGATAATATTTAAGATAAAACACTTGCACACTGAAAAAGGCCAGAATGTTACTAGCTACAAGTAAAAAATGTCATGTTATTCCCCCTTTTTTTAAACCAGATAATCATCTAGTGTTCAAAACAAGCAAAACAATTGGCCTATTTAAGTTTTTATGAAATTTCCAAATCTTTATTTTAATCTTTTTCAAGTCTTCATTTGAGTAATTCATAATTTTACAGTTAATCGGCTGTACCTACATAAAACTTGCAGGGTGTTTAAGATTTTAGCAGAAGTATACTATTTCAGTGAGAATCACAAACATTAATCACAATGTATCTGGGTAGCTGTCTGCTTGTAAGACTGAACTCCAGAAAACAGATTATATCTGGTGAAATTTTTTACCACTATGAATTATCGTCTGTCTATAGTGGTATATGAAACACAGCAAGCATTTAATAAATAATTATAGAATGAATGAATTTCTTAAATTAAGACAAGGGTGATTTCAGAGAAGACCTGACAATGATAGGGAAAACAGTAAAGAGAACAAGAAACATGAAACAGCCATTCAAAATTCTAAGCAAGTTAACATAAAAAAATGCATGTTACATCAATTCCTCAATTTCTAAAATAAAGTCAAATACGAATCTACCTATAGAGCTTCATACTTTCATAGACAGTAAATAACCATATTAAATTTCCCCTACACTAATAAAAAAAAAAAAGACACCAAAACAATTATTTTAAAAACTATTCTAGGAAAACCCACGAAATCTTCAAAAATGGATTTAAACTGTATACAAGAAAATGGGGAGGAAACCCACTTTAAAATTAGTGAAAATATTTAAAATACTTAAAATAGCAATAACATATCTATATCAGACAATACAAACATGAAAATTACTAGTTGCAATATGAAAGATAAATACTATTTCAGATAAAATTGAAACCAACTTTTCTGAATTTCAGTGACTAGCCTTTCCAGATAAAAGGATCTTCTGCCATCATGTGGAAAATTTTGAAATTACACTTGCACAAAAAAATGCCAGCATCTCATTAAGTATTTGTTTCCTAATATTAGAATACAGTTATAAGCTAGATCCATATTCTCAGAAGAATTTAGTGAAAATGATCATGCATAGGAACTCTTCGCTCCTGTCTTCTTCCTAAGAAAAGACAGTGTTCCTTGCAGCTTAAGGAAACTGCGAGACAGACAGTCAACCTCTGTTTTGTTTCCAAGACTCTTAGCAGTTATGGCTATCCTAGGTCTCTCCCAGTTCATGATCTTAAATTCCTTAAATATTCACTCCTCATCTCTTTCCCACTTTAGGTACTTACAAGACTATTTTCAGGGGAAAAGGAGACAGGAATATAAAGCTACACTAACTTGTCCTGAGTAATTAGGAACCACAGGTGTTGAATATAAATTTTATAAAGACCAAAAGCTTATTAACAATTACATAGCAAAAAATAAATAAAAAATAAAAACTGAGCCTGCTTTTCATACATTCAGATGCCTGCTAACTTATCAATAGCTAGGTAAAAACATGAATTCATAGTGCCCTATGAAATACAGCACTGAATTCTTATGTAGGGGTGCCTAGGTGGCTTACATGGTTAAGCCTCTGCCTGCAGGTCCTGGGATCAACCCCATGTCAGGCTCCCAGCTCAGCGGGGAGTCTGCTTCTTCCCCTTCCTCTGCCTCTGCCTCTCCTTGTACTCTCTCTGTCTCTTTCTCTCAAATGAATAAATGAAATCTTTAATAATAATAATAAATATATAATAATATATTAATATATAATATAATAAATAATAAAATTTCTTATGTATTTATAAAATACAATGCAAGAAGTCTCATATAAGAATAAAAGCCTTTGCTTAAACTATTAATCTTTACAAAGACTACAATTCACACATTCAAATGATTGGTTAACTTTTTAATCTAACTATGGACATCAGTATATTTGGTCTTCATCTGAAATATAATCATACATTTTTTCTTTGGGCGGGGAGCTTTACTGAGCATTTATTATAAACAAAATACCATCCTAAGAGCTTTAAAGTACACAAAGATAGGTAAAACATAATTTTTATCCTCAAGAAACTTACCACCAACAGTACCAAAAGGATGTACACAAATAACTATAATACAATGTTGAAAGCATTACGTACCAAAACAAAAATACCAAAAAAATACTGTTCAGGAAATTGGAAAATAGAATTTTGCTTTTTACTGGAAGAATTAATTAAGAAAGAATGGATAGGAAAGTACTAGGGCTGTTGTGAAAGTCACTTTACGATTTGGTCATACAGATATAGGAAAATATTTAGGCCAAATGAACAGTGAAAGCCAAACAACTTACGACCACATCCAGAGAACAGCACGCAAGTAGAAGCGGAACGTAGGATACACAGCAGAGAATACGGAGATGAACGATAAAATAAAATATATTCGAGCCAGATTTTGCAGTTGTAAACTCTAGGTTAAGGAGAGGTCAATGGGAAAACAGTGATGATTTTGACAGAGGCAATAATATGGTCAAAGTTGTGTTTTATAAGCTGACAAGAGACTAACAGCAAAATTATTCATGAAATTACTACAAACATCTAGAGGTAATGAGAGTGGAGACAGTAAGTCAGGGTTCTGGCATGGTAAAAGGAAACAGAATAAATAGGATTTAGCAACTAATTGGCTATATAAGATAAGAGAAAAGGAAGAATTAAAAATAATGAAATCACAAAATTTGTTTTCAGCACCCTCAAAGGTCTTCCCTGAAAATCTTGCCTCTTTGCTTTTAATCTCCATCGTACCCTACACTAGAGGTAAAATAGCTAGCATTTCTAGAGTACTACCATACAAGGCAACTGTTAGGAATCTATCATCTTACTGACTCCTTAACCTTAAGAGGTAACTACTGCTGGTATTCCCATTTTACTGATGAAGAAACAGGCTTGGAGTGGTTCATCAAATTACCCAAGGTTACAAGGTAAGTGACTGGATGTTAGCCAATGTCAGATAATCATTTAAGTGTTACTAACAAAAGTTTACAATGCAATCTCCCATAGGGGTAAGCCATATTTTTAAAACAAGCTCAAAGATAAAAAGATCTTCAAATCCAACAGAATGGATCCATATCAAGGAACAAGTGACAAGATAGATACACGGAGTAGAAAACGGACTAATCATGAATTCAATTGGCTAAAAAGTTTTCTTCCCAATTAACTCATAGTACCCATTGACGAAAGACCAACATTTTCAACCACTTTACTTTTTTTTTTTTTTTTAAGATTTTATTTATTTATTTGAGAGAGAGAACATGAGCAGGGGCAGAAGGAAAGGGAAAAGCAGACTTCCCGGCTGAGCAGAGAACCCAAGCGGGGTTCAATCCCAGGACCCTGGGATCATGACCCAAGTCAAAGACAGATGCTTAGCTGGCTGAGCCACCCTGGCACCCCTCTACCACTATTCTTTAAGGTAAACTGATTTCATACTATCTTATACAGACTTGTAGCAAACTTAATAAACTCCTTAAAGATACTGACCATGTATTAATCTCTGAATCCCCTGAAAAACAGTATGCACTGAATGAATGAATGAACACTGAATGAATGAATGAATGAATGAACACTGAATGAGGCACTGAATGAAATCAACTCAGGTGGGCTGCTTCTGTTTAGTTCTCCCTGGCACAGTGTGACCAACATCTTTACAAAATTCAAGGCCTACATTTGGAACAATTTCTTCAGGTCCTACCTTGGATGTGATGAAAACTCTCTCCTGATACTTTGCTTCCTTTCCAGTTTTCGACCTTATTAATGTCCTCTGGATTACCCATCATCACCCTCAATTGGTAAAGACCATGGAAAAACAAATGGCTAGCTCTATTTATGTTGAAAGAGGTGTTTCTCCTAAATCCCAGGACATTTCCAATGGTTCCCTAAGCCACTGACTCCCTCCACAGTTATCAAAGAAAGGCTTTACTTTCCATGGGATCCAACAGTACCCATGTCAATTTTGAGAAGATTCTCCTTTGATAGACTATCCACTAGGCTGTGCAGAGGATCTGAAAGATGGGGCCAAGTTCCCAATGCCATCAGCTTTGATTTGTATATCCTTTCCCAGAGAAATAACGTAACAAATAGTAGTTAGACTCCTAGATTGTCCTGCAGAAAAAGTCTATTTAACCACAGAACAGTTAGAATATTACACAATAGCTATTACATTTTATTTTTTCATTATAAGTGTACCATATTTATGCTATATTATGGACTAAATAGCTGTTTATGATTAATTCTGGTTAAAAGCATTTCAGTATCCATAAAAGGAGGATGAATTATCAGTATCTTCCAAGTATTAAGCAAGGCAGTAAGCTGCTGGGAATCAAACTAAAGTAGAAAGCTAACAAACATGTTGTATTAAAAGCAACATACACTTCTGTAATTAAAAAGATAAAACAAAAAGAAAAACAAATCATTAGGATTTGGGATCCAGTTTGCTTTTAAGAAAGATAAAACTACTAAATAACTTTTTAAACTTTGTATAACTTCATACTAACTCTGTTACTATTTAAGAAAATATAGTTTAAAATATACTGTAGTTCAATCTTAATATATGAACACTTGCCACCTCCTTAATTTAGGGTGTAGAGCACATTTTGATAGCATTTAGTTGAAAAGAATAGAACTAAAATGATCTGTTATGTCTCACTCATCAAAAGTGCCAAATCTGAATTTGTTCTTCACATCAAACAGAAATTAAATTTTATTCTTTTTAGACACACGCCATCGACATTTGTAGACACACCCTATTTAAAACAAATTTGATGTATGCAAATGCAGGTTTACACAAAGAAACAAATTATGGGCTGATTATTCACTTCACAAAAGGATTCTCAAAAGAATTCCCTGTAATAGTAAGTTTGCCAAGATACTTAAAATATAGTTAAATTTCAAAAGCAATCAATTTATAAACAACTTCTCAGAAATATAGCATAAAAGTAGTTACAAAAAGTATCAAGCTTCAGAAACTTCTATTATTACAAACTCTGTCCCAAAAGCTTGTCAAATCTAGGTGAAACTAACAAATTAAATAGCCAAAAATGGCATAGAAATGTCTATCTTAAATAGTCCTATCTCAAATATAGTATATAAATATATACTTTTTAAACTGACCTAAAAATAATCATTAAACTACCAATTCTTCTTTAAAATTATATGTACAAATTAGCAAACAATACTCAATATGGCTAACAGTGACCCATGAAACTAAAGAACAAAGAGTCTGTTCTGCCTTGTTCAGTCAAGTAAGCCAGAAGTACAAAAAAAGAAAAATCCAGAGATCCCAAACAGCACTGCAGTTTTTGCTTTGTCTTTCCTTTGCAGTGCTCCAACTGCTCTGAGCTGTAGAAGACAGTATCTGGGAAATCCAAACATGATGGTCCAAAAATGGAGCATTTGGGGCCAACTAAGAGAAGAAGGAAAGATCCTAATGCCCCCCAAATGGTCATTACTGGCTAATTTTTTTCCTGTTCTGTTCAGAGTTCTAGCTTACGATCGAATCCAAAAACTCTGGCATATCCACTGAAGACCAAATAGATGTGGAATAATCTGACAGCAAAAGAGCAGCCCCTCATCGGATTTAATTACAAAGTTAGAATATGATCATGCTGCAGTTTCTAAAAAAAATCTTGGAACTATTAAGTGATTTACATGAATGAAGTAGCCAAGGGAGTCAGCACACTCAGACACTTTATCAAAGTTATACATATTTCCAAATATTTTAAACTAAGAAGTTTTGGGGCACCTCGGTGGCTCAGTGGGTTAAAGCCTCTGCCTTTGGCTCGGGTGGTGATCCCAGGGTCCTGGGATAGAGCCCCGCATCGCAACGGGCTCTCTGCTCAGCAGGGAGCCTGCTTCCTCCTCTCTCTGCCTGCCTCTCTGCCTGCTTGTAATCTCTGTCAAATAAATGAATGGAATCTTTAAAAAAATAAAATAAAATAAGAAGTTTTTCTCACTGTGTGCATCTTGCTCCTGGCCTTGTAAAAGCATCCAAAGATGTTCATGGCCTTTTTTACAAGCTAAAAAAGGTTATTAACTAAGGTTGTTAACTAAGGTTATTGGCCAGAAATTCTGAGTTATCAAGTGCACATATCCATTGCTTATAAAATGTAAAAGTAACATGCACAAACCATTGAGGCCCATGCTGGGAAGTGGGAGGTGCTAGAACAAGATGCGTCTCTGAAGAGTCACTGTTTAGAATGTCTGCTGTGAAGCTACACCCGCTGATACTACACGCCGGTGTCATCGTAGCTGATTTTGTATATGTGTACATGTGTGTCTGCCATGCCACCTCTGGCCATTCTTAGTTTGGAAGGGGTAAGCGTTCTATGAGAAGTGTATGCATTTTTTATTCAATGGAACAATTTTAAAACAAACTGTAGACCTCTTCACCTTCAGCAAAGAGTCACTGCATCAAAGACCAGAAACCTCTCCAATTTAAACATACAATAAACAACATTTTACAATTTTTATTTGTTTATAATAATGATAACTTTCCAAAGGAAAATAAACCATGTGGGTGTATGTTTTTAAAATCTATTCAAATAAAGCATAAATATTTTAATGTTTGAGAGCACAAAAGTCAAAATGCAGTTTATTTTGGAAATGCTTCCACGTTCTAGTGATTTAGGAGTTGAGAAGAGCAAAACTTTGTAAATAAGATACATATGATCCTCCCTTTGGAATTAAGCTAATTAAATCCACATACCATGGGAAGTATCTAAATTCTCTAGGGCCCAGATGAGAAATTTGCTAGCTTAATCTATTAACACATTAATGGCAATAATAATAATGCTTTGACAGAAAGAAAGTGCTTACAATGAAAATAATAAAATAATAAACTATTACAAGGGGGCAAACTTGCTAGTATGTGTTCACACTGTCCAGGAAAAAAAGAGCAGGAAAGCAGCAGAATCCATGATGTTCTCTGCTGTAGATATAGTGAGGCCTGATGAAAAATCTCTCATGCCTACCCACTTCCCATTATTTTAATTCCATGTTTACTCGGCAACCTTCTAAACACTAATTCAGTTTCCGAGAAAGCTTAATAGAGGTCCACAATCCCTTACTTACTGTTCTGAAGTCAAAAAGTTTCGACAAACAAAAGCTTTTTCAGAGCTTATCTGGCAGCAAATCCTGATCTCAATGGACAGAAACCCTTTATTTACTTCACTTAATATTAAAAGTCAAATATTTTAGTGTGGAGTATTAATGTATTTGACTACAGGGTGCCACCCCAGTTATTTCTTAAAATTCAGTCATAGTCCTTATTACCTTTCTAAAAATCTAAAAAATTCTGTATTCTGAGACACATCCGAAAAAGAGTTCCCTGGATGTAGATATAAATATTATGACTCAAAGAAGAGCCCTACCCCCACCCTCCACTTCACCAGTCCCCATAACCAACCAACAAAAATGAATATTCTAGTTTATACTTCAATCATCATTCTGGTTTATACTTCAAAATTTATAAATTTAGTTAGTGTGAGTCTGATGCCAACATCTGATCATCTCTGGGTACACTGGTATATAAAGTCTAATTCCAGACCTACAAGGTCAATTACCAGGAATTATAACCACAATGTTAAGTGACATATACCCACCTGGAATCGCTTTCTTAACCTACTAGCTTCCAAGCCACCAATTCAGCCTATTTACAGGTCTTCCATCTTCTCTGACTAACCTACCAGAAGACTAACCAATAGTTAACCAATCTCCCTCCCAGTCCCACCTGTCAGCCTGACAAATCTTCTAATAATACTTAGAAAAAGAAAATGTGAACAATTAAACTACTACAGATTTTTTTAAGTTATTAAGTAGCAATTTAATTTTGATCAAATTAAGTTATTGGAGAATCAATGAATACTTAAGTTTGATCTCTAGGAAATTAAGCAAGAGAAGATTCTTCAAGTTGTTTTAAAAAAAAACTTAACATGGGGCACCTTGGTGGCTCAGTCAGTTAAGCAGCTGCCTTCAGCTCAGGACATGATCCCAGGACCCTGGGATCCAGCCCACACCAGGCTCCCTGCTCAGTGGGGAGCCTGCTTCTCCTGTCTCCCCTCCACCCACCGCCCCCGCTTGTGTACATACATGCACTCTCTCTCAGAATCTTTTAAAAATAAATAGATAAACTTAATACTATACCAGAAAATGGCCCTGATGATTCTTTTCTGATATCAGTTTAGAGCACTAAAGATTCTAAAATGTATCTTCCAGTGGTTAGGTAAAAGAGAATAACTCTGAGGAACTAACAGAGTTTTTGAGGGGAGTGGGGTGGGAGGTTGGGTGAGCCTGGTGGTGGGTATTGTGAAGGGCATGTATTGCATGGAGCACTGGGTGTGGTGCATAAACTATGAATTCTGGAACACTGAAAAGAAATTTTAAAAATAAATAAAATTTTTTTTAATTAAAAAATTAAAAAAAGAATAACTAGGTAAGTTTTATTTTGAGTCTACATACCTTTTTTCCAGCAGTGCTTTATAGTTTTCAATGTACAGGTTTGTACATCCTTTGTTTACATCATCCCTAAGTATTTAATATTTTTTGATGGTAAGTAGCATTTTTAAGTTTTAAGTTCCAAGTCTGCATTGCTAGTACATAAAAATAGTTAACTTTTGTATAATGATCATTTATCATACAAACTTGCTAAACTGACTAATTTTAGATTTTTTTTGTAGATTCTATCAGATTTTCTACATAATCCCATTGTGAATAAAATGAGTTTTATTTCTTTCTTTCCAATCTGGATACCTTTCATTTCTTTTGTCTCATTTAAGTGGCCATTTACATTGTTGAATACATGTTTAGATTTTTTTTTTTTCATTTCACTTCATTTACAAAACTCAGCAAGAATCATAAAATATATAGCTGACATTATTTATTAATCATGAAGTAGTTTAAGTTAACCTACAAAATTTATTTTTTCTAAATATTTTATTTATTTAGTTGAGACAGAGAGAGAGCACACACATGCACAAGGTTGTGGGGGAAGGGTCAGAGAGAGACAGAGAAGCAGGCATCCCACTGAGCAGGGACCCCGATTCCAGTTAGATCCCAGACCCTGGAATCATGACCTGAGCCAAAGGCAGAGGCTTAACCAACTGAGCCACCCAGGCGCCCCTAACTTACAAAATTTAAATGGCAAAATTAGGAAATGCATTTATAAGGTGCTGGTATTTGACTCTTCATGTGTTTACCTCAAGTGCTTTATGACATGAGACTGGTAACAAAAATATTGAGTATATCCAGCTGCATTTTTAAAAATAACATTTATTGGCTTTTCTTGTAATTACTAAAGTAGCATTCATCTTCGCAGAGAATCTGGAAAATAGGTGGTTCAAGGAAGAAGATTACAATCATCCTTTACCATACGACCCAAAGATAAACACCGTTTACATTTAATTATAACATGAACAGTTTTCCCAGTCATTAATTCTTTTGAAACACTATTTCTAGCTGCATAGTAACCCACCCATCATATGGCTATGCTATCATTTCATTCTTCTCCATCATTGGATATCTATACTGTTTTTGATTTGTCATTATTACCATATATATACAGCACAATTAATATCCTTGTAAATAAATCATAGACTGCTCTTTTACTGGGGTCCCTTTTGCCCACTCTTTTTATTTACTTTTTTTTTTAAGATTTTATTTATTTATTTGACACAGAGAGATCACAAGTAGGCAGAGAGGCAGGCAGAGAGAGGAGGAAGCAGGCTCCCTGATGAGCAGAGAGCCCGATGCGGGACTCGATCCCAGGACCCTGAGATCGTGACCTGAGCCGAAGTCAGCGGCTTAACCCACTGAGCCACCCAGGCGCCCTGCCCACTCTTTTTAAGAGCTGTGTTTTCCCAATCCAAGCTAACCAGCATTTTATATTAATTAAGCATGTATCACATTAATTCAAAATATATTTCATTTGCTTTTTTAACTTTTTAAAATTCAGGGGTTTTTAACTTTATGTTAATTATAACTATTATAAAAAAACAAATTTTTTTAACCATTCTATTACTATAAAAAGATATTACCCTAAAACTAACAGAAAAGATGAAAGAGAAAAAAATCTGTGTTACCAATGAAAAGTGTAAAGTAGGTTAAGCCATTTGATAATAGTTTTAACTCATCTAATATAACCATATCTTAGAGGTAAAAGAACTTAACAGTACATCCTTATCTTCAAGGATAAAACATCATTTTTCCAACTGAGACCACTGAGGCCTAAATAAGGCTTCCAAAAATTTCATAGAAAATACATGTGCCTAACTAACTACAGTTTAACAGTTATATCACAGCAACTTCTATTCTCATTTCATTACCGAAAAGAATTTTGAAAACCACACCCTGGGCTAATAAACTTAAATCACTTTTTAAACAATAATTAAACATTTTATTACACTAGAGGTATACAGGATAAAAACATGATTAAGAAGCTTCTCTTTCCAAGGGCGCCTGGGTGGCTCAGTTGTTAAGCAGCTGCTTTGGGCTCAGATCATTATCCCAGGGTCCTGGGATAAGACCCCAAATTGGGCCCCCTGCTCATCAGGGAGTCCTACTTCTCCCTCTCCCACTTCCCCTGCCTGTGTTCCCTCTCTGTCTCTCTCTGCCAAATAAAAAAATAAAATATTTATTTAAAAAAAGAAAAGCAGCTTCTCTTTCCCTTAGGAAAAATACAAAAAATGGAGAAGCAAATACACAAATTATAGCAAGCAAACAAGCAAAATTCAAAAGAAAAATATTGATAGCATTTTATACTGCAAAAGCTTAATAGTTTTTTGGAAACATTAATTTCATAAAGTAAGAACACAAGACTTTGGTCCTGTATAGCTGTGTGATACCAAACAAGTCATTTTACTTCTATAAAGCCTCAGTTACTTTCTCTTTAAAATGGTAGAACTGGGGTTTCAGTTTAAGAGGACATACTGGAGAAATCATAGCAGCATATTTCTTATTTCCTCTCCTCCCCAAACTCCTTTGAACTGATAGTAAAGTATTTTCAAAAGGAGTAATCCATAATGACCGAGAACAAAAATAGAGGCATTAGCCACCAACAGATTTCAGTGAATTTCTCAAGACAGGAAGCAGGTAGAGGACTGAACTCATGAAACAGTGCAGATTTAGGATCTACAGCTTAGAATAGAAAAGAAAGAACAGAGCTTAAGAAAAAGCCAAACTGCCATAACCAACTGAACACAGATACCACGTAGATAAGAAAATCAGGAGTGAGAAGCAAATCTAAGGCAGATAATGAAAACTCTGTAAGCCTAAAAGTAACTTTCCAATCAACAAGGCCTATATGTAGGCAGAGTTCTCTTTCTTATTGCTTTCTTGTAAATAAGGACAGAAAACCAAAATTCCTAAGATATTTGAAACATAAAAGACATCAAAATAAAAAGAAAAATGTCACCTTAAAAAGAGATAAGAATAGAAAATACTGCTCTTTATTATAAACCCTCCAACACTAATTTTTTAATCACATAACATTACTTTGATTTTTTTTTAATTTAAGTACATTAACTGAAAAAAATAAGAGTTTACTACAGCAATCTGAAGCTCCCTTTAAATTCAAATACTCTTTATGTAAAATCTCAGATATTTGTTCTTATTAAGCAACTGTAAAATATATTTTAAAAAACAAGTAAAACCAGTAAAACTATGTATATACAATCCTTTATCTTTTTTTTTTTTTAAGATTTTATTTATTTATTTGACAGATATCACAGGTAGGCAAAGAGGCAAGCAGAGAAAGAGAGGAGGAAGCAGGCTCCCGGCGGAGCAGAGAGCCTGATGCGGGGCCCGATCCCAGGACCCCGGGATCATGACCTGAGCCGAAGGCAGAGGCTTTAACCCACTGAGCCACCCAGGCACCCCACAATCCTTTATGTTCTTAAATTCTATGCAAAAACTTATTTCAAATCTTTAAGACTATGTGTTATATGTACACATGTACAGATCTATTTTATTTTATTTTTTTAGGGCTCCTCGCTGGTCAATCAGTAGAGCATGCAACTCTTGATCTCAGGGTTTTGAGTTCAAGCCCTAAAGTGGGTGTAGAGATCTATTTTAGAAGCATAATCACTAGTATATTATTATTATATTATCACCGGTATTTTAAATCTGTAAGTTCAAATAAATTTTAAATCATTTAAATAAAATAGACCTCTATGTTTTGGTAACAACAATCGATATAGACAATAATGATCAAATTAGAATTTTTAAAATACCTTTATAACAAAAGTTCTATTAGAACACATCTCATGACACCAATAAAATTTAAATATTCCTAAATAAAAACAGTATCTTAAAAATATCACTGAAAAGCCAAATGCTAAGAAATGGGAAAAAAATGTTTTATGTTCCAATGATTGAGTTTCATATCCTCTCCTTATCCCTTTTTCAACCACTAGATAAAGACCAGAATATGACTGAAAAATTTTTAAGAGGTAAAGTTTAATGTTGAAAACAAACATCACTATTCAGTAAACCATCACATCCAACAAACTATCACAAAAACACTACACTGAGTAACATGCAGAATAAACGTACAACTGAGAGGTTCACTCATACTTGGCAGATGCATCCCGGACATATATGATCTGTCTACTGAACAGAGAGGTAATTCATTCCTTTTCTTCTGCAAGCTAAAATACAAACTACAAATCAGAATGTTCAAAAGCAACAAAATGAGGTCCCCAAATTAGGCAAGAAAGGCATACAATTTTAAGAACTGCAGAATACCCATCCAAGCCTAATTATCCTAAGTTAAGGAAACTTTAAATATAGGCAACAGGCAACTTAATCATACATGTTTTATCTGATGATCTACTTCAAAGTCCTAAGTAAGACAAAGATATTCCATGTGAGTTACAAATGGATGGTTACAGGAAATATGAAGCACTTCCTCTTCTCCAATAAATACAACAAAACAAACATCAAATGTTACATATGATATCTAGACCACCATACAAATATAAATAACTAAACACAAGAAGGACACAAGAAGTAGCCAGAAATCACCAGATACAGAAGAAAAGAACAGAACAGTGCGAGCACCATACTACTGCCTTCATTCTCTTAACTCCTGAATGTTAGTGGTCTACCTTTGAATACGTTCCCCCACAGTTTACCCAATCTGGGCACTTTCAGCCACAACTTTGAACCAGCAACTAACTACAGATAAGGAATTTCAGTTCTCTACCTCCAGCTACAATCTCTCTCCTGAGTATGAGACTAATATATACCTCAGAACATCTCCAATTGACTTTCCCACCAGAATGCTTACCACAAAATGTACTATACCATACTCATTCTTTACCCAGCTCCTTCTAAATACATAGTCTGGTTACTGGTATCATGATCTTAAGCCTGAGAGTTTTCCATTCTATTTCCTTCCCTTTCACTAATCCTATGTGGGTCCTCAAGTTAAGTCCCATTTTTGCCTTATAAAAGATAACACACACATCCATACCCTACATTCTCAACATATATAAAGACAGATAGATACCATCTCTACTACAACTCTCCTAACAATTCTCCCTACCTTCAATTTGACTCATTCTTCAATGATTCCTTTATATTGCTGCTAAAGTGGTCTTTCTAGAATATAATTTGAATCATTTCACCACTGCTTAAAATCTTTCAGTAATTCCAAATAAAAATCTAAAGTCCTTAGAAGAATATCCTGTCTCCGGCCACCTCTCTAGTTTTATTTCTTCCTAATTGCTCACTTTAGAGACTAAATTTTAAGCTCATTACTGAAGATCCTGGAAAAAGTCACACTGTTTCTTACTTCAGTACCTCGGCATATGTTACTCCCTCTGCCTAGGAAGTCTTTTTCATGACATGGTAATTTTGACTTACTCAAGGCTCAGCTCAGACATTGTATGTGGCCCTCAACTTCGTCCATTCTCTACCTGCTCCCATCACATTTAACAGACACACATTCATACTGTATTATAATTGTATAATACACACAAGTAAATCTTGGACATGTCAAAGTAAAATACAATTGTTGTTCATTTTTGTGCCCCACAATGCCTAGCACTTTGCCCCGCAATAATAAATGATCAATATCTACTTCTAGAATGTGTAATCCATTTGGCTTTTTCCAGAAACAAGTTCTACTGTAAACATCTATAAACTATAGACACAGAGCAAAACAGTTCCTTAAGCAAAGCAAAAGAAACCAAGAAAGAAAGCAGAAGACATAAACAAATAGGGCAGAAAAGGAAAAATTAAACGTATGGAGTCTCTTCTGAGTAGCTCCCAAGAGCTCACTCTTTTTTACCCTTCATCTCACATTCTATCACAAACATGTTTTATTTGCCAGTTAATCTTCAGCACTTATTCTAATTTCCCAGAAAATAAGTGGTAAGAAGTTCTCTCCACAACTGGACAGACACCAGAGAAAAAAATGGAAAGTATTACCTAAATCAGCTTCTCTTCAAAACTGAGCAGCCAGAACTTCAAAAATGCAATAATAAATAAGACCCCTGATCCACCCAGACCCAATTCCACTTCTAACAGTTGCCTCCTAAAAGACTTAAGATTACAATAAATATTTTACCAACCAGATATCAAACATTCTCCTTCAAATATTTCCAACAGCTCTTCTGAACCTCCCTTTTTCTTCTCTTGTGGTAAAATACTATATAAATTCACAATTTACTCTGTAAATAAGCATATACATTTTTATCCTTAGGATAAAATGAAATACTTTCTCCTACCTTCCCCTAAGTGGTCCTGGAACAGAAACTTCCCCAGCTGAATTCCCTCTATCATTTGACATGGTTTTCCATGATTACAAATGAAAGGACCAGAGAAACTTCCTCCTAATGCTGGGGCCTCTAAGATGCCTGAGCTTTCTCTTTTCTCCAGTGGGACCCATACCTAAGTTTGCCCCGTAAAGTACAACAAATTCAGAACCCATTCAAGTTCGTAAGTAATTTTAGAAGTGAGAGAGTATCAAAACCCAAAGTCCACAAAGCACAAGAACTCCACAACTGTGTTACTCTCAATTAGCTTGACAGAAACATAGGCATCAAGCTAGTAATACTCATGTGTGCCAAATATGTAATCATCATTACCCAAAACAACAGAAATCCAGGCCATAACTAGTCACAACAGGTATAACATAATCATAAATTAGATGTTTTGAAGAACTCATAGGAGGGAACAGCCCATAAGACTGGAGGATATCACTTTCCAGTATCACTGCCCTAGCCAATATTTTCTCCCCTCCAAGTCATTAGAATCTTCTTTATCCTTCATCCTTGAAAAAAAGAGAAACTGGCTCTCTTGGCAGAGCCCACATCACCCCTTCCAACTCCCAGGCTTAGACTGAGCTGCCTTACAACTGTGAGAATTAATACTCTATCCAAACAAGTTAGATTACTAGGTTTAAACTGAACTTTACCCAGCTGTTAACTCATTAACTACAGAGCCCTACTCCCACAGAACACACTTTTCTTCATTCCAAAAAATAAGTGGAAATGTTAGATCAATAATGGGGAAGAAGGGACATGGCTTACCCACTGAAACTTTCCAATAAATAAATTCAAAAGGAATGAGAGAAATAGAAAATCACCAAGAGAACACAATGGCAAGATCCATCAATGATGCTAACCTAGTTGGCAAAATCAGAGAAACAGAATATTTGTACAGTTTCAGAGTTTCTCCCCAAAATGCATATATAATTTCAAAAAGGAAAACAGTCACTTTACAGTGGAGAAACTTAACCAAATGATCACAGTTGACATCACAAGTAGTAAGTTGTATTGATAACATGTGCCCTCTGATATGGTATGTTGATAAAAACTCCTCACGCTTGTTATCCCTCTCACTAATGCACAACATCAATGTAATCATGAGAACAACAACAACAACAAAAACAAACAAATTCAAATTGAGAGATAGTCAAAAAGTGTCAAGCACATGAAAGATAAGAAAAGACTGAAGAACTGTCAGACTAGAGAAAACTAAGGAGACAGGATAACTAAATGCAGTGTGGGATCCTGGATTGGATCCTGCAACAGAGTAAGAACATTATTGGATATACTGGCAAAATGTGAATAAAGCCAGTAGTTACCATCACTGCAGCAATGTTAATCTCTTTATGTCAATTTCTTATTTTTGATAACTGCACCATGGTTACATACATGTTTATATACAGAGAAGGTGGATGTAGGATGTATGGAGGAAAACTCAGTACTGTCTCTGTAATTCTTCTGTAAGTATAAAATTATTAAATTTAAAAAAAAAAAAGCTGAATTCCTGATACCAAACCTCCTCAGTCAATCAACACATTCACCCATACTCTCTCCTCCAGCTTATTATCAATTTATTCTGAGTTTCTACTCTTTTGCTAAAAAGCTTCCAAGTTCTTATACTTTGAACTCTCAAAGTGCCCTTATTTCTTCTCAGACAAAGCTAGCCTCTCCTTCCTGTCCTGCCACAAACTGACTTGGCTTAAAAGATGTCACTTAAACACTCTTAATTTTTTACAGACTCACTGCAATTAGCAATTTACAAAGCGCTTTTAAATGAATTTACAGACACTAATTTAGAGGTGCATAAATACTTATTGTTTCACAAATAAGAAGACTAGGAAAAATTAAGTGATAATGACATTTAACAAATTCCAGAATCTGAACTTGAATCCAGTTCTTCTCGCTCTAAGACCAAGTAACCATACTAAAAAAAAAGCAATTTGCATTTAAGATTCAACTTCCCCGGGCTCCATACAGGCTAATTACCGCTCACACACATGATTTTAAAGTTCTAAATTTCAAGACTGTCCTAAATAACCCTCTTGCAAGCTACAATCGGGAATCTAAGATACAGTGAAAACGGTCTGTATTCACCCTAACCAAAAACTTTATAATTAAAAAAAGAAAAAGAAAAAAGACAGTCTAGCCACCAATTTGGGAGGCTTTCCAATAATCGCTTACCTGCTGTTTTACCGACACTGCTTCCTGCTTTCAAATACCTGAGATGTCGCTCTAATTTCCAATTCCATTCATTTCTTGGTATTTGCAAATCATATCTAAGAGCAATGCTGCTAGGCCCACAACCCCACGAAATACTCTTTTTCCCTCACTCAAAAAGGGGGTGGGGGGTAGTCAAAGAGTTAATCGCTAATGCAGGTGTCTAAGATTTAGGGCAAAGAGACAGGGCAATGAAACAAAGTAACGCAATGTGAGACTCCGGAGAAATCAACTTTCGCCTGACTTAACTGAGCATTTTTCTCCTCTACCGCTTATGGTCGTATCCGATACCCGTCTCAGTCAACTGAGAACATTAAGACCCAAGAAAGAGCATGGAAATTTTTTAAAAAACAGTAATTACGGAAACAATCCTGTAAATCTGAAAACTAGATAATGAGAAAACCATTCACTTATTAACAGGAGCTGCTATATGCAAGGCACTGGAGGGGCAAAAAGCTACTTGACGTGATTTACTCGGTTTCGTAAGCTGCCATTCTCACCCCTCCGGTGCTTGGCACGCGCAGGAGCTTACAAGGAGGAACTGTATTGGGGACGCCGAGGTAACGGGATCAGCGGCAGCCAGGAACCCGGGGAGAAAGACGGGCTCCGGATGTAACTTTGGGAAGTACTGTTGGAACAGCTTTGCGCTGTTTAATTCAAACGGAACAGGCTGCCGCTGCTGCATCCTGCGCGGCGCCCGGGGAAACCAGCAGGGACGGGCTGTCTCTCACGGGGACAAACAGGGGCACCTTTTAGGGTCTGGGACGAAGAAAAGTTGGCATTCACTTGCCTCCCATTCCTGCAAGAAACGCTGGGCATCGTCAGAACCAACGGTCTTATGTCTCCTAAATTCGTCCTTCACATATTGGTCGCCAAGGGCTTTGAGGTCTGGGGGCAGAGCCCGGTGCAACAGCAAGATGCGCCGGTACAAGGCCCGGACCCGCGAGACGTGCCCTGCCGGCATAGCCCCGCGCGTGGACCGCACACCGCGCCTGCGCAAAGGGACGAAGCGCGCCTACCGCACTTTTAAGCCGGGTATTAGCGGAAGAGGGCGCGTGACCTTCATCCGGTTTGGTCCGCTCTAAAATCAGGACCTTCCGGAAACCGAGCCGCTGCGGCTGACGTGGAAGTGGGCGGGCTCTTGCCTGGAGGGGGCGTGGCCTCGGTGGAGACGTACCTGCGGTACGGCCAGATTGCTAAAACCCAACTTGTCCCAAGAAGAGAGGCAGCCGGCCAGAGGACTGACGTGGGCCTTTTGTCACCCCCTCAGTCACGCCGCATCCTCTCTTCCATGCATCTCACCCTTCTCTGCTGATAAAGGCCTGAGAAAGCCTTCATCAAATCCTCTTCCATGGTTAGCTAGACCCACTTCAGTTATTTACAAATTCCTGTGTTGTCCGAGAGGAATCAGAGTGGGATTAGGATTAATCTCTCCATTCAGGAGCCCATCAACCCACATACTGTGCACATGGCTGTGCTCCTAAATGGTACCCAGAAGGTGCAGCCTCTTTCATTTAACTCCAGTGAGCCGTGAGCCAGCAGGTTTCATCAGCTCAAGTCAGATTGGTTGCAGAAAAATCATAGACAAACATTTCTTTTTTTTTTTTTTAAGATTTATTTATTTGACAGAGAGAAACATAGCGAGAGGGGAACACAAGCAGGAGGAGCAGGACAGGAAGAATCAGGCTTCCCACTAGGCAGGGAGCTCGATGCCGGGCTCAATCCCAGTGTCCTGGGATCATGACCTGAGAGGAAGGCAGGTGTTTAAGAACTGAGCCACCCAGGCGCCCCAACATTTTATTTATTTGTTTGTTTGTTTGTTTGTTTGTTTGAAAGGGAGGTGGGAGGGAAGGCAGAGGGACTGGGAGAAAGAATCTCAAGCCAACTCCGAGTGCAGAGCCCAACCCGGGGCTTGATCTTACAACCTGAAAGCATGACCTGAGTGGAAATCCCGCTGAGCCAACCCGGCGCCCCTAGAATTTTAAATGTATTGTTTTAATGTATTTTTAATGTATTGTTATTTTAAATGTATTGTTTTAAATGTATTGTTTTAAATGTATTGTTTCCAGGGCCGCTATCCTGGAGAGGCTGATTAAATTGCCTAGCTGAAAACATAAAATCTGCACCTTTTTCAAAGGTGATACTGAGAGTGCTGCTACTCTACAGAAAGCTGGGGGCAACGTGGCCTCCTTCCCTCCCTCCCATCACACATTTGGTCCTTCAGCAAATCCTGATGGTTCCACCAACAAAATATATGCAGAACTTGACCATTTCTCCCATGCCCTCAACCACAACCATCTCTCTCTCTCTCTCTCTCTCCAGACAACGCCTCCTGATATTGTGGTAGCTTCTTGGGTACCCGCTTCTGGCCAGGATCAGCTTTGGTCATGATGCACCTAAACTGTGAATTAGATCATGTTACTCCTCTGCTCAACAAAATCCTTAAGGAAAACCCACTCTTGACTTCTTAGCTCTCTAAATTTTCTCCTACTGCTTTCTCCCTAGTTGGCCAGTTCCAGACATACTGGTCATCTTTGAACAGGCCAGGCACACTCCCAACTGAAGGCCTTGGCACTGGCTGTTCCCTATGCTTCAAATTCTCCACCACATATATCTCGTCTTCTCTAACACCTTCATTTCACCCAGCTCCTTACTTCACTTCCCCTTCTGAGACCCTCCCTTCAAAGACACTCTTTGAAATTACATAACCATGCCAAGAACTCCTTATGCCCCCCCCCCCCGCTTTATTTTCCTCTAAAACACAAATTTGGCTTACTTGCTGACTGTCTGCACCCCCACAAACACACACACCCTAGAATATAGATTCCATGAGGACAGACATCTCGTTATTTTGAGGGTGTCAAATGACTCATATGACCTGCTGGTGATGAAGGAGCAAGAGAATAGAAATTTATATAATTCCTTCAAAGACCTTTTTCTGTACAAAGACTTTTTGAAAGAAAAGGAAGGCCCACACCCTGCTAGCAAAGGCAGGGACTTACTCATTTTGGTGTCCTTTTCAGGGCCCACCACAGTGCCTGACAAATAGTAAGTACTCTAGTATTGATTACCTTGAATGGACTTTTTCCTTCAGTTTAAAATATGGAAAAATATTTGTTTAAAAGAGCACAGAACAGTTTTTTAAAAATGGATTTAATTTGGTATTATGACAAACCACATTAATGGCAAGAACTGATGGCAGTGTGGTTATTTTACCTCAGGAAATTTTTTTTAACCACCCTTCATCTGTTAATATCCTTATAAATTGAAAATTAATTTCTTGTTCCAGTTTACTTTTTTTCTGGTTTCCTTTGGGGCTAAATTACACGTATAATAAATACTTCTTTCAGAGCCAAAGCTCTTATAAAAATGTGGGGAAAACATTCTGCCAATGAATTAATAAAAAATAACAATAAAAGACTTAATTCAGTCTAAAGGGAGCAGAAAAGGGCCACAGAACATTGGGCAATCAATACTCAGAAATGGCAAATGATGGGTGAGAGAGAAGCCAAGATGTAGCGGTTAGGCCTTGGGAAGAGGAATCAAGTAATAACATCTATAATGACAGATGGCCTTTATTTATTTATTTATTTATTTATTACAATGAGCTGGACAGTGAGGTATGTTTTGAAGATAAAATTTTCTCTTATTCCTTGAGCTTCCAGTTTAGGCTGACCAGTTTTCCTCTGTGGTCAAAATAGCCATGAATTGAAAATAAGATCTGAGTTTTACTCCTGGCCACTAATCTGGATCAGTACACTTCATGTAGGCCTTTCCTTTATCCTTCTTCCATGTGTTTCTTTTTCCTGTGTGTTATTAAGCAAGTCACTCAAGCACTCTGTGCTGGATTGTCTTACACGCCAAATGCTGGGTTAGGTAATTTTCAGTATCTCCCACTTCTACTAATCTAATCATGATTTCTCCCAGATTTCCTCCAAAATGTTTTGTAAACGTAGAAGCAGACACATATCCATTCTAAAATCACTGCTTTGAAAGATCTTTTTTTTTTTTTTTTTAAATAGACTCCACGCCCAGCTAGAGCCCAGTGCAGGGTTCAGACTCATGAGATCAAGACCTGAGCTGAGATCAAAGTCAGTTCCAGAGCACCTGGAGGGCTCAGTCAGTTAAGTCACTGCTCAGGTCATAATCCCAGGGTGCTGGGATTGATAGCACCCCCCCACCCTCCTCACCCACACCTACCCGGCTCCCTGCTCAGCGGGGAGCCTGCTTCCCTCCCTGCCTCTCCCCTACCCTGCTCCTTCTATCTTTTTCTCTCTCTCTTTAACAAATAAATAAAATCTTTAAAAACAAAAAACAAACAAAAAAAAAACCAGCCACTCACTTAACTGGCTGCACCACCCAAGCACCCCTGCTCTGAAAGGACTTTTAAGAGAAAGGGGAAACTCCTCCAAACTCTGTGTTGAACACATCATGTAAGCTTTTCAGGGCATACAAAACAAAACCAGCACGATATACCCATACCCATAAAGTAGTCAGCGCAGCAGCTGCTCTCTGCAGTGTGGTACTTGTGCAGACCAACTTCCGCACAAACATAGAAGAAGCTGCTAGAGAAGTTTCTGGACAAGCAGACAAGCAGATAGAGAACTTTGAGGTCAAAGGAGACAGAGAAAAAACAGTGAATAAGAAAAAATAAACTTGAGGAGGGGGCGAGATTCTACTTTTAAGTAACTTCTACACCAAGTGTGGGGTTTGAACCTACAACCTCAAGATCAAGAGTCACATGCTCTTCTGACTGGGCCAGCCAGGCGCCCTGTACATTTACATTTCCTATTTCGTTATATTAGGTTATAGCTTTATATTACTTGTGTCGCTGGGTTTGTTTCTTTTAGCTTTTAATTGTGTACTTCTATGCATCAGAAAAAGCTATTCAGGTTTTTTTTGTGATCAATAAAAAATGTAATGAAGGGACGCCTGAGTGGCTCAGTTGGTTGGACGCTGCCTTCGGCTCAGGTCATGATCCCGGAGTTGAGGGATCGAGTCCCACATCGGGCTCCCAGCTCCATGGGGAGTCTGCTTCTCCCTCTGACCTTCTCCTTGCTCATGCTCTCTCTCACTGTCTCTCTCTCAAATAAATAAATAAAAATCTTTAAAAACAAAATGTTGTTAAAAAATGCAATGAAAAATTTTTTTAAATTTAATTTAAAAAAAGAAAAAGTAAACTGAAAGAAGAGAGGAAACACCTGTGTGGCACATACTGCACTGTTACTTTGTATTATTCTCTAGTGTTTACATGAGTATGTTGAAAAAAAATTCTTACTAGGGAATAAGGTTACAGCAGAATAAGAGAGGGTTGGTGAATGGGAGAATAGTGAAAGATCTGGAAACTGTTTTATGTCATTAGGTATGGAAACACACCTGCAGACTTGGATTTGTTGCAGAAGTGGCTCATTTTTTAACTTACTTCTACTAAATTCTACATGTTCAGTCTTTGAGAATAATGAAAAATTAAATGCCTGGAACAAGATACATCTCTGACTCAAACAACCTTCACATGCTTAGAAGCCTGGAGAGATGAATAAGTTGGATTTAACTACGGTCACTACCTATAGTCCCCCAAACAGCACCGCCGCAAATGGTCTTTCATTTTCCGCTTGCCCTAAATCCTAAATAGGAACATCACTACGTGAAGGTGAAAATGTAAGAGGAAGGACTGCTTTAAACCCTTTGACTTGGCGTCTGAGTATCTCTTAACTACGGAAATGCAATGGTAAGGAAGCACATTTTCTTGAAAGCCAAAATTTCAAGCTTAAACATAACAGCTCAAAGAATGGAAGAAGCAAATACATTCATGGAGAGGCTATTCTTTGAAAGTCAGTTTAGAAAATATATTAGTCTTCATTTAGTATATTCCAAAGTTTCTGAAGTATGTTACATAAGAAATATCAAGGAGGCACTAAATGTGTTTATACCTGTACAGAAATATCTAACTCTAAGGAATGTTTTAAATATTTACAATTGCTGATAAATGAGGATGGAAAATTAATCAACTTGAGGTACACTGTCATACGTAATAATTTAAAATACTAATGATACTAGTATTTCCTAAGAGGAAAAAAATGACCATTGCCCCAGAAGCTGAAAACAAATTCAACACCCATTTCTGATTTTAAAATAATAATAAAATCAATAGATTTCTTTTGTTTGTTTGTTTGTTTGTTTTAACTTTTTAGAGAAGTGGGGAGGAGCAGAGGGAGAGGGAGAGAGAGAATCCTAGGCCCAGCATGGAGCCTAACATGGGGCTCAACCTCGTGACCCTAAGCTGAAATCAAGAGTCGGATGCTTAACTGACTGAGTCACTCAGGCACCCCAGAGATCAATGGATTTCTCAACACAAAATCCATCATATTAGTTAATAGGAAAATGTCTAATATAGTAGGCAAGCTTTTGCATAAATGGGAATTGAGAAAGAAAATATATGATATATCCCTCATACAAAAAAATAAACCAAAAATTATTTTTTAAAGTTACCTATGGGGATGAGTTTCAGTGAGAGGCAAGGCAGAGGGGCTAGGAATGAAAGTGAAATGCTCCTAGGTTTACATTTTTATATAGTTTCAACTTTTGAGCAATGAAAATATCTTACATAGGGAAAAAAAAACCCACATTAAATTTTTTAGAAGTTAACACTAATATAGAAAGCAAACCTTAAGGGACACCTGGGTGGCTCACTCAGTTAAGTGGCTGCCTTCAGGTTGGGTCATGATCCCAGCGTCCTGGGACTAAGTCCCACATTGGGCTCCTTGCTTGGCAGGGAGCCTGCTTCTCCCTCTGCCTCTGCCTGCCACTCTGCCTGCTTGCGCCCTCTCTCTCTCTCTCTCTGACAAATAAATAAATAAAATCTTAAAAAAAAAAAAAAAAGCAAACCTTAAGAATGATTGCTGAACACTGCTTTGGCCACACAATGTGAATTTTGTTCAAAATAGTTCATCACTTACACCTATATCCTCCTTTCCCAAAAGTTATTTAGTTGGTGTAAAAAATGATGTTTACTTCTCTTTCATAACTGTTCTTTAATTTTACTGCATTATAATCAATAGAAAAGTTGTAATTTATCAACTTGTTGGGAAAAGGAATTCTTCAAATTTCCTTTGAGCCTTTTTACAGTTTTTTGAGGCTCTAAGTATGCTTAAAAGAATATGGTGTTTCACAATAACCAGTAAGTGTTGAAGAAGATGTGGAGAAAAAGGAACCACCTTGCACTGTTGGTGGGAATGCAAACTGGTGCAGCCACTGGAGCAGTATGGAGTTTCTTCACAAAGTTAAAAACAGATCTACCTTATGATACAGTAGTTCTCCTACTGGGTATTTGCTGAAAGAATACAAAAACACTAATTCAAAGGGATATGTGCCCTCCTATGTTTATAGCAGCACTATCAATGATAGCCAAATTATGGAAGCAGCCCAAGTGTCCATCAGTAAGTGGATGGATAAAGAAGATATAGAACATATATACAATAGAACATTACTCACCCATTAAAAAAGAATGAAATCTTGGGATGCCTGTGTGGCTCAGTTGGTTAAGCCTCAGACTTGGGCTCAGGTCATGATCTCAGGGTCCTGGGATAGAGACCCACATTGGGCTCCCTGCTCAGCAGGGAGTCTGCTTCTTCCTCTTCCTCTGCTCCCACCCCCACTGTGTGCTCTTCCTCTCTCTCCCTCTCTCTCAAATAAATCAATATAATCTTTAAAAAAAAAAAAAGGTATGTAATCTTGCCATTCCAACAACATGAATGAACCTAGAGAGTACAATGCTAAGTGAAATAACTCAGAGAAACATAAATACGATATGCTTTCACTCATATGTGGAATTTAAGAAACAAAACAAATGAGCAAAGGAGGGAAAGAGAGAGAGACACAGACTCTGAACTATAGAGAACAAACTGGTGGTTACAGAGGGGAGGGAGTGGGGGATGGGTGAGATACGTGATGAGCACTGGCTGTTGTATGGAAGTGTCGAATCGCTATATTGCACACCCAAAACTAATATTACACTATATGGAAACTTTACTGGAATTCAAATTAAAAACAACAAAAAAGGAAAAATAAATTTTAAAAGACCACATTCTTTCTACTGTGCAGGTACAAAATGTATATGTGAAACATATCTTAGATCAAGCTAAATTATTCAAATTTTCTGTTTTTTAAGTTTTTGTCTACTTGATTTTCAGTTTCAGAAAGTAGAGCATTGGAGTTGCCCAGTACGATTGTAGGTTTGTTCATTTCTCTATTTGGTTATATCTGGTTTTGCTTTCTATGTTTTGGAAGTTAAATTAAACAGAAAAGTCAGTTTGAAAGTCAGTTATATTAGACTATTAAGATTTGTGATTGTTGGGACACCTGGGTGGCTCAATCGGTTAAGCGTCTGCCTTCGGCTCGGGTCATGATCCCAGGGTCCTAGGATTGAGTCCTACATCGGGCTCCTTGCTCAGCGGGGAGCCTGCTTCTCCCTCTGCTTGCCTCTCTCTCTACCTACTGCTCCCTACTGCTTGTGCTCTCTCTCTCTCTGACAAATAAACAAATAACAATCTTTTAAAAAAAGATTTATGATTGTTATATCTTATACCTTTTAGCAAAGAGTTACTCTGGACCCTTAAAATAGTTTGTCTTAAATTCTATTTTGTCTAATATTAATACATAGTTACAATTACTCTCCTTTTATTAGTGTTTGTTTCTGGTACCTTTTTATTGTCAGCCATCATCTATCATTCTCTTTCATGCCCTGTTCATTATTTATAGCTAGATTTACTTTTATTAACTCTCTCTGTAAATGAGTTTAGCTTATTCATATTGATTGTGCCTTTTTGAAATAGTCCCTGCTGTCATATTTTATTTTCTGCTTACCACAAAGTCCAGATTATTTCTACTGTATTTCGTTTTATTGAACTACGAATTGGAAAGATTTATATTCTATTTCTGTATTTCTGGTTATAACTCTTGCATTTTAAAGGTATGTCTAGTGCTCGCTTCGGCAGCACATATACTAAAAAAAAAAGGTATGTCTATACTCTTACATTGTTCAAACAATATTTAAAGTTAAGCAGTAGCCACCTCCTCCCCTAAAATTAAAAACGTTGGCATGATTCTGTTTCCCTGCCTGCCTACCTTCAGCCAAGTCCCCTGTGGTTATCAGCTGGAATTGTGGGTTGCTTAAAAGTACTCTTTTAATCAATACATATTTAATTTTTATGAATTTCTTGCCTTAGCACAACTTCTGTACCCCATTTCTTCTTCCTCAGTTTATTTTCGAACCTAGGACTAGGCTTCTGGTGCTTTGGGTTTATTAGGTTTGCTTTGGTTGTGTTTAATTCTAAGCCACTTCAGATTGAGGATATGTGACCTTCAAATCTGAAACATGCTGGTCTATTATATTTCTTTAAAATTTATCTTCCCTCTATTATCTCCCTTGTTGCCTTCTGGAATTTATGCAGGATGGATGCTGAGACTTTACATCAGTCACTTATATCTCTACTTTACATAATTGTATCCCCTGGTACTCTGCTCTGGAAGAATTCCTTGACTCTCCCAGTGTGTTCCTCTGCCCTTCATTCACTGTCTTAGTTACTGTCTCATTCACTGTTCTTAGTTAACAATGCACTCTCCTTTCTTCTCTTCTTGGATACTCTTATGCAAAAGTCCTTGTCTACTTCCTCTAAAGCCCTGTTCTGCTTGTCTGGAACTATTTCCCGAGGTGTGGATTCCTCTGTTTAAGTTCGTTATCTTTCCTGATATTGGTTCTCCTTAAATGTGGGTGATTCTCACTGAGGACATACTGTTGGGTTCAGATGCTGTACTGGAGCTTCTATCCTCTCTGCTTTATTCAAGGGAAAGGCAAAGTGAGCTCGAAGGATTGTCTGCCCATCTATTTTCAGTGAGAGTAGCAGGACAGAAAGGCTGAACCAGTAGGCTGTCATACCAGTGTGGGTATCTCAGTGGGAAGTCTTCCACTTCTAAAAATTCCTTTCCCCTTGTCAAGCCACCAAAGGGCACTCTCCTCTCTAAGCCAGGCTCCTGTACTCACCACAGTCACCTGCGTACAGACATACTTGGCTGCTCCTGCTGTTAAGTGCCGGACCAGTCACCTTCTTAGCTGAAAGGGCCCTCCCTGCTCCTAGTTCCATCTCCCCAAACGTGGCCTGTTCTTTGAATCACTCTCATCTGCTGCTAGCACTACTCTTCTACTCACCTTTTGAGCTTAATTTCCTTTTTAAAGGAAATTAAAGGAGGTTCCATCCACTCTCCTTTTCTCAGGGATTCTTCCTAGAACATGATGAACTTCCTTTATTTTTCCAATCCAGTTGCAGCTTTTGAAAATATACCTTTAATTGCATTTTTAAGAATTAGCAGAAAGGAGTGACTATACTATTTTTCCTGCCCATTACCTTAAGATTTGAAGTACAAAACATTATTTATTGTTGTAAAAATCAGAATCAAATTGAAATGCCTGACATCAGGGACCTGATTAAGTAAATTATGAGATATATATGTAATGGAATATCTAATATGCTTTTAAAAATGATGCCTATGATGATATTTAGTGTGAGAAAGTGCATCTGAATTATTGTTAAGCACCAGCACCAAAAGCAGAAGATGATAGATAGATAGATAGATAGACAGATAAATAGTAATTTTTTTAAGGTAAAGAGGAAATCTAGAAATAAATACTTAAAATATTAACAATACTGTTGTTTCTGGGAGGATTGTTGATGTACTTTCCAGTTCTGAATAGGTTCTATCTCTTTTATTTATAAAATATGTTTTATTTTATGTTATTATTTTTAAAAGCTGTTGAAAAAAGTTCATATTATTTTCAAGCTTGCATGAAATCTTTACAAAAACTGATCAAAAACTAGCTCATGGGGCACCTGAATGGCTCAGTTGGTTAAGTGTCCGACTCTTGGTTTCAGCTCAGGTCATGATGTCAGGCTCCTGGGATCAAGTTCTGCACCAGGCTCCTTGCTCAGTGCAGAGTCTGCTTGTCCTTCTCCCTCCCCTCTCCTCCTCCCCCTGCTTGCACTCTGTCTCTCTCAAATAAATAAAATCTTTTCAAAAACAAAGTAGATCGTATCATAAAGAAAAGCTTCAATAAATTTTTTTTTAAAGATTTTATTTATTTATTTGACAGACAGAGATCACAAGTAGGCAGAGAAGCAGGCAGAGAGAGAGGAGGAAGCAAGTTCCCTGCTGATCAGAGAGCCCGATGCGGGGCTCGATCCCTGGACCCTGAGATCATGACCCGAGCCAAAGGCAGAGGCTTTAACCCACTGAGCCACCCAGGCGCCCCCACTGAATTTTTTTAAAAAGCAGGAAATACACAGACCAAATGCTCTGACCACCACACAGGCAATTAGAAAATCATAACAAAAGTTTACATTAGAAAAGTACAACCATTTGGAAGTTTTCAAATATTCTCTTATGTAAACGTTACAGCAAGAGAAAGGGATATAACAATAACAGAGTATTTAGAAAATATTAAGAGGAGGCAGTGAAGGACTGGGAACTACACGAAACATGCACTTCATTTTAAGTTGTGTGATGTATACTCAGTTGCTCTTCTAGGAAGACACTAGAGATGACTGGCATTTTTGCTAGGCCTGGAATGACAGACACAGTATGGGCAGGTGAAGGAAAGACTGAGTGGTCTTCAAAAGAGAAAAACAACATAAGAAGCAACATCGCACTTGTGTCATTAAAACATTAAAACAGTGAAGAAGTCAAGCTAGTCAGAATTGTGAATAGGCTAGTTACTGTGAATAGTCCAGATAGTAGTGGGAAATTGTCAAAAAATACAATGTTTGGAGCTAAAAAGAATATACATATGTTTTGATATAGCTATAGATAGGTAGATATAACACATATATTTTACACGTACAGATTTTTTAACATCTGATTACAGTTGGTGAAACTGAGACCAGAGAAATGACTTTGCAATTTGAACGGATTTAGAATATGGAGAGTCCTAAAAAGCATACAACACCGGTTACCATTTTTTTAAAGTAAGCTCTATGTCCAACGTGGGGCTTGAACCCCAAACCTGAGATCAAGAGCCACATGCTCTACTGCCTAAGCCAGCCAGATGCCCCCACAGTTCACTATTAAAGGGTAAGAATAAGGAGTTACTAGAAACTTTGAACCAGAAGGACATGGTGAGAACAGTGCTTGAAAAAGAATAATCTGGCAGCCATGAGCAAAATAGGCTGTTAAAAGAAAAAATTAATACCTACTTTCATTCAAATGAAAGAAGGGCCTTGTAATGAACCCATGACTACAAAGAGATAGCCAGGAGGTGATGGCTGAGGTAAGCAGACCTCTAGTAGGAGTACAGTCGTGGGACTTTGAAGGCCGCCGGATTTAGGGACAAACCAGATTGGCGGGGTGGGGGGGGGGGTATGGGAAAACTGGTTGAATGAAAGAGTGAGTATCCCTGTTCTTCCTTGGGTGGTACAACTGACAAAGACAGAAGTCGGTTGGGGGGGTGCTGCTTTTGGAAATGCATTATATTTTGGTCACATTGAATTTGAAGGGTCAGCCCAACCCTACATCATGCATTGAAAAGTTGCTTTTTGTACCAGTGGAATTTGCTATTGGCCTATATCAGTGCTTCTCAACTTTGGCTGTATACTACAATCACCTGGAAAACTAGTAAAAAAAAAAATACTGATAATCAAGCCCCACCCCAAACCACTTGAATCAGAATCCCTGAGAGTGGGGTGAAGCACTGACACTGCTTAGAAGCTCCTCCAGTGATTCTAATGTGCAGGCAGGATTGGGAACCTATGGTCTAAATTTCCAACTTGGAGACACGTGGGTTCTGGGAAAAGTACCCAAGGTATCAAGAACCGTGTTAAAAACTGGCTACTAAATATCCAGTACTTCAATACCAAAGAGTTTCTACGATCATGGGAATGGAGATTTTACATAGCTAACAATATTTTAAGCCATAAAGGCAAAAATTGTCTCTGAGGAAGAGAATGTAAAAGTGAAAAGAGATGAATAGAACTCTGGGTTGTATCCACAATGACAGAGCAGGAGGTGAAGAGCTCAGTCCAGAACTGACCCCGCTTCCCACATGCCACATCCCCCATATGCCGGAGTGTTTCTCTCCAAACATGGTGCAAGCTGTCCAAGTAACTAATCAGCACTCAGAACACAGCTTACCTATAAAAAGTGGGCTGTCTCGATAAAGATCCACAAAATCTCCATTATCCTGATCTTCCTTCCCACTCTCCTCTAACCCAAAACTTCCATTCTTGATTATATCCCAATCCTTCTGCGAAGTGGCTTCATAATTATCCACTCATTCTTTCTCTCACTGGTATCTGCAATTATTCTCTTTATGAGATTATTCTATGCAGCTCAGAAACACTTAAGAGAATACTTTTAAAAAAAATTAAAAAAAAAAAAAGCCTCCATCTAGTCTGCCTCCCCCTCAAACTACCATCCTATCACTCTGCTTCCTTCACTGGCAAACTTGAAAAAAAATTACATATTTCTCTATCTCCATTCTTATTCCCCCACTTAATCCCTTTTAATATATTACTGGCCCCACTACTCTTCTAAAATCACTTACTTCAAAGTCACTTGACATTTGGTTTCGGTTTATATACCTATCTCCTAACCTTTGGAAATCTTTCTAGAAATCAAATCTTTTGGCTCCCATATGTCTGTACTGTGCAAGTGACCCCAGCTCTAGGGCCCCATTTCCTCTGTGTCCTTAGCGAGCTGCAGTTCTTCTTCCCATCCCTAAATGTTAATATAAAAGGCTCAGTCCAAATATCAGCTTTCAGTCAGTGCCCCTGTCTTGTCCAGCGGTCCCCAGTGATTGGTGATGCTCTGCTGCCCCCACCTGGCCAAGCCCATTCTAACCACTTTGGAGGTTCTCAATGTACCCTTGCCTAGAAAAGTGCCAAGACACCTTATCAAATCACACACACCACTGACCTCTCTACAATTTCAGCCTTCCCTTCTATCTAAACATAGGATAAGTTCAAATTGGACAGCGCATCATCTCTTTTGAGTCTAGGTCCCATTTAAACTCACCATTTTCCTCCAAAGACCTCTTTCTCTACCATTCTTCAGTATACCTAGACTCAAGACTGGAGAGACACCTATAACACTTTTCACGCTCTTCCTCTATCTTGTTATTGAGAAATTCTTGTTGAAACTTCTTTTTTCCGGTGTCATTGATCTACCTGCCGAAACTCTTTCCCTCATTTAAATGATCACACAGTCAGCTAATGTCTTCAGTCTTCAAAGCTTTCCCATTGTCTTGAGGGTAAAGTCTATGCCCACAGAATATAAAACTGGATTAAAACATCACATTGAAACCAAAGGCAAGACTTTCAGCTGAGCAGTTATTAATCTACTTTCTCATTATATTATATGTGTATAAAAGAATTTTTATAATATACAATATAATTTTATTATATATACATTATAATGTAAAATTGTATATTATATAATTTTCTTTAAAACTGAAGAAGAAGGGGCATCTGGGTGGCTCAGTGGGTTAAAGCCTCTGCCTTCGGCTCAGGTCATGGTCCCAGGGTCCTGGGATCGAGCTCCACATCGGGCTCTCTGCTCAGTAGGAAGCCTGCTTCTCCCTCTCTCCCTGCCTGCCTCTTTGCCTACTTGTGATCTTTGTCTGTCAATTAAATAAATAAATAAAATCTTTTTTTTTTAAATGAAGAAGAAAATTCTAAATGATAAACTCAGACAAAGATTTCAACTTCATAGTGCCATTATGGTTTTAAGCTGCAGAAAGCAAAGGTAAGCATATGTATAAACAAATACAAAAAAAGAATTATCTGACAAGAGAAGTCATTCCTCTTCCCCAACCCCCAAATTGAAGTAAGTTCACAATATGTGTTGTTTATACTCACAAATTTAAAGTGACTAAATCATATTTATATTCAGTTAGACTCCAGCTCTGCCATTTTTAAATTACGTGATCTTGGACTAATGTTGAAGCTCTCTGGGTCTGTTTCCATCTCTTAAAATGAGAATGATATTTTGTACCTCAAAAGCCTCTTCTGTGTTTTAACAATTTAATATGCAAAAAGGATTTAGACTAGCTAGTCTACAGCACATATAGAGAGTGCTGATTAGGGGCACCTGGGTGGCTCAGTCCTTAAGCGTCTGCCTTCAGCTCAGGTCATGATCCCAGGATCCTAGAATCCAACTCCACACCCGGCTCCCTGCCCTCGGGAAGCCTGCTTCTCCCTCTCCCACTCCCCTTGCTTGTGTTCCCTCTCTCTTTGCTTCTCTCTCTCTGTCAAATAAATAAATAAAATCTTTTAAAAAGGAAAGAAAGAAAAAAAGAAAAGAAAAAGAAAACTGGAGATTAGGGACGCCTGGGTGGCACCCAGGCTCCTTGGTTAAGCTGCCTGGGCTCAGGTCATGATCCCAGAGTCCTGGGATTGAGCCCCTCGTCTGAAGTACCTGCCACTTCCCCTGCTTGTGCTCTCTCTCCTTCTCTCTGTCAGAGATGAGTAAAATCTTTAGGAAAAAAAAAAAGTGCTGATTAGTGTTAGCGATGATGATGATATAAACTGATAGCCAGTAGAAAGTGCGCTTCTTATTTTAAGAAGTGGGTCTTTTTAATCTTATCTCGCTTTATTTTTTATTCATGATTTTATTTATTCATTTGGGAGAGAGTGAATGAGAGAGAGAGAGAGACAGAGAGAGAGAATGCACACAAGCCCAGGCGGGAGGGGCAGAGGGAGAGAGAGAAGCAGTCTCCTCGGACCCCAAGATCATGACCTGAGCTGTAGGCGAACACTTAACCGACTGAGTCACCCAGGTGCCCCTAAACTTACTTCACTTTAGACATAACATCAATCTCAGATGTATGAAACTTAAATTAACTGAAATCATACTATCCAAAAGGCCTTTTGAGATCCAATTAGATAAAGTAATTTAAAAATTTATGATTTGTTCTAAAATTGAGCCTAATTCTAAGACATTTGTGATATTTGCTGTTATATTTTTTAAAATATCCTGTGAACATTCACTGCCAAAGTCTTATTTTATAAAGAAAGAACAAATGTTACTTTGCTTAAACACTCTTAATGGAACCTTGAAAACAATTTCTAAGACATTACTGGTTCAGAATAATGTAGTCCCTAGAATTATCCCAGCCTCCGCGCTTCGTTCCCCAGATAAATGATCCTTCTTCATCATCATGACTATAGAATGGTAGACAGAGACTAACCACTAATTTTCACTTAATTTGTCATTCTCAGGTGGCATGAGTAGTAGCAATTCGAGTGATTTCACAACACAAGTCCAAGACTAAAACGTTCTGTTCCTATCATTGATGCTGAGAGTCTGTCAGATCTTGCAGTATTTATCTTGAATCAGTAAACGTGGTGCAGATTTCCAAGAGATTATCTCTTGAAGAACAACTGTTCTTGGGGCGCCTGGATGGCTCAGTTGTTAAACATCTGCCCTCAGCTCAAGTCATGATCCCAGGGTCCTGTAATCAAGCCCCACATCGGGCTCCCTTCCCAGTAGGAAGCCTGAGATTATTTTAAATGGAGATATGATGGAATTATAGCCTTTCTCAAGTATGTCACAACATATGCAACTGGTAATGAAATATACATTTCTAAGTTCAAATAGGATCAAATGAACAAATATTTTTTATTTTTTTAAAAGGTTTTATTTAGTTATTTGACAGAGAGAGAGAGATCACAAGTAGGCAGAGAGGCAGGCAGAGAGAGGGGGGGAAGCAGGCTCCCCACCGAGCAGAGAGCCCAATGAGGAGCTCGATCCCAGGACCCTGGGATCATGACCTGAGCCGAAGGTGGAGGCTTTAAGCCACTGAGCCACCCAGGTGCCCCAAGAACAAAATTTTTTTAAAAGAAAAAGAATATAAGCCCAATCTTCCTTTATGAAAATATGTTGGAATTACAGCCTCTCTTGAGTACCATGGCAGAAGAAACAGAGAGAGTCTATTATGCTGTGTATACGTGCATGATATTAAAGAAAAGTTTGGGGGGACACTTGCCTGGCTCAGTTAGTAGAGCATGACACTCTTGATCTCGGGGTTGTAAGTTTGAGCCTCTACACATGGGTTATAGAGATTACTTAAAAATTTTTTTAAAATAAAAAGAAAGAAATTTATTTGTTCACAGGTACCCAATTTAAACACGTTCACAAATTAAAACAAATCACTTTATAAGATACCTAACTAGAGGGGTGCCTGGGTGGCTCAGTAGGTTAAAGCCCCTGTCTTCGGCTCAGGTCATGATCTCAGGGTCCTGGGATCGAGCCCCACATCGGGCTGTCTGCTCATCAGGGAGCCTGTTTCCACGCCCTCCCCGACCCTGCCAGCCTCTCTGCCTACTTGTGATCTCTGTCTGTCAAATAAATAAATAAAATATTTTTAAAAAAATACCTCATTAGAGTCCAGCACCATTATAAATTCAGTTCAGACATAATTAAGGGAAGGCTTAAAAAATTATCCAGTAATGTTTCACTTTTACTCTATTGAAAAGGCTCCTAATCGGTCCATAAAAGGCCACTTGAGAAGCCTAATACCAGCACACACCATGTTTTCCATAGTCTTCTTACTGAAGAACCTATATAATGTTGCCAGAAGATGAGCCTGAGGAAAGAATGATTTGTCTGGAAAGAGCATTTACTCTGCGTTGTTGCTTCTCAAACTGTAACGTGCCTACGAAACATCTGGGTATCTTAATGAGATGCAGATTTCGATCCAGCTGACTGGGGGGGGGGGCTGAAATTCTGCATCTCTAACAAGCGCCCAGGTGATGCCGATGTTGCCGGACCACGGACCACACATGAAGAAGTGAGGTCCTAAAACATAATCCATATCTTCAGCTAACAGAGAATGACATCTCACCTACCCAAATTGCATCTTCTTATTCAGATATGTATAATGTGGATATTTTTGATAACTTGCCATTATCTAAATTTTTTCCAAATTGAAGTCCAGTGTAAAATATTTTCATCGCTCTCAAAAAAAAAAAAAAAAGTGGTATGAGAAGAAAAAGAAGGGGCGCTTGGTTGGCTCAGTTGGGTAAGTCTCTGCCTTCGGCTCTGGGCATGATCCCAGGGTTCCCTGCTCAGCAGGGAGCCTGCTTCTCCCTCTCCCTCTGCCCACTGCTCCCCCTGCTTGTGCTTGCTTGCTCTCAGAAATAAATAAAATTAAAAAAAAAAAAAAAGAAAGAAAAGAAAGAAAGAAGAAAAAGAAAAGAGAAATAATAATTTTTTTAAAGAAAAACATTATCTGAAAGAATAACAAATAATCAAGAGCAAAAAAAAAAAAAAGAAAAGAAAAGAACAAAAATAAGGCTCAGGTATAAAAATCTTTGAGTTAATAAGGCCAAGGCAATAGAGAAAAGATACTACGGAGATGAATCAGCCCAACAGGGAAGTTTTCTCTTCAGGTCATGGGGCTTGCCCAGCCTCAGTAGACGGCTTTTGTATGAGGTAAGGGAGGGATTAAATCTTAAGTACTTAAGGCTAAAAGTATTCATGAAGGCCTACACTTGCCTAACCAAATTGCTTTTATGCCTTTGGATCAGCATTACATTACCCCACAGGGAATTTAAACACAAACATAAACATGTATTTAAATGAATTTAGAAGAAAGCTTGTTGTCTGGTCTCCTGTTTTAATTAGATACGTCTTACAGAAGAAACATATAAACGCAGGCTCTGCGGTTTCCCTGGCGAGGCTACAGCACGAAGTAAATCCACTATAGTATTATTTTGTTTGCTTTTTTTCCCTTAATTAAGTTTTTAAAGTTTCCTTAGCTCTCTGTGTGGCTGCTTCAGCTTAGGCAGCCTGGGTTTGTGGTGAAGGTTTGGGAGAACACATACCAGCCCCCCTGGAGCCCCTCCCAGGCGCCTGATCGTACCTCCTGTGCAGCTAGATAGAAAAGCAGAAGAAAAGGGAGGGGAAAACATCCTGACTGCACAATAAATGCCTTTCACAGAAGCTGCCTTATATCTTATTTAAGAAAAGCCCATTATTTTCCTGGCGTACTGATAGAGCAGAGGAGGCTCAAACATTGAACTTCAAGTATGTGGACAGCCTTCCAGGGCTCATGGAAAACAAGGATAGCATCCAATTTACATAATGCCAATGTATTAAAATATTTTGCTGGCCTGAGTGCTATCTTCACCCTAGATCTCTGGACTGAAGGCTCCTCTGAGAAGCCAATTCTTAGAGGCTGCAATCATGTCCTAGCAAAATAACCAGTACGGGGGCAATCAGGATACACGCCTCTTACTTCCCTCTTGCTTTTGTTAAAGCCTCAGCAGAGAAGGTCAAGTTTGACTAACGCACACACACTACTGAGTGGTTTCAAAATCTTTCGAATTTTTATCTGCTTTTTTTTTTAAATCTTGCTCTCTTCTAGTTTAATATCAAGTAGACCTTAATTGAATGCTGCTAAAAATCTACAGGAAAAAGGAGCATATGCACAACATGAGGTATGTGTTTCGATACAGTAGGCTCCAGACATGTGGGACGAACGCCTGGCTTTGGAGCACTTGAAATGTGGATACGGCGGGTCTGAATTAAATGTAAAATCAAACACAGTTGAGCCTTGAACAACACAGGGGTTGGGGTGCCAAACCCCTGCACTGTCAAAAATTCATGTATAACTTTTGACTTTCCCCACTTACCATTATCTCAGACCAATAACATAGTTGATTTGAACGCATATTTTGTACGTTATATTTAGTGTATACCTGCATTCTTAAAATAAAGCTAGAGAAAAGAAAATGTTAAGAAGAAAATTATAAGGAAGAGAAAATACATTTATAATCCCATACCGTGTTTATCAAAAAGGATCTGCATATACGTAGACCCATGTCATTCAAACCCATGTTGCTCAAGGAACAACGGCACACATCAGATATCTCAGACCTAACACAATAAAATGTAAAAAGGTTGTAAAATATCAATCATTGTTTTAATATTAATGTTTAAGTGATTTTTTGATAAATAAATTTCATTTCACAAAAAAGCGATGGTGACTCATATAAGATATAGTTATCAATTTGCATATCTTTTTTATGTCTTATAAAAAAGCTTAATAAGTCCCTGCAGTATTCTGTAATCTATGTCTCTGTTTTGCAGGTTATGTACTAGGCTTAAATTAGCTAAAATGTATATATGACCAAGACATACAAAGAAAAAAGAATGGAAGAAATATACCTAAATGTTAATAGTGATTATCTTGGAAAAGTGAAATTAGAAGTGATTTTTCATTTTTTTCTTTATGCCTTACTTCTTTCTCCCCCCTTTAACCTTTTTAAAATAAAACAAACAAAAAAGCTATTCCACAAGCAGGCACATAATTAATGATTTTTCTTGTTGATTTTTGTCCCGCAACTATTTTACATGATCACTAATTCAATCATCCAACACAATCTATTAAAAATCTCCTATGTGCCAGACATTGTGCTTGGCATTGGGAATGTGCCAATATACACACATTACATGTTTTTATCAAACAAATGTCTAGCCAAATGCTTTTCATTGGCCTGTGGAAAGGTGCAAGAAATGCAGGCACCAGGTTACACTTGCTCCTCTACTTAATTTCTCCTTATTTTCTGCCTTTCTGTAATATTGGTAGAGTAGAATGACTTCAAGCAAGTTTTTTTTTTTTTATCACTTTGTTCAGATCTTTAAGGTGATGTCCCCAGATGTTACAGGAGTACTTGACTTTGGCCATGAAAGCACACATGTATAGGCCCCGGGTCTATCTTTTCATGGCTTTGTGCCAACAACCAGTAATGCTACCGCAGCCCCCACACTCCTCTGAGGGAGAGACAGGCCTGGGGAGGCCTCAGTGAACCCCTGCTGAAGACACTCATATTTAGGAAGCCCCGAAGGAGGCTGTGTGAGACCAGGCTCATTAAACACAATAAACAGAAACTGATCAAACACTCAAAGACCAAAGTCAGTAAAAGATGCTTAGCTAGTTAAATATAGATCTCCAAAATGGAACTTTTGTGTGTGCCCCAGGTTCCACAAGAAACCACTGTGATTAGCAACTCCCAGCTAACATTTAAATTCTAATGTAGCTAAGTCATGTGCCTTCACTGTCTAGGTGTAGCATGTTATTTAAAAACATCTGCTGCCAAGCCCACCCTGTTGCTTTCCACAATAGACAGCACATTAAAAAGATTTCTTGACGAGGCCTTTATACTCCTTCATAAACTGATGCCAGCCCTTGTTCCTCCCAGTCTGTTTCTGTGTAACCTTTCAGTCCAGGCAACTGGCAAAACTGATGGGTTCTAGAATACGCCTCTCCCTTTCCCATTTTTGTCTCTTTATCCTCAAAGATCCCCTTTGTTTTCTCCATTTTATCCATTCTCCAAGATAGGTGACATTTACTTCCCCAGGAAATTTCCTAAGAGAACTTCAACCCAGAGAATGCCTTTCATCCTTGGACTCCATTGTGCTACTCTCTGTAGAACTCACTAGACCAGGAGTCGGGATAATCAGGTAGATGATTTGGATCGAACGGCACTGTCAATCCCCCATCCACCACTCTTGGGGTACCTTCTCTCTCTAGCTTCTCATTCAGTAATGTCGTTGTTCTGTCTTTGCTTATCTTCCGCCTGCATAAGGCAGCCCACCCAGCTGAGCCCTTAGAATGGATCTTCAACAGGCCATAGGGTCCTTTTGGGTTACAGAGCACACAATGAGTCATCAAAGATGTTAAATCATTATTTATGATCTCATTCTCTTCAACTTTACAAGATTGACCCTACCCAAGTAGATGTTATGCTCTGTGGAGGCAAGGATTACCTCACACTCCTTTTATCTAACAGAGCTCCCAAAACAATACTTGGCATATGTTAAGTGCTCAACAGGTATGTGTTTCTTGATTTCTCATGCAACACTATCAATGGCAAAGTGGTCCCATAGAAATACCACAAGAAAAAACTTGCCTTGTAATCTGGAGCTGATGAGCTATCTGGCTCCACTCCTTTTGGACCCTCAGCCAGAACCCTGTGTATTCTCCAACAATATTCTAACTACATATGTTTTCAGTGGTTCAGATGACAAAAGTGAGAATGAGGAGAACATCATGTCTTCAGCATAATTACCTCCCGACCTAGCACTTCCATGAGACTCTGTAACTCCAGGATAATTTTATGGCAGAGATTGTTCATGGTCCCCTAATACTATTCTCCCTTCTTCCTCTTAGAGACAGAAATCTCACATTTTAACTGAACGCGCAGCTGCCAAGCCGACATCACCTCGTCCAGTCTTCCTTATATCTAGGCAGAGGCATATGACTCAATCCTAACCAGTGGGTGCAAACAAAAGTGATGTGTGCACATTCTGAGTCAGATCCACCAAAAAAGAACTGAAATTCTTTTCTATCGAAGTTATTTCCCCTTCCGGCACCCAGGCTCAAATGCAGAGCATAAAACTAAAGAACCAGGACGCCTGGGTGGCTCAGTTGGTTAAGCCACTGCCTTCAGCTCAGGTCATGATCCCAGGGTCCTGGGATTGAGTCCCACATCGGGCTCCTTTGTCAGTGGGGAGCCTGCTTCTCTTTCTGCCTCTGCCTGCCTCTCTGCCTACTTGTGTTCTCTCTCTCTCTCTCTTTCTCTGACAAATAAACAAATAAATAAAATCTTAAAAAAAAAAAAAAAAAACAACTAATGAACCAATTTTGAACATACCAGCACATGAGAGGGTGACTTAACAAGACCGAAGGCATCCCGAGTCCCTAAGTTACATCATGAAGCTTAACAACCCACATACTCTAAATTGCCAATTAATTATGGACCAATGTATAAAGGAAATATAACATTCTTTCTCATTTGCACCATAGTATTTTCAAATCTTTTTGTGAGAGTCATTTATCATTTGCCCTAATTAATATAGACTTGTTAAGACCAACTTCTGTTCCTTGATTATACCACATACTTTACTTTCCAGAAGCTTATGCACAGGATCTGGCTTCTGGCTGGATTGATCTCAATATACAAATCTATCTAAGAATGTAATAACAAGGGGCACCTGGGTGGCTCAGTGGGTTAAGCCTCTGCCTTCGGCTCAGGTCATGGTCTCAGGGTCCTGGGATCGAGCCCCACATCGGGCTCTCTGTTCAGCGGGGACTCTGCTTCCCCTCTCTCTCTGCCTGCCTCTCTGCCTACTTGTGATCTCTGTCTGTCAAATAAATAAATAAAATCTTAAAAAAAAAAAGAATGTAATAACAATACACACATGGCACATCTCCTTCACCAACTATTGTTTTATTTGAGTTACAGACTGTGGTTTCTCTAGGAGGTGGCCATCGAATTTTGGCCTTTTCTCATTTTGTCTTTCTTTTGCCAAATGCAGACTTAAGTGTCACTTTTTGTTACATAAGTGCATGCATTTGCAGTTTTTCAACAATGCCCTAGTAGTCCAAGGAAGAACTCTACCATATAGTATATTTTCCAGGAACACATTAGGTCTAAAAACTGGGGTCCTAGAAGGAGGGCTCCAATCAGAGAAGCCAGAAGCTGCATACCTCTTAACTCTCAATCTCAGATACAACTTCTACCTAATTTGCTGAAACACTTATACTGAAGCCCTACGATACCACATTAAGAAGTCTTATCCTGGGGCTGCCATGCTGTGAGGAAGCACAAACTAAACCTATAGGGAGAGTCCACAGGGAGAGGCCTGAAATACTACATAAAAAGAGAGATGACTGGCCAGCTCTCAGATTTCTAGCCATCTACGATTCCAGCTCCAGCCACTGTCTGACTACAATCAGATGAGAAATTCTGAGCCAGAGCTACCCAGCTGAGCCCTTCTTAAATCGCTATACCATTAAAAAAATGAAATACTATAAAAGATACTATTATTTTAAGCCACTAAATTTTGGGGTGGCTTGTTACACAGCATAGATGACTATAACAGTCACCAAAAGCAAAGAACCCACTACCTAATTTTGCTGGGACCATGAGGGAGAATTTTAGCAACCTAAGAATTTTAGCATAGAGACCACAGAGTCTGGATTCAAAAGTCTTGGTCTTTATCCTTTGTTCCAACTTGCTTATAAAGGATAACTTAAGTAATTTATTTGAGTTTTTCAGAATCTGCATCTACAAAGAGCCTGTGTGGCTCTCAAGAAGGCTGTGAAGGACAACAAGACACCAGAAGAACAATCCTCCCAAGGAAAGTGTTCAGGAAATGTTACCTGATTGTTACCATGGTAACGTGAAATGTTACCATGATTGCCTTATGTCTGCTCATCTTCCGGAAGGTCATGTAAGAAGCCAAAGCTGCATGAAAGGGATAACAATTTGATGGGTAGGCTTCCCTCTACTGCAACACCAATAGACTCAGTAGAGTCGACTGCAATTAAATGTCAGTTATCTTCTGACTTACTCCATTACAGATGAAAGATCTTAGCCCTTCCTTGATTGTAGGGGGGAATGCTGCTTCCCATCTTAAATCTTAAATCTTTGTTGTTACTCCACAGGGGGAAGACCCCCTTGTCTTCAGGAAGGAGAAGGAACTGAAGTCTTCTCTTGTTATGAGTTGCTTTCTCTGAGATCCCAGGGAACGATTTCAGAATCATTTCCTCCAGAAGGAAGGAGAAGGAATTGAAGTCTTCTCTTGTTATGAGTTGCTTTTTCTGAGATCCCAGGGAACGATTTCAGAATCATTTCCTCCAGCTCCACAGCTCTTTTCAAAATTCCTCCCCTTGGCAGCCAGTAAGTCTCTTATAATCTCTCTGGAAGTAGTTTTTCCCTGAGAATAATGGTCCTGGCAATGAGGCAGGGAAGAACACCTACCTAACTGTGTCCCAGGAAAGCCTTGTCTGAAGCCATTACTTGATGCAGATCTTAGCTTAGTATGGCGCCTCCTGGAGGAAAAGATTGCTCTGGTGTAGAAACCAGGCTCTGTGGCTGCTCAGTGGGGGGAGGCTAACAACCGGGGGAAGCAACTGCAGGGACAGTTCTTAACCTTCTGATGTCCAATAGTTAAAGGAAAATAATGAAAATGAATTATTTTGCTGTATACTCAGATAGGTATGCCTCTAACCAGACAAAAACAGAACTTGAAATATCTGCCACCTGAAAAGCTAAAATGGAGACTATTTTCTGGGGGGGAAAATGACTATACTTTTAAATATATGTAATATGAACTGCTCAATCATTGTAATTTTTTAATGGAAATCCTGAGCAGGTTATGCATTAATAGTAAGATCATTAATCTTAAAAAAGAAAGATGGGCACAGATCATTGATATGGCAGTTATTGTAGTCACACTGAATTCAGTGAAATTGATTTTGATTATATCAAGATAAATGATAGTATCCCTTAGAAGATATAAATGTAAATGAACAGGCTATGTTTTAGGTGACGTTTTGCTGATATTTTCTTCACCTTTCAATCTGTTTCCACAGCCCTATTTTTGCCAGAGTAGAAACACAAAGAAAATTTGTTGCTGAATTCAATTTTTAAAAAATCCAGTGCAAAACTAAACTCCATCCTAAAGGTTACCTTGCCTCCTAATTTTAAAAGTATGAAAAATACTAATTGGCAGACATGTGAAAAGTTGTATTTTTAAAAGGCCCACAAATTCAAACTATTAGCAATTTTTAAATCGACGTTTCTCTTCTCCTATTACAATTTTTAAGTGTCGCCAGCCTTTTAATGGAAGCTTTCAGAGCCGTATCCTGAGTCATTTAATTTCTGTTAACAGATCTGTCCTGGCTTCTTCTTGGCATTTACTCCCATGCCACCCACGTAGAACTCCCAATGCGGACCCAAGGACTGCTGAGCTGTGAACACTCTATTTGTGTAATTCTGCCAGTGGCCGCCCTAAAGCCTCAGAAGAATCAAAGGAAAGCAAAGATATGCTGAAATGTTAAGGGAAAAAAAGCCAACCTTGAGGATGCGGACAAGAACGCGCGTTCTATACTGCATCCCGTCCAATCGGGGTCCTCAGGTCAGGACCACCAATGCACAGTTTGTAGCTGTTAGGGTTTCTGGGCATGATCTGTGGCAAAGCTGTATATGCATATGTACCAGCCTGCCCAGAGCTTCATGCAGAAATCAAGACTAACCACAGCTGAAAGAGGAAACCCTCACTTGGCGCAAAGAATAGGTGAATTGTGAGCCCTGGGCCAAAATACCTTCTTTTACCTTCCTTTGCCCTGAAATAAGATGTGTGTGTGTGCACGCACACACACGTGTGCACTTTGTACCTTAAAATAAAAAGACAGGACACGGCGGGGCCTCCCCACTCAGCTGCTATGGATTAGGCAAAGGCTAAACAAAAAGAATATAATATAATCATCATTTAAACCTTCTCTGCTGACTTTCTTGCCAACATCACCAACGCTAAAAAGCTCGGTTTCGTTTTCACTTCAATTTGTAACTTCGATTTTATTCGGCACTCTGAATGAGAGTGAGGGTAACATCAGTTAATTATAAGATCATTTCAGCATAATCTGGAATAAATTAGGTGATGGCTTACTTCACATAAATATATTGTAATCATAAATTGGGATTTTAGACTTCGAAGGGCGCTTTGAAATTATTTCCCATCTAAGCCTCTCATTTGAGAGATGAAAAAACAAAACTGGAGATCCAGTGTGATTAAGTGAGCTGCCCAAGTCATACAGCTAATTAAAAGCTGAGTAAGAACTAGATTCAGTGTCTCCAGCTTCTCCATCTGCTGTTTGTTTTTCTCTAGTACACCTCAACTTTTGATTAGTCATAATAACAGGTAGCAGTGACTTGGATTAAACAAAACAGCAAAGAAACCCGGTGTCTCCTGTCCTTGCTTCTGAGCTCCTTAAAGACAGGATTGTCTTGTTTTGTTGTTTATTTAATTACCTTTATATCCTCCACAGTATCCAACAGCTTAGATTTGCAGCCAAGACGAGATAAATGCACCAAAAACCTGCGGGAAATCGACGGGTGTAGCTTTAGAGGAACAGCAGACTGATGTTAATATTAGCACCGTGGACGGTGGAGGAAGGCTGCCAGCCAAGTGGAGAACGATGGGGGAGCTGGTCTGGAGGTTACATTTTCCATTTCTATACCACAGAGGATAAACTACATGGAGGCGATGGAGACTCAAGAGGAAAACACAAACAGCGGTACTTTAAATCACGTGAAGAAGCCGTTCCCTTTTTCTCATTCTTCTTCTCAAGTTGCTAATGAATCGTTCTAACATTTCTCTATCAGTTCTCATTCGTTCTTACTCTTCTCATTCTCAGATATCCGCCATCTCCCCCATCGTGTGTCATACAGCTAGCTCTGAGGATTCAAATTAGGTTGCTAATTAAAGCTTTAACAGGAGTTTCATGTATTATGAAGAACGTTTGACCTGAGATTTGGAGACGGGGTGTCTAGTCCTGGCTTTGTCAGGAATGAGCTGTGTGACTTTAGACCAGAAGTGCAAACCTGCTGGTGAACCCCACCACCTTCTTCCAGCTTTAAAATTATATGATTCAATATGCTTTCTTAATGAACTTGCGAATAATTTTAGAACAGTACCCAGGACTAGGCACTGGTTCATTGTTCTAAAGAGAGTAACTACCTGGGACGCCTGGGTGGCTCAGTTGGTTAAGCAGCTGCCTTTGGCTCAGGTCATGATCCCAGCGTCCTGGGATCGAGTCCCACATCGGGCTCCTTGCTCGGCAGGGAGTCTGCTTCTCCCTCTGCCTCTGTCTGCCATTCTGTCTGCCTGTATTCTCTCTCTCTCCCTCTCTCTCTGACAAATAAATAAAAAAAATCTTAAAAAAAAAAAAAAGAGAGAGTAACTACCTCATTTCGAGAGATCAACCTTAACATGCCAAGTTATCGCCATCAGAAATAGAAGACTCCAGTCCCATGTTAGGCAATGAGGAGGTGATGAGAGGGGCAAGGGGTTCAAGAAGTACAAAACAGTGTCTCTGCCCACAAGGGCTTTTGCAGACCAGCTAGGGAAACAGAACCCTCACTGTAAGAAAATAACTGAGGTTCACATCGGTCTTGTCACACTAAGGGTCTAATTAGTGTCCAGTGGTTTTATTTGGGTAATATTTTTTTTTGAAGATTCATTTATTTATTTGAGAGAGGGGAGGGGCAGAGGGAGAGGGAGGGAATCTCAAGCTGAATGTGGAGCCCAAGGCTGGGCTCAATCCCGTTACTCTGAGATCATAACCTGAGCTGAAATCAAGAGTCCAATGCTTAACTGGGTGTTATATGCAACTGATAAATTATTGAACACTACATCTGAAACTAATGATGGACTATACATTGGCTATTTTAATTTAAATTTAAAAAAATAGCAATAGCCATTCTAACAAGAAAAAGGAAAAAAAAAGTCTGATTTAGCCACCTGGGTGCCCATGGGTAATGTTTTTTAATAAGCACGGAATTCGGTCATATAATCTTAAGCTCCGTTTGCACCCAGGGAGAGAGAAATGTGACCTAGACTGGAACCACATATCCCGAAACTGAGACGGCAGCAAGGCGAGCAAGCGGAGGTGCGTTCTTCACATGGGCCGTGAGACTAGGGCAGTCACGGGGCCAGGTGCTCAGGAGGGCCTCACACGGGGGTGTCATGGTCTGTGGTCACCGCCTTGAAATTCTTAATAATGTTATCTTTGGATTTGGATTTTGTGACTGAAGTCCAATGGGACCGTGGGGCACGCCCCAGGATCTTGGAGCCACAGTTTTTGTGTGATCCCACGCTTGTCCCTCTCCCCACGAAGGCTGGGCTGGCAGCAGCTGGCGGCAGCAGAAGCCAGTAACCATCAGGCCCTACACACAAGCCACATGCGCCCTGGAACGGCTGGGAGGGTCTGCACTCCCCTCACGGCTCTGCTCTGCTCCTGCCCCTCTTCCACTCTGCCTCAGTAGGGCTCGTATTTCTCTTCCGAACCCCCAGAGGCAGAAGGTTTCCCCTTCGTTTTTATACTGTGTCCTGATACTTACATTGAAAATTGGCACTGCACGGTATAAAAATAAATGGGAAATCTCATGCAAACATTTAATATCTAAATTTTCTTTACTTCGAATGACATAGGATACCAAATAAAACACATTGACAACGTGGAGAGAGAGAGAGAGACCACGGCAAAAAGGAAAAGGCTTCTTGGGTACCTTTAACAGCACTTTTCTCCCCGCTTTTTGTTTATTTTCCCCCCTGCTTTTTAAATAAGGGCTCCAGGGACGCCCAGGGGGCTCAGTTGTTAAGGTGGGGGGACTCAGTTGTTAAGCATTTGCCTTCAGCTCAGGTCATGATCCCAGGGTCTTTGGATCAGGAAGCCTGCTTCTCCCCCTCTCCCACTCCCCCTGCTTGGGTTCCCTCTCTGGCTGCGTCTCCTCTCTCTGTATAAAATCTTCTAAACAGGGCGCCTGGGGTGGCTCAGTGGGTTAAGCCGCTGCCTTCGGCTCAGGTCATGATCTCAGGGTCCTGGGATCGAGTCCCGCATCGGGCTCTCTGCTCAGCAGGGAGCCTGCTTCCCTCTCTCTCTCTCTCTCTCTGCCTGTCAAATAAATAAAATCTTTAAAAAAAAAAAAAAAAAAAAAATCTTCTAAACAAGGGCTCCATACTTTTACTTATGCATTGAGACTTAAAAATTACGTAGTCGGAATGTTTTTATTCTGCAGAGTACTATGCATGCATTACGGAGAGTCTGTATTACATTTTCCCTATGTGTTATAAATTTAGTCAGAAATGTGTTATAAAAATGTGTTACAAAAATAGTCAGAAAGAGCTGTTTTCCCATAAACAAAAAGAGAAATTCTGTTCTAAAAAAGCTTACTGATTTGCAGTGATGTTTAGATGTTTCCAGAAGGTTGAAGGATTTCCCCCAATTCCTAACCTCCTGATCCTCTTTACTCATTTTATTTCACTTCTTATTTCCTCTGCCATTTCCTTGAAGACTCCTCAAGCTTCCAGAAAAATTGGGCTTTAATACCCAATGCTTGGAAGTGACGGTTCCACTACCACGTACGTACATTGTGTCCACCATTTCGAGGCCAAACCCTTCACTCAGTACAAACTGTATGAAGAGGGACCCTCCAAGTGTAAATAGCACCTGTGCCTATTCTGCTGCAGAGGTTAGTGACCTTTGACCTGAGAATCCCCTAGGTCTCACCTGAGGAGAGAGCACAGCAGTCCTTGCAGCAGGAGGAAAAAGATCTTGAAAGTGGACAATAGTCATTAGTTAATGTATTTATTTCAAAGGAAAATATCATAGAGACAAATCCTATTATATATAACAACTCAATTATATCACAAATGGCATTAAGAGACTATGAAACTACAATTTTATATTCTGCTGGATCTGCTTGATGTTAAAGTATCCCAAATGTATCTCCTATAATTTACTCAACATTTTCATACCTTTAGATAGTAATTGTTTCTGGTTTTTTGCCCCAAACTCTTCTGTATTTAGAATTACTTCCTTAAAATAGATGCCCAGTTATTGCAACAAAGAAATGATATTGGTAAAGAATATGGATACAAGAGTGCCTGGGTGGCTCAGTCAGTTAAGCATCTGCCTTCAGCTCAGGTCATGGTCTCAGGGTCCTGGGGTCGAAACTCACATCAGGTTCCCTACTCATTGTGGACCCTTCTTCTCCCTCTCCTTCTGCTGCTCCTCTTGCTTGTGCATGCTCTCTCTCTCTCTCTCTCAAATGAATAAATAAAACCTTTAAAAAAAAAAAAAAAGAATATTGGGGCACCTGGGTGGCTCAGTTGTTAGGTGTCTGCCTTCCGCTCAGGTCATGATCCCAGAGTCCTTGGATCAAACCCCGCACTGGGCTCTCTGCAGGGTGGGAAGCCTGCTTCTTCCTCTCCCAATCCCCCAGCTTGTGTTCCCTATCTCACTGTGTCTTTCTCTGTCAAATAATAAATAAAATCTTTTAAAAAATAATAATAAATAAAAAAATTAAAAAAGAATACTGATACACATTCAAATTGCTTTCGAAAACACCACAGAAATTTCTACCCCTATAAGCTTGAGCATTTATAGCATCCCAACACTTGTCATCTAATTAATTAATTAGTCACCTTCCAATTCAAAAAGTAAATTATGTCTTATTATTGTTTTAATTTGCATTGATTTAATTACTAATAAGACTGAATATTTATTATTCATTTTTACTACCTTTTTAGCAAATTGTCTTTTTATGTCCTTTTACAAGAACAAATAGGCTATGATGGCAAAGATGGGCAAGACAGTTCTGGGCTTACATCCTACCAGCAAGGCTGTGCCAAAAGAACTTCTCTTTCCCAAACTATCACTGGCCTGGAGAGGATAACACACAGAGTCCTGAACCAGTCACCAGGGGCAAGGATAGAGTAGTACTTTCATTTGTGAAGCCTAGGTCATATGCCAACCGAGATACCAAGGGATGGAGTCAGCCCAGCTGAGCTTGGAGCAACAAGGATTGCATGGCACAAGTCCCTGAGCCAAGCCAAGGAAAACTACAAAGTCCCTAACTGTAGATACACCATGATGTACGGCGTTAGTGTATTTCCATGCTTCAACTGGGTGTAAATTCTCCTGGGCTAAAGGGAATTGAAGAACAAATAATCACAAAGTAATCATTTGTAAAAGGCAGGATGTACTTGCCGGTGACCAATTATCAAGTACTTAACTTCCCGCAGACAAAACTAATGCTCTCTTTTAGAGCTAGGCATCTGCTAAAAGCAAGAATTGGACTAGATCTACTGTACACAGTATATTATGACAACATCAGGTTGTATCCTTAACGCATGTCTAAACAAACCTTCCCTTGACACATCAGTCATTATTATCTTTTCCTCCGCACAAAATTTCTCTGGAGCAAAAAAGAACAATAAAAACCTTTGTAAAAAATAATAACGGAAAAGTATATCTTTTTAGAGAAACATTTTCAGCTTGTAGGGTTCAGATAGATATAAACCATTAGAAGCTGATTGAACTGAATTTTGAAATCTAGACATTCAACAATGCGTGGAATTGTACAATGAAAGTCTTCTATAAAAATGAAATAACTAGGAATAAATTTAACTAACCCAAGAAGGTGAAGGACCTATACTCTGAAAACCATAGACAAAACAACAACAACAACAAAACCATAAGACATTGATGAAGGAGTGGAAGAAGGTGCAAATTTAGAAAAAGATATTCCATACTCATGGATTGGAAGAATTGATATTGTTAAAATGTCCATATCACCCAAAGTAATCTATAGATTGAGCACAATCCCTATCAAAATTCCAATGGCATTTTTCACAGAACTAGAATAAATAATTCTAAAATGTAGACAGAAAAGCAAAAGATTCCAAAGAACCAAACAAAACTATTCTGAGAAAGATAGAACAAAGTTGAAGGTATTCTCCCTGATTTCACACCATCTACAAAGCTATCATAATCAAAACCGTAGGTGTCGGCATAAAACCAGACACACAGACCACTGGAACAGACTAGAGAGCCCAAAATTAACCCAAGTATACATGGCCAATTAATTTGCAACAAAGGAGGCAAGGATATACAGCAAGGAAAGGATAGTCTCTTCAATAAACGGTGCCAGGGACTCTGAACAGCCACATGCAGAAGAATGTAGGGCACCTGGCTGACTCGGTCAGAAGAGCACGCGACTCTTGATCTCGGGATGGTTAAGTTCAAGCCCCATGTTGGGTGTAGAGATTACTAAAAATAAATAAATAAACAAATGCACTTAAAAAAAAAAAAAAAAAAACCAACCAGAATGAAACTGGATTGTTTTCTTACACGATACACAAAAATCAACTCAAAATTGATTAAAGACCTAAATGTGAGACCTGAATCTATAAAAATCCTAGAAGAGGGGTGCCTAGGTGGCTCAGTGGGTTAAAGCCTCTGCCTTTGGCTCAGATCATGATCCCAGGGTCCTGGGATCAAGCCCTGCATCGGGCTCTCTGCTGAGCAGAAAGCCTGCTTCCTTTCCTCTCTCTCCGCCTGCCTCTCTGCTTAATTGTGATCTCTGTCTGTCAAATAAATAAATAAAATCTTTTTTAAAAATCCTAGAAGAAAACATAGGCGATAAGCTGATATCAGTCTTAGTGCTATTTTTTTGGCTCTGACTCCAAAGGCAAGGGAAGCAAAACCAAAAATAAACTATTGGGACTACACTAAAATTAAAAGCTTCTGCAAAATGAAGGAAACCATCAACAAAAAGAGAAAGGTAAGCTACTGATTGAGACAAGGCAAATCATATATCCTATAAGGGAAACATCCAAAATATGTGAGAACTCATACAATTAAATGACCGAAAGACAAACAATCCAATTTAAAAATGGACAGAGGGACACCTGGGCATCTGAGTTGGTTAAGTGGCCTGCTCTTGATTTTAGCTCAGGTCACAATCTCAGGGTCCTGGGGCTGAGCCCCAAGTTGGGCTCTACACTCATCAGGGAGTCTGCCTGAGATTCTCTTTCCCTCTCCCTCTGCCCCTCCCCCAAAATAAATAAATAAATCCTTTTTTAAAAAATGGACAGATATTCTGAATAGACATTCTCCCAAAGATTCTGAATAGGTATTTCCCCCCAGATGGACAGAGATTCTGAATAGACATACAGGTGGCCAATGGGCATAGGAAAGGATGCTCAACTTAACTCATCATTGGGAGAATGTAAATGAAAACCACAGTGAGATACCAACTTACCCCTGTCAGAATAACTAGTATCAAAATAACAAAAAATAACAAATGCTAGTAAGGATGTGGAGAAAAGAGAACCAACTATCCTATGCCATTGGTGGACATATAATTTGGCACAGCCACTATGGAAAACTGCACAGAGGTTCCTCGAAAAATTAATGATAGTGCTATCAGAGGATACAGCAATCCCACTTCTGAGTATTTATGTGAGGAAAACAAAAACACTACTTGAAAAGTACACACACACACACAGGCCTATTAAAAAAGAATGAAATCTATCTTGCCATTTGCAACAACATGGATGGACCTTGAGGGGTATGATGCTAAATGAAATAAGCCAGACAGTGAAAGACAAATACTGCACGAGTTCACTTATATGTAGAATCTAAAAGAACCAAACCAAACAAAACCCAGACTCATAGATACAGAGAACAGATTAGTGGATGCCAGAGTGGAGGGGCTGAGGGAGAGAGCCAAAAGGATGACGTACCAAGTTCCAGTTATAAAAATAAGCCCGTGATGGGGGTGTCATGTATGGCATACGGAATACACTGTATTCCGAGCACTGTATCAACTTCGTGTGGAGACAGATGAGACTGAGACTTATGGTGGTGACCTTTTCACAAGGTATACAGTGTCAAATCACTATATTGTACCCCTGAAACTAACACTGTATGTCACAATCAAATGAAAAAAAGACTTCTCTGGAAGTGTAGACCAAAGAACCGGGTTACATAGGATCATTTGCCAGTTACTTGGTCTTCTTAATCATCCTCTTTTCCACTTAAAGAGACCGAGTATCAGGAACCCTGAGTTCAGATTTACTTAGGTTGGCCGGGAAGTGTCTTCCCCTCTCTTTTTCATGGCTCCTCTCACTGCTGGGGAGAAAGAAAGGTGCCAGGTGGGGAAGGGGAGTCGCACAAAGAAGCTGAGGAACTTGTCTGAAGTCACACAGACAATCACTAACAGAGCCAGCAACCAAAATCCTGTTTCCTCCGGTTTAATCCCTAGATCCCTCCAACAAGCATCATAACCTCAGCAATTGGATTTTTCTGGGTGTGCATTCCGAAGGCTAGAAATCAGGCAAACTGTAATGCCACCAGGAAGTGCTACATATGAACGAGGGCGCGCTCAGAGCTGAACCCAAGTCCCTGCTCTAAACACTCGCGAGTCAGTCCATTTTTCACATAGTTTCCTGAGTTCTCTGGGATATTATTATAGCTCTGGAAACAGCGTTGGTTGGAAAACTTGGCATGAACTCTGCAAATAAAATGAAATGAATAAGTTTTTCTTTTTCGAGAGTTTATTTCTTCAAAACATCGGTTCAGAAGCTGTGGAAGCAGCCGTATTTAATTAAACAAATGCTAAGAAACCTCATGTTTTCCGTGGAGCAGACATGGTTTGTGCCATCTGTCTTTTTGCAACTGTGGAGTCTCCACATAGGAGATGTGGTAAAAAGAAATCATGATTGGTTTCTGCCCTAACAAACGTTCTTCATGGAAATTGTCATCATCTGTCAGAATGAACAAAATATGACAAAATAGATATAAGAAAAGTAGAATTTCCAAGTAGGTTTCTGAAAAGGTCCTGATTTCTGTGATATGCTGTCCGTTTCCTTACTCAAAACACATAGACGGTTGTCATCCATTCCAAAATGAACAACATGAAAAAGAATGGGGGCTTTTAGACAGACGATATCTTGGTTTTGAAGATATCAAGGTACCTGGAAGTGCCTTCAAACCCTATCGTTAAGAAAAATGAGATGCCACGTGTGCTATAATATAATATAAAACAAGTTGGAAATCAACAAAGAGACAGGATTCATTTTTCATCTTGGATAAATCACTAAACACGTGCGGGGCTTCTTTCTGTATTTGCGGAGCTGGAAGAATAATAATGTTACTCAGATTTGGAGGAACATTTTGTGGTTATGAAAAGCAAACAGTAGTAGGCATTACAGCCTTTTTGGATTCTCACTTCAGAAAGTATTTACAGTGTAGAATCCTACAAGTCTGACTTCCGAAGTATCTCAAGTCTCCATATTTGTCTTCCTTTCCACTGCCACTACCCTTATCTAAAAAAGACACGATCTTCTCTGAGGATGGCCTCCAACCTCCCCCAACTCATCCCTCTGCCTCCTTTCCTGCTGAGAGCTGACCCCAAGTCCCGAGAAGACAGTGGTTCCCTCTCCTCTCCTACCCGGATACATAATTTGACTACAAGCAGGATTTATCTTTTAAAAAAGATTTTAGCATGGGACTCTGGAAAACTGTTTGCTTTTTCTGGTTTTCAAGGCAGGCCTATGACTTGCATTTATATGGGACTATTGTTTGATGCAGAAGTGTCTCTGCGTTTGGGTATCTGCATTCTGTGCCGTATTAATTGGAATCTAGAACTCAGTTCTGGTGAATTAACACCACCACTGACAAAAAAGCCACGAAGACAGTAGCTTCGCATTCATGAATCCTAATCAAAATTTCAAGCTCAAGAATCACTCTGCATGGTACAACGGAAATGCTACTTATGTGGCACTTTATATTTTTGTAAAAGAAAATGCTTTTGAGAAGCACACATCTGTTGTTTTTGCCCGCTCAGCATCTACTAACTGTTCTACTCCGGGAGACCAAGCTCATCCATTGGCTATGCCTCTGAAAGGACATAAATCAAGGCCATGAGCCTGTGATCCAGGCTAGGTCCATCTGAGGCTCTCTTGCTAGAATCTGAACCATGAGCAGGTCACCAAGGCAAACATAAATTCAAGTTGTTCACTCTAATGGCAGTAACCTTAAGAACAGCCCACTGATGCTTGCTACATACATCCCTAGACTATTCTAATTCCCATCCTTTGGAGGGTGGGAGGTTTTTTTTTTTTTTTCATTCTGGTAACAATATCCTTCTACTAATTTCCTTTTTTTGTTTTAATTATCCAGAGTTGATTTTGGTTTGCAACCAAAGCTCTATGGACATTCACATTTTTACTAGAATTTGAGGGAAATGGAGACAAACTACAAGTCAGCCTTAAATAATGAAGAACATTAAGTGGAATTTTATACATCTAAAATATTCTTACCCATCACAGACCTAGGGAATTTCTGAATGTCAGTTTGTTCTCCCTGGACTCCACACTCCAGCATATTTTAGACGATCTTTTTCTCTTGGACGCATACATCTTTTTCCAATTTCTTCCTCTTTCAGGACTATGAGGGCACCTTAGACCCTCCTTCCCAAGTTCCTCGAGGAAACTCAGTAATAATCTTCCCATAGCCTCCACTCCGGAACAGGCTCACAAAATATTATTTCATACCAAAACCCAAAGCCACGTATTTACTTCCAAACAACTATGACGTGGTGGGGAGGAAGGGGTACAGAGATAAACCAGATCTACGTTGATAATCACTAAAGCTAAGCAATGAATTCATAATACAATCTCTCTACATGTATAGATGTAATAGAATAATACAAATCTTGTATAAAAAAATGAGCAGGGGCACCTGGGTGGCTCAGTGGGTTAGGCCTCTGCCTTCGGCTCGGGTCATGATCTCAGGGTCCTGGGATCGAGCCCCACATCGGGCTCTCTGCTCGGCAGGGAGCCTGCTTCCTCCCCTCTCTGCCTGTTGCTCTGCCTACTTGTTATCCCTCTCTCAAACAAATTAAACCTTAAAAAAAAAAAATGAGCAGACGACACTCATAGAGTGAATGTAACGATGAACTTGTTCTTTCTGTAGAGGAGATCTCTCTCCCGCGGAAGACTGTGTCTATGGGGCACGTCCTACAAATGGTAAGAAGCTGTGGGCAAACAGGTATCATCCAATCCCACTTTAAAAAAGGGGTGGGGAGGGAGCAGTGGGTTAAAGCCTCTGCTTTCGGCTCAGGTCATGATCTCAGGGTCCTGGGATCGAGCCCCGCATCGGTCTCTCTGCTCAGCGGGGAGACTGCTTCCTCCTCTCTCTCTGCCTGCCTCTCTGCCTACTTGTGATTTGTCTCTCTGTCAAATAAATAAATAAAATCTTTTTTTTTTAAATAAACAAAAAAATTAAAAAGCTCTGTTAAGGTAGTTTCCTAAAACACATAAATTCGTGAACCCAACAGCTTGCTCATTTTCCTCTCTGAAATCTGCCACATGCTGTTCCCTATCCCTGGAATACTTCCCCACCCCTGTACCTGCTAACTCGAATTTACGTTTCAGGTCTCACTGCCTTTGGAAGGCAGCTTTCCCTACCCAAGCTTAGGTCCCCCAGTTATTTGCCCCACTGTTCTCTCTACTTCCCTTCTCAACACACATCACACATTTCAGCGTATGTGTTCAAAACCTTGCATGCTCTGCGAAGCCATGAAAAGGTCCTGCTCTCAGCTAGAGCCAGAGTGCTTATCACAGTGCCCAGGGCATGGAAGACATCTAATAAGTATTTGCTGATAAAGATTGCATGAGTAGGGGCACCTGGGTGGCTCAGTGGGTCAAAACCTCTGCCTTCAACTCAGGTCATGAGTCTGGGGTCCTGGGATCGAGCCCCACATCAGGCTCTCTGCTTGGTGGGGAGCCTGCTTCCTCCTCTCTGCCTGTCTCTCCGCCTACTTATGATCTCTGTCTGTCAAATAAATAAATAAAATCATAAAAAAAAAAAGATCACATGAGTAAGTGAATAAGACTGGATAAAAGCACCCTAGTTTCTGGCCAGACAGCAGGTAACCATAAATATGTATCAAGAGAAGGAAGAGATGAAGAAATGGAGGTTTAGACTCAGAAATGTGCAGAAAGGAAATGTACCTACATGCAAAAGGCATAGAATGTATATAAAGCACTCAAGCGGGCTAACACTGACCTTCTTAGTGAAGCAGGAGGTTAAGAAAACAGTGAGTACATGGCAGGCAATAAAAACAAATCACATACAAATTTTGATCACTTTCAGATATATTGTATTTTCTTCCAATGTGTCAGCATTGCATTCACACTTGACTTCACACACCTAAAGGTCTATCAGTCCTCTCGTCACTTAGCGTAATTATTATATTTAACCATGAAGAAGGACATTGACAGTATATTACTTTAAGATAAAACCTATTTTGTGTGTTAATGCTGTGAAAGACTGAACCAAGAGGGTATAGAAATGGGTAATTAATTGTCTTTCTTCTTTCTGATCTATGCCTCTGTGCACCTCTGTGTGTCTACGTGCGTTTATATGACTTTGGGTGAAAATCACTCCTTCAGGGGGCTGGTGTGGTGGACATTAATGTAAATCTGAAAAGTAACATCAAAATTCCCTCCTTCTTTTTCTCTTAGAATTACTGAGTTGTCAAGGTTTTCTTTGGTAATTTTCTGATATTTCCCTACAGTCACAGCAGGACTGATTTCTTTATCCCTAACTCAGAAAAAGCATTAGGCCCAGCCTTGAAATGAAGGTTTTCATAATATTTAATCTTTTTTCCTTCCTTTGCTGTAGCTTAAGTCCCATTACTCCTGGTCCTGCTCTTGTTGACTAATGAGGATAATTGGTCCCTTTCCTCCTGAAAACATCCTTTTATGTATTTTGGAGAGTTATTATGGCCCTTTTCAGCCCTCTCTTCTCGAGGCAGAACAGACCTGATTCTCTTAACCTTTCCTCACAGGGCTGATTTTCCAAACCTTTGATCATTTTTGTTCTTCCCCTCTGAACTCTCTCCAATTTGTCTGTCTCTTTCAAAACGTGGTACCCAGGAGAGAATTCAATCCTCCAGTTGAATCTTAACCAACATGGTAAGAACCTGGCCAATGCTCAGTTGATGGGTAATAGAATCTTAAATATTATTTATCCAAGTTCTGGTATGGAACCTTCTTTTATTTAAAAAATAGCAGAAACTAGGAATCTTCATTTGACACTTAGTGTTCTTTAAATAGTCCACATGATAGTATATCACAGTATTGGAAAAGCAGTGAGATGTCAAACAGTAGTGAACAAAACTGGAGTTGGAGATACAGAATCACATCTTTGGCGCAGATAAGTTTCCTAAATGAAAGTAAATAGAGCTTTCAAATAGCGAGAAAGATTTCCACAGTATTATACGTCTTTTTGTTCTGTTGTATAGGGTCTGATATCTGTGAAAGACTTCGACTTATGTTTATGTTGCCTGAAAATCTCCCGGGAATAAACGTTCATAACAATTCAAGTTGATCTAAGGCTTATTTCATTGATTTGCATCACAGCTTAACATTATACTAGTAGCTGCCAAAAACTATAGTCCATCAGCTGGTTGGACAGAAGGAAATAGAGTTTTTCCACTGAAACATGAGAGAAGATTAAGGACCGATTTAGAAAAAGAAACGTTTTACATGTTTTACACCATTAAGAAAACTAACGTTGTACCAAAATTTCAGCTTAAGTTCTTTCATTTGTACCATTCCTTCAAATAAAGTCATGTGGTACCCTTCCACCCCACCCCACCCCCACAAAAAGTAAGGAAAATATTTTTTAAAAAGACACACAGTGAGTAAGTGGCAAACCACTGCTTTTGCAGGGTTTAAGTTTTAAAAGGTGAGACAATACAAAGAAGCATGAAATATTCAAAAAGCAGTGTAATGCTTCACAGTGTGGTTCTAAATGTAAATAAGATGGCAATTCAGAGAACAGAGAGATCGGTGTATACTGAGAGAAATCTTTTTTTTTTTTTTTAATTTATTTGACAGCGATCGCAAGTAGGCAGACAGGCAGGCAGAGAGAAAGGGGAAAGCAGGCTCCCTGCTGAGCAGAGAGCCCGACTTGGGGCTCGATCCCAGGACCCTGAGATCATGACCTGAGCTGAAGGCAGAGGCTTTAACCCACTGAGCCACCCAGGCGCCCCAACTGAGAGAAATCTTATGCGATGACTTCAGAGAAGAGAGGGGCTTACCATGAGCATTGAAAAATAGGCAGCAGAGAAGAAAGTGAGAAAGAAGAGAAGCAAAGGGAAGAAAGAAGAAATTAACATGTTGGGCTCAGAAGACAGAGAGGGAACTGACTTGGCTGGGATGGAGGAATGAGCTGAGGAATGGTGAGAAACGATTAAGGTGGACTGTTTTTAGGGGCTGTCTGAAAACCAAGCAGGCATGTAGGAATTCAATGTGGTAGGCAACTGGGGGCAACTGAGGGTTGATGAGAGTTACTCTTCGGGAAGATTAGTCTGGTGCCAGCCTTCTGTGTGGATGGGACGAAGTGGGCGGGGCAGCGCTAAAGCAAATGCCGCACCTGTGAGCGTTCTCTCCATCACTAAGCGCTCTGGGCTGTCAAACTTGTCCTGTTAAATATTTGAGCCCAATTATTCTCCCTTTGCTGTTCTGCTAGGTGACTTTCATACAAGTCAAAGAAATAGTCAAAGTGAAACATTTCAGTCTTAATCCATCAACACACGTATTTGAAGCACCTTAGAGACCCAGAAAGACCATTTAAGTGTGGATATTAATAGAGAAATTCAACTTTAAATGCTGAACTCTGATAACACCCTTTCTTTGGAGAGAGTCGGGGTGGGGGGCGAGATGGAGATAGAGATAAAGAGAGAGAAAAAAGAGGGATCGGTGTGACCACTAGATGTCACTGTTGCCAGCCTACCTCGAGGTGAAAAGTACAGCATTCAGTGGGCTTACAATAAATTGAGCACTGGGTGCTACAGGCAAACAATGAATCATGGAACACGACACCAAATGCTAAAGACGTACTGTATGGTGACTAACATAACATAATTTTAAAAAATAAACTAAAAAAAATGAAATTAAATTAATAAATAAAAAAAATAAACTGAGTTTTCAATGCAAGAAAAAAAATCTAAAATCCATAAAATTTGCAGCCAAATTGTCCCCCAACTTAGCTCTCCCTCACATCCAATCTCTTCCCAAGAGGCAAATTCAGGCTACCTGTCTTAGGGCAGATTAGAACTTCTAAAATAAACTGGTTGCAATTCTTGCGTTCTTATTTTTTAAAATAGCTTTCTTCTTTAGCACTGGGCATTCAGCAGTGCTGAATGCAGGGCTAGCTGCTTCTTAAGCAGTGTACCCAGCCTTACTGACCTAGCACATTGGTTCTTGTTCAAGTGACTTTTTGCAATTTTATTCACCAAATATCTGACTTGTAGTGGCCAACCTCGTCGCATGGATCAGAGGTCGCTTGCTACAGCAGAATCCCAGAGCTCCCTGCATCACTATTCCGTGATGGAGTTTTTAATACAGTGGGCAATCTGGAAGCTCAAAGCACATTTTCTCATGTGTTTACACAGTCTTCATTACAAAGCCATTAAAGATATGTTGGATATTTTAATTATTCGAGATGTTTATGCTATGGCTTATGTGCTGAACATAGCATCCTATAACTATATCTTTTGTGTACCTAATAAAGGCTTTTAAGTAGCACTGTATGTCCTTTTTGTAAATAGAAACTACATAAAATACCTCATGAAATATTTAATGACCATTCCCTATGGTAACTGAATTGTATTTAACCCAAATTCTTGGGTTTTCTCCTACTCCCCAAAGACACCATTTAAATCAAGGTGATGGGAAGCCAGACACACACTGAAATGAAAGCCCTGACTTCATAAGCCTGCCACAGGAAGCATCTGGATTTTTTTCCCACCTCATTTTCTTGGGGGTAACAAAAACATGTGATCCCAGCTCCTGTGTCTATCTCCGATAGTTCCTCCCATCAAGGGGCTAAAGATGGGGTTTCACAGAATAGCCTTTCATTGAATTAAGGTGATTAAAGACAAGGATGCATGATTGTTCTTCAGATTCATAAGAGGGAGTACAGATTTTTTTTTAAAGATTTCATCCATTTATTTGACAGAGAGAGATTGCAGGTAGGCAAAGAGAGAGAGAGGTGGAATCAGGCTCCCTGCTGAGCAGAGAGCCCGACTTGGGACTCCATCCCAGGACCCTGGGATCATGTCCTGAGCTGAAGGCAGAGGCTTTAACCCACTGAGCCACACAGGCGCTCCGATTTTTTTTTTTTTTAATTGGAAAGTTTTGTGTTTTTTTATATGTTGGATGCTTCCAAACCGCATTCTTTTTCAGGAACTTTGGGAGGCATATGTAGCCAGATCTCTATGCCTTGTAGGAAAAAAATACCTCTTTCCCCCAGGCATCTGCATCTCTGAAGAACTGCTTGGCCACTTCCTCAGCCAGACTACCAAAAGCACAAAAACTGAGAGTCTCCTCATGACCTGTGTTCTAATTCATCTCGCAGGGTGATTTCAGTAGACCAGATATTCCAGAGTCAGGGCGAGGTAGAGAATTCAGAGCATTCTGACGGCAAAGCTCTTCAAGGTCCCAGACATGGTGTGCTGGTCTGGCAGTGTGCAAGCAGCCCGGTTTCTGAGGGTGCCACAATTTACAAGAGAAAGATGTTCTTCCTCCTCCTCCACCCCCTCCAAAGAAAACTTTCTCTTCTTGCTACTTAATCTAACTCACCTCAAAGGACAGATTCAAGGTGACAGATTCCTTGAGCATACCCATGCAATGTGGAATTGAAGGACAAGAAAACTTTGCCTCTCTTTATGGACCAAGAAGATGTGGAAAAGTACATCAATCCCTATGTTAAATGCCCTACGGAAACCAACTTCTTTAAAACACTATAAACAAGGACCATGACAAGTCCTTGTGTTGCTTGTTAAAGTCAGATTTTCACATACTGGTTATTTTCAAAGAATGAACACATATTCTTCTTACAAGTAAAAACTGAGATATACAATGAAAGAAACATTTCAAGTAAAAGGAGACATAGAGGGGTGCCTGGGTGGCTCAGTGGTTAAGCCGCTGCCTTCGGCTCAGGTCATGATCTCAGGGTCCTGGGATCGAGTCCCGCATCGGGCTCTCTGCTCGGCAGGGAGCCTGCTTCCTCCTCTCTCTCTCTGCCTGCCTCTCTAACTACTTGTGATTTCTCTCTGTCAAATAAATAAATAAAATCTTTAAAAAAAAAAAAAAAAGGAGACATAGAAAAAATATGGATAACTTCCTTTTTTAAAAGATTTTACTTATTTATTTGACAGACAGAGATGACAAGTAGGCAGAGAGGTAGGTGGGGTGGCGGGGGAGGCGGGGAGGGTGGGGAAGCAGGCTCCCTGCTGAGGGCTTGATGCGCATGGGGCTTGATCCCAGGACCCTGAGATCATGACCTGAGCTGAAGACAGAGGCTTAACCCACTGAGCCACCCAGGCTCCCCTGGATAACTTCCTTTAAAACCATCTTTTGATACTGAAGGAAAAATAGGATCATTCTGTTTGTCAGTAAGTATATGTAAATCAGAGGTTTGTAAATCTCAAATTAAGCTCACATTCAGTTACCTTCATCACATCTTCTGTTACAAAAATCCAGAAAGCTTAATTAAGCAATCTGAAAAAACTGATATTGTGGAATCTACATTTTTTAAGGTAAAATATTTACCAATAAAAAAAGTTTACATATTTTCCATTAGGAATCATGCTAACGATACTTCGGGGAGTTTGTTAATTCATTTGTTGGCTACTCAGAACAATCAAAAAGGAAATTACTGGTATTCCTCTGCTCCAACAAGAAGCCACGCAAATTTTCCCTCGTTTATATGATGCAATAACATTTGTAACGTAGTTGGTTATTTTCACTTGAGGTCAAATGTGGTAACAATAGAAAATCAGACATTTGGCAGAAATCCTAGGCTTCAGCTTAAAGAAACAGAAAAATTTTTTCATCACTGGTAATTTGAAAAAAATAAGTTTGGTGATGTTAAAATGTTTTTGCAAATTAACAATTTGTTATCGGTCACAAAATTAACAGAATGTTTTCATCTGAACTTAAATTTAATAGTTTGGATGGAGGGCCCAAAGCAGAGGGGAAAAAATGTAATTAAACTCTGGGCACATCGTCCCAGGAGATATGTGTTCTACATGATGACTTGTCTGGAGTTCTCTCTGGAAATGCTTCCACTCCGGATGCTCCCACACTCCAGTGTGGGACCCGTGCCAGCTGCACACCACATCCAAGCAAAGAGAAGGGATGTGAACTCAAGGGCTTGGTTTGGCTTTCCCAATTCCAAGCCCCGCACAGTCTATAAGAAGGGAGGAGGAGCGTGTGGCTACACAAGGCATGTTTCATAGCATTTAAAATATATATATATATATTTTTAAAGATTTTATTTATTTATTTGACAGACAGAGATCGTAAGTAGGCAGAGAGGCAGGCAGAGAGAGAGAGGAGGAAGCAGGCTCCCTGCTGAGCAGAGCAGGGCTCGATCCTAGGACCCTGGGATCATGACCTGAGCCGAAGACAGCGGCTTAACCACTGAGCCACCCAGGCGCCCCGCATTTAAAATATATTTTAAATAGATTAATTTCTATACTCACATCTGTTTATCCTGTCAGGTGTTACTGCTTGAGGCCATGCAGTTAGCTCTCTCCATAAAGACGCCCAGACCAGGGAGCCCAGGGGAGAGACAGCTGCGCGCTGGCCAGAGCTGCGGGACTGAAGGAAGGGCTCCTCGCTCTCATTCACACAAAGGTGCAACAGGGCTCGAGGCTTTCTAATTGGTCTCACTCACTTTAAGAGAAGAGGGAAACCTTGTATGTTTCCTTGTGTTAACAGCTCATTTCCCTTGAAAGTAAGTGAATTAGTTAATAACTGAACAATAGTGAGATTTAGAGAAATTGGTTCATTCCACAGAGAGATTTTCAGGCTCTGTCCTCACCTGGGAATGCAAGAGACTAGCACCAAGGTACTCACGGGGGTGGGGGGATGGGGAGAACTGAGCTTTTTAGGAACTCCGGGGCTGGAGTAGAAGAACTTCTCCATGATGCTGTGCTTAGAATAATCCGAAATACCTGATCAGCCATCCACACCGACTGGCTGCAGACCATCGAGAGATCACACCCTCTTTGGACTAAGGCATACATTCTCCATGGTAGGATCACTCCCAAGCAGGAGAAGAAAGTCTTACTCTTTATGTATGGATACACAGATGTTGCAGAAAAGGATATACTGATTTATCTGTGGTGTTAAAATTTCAGGGGGCAAGGAGATTAGGAAAACATGTTTATAACGGCTCCTAGAGGGAAGAAGGTGTCATGGTGAAAAACAAGTTGAGAAACACTGGATTCGGATATTTTCCTCAAAAAAGCTGTGTCATGATTGTGTTAACAGGAACACCACCAAATCAATGACTGGCCTACAATTACTGAGTAAGAATATACACAGCGTTCTATGTTAGCTATTACAAGAGAACCAAAGAGATACAAAATCTGATTCTTTTTTTTTTTTTTAAGTGTGTACAAATTAGTTGAATGAGACTCTAGCACAGGATAAACAGATGGTGATGTGGACAGAGTTGAACATGTCAAGAACTAGTTAGAACGCTTTTCATAATGAGAAACAGTTTGTGGAAAGGGCTAAGTAACTACAAACAACAAGGTCAAAAAGAGCTCCAAGGGAGATCAGGGAGGATTTCATACAGCAAATGGGATTTTAACTAGACCCCAGGATGGGAGGGGTTTGACTCAACAGAGTAGAGATGGGAAAGGGCCCAAACAAGAAAGTGGCTTTGGGGCTGAGGACTTGCATCTGAGCACAGTAAGACTTTCAAACCCAGAAGGAAAATGAAGTCTCAAGGGATCTAGAAAGAGTTTAGAGACTACGCCAAGTTTAGGCCAGTTTGCAAGTTGTGGTGGGACTTCTAGTGCATGTATAGTGATATCTCATTGTGTGTTTTTTATTTGGTAAAATAGATGAGTCAAAAAATTTGCCATTTTAACCATTTTCAAGTGGACCGTTAAGCGGTATCCACGTGGTCATGCAACCATCACGCTCTCTACCTCCAGAACTTTTCCCCCGCCATGCCGGAACTCTCTACCCATTAGACAATCACTGGCCACCCTCCTCTTTTCCTGACCCTTGAGAACCACTGTTCCCCATTCCATCGTTATGTATCTGATTGTTCTGGGTACCTTCTGTAAGTGGAATTGTACCATCTTTGTTCTTCTGTGTCTGGCTTATTTCATTCAGTATAAAATCTTCAAGGTTCAACCATGTTGTAGCCAGTATCAGAATTTCATTCTTTTTTAAAGCTGAATAATGGTCCACTGTATCCAGTGGTTCCTTCTTGTTCCACCTTTTCTGACAACTGAAGCTGAAAAACGAAAAGTGTAGGCATCCTTTTGAAGGCATTCGAGTACTAGCCATGGGGAGGGCAGATTATTCCAGGTTGAGCTGTCATCACCGAAAGACTCTCCAACCAACAGTGGATAGAAACACTATCAGGAAAACTCCCCTCCAGAGTCGGGACTGGGGGCAGTGATACAGAGCAGAGCACACAGAGGGTGCCGCCCCAGTGACCTGCATCCCTGGCCTCAGCTGGGGCAGCTGCTCCCAGAAGAGCTGCGGGGTGGCAATGACCACAGTGACCCAGGAAGGCTAAGAAGTAATGGGGGCTGTGGTAAGGGGAGGGAATTTTACCCTGAAAATAAAATCAGGGAGGGATTTGGTGTCAAATACTATTGTGATTTTGATCCTCAGGACTTCAGGGTAAAGAAAGAGGCATGCAGGGGCACCTGGGTGGCTCAGTGGGTTAAGCCTCTGCCTTCAACTCAGGTCGTGGTCTCAGGGTCCTGGGATTGAGCCCCACATCCAGCTCTCTGCTCAGCAGGGAGTCTGCTTCCCCCTCTCTCTCTCTGCCTGCCTCTCGGCCTACTTGTGATCTCTCTGTCAAATAAATAAAATCTTAAAAAAAAAATAGAAAGAAAGAAAAAGAGGCATGCAGAGGTTTGATCCAGTTTAGAGGTACAAGATGGTTAGAGAAGGAAAGAGTTGAACAGTATGGCAATAAGGTTATTGTGGCACAGTACCAGAAAGAAAAGAGGCAGGAGGGCATCTTATTTTTCCTCTAGGTGTATCAGTTAGCTACTGCTGCATAACAAATCACTCCAAAATTTAGTGGCTTAAAACAACTGTATTATTTCTTGCAAATCGTTGAGTGGGCTGGAAGATTCTCCTCAGCTGGGACAGGCATGAGTTATTTGTTCTGTCGGCTGGGGCTGGCTGATCTAGGTTGACATCTGAGATTACCTGAGTCTTCCTGTGGTTTTCTTCTCCATAAAGCTAGCCAGGGTTTGTTGTCGTGGTGAAAGCAGAGGTCCAGGAGAGCAAGCAGAAGCTTGAGGCCTAGACTTGAAACCAGCAGGTCATGATTTCTACCATGTTCTTTTGGACAGAGAAAGTTTTAAGCCCAGAATCAAAAAGTATACTCTACTTCTTTTTTTTTTTTTTATTTTAAAGATTTTATTTATTTATTTGACAGACAGAGATCACAAGCAGGCAGACAGGCAGGCAGAGAGAGGGATAGGAGGAAGCAGGCTTCCTGCAGAGCAGAGAGCCCGATACGGGACTCGATCCCAGGACCCTGAGATCATGACCTGAGCCGAAGGCAGTGGCCTAACCCACTGAGCCACCCAGGCACCCTATACTCTACTTCTTATTGGGAGCAGCTCCAGGTTCATGTTGCAAAGGGGGCAGATACAGAGAGGGATAGAGAATTTGAGTGATTTTTGGAAGGTGTCTTTTCACAAGAGATATGTAGCAGAGCTTCATAGTTACAAAGCATGAGAAAAAAAGCAAGAAAAAAATCGTGCTTCTTTATTCTCTATAACCAATCTTATTTTTCTCATGAGACCTCACTGCCATAAGTATGAATCTAAGATCAAGAAAATTTACACTTCAAGTGTCTTGGTCTCCCTACTTTCAGTCACTTTGCAGAAACACAGCCTTTTTTTTTTTTTTAATTATTTATATATTCATTAGGTAATCTCTACCCCCAGTGTGGGGCTCAAACTCACAATTCCAAGATTAAAAGTCACACGTTCTTCAAACTGAGGCAACAGGTGCTCCTGTTTTTGAAAGCTGCTTAATCTTTCAGATTTTTTCTCCCTGTTCCTCCCAAGATGCATCTCAGTGTTAGGAAGAGTCACGTACCATCATGGCAATGAGGGAGAAAAGACTTGGGAGTCAAGATGCGAAAACAACCTAAATGTCCATTGACAGATGAATGGATAAAGACAATATAGTATATATACAGTGGAAGCTTATTTGGTCTTAAAGAAGCATTTTCCTCTTTTTCTCAGTTCAAACTCTTCTGTCACATCTCTTCTACCCCGGGGGGCAGAATTTCACAGCTTACCCAGCCCAGGAGAAAGGTAAATCTTCCTTATACTATGACAAAACCTCTAGGGGTATAAGTTGGCTTAAGCTGGATGTGAAAACTGGGGGATAACAGGAATTGGGATTTGCCAAGAATAAAATTCACCAACTTGATATCCTGCCCCCAGAAATATCATCTCTGTTAAAGATATAAGAAAGAAAGAGTAATCAAGGTTGTTACAAAGTTTTCTACCCTTGGTGACTGGGAGAATTTTGGACTCACTGAAGAAAGAGGAAAATCAGAAGAGCGATGATTAAGTCCATCCTGCCTGAGTTTCAGGTAATTATGGAATCAGTTGAAGTGTCGACTTGCAGATGTATCACTGGAATTCAGAAGAGAGATTTGAAAAAGGGGAAGTAGAATCAAGGCTCATGTGCTGAAAATCTCAGCACCAAATGAGTTATCCCAGGACACTGACAGGCTCCACGTGTGGACAGAAAGATGGATGATTTTTAAAAAAGGGGGAAAAAAGGCAGCAATCAGAAGAGTTAAAGAAGAGATGCCTAGGTGACTCAAGTCAGTTAAGTGTTTGACTCTTGATTTTGGCTCAGGTCTTGATCTCAGGGTCATGAGTTCAAGCTCTGTGTTGGGCTTCAGCTGGGCATGGGGGGTGGGGGGAGGGGAAGAAGAAGGTGGAGGAGGAGGAGAAGGAGAAGATGAAGGAAGAGGAAAGGGAAGAGAAAGAAGAAGAAAAAGAAGAACAACAACAACACCAGCAAGAACCACCACCAGATACTTGAGGGCAGGGGCCATGCCTTTGTCATCTCTGTATCACTAATACGTGTAAGTTCCTACCACTGAAGGAGATGCTCAGTAGTGTATTAAGAAGAAAGACTAAAAGAAAAAAAAGAGGGCAGGCAAGAAACACAGAGGGAAGAGTGGATTAGAATGAGGTAACATCATGGAAGCCACGTGTGACAGACAGAATAACGGCCACCCAAAGGTGACCTTGTCTGACTTAGTCCCTGAAACCTGTAACTATGTTACCTTACATGGCAAAAGGGACTTTGCGGATGTAATTAAGTTTCCAACCCAGAAATGGGACGATTATCCTGGATCATCTGAATATGACCAATCCAATCACACGAGCCTTTTAAAGCAAAAGAGTGGGTCAGAGAGAAGCGGCATGAGGACTCCATTCACTGATGTTGGCTTTGCAGACAAAGCTGAGGAGTGAGCCAAAGAGCCCAGCAGCCTCTAGAAAATGGAATAGCTTTCCACTGATGGCCAGCAAGAAAACTGGGATCTCAGCCCTGCCACTACAAGGAGCTGAGACTGACCAACACCCCTGGAAGCAGAACATGGATTCTCCCCCAGAGCCTCCAGAAAGGAGCACAGTCTGCATATACCTTAATTATAGTCTGGCGAAATGTGTGCCAGACTTCTAACCTACAGAACAGTAAGATAATACATTGTGTTACTTCATGCCACTAGGTTTGTGCTAGTTTGTTATGGCAGCAATAGAAAATGAATACAGCAGGCAAAGGCAAGTAAGGAAAAGTCAATAAGACACAGATTGTGGGAAGCAGGGGCACACAAAGCTCTCAGTTTTAGGTTAATAGCACTATAGAGGTAACGAGTGTGCTGATTAATGAAAAAGCTCTTGAGTATAGGGCAATTCACCGGGGAGGAAACCTTAAGTATCCATAAGACAGTCCCAAGAAGCCAAGGTAAAGAAAAAAACCAGCACTTCAAAACAGGTGTTAAGTTAGATAAATTTCACCTATTTTGCAAATTTTTTTTTTCCTCAAGGATAAACATTGCAAAACAGATCAGTAGCCTCCAATCTTATCCTGGGTACTATTTCTGCTATTTGTGATTACTTCGTGGCAGACAAAACATAGCAAAAAGGGAAAAGACCCAGTAACTAAGGTTATACTTTAAAAGGATAGGGGCACCTGGATGGCTCAGTGGGTTAAAGACTCTGCCTTCCGCTCAGGTCATGATCTCAGGGTCCTGGGATCAAGCCCTGCATTGGGCTCTCTGCTCAGCAGGATGCCTGCTTCCCCCTCTGTCTCTGCCTGCTTCTCTGCCTAGTGATCTCTGTCTGTCAAATAAATAAATAAAATATTTAAAAAACTTTTTAAAGCATAAAAATTGGGAGATGTGATTCATTTATAATTCCACCTTGAAGTGCAATGTTTAATGATCAGATAAAATTCTGTAATTTACCTGTATACTCTTAGAAACTCACTGAATTTCTCTGGGCCTTAGTTCAGTCATTTTTAAACCCAGATAAAATACTTTTTCTACTTACAGACAAAGAGCTTTCCCAGGTTATTTTTTTGAAGCCCTTTCCAGATCAAAAAAATCTATGATTCAGGGACTCCTTACCTCTCCCAACATATCCGCAGTTAACTTCCTACAGGCCATTGTACTGTGAGATTGGGGAACCATCAAGTCAGAATTACAATCCAATAAAATCAAAAGCTGTCCAGATGCCTGCGGCAGAGACACCAAGGATAGCCAACAAGGTTCATCTGAAGCATCATGGTCTATCAGTTGATTGTAGCCGACTTGAGTACTCGGATAAGAAGGACTCCGAGGCCAATGCCAGGCTGAGTAAATCTTGTGCTTTAATCTCACCGTTTAAGTGGGATAACCACCATAGGTGTAAGCAGGCAGGATGTGGCTGTGTGAACCACATATTTACCATTTCTGCAGAGTGCATTAAAGATAATTAGGAAGTGTAAAGGTCTACCAATGACACTGCTTTTTCCAAGAGAAGGAGACCTTTGAGCTAAGCCATGAGATGGGTCAATTTGGGTAGACAAGGAAGAAGGCAGACCCTGGTGGTAGGCCACGTACCTACATGTACATCATCGCCCTAGATACAGGAGGGGGAGCAAGCACAGGTGCAAAAACCATGGCCTGGCTCTCTCAACCTCCATTCACCTTCTTTCTAGTTGCTGTCATGCACACCAGGATTTCTTGCAACTAGGATTCTGGCTACAGTGATAGGCCCTGTGTTACCTGTAGAAACCAGCAGTGAAGGACAGGCCATTTTCATACCACTTCAAGCTCTCTACTGCTAGCCACAGGATGTGAAACGGAGTTTGAGATTTTCTTCCCCCTCTTCCACATGTGAGTGTTTTGTTTTGTTTTTCCCTCAGCTTCTTTGGTTGAGAGGTAATTACAGTGATGGCTGCAGCTTCTGATCGCAGCATCCCTGCCATGTGTTGGCGAATGAACTCTGTCTGGTAGCTGCCTCTGCGGTGCTCCAGGAGTCATCCCTGGACGCCGGGCCAAGACTCTCCCTCCAGCCCTTCGACACTTTTGCAAGCACCCAGCTGCCTCTCTGCGGTCCCTTGCTGCCTGAAACATCTAAAATGACTTCTGCTTTCCACCCTGAGCCTCAACCTAGGGTAGAACGGTCAAAGATGTAGAGGCGAAAAGGTTTATGGTATAACAGGGCATGAGGAGGAAATCAGCTGGACTGAAGAAATGGGATTGTTTTGGGAGCTCGAGGAGGTGGAGGTACATGGGCACAATGGGGTGTGAGCTAGACTCGAGGATTTCATGCCACAATGTGGGGTTCAGACTAGACCTTATAGGAAATGGCTATTATTGGGGAAGCAGAATGGGGTTGGGGGTTGATGGAATAGAACACAGAGAGGGTGTAAGTAGGAAGACCCACCGGAGGCTATTGCCATAGGAGGGTCTAAGATGAGGAGGGCCCAGAATAAAATTAGAGAGCCTGGAGTGAAGAGGGAAAAGTACACTCAAAGGTACAAGGAAAGACTGAGGTTGTGGATAAGACATAAAAGAAGCAAAATTCCTGACCTCAGAAGTACATTTGATTAAAAATACGAATGTGCCACAAAACAGATTTAACTGTAAATAGATCGGCATACATGGACATACATGTATCATCCCAGGAGTTAGGACTTTATTCGATTAAGGTGAAAATATATATTCTTCTCCTTTGGTTTCTTCCTTTTATAGGCGGGTAGAGACAGATTTGGTAAAACAGTATTAGCCAAAGTCAGACAAACTGGTTCTGATCCATCTCCAGGCTCCACTGCTGACATTGCTCCCTTTCACTGCTGAATCACTGCGGAGAGTGTCCAAGGAAAATAATAATCCCTGAGATTCTGGAATGTTGCCCTATCCTGGCAGCGCAAACCTAGCAAGAGAAAGGCCAAGAGTGAAGAAATGTCCCCTGAGAAGTCCTGCTCCCAAGCCACCGAAGTTTCTGCCCTAGTTCCCAGGCTAGTCAAGGTCTCTCAAGTTAGAGCAATTGTTCTTCTTTACTGAGAGCCTACTATGCCCAAGCACGGAGCCAGGAGGTTTATATCTGGCATCTCCTTTCTTTTTAAGATTTTACTTATTCATTTGAGACAGAGAGTGCACGAACAGGGGGAGAGACAGAAGGAGAGGGAGAAGCAGGCTCCCCGCTGAGCAGAAAGCATGACGTGGGGCTTGATCCCAGGACCCCAAGATCATGACCTGAGCTGAAGGCAGAGGCTTAACCATCTCAGTGATCCAGACGCCCCTGACATCTCATTATATCATCACGACAATCTTTTTACATTAATCACTTTCTTCATAACTTCACAAATGAGAAAATGAGGCTCAGAAAGTATATAAAATTTTTGACTAATTCATATAACCAATGTACACCACCACCTTAAAACTGCAAATGAGGGTGAATTATGGAACTTGGGAAAAGATAACTGGCCCAACGTCTCCTACCCAGATAACATATAAACTCTGATATCTGGGATGTCACTGGTAAGGCATTATCATTATTAGATATTTTTATTAAAAAAAATATGAAGGAACTATTGATAATTTTCCATTATCAAGATTTCTATGGCCCTAAAGTTGTTTCTATCACATATAAGAAAAATCACTTAATTTTTAATCACATGATATCCTGATTAGTGATGAAAACCTAAGTGATTTTTCTCAGACCAAATCAATGCCATCTTGTTAAATGAAACTTTTAAATAAGCCCAGATTATATATTGACCAATATTCACCAAAACCTAGAAGAGCTGATGCTCATTAATTGCCATGACCATCATGTAAATGAAAGAGAGGAAAAGTGTAATTCCTAAATGAAATGAAATTTTCTTACATGCCTAGCTTTTCAGACAGTGACTAATTACCAGATATCTTTATGTCCCACTTTTTTACACTTAAAAAAGCCAAAGAAGTTGAGAAAAGTTCAGCCACTGCCTGGTCCTGTATAAACTGACGAATGAAAGTCAGGTTCTTTCATTATCCTACTTGGTTAAAAAAAAAAAAAAAAAAAAAAGAATAGTAAGTTTCATTGGATCCCAGGAGCGTTGGGCAGACTAATTAATAGCTATAAAATGCTTTCAAATGCAGAATACTATATCTGTATTGCTAACTTTTTTTTTTTTCAGCGATCATGTTAATACCCTATTCATTTCACTGGTAATTGTATAGTGCCCTCACCATAATGTAATGATGTGCGCCAGGCAAAAGTCAGGTGAGATGATCTAATGATGTCAAGATGAAATGCTGTCAGTGTAAGTCTCTAAAGATACTGTAACACTGTCAAAAATGAAAGGAAATCATGGCATTGTAAGTTCTACTACCATTAAAAGATGTTAGAAGGAAAGGGTTCCACAATCTGGGGCAATGTCTGTTATGACAGATGTGCTCAAGCAACTTAAAAGACAAACTGGCATTCCTCATCTAATTTTCTTTATCCAAAGAGTTTTTATTAAAATTCTCTGTTAATTTCCTACATGAATATCTTCAAGCCTAGAATAGGACTCTGATTCTCAAAAGCAATTTGTGACTGAAACATCCATTGTTCTTTGGGGCTATGGTCCAACATTAATTGCACCAGATCATCCTATCTTTTGCAAGGGCAGGGAGTACATTTTAAAAGTTTTGTGGAAGGTAACCGTTCTCCAAGTTTCACTTTTTGGAGAGACCTTGGCAGTGAGAGTAATGTCTTTGTTATACATGGCACAACTCACAGAAGAAAAGGAGTACGGCCCCTGGATAAACGGTCAGTTGAGGTACGGCATTTATCCTCTCTATAGACCAGATTTTGAAAAGCCTGAGGAAGGTCCAAGCTGAAAAGAAAACAAAACCTTTCAGTATACTTTTGTGCTTTGGGGAGCCTTGGGTTTCAGTTCTCTGAAGTTTTCTATTATGTGAGGGATTCAGATTAAGTGAATTTAAAAATATAGAGGCGTGACTTCTGCCAAGGCTTTTAAACAGATAATAATCAAAATGCAATAAGGGATTTAGCGTCAACATGTAGGAAAAGTTAGACAAAGGACTGAACTCTGTTGTACTCAGGGATTCCACCAGTCTATGGAGTGAGTTAGAGTCTAGTGAGTTTGTGTGAATTAGAAACAAATGCACTGGGCCCCTGGGTGGCTCAGTGGGTTAACTTGCTGCCTTCGGCTCGGGTCATGATCTCAGGGTCCTGGGATCAAGCCCTGCATCTGGCACTCTACTCAGCAGGGAGCCTGCTTCCTCCTCTCTCTCTGCCTACTTGTGATCTCTGTCTGTCAAATAAATAAATAAAACCCTTTAAAAAAATAATAAATAAGAAATTGAAAATTTTGCCAGAATCATCTATAGGTGGATGTGTGAGATATCTATGTGAATGTGGGGTGGGAGAAAGTAATGAACAGAGACAAATGGTGGAATTGGATCTCTGGCTCAGTTTTATGTGGGTTTGTCATTAGTTAGCTCCAGTCACCAATTGCTCACTGACATTTAACATCAATTATGGAATTAAGCTTTCTACTAGAGCAACTAAACCTGAATTTTCTGGCTCCAGTGTTAAAAATTCCCCCTCAGCCCCAGATATGCCTCATATCTCAATTCGATTTCCTAAGTTACAGATGCTAATATCCAGCAACTGGATCCTAAAGAAAAGTCTGATCCATTAAAGGAAAGGAAATTGTTGACATAAACAAACCATTATGACTAAAAGACTCATTGCCTGTGTCTTTAGAGAAAGAATACAAAGGAAAGTAGAACAGCAACAGAAATGGTATTCTACTAGCTAAAGTCATGATTGCTTGTTTTTATTTTCCATAGAGTGAAGGATTTCTGGTTTTGGAGATTTCCCCATGCAATAAATTTATTAACCGTAGGAACATAAATAAAGGGAGGATAAATTTCTTACCCTCTCTGTCTTACATTCTTCAATACAAATGGGTTAACGATGGTTGTTGTAGAGATGAAATAAAATAATACACGCAAAGCAGTTAGTACAGACGTAATGTCTCATGGTTGTTATTTTTTATATTAAATTAGTAGCAAATTTGCTTCAGACTATGACCACCTGTGCGTGTGTGTGTGTGTGTGTGTGTGTGTGTATACAGATAGCATTTTAAGCATGAGAAATTTTGGCTAGTCTTAGGTAATAGGGCAGTCTTATGTGGTATATGCCAAACACGAAATTAGGAAGTCAGATTCCTCCCGGCCTTACTTTCCTCTCAAGCCTACTATGCAGGTAAATATTAAATTATATGAGAACCCTCTAGTTGTTGTTGTTGTTGTTTTTAAGTTTAAAACTCAAAGCAAATTCAAGTATTATTATTATGAAAGTGGACTCTCTGGGCTTCAGTTTATTAATTTGTCAAATAGATAGTCAAGGAGTACCTTTCATTCAAAATCCATGGATTAATGCAGTGCCTGGGTGGCTCAGTGGGTTAAAACCTCTGCCTTCGGCTCAGGTCACGATCCTAGGATCCTGGGATCAAGCCCCGTGTGTGTCAGGCTCTCTGCTCAGTGGGGAGCCTGTCCCCGGCAACCCACCCCCACCCCGCCTCCTTGTGATCTCTCTCTGTCAAACAAATAAATAAAATCTTAAAACAAAGCAAAACAAAATCCATGGATTCAATAGTGGTTATCTATTCCTAAAGAGAAAACAAATATAACGTCCCTAACCATAGTTCCTGCTGGCGCTCTCTCCCTTTGGCCCAACCACCTGGAGCACAGACAGGTGACAGCTTGTCTTCCACAGGCATGGGAGGTGCCCGTGTTCTGTAGGCCACAGGGACCTACAGAAACTTAGGCAAACTCAATGCCCACAGAAAAAGTAAGGCTTGCAAGGATGGTGGTAAGAGGAAACAGGCCAGGCAGGGAGGGATGGCAGTCCCGCCCGTGCTAGTAATTTGATGCCTGGGTATTCCTAGGCATGGAGTGGCATGAAGGGGACACTCGCTTGGCAGCGTTCACACCAGCCCTCAAAGGCTAGGTCCTTAACTCCCAACAGTAGTGGCTCGCAGGCAGTGCTACCACCTCGTGGCTCACAACTGCCAATGAAGGGGGGTGGGGTAGGGGTGCCAACATTGAATATGAGCACGCTCAAGTTAAATGAAAGGCAAATATATAAAAGTTGAGGACCACCCATAAGAACCTGACAGAACCACTTCTTTAGGCTACTGTGAAATTAAAGTGAATTACATATGACATCCTTTCGGAAAAAAATCATTTAAAGGTCCATCAAATTCACAAGACAAGCCAAATGTTCACCGCCATTAGCACTATGAAGGAGAATGGAGCCCAGCAGTATATTGGAAAAACTTAGAGAACTTTTTTTTCCCTAAAGTGTGGCATTTAGGGCCACATAGGATTTTAATGATCTTACTAAAAGAAAGTCAAAAGAAAAGAATAGTCATTAGCACCTTCTATCTCATATATTCCAATTTCTCTGGGAAGTATTTCCCAAAAGACAAACCCTGGGTGGACACGTGCTTTCTCCTAAATGCCACCCCAGCAATGATTCTATTTCAGAGAGAACAAGGCGCCCAGCTGTTTTGATCTTTTTGCTTTCCATTCTCCCACCTATTTCCCTGCCAATCTTTTACATTGCTCTTATAAGTTAGAGAAATTATACCATCTGATTTTAGTTCCTGAATACTTTTTTCCTCCAGTTTCATGCCTAACTCGTGGGCTTCTGATAAAGATACTCTCACAGAGGGCACCCGGCTGGCTCAGACAGTTAGGCATCTGATGGCTGATTTCGGCTCAGGTGAGGATCTCAGGGTCCTGAAATGGATGCTTCTCTCCCTCCCTCTCTCTCTCTCTCTCCTTCCTTCTGCCCCTCTTATACTCTCTCTCTAACAAATAAATAAAAATCTCTAAAAAAATACTATCACTGTACAAAGATGATTGGTTCACTTCTTTTTGTCAATGCTAAAACTTTCTCTCTATCCTCTCCAAGTTTACTATGTAGGTTACACACCAGAGACCTAGCACAGTGATTCAATGACACAACCCTGAAAGTGTCTGCAACTCTTAAAAGGCAAGTGTGAAAAAGCTGTAAGACAGGACACCCCCGAAGCCAAGAGAGACTCAAATAACAAAGAGGAGAGAGAGAATCGTATATCCACAGGATATCCTCATTTTTCCTACATACGAATGCAGCTACATTCACCTGTATCTGTCCTTTGCTTATTTAATTTGTTGATTTCCATCTTCTCTTGGTTTCCCTAGGAGAGGATTTAATATTCTGTGCACGGCTAGCTGGAGTCCAGAGTTTCATAAACAGAATGATCTTTGCCCTCTACAGTTCCAGGGATTCCTGGAACTTATAAGAAAAAAATCCAGCTATCTCTAAACCCCATTTATTTTATTTTTCCTGTTGAGGTATAATTGCCATACAACACTACATTAGTTTCAAGTGTACAACATAATGAACGGATATTTATATATATTGTGAAATTATCACAGTAAGTCTAGTTGACATCTGTCCTCATATATAGTTATAAAAGTTTCCTTCTTCTTTTTTTTTTTTTTAAAGATTTCATTTATTTATTTGACAGAGATCACAAGTAGGCAGAGAGGCAGGCAGAGAGAGGAAGGAAAGCAGGCTCCCTGCTGAGCAGAGAGCCGGATGTGAGGCTCGATCCCAGGACTCTGGGATCATGACCTGAGCCGAAGGCAGAGGCTTTAACCCACTGAGCCACCCACGTGCCCCGGTTTCCTTCTTTTCATGAGAAGGTAGATCTTAAACCTTCTCATGACATGACATGACATGACATGACATGACATGACATGAAGGTGGCTAAGACCTTCTTAGCGAACTTCAGATATGCAATACAACATGATTAACCACAGCCACCCTGCTAAATATCACATCCCCATGACTTACATATTTTATAACTGTAAGCTTGTACCTTTTGATCCCCTTCACCCATTTGGGCTGCCCCCATCCCATTTTAGACTAACCATAGTGTGTGCAGACACATAGTATGTTGCCCGTAAAAAGTTACCACAGCAACAAGAGTGTTTCCTGACTTCCTAAGGAACCAACTGAAATGCACACATCCGTCGGGGTTAAAACTGTGAGCGTGCACTCAAACCATGGGTGCACACAAAACTAAGCCAAGACGGAGCAATAAATTATCTGATTGTACATGATCATATAATACTTAGCTAAATGCACCATCGGAGAGCCTGCTGAGACCGTGTTGAAACAGTGAAATAAAACTGAAGACTTAGGGTTGTGAAAGCAAAATTTGACTTCAATGCCCATGGGCTAAATAGGTTGACCATAACTGAGGTTCTAGATGGCACAGTAATGTCTCTTTCCTGCCCACAGTTTTAAAAGTGACTCCATTGCTGTGTCAGCTACACTTCCTTTGGAAAGCTATTGACTTTTCCTTTCTGTTGCCTCAATTTTCTTCTGCAGGAGCACAGAGGGATGCAAGTCCAGGTGGGCACCATGCTTTCAACTGATTACCCCGTGAAACACAGCAGGAAAACCTCTTATCTCAGGTTGGAGCTGCCTGTTTAAGAATCTTTTTCTTTATAAAAGGTATAAGGTAGTAAACACAGCTGTAGATAAAGATTTTTGCATTTTCTTGCTGTTTGTTTTAATCTATTGAAATAATATAATTAAGAGAGCACAAAAACGTCTGTAAAATTATACTATCTGCCCATGTGTGTGTATGTTATGCGCCGAGTTTTACCCAGCTCTTGGTGTTTGAATAATCTGAATGGATTTGACTTTAGAAGTGGTTTTTTACATCTTTGCCTACAGTGTTGTCAGATCATAAAAATACAGTGGCTTAGGATCAATGAACTTTAAAATTCTAAATTAATCTTGGAATTAGGATGTTATTAAAGATGACTTAATCTTCACTCTGGCTATTTCCTTGCCAGAGTTGGATCATTGCGCTGAATTCCTGTCTGCCGATTGCTTTTCTTTTAACTCCACGAGGGGTATTTTTTTTAATTGGAATATTTATATATCTTTAAGAAGAATAAAGGTTTTGTAAATAGTATCACAGCCAAACCTTCCTTTCAAGAAGATGAAATCTGAGTTTAGGATGAAGAATATGACTCAATTCAGTTTGCAAAGACATATAATAATATAATCCCATTTACTTCCTACTTAGATGAATTTGAAGTGTTTTCAGCTGTGGTATATTAAATTCGTCTCACAGAGAATAGATTTGAGTGGATACTTAAGGCCTTTTCCGAGCCAGTTATGTTTAAGTTAAATGAATAAACATATTTTTAATGTCTTAATTATAAAAATAAAATGTGCAGAAGTCTATGATCTGCACTATCATTTGGAAATAAACTGGAGAAATCCTATTAGGATGGAATTAAGTGGAGAATAGTTTCCCCCTGTGGGGACTTTTAATTTATTCAGAATATTTCTCTAAGTGTTTGCTAGTGAATCCTTTGAGATTACTTTGGAAGAGACACTCTTGAACTCCAAACACATTTTGCTTGAGGACAAAGGGGTGCTGTAATTAATTTCAGCATGGGAGGAATCTGGCTTTCTACTTATCCTTTCCACCAACTCCCTTCCTGGAAGAGTTCACTGTCAATTTATAAGGGCTTCAGGGATGCCTGGGTGGCTCATTGGGTTAAAGCCTCTGCCTTCCGCTCAGGTCATGATCTCAGGTTCCTGGGACTGAGCCCCACATCAAGCTCTCTGCTCGGCGGGGAGCCTGCTTCCTCCTCTCTCTCTGCCTGCCTCTCTGCCTACTTGTGATCTCTCTCTGTGTCAAATAAATAAATAAAAATATTTTATAAGGGCTTCAGAGCATTTTAGCTTGGGCCTGGTTAGTTCAGCCTCATGAATATATGGGAAGAACTTTAAACTTAAACTTTAAACTTGAAGTTTAAACCGAAGTTCTTTATTTAAAGTTCTTTAATTCCCAGTTAGTTTTGCTAACTCAGATGATGAACTGCTTATGAATGTCTGTCCCAAGCCAGTGTGCCCAGCTCTCTGTTGGGAGACACAAAGGCCATTCAGCTGAGTTGCCAAAACCAATGACCAACAACTTGTGATATTTTTGAAAGCCTTCGCCACTTTTGAAACAATCATTCCTCTCTTTTCACCTCATCCCAGTTCGTAGAAATGTATCTCTTCTAAACAAACATCAAACCGAGTATTTCAGGGCTGTTACCTTAAGTTATGAGATGGACTTAGAGCCCTACCTCAGAGAAAGCTCTGAAGCTCCATTGTAAATAAAGTTAGTCAGATCCATCTCCATGAAATGTATGACATAACTAGCTTCATTTGTGTTTGAGATTCCTGGGATTGGAAAGTACTCTAGATGGATCATGATCAATAAAGACATAATAACAGTGAACTGCTCTGGGAGCATTTTTCACTGGGCAGATAAAGAAAAGTAATGAATAAAGCACTGCAAATACAAAGTAAAATAAACCTCAGCCTAATGGGACTTTTAAAAGACAGGGAGTCTGATAAAAATTCCCTAAAGTCAAAAAGCACTGTCTGATTCAAGTTTGCATGTATCGTGCTGGTATCATATTATGGGGTCCTTTATCTACCTAAATTATGTGCATCTGATTGGTGTGCACCACATTTTAAATAAATGAAAAGATAGTTGCCACGTTAAAAAGACCGAAGTACACAAATTAAAACTTTTTGGATGCAATGACTTGTCTGAGCTTGAGCCCAAATGAAAGGATGTTCTGCTTTTCACATGCCTACGAGTAAACAAATTTCCAGATGGGCTAGGGGGAGAGAACTGAGTTTAATGCGGCTATTAAAATTATCTTTCCCACTCATTTCCAAGGCACTCCTCCCGCAAACTCAGTGGCACTATCTTTCCAGTTCAGTGAGTTGTGAGTGACTCTCCTGCCACCTCTCCAGCCACTCATCTAGTTGGAGGGAGGCTTGCTTCTTCAGAACCGTCCTGGAAATAAGGGTCCCCCTTGACTACTCCCAGTCACTCCAGGTCAGCAGATTGAACACAGCCAGTTACTCCCGCCAAATCTCCAGATTTTCATCCTGAATCCCCGGGAAAATGGTGACCCGGTGAGAGGAGGGGAGAAGAGTATGAATAGAGAAGGAGTCAAAGAAAGGAGAAAAAAGGGCGTAGGGTGGAAAGGAAGATCTGCTGGAAGCAGACAGAAGGACAGCCACGTAGTCCTGTACTCGTGGACTCGAACCCCAAAGACCAGACGCTGTGCAGCCCGTGACTGCGAGCTTCGGAGACGTTTGCTGTTAGCGCGCCTTTCCTTGCGGACACTGGGTGGCGCTCCTGGTAAAGACTTGCGCTTCTCCTGGGGTCCTGCCCGCTCCCCCCCTCTCCCCGCACCCGCCACGCCCGCCCCTTCTCGCCCGGTGCAAATTTCGGCTACCGGGAGATGAAATTACTCACATTCTTCCTACGTGTCGCAGTGGGGAGAGCACTTCTGCATAATTTTGATGCCGTGGGGCTGTTTCTCCACGACTGGGCCTGTCGGTGGGGTTTAAAAGAGGCAACAGCATCCGGCCTGCTGGCCTGAAAATAAAGTTCCAGGCCTTGGTGATAAAACTACCCACAGTAAGGCAAATGTTGCTACCGACCGAGAGCCGAGATTCCCAGAGCGTGCGCACCCAGAATGTGGATCCGAAGCGGGGTGGGGTGGGGGGGGGGCAGGCCCAGATGCCGTGTTCGCTTCGCGCCTAGAGCCACGATGACTATAGGACTGTGAGGGTAAAAGAAATGGGACTAGATTGGGCTCGGACTCCTTTCAACCTAGAGCTCCCGCTCCCTCCCGCTGCCTATAAGGAAAGGGTAGGGGGAAATGGGGTCCAGCTGGAAAAGAGGCAGAACAAAATCAAGAAAGTTGAGGCTTTGGGCCTTCAGAGGCACCCCCAGATCTGAAGATCTCACATACCAGCAGCCTTTCTTTACACAAGTGGCTTTAGTCTGGCCCGAGGACCAACACTTTAGGAACTGAAACAAAGACCTTAAACCCTTCCCTACCACCCCACTCCTTCTTGTCTTGGATAAAATAGAATTTTTTTTTTCAAGGAAAAAGTGAAATTGAACAAAGTCTAAACTAACTTAACATTGTAATACTGAGTTCACAACCAGATCCCTAACTTCTAAACTCTGTCCACATTCGGCCGTTTCCAACCTCACACTCACTGAAATCTGCCTTCCCCACAAGGTCTAAGGACATAACCGCTGTGAGCACAGCTGTATTGACCTTATTTCCCTTCCCGTAGTAACTTTTAAATCTATAACAAATAAAAAGCGGGGCATCGCGGGACCAGCTAAGGCAGCCCTGCTCCCTGTACCACTTGCCTTTGCTAGGAGGTGCTCTGAACCGTCCCTGGCATTGCTCTAAAGAAGCCGTTCCTGTAATTAAATAGCAGGATGTGCGTAAGGTGACTCGATGGGCGCCAAAAACTTCTCCAGAGCAGAGACTGGAAGCCCGATGGGGTTGGCACTGCTTTCCCAACACCCTGTAGTTTTTCACAAATTAAATCTTGGTGGTGAACAGTGGTGTCCAAATCGACAGCATGAGGCGAGGGTGAGTGGACATCCAAGGCTCTGTTTACCTGGGTGACTATCTCAGAGAAGGTCAGGGCTGTGCAGGCCTAAAGCAGGAGTCTTGGGCTGGGATGGGGATGGGGGTGGAAGGAGAAGATGGGGGGGGGGCACTGGGTGGCGGGAGCCTCGCCACACACACCTCCCCTTCCCTGTGCACTCCTGCCCTGAAATTGTCCCCAAAGGGCAGTGCAACAACAGCTGTGGTTTTCCCTGCACCCAGCCCAAAGGGGCAGGCAGTTGGTGGACGGGTGGTACTCCGATTTCCAGTTCTGAGGCTAGGAAGGAACCCTGCTTCGAGTTCCAGATCCCTAGCTCTCCCTCCCAGCCTGTTTTGGGCAGAGTAGCCAAGGTAAGGCTAAACTAGCGCTAGACGTAACTAACATAGATACTTTTCTTTGTTGAGAGTGGGTGCGTGAAGGAATGAGAGGCCGGACCAGCCCACCCTAGTTGTTGGTTGGAAATCCCAGGTTCTGGGGCTCAGATTCCCTGGAGGTAGATGCTGGGAGTGTTCAAATCAGTACTCAGCTCCTGCAGTTGCCTATTTGAGGGGAATGGGGGGGGGTAGTTTGACTTAAGTTAAATTTCTAACGTCCGAGCTGGATCACCACTATAGCAAGAGTGACGTGTCATGAAAAGGAAACCCTGAACCTCAAGTTCCAAGTGTTTGATTATTGAGTCTTTATTCCCTTTGCATATGAGCTAAGGTGTGTTTGCTGCAGGGAAAAAAGGGAAGGAGAATTCAGAAACAGGGACTTGAAAAGTGGAAAGGCAGGCCTTCAGGTGCCACATCCATGGAAGCTAGGAGGGGGCGATTCATGAGCTTCATGCAACTTCCCCAAAGAGTTTTTGTCCCTGTCTACTATCTAGTCTTCTTAGGGTTTCTCCATTCCCACCTGGAGCAATGACAGATCGTAAGTGACCCCTTCACTTCTGCAGGAGTATCTGGCCACTGAACACAGTTATGGACCCTGGAGTCCAAGAGCATCCACACAGCCAAAAATCCTGAACAAAATATGGAGCTGCCTGCTCTTCTTGGGGACCAGCAATTTGGGCACCGTTAAGTTATTTGTGCTGGTGACAATGATATTTTTAAGTGATTGTAGAGGTTTAGGCTTGCAGGAGCTCTCTGCCATTAAAAGCTGGACAGGCAACGTGAATTCTTGAGCATCCTTATCCAGCCCTTGTCTGAGAAGTACTCATCTCCTGCTAAAGAAGTGCTTGCTGAGAATTTGTGTCATTCCCCAAATCACAAATTTTCAATACGGGTAAGTTACAACTTGGCTCCCAGCACCCCACTAAGAATATTGTTCTCAGTTCCTTCTCGCTTTGGGTCCTACACCCCTGCTCCCTCCTCTTACTCCCTGATTTGATTCCTCATTTCAATATCAAATATTCAGCTCCACACACACAATCCCCCCCCACCAACCCCCCACCCCTACCCCCACCCCCGCAAGCCCCTGGGGTGGGAAGGTGCAGAACAAGGAAGACCCACGCCCACCTCACCCCCAAATATGTACTTTCCAAAGCTGCTGATTGGAACACACTGTCTCCAGATATTACTGAGCTGGGTATTGGGGCTTCTGCGTTGTCTTTGGTATTCACTGAAAACAGATTGCCTGAGACCCCCTCCCCCACCAGGCAACAACTACACACATGCGTGCGCGCGCAGAGGCGCGCGCGCGCACACACACACACACACACACACACTCGCCCCCCCTCCTTTTTTTTTTTTTTTTTTTTTTCTTTCTCTCTCTCTCTTTTTTAAGCAATGCTTTGTTGTGCTAAAACTAGTTGGACGAGTTAGGGTGTTGCTGCTGCTCCCGAGGCCCTGGCCAATGGAACCCGATCCACCCCGCTGTGCGTAAGCGCGCAATTAAGGATTTAACCAAGGCTGTGCTGCGCCTCAGCCATCAGTCAGCCTGCCGGAGACAGAGCCTCCACGACTCCCAGCCTCCTCCTCGCCGCCGCCGCCGCCTCCTCCTTCTCTCCTCCTCCTCCTCTTCCTCCTCCTCCCTCGCTCCCACAGCCATGTCTGCTTAGACCAGAACAGCCCCACAGCCAACTCGGGCAGCAGCCGCCGCCACAGCAGCAAGGACAGCCGCCGCCGGTGAGCGATGACAGGAGTGTTTGACAGAAGGGTCCCCAGCATCCGATCCGGCGACTTCCAAGCTCCGTTCCAGACGTCCGCAGCCATGCACCATCCGTCTCAGGAATCGCCAACTTTGCCCGAGTCGTCGGCCACCGATTCCGACTACTACAGTCCCACGGGGGGAGCCCCACACGGCTACTGCTCTCCTACCTCGGCTTCCTATGGCAAAGCGCTCAACCCCTACCAGTACCAGTACCATGGCGTGAATGGCTCGGCCGGCAGCTACCCCGCCAAAGCTTACGCCGACTACAGCTACGCCAGCCCCTACCACCAGTACGGCGGCGCCTACAACCGCGTCCCGAGCGCCGCCAGCCAGCCAGGTAAGGCGGGGGGCGGGGGCCAGATGCAGGGGGAGCCCGGATTCTGGAGGGGCGAGGTGGGGTGGGAGATTGGGGACCCGCGCCAGCCACTACAGTGGGGGCGCACCCGGCAGAAGGGAGGGGGGCCTGGACTCTGCAACCGAGAGACGTTCTCTACGGCCAGCATTTTAGAGACTCTTGGAAGAATTCTCCCCTCGGGCACCTGGGGGGTGGGGGGCTCTCGAGTCTCTGGATTCCCTAGTTGCCTGGTCTGAAAGGCAACTAATCTGAAATGGGGGTAGGGATGGAAAGACTCAGGCAGTCTGAGTGGCGTTTGCGTAATAAAGGGGAGGTTAGTTGCTGGAATTTTTCGTGAGCGTGCTCCGCTGGTGCGAGTAGGAGTGGAAGGCTGCCTCAAAGACGCTGTCGGGATTAGTCTAAGAGCAGCCACGAGCCAGGGTGGTGTTCCTGTCCCGGGAGCCTGAGGCGGGGATGGAGGGCTGGGGGGCTGGAGCCCACCAGAGAAAGAAGCCTCGAAGAGCCTTGTGGTTTATCCAGGGCATTTCCAGAAACAAACAGCCATTTAAGGGTGCAGGAGGGCTGCCGAGGGGTGCCCAAAATTTGTCTTCTTCTTCTCCACCTCCTCTCTTTTCGCCCTCCTTGAAACTTAGTTGGAGAGTTTAAGAGTAGGCTAGTGAGCTTGGGCGGTAAGAGAGCGGCATGAGGTCTCCTTGGAGAGGTTTTGCTGGTCAGGTTTGATCTCTTCCCACTAGCACATTAATAATCCTGCTAATATTAGCATCCCCTTCTTTGGCAGAATAGAGACCACAGCCCTCGTTCTCCACCCTTCCTCTCCCAGGAGCTCGCCACACGCGAGCGCGTGTGCACACACACACACACACACCACTCTACCCCTTCCAGAGATGGGTAGTTTTGATAAGGTGGTACTTTACTGAAAGGGGACTTATGGCTCCAGGGTATGTTTGTAAAGCCAGTGTTCAGAAAGTTCTTTTCCTTGTCTATATTCACAACTTGGAGAAATTCGTCCTGATCTGCCGCCCCTTTCCTACGAAAACACCCTACCAATGAATCCTTTTCAATGTGTGACTCTTGCTAAATTTTAAAAAGAGAACCTAGGGGGTGGTATGTCTTCATTCCTTTCAGTGTCTCTGTATTTCGTGCGTAAGTCAAAGATTTTTTTTTTTCTTTTGGCCAAGAACTTATTAAGTCTATTTGTAAAAGAAACCAGACACATCTGTGCCCTCGCAGATCTGCAGGGAGATTATGGGGGCTGCATAATCGGCCCTCTGTCTGCCGCGGCCTGGACCTCTTGCTGCTGAATTGAAGGAACATAGTTTGCTTGTGGGTCTTTGAACTTTGGAGACCTCGGTTAGCGTCTTCCCTGCCCCAGCGTCTGGTCTCTGCGGGCGCCCGAACAGACACCGACAGTGGGGGCTGGAGGGGGTTGTCACGGCCCAGAGTCACCCCCATTGAAGACCTAGGAGGGGCTGGCCAAGCTCGCCCCAGAAACGGGGGTGAGCGCAGGGTGGGCGTAAAAACAAGTCAGGGTGAAGCAGAAACCGCTCCTTGCAAGGGCTAAATCCCAGACGCCCAGAAGGGAGCCGTGCTGTACAAAGAACCTTGCACAAACCTCCAAGAACCTGAATGAACTGAGCAGGGAATTAATCAAACTACCTGGCTTTTCCATGACTTGGGGGAGGGGCGTATTTCTCTGGGTCTTGCTAAGCCAAGGAGGTGATATGGGGGAAGAGACTGAAGACTGTGTGGTAAAACAAAACAAAGCAAAACTCAAGGACTGTATTTGAGGGTTCTGCAAAAGAAACATCTGCGGACAAACTCTAACCGGGTCTATTTTGATTATTTAGAGAAAGAAGTGGCCGAGCCCGAGGTGAGGATGGTGAATGGCAAACCAAAGAAAGTTCGTAAACCCAGGACTATTTATTCCAGCTTTCAGCTGGCCGCGTTGCAGAGAAGGTTTCAGAAGACTCAGTACCTCGCCCTGCCCGAACGCGCCGAACTAGCCGCCTCGCTGGGACTGACGCAAACACAGGTAAATCCCGCAGCGGTGGGGCCCGAGCCCCGCCTCGGCTGCAAGGCTGGCTGGGCCGCGGGGTTCCGTCCCGACCCGCGGCAACTCACAGACAGAAAGCCGCGGACCTCGCGCCCTTACCTCCATGACTCCATGAGTCAGGCTGGGTGTTGCCGCCTTGTGACGGTGGGGTTAAGGGATGGAGACGCCGTTTATCCTCCCGCTTCGGGCCTCCAGGGGCGAGGGGCCAATTTCCTAGATTGGAAACAAGGGGAGGGCCATTTCGAGGACACTCTCGAAGCCTGGAGAAGTTGGTTCTCTGAACAATGCAGAGCCTTTCGGGGAGAGCAGGGCCTGGCGGCCTCGCGGTGGTCTCGGGCGCGAAGGTCGCCTCCGGCTGGAAGGTTGAAGGGTCACGCCCTGCTCCAGCGGAGCTCTAGGCCGTGGCAACCTGAGGGTCGCAAAGTGGGGGGCGCTGTTGTGCGGGGAAATCATCCTGGGTCATCCCATTCCCTTCACTCCCTCTTCAGACCTGCTGGGGCCCATTTAAAACAAAAAACAAAAAACAAAAACAAAAAACAAAAACAAAAAAACAAAAACAAAAAAAACACCACAATAATAATGTTCGAATCTCCACCCAGAGCTGCAGGCGCCTTCTGACCTTTGGAAGCTGAGGAGGGAGTGGGGGGAGTTGGGCGGGGGATTGGGACACCGCTCCTTTCCCCCACACTGGCGTGAGCACAGCCAGCCCCAAGCCCTCGCGCGCGGCTCTCGGGCCATTGTTTTGGGGACGCTTGCTGCGCCGCGTTGAGTGCGCGCTGCGCAGGCTCACACGTGGGCGCACGCCGACCGGGACACTTGCGGCCCCCTCCCCCAGCCCAAACAGAAACTAAAGCCTCGGAGTCCTGCCCTCACAGGGAACGGTGAGCATCTGGCCGGTCAGGTTGTCCTCCGGGATCCCAGATCCAGGCTTGGCCTCAGGCCGGGCCCGCTGACCTTAGGCCGCAAGCTGCGGGGAGAGGCCAGGTCCGCGCCACCTGGGGGCCCAAGATGCTTCCACCAGGCAAGGCGCGGGCGGCCTCTGAGTGACCCGGTAACGTGTGCCTTTGTTCCCCCACCCAGGTGAAAATCTGGTTTCAGAACAAAAGATCCAAGATCAAGAAGATCATGAAAAACGGGGAGATGCCCCCGGAGCACAGTCCCAGCTCCAGCGACCCTATGGCGTGTAACTCGCCGCAGTCTCCGGCGGTGTGGGAGCCCCAGGGCTCGTCCCGCTCGCTCAGCCACCACCCACATGCCCACCCTCCGACCTCCAACCAGTCCCCCGCGTCCAGCTACCTGGAGAACTCGGCTTCCTGGTACCCGAGCGCAGCCAGCTCAATCAATTCCCACCTGCCGCCGCCTGGCTCCTTACAGCACCCGCTGGCGCTGGCCTCCGGGACACTCTATTAGACAGGCGGCTTTCTCTTGCTCTCTTTTTTGGGACTGCTGTGTTTTGCTGTTCTAGAAAATCATAAAGAAAGGAATTCATTTGGGGAAGTTTGGAAAACGGAAACAAAAAAGATTCATGTGTAAAGCTTTTTTTTTTTGCATGTAAGTTATTGCATTTCAGAGGACCCTCGTTCCCCCTTTTTTTACAGACGAACTTTTTTTGCGCAACTGTGGACACTATCAATGGTGCCTTGAAATCTATGACCTCAACTTTTCAAAAGACTTTTTTTCAATGTTATTTTAACCATGTAAATAAGTGTAGATAGAGGAATTAAACTGTATATTCTGGATAAATAAAATTATTTCGACCATGAAAGCCAAATGTTTCTTAAAAATACTCCTTTTGCCCTCCTTATAATGGGCTAGTGACGTTTTATGCAGGCAATTAAAGGAAGACATGCTCTGCAGAGATCCAATAAGGCAAAAAGGAAAACAGAAATTGGGGCTGCATGGAGGCAAAACTGTACCCGTGTGTCAGATGCTGTACTTTATGTGTCTATATACATATGTGGCCTGTTTATAGTACTGCCATAAAATATATATAGGGTTTTTTTTTCCCCTAACCACAAAAACATTTAGATAATTTTAAGTTTAACCCCGAGATTGTTTCAGGTAGAAAGTAATGCTTGAATCTAAAGCTGGTCCTCCCACCCCGTGTGAGAGTAAAAAAGCTGCAGAAATCCATCAATAACCACTCAAAATTCTGAGCTCAAAGCAATTATCATGCACAACCCCCCCCCCCCAACAACAACCTCTGTGTATTGGCAGAGCAATTAGACAAATTACACTCCCTTCAAATGGGCGCTTCCAGAGATGAGGAAAAGAAGAGGAAGAAGAGGAAGAAGAAGAAAATTTTCCTTCCTATTACATTTTTTAAAAAACCTGAAATGTTTGCAGCATGGCAAATGGTAGTGTCTCAGACTCCTTGGTAAAGGATTATAAATTTTATTTGGGCTCTTTTCTGAGAAAGGGAAGGATCACAGGACCTGAGAAGGATGATAAACATAAATCAGTAGGGCAAGCAGAGCATGATGGGTAGGGGGCATTCCTTCTCCTGCCAAGAGAAGGAATTGTGGGGTGAAAGACAGGAATGACAGCGTCTGGGCTCGGTTTTTATTTCATCTTGTGTGAGATAATATTGTATATTTTTCCCCCCTCCATCCTCTTTACCACTGCGGTTTTTTCAGGAAGGAGGTCATTCTGCATTGCTTTTACCTAAAACAGTGGCATAGTGGTCCCAAAGGATGGGAAATTGAATATTTGTAGGGATTTCTCCTTTGTGAAGCAGTCTTTGGGGCAGAGAGGAAGGACTTGCGGCAACCTTGGCCTATGTCTCATCCTTCTTGGGCCTCTGTACATAGATATCAACACTGTGACCACGGCTACAGCCTGGTCAGGGCTTGCTCTCTGGCCTGGCTTGTGGGCATCTCTTGTTTAGTGTGCCTGACTTTGTTTCCTTGGGACACCAAGGGAAATCCTATGTTGGAAATTACAAGATGCGTGAGATATATTTTACAGCTAGGAAGTCGGCAGCAATAAATGTGACAAGTGTCTTTTTAAGTGTGGGGGGGGGGGTTAGAGATTAGCACATAAAAAATTACATCCTGTCATCTGAGGATTTCTGAGAAGGTTCTTCCAGGGTTGGGAAACTAGACCTGAAAAGGCACGCTGCGTGCCCGGAGGGGAATTTACCACTGTGTTCGCTCTTTCCCCCCTCTCTCTTACCCTCCTCCCCATTTCCCCAATTCCCTCCCTTTCTAGCCTGCCGTTTCGATAAGGGCTAGGGCCTAGGGGTAGGAGTTCTCTGGTCCCAGGCTCCCCCGGCCAGGCCCCGGGGCAGCACGCGGCAGGACCTGGGCTGTGGACTCCTTCTCCTCCCCCACCCCAAAGCCCAAGCGGCCGCTTCTCTGGTAGCAGCTTTCCTCCTGTCGGTTCTCCTCCAGCTCCTCCTTTCTCCCAAGAAATTCCGGAGGGCGACTCGCTCCGGTACAGGCCGTGCGAACCCCCACTTTGTTTTCCGCACTGGCAGAGAATGGGAGGACCGCAGGGAAGAAGTGGAGGGATCTACTTTCTGCTTTTTTCTTCGCTTGTAAAGATTTGGGGAGTTTCCTTTACACCGAAGCGAGCGCTTCATATCCGGGGAATCCAGCTTTGAGAAAGCCTGCGCGGGCGGTTTGGGAGCTCCACCTTTCCCGTGCGCCCCCGGGTGCGCGTTTGGAGAGGCCGGCGGGGGGCACACCCACTGCACACCTCTAACATTTCCCATCCACTGGCCGCCTGAGAGTGGCAGGAATGTGCTTGGAACATGCTCTTTACCTTTCTGCACAGGAAGAGGGCAGATATTTTTTCCAGCCGTCCTTCTCATCTCCGCCCTCCCTTCCTGGCTTATGAAAAGGGGACCCCTTCTCTGCCATCCCCAGTCACCGAACTCGGCCCAAGCTGAAGGACGGGCGACTTCGAATTGTTTGTGGGGAAAGAATGGAAACTCTTCATTCCTGACCACCCTTCCTGATCACCCAGCCTTGACGCTGCCTGGTGTTAAGGACACTAGTCTTGCAACGCCGGCGGGCATCACGCCGCGCAGACAGACTCGGTTTCAGGATTCCTTTGCTTGTGCTAACCTCACTTCTTCCACTCGCAATGGTCTCTTCTCTCGCGGGTTTTTTTTTTTTTTTTTAAGTTGGTCTGAGAGCCATGGACAAAAATATTCTGGCAAACCATTCTGCAGCGGGTTTTCCCTGGCACCATGGGGATTCTCCCAGGAGAATTTAACTCCCTGCAGTCCTGCGCCCAAGGATGTAAAAATAACAGATCTCCAGCGAAGTCTAAAAATATCTGTGTGATGTTTCTCTCCCTTGCCCTTCCTCCCACCTTCCCTCTTTCTCTCCATTGTTTATTCTTGTATCTAATAGAAACGTACTATTCCCCTAGCATAGCTGCAGTCTGTCTGACACCACTCTCCTGGGGTCTCCGTGTATCCTTTCCGGTCCCGACTTGCCTAGCTTTCAATCTAGGTCTCCCAAGATGTTAAGCTCAACCCAAAATTTAATTTTCTTTACCGTGGGCCTCTTCACCATCCCCACCATACTCCCAAGCCTCTACCCCTATTTTCAGACCTCCTCACAAAGCCCAGGAGGTCCGGGGCTTGCCGGCAGGGCCAACGTGATTCCTTGGTGCCCTGCCCGCCTCCTGGGCCCTCCGGTAAAAGATCTGATAAATTGGTCTTTGTTTGAAGCTCGTGTTGGGTTAGGCGGATTTCTGCCCCCCCCCCCTTTTCCTGGCGGCCACCTCCTTGTGGAATAGGGGGCGGCCTGGGGAGCCGAGAGAAGCCGCATTCCTGTGGGTGCCAGGCGGCTCCAGTGCTGAGCCACAGGGCCTGAGACACACACACAGAGGAACCCGCAGACCTCGCTGTCCTTGATCTCTCGCTCTCACTCTCTCCCTCTTTCTCTCCCTCCCGTTGGGGAACCCACCGGGAGGCTGTCAACCCACACACAGATCCACCCAGGTCTCGGCCTCGGGCAGGAGCGTGTTGACCCGCACAGCAAACATACGCACACACCCCCTCCTGGGGACATCGGCCAGGCCAGGATCTCCCCGCCCATGCCAATCCTTTCTCTCCCGCCCCTTATCCCACAATCCCAGACGCGCCGGCTGGCCTCCTTTGGCTCCTTTGATCCCACCGGACGCCCCACGGCTCGCGGCGTCCTGGCCGCGCCAGCCCGGGAGTCGCCCACAGCGCGCCAAGGCCTGGCGGTGCTCGCCTCCTCCCGGCGCGCCCAACTGCTTACTCCGGCCTGACACCACTGGGTCTCCAGAGCTCCCCCGCCCAGAGCGCAAGGGATGCCTCCTGGAGCACTGCCCCCTGACCCCCCGCCCTCCGTCAGCGCTTCCTTTTATTCGAGGAGAGGACCTTTAGGGCTACCCAACCACCACCCTCCCCGCCTTATCCCCGCAAGCCCTTGGATCGCGCGCCTCCCACTGGTCGCTGGGATCTCGCCAACCCCGAGCGCTCCAGCCCTCTCCAGAGGCACGCCCTGAGGACAGAGGCCCTCCGGCACCTCTGGGAAGCGCGCCACGACGGCGGATCCGCCTGCGGTCACCCCTCTCCTCCACCCTCCAGCGCCCCCTCCCACAGAGGCTGGGTGGAGGCTTCCGCCTCGCGTGAGGTTGGGGAGGGGGCGCTGCGGCTCGCTCCCGCCCTCCGCTCGCGTTCCCAGGTGGCCTGCGGTCCTTGCATATTGTACTCGGTTTTTTCGGAGTCACAGCGAAACTCTGGGCCTCGAAAACAGCCCAAATAGCGGTAGCACGTGTGGGATTGGCTAAATATTTTTCTACGTAGCCTTGCCGCCCCCCCCCCGCCCCATCCGCGTTTTCTTTTGCATCTGACCAGCTTTCGGTTCCCCTGTTGTACAGGGCAGAAAGTATACATCGCATCTACTGCGGAGGGGCGGGAGGCGGGGGGAGCCTTCCCCTTCAATCATCCAAGGCTGCCAGCGGAAATGCAATAACCTGTTTTATAGGTCGAGCTCTAACAGTGAAGATAGGAACCAGGGGAATTTACGTGCATCTGTCTTTAAAGGGGATGAGAGTCTTGTTTTGCAGCAATTAATGTTTCTGTTCTTTTGTTCGTTGGGACTTCGTATTTACTTCTGATTTATGGGGGTCTGTAGGAGTCTTTGCCAAAAGTGCATGAATTATTAAGTCTGTCCCACATCCTTAAACCAAGATTTATATAAAACCGTGAAATACCACACGTTACGACCTTTCCCACAGGAAGGGAAAAAATGGCTTCATAACACCATTCTACACACGCGCGCGCGCGCACACACACGCACACACACACACACACACACACACACACCTCCTCCAAGTTTCAGTAGTGATTCTATCTCCACCATACACAGTCTAGTGTGTGTGTGTTGTTGTTGTTGTTGTTTGAAGAAGTGGGTGGGGGTGAAGGGCGATAAACAGTTCCCAAGCTATGATTTAAAAAAAAAAAAAAAAAAACTTTTTTTTTTTTTTTCTTGCAAAGGTGAGAAGACAGAAATCTGCCACTGGAAACTTATTGTCATCCAAGGACTATTTCTGCCACTTACCACTTGCAAGGTGGGATATAGTGTTAGGGGAGGAGGCAGGATATGGACTCAACTTTCATCTATAAGTAGGGGTCACTAAACAGGGAACATTTCATTATTGCCTTTAAATTCATAGGACCCAGGAAGCCTGCTTGTCACCTTGGGGGCTGGCCCTGGTTGGGCAGCTCCCAGGTCTGTGAGGTGTTGGGAGGAGGAAGAATAATCACGTATGTTCCAGAGCCTGGCAAAGATGAACAGGAAATTCTCTGTAGTCAAGGTGGAAAATTGAGGTCCTAGTGATATAAGGACATCCTCCCCATCCCCACCCCCCAACCAGGAACAAGAACTAGGCTCCAGAAGTTTCAGCCAGGGCAGGGCTTAGCCTCTTTGTAAGCAACAGCTAGAACCCAGGGTTCACCTCAGTCTGGGACAGCCAGAGTACCCTAGTCTCCCTCCAGACACTCTTGCTCTAACTCTGACTCCCTCTCTCTAGGGTCCCTCCTGTTTTAAGAGACTGATCTTGCTTTTTTACAACCATGTCTGGGAGCAGGAACAATCCTTTATCAAAAATATTCGACTTTCTGGAATCTAGAAAAAACCACATCAGTGACTTAGAGCAATAGAAGCTAGTTTATATGCGGGGTGTTAATTAATAAAAGTTAATGATAGGATTAAAACCAATAGTCAGCCTAGCCAAGTGGAGGAGACAGCTTCCCAGCCGGCTTTATTTAATTAGCAGCAATTAATACGTTTTCTGCTAATATCCTTTAGGACTCTCAATGACTTGTTCTCTGTGAAAGAGAATGGAGATGGAGCTCAGGAACACTTACAAGCACACAAGGCATTTTGCTCTGATGACAAGAGAGATTGCAAATTCATTTAAGCAAATGTTCATAAACAAGTGACAGGCACACTCTGAGGCAGCCTTGGTGGAAACAATCGTGAAACTGACAAATGTTCTTTGCTTGGGGGAAGGGCTTTTTTCTTTTTTAAGCAAGGAAATGCTTTAGCAGAGAGGGAAAACAAAGACAGGAGGCAGAGAAAGGTAAGAAAGAAAGGAAAAAAGAAAGAGAAAAATTATTCCAGACTCCAGGCAGAAGCACATGCAGCAGCCCTTGCAAACACATATTGAAGATTTGTACAAGTAATGCTTCAGACCACTGATTTGCTATTTTCTTAATTCCCGCTCTTCTTTTTCCATATGAATCAAACAGTCTTTTGTCCTTCAGGGTTTGATTTGATCGCTACCGTTCACATTTCACTTTTGTATTTTCCTCTTCCTATACCATTACTCATTGAGTGCCCTGTGAAATTACAATCGTACATTTTCAACTCAGCAACCCATTTGCAGTGCAAAAATAGGGTCTAAATAATGGCTGAATTAGCCCTACTGGACAGTTTCAGATGTAACACTCTGTAATAATTATATTGCAGGCTGGATTAGGATGCTATTATCATAATCTGGACGTTTACAATTATCTGTAATTTGCAAAGATGCGCCAGGTCTTGATTACAGCAGTTTTTTTTTTTTTTTTTTTGTATCACGCTAACCATCACTAAACAGTGACAGTAATAACAGCTAATTTTGCTGGCAATATAAGAGGTGCTGGGGTGTGCAAACAATTTCACACCTGGATGTGCTCACTCAACCAAGAATATAGAGAAAGAGCTTCTGCCCTGAGACTCAGACAAATATTCTCCTCTGCTTCTGTTCAGTATAGATTTCTAGACCCTGATCATTGCTTAAGAGATTTTCACTGGTGGTAAGTTTTTATTTCTTCCATACTTGAAGGCACCGTTCATGTTTCTCGTCTCACACTTTCCAAGCTCTATGTGTTGCTGTTGTGATTTATTATAGACTGCAACTTTGCTTTATGGATTTTTCAGTTCTGACCTTTTACCCCCCTTTAACAGTGAAAGGGTTGCTCTGGTGTGGAAAAGGGTTCGGGTGAGATTGGGATCCTTAAGAACTCAGTATGTCTTTTTTGCTTTCTGTGCTATTTATTGATGTATGTGGTGCAGCTTGTGCCTGGAGACTGCGAAAAAGACCAGGTTTCTGTAAGGTGTGAAGGGAGCCCGCTGGAGATTCCAAGCTAAAATCTATTTGGAAATTGTTACTCAAAGCTAGCCCTAGGCGAATTTAAGATCTTTACCTGTGCCGGTGATTTTAAGTTTGGGGGCATCGAGAGAGCCAACGGCGCTCGCCACAATGCTCCTTCAGTATCACAGGTACGCGGACTTTTGCAAAGGCAGGTGTCGTCTGCGTCTCTCGACCGCAGAGCCCCTTCGACATTTCCCTCCACTTGGGAGAAAGTTTCCGGAATAACTGGCCCCTGAAACCCTTCAGGGCTCTTTTGCAAGGCCTGTGCCTCCAGCCGATGAAGGTGGGGGGGGGGGGGCGGGGGAGGGGCGGGATACGGTTCGTACAGCTATAGCCCGCGGGGCCCTAACGCTGCGACCTTGGGGTTGGAGGGGAATGATTGGCTGAGACACAGAACCGAGCTGTGGAGCCCAGGAACCAGTCGGATGTAGGAACGCACCGAGGAAGACTCTCGCAAGAAGCGGTGCTGTTCTATCTATAGATGACGCTGTTTCCTGACCCTGTAGACACTGGAAGCAGCTAGAGATGTTAAGTGCAGGATCCTGAGAAGTCTTTGGCTCCCTCACCCCTGTATAGAAAGGCCTTTCTCTGGCAGCGGGAATCTTTGGACTAAATTGTGTCAAAAGATAATGAGATGCTTACTGGCGCCGAGAAGAAATTTCCCCCCTTCCCCTCACCCCCGCAGCCATTGTTCTCTCGTTCTTTTTTTACCTGGAAAATATGGTCAGAACGAGGCTCTAGAACGCCAACTCCGGGGAAGTTCGAACGTGGGGAGGCGTTGTAGGCACCGCAACTGGGCGATGCCTTTTACCCACGCCCCTCCTACCGGTCTGGTCTCTGTCCTCTCTCGATTTCTCTCTCTCTCTCTCTCATCAGTTTACTATGGGGTCAATACTTTCTAAAGAGCAAAAGTATTAACCCTTTACGTTCAGAGGACCCGGAGGAAGCCCAGTCCCAAGGATAGTTCTTGGGAGGACTCCTCGCAGAATTTCTTAATTAAACTCAAGTTGAGAGATAGATCGTTACAGGCGTATCATGACAGCACCTCCAATGTGTTAAAATGCATTTGCTGGGTTTCAGAATTCCATGCACTCACAGTGGTTTGGCATACGTCTGGTAGATTTTTTTTTTTTTTTAAGAAAAATTAGTGTTGGTTTCGATGTATGGTAGCTTTTTCTCTAACGTAATTTGAATAATTCAGCAAAGCCCCACTACCAGCTGTACTTCTGCAGCCTCTTCCATTCTTTTCAGCATTATAATTTTGGTTAATTTTCAATTTTAGGTCCTACGTCTCTGCAATTTGTGTATGAATAACAGAATAATTTCCCTCTTTTGTTTCGCCTTTCCTGTTCCTGAATCTAAATAAAGATGGCTTTTTAGTATTAAAAGTGGAAGAAAATTACAGGTAATTATCTTTGACGGTAAAAACGCTGTAATCAGCGGGCTACATGAAAAATTACTCTAATTATGGCTGCATTTAAGAGAATGGAAAAAAACCTTCTTGTGGATAAAAACCTTAAATTGTCCCCAATGTCTGCTTCAAATTGGATGGCACTGCAGCTGGAGGCTTTGTTCAGAATTGATCCTGGGGAGCTACGAACCCAAAGTTTCACAGTAGGAAGGGGGAAAAAAGAAAAGAAAACATTTTTCCTAATGTAACAATGCGAATGCTAGAAAATGACAAGACTGATCGGTTTTAAACCATTCTGAGACTGACTGAGCGTGGAAGTTGCTCAACAAAAAAAGGAACGGGTATATTGGTAAGTAGTCTTTGCTTTGTGTCTAATTATAGTGACTGTCCTTTTGCACGACTGTATGTCGCTGTCATTATATGGAGCACTCTGAGTATCTCTATTGACTTCTGATAAATGGCTCAGTGGTTTCAAGGTTCATAATTTGAAGGATGCCCAGGTCTGTAGCCATTAATTCTCGCAGTATGGGGCTTCCTGCTTGTATGACGAAAGGGCTTTTCATTTTCATTATTTCTGTGCTTTCCACAAGATCGGAAGGATGTATTTCATCCAGGATCATGCATTTTCCTACCTAGCTAGCTTGCAAAGGGTGTAAACATGAAGTAGTTATAATTGTGCGTTTACTTTTTTTTTCTTGTATTCTTTGCTCTTGTTTAAAAAAAAAAAAAACTGCTTCCAAACAAAGACAAGTACAGCTATATTATTTTGGCCAAGGGAAGGAAAAGGAGAGTATTCGGTTTCTGTACTGGGAACTACTGGATGTCTAGAAGTTAACCTGGGAGAGATCATTCCAGTATTGTTGTTGTTGTTGTTTTTAAATAAATAAATGTGTAGAAATTACAATAAAAATATAATATATAGAGGAAGCTGAGAAAACATCCACGTTTAATGTTAAAGTACTTAAGGCAAAGGCTAGTGCTGCAAACTGACATCTTTGCAGGCACTTGATGTTTATATATAGGGCTTCCCATATTAGGAAATAGGAATTCTTTTAAGAGTGATAGAAAATATACGGGGAGGGTAGGAGGAGGGGGTGGTGAGATAGAGACACACAGAGAGAAATATACAGGACACTCCCAGCGTTTTGTGGCTTTTACTCCATATATGAAAGAAGACAAAACCATACAAAGTATATGTACAACTAAAATTCAACAATATATACAGAAATGTTTCTCAATATAAACGTCCCTATTAGCTTAGTGAATGCCACCAATTCATCTAGTAAAGGTATCAAAGCAATAGAATGGTGATTTTGGTTGTTTCTTCTGTCTTTCCTGATTCCAGTTCAGGGTTGGGGGGGGTGGGGAAAGAGTGGTTCTGTTTTGTTGTTGCTCTTGTTTTTCAACATCATCATTCTTGCTCATTGCATTCTGATAAAACATGCAGCGTTTCCTTTGTGGCAATGTTCTAATCTTACAGCTGATTTTTCCTTTTTCTTTAGAGAAGGGCTGTTATGTGAGGGTTTTTTCTTTTGCTTGCTTTCTCTTTTCTTTTTCTTGTTTTTTTTTTCTTTTCCTTCCTTCCTTCCTTCCTTCTTTTCTTTCTTTCTTTTTTTTTTTTTTTTTTTTGTCAGTCTGGGATTGGTAAATAAAAATGCAGGAGCCTGAAATGCTTCTTTTTCATCATGTAATGTCTTAAGCTCATTAAACAAGTAAAAACGCTGCCATGTTTGCGCAGATTCTTCTGGTGGGGGAAATGTCTGTAAAAAAAAAGTCGTTTTGATGGATACTCCCAAAGAGAAGAGGAGGCTCAGAGCCTGGATCCCAAAGGGTAAGGGAAAATGTCCTTGCAGTGAAGGATTTCAGGAGCACTGGCATAGAAACCAGTCTCTCCCCCTCTCTCTCTCTCCCTCTCTCTCCCTAAAATGCAAGATCAGTTACTGAGGCTGCTCAAAGGAAAAAGCAGGTGAGGAAAGGAAAGGGAAAAAAAAAGAAAAGAAAAGAAAGAGAGGAGAGAAGAGAAACAGAGAGAAGAGAGAAAGAGAGAGCAAGAGAGCAAGCAAGCGCCCAAACTGTCTTGCTACACAGAAGAGTTCTCCCGAGCCTGCTCCTTTGGCTGGGTTTGGCAGATGCAAGCAGGTCCTGGATCCTCCTTGCCTTGTTCAGACGTTTCCCTAGGGTATCAATTTCCCTCAGACAACTCACATCATCTGTGGTCTCTGCATCGTGTCCTGGTGTGGAGAGGAGTACCAGTGCGAGTAGCCGGGCATGTAGCTGTTGGCGGGCATACTGACGCCCTTGGCTGAGGCAGAAACGTCCCACACCGGAGGCAGCGCCGGCGAGCGCGGCGACAGGGCCGCTGAGCCTGGGAGAGGGTCGCTCTCATGCGGGTTACTGCCCTGCTTCAGCAGTTTCTTAAACTTGGAGCGTTTGTTCTGAAACCATATCTTCACCTGGAACGAAATGCGGTAGTGATCATTAGGCACGGAAAAACATCAAACCGGTGCCTCCATTCAAGGCTTTGGAAGCAATATCCAAAAAACAAAACAAACAAAACCGCAAATGCCAAGTCCCCGCCTTCCTCCACCTCTTTCTAGCCGTCTCTCCCCCATCCCGCCCCAATTTACCAGGTATCTTGTCTGGATACCTAAAGTCATTGTAACTCTTTCTTCAGCTGGATGCAAGCCCAGGTTTAAAACAGCAGCATAAATAAGAACGAAGGTGAATAAGATAGTCAGGTTTAAAGTCTAAAGGTGGCTTTTTAAATGGAGAACTCTTCAGATGAAAGCCAGTTGAACACACTTCCTCTGGTAGTCTGTTTTTGAATTTACTAACCTCCCAAACCTGGCATCTCCATGCATGGACAGTGAGCAAATGACTGAACAGAGAAATGCCTGTACATTTATAACCAAATGCCTCGAATATACCCTGCATACACTGCACATGACATGCATGGAGCAGCTTTCTCCTGAAGTAAATATATCCTCATAATCCTGTAGGGAATAGGGATGGTACCTCCCTAGTTCCCTACTTTGTATGTTGCTCAGTCAGCTTGTGGTCAATAATCATGACATGATTTTCAGTGCAGTCGCTAAAAGTCAAAGGCCCCCTGCAAACTAAATGTGAATCAGGACTCTGGGATGGTAGCATATCTAAGCCAACACCCCAGATCTACTTTATTTGAAGAAGGAAATTCTCTGGGGCTGCTTATTTTACCTTTAAAATTCCTTAGCCACAGGAATCGGCTTTTCCAAGAAGAATACAAGTTACTGAGTAGCAGGAATCCGTCCACATCAAACCCCAAATATTTCCAGTGGCAATATGGCAAGAGAAAGCAGGCTGAATTGAAAAGAAAAGCTTAAGGGGCATCAGTTCTGAGACACCACACACAATCACTTACCAGCCAGAGTCCCATAAACCCTGGAGTCCCCATGCTGAAGATCGCCCACCTCACATGAGGCCTACCAATCCATGCAGCTAAGTTAATTGACAAGGACAAAAACCACAGGTGATTGCAGCCTGGCTTTATGACCAGGGTCCTAATATACCTACTTAAGCCCCTTCCTGTGAAGTCTAAAATGCCCCATATGTCTTTCAAATTAGTAGGACAGGAGAACTTCAGCAACTGTACTTAAGTGGGGCTTCACCTGCTGTAATTTGGTGAGCATTCCTCTTTGATCTCCAACTCTGCCATTGCTCCCAAGTCCTGTGCTCCAGGGAGGTACCCCAGCCTGCACCAGCCAGTCACCCAGGGTGATTTAAAACTCTGAGCTCAGGGCAATCTTCAGAAAAACCCACCTCACCTATCCTCTGATGGATAGTTTGTGCCTTGGTCCTTTCACTAAGTCTTCTTGGAGCCTATACCCATCTGGTCCCCTACCCCCTGCCAGTTTCATTTCATCATTCTATGTCCATGAGTTGAAATCCTTATTAAGTCCCAGGACCCACAAATGGATCCTTAAGAAACATAGGTCTTATTCTTCCTCCTGGCCTGAACATCTTTTCCTCCTACATGTTCGTTCTCTTTCTTGTTGTTCTGCTCTGGAATAGGCCTCAATTAATTTATATGTTTGGTCACCAAAGGACACTAGGCTGGGGTGGGGTCGCCGAGGGTTGGGAGGACGTGCAAATCCAATCCAGCATTGAATACCAGGTCATTTATTCCAAACTGTGTTGTCCCGGAAAGTGCGTAATGGAGCAAAGGCATTTGTCATTAAGCTCCTTCCATCCTTAGTTGACTAGGCCCAGAATTCCTCCTGATGCGCTCCCTGCCCGATCTGTAAGCAGGGTCAGCACTTCAGGGACACCTGGGCTTCTCGGGAATTACCTGTGTTTGTGTCAGTCCTAAGGAAGCTGCCAGTTCAGCTCTCTCGGGCAGGGCCAGGTACTGAGTTTGCTGAAAGCGATGGTTTAAAGCCTGGAGCTGCAGGCTGGAATAAATGGTCCGAGGCTTCCGAATCTTTTTCCCTTTTCCATTGAACCGGATTTCCCCGTTTTCAATCACTGTGGTTTTTTGTTGATCTGCAAGCAAAAAATACAGAGGAGCGATCACCCGTGAGGCCACGGCTACAGCCTCCCTGAGCTTGGCCCGGCCTGGCCTGTGCCAGGTCTCCCCAAAGCCCAGAAAGGATTTCTTCAAAGCGTCCCCACGCCACCCTAACCTCTCGGGGTTCGCAGTGCCCAGGGGCTTCCTGAGGGTGCGAAAGCTTCTTCCCGACCCTAACTCCGGCCCTAATAATGTGCGTGGACTGGACCGCGGGAGCGCCCTCGACCCTGGGGCAAAGAGCCTCGCTCTGCCGCAGCGGAGGCGGCGCCGGCAGTTCTCGGTGGAGTGCGACGCCGCAGGGCGGCTGCTCTCGCCACGGAACAGGGGGCCCCCCCCGGCCTGGCATTACTGGAGCCACCCTGATGTTTTTGCGGCCAGTTAACTTTATGTCACTAGCTCCAAGCCCGGTGCATCAAGACCCTCGGCGTGTTCGAAACGATGCTGCTGAGAGGGACCGAAACCCCGAACAAAACTCAACCAGCCGCTCAGACCAGCTCCGGAACCGGCTGAGCATTGCCCGGCAACTTTGAACCCCTCGGGGCCTGAGAACCGTCCGCCCGAGGCCCTCTGCTTAGCCTCTCGGAACAAAGGCGCAGCCAACATTGTATCGAAAACCCAGAGGGAGGGGGGCCTGGGCAGGCGTTGGCGGGGGGGAGAGTGGGGGGACATCTAAAAGCCCGCAGCAAAGAGCCCAGTTGTCGCCAGCTTAACCAGAGCTAGAGGCAACGTCAGCTTCCCTTCGGGTCACCGAAGCGCACCGGGCGCCACCCGCAAAGTAGGCCACTGACTGCCCAAATTGCATTCGGGAGCAAAACACGCTCCTCAGTTCCGGCCCAGAAATGTCCCCAGTCCTGCCAAACGCCGGTCACAGCCCGGAGGGGAGGAGGGAGGCAAAGGGCGCACAGACCCAGCGAGCTGGAGCGCGCCGCGCGGACCAACTCGTAGAGCGAAGCCAGCGCGGAGTCGGAGGCGCGCGGCTCGAGCCGCGCGCGGGAGACCAGGGAGCAAGGCGGGCGGCGCCGCGAGAAAGCGGAGGGTCCGCGGCGGCGAGCAGGGGCCCGGCTGGGCGGAGGCCGGCAGGCAGGCGCCAGGCGAGCGGGCGCGCACGAGGCCTGGCCGGGGGCGCGCCGGGCCGCCTGGGGGAGGGGGCCGGCGGAGGCCCGGGCGTTGAGGAAGTGAGCGGGGCGGGCGGGGTGGGGGGCAGCCGGGAGGCGGGAGGCGGGAGAAGCGAGCTGCCCCGGCGGCCTCTCACCTGTGTCGTCCCCTCGCGTCTGGGCGGCCGCGCTGCTGTTGTGGTAGGACTGGAGGTAAGGGCTGTGCTGCGAGTGGCTCATGTAGGGGTAGGCGGCGAGCGAGCGGTGGTTGTAGGAGTTGCCGCCGCCCGACGCGTAGGGCGAGCCGTGGTGGTGGTGCTGGTGGTGGTGGTGGTGCGAGCCGGCCGCCGCCGCCGCCGCCGCCGCCGAGTGCAGGCAGTGCAGAGGGTAATGCGCGCCTGCCATGGCCGGGGAGCTCTGCTGCGAGTGCGGCTGTGGCGGCGGCGGCGGCGGCGGCGGCTGTTGCTGCTGCTGCTGCTGCTGCTGCTGTTGCTGCTGCTGTTGCTGCCCGAACTCCATGAAGGCGGATTTGGACGAGTCCTGGCCTTCCAAGCCGTCAGCCATCGTAGTCATGGTCATCATCAAAACTTTGGGGGCTGGAGAAAGCCTTCTCCCGGGTTTCCTCCACCCTCCCCCCACTTGGCTCTCGCCGCTCTCCCCTCTGCAGCCACCTTAGCTCTTGGGATTCTTGCAAAAAAAATAAAAAAATAAAAAAATTTAAAAAGAGGGGGTGGAGGTGGTTCTCCCTCTCCCTCGCTCTTCTCTAATATATATATATTTTAATATAAAGAGATATAGTGAGCAGGGCCTTGTTAACTCAAAGGGAGGAGGAAGGGGGAGGGATGGGAGAGGAGAGGGGGGAGGGGGGAATCTGCTCTCCCCCCCTTCTTTCCCCCCTTGGATTTTTTGGGGGCTGGTGCAGTTTAAGGCAGAGATTTTAAGGTGGATTCTGCGAAAGTTGCGCGTCTGCTTTCAGACTTGATGCAGACGCCACGAGTCGAATGGTTTGTCTCCAAAGGGCAGCGCCTCCCCATTGGTCAGTCGCCCCCTGACGTCACAGGCGCACAGCTTCTACTGGTGTCTGCGCCGCTCGCCGAGTTCTTCGCCTACCTTCGGCAACTCCAATCCCAGCCTGGAGCTGCAGCCGGGGGCCGCGCGGCTCCGCGCGCAGGGCTGCCGGGGAGGGAGGTACCTCCGCCCGGCGGGCCGCCGACGCCTCCCGCCGCAGCTTGCGCCCCCAAACCCGGAGCCTCAGTTCCCAGTACCGCAGCCCTGGAGCAGCCGGGCCGGAGGCCGCTCTCTCAGTCCCCTCGCACCCCAGCTGGCTGCCTGTTTTCAGAAGCAGTGCCCTCTGCATTTAAAGCGAGGCCCCCTCCCTTGACCTCCTCTCCACACACCACCCCCCAGTCCCACCGTAGTCCCGCGGGAGGGCCCTGTCACCATGTATTTCTCTAGACGTACTTTATTGAAACCACAGAGGGAAGAAGACCCCAACACCTGGGCCCCATCCCTTGGTTTGGGGGTGGTAGAAAAAAAGAAAAATCAGACCCTGTTTTGGCGAGGTTCCTGCCGTTTCAGGCCGTAGTTCCTATATATTGGACAAGAAAGGGGGAGAATATTTTTCCCCCAGAACGCAACAGCCTGTTCTGAAAGCGAATCGTTGGAGGAATGACAGTAATGCATTTTTTCCTATTGAAAACAGAAGCTACTGTAATGCTTTCAAATATATGCAAATGATACATGCGGTTAGTGGTTTGGCAAATCTTGATTACAATATAAACTACCCAAGTAAAAGTGCCTTCGTCCTAAATTTGTCTCTCGATTACAATTCCAATTGATTTTATTTTATTGTCAACATTGTTAATGATAAAAATAGAGTCGTTTTACAGTTATTTTTACTTTCTGGAAGGAGGCAATTAGAGTTCTAATCAGGAATACACAAAAATCTCCCATGATTAACTGCAGTACTTTGTTCAAATTGCTGCTATAAAATTCAGAACAATTTGCCTGTAATGATTATGGACTGGGTTTATTTTGGGAGGTGGAATAAAAGTGGATATAGCATAAATTATCCTCTAATTATACACCAGTGTCGCCTCAATTATCCTCTTATCAAAATGGTTGTCTAACTGCCGCATTTAGTTTCAATTCTCTCCTTTTTTTCTATAAAAAGAACTTCATACCTTGTTATTATTAATCCATTTATTATTTGCAAGGGGATTTATATCCGCACATCCAGGTGGTAGAACCACTTCTCTTTCAAAGATGGACTGGGGAAAGACATTAAGTTCAGAGCAGCCCCGGACTGCGGATCTAGCCTTTCTCCCTCTAGTCTCCAGACCCACTCAGCTCCAGGCAGCGGAGCAGAGACATTGGAGTCCCGGAGCGCCGCTCAGGCCGGGCCACCAGGTAGGAGAGCCGGACCAGGGACCAGGCGCTGAAGAGGGCAGGCCGGGGACGCGCCAGGATTCTGGTCCTGGGACTGCGGGGAGCAGCAGGAAGTCTGCACTGTCAGTGGGTCGGGACTGGGTGGGCACGACAAACAGACCCCCAGAGGCTCCGCGCCAGCGTTCAGTCCGCGACTAGACCCAAGCCGCGAGCCTTTGACCACACGGAGAAAGGTGTAATCTAACATCTCCAGGTCAACGTGTCTCGAGGTTCGAGGGACGAGTCTGTTCTTTCTTTGGGAAAACTACTGGGGCTTATATGCACCCTATACGCTTGGACTCCATAAGTTATGCGACCTAAGGAACCCGAGAAATTGACAATTTATTGATTCCGCTCGCCCTGTAACTCCAGGAAAGGTGGCTGCAGAAGTAGCAGCTTGGACCCTATTTACATACCGTGCGTAGCTCTGCAGCAGCGGCTTATGCTAATTGATTTACTCAGCTCCCAGCCCGGGGTCTCCAGGCGTCGCCAGGCTAGTTTGCCTTTTTCTTTTTCTTTCCTTTCTCCCTTCCTCCATTTTATCACATAACCTGAAGCTCGCTGCCCGTGGGTTTTCTCCAGGGTTCTCAGGGCAGCAGCGTTTACTCTCCTCTGCCCTCCCTTCCCAGCCAGCCGCGCTTAACTTCTTGAGCCTCGGGAGCCGGTTCAGTAACTCTGAATTCATTTTTAAGTGGCGTGCCTTGTTCCCCTTCTTTTAACAAGAGGTGCACTTTAACACGCGAACCAGTAACCCGATCCACGCGTTTACAAATCGTCAGTGAATTAAAACAACAACAAAAAAAGCTTCAAGGAAAATGAAAGGTGGGCTGGATAAGGGGGAGATATGTGTAGGGTATGTGTATGGGGGGCCGGGGGGGAGGTCAGAAAAAGAAAAGCCCCCCCTCCCCGTTCCCCGGCGGGCTCTCGGTGCACCCGGGCTTCGCGCGGAGCTTGTTTGTAATGTCCTCAAAGCTAGCAGGTAGATGTGGCAGTTTTATTGCTTTATACCCTGCAGCTTGCTGTTAACACGGTGAAGGCGTTTCTCTCCCCCCGCCCCCCAATCCCGTGCATGTCTCTGTTTCTCTCTTTATGCTCGCAGGTGCACCGCTTTCCTTGCTGGCTTCCCCAACTCTAGCCGCTCCCGGAGCGGGTCGAGTCATGGCGGGACTGAAGAAGGTCCCCGCACTGAACACCAGATCCAGGGCTCAGCAGCCCCTATTTGCAATGGGCTTTTTCTCCCCCTTGTTAATTCCCAAGGAAGCCTGAAGGGCTGAACTTGTCGGCGTTGTAGCTGCAGGACTGTCATCCCACTCCCGTTAGAGGATAGACCCCGGCACTGTGTTCCAGAGGAACAAGTGTGCAGCTACACCGAAGTAGCTGTTGTCGCCGATGGGAAAGGTCCTGCTGAGCACCAGATTGAGCTCAGTCAGTCGGACTGGGGAGCGGAACGGGTCAGGGGTCCTTCCCGCCTCGGCTGAGGTGAGGTCTCAGTGCAAGGGGCTGGATAGAATACCCCACTGCTTGAGCGTCCAGCTTTCCGGCCTGTCCCGGCAACAGCTGGCTAGAGAGCGAGTCCAACCCCTCACAGTGTGCCAAGGTGGCGCGCAGCTAGTGACTGCCACGTGTGGCCTCTGCCACCAGCGTCCGCTCGAGGAGTTCGGTGCACAGTGGCTGCAGGGGCCGCTCCCCTCACGCGTTTCTACCCTAGGGCACCCTGCATTTCGGCTGCCTAGTCCTTCGCCCCGTGTCGTGGGCAGCGGTCGTGAGCCAAGGCGAGTCACCCCTAGTCTTCTCTAGTCCAGCGCGCACCTCCGGCCCTTCGGAGAAACCAGAACTCTCGGATTCTTCAGGGCCTCTCAGCGAAGCGCTCGCTTCAGGGGCTCCAACCGCCTGCCGGGCCCTGGCTTCTACCTCTTTGTCTTTCCGGCTGGGGATTCCCGGCCAGCCCTTGGGGGGTGGGAGGAGGTGAGCGAGCGAGTCCTGCGAGGTCTTTATCATTCAAAAGAGAGGTAAAGCAGGCAATCTGGAAGAGTAGAAGGCCAAAGGCTCTTTTAGATCCTGTAATAGGTGAGGGTCCTATTCACTAAGAAGTTTTAAAGAAGGCAGTCTTTGAGGCCTAAGCTGCTTTTTGCTTTTAAGGGTGTCCAGGTCTGGGGGCTTGTATTCTAGGTGTCAGTGTTATTTAGAGAAAAATAACGACTGTCAATATAAGACCGCATGGGTCAAGGAGCCCAAGGCCACTGTGGGAGGGCTGGGATCTCTGTGCTGGAAATTTCCCTGCTGTTTTAGCTCTGGAGAGGTGTTAGCCCGCTCCCTTTGGCTAGGGAATGGATTGGGTGCTGCGGAGGGTTCGCAGCCTCTGCGCCCTGCAGAGGTGCATTCAACCCGGGCAGGGCCCGGTTGGGTTTGGTTGCTAAGTTGGGCTCAGTTATCACGTTAATTCTAAGGAAATTAGACCTCAATAAATAGCCTTTGAATTCAAAGAAATAACTCGGTATTGATTTACATAGCCATGCTAAGAACCCCCTTCTCAAGCGGAGACATTGGTGGAAAAAAATTCCTGCTAGTCTTTTCCCCATTCAATGTAAAATTCTGTTTGTGTACTTGTGTAGGGAAAGGGTGCTTGATATCCTGGAAACCCAGGCACTCTTTTCCCCTCCCCCACCGCACACACCTGGGAAAGCTTGGGAGTGGAACAAGAGAGCTGCCTCTTTCCCTTTCTTAGCCCAAGTCAGTGATGTTATGTTCAGGAATAGGTAAAAGTATCAGAGGGTGCAAGAAAGCACTAAGAGTGTGGCATTATTTTCTCCAGTTACAAAACATAATGCCCATATTAACACCCTCCCCTGCCAGGCTCCCCAAAATCCAGCTAAAAAGTGGGACCTGTTTACTCCACACCCAGAAAGAAGCTCATCAAAGTCTGGAAATAGCATCTCCCTCATCTCTCCAGTCCAGAGTCCCAAGAACAGGTAGCTCGGAGGCTCCAACATGGATGGCACTGGTCCACCAAGGTCAGTCAGTGATGCCCACTGGGAGCTTCACAGACTTTTTCTAGACTGTTCAATTTGGAGAATATTAATTAAGCGTGTCCTAGCCTAGAGGCTCCTGTTCCAGTTCTTTTCAAACCTGGGGTCCAGGGAAGTTATAAAAGCAAAGCCAACCAGGTCCTCCAATTCAGCACCTTTGCCTCTCCCTGACCCCGTTCCCAGATTGTGCTCTCATAATCCACATAGAGAGCTTTCGTAAGGGAGGGAGCCAATATGCTGGGCCTACAACATATTCAAGAGGGAAAACAACGTTTCTAGCACCCCCAGTTTGGGGATTGTATACAGAAGTCTCCCCACCATCCCTCTCTTTCCCCTCCCTTCTTTCCTCCCCTCCTTCCCTCCCCACTCTCTCCTCCTCCCTCTCTCTTTCTTTCTCTTTTATCAAGCATAGGACCCCACTCCCTAATACACAGATACACAGGGGAGGGGAAAAAAAAAAAAGAACTCAATAATGTTTAAACATTTAGATGAACACAAAAATAAGTAGTGTTATTTATCTTTTTAACCTGTTGGATAAACCAAGGCCGAGCCCCCCCCCCCCCCCATATTTGCCCTGCTGGGAAATGCAGCAGGGCAAAAGGGGAAGGGATAGGGTGTTAGAAGTCAGCTTTAATCAAGCCAGTCTTTGGAAACTAGGACCTCCTGACCATTGGAGGATCAGTGCAGCCCTGGAGCAGCAGGGAAGAGAAGCAACAGGAAATGGGAGACTATTTTTAGGATAATAAGGAGTTAATATAGCTGGCCAAGCCTCTTCCTAAATGCCTCGAAGCCTCTCTGTTTTAATTTCTTCATCCCTTCATCAGCAGTAACATAACAAAGTCACAGCAAACGCCTCAACATGAAGGGGGAGCCAGGCTTAAAACAGCTCTTGAGGAAAACCTGGGGTGGAAAACATCCTCTTGCTATCATGTGAACTCGTAGATGCTTCTCTTGTTACAACAGAAAAAAAATCAAAGCATTAGAGAGAGGGAGTTGTACCTGAACTACCCTTGTGATAGAAATGCTCTGGTGATTTTCATAGTCATGCCTATTTATAGCCCCTTTATTTCATAACATCCTAATAAAGGGAAAGGTAATTTATTAGATTTTTAGCAAAACTTTCCTTAGGGGACAACCTATTGCAAAGCTGAGAGGGTTGTTTGTTTGTTTGAACACATTCTCTTACCTGTGCCCTTTCTCTTTTCTTTTGTTCAGAGCAAATCCATTCTTAGACAACTCTAGGAGAAAGAAAGCCCCCTTTCCATCCTACCCAGGGGAGTGAAATAGTATTCTTCTTTAGGTTTCAGTACTTTTGTGCAGAGAGTCCCCCCTACCCCACAGAGCTGAAAGCCTTTGCTTCTTTAAATACTCACTGAGAGTTGGGTCCATTTGGGTACGTGTTTGGGTTCATAGCTGAGTGCCATTTTTCTTCCCACGTGCTTTGTGGAGGGGGACACAGAGAGAATAGAGAAGTAGGGAATCTACAAAGGGAGTTGAAGAGAGATACAAGAGAGTGAACAAGAGAGAATGAGTGTGAATCTGCTTCATTTGGAGAGTATCATTCTTGTCATCTTCTCCATCAGATTCTTTAGAGACCGCTGTCCCACAATGTTAGTTGCACAGCTAATAAACCCAAGTCTGACACAAGCAGCCTGCTTTGCTGTGGGGGCTGGGGGATAGCTAGACTCAAATCCCTAGTGCCCACCCTTAGTGTTCTCTGCCAGACTTTTCTCCCCATCTCCTCCCCACCCCTTAGCGTGCTTTTCCCTCAAACACCTAGCGCTTCCCGCTGCTCCCTCTAACAGCTGCAAAGTCGAGGGGGAGGACCCTTTAAAAATTACAAAGGAGGTCACCCTCCCGCGACAAATGAACCCTTTTAAGAACGAGCCTCTGGAGGCTCAAAGGTCTTGGGCCCAAGAGTTAAAAAGCAAGCGTAGTGTTTCAGGATTTCGGTGCAGCAGTCCCAAACAGACAGGCAGGCGTCCAGGGCTCTCTTTGGGGCTGGGGTGAAAGAAAGGACGGGGGAGGGCAGGAGCCGGGAGGGCGGGCAGAAACAGAGGGCGACAGGAACGCCTGCGTCCGCAGCTGGCTCCCACGCGCCTCTGTCTGCGGGGAATGGGGGGCCGGATAATGGAATTCAGGAGCAGAGATCCTCCAAGAGCCAGCCACTGTCTTGTACAGATTTGTAGAGAAACCCTCACTGTAATTAAAACCGTACAGTCAGATTAATTCAATGTGTTGCTCGGGAGCGTTTTTAATAGTAAAAATCCGCTTTAAAATTGAATTAGGGTCGAAGAAAATTTCTGCGAGACTCGCTGGATTTGCCAGCTTTCATTGAAGCCAGCCGGAGCTGGACTTTGGCGGGGGCTGCACAGTGTCGCCCCCTCCCCCTTCCGAAGCCCGAGATTGGGGTGGGATGGGGGCGGGGAGGTGGAGGGGGGCGGGGGGGGCGCTGATCAACAAGGGGTACCAGTTTGGACTGGATTCCGGGAGGCCCGAGCCAGGCCCAGACGGAGCTCAGGGCCTGCAGTTATTTCTCTGAGGCTCCGCAGACTTTTTGACACCCAGGACTCCTCCCCACCCTTTCGCTATGTTCGGGGCTCAGATAGGGTCCCGGGAAAGAAGAGAGCCCTGCTGTATCTTGAAACAATTTCCCACTGTGGGTTCCCGCGTGTGGCAGAGGTTGGAGCCCTCCCTGTTTGGATGCTGGAGTGACAGGAGAAAGTTGTGGTTCTTTCCACTCACCCCCATCCCCCTTTCACTTCTTGAAAGTCTTCCAAAAATTAAGAGTAATATTTCAAGCGCGCTGTCAAAATGTCTCCCAAGCTTTGATAGGGCTTGCCGCCCCCCCCTTTTCTCCCCTCCCACCCCTTATCCTTTGCGTCTGGGTGGTTGTGAAATGCACATTAGTATTATTAAGCTTTTCCCCTTTAAGGTTAGACACCTCAGAGTTGAAAACTTGCTCCAAAGTTCCTAGAAGAGGTGGCGGCGGAGTGCTAATCGAAAGGCTCTCACGTCAGACCTGCTGCAGTGCGGGTGGGGGGATGGGGAGGTGGGAGGGTGGAGGTGGAAGGGCGGAGGGGGCTGGACCCCGCACTTTCCCGGGAACAACCCCGTTTTTAGGGGCGCAGAAATGGTCCCAGTTTCCTCCTTCCCTCAAGGACTTGCCATAGCGCGCGCGCGCGCGCGCGTGTACACACACACACACACACACACACACACAACCTGGGACAAAAATTCCCTAACGAGTTCGTCACATCATCAGGCCTGAGAAAACAAAAACCGCTGTGGGTCCCTGCTCCTCCGGCAGCATGCGCAGACGCTTTAATTGCCGCAAATTGTCACTCTGTCCCCTTTTCATTTTCTCGCTCCTTCGTTTATTTTTAGTACACTTCAAATGCCTACACACATCGCTAGTAAGGAGAGAGCGGAGCAATTATTGCCTTTGCCTTCGGGGCCTGCTTTGCCAATCATTGAATGGGGATGGAGTAAACAGGGCGAAAAGCGAGGCGCGTTATTGGTCTTGCTTATTTCAGGTGGAGGGCGGTAAATAACTCTCGCAACCGCGCCACCCCCTCCTCGTTTCTTGGGTCCCAATTATCTAGAAGAAAGGAGATGCGGCTCCCTCCCTCCTCCTCCCCATTACACCCCACCCCATGTGAGCCAACTTTTACTAGAATCCTGCAAATCCCGCCAGAATTGGCGGGTTCCTCGGAGAGCAGTTAGGGAAAGAGAATTCCGCAGGGACGTAGCTCTTAATTCTGTATTGAATAGAAAGACGCAGCGTGCGCAGGCACCCCCCCCCCCCCCACACACACACACACGCACTCCATGCAGGGAAACAGGGTCCTTTTTTCTCTGATGGCTACGCCAGTGATAGATGTCCCCAGGTAGGTTATAGAGAACCCTCTGGGGGTCCTTCCCAACTAGAGAGGCTTTGAGGTTGGGTTGGAGCAGTTTTGGACAGTCTGTTAGGGTGGCTATCGATCGACATTGCTGTTGTTCTAAATATTAGCCAGGAATTCTTAGAGATGAACTTTAAATTTAGAGATGAAGTGTCGGTGTTGAACGCTGGTAAGGCCACTCTACACCCAGAACCTCTTCACTGTCTTTCCCAGGACCGGCATAGCGGCCCGGGGTGGGGAGGGAGGCAGGTGTCTGTAGCAGCAGCCGAAGGGGGGGTTATCTGGCGTCCTGCAGAGGGATCCGAAACAAATCAGTGCGGGATTAACTCGTCTGTCTGCTGAATTGTCTCCAACTGCAAAAGCTGCGCGGGCCGCGCCTGCCCGGGCGGGTTCGGGTTACTTGCCCGTCAGGGGCGCGCTGTCTCCTCGGTGTCCCGGCCGGGGCTGGCAAGCCGTCCGGGGACCTGTCGGGCGCCTGGCCGGCTTGGCAGGACGTTTTAAAAGAACGCAGCGAGTATGATCTTCTCCATTCTCACACACACCCCCTTCCTATTTCTTTTTTATGAAAACATTTACAAGAAATCTAATTTCAGATTGTGGAAGTAAATTTCATGCTAGGATATATTTTACAAAACATGTAATCTTTCGGGCCGAAGACGTTTAATTAAAACCATACTTTGACAAGTTGAGTTTCAAAGCGAATTCACGCTAGCGCAGAAGGCTAATTCATATTCAAGATGCAACCTGTAATCCTGTTGTTTGAAAACGCCAGCCAGGGCAACACGCGCTGGATCTGCTCGCTACCTGCCCAAGGGCCCCCAGGACTCGAGAGTCCCGCGCTTGGTCTGAAGCCTCCCACGCTAAGACGCTCTCCTGCGGACCGACTTGGTCTGGCTGCCAGGTCTTGAGGAGAGAGAGGAAAGCTTCCTGGGGGCACTTTTAGTGTCCTTAAAATAACTCCTGCGGGATGGTGGGGGTGGAGGTTGTGGGGTGGGAGTGGTCGGAGACCCCGCACACTAATCCGAAAGAAGGCAGGGAAGACCTGGAATCCGGGCACCGCAAGAAGTCTCAGTGGGATTGAGAGTTGCAAGCCCCCAGGCTCCTTCTTGCTCCCTGACTGACCTGCTAGAGAAAAGGGATCCAACCCCCTTCCAAAACAGCCAAATCTCCATTTCTGGTGACCCAAAAAGGGTGGGTTTTCCTGCTCCAGCTGACCTATGGGACATCTCAAGACCCTCAGAGTTCTCGTGGAAGAGGTAGTGTTGGCTCCTGAAGTATTCACAGTGTCAGTTGTATTTTTGTAGTTTCAATAATCTTCCTCCTTACCCTCCTTTGCCATTTCCCTATAAATTGACCTGCCCCAGCTTAATTAAGAGTGGTACTGCCCCACATGGGAAGGACATGCTCCCAGTTCAGCTGGTTTACCAGCAAGCCCTACTGGCTAACAGCCAACTATATCTGTTGGGAGGGTGGTAGCCAGTAGGTACCCTAAGGTGCACACTGATGGGAGAGAAAGTTGCTATAAGATAGTCTGGGTTAGAGTTGAGGATGCCTGTAAACTGCAACTCCAGAGGCTGAAGCTGTGGCCCAGGCAGGGTTCCAGGTCATTATCTTGGGTCTACAACTCCGTGTTCCCCTCCTGACTTCCAGCCTGCTGGTCTTTTCTTCTGTTAGAGGTAACTGTGAGTTGTCATTAAAGTTAGACTCATGGCTGATCTGAAACCTGCCTCAAAAAAGAAGCTGAGACATGAATTTGAGACTTATGTTGGTTCAATTTTACTCAACATGTTCAAAAGAAAAACCTTTTATAGCAGCCACTCCCAAGGCAGGGAAGGAGGATTTTGCTTCAACTGGGGACAGTGAAAATTATTGATTGGCTGATGGACTTTCTTTTAGGCCTATAGTTCCTTTCAGATGCACCCTTATTTTCCATAAAGCACAAAGATAAGTCAATTATAAGAAAAAGCCTAAAATCTGATGCTCAAGATGGACTTGAAACTAAACATGGCTATCCCGTCTTGAAACTTCTTTGTTTTATGGGGTCAGCTTAGGAGAAAGCTTCATTTTTGCAAAGACAACCCCCACACACAATTGTGGTAAAGTTTTTTTTTTGTTTTTTTTTTGTTTTTTTTTTTTTTTGCTTTTTACAGAGACTGCCAACTGGCATTTCTGATTTCAGTGAGTACCTCAGAAAATAGACATGGATGCTGGCAGCTAAATGCTTAACAGTATGCTAATTTAATACTTACTGGTCAAATAATATTGATCTTAGGTGAACAAGTAAGACCTTGAAGTCACTCTAGTGCCTTGCATTTGGGAGTGTTGGCTGGGGTGGGACTCTGGTTCACACTCTTAAAAAAAAAAAAAAAAAAAAAGTTATGTGATGATTGTAGGCCTGGATGGTGAGAAAGAAAGACCTAAGAGACAAACAGAGGCACTGCTGGAATGGTTTTATCATTGTTTGAGCTGAGCACTAAAAAGTATGTATCTGACCAAGTGCATTTGAAGCCTAATCCCATGTTGGAGACTTGTGAATTACACAAAAGGGGAGAGGAACTGCACATAATAATCCCCACCTGTTTTATTTCAGTGATAGGAACAAGCAGTTTTCCTGTCACAGAAAGGAGCGCTCTCAGGGGTGTTGGAGGCCCATTTGTGGGCAGTAATTCTGGCAGGGATATAAGGTGGGAAGACTACGGTGTGGTTGGTAACTGTCAGGAAGGTGCTGCAAAGAGGGCAGGCAGCAGTGTTGGTGTGCAGAAGGGGCAAGATAGGTAATATTTCCCAGCTGGCCCACCCCTTCTGCAGCCCCAGAGAATCAACCTCAGCATTTCCAGCCTCAGAGCTTGGGTAGAGGTGAAAGAGGCCCATACAGGCAGGAGATTCATGTCACTTCTTTACCTTTCTAGTTCCTTCTGCCCTTCTATAATTAGCCCCACTTCGTAGATGTGCTAGCTAACACATGGACCTCAGGGCGTAGACCCCTTTGGTGTCTGGGAAAGGGAGAAGGATGGAATATAGGTGTTCTAGCTTCCCATCTCCCAGACAACTGTGGGGGCTGGTCATGGGAGTGGAGAAAGAGTTGGGTTTGGGGTTGTTTTCCCAAGCCAGGCTTGTACAGGGTAATGTCTCTATTTCTGAGGCTCCTTTGGTCAATGAAGTAGGTGGGATTTTCATGTGACTTGAGAAGGTTTGAGAGATTCAACATTGGGCAAAATCTCAGGACTCTGAAGGCAGCAGTCCCAGGATTTCTTCACTTCCTGCCCCTGTTCTTTGAACAGACTCCTTTCTCCTGTCTTCTTTCTCTTAAATTCTGAATACGTTAACCCTTGCTTGTAGTAAATGTATTTGTACTTCTAAAATGTGTCTTTTTCCCACAGAAATCTAGCGTGCCAAGGCGAGAATCGATACCAAAATACCCTTTTTATTTTTAAAGTGGGTGTTAAAGGCCTATTGTGGGGGAACCAAGATGTCAATGTGACCCGGAGACGCAGTTGAGATCGGGATTCTATTGGCTGCCACGGCAGGGCCCAGGCTCTGCACAGTTGGCTCACGTGTGAGCCTCATCATGCAAAGCCAAAGGCTGAGGCATGCGCACTGCGTGGGGGTGGTGGTGGCCGGGAGTACCGCCTTCTTCTCTTAGGACCAAGACTTCCAGATGCGCAATAATTAGGTTTCCTCATTAAACAAAGGTTTCCCCACCATTCCCCTCCTCCCACCGTTCTCTGCCGGGAGAGCTCCTTACAAACCAAGTTGGTTATCCACCCCCCACGCACCCCCCCCACCCCGCCCCGCCCGCCCCAATCTCTGATATCCAGACTACAGCTTTTACTTCTTAGGGTCTCCCCGCATTTTAGGGTCCTTTACATACCTCTCTATTATTCTTTTTCTTTGCCAAGGCCAACTTTAAAGGATATTAAGATGTGATTCTCTCTTCATTTGAGGTCCCTTCCTTCATCTCTCCCTCTCAACGAGATAAAAAAATTCCCTAGCGGTTGGTCTGACAGGAAGAGTGTCAACATCGCTGCTCCCCGTTCCTTTCCGCTTCCACCGCCTCCCCACCCTATCCCCGGACCCCCCCCCCCCAAGTGGGTTTCAGTCCAAAGTGCAGGAGCCTGGATGGACCAAGAACTTGATGGGCACTACAGCCAGGCACCAGTCAAGCTGGACCTCACACCCCCAGGTACCAGAGCCGGCGGCTAAGAAGCTCAAGGCCAGCACCTGCGAGCCGGCCTGAGCGCCTGTGGGCTGCTGCTCTGCGACTCGGAGCCCCCACCTCTCGCGAGAAGCGCGTGACTCGGGAAACGCCTGCAGCGGAGTCCTCTAAACCTCTCCAAGACCCCCTATGCGGACACGGGGACCCCAGGGATCCATCTCCTTGGAACAGAATGGCCTTTTCTGGAAAGGGATCTCAGTGGGCGAGAAATAGCCACCATTACGTTCAAAGCCTCCCGCGGGAAAGCCCCGTGTCTCTGCTCAGAGCTCTGGCAGACCCGCGTGCGGCGTCGCGTGGAGGACCGCGCCCACACGCGCTCCCGGAATCGCAGTCAGCTCATTCTCCCTGGCAGAAACCCGCATCGCTCCTCTGGCTTTCAATTACTCTTAGCTTACCTGCAGGGCGAACAGATTTGTATTTTTCCACCAAAAAAAAAAACCCTCTTGCCCTGGCTTCCCCCAGATTTCCCCTTCCCCCTCATCCGACCTCAGCCCAAAGAAGGGCGAGGTAGCAGTTTGATTCTTTGATATGACACAAATAATTGTTGCATCATGTAACTTCCTGCATCTTGGTTTTAATTTGCAGTGAACCAAACAAAGATATTTGCAATTTTAAAATAAGCACTCGATTTAATAAATGGGAACATTGTGCAGGGAAGACTATGCCCCCCCCCCCACCCCCTTCAGAAGACGTTATTAGCTCTGACAGCATGCCGCTCAGGTTTGCGGAGAGGATTTTGTAAAGGGATGACAGACAGGAAGGCCAGCAATCATGGGCTCCTTGGGCTGAAGCTTTTTTTCTTTCTTTCTTTCTTTCTTTTTTTTTTTTTTTTTTTATCAGAATGTTCTGTTCGATGCCATTTATCCTTGATGATAGAAAATTGCGCTGTTGCCAGGACGCTGCTGCTTGCCGCTGAAATAGAGGGCAGGAGCCACATTTCCATTTTCCGGCTTGAAAGCTATTCAAATGAATTTGTGGGGGGGGGGCGTCTAGCATAAACAAATGAGAATAAATCGAGTTCCCCTTTCCATTCTTTCCTTTAAATGGGTAGCTGTTCATTTCTGAGATAAAGATTTTTGTTCATCAGTGTTTGGGAATACCTGGGAGATAGTGTAAGCCAACGTACAATTTATTTTGATGTTCTTAAAGTGACTAACCACATAAACATTTAAAAAGAATCCATGTCTAAACATATATAAAGTATAAGAATTATATATACATAGATCCCGTACATACATACCTTCAGACAATTCCAAAATACAGTGGGAGATACACTCTTTCAGCAGAGTTTCAAGCGAATGTAATTTGCAAGCAATGCTGGCTGTTGGTAGTTTTGGCCTTCTTACTCGTGTAGATAAAGGAATTGTTAGATGGGTAATTTTTTAAAGCCATCCCCCATGTTATATATTTAAGACTGCTATACAGTGTAATTGCCCCTGTCGATCTTAACTGATTTAAACACCCTCCCCTCCCCCAAAAGTGATAAAAGTCACCCTTTGTTACCGGTTTCTTTCAAGTTAATTTTCCAAATTTACCTTTAAAGTTATCTAAGCAAATAGAAGTCAGAAGAGTGGGTGCACCGGACTTCTAACTGATGTGAAGAGGCTGGAGCCTGCACTTCTCTTCCTTAGAATTTTGATTTTCTGTTAGCTTAAAAAGATCACATATTAATAGGAACTTAAGGAATCATGTACAAAATATAAAATTCTTAAAATGAGAATTTAAAAAAATACAGTCCATGAGAATATGTATATTAACATTAGCAGTGTCTTGGCTGAAACTGTAAAACTTGTAGGGTTCCCACTGCATCTTAATAACTGGATAATAACTTTTACTGAATCTTAACTCCGTTTTGTTTCGAAGTCAGATACCAGCGGTTAGAAAATTTTCAGCAATATATAGTCTTGTACTTGGCCAGCTGGTATTTTAAGCTTGGGGGGGGTGAACCTAGCAATATTTTAAAACTTAAAGTTTTTAAAATGAATCCTGGGTCTCTAACTACTGTCCTTTTAGCTACAGGATGGTTTCCGAGTGCTAGACCACCGCTGTGCAAACCAGGGCTGCAGAGAGAGTAATACTGTAAAAACAGAGTGAGAGGCAGAGGGTGAGTTGATACTGATGTTCTGAACTTTTCCAATAGAATTTTCGGACAACTTCCTCAGCCAGCCAGGGTTCCTAGTTACCGATTCCTGAACAATCCTTACTCAACTGAAAATTTCCTTGATAACAAATAAGCATGATAATGAGAAACAATTATCAACGCCGTCAGATCTAGCTAAATAAAGCAAGGAAACGACCTAGGAAAGTCCAATTTGCTAGTGTTTGTTGTGATTAAAACAACTGGAGGTGAGTGTGGCGTGTTTAGGCACTGAAGAAGAGTCCTCCCCTTCCTTATCTTGGTCCTGGGAATTGTGTTCTGGACAAAAAGCTTCACCAGCAGGCTGCTTTTCCAGTTGAGGCAATTCACCAGGTTCCTCATTGAATTCCCACTCCAGGTAGGCGCTTGGGGGCGGGCAGCGGGAGTCCGGCGCCGCCAGGACGGAGAGGCGAAGGCTGGAGCGCTCGGGCGGGGCTACGGCAACTGCGGCAGAGGGGACCTCCCAGCCCCGCACCCCTGGCCCTGGAAGGAGCCTGACTTCAAGCCCCCCCACCGTGCGGCACCGCACGGGCGCGTAATGGATGTTACGCAAAAGGAGGTGGAACCTCGTTGGGTGTCAGCGCGGGGATACACACGCGGGAAGGACCCCCTTCCCCAGCGTCGGGTCCTACCTAGACCTTTATCCGGCTCTATTCTGCCGAATCTTCTTTTCCAACCAGTTCCTGGGCTTTGGCCACGTAGCGTGCCTGGGTTTGGAGGGTGAAAGGGAAGTGGTGAAAGGAAAAAAAAAAAAAAAAAAGTCTTCCGAGCGCTGACCTAATGGAACTTGGAAGAGCGAACAAGACTAAGGTGCGCTTAGGAAAAAGCAGGGCTCAGCTGGGTGAATGGGCGTCGGGATCGAGACTTCTTGTGTGGGTGTCTCTGTGTGGCTAGGCGTGCAGAGTTGCGGAAAGGGTGAGTTTGGGGTAGAATTGTGTAAACCAAGAGTGCAGACCGTGGGATCACAGACGGGGTGGAGAGAACGTCCGCCCCCCTCCCCCTCCCCCCCCCGCAGTTCGTTCTCCCTGGCAGTTCCGAGTCCCTAAAGCAGGTTGAGCTACACTCTGGCGCGCCCTCTTCTAGGTAATGTAGCCGAAATCACAGTCAAGTTTGGCGGAGGGGAGCTTTTTCTACCCCTCCAAGAGGTGTATACACTAAGCCTTAAAAATAGAAGTGATTTTTTCCATCACATTCTGAGATCCTAGGAATATACGACTTGCTTTTTTTCCTCAACAAAAGAACAAGCACCTCTGAGAGGCTGCAGAAACACTCACTCTTTAGGGGTTCCAGCATCCAGGAATGTCACACGCGGTGAAAATACAAAAGCTCAACATTTTGATATTTTAGAAGATTTTTTCTTCTTTTAAATCCTCCGCGTAAATGCCTGGTTGTAACGTGAAAGTGCTTTCGTGTAAAAACATGCTGCAGGGTTCCCCCCTTCCTTTTCTTTATGTGTATTAGCAGCTGCAAAACATTCCAAATGAGCTAGAAGGTCATTGTGGAGACTTATTAATATGGCATTCAGTGCCGGCCTCATCAACAGCCAAAAGCCTCACCCCAGAAAATTAGAAAAGAGAAAGCCAAGGTGCTTAAAAATACCAGGTACTTTAAATTCTGCATTGCCTCCCAAATCCCAAATAACTTTTCATAGTTAGCCTTTGAACTGTTAACCCATCACATTCATATTCCATTTCCCCTGTGTCCCAGGGCTGCATTTGTAGCTACTTCTTACATCTCCGGACCTTTGAGATGCGCAGTGCAAACAGTAAAGAATCACATTAATCCTGCTTTGATCTCCAAAGGGAGATCATAGCACAAATCAGGTCACCACACAGATAGATGCTGCTGTGAGAAGGAGCCACCTCCCCTTCTTTTCTTTCTTTCTTTTTCTTTTTTTTTTTTTTTTTTTTTTGCTTTTCTCTGTGTGTGTGTGTATGTGTATGTGTGTTTCTTCAAGATATCTTTCTTGGCTTCAGGATATTCGTTGCCAGTTGGCAAACTGGAAAATGTCGGTATGAACTATAACTTTTTATTTAAAAGCTGGAGGATGAAATATCTTAGATGAAGTCCCCCCCCCCCCTTTTTTTGGTCTTACAGATGTAGATACTGGGGCTTATGTCCTCATCTTTCTACCTGGTTATTTGCATAAATACATTGGAACATTTTCCAAATACATGCCCCAAACACAACCTCCACAGGAACTTAATTGCCTGGAGAAAAGTTTTATTTCCTCTGTCTTGCTTTACTCCTTCGTCCTGTAGGCATAGGATAATAGCAGTTAATCTGCTTAGATAATTTAAGACTTAAAGATTAGAAGGCCTATATTGACAATTTCAAAATTCAAGTCTGAGTGCTTTGGCTAAGCAAAGCTTAGGAGATGACAGATGTGATAAAAGAACTGCCAAAAACTAGACTTTATTAAAACTAAAAAGTGTGATGTTTTTGTGGTTTTGAAAGAAATGATTGTTATATGCTCACTCAATCCAAATGTGTCCCTAAACAAACAACTGTAGAGTATTTTATTTTATACTACCTGATATTTATACACACAATACAGTATTTCACTCTGCTTGCATACACACACACAGATTCTACAGTGCTTTTCAAGACACCCCCTATATACATAAATACAGTTAATCAGGTAGTGTAGTTAGTATAGTTGAGCTACAAACTACACACAAGTGATGTGTACATGATCATAAACATTTGCGCTATGTACACATCCTTCCCCTCATTTCTCAATTTTCTGCCAGTGCATCAACATTATATTGCAAGAAACTCCTTATGAAGCTGTAGCTGCTACCAGCTTGTTTCAGAACTTGTTGAATGGGAGGAATACAAGCAGATATCTGAATTTGTTTAAAAAAAAAAATGCTCTTCTGCTTCACTTCATCCCTATCAAAGTTGATTTTCATTTAATCTCAGTGGGCCAGCCTCCATGACAGCCCAATTCACACTGACACCGAGGCTACCCAAATGTTTCTACATGTTGGATAAAGTACATTAAGCTGCTTCGGACCAAACATATCCTTTTAAAGTGATTTTAGATGCATTTGGGAGCACAGCCTAGAAGGCAGACTACCATGGAAAGAGAGCATCAGGAAGGAAGGGAGCAAAGAGAGAAAGCAGGTGAAGGGAGAAAACCCTGTGTGTGAGAACTTAGGCAGAGAGATCTTTCGTGGCCATAGATCCTATCCTGTGAATCTCTGAAGTTATTTTCAGACTCAGTGTCTGTTCTTACCTTAGTGGTCTCCTTTTTCCCCGATCCATTCCTCTAAATATGCTACCATTAAAATCTTCTTCTGGAGACTTTATAGAGGAAGCTGCCAAAATATTTCTTTATAGGCTGTTGTGGATATTTTAATGGATTAAGATACATAAAGCATTGCATTAAGCCTCTTAGAAATGCCCGTTTTGGGGATATTTAACTGAAAAACGTTATTGTCACATCCATATGAGCTGATTTGTGTGTTGTCTTACTTGTGACTTAACCTGCTTCTACAGTTCATTTTATAAGCTGACTTTAAACTTATTTAAACTTATTGTAAAAAAAAAAAAATCTCTCTAGAAAAGCAACAAATGGGGGATCTGGGTGGCACAGCGGGTTAAAGCCTCTGCCTTCAGCTCAGGTCATGATCCCAGGGTCCTGGGATGGAGCCCCACATCAGGCACTCTGCTCAGTGGGGAGCCTGCTTCCCCACCCCGCACCTGCCTCTCTGCCTACTTGTGATCTCCTTCTGTCAAGTAAATAAATAAAATCTTTAAAAAGAAAAAAAGAAAAGCAACAAATGTTGGATACTTGTTGGTCCTTGACGATGGAAATAAGCATCACATCGTAATTAGCTTTAGAGTTTTGCTAAAAATTCTAATCTCTTCAATCTGCTCTTTTCCTTTTGCCAGGATCCCAAGAGCCTGGTATGTCGCATGTGTATAAGGAGAGAGAATAGGCGTCCTTGTCTTTTTAATTAAAGTTTATGCAGCCTGTAGAAAGTAGTAATTTTCTAGAAAATTAGATCATTTTAGATCACTATAGTTCCATTCTACTATCTTAACCATGGTTCTAAGCAAATCTTGCCCTTTCAAAACCATCAATTATAAAGCAAAGAATACCAAAAAAGTATTCTGAATTTAAAGTATTCAGATTTCACAATATGACTCTGTCTCCATGAGAGTAAGTATAAATGAAGGATTCTACCATATATGCATGGTGTGACAATCCACATTGGTTTCTTTATGGCTTATCAGAGTGACAGAAGTTCCTATCTCTGCTTGTCCTGATTCTAGGGGTTATGATTCACATGCTCAAAGGGGCTTCTTAAGTCACTGCTCTTTTTCTCAAGTTGGAAATCAAATTTAACCAGAAAATAATCAAGGTCTTGGTCCAAAGGATTAAAAAAAAAAAAAAAGTTAGCCTTTCTTTAAGGGGACTCACCTCTCAAGTTTTTAGAGGCTCTGCACTGCCTGTAGAACAAAGATAAGCTCCACAGTTTGGCATACCTGGGGAGGCTTAGAGCTTAGTGGGGAAGACCTTCGGTTCTCGAGTCAGACTGCTGCAGAATCTTGAACAAATTATTCTTCTTTTCTGTGTCTCAGTTGTCTTTTTGGACAACTGGAATGACGATCTGAAATGACCTATTTGGTAATGGTGACTTGAATGAGATAAATGCCTGTAAAAGGTTTATAGTAAGGAGTTTTGTGAAGAATAGTGTTGAAAAAATGCTAGCCAATGCTTGCCTATAACATTAATAGAATGCCTAACAAGGCCTTTTAGTTTCTTCTTCTGCATATGTGTCCTCTTATTCTAGAAAGCACTCCCTGGCTCATAGCCAGCCTGGCTAACTTCTTACCTCTCCAGCTCTGCTCAAGTAATACCACCTTGAGAAGTCTTCTCTGATGCTTGAAATTAGGTATCTGTCCTTATGATTCCACAGAACCCACTGTTTATTGCTTTTATGGTATTTTGTAGGTTTTTTTTTTTTCTTGTCATTGTTATCTGTCTCCCTACTTAAACAATAAACTGTCCTAAGTGACATGTAATATTTATTTTTATTTCTTGGAACTTACAAATACTCAATATATATATGCTAGATAGATAAATATTTGGTGTGTCTGTTTTATTTACACTTATAAATAAGTTGTAATTACATGGATTCTTCTACATTTAGTTTTCTCTACTTACTATGCCTCAAAGAGAGTACTCAAAGGTACCTATCCGCCCCATAAGCAATGCTATGAAGAGTTTTGATTGTGGGCTCTGTAAGGAATTGTTGGTATTTTCAGGACAAAATATCTTCAGTGAGTTTCCCAATTTAATTGAAGAATTCATGAACAAGGTTCATGATTTGACATGACAGGGTTACCTGTCAAATCTGTAGATATTTGGCCATACTATTCAACATATGGCTTATGCATATTCCTTGGATAGTGATTTAGATTATCTACACGAATGTTAATAGGTAGGTTTCAAGGACGCCTGGGTGGCTCAGTAGGTTAGATAGCTGCTTTCAGCTCGGGTCACAATCCCAGAGTCCTGGGATCGTGGATCCCCTGCATCGGGCTCCTTCCTCAGTGGGGAGCCTGCTTCTCCCTCTCCCTCTGCCTACCTCTCTGCCTCCTTGTTCTAGCTGTCTGTCAAATAAATAAATAAAATCTTTTTAAAAATTAGTTAGGTTTCAACTATTCCAGTGTGCTGGCCAGGTGGATTGCCAACTAATCCAATTGTGCCCCTGGTTTAAAGGACATATGTATATGAAAAAGTCATTAACAGAGATTGCATGGATCCCAAGTATCTTCAAGACCAGTTAGGCTTGTTTCACTGGCTTCTTGGATTCATACAACTCTGGAACAGAAATACAGGGAAACCTTCATAGGGCTGGCTAATTTGAGGGAAGAACAATATAAACCAAGATATGTCAGAATTATAGAATATTGTATGTAACCTGCCATATAGAAAATATTTACATAAACCAGGGACCAATACTCTGTGGCCAAGACCTCATAACAGGGTCTCCTTTAATGAGTAGACCAGGATGCTCTGCAATCGTTTCATTAATTGTCAGAAACAGTCATTACTGGAGTGTTTGAAAGCAGTTTGTTTTCTTAAGATTAATCACCCCCTGCAAAGCTCACTTAATTAGATTTGTAAACTCTCACTTCACTAAAGGAAAAGTTAAACCAGTTCTCCATTTTGGAATTATCAAATGTTTCAAAGGTACAAGGTCCAAATCAACTATATTTTCCTGGAACAACTTAATAAATATATGAGTTAAGGGATAATAACAATGATTCCTACTGCTCTGCTCCTGTAAACCATAACTGATTTTATAATCTTTTCTCTAGTCCCCTTGAAAATTAAACAGAGCTATACAAAATTAAAAAAAAATTCCACTTCATTGTGGGAACAATAGAATTTCCATTGATGATGGAGAAATACTATGTTCTTTGACCTAAAGAATGAAGTGAATATTTCGATTTGCTTGCAAGTCCAGAGAACGGGCCTCACAGAAGCTGCAGGACGATCTTGGGAAAGGTCACGCAGTCCCTTTTCTTGTACCTAGGCAGAGCACTTCCGTGCTATCACAGGATCGACATTATTCAAAGCTCAGTACAGCTCTAACCCAGCACTTACATGCTCCCGAGAAGCATTTCATTGCTCCACTAAGACAAAGGAGGTCAAGGAAAGGGAAGGAATGGAGAGATAGGAATTTGTATTTTGCAACTGGCATAAGACAATATGGAGTGAGTATGGGATCCAAAGATTAGGAAACGGTAAATATCTAGTAAGGGAAGTGGTAAAGTTTGCTGTGCAAATGGGTTTTTCCATTTCTGCCACTACTTTTGTGGCTCTTCCTATTCATGTACGCCCCACATCTTTCCATGAAGGCTTTGAAGTGGCATTAATATCGGACATGTAAAACAAAATGAATTCTTTTACTTCTCTTACTCTCACTCCAGACCCCAGCTATAGAATTGCTCACAGCAAGAAATTTCTGGCAGTGGAACTAATCTTTTACTAGTTTTAACACACATAAAAATCCCTTGCTTTCTTTTTCCTATGTAGATAATATTGGTCCAGAAAAAGACAGCCCTTTTTCCCTCTCTCCAAATATCAAAATCAGTTTTTGCCACATAAATACAGCCTAACTGATCTACCTATCAACCATATTTAAACGATATTCAAACATGAGTCTACAACTTCTCTTGGAAGCCTATTCCTTGTGGTTGCTGAAAGGATAGTGTGAAAACTTTTTATTGTTTTAGATCGGACCTCCCAAGCCTGACTGTGAATTTTTATGCCTAAGTACCTAAAATATTCCAAGAAAAACATAGCTCAAACCACCACATTTTGCTTGCTTTCAGGTTCAAACCCTATAAAACCACCACATTTTGTATGGTTTCCACCCCAAACCATAAGTTGGCATGGGATTCCACTAGATGCTCTGTTCAGGTCTAATTGAGATGTTTACCAACTTTGACAACATTTTTGGCTAACTTGTCACTAATTTGGAATGCAGGTGAAGCAAGCTGAGTTCTCAGCAATCATTTCTTCATATGGATCCCTTTCCTTGACAACCTCTCCTGCCCCCACCACCCAGCTGGGGGCCCAGAGCTATAGCATTGTCCTGGATCAGTCATTGTTACTTCCTCTGTGACGTTCTACTCATGTTTGCCTTGCCTCAGACCTTACTCTTCCCTTCAGAACTTATTTCTGTGTATTATTCCCTCAGGTTGTGCACTTCGCAGCTAATTGGCTAAATACATTTTTGCGAAGGTGTTCATAGATTGAAAAATTCTTAGGGAATGCATACAGCACTAGGTTGTAAGGTCCTTCTGGGCAGGCATGGTCTCTTGCTGACTGTTTAGAGTTGCCAGATCACATACAAGATTTTAATTTGCTAAATCTGGCAACCCTATGACTCTTGTATTTCCATCTTCTAGAAACCCCCACACAGCAGATGCTCAATAAATAATGGTTGACTGAATGACTGAATGAAAGTAGTTTGGGGTATATATCTTGGGATATTTTGATTTGCTCTAAATTATATCGCATAGGAAGTTGGCTTACCATGTAGGCCTGGAGCTGTTTTCTATGATCTCAGACCTCTGTGTTTTTGATGGGGATTGAGGTAGGCCAATTCTGCATTTTGTGTGACCATTTTCTTAGAAGGACATCCTTCTTTCTTGGAAGAGCTGGTGGGATATAAGGGGGTGAGGAGGGACACCTGGGTGGTCCAGATGGTTAAAGTGTCTGCCTTTGGCTCAGGTTATGATCTCCGAGGTCCTGGGATTGACCCAATGTCAGGCTCCCAGCTCAGTGGGGAGTCTGCTTCTTCCTCTCCCTCTGCCTCTCCCCATGCTTGTGCACTCTCCGTAATTCTCTCTCAAATGAATAAATCTTTTAAAGGGGGGTGGTGGTGAGGAAAAGAATACCTGCTGTTAGCTCCTAGTTCACTATGAAAGGGCAATCTCAAACAATTGAGTTGGAAAGCCTTGAGGGAGTGGGGAATCTTATTGCTGTCATTCTTTCCTTACCAGAAGTGGGATCTCCCTTGATAACCACAAATATACAAATAGGAGCCTCCTGGGAGTTCACAGGTACTGGGAGGAGAAGTAATAATAGCAGTTTGGACTGACTAGAATCTTTTATAAATAGTCGTAGGGCTCCCAGAATCATCATCATGAGAATTCTTAAGGGAAGGGGAAATACTATCTCAACATATTTATTTTATAATTATGTTAAATTATCAATTACATTTGTTGCTGAAACTACTGTAAAATCAAAAGGGTGCTCTTTAAGAGTGAGGGGTCACTGGATATAAAGGCAGTGTTGACATTTTTTCTTCCTTTATTACATCTACTCTTCCTTTAGGAAGTTTCTAGAACATTCCCAGCACTTTATTAAGCTTCTCCTTGTATTGGTCAGTCAGTATCTCTCTGAAAAATGTGGCTTGGAAGGTTAAGAAATTGTGAGTAAAGTGCTTGCTCTAAGGTTCCTGAATCCATCAGGTATTAGCAATGTTGCCTGTTAATATAGAGTTGTGACTAAAGCTCATGGCAGATGTGTCTTTCTGTATTAGCCGTTGCCAAAAGACAACGGAAATACTTTAACTTTGAGACAAATCAACTCTGAGCCAGACTGAGCCCAGAATTCACATTTCCACCCACATTTTCTTCTGTTTTGTGAGTGAATTATCTCTAATGCTCATTTATCTGATTTCTAGAATCTACTACTGTCCTCAGGCACATTGTCAGATAGAGGAAAACTATGTGCTGTCTGGCTACTGAAATCCGTTCCTCTAACAAAACAAGGTCAAAATGACTTAAAAGTCTCATCTAAGAAGAATGCTCTTAAAGGTGTAGAATTTTGGTTTTCTATGCCTGATGGTTAAAAATGTGGGTTTTGCAAATGAATAAACGAACAAACAGCAGCAGAAACAGACCCATAAATAACAGAGAACAAACTGGATAGGACAAAATGGGTGAAGGGGAGTGGGAGGTATAGACTTCCAGTTCCGGAGTAAGTCAGGGGGATAAAAGGCATAGGGAATATTAGGGTTGTATGGTGACAAATGGTAATTACACTGGTGGTAGGCATAGTATAGCGCCTAGAATTGTGGACTAACTATGTTTTGTACACCTGAAAGTAATGTAACATTATGTGTCAACTATAGTTCAACAACAACAACAAAAAGGAAAAACAAGGAAAAGAAAATGATGGGATGTTTTTTTAAATGTGGGCTTTGGAGTCCAAGCGACCTCAGATGGAATCCTGGATCTGTCTCTTCAGTAGCTTGAATCAAGTTGCTCTACTCTTCTAAATTCTCATTTCCTAGTATGGAAAAGGAAGATAATTATAGTATCTACTGCATAAGATGATTAGAATTAAATGATCTATTACACAGAGAGTTAGCCCGTACATAGTAAGCGCTCAACAAATGACAGCCATTATTATTCGAAGTCTGGAATAGAAGATTTTCTTTTTAAATAGACTCTCAGAATGTTGCTGTTCAACAAACACACCCATGTGGCCTGGATTCTGCTTGTGGGCCCTGATGGAAACTGTGGCAGTAATGTCCCCACACCTGGCCGGCCACATTCCTATCTCTTCCCCTGAATGTCCAGCTTCTGGTTTAACTGGAAGTTAGGACACAGGGTCAGGATATGCTTGCACCCTCTTTCATAGCCAAGACTAGAGCCCAGCAGAAGGGTGGGTGATCCCTGTTGCCAATCCCAGGCTTCTGAAATTCCTGGCTGCTTCTCTTTACCTGTCTTTCAGAGGGTGGGTGTTTTGGGGACAGTACATTCCCAGCACTGTAGAGGCAGTAGCTGAGCCCACTGCCTGGGGCTGTGCTGGGTTTCAGCCCTGCCCCCAAACTTCCAGTGCTCTTCTGGCTCACCCAGAAGTTCAGGTGTGGGGTGGCGGGTGGTGTGTGTTGGCCTGGGAGAGTGGGTGGGGTGCAGTGGAAAATACTTGAGCAATGAGTCTAGAGGCCCTGGGGAATTTTTTTTTTTCTTTTTTGGTTTTGTTTTTGGGTTTTGGTTTTTACATGGAATTTTACTTTATGCCATTTTTCCCTTCTACCTCTTCGGAGTTTCCCAAGGGTTCCATCCCACCAGGCTTGTGAAGGTCCCCGCAGGGGACTTGTGAAGAGATTAGAAGAAGGGAGAAGTTGAGATGAGTCAGTCCTCCCTTCAGCAGCCTCTCTTCTAGCATCTCTCTGATGTTCTCTCTCTTCCTAGTATTTTTGCCCTTTTGACTCTTTTCATTTCTAGCTATCTACAGAAACAGAACCTGAGGTTAAAAAGCTGAGGGAACCTCAAAATTCTTGTGTTTTTTTTTTTAATCTCTGTTCACGCTTCTAGTCCTGTCTTCCATTCTCTATGCTATTCTTCTTTTTTAGAACATAGGACAAGGGATTTTTTCAGAAGACGATCAGAAAAAACAGAGGGAAATCAGGCAGTAAAGTAAGGAATATAGAGAGGAGAAGGAAGGGGGCGGTGAGTCCCTCGATCCCAAGTTAACAGGAAATGGTCCTGAGTTAATATGGAGCTGGCAGTTATTTAAACTAGAGAAAGGAATTTGCTGAAATTTGATAAAATTGGAAAGAAAAATCCAAGAGGGGACCTCCCCACACAAGACTGGTGTTGATATTAAACCACTCAGCATGTTGAGGAAGTCTGGCCATATGGCTGCAGATGACCTATCCAGATGGACTCAAGGGATTAAAATTATCTCCTGATATTGGTGTGTGTGTGTGTGTGGTGAGAGCTATGTGTATTTTATATATAAGGTAGGAAATATGAAAAAGCCAACCTTAATCATAATGAGTATGGGGGAAATACAGAAAGGTAATAAAAGGGTATAAACGTCCAGCAATAAGACTAGTAGGTTCTGAGGATTTAATGTATAACATGGCGACTACAGTTGATAACACTGTGTTGTATAATTAAACCTAAATTCTGAGCAAAAAAAAAAAAAAAAAAGATGAATATGTGAGGTGATGGATGTGTTAGTTAAGTAGACGGGGATCCTTTCATCATGTACATGTATAGCAAATCACCGTGGTGTACACTTTAACTGTCTTACAATTTTATTTTGTAAATTATACCTCAATATATTATTGAGCTAAAAAAATTATTAAGAAGAATAAATGTGGGACACCAGGGTGGATCAGTGGGTTCAACCTCTGCCTTCAGCTGAGGTCATATCAGGGTCTTGGAATCAAGCTCCACATCGGGCGCTCTGCTCAGCGGGGAGCCTTCTTCCCCCTCTCTCTTTGTCTGCCTCTTGGCCTACTTGTGATCTCTCTCTCCCTGTCAAATAAATAAAATCTTTAAAATAGAAGAGTAAATGTTTTCTTTTCACAGGATTGATTCTATATATATATACATATATATATATGAAAGATTTTATTTATTTATTTATTTGACGGAGAGAGGGAGAGAGAACAAGCAGGGGGAGCGGCAGGCAGAGGGAGAGGGAGAAGCAGGCTTCCCACTGAGCAGGGAGCCCATGTGGAGCTCAATCCCAGGACCCTGAATCATGACCTGAGTCATGCAGATGCTTAACTGACTGAGCCACCCAGACATCCCTGAAGGGGAAGTTCTAAGGAAAAGTTATTTGCTTATTTTAGCATCCTTATTGTCTTGGTGGCGATCTGATTTAGAAATCCACTCCCACTTTTCTCTTGAAACTAAACTCCCAGAATATTCTAATTAAGACGATTCTTTTGGTCCCCATTTACTGAGCACTTCTGGTCAGGCTTTTAGCTATGCCGGGGCTCAGTACTTGTCACAGGTGATACCACTTAATGCTTACACAGCCCAGAGACGTGGGACCCTGACTGTTGTGTACAGCAGCCTGCGCATTGCCAGGACTCGTACATCTTCAACAACAGCAGCAACAGCTGCGAGAGGAATCCAAGGACCAATTTGTTGGAATAAAGCAGAACAGGGCTGTCCCATATGGCAGATAGATCTCAGATGGCTTTATTAGATGTAGGATGATTTTTCTTGTAGCCTAAGGGCTTTCTGGAGAGAATCTGAAATCTTTTCACTATGCCCACATCATTGCCAGATGTGGATCCTAGGGAAATAGAACTTCTCCGTGTGTGTGTGTGTGTGTGTGTATGTGCACATGCGTGCACATGTGTGTGTAAAAGTGGCAAATCCTGGTTCCCATAACAAGTTTCAGTTCATGTCACTTTCACTTTCTTAGGAAAAAATTTCTTCTTGAGCCTTTCAAGTATGTTATGGGTCAGATCATGTTCACCAAAATGTAAAACCAGTGGCAGTAAAATAATGATAAAACATGGTAATTTCATAAAGGGCCTGTTAGTCTTGTGTTCTAATAGTAGGATGTAATGGAGTGCTCCACCGAAACTTAAAAATTCATAATGATTACTGATACCATTAATCAGAATGCCATGCGAACAGCTCAGGGATCTGTTGTATTAAGCTGTCATGTGGTTGCAATCATACCTTTTTAACCGCCATCAGAGGTAACTGTCAGCAACACCATGTCTTCTCCGCAGTCTATTGCAGCGTCAGGTCCCCAGGGTTCCATCCTGAGTCCAAGGTGATTTGTACGGTACGCTAATGACCTGCTGATTGTCTGCACAAAAGCGTACTCGTACACTGTTCAGGCAACACTGTGATTCCACACAAAAGCAAAGGACTGTCTGGTGTCAAAATAGTACCATAGTCTAACTTTGATAAAGGTTTTTTAACTGACTACAAGGCACTATTTGGTGCTAACGCATGTGGCAGAAATAATGTTTATTCAAATAACTAACAAGTTGGCAGCAGGGGAAATTTCAGGAATGTGTGTGTGTGTGTGTGTGTGTGAAAAGGATGCTATTTGATAGCTGTTTCTGGCTCAACTTTTGGTTCTAATTTTGAAAGGCATAGAAACTAGCAAATATCTTTGTTTCAGTTAGATATTTATTCATGTTGGTAATTACTAATGCACATTTTAAGTAATGTCACTGAAGGATTTTCTTCCTAGGGAGCGAAAATATGTGGTGAATATTATATTGATCTATTTTCCTATTATCTTTTGACCTACCTCTCCGGGCTGTTTCAGGGAGCAAGTTTGGGGCTGTAGAGAGCCAGGCGCAGCCATCTCAATACCCTTTCATGGGCCTAACTCTCCCAGGGTATCTCCCCTCTAAACCTGAGGACAGAGAAGAGAAGTGATGGAACAGAGTCCAGGGACGGAAAAATGGAAAACCACTGAAAGTCATAGCCTGCTCCTCTCTTTGCCTGCTCCCCTGCTCTGCTGGCTGCAGTCTGGCCAATACATGTGGCTTGCTCCTTCCTATGGGGACTTGTCACCAAGTCATTTATCTGTTTAGTGATGGAGGAGAATTCCTGCTGAGACTTTGACCCGAATTCCAAAGCTAGATTCCAAGACTTGACTTGTTTGTTTGTTTCTTCATTAATTTGTTTCTGCTTTCACCCATTTAGTGACTGTTTTAAACCTGTCGTTATATACCAGGCACTATGCTAACCATCAGGATGATAATGATGAGTAAGATTTGGCTTCAGCTCTCACGCCCCTTGTCCTGTAGGAGTCAACTGGCCATAACCAAATGCTAAGAGACTGTCAAGGAGCCCTTGTCAGCTCTGTTCTGAGAGAGATTAAAGAGAATGTGAGTTGCAAGTGTTGACAAAATGAAAGCTCTTCCACTAGACTGTAAGCTTGTTTAGGGCAAGAAGCAAGTCTCGTCCTTGGAATTATTTATAGCTCTGAGTTCAGGAAGGACACAGAGCCTATGTTCTATAAAACGTTGTTGAACTTTTTGGAATTTTGGAATTGGAATTGAATTTTGGAATCTGGAAAAGAATCTTCAGCAATGGACAGTAAGTTGCAGATGCCAAGAGTAGAGGCTTTGGGGTCAGCTAGGTGTTTGGTTTCTACTCAGTAACCAGTAATGGCTCTCACTCCATCGAATTTATTTGTCCATTTCAAAACATATGTGTTTAACCCCTGCGATGTGTCAGTGCAGATGCTCGGTGTTGTGGATTCAAGAGTGAAGAAAACAGAAATAGGATCTTTCCTCATATAGCTCGTGGTAGAAGGGATATGGGGATCTCAGAACAGATAAAAGAGATTTCCAATAAGGCATGTTAATTTTTGTGAGAAAGGAGTCCTACTGTTGCCCAGGAGTCATTCTTGGTGACTGCCAAGGGTAGGGGTTCGATGGTCAGGGAGATGAGTGCTCAAGCCCATATGGATAGTGTGTCAAGCCCTGGAGATGAAAATGATCATGGCGCATTCCAAGGACTTAACTATATATTCAGTCATTGAATTGTCACCTACAAAGAGAGGAGCTTGAGATGAAGCTGGGGAGGTGAGTGGGTCCAGACCCTGAATAGCCTTGTGGTCTGGATGCCACTGAAGACTAAAGGGAATTTATTGAAGGGATTGAAACGGGCAGTGCCACAATGAAATTTGCATTTTGGATCTACTTCTTGGGCTACGTAGCAGCTGGAGGATGGTGGAGGTGAGAGACGTGCTAGTTAGGAAGACTTCTGCAGAAATCCAGGTGGAAGATGGTCCATAGTGACTTAGGTATTATGGAAAATGCTTAAGCTTGAGAATCCAGTAAGACTTGGCTCTAAAATTTAACTATCTTTGTGACTATTTACTAAGTAATTATTTTACATAAGTCCCACACTTTCTTCTGCAAAATGGAATAATTTTGCCTATCTGTTGAGGAACTTAAGTGGGATACTGTAACTAAGTTGCCAGATATTCCATGACACACACTTCTTGTCCTGTAATAGTCCTCCTTCCTCTTCACTTGTATTTCTTCTCCTTAATGTCCAACTGGGTGCTTTTATTTTTTTAATTTTTTCAAGATTTTATTTTTAAGAACTCTCTACGCCCAATGTGGGGCTTGAACTCACAATCCCCAAGATCAAGCATTGCAAGCGCCACTGACTGACCCAGCCAGGCTCTCCCAACTTTGTCCTTTTAAATAGGATCTTTTGTTGCTGTTTTTGGTCCTTTTTGTTCCTGGACCATGTGTATGGAGAAAGGCACTCCCTTTCCTTCTGCCTTTGTGAATATTGTAGTTCTCCCAGAGTGTTCTGGGCCATCACAAGGTTACCTCTGAAGTTGCTTCTGTGGAACACTTCATTCTGGTCTGTGTGTTGTTACAACCAATGAAAACCAAGCTTGGTAAAGATGAAAATCTTTGCTCCCTTCCCTTCTGGAACTTTATGGTAACTGCATTTTCCTCCTCATACCCTCGGAATGCAGCTTTGGTATTATCTTTGGCTGTCCTCGGGGCTGCTTCTTAAGCACTTGTGGAGAGAAAACTTTGTATTTTTTTCACAGAATAGACCTTATTTTCACTTGGAGGATATTCCAAAATCCTGTCATATTTTCCCTTCTGACATCTCTAAAACTCATCTTTTCCCACTGGTCTCCAGTAGCTAAAATCCTTTCCCATATTTTGGACCTCTTTTTCTTCTTCTCCTTATAAATACCTCCATTGTGGTCTCTATTCTTAAGTTCTGTCTCTGTTAAAGCAATCTCTTTGGTGCCTTCATTACAACGTCTTTTTAAAATGCTCTTTTCAGTTTCTCTCATCTGCATTAAATCTGGACTTTAGGGAAGCGCACTGCTCTTCCTTGCCTGATTTTTCCCCTTCCTGGTTTTTATATTTCTTCTTAATTTCTTTCTTTCTTTTAAAATATTATTTATTTATTTATTTATTTGACAGACAGAGATCACAAGTAGGCAGAGAGGCAGGAAGAGAGAGAGAGAGAGAGAGAGAGAGAGAGGAGGAAGAAGGCTCCCCGCTGAGCAGAGAGCCCGATGTGGGGCTCCATCCCAGGACCCTGGGATCATGATCTGAGCCAAAGGCAGAGGCTTTAACCCACTGAGCCACCCAGGTGTCCCTCTTCTTAATTTCTTAATACCTGACCTCCTTATATGTGTTTTATTTTTCTCATTCACTTTTTTGTTTTCTTAGGCAGCTTTCAAGGTGTGTCCTCCCTAGCCAAGGACATTTTCTTTTCCTTTTTACATGCCAAACCCAGCCTCAAACAAGTTGTATCCCCAAACTCCTCTCTTGTTCTTTTCATAGATTTCTTCCTCATTTGTTAATGTCTCCCCCTTCATGATGTTGGCCTTTTCTTTATCAAGTGATGTCATTGCTACATAATTGAGTATATATATGCTCTTTTCATATAAGCAGATCTATCACTTTCTAAGGACAGTCTATGCTATTAATTGACTTAGGTCTATTCTCTCACTTCTAATGCGACTACCTTGAAGTTGACAGCTACCTGCCATTTTGTCTCACCGCCTCAGCTCACTCTCCCAGCTATTCTGCCCTTAACATCATTCTCAGGATGTCTTTCTGATCCGATGTCTTTCTTTTCTTAAACAAAACAGAACAAAACAACAAAGCTCCTGGCTTTCCCTGGCCTGCAGAATGAGATTTACTTTCCTTAGGTGTGCATCAAGAATCTTCATACCTTGGTCCCTCCTCACCATTCCACATTCTGCCAGTCACTTTTTGCCCCAAATCCTAAATTCCAGTCACATGGAACAACTTGAGGAAGCAATTTACTATATACATAGGTTGAGCATGAACTGTGACAGACCAAATTCAGATTCAGAATTCTTTCCGATTTTTAAAAAAAAATAATCGAGTGGGACTAATAATAGCTACCTTTAAAAAAAATTCTCCTTTTTTCTCTCAAAGAATTTATTTATTCATTTATTTGAAAGAGAGAGAGAGAGAGAGAATGCATGGCGGTGGGGGGAGGGGCAACGGGAGAGGGAGAAGCAGACAATTCCAAGCAGCCTCTGAGCGCAGTTAAACATGGGACCTGATCCTGAGACCACGACCCTGAACTGAAAACAAGAGTCAGACACCCAACTGACTAAGTCACCCAGGTGCCCCATTTTGCCTTTTTTTTTTTTTCTTTTTACACCAAAAGATTTCATGTAAAAATCTTTCTTTCTGGTTTCTTTCAGAAACTATGGCAATACTGCATCATATTCCCACTTGGCAGCAGAGGGTTGGAGTTGAATGGTGGCTGCCCTTTTAGATGAAAAAAGGCTTTTCTCTAATTTGCGAGTTTCTGTCACTCTGTTTTGTGTCAACATTGAGGCAAAGTGTCATTTATCATTGCTCTTGTGTTTTGTTTGCCTTATAGTATTACGAGAGAATTGTACCACATCTCTACAGATAAGTAAGAGATGGGCAGATGCTATTTTGTATTTCAAGAAACACATGGGGCCTACTTTACTCTTTCGTCCTCCTGGTCCCAGCAGACAATCTGAATTTGGCTCTCTATCAAACTGGCTTAGCTGTAGGGCCTGTGTTCAAATCCTCGTTCCATTGCTTGTTAGCTGTGTGGCTTTGGACATGTTACATAAGCATTCTCTGCCTAACCTTCCACCACGGTCATATGTACCTCACAGAGTTTTTGTGAAGATTATGTGAGATAATCTATGTAGAGAGTTTAGCAGAAAAATTAGAACATGGAAAGAATAAGTCTTAGCTATGTTTTTATTATGTCATTATTATTATTATTCTGTTTTCCCAAAATCTAATAATGGGACTACCAGAATCATGAAGGACTGATAATTTGATTTGGGGTAGATTCTTTTGGTGCCTACTTGGCCATGTCTTTCTAGCTATTACTTTTGTCACTTACTGGCTATGGGCCTGGTCAAGTTGTTTAACCTCACTATAGCTCCATTTTGTCATCTGTAAAATGTTAACAAGAACAGTGTGATAATGGTATCCACATCATTGGTTATGATGTATCATTTGAGATAAACATGTGCTGTGTATGGCAGGCGTCTGCCACATAAGAAGTATGCAGCAAATGGTAGCCATTATTGTCATTGGCTTCCCTGGCCACATTTTGCCTCTGTTGCCCAAGGGAAGTGGTCTGGTAGTGGTGAGGACGCAGGGAGCCTGGTGATCCACCTGCGTGTGATATGTGGTACCCACACATCTATATGGGCTGCTCAAGAATTGAAGTAGAATTTGCATATCATAAAATTCACTCTCTTAGGGGCACCTGGGTGGCTCAGTGGGTTAAGCCGCTGCCTTTGGCTCAGGTCATGATCTCAGAGTCCTGGGATCGAGCCCCGCATCAGGCTGTCTGCTCAGCAGGGAGTCTGCTTCCTCCTCTCTCTGCCTGCCTCTCTGCCTGCTTGTGATCTCCGTCTGTCAAATAAATAAATAAAATCTTAAAAAAAAAATTCACTCTCTTAAAATGCATAATCAAGGTTGCTTTAGGTTGTATAATCATCACAACTAATTCCAGAATGTTTTCATCAACCCGATAACCATTAGCTATCATCCCTCAAGCCTTGCCCCTAGCCCTTGGCAATCACTAAAACACTTTCTGTTTCCATGGATTTGCTGGTGTCTGTCTTCAGGATTCTGACTTGCGCCCTAATTGTCAAGAGCCCTTTGATATCTGAGCTTGCAAGCATGTCCTAAGAGCAGCCTTTCAGGGGGACCTTCCAGCAGGTTCCATGGTGCTAATATTCAGAGGGGTGATAAACACAGCAGAGGGGTGGTTCCAGCCCCCAACAAAGCAGGCTCCCCCGGGGAACCACTTAACATTCCTGTGCCTCCCTTGGACTTACTGAGCCAGACTTTTCCCCAGGAAGGGGAAATTACTACTCAGGTATTTCCCAAATACTTCTTTAGAGTTTGAAGAACACAATACTCCTGTCTAGAACAAAGACAATGTGTTGTGCTAACAAAGCTTTACTTGGGCTGGGCTGCGAACTGGGACTTAAGCTCAGTCTCATCCCTGCCTTCAGTCAGTCTCTTAGTGACACTAGTAAGCCACTCATCTTTTAGTTTGCTTCTTTGTCAAGTGAGGGGTTTGGAGGAGGGCAGATACCTGGAATGCAGACATGATCATTGGTATCTGGAAGAGGTTTCTCTATAGGCATAAACATCAGTTCTGAAGAATCCTCTTCATGTGTTCTGAGTAAAACCGCTTACTCATTCTGGGCTTAGCAGCTGTCCACCGCGTTTGGCAAGGAGGCGAAGTTGCTGAAGCCCACTGTTTGGAGTTTTGGTGGTCAGTGTGCAGTCGTGTTGAGATTAAACCAGAAGTATGGGAAGCCCCTCCTCTTTCCTTGCTCACCTTCCCTTCTCTCTTCTTCCCATATTCCAGTAATTAAGATTGCAAGTATTTTTAAATTGCAAACAGCCCATGGGAATGTTAAAGCCACCAGGTATTCATACTCTGGTATGAAATACTCAGATCTAACAATTGAAGACCTTAGGTTTAAGCTAGTCTCTGTCATATTAAGGACATTTGGGTTCCTGGAGCCTGAGGAAGGGGACAGAGTGGTACATCAAAGGAGAATGTTAGTCGGGGCGCGTGGGTGGCTCAGTGGGTTAAAACCTCTGCCTTCAGCTCAGGTCATAATCCCAGGGTCCTGGGATTGAGCCCCCTGTCGGGCTCTCTGCTCAGCAGGGAGCCTGCTTCCCTGCCTCTCTCTCTCTGCCTACCTCTCTGCCTACTTGTGATCTCTGTCTGTCAAATTTAAAAAAAAAAAAAAAAAAAACTTTAAAAAGGAGAATGTTAGTCAAAGACAATTCCTGATGTGAGTTTTTCTCAGTACCTGGGCAGTGGCACTCTAATACATCTCCTGTGATGCTTTTAGTGGAGATGCCCTAAGTTAGTGCTGCTTCATCTAGACTGTCTTTGTGTTAGGTTCTTATCATTCTGTCTTATTTTGTTAATGACTCAGAATCAGTCATTTTGGATGCCAGGAACTGAGTAAAGCTTGGGTGACTGTACTTCTAATTTTTCATAGGGTCTTAAATCTTTTGTCACCAAATATCATTTATTCATCTCTCTCTTAGGTCACAGAATCACAACTCCATTCAGGTCAGCTCCGCGAAGTGCTGTGAAGAAGCAGCAGCGTTCTTGGATTCTGTGAGCTCTCTTTCCTTTTTCCCTCATATGTCCCTCCCAAGCCCACTCATTCTACATGCTTTCTGCAAGCAGATTCACTCGTATTTAACTGCAATTACATTTTTTCCCACCTTCTTTGTTAAAGCAAAATAAATGAAGAAATAGAGACTCCTTAGGCATACTTTGTGTGTCCCTGTAGTCTCTGCCTCATTGTTTGGAAAACCACAGACTTCATCTAGATGCCAATGCATCCGTCATCGGGGTTTGGTTAAGTGGTGTATTTGCCAAGATCTTCACTTGAGCAGTGGCTTAACTTTTTAATCTTTGATTTATAATTTTACAGTTGCTGAGACAGAAGGAAACGCATTTCTTTGGAGGAGCATGACATTTTCTACGTCGCTTCCTATCCCTGTCACTGAACTTCCTGAGTCCTGGCCCCAGACACCATCAAGAGGACCTTCTGGATAGCCTACCTATCCCCTGAGAGAGGAGGAACATCAACTGTGGTTTCTAACTAGACTGCCTTCTTCATTTCAAGTAATGGCTGCCATCAGGGTCAGATTAAAGACAGACCAGTTGGACCACTGCTTGGAGGACTAACCTATAAGGGCACCAAAATGACCACAGAGTGCTAAAACGTCCACAGAAATATACAGAGAGGAAAACAATACTAGCACTTATTTTAGGGAGAATTCTGTGTGGAATTGGAAGGAATGGTTTGATAAATTCCTTAGGGGTAGAAAGTAAGGCATAATCAAATATAGAGGAGCATGGGGTTGTTTTACTACAGGGCTTCTATTTGTCCTATTCAGATATATAATTTGGGTGCCCCATCTGGATTGTTTGTGACCATGGAGGGTAGGCAGACACCCTCACTGGTCCTCTGGCTTGGTTCTTCCCCACGCAGAGCTCAGCTTGTCCTTGAATAAAGATTTGGCAAGTAGTGGTTTTAAGGAAACACCAATTTATTTATTAGCCTACATGTCTCGACATTCTAGGGCTTGAAAATAAAAACATAATCAGACTATCTTCCAGTTCTAGGATGTTAGCCCTTAGTATGTCTTCATTCATTTGAGGGCAAAGATGAACCAACACAGTAGATCAAGTCAAATGGAGCCTGAATTCCCTGCGTATGGGCTGGGTGATCAGCCTCTGTGTCAAGTTAATTTGATCAGTGGAGACACTAGATAGAGCTGAGATCTTTAAAAATATTTGGCTGAAGGGTGATATTATTGATTATTTGTAGATGAAGATATCAAGGAACATTCATAGAATCATGAAATATGGAACTGTGGGTCACATTAAAAAATTCAACAAGTAGTTAAGTATCTACTGGACACTGGTAAGATAGATATGGTTCCAGGGCATCTGGGTGGCTCAGTTGGTTTAGCATCCAACTCTTGATTTTGGCTCAGGTCATGATCTCAAGATTGTGAAATTGAACCCCGCATCGGGCTGCACTGAGCTTGGAGCCTGCTTGGGATTCTCTCTCTTCCTCTCCCTCTGCCCCTACGTGGCTCTCTAAATGAATGAATGAATGAATGAATGAGATAAACATGTTTCTTACATCCTAGCTTTCTCTTGGATGTGAAGAGCAGTGGCCACAGCAAACAAATGGACACAATGATATTCCCGAGTCAAGGATTACAGTTGTTATAGCAATTCTTATTGCCTTAATCCAGCCTAGTGAGCACCCATTTGTAAGACCTGTAAGTCTGCATTCTGTAATTGCTCTGTGAACCTGCCTAGACTGTTTCTCTAGCAAGCTGTATAAAATCCCATGGTACCAGAGGAAGGGGCTAGGTTTAGTTAGGGCTTCTGGGGGAGAGAGCTATCAAGTGATATGGGTCAGAAAATATGAAGGGATAGAATTTGGGAAGCAGCTATTGCTTCTGTCTGATGTGGAGAAATTGCATGATGAAAAATGTTAGGCTGGGAACTCTGAGACCCAGATCTTTATTTTAATACTAATGAGCCATGTGACTGTGGGCAAGTCATATCTAATTCCATTTGGAGGCCTCTTAGGTGATCCAAGACCCCTTCCAGCTCTAAAAATGCTAACATCAGGTCCCAGTCTACTGGACAACTGCCCAGTTTCTAACTCAACTTTTCTTAAGTTGATAGGTCAAGTAAATCTGCAATACTCACTTGACTGAGTTTTTGTTTTTGTTTTTGTTTTTTGGAGGAGTATTTATCAACCTTATAGAATACAATGAATCTGGGGCACCTGGGTGGCTCAGATGGCTGGGTGGCTCATCTACCTTTGGCTCAGGTCATGATCTCCGGGTCCTGGGATAGAGCCCCACATCTGGCTCCCTGCTCCCAGGGGCCTGCTTCCCACCTCCACCTCTCCCCCTGCTTGAACTCTCTGTCCCTCTCTCTCTCTCTCTCAGATGAGTATATAAAATCTTAAAAAAAAGAAAAATGAATCCAATGGGTCTGCTTAGGAGTTGAGTAGGTCCTAGAAACATTCCCTGTAGAGCTCACAGAGGATTTACCCTCCTCTACTCTTTCTCCCATCTGTGCCTTTCTCCCTCTCTTTTCCTTGATCACACTTCCACTGAGCATATACCATGTGGAACATACCAGGTGTGTGCTAGGTTTGGAGATACAAGCTAACCCTGACAGTTTCCCCCACTCCAGAAGTGTTCATAGGAGAGGGTACAAAACCCTCCTTCCTTTCATCTGCTGGCTTTTCTTTTGGTGAGGATCACCCATGTCTTAAGGGACTGGAAGTCCCACCAGGGTAACCAGTTACAGGCAGATGACCCATGCTTCTCAGGCAATTCTGAGGTGCCTTGACATCCACCTCTATGTAATCACTTAGGCCCAGGGTTACCATGAAAAGATCTATGTTCAGACATAAGGAAGAGACAATCATTTACTTCTTGGAATAAATCTGTAGAGGGACAGCCCTCCATACGGTGATGGCCACTGTCTGCAACCATCTCTGCTCAGATGGGGAGAATCCAGGTGACTATGTACTAAACGTTAAAAAAACTTCTTTCAATAAATAGACATCTTTCATGTATACTGTGCTTCATATATTCATTATAGCTGGTGACCTCTTTAAATACATATAGTTTCTCTCTTTCAAGATCAGAGGGCTGATAGGACTTTGAAGAGGAACAAAGGGCTCGGTAACCCACATAAGTGGAAAGTTGACCCTGCAATAATTGACAGCATATTCAAATATTTCAGTGAGCGTTACTCCCATTAAGCAAAAGCAGTATCAGTAAATTTACATGACTCTAAACATTCTAATGAAAAAGGCACATTCTTTTTCTTCCTTATGTGCTAAAGAAACTGTAGTAGAAAAGGAAATATTCTGTGGGCCATCTCAGATTTCTAAATATGTGGTTACTGGTCCTTATGAAGGACAAAAACTACATATGATGGGATGGTCTTTCCAACTCCGATTTGCATAACCTGAAGTCTTATAGCTCCAGGCACTGAACTCAAAGCCATTTGTTTTCTTTATCCCTTTGGAAGAAAATAAAAATCTTATTTTTCCAAGCAATTAAAACCCTTCTGCTTCAGCTAGGATGAAAGAATTAGGAGTTCTGTCTCCTTGTACATAATTGCATGTTTCATCTTTGTTGTTTAATGATTGACAGAAAACTGATAAACTGAGACATCTCTGAATCAGGGTTGAATGTACTGTCTTGGTGAGCTCCATTGCTAATTTGTTTGACTATTTTTTAGCATTTCTTACTGTGTAATAGAAAGGTTTATTAAATATGAGGGGTGCAAAGCTTTCTGAATACTAATGAACTTATTTGCCAAAACTTAAGTGTTCCTTCTTTTCAGTGAATGCCTGTCTCATTTAACAGGATCCAAATTGAATAATGAAGAAAATTAAACTATACTGTACCCTCCAGAGACACTGTGTGTGAACTGTGAATGAATAGTGAGGGAAGAAAGAGGTCATATTTAGAAAAAAAAAAAAAAAAGAGTAGATGATTTGGATCCTCTAAGAAAGGATTAACTCAGAGAAATCCACTTGTTTTCAAAGAAATATACTCATAGTAATTTAATGAGCAGGATTTCCCACTGCACAAGTGGGTACCTTGTTCCTTACCTTTGTCGAACTTAAAATGAGAGTGAAGTCATAATCATATGGCAATGCATGCTAGGTTTCAATGGTTACAATTTACTAACTTTATCCCAGTGTAAGGCACCCCATACCTGTGATGGAATGAACACAGATCTCTAGAGGAGTATAATAGGGAGATGGAGTTTGAGAAATTGCCCCAATGCTTCCTTTTAGAGCAATGCAATGAGGCTATCCCTTGATTGATATCTTTACTTCCATTGCCTTTGTGTTATTAATAAAGTTGATCAGGATCCCCTTCTCTTGCCAGCATGTGAAGGGCACTGCAGGAGCAAGATGGCTGCCCTCTAGGCAAGGGACACAGGCTGGGAGAACTTCAGCAGCCACACAAACGGTTAAATATGGTCAGGAACAGACTGTATGGATAAATTAAAGTGATCGAGGGAAAGTGAACGAGAATATGAAGATGAGACTGTGGAAAACCAGGAATTCATTCCTGTCAGAATTTGAATAGGAAGATATCCACTGGAAAAGAAGGAGGTAAGGAGGGACCCTAAGGTAGAGAAAATAAAGAGGAGAATGGATGTTTCCAGAGCTTGTTAAAATTAATTATCCTGAGGTTTCAGGAGGAAGAAAGGAAGATCAAGGAAAAGAGAAGTCTCTGAAGCCTGTGAAGTTTCAAAAACAAAACACATTTTTTTTTTTTAACTAAAATCATACTCTTCTTAGAAAAGAGGCTGAGCAGGGGTGCCTGGGTGGCTCAGTGGATTAAGCCACTGCCTTCGGCTCAGGTCATGATCTCAGTGTCCTGGGATTGAGCCCCACATCGGGCTCTCTGCTCAGCAGGGAGCCTGTTTCCCCCTCTGTCTCTGCCTGCCTCTCTGCCTACTTGTGATCTCTCTCTCTGTCAAATAAAATAAATAAAATCTTAAAAAAAAAAAAAGAAAAGAGGCTGAGCATTAACAGAAAGTTTGATGACAGTGGGTTTGTAGTTAGGAATTTACTTTTAATCTCCAAGAGAAGTGTTATGTGACAAAGATTCAAAAGACAATGTGTTTTTTTGGCTATCATTCAGGGCATCAGTAGAAAGGGGAAAAAAGAATGGTCAATGCATCTCAGATAAATACCAACAAACTGTGCAATATTTCATTTGAGATTTGTATTATCCCCAATTAAGTTTGGAAAAAAGAGAGAGAGAGAGAGGAGGGGAGGGGGCAGAGAGACGTAGTGTATTTGATTGCCTCTGTGGGAAGACTTGAGAATTACAAACTTGAATGTTTGTAATTCAACATTCCTTACTCCCTTGAAGTGAAAATTCGCTATTAAAAATTAAGTAAATAGAGAGTCTGGGGACATTAAGATTCTTCGCCATCATTTCAAATCATGATCTGCTCCCTCGGAAAAAAAAGAAGCTGGGACTCGGAAAGTAGGGAGGCGAGGGGAAAGGGACTGATGCAGGAAGGGGAATGAATACTGCAAACCCAGTAAGACTATACAGTTCGTGGGAAAATGAAATGAACAACAGAGTTTGAAGGATAAGCAGATAATGAGGAATGTGAGATAAGACGACATTTATAGGTTTACTTATTTATTTGAGAAAGAGAGAGCGAGCGAGCTCGAGCGGGACAGGTGGGCAGAGGGGAAGGGAGGGAGAGAATCCCAAGCAGACTCTTGCTGAGTGCAGAGCCTGAGGTGGGGGCAGGGGCTGCTCCATGCGGGTTCCATGCCAGGATCCATCCCACAACCCCAAGATCATGACCTGAGCCGAAATCAAGAGGTGGGTGCTTAACTATCTGAGCCACCCAGGTGCCCCAAGAGATAAAAAGACATTTCAACATTGGGAAATTACTAAGGAAAGTGAGAAAGAATGAGGAATTAATGTGGAAATATGAGGAAAGGAGGAAGTAACTGGAATGAGAAACAAAATGTGACTAATGGCTGTAAAGGACAAGTTTGGACTCTCAATGGCATGTTCCTTAACCTTTGGAGAGCACACACGACCTAGAAATAAAAGAGGAAAAGATGGAAAGAGTTCACGGTTAACACGAAATCATGAGGACAATAAAGGAAGCAATGTGCATCATCAATCCTCAAGAACAAAAGCATTTCTAGACTGTATGAGTCTATGTTCTCCGTTCTTCTATGAGCGCAATCCTGTTCATCTTTTACAAAAGGTTGATTTATGAAATGAGTGCTATTAAAGAAAATAAAAGATAAGCTTTATTAGGAGAAGTTGAAGAAAAGATTGCACCTAAAACAACTGAAGTGGGGACTCAGCAAGCAAAAAAATGTGAAATGTGGCCACTCCAGGAGAGAACTGAAGATAACGGATTCAAATAGCAATGCGGGCAGCGACAAGGAAGGAAGTTGTAACTGTTGTAAATATTTTAGAATATATTTTTCCACAACAGTTTTTTTTTCTTCTTAGAATGACTGAGATTAAGCTAAAAGCTTCTGGGTATTGCTTTAAACACTGGATGAGAGGATTTATAGCAATTCAAGTATTCCCAATAGTAGAAATAACATTAATTTTTCAAGACGACTAATATCTGGAACAGATCTAAATGCCTGTGATTATCCTTTGCTTTCTTGTGTTTGTGCAGGGGATTCCTTTCAGCCAGACAGTACCAGACCCCCTTCGGAGGGAAGCTGATAAAGTAATTTAGGTGGAAAGGCCTAATGAGATAATGATGCTAAGGCCAGTTAACACCTAATAAGAACATAACCACCAGGGATGATATTGTTGCTTATTAATTATAATGATGATGTGGAGGAAAGAGACAAGGTGGCACTCATTTAGCAGAGAGCACTCAGGAGTAAAGCTGTTTTCCCAAAGGGCAAGATGCAGTCAGTTAGAGTTAGAAGTAGGGCAACATTTAGCAGAGTTGGAAATTTATGGCCATTGGGTTATCCTGGTGACCGCAGAACTGGAGGCCAAGTAGGAGGCAACAGACGCCTTCCTGAGGTGACCCTGGGCCGGAGTGGAGATTGCTGTGGTTGGGGGTCAGGCCAGGCACGGAGGCAGAGACTCCAGGCTGATTTTTGGGGGCAGTCTGCTTGCCTTAGATTCCACAGTGGTCATTCGTGGGCAGACGGGCTGGTGTCCAGAACTAGACTGGGCGGCCTTTCCCTTTCCACTCCGCTCAGACCTGTGAATCAGACCCCATGATGCAACTCTTCAGTCAGGGCTGGAGCCTTGTACTATCGGGAGAGTCCAGAAGATCCTCTGGTCCTGTATCTAGAGGCGCAGATCTAATTTAAGGTTGCTTGGTGTTCATCTGCCTCTGCTCTGTTTCCTAAATTCTCTGTGGGTCTGGGCACCTGTGTGTTCACCCAGGACAGGGGAATTGTAGGATCAGTTCACTGCAGATATACCATCTGTATTAATCACATGGCAGGAGTCAAGAATGTGAGGAAGAAACGGCCATGTGAAAAAACATGGAGCTTTTGGAAATCTTGTGAGTCCTTAAGGGAGGCGAAGAAACTGGAAATTCAGGACCAGGTGGGGGGGAGCAGATTTGCGACCCAGGAACGACCCTGAACCTCCCCTTCCTATTCACATCTTTCCCCTCACCACCTGGGTCTTGATCTGGATCTGGATCCTACACCCTATGCCATCATCACTCACTTCTCTCTGGGTCTGGGGACACCACATCTGCAATGATGGGGGTGGTTTTCCACACCTTTCTTTATTAGCTGCACGAATGCCATTTCACAGGATTTTACTTGTTCTGTCATAGAAAGGAAATAACATTCTCATCATTAATTTGTTAAAGCAAGTATATTTAATTTTTATTAAATGTGTGGTTTGTGAATGGCAAGAAGTGAAAAGAGATGAACTGGAAGACAGAAAGTGTACCTCTAGTCCTGGCCCTTATCCATATCAGCCCTGTAACCCTGGGTAAATCTCTTGCTTTTATGAGCTTCAGCTTCCTTGTACATAAAGCGAAGGGTTGGTAAGGGTAATCTTTAGGGTTTTACAGCCATTTCCAGCCTTCAAATTCTATACTTATGTATGTATGTTCATAAGAATCCTTCTATTGTATCTTTATGAGAAAAGCAATTGGTAAACTCCTAGGGTGATAAATATTGCCTTAAATCTGTAATTCAGAGTGAACAATAAAGGTTGAGGTTACCAATGAGCGGCAGAACTATTTTTTGAGCACTAACTATGTGGCAGCCACATGCCAACCTTAAAGGCAGGTAAGTAAGGCTTTACAGGTGAGCAAACAAAGGCTTCAGTAATTGAAATAGGATCATTCAAGATCATTTAGTTAATAAGGGGGTGGAGCCAACATTCCAACCCAGGTTTCCCTGAAATGGAAACCTTTGACCTGGATCCTCACTGTGTGTATCCTCCTCAATTTAGAACCCAATACTGGGTTGTCCCATACCTGATGGCACCGAAGTTTTCTTCAGTCACAGTTGTTCTTAATAGTGGATGGAAGGAAGAGCAAGGTAGGGAACGGTCTGAAAAATGTCCCCAGTTGATTCTCATACGCACATCTTTGTGCCTCCGCATGCCCTTTGAGACCTCACCCAGGCAGAGTCATACCAACATAATTACAGAAACGATGCCTTCCTGGGAAACCTGCTGCCCCGTGCAGTTCTCATTTCTATTTCTCTCAACATGGCTTTGAGGTAGGCAAGGGAATCGGACACAATTATTTCTCCTGTCTTCCACGTGGGAAACTGAAAAAAAGAGGATTGATCAATGCAACTTCATGCACCCAGTGGTCACAGAACTGACATGAGGGCTCACACCTTAAACTCCAGCCACCGCAAGACACTGTCTTTTAGCCAATTCTATTAATAATGTATTTTACATAAAGGAAATATGTCATTTTGTTCCCCCTTGGAGTTTCCAAGTAGATGTATCATTCTGGTGACATTGTTTTATTTGGAATATCTGTGAAATCAGCGAGCATCTCTGAATAGCACCAGCTGAAGAGCCATTGACAAAAACCAAATGGAGGAGAAGGGTTTCTTAGCCAGGAATTTCTATGAACAAAAAAGTGACTTTCTAAACTTTTGCTGACTGGTCCCAGAAAAGTGCCTCATCAAGGTCATTAAGAATGTCTAGGGGGGTGCCTGGGTGGCTCAGTGGGTTAAAGCCTCTGCCTTTGGCTCAGGTCATGATCCCAGGGTCCTGGGATCGAGCCCCACATCAGGCTCTCTGCTAGGCGGGGAGCCTGCTTCCCTTCCTCTCTCTCTCTCTCTCTGCCTGCCTCTCTGCCTACTTGTGATCTCTGTCTGTCAAATAAATAAATAAAATCTTAAAAAAAAAAAAAAAAGAATGTCTAGGTACCCAGAATAGAGAGAGGCTCTTCATTGTTCATATTCTTTTAAAGTAATACAACAAATTTGTTGTTGTTGTTGTAAATAAGAATTGCTGGCATCTAGAATTCTAATTGCTTTTCAAGAATTTATTTTAAAGATTTATTTATTTATTTATTTATTTGACACAGAGAGAGAGAGAGAGAGAGAGATCACAAGTAGGCAGAGAGGCAGGCAGAGAGAGAGGAAGGGAAGCAGGCTCCCTGCTGAGCAGAGAGCCCGATGTGGGATTCGATCCCAGGACCCTGAGATCATGACCTGAGCCGAAGGCAGCGGCTCAACCCACTGAGCCACCCAGGAGCCCCTCAAGAATTTATTTTAATGCCACACACACAAGCCCTAGGCTTAGTCTTAATTCACGATTCTTTACAATTTAAAATGCATTTGGTCTTCTTTCTTTCTTTGGCTTCTTTTTACTTTTGCTAAATAAATTCTAAATTCTTGCTCCATATGGTTGCATTTAGCTACTTGTGAAAAATTAGAAATATACAGCTATAGGATTTGATTAAATAAAGATACAATAGAATATAACATTATCAGAAGAATCAGACAGCCCTATATGAAATGATTTCTAAGATATATAGTTAAAATTTAAAAAGGAAGATATAGAACAGCATGTATGGTAAGCTTCCATCTATATAAATACAAATGTATCTGTTTATATACATTCCTTAGCTGTGGAAGGACATTTAAGGAACTGGTAATAGTAGTTGCCTCTGGGGAGAAAGTGACTGCTGGGAGAATGGAAGGAGATTCTATATATATGCTGTTGTCCCTTTTACATAGTATAGCATGTTCATTACTACCTATTCATTTTTTTTTATAAAGAAGGAGGTAGAGCTATTTTTACTTAGATGGAAAAATACAAAAGACATATTGTTAGGTACAAAAAGCAAGTTGCAGAATAGTATGAATAGTATATGATTTTATTTTTATAAAGTAATTGTACATATATATGTGTGTATACACATACACACATACACATCTGTAAGGATTTGCACCAAACTGTTAACAGTGCTTCCCCCTGGGGAGTAAATATGAGAACAGTGTGTGTGTACATGTGCATGAATTTTTAATATCCTTTGTACTCTTACATTGTCTGATTTTTTTAATGAAAAGCACACACTAATTCACAATAAATTAACTCATAAAACCCAAACTCAACCAAAGGATTGCACTTGACTTCAACACACCTATAAACAAAATTTCCCAGATCAGCTTTTCTGGTCAGCCATGTTTTGTATTTTATATCCCACATATTCACTTCACATATCCTTAACCTCTTTTCTGAAGCTTCCTGAACTTTCTGTTCATTTGTCTTTGCTCTCCTGCAACCCCCTTTATCATAAGGCCCAGCCAAGATCATGACCAAGGAATCATGGTAATCCTATTGATAGTTCCACACTCAACTTCTTTCCCTTCAATCAATCCAGAATTATGCAACTAAAATCCTCATTCCTACTTTAGAGACTTCAGCCAGGGTTAAATCTGTCTACCTCTTTCAATACAATTTCTATTTTTTCCGGATCATTCTTATCAGCATAGTTCCAATCTGGTTTGTTAAGTTTAGTGGTGAAAACTCCACCCAACCACTCTGAACTCCACATCCCTCCAAATAACACCCCACTTCTCTGAACTTTACAGCAATTTTCCTCAAGAAAGTTGGCCTTTCTTTTGTAAAGACACTTCCTCTTCCCTCCCCCATTCATTTCTTCGAAATTTGAGAGAGTGAGCATGAGCTGGGGGGAGGAGCAGAGGGATTCCATTCTGAGTGGGGAGCCTGACATGGGGCTCGATCTCAGGACCCTGAGATCATGACTTGAGCTGAAGGCACATGCAACCGACTGAGCCTCCCAGGCACCCCATCCCCCATTCATTTTGAAAACCACTTCTCTTTCAGCCCTACCACTTTCTGCCTTATTAAGATGACTTAGGGTATTTACTTGCCCAATCCAGTGGTAATTTTCAGTCTTCATCTTCTTTACCTCTTAACTCATTTGTTGCAGCTGACCTCTTTCTCTGTCTTGAAACTCTCAGCCTTCTGGACACCACTCTTTAAGATCTCCTTCTACCTCAAAATCTACTTCTTAGTTTCTTCTATATCCTCTTCACTTTGAAATATCAGCACTGTTCAATGCTTAGTTCTTGAGCCACCTGCCTTCTCTATTTAAATTCCTTCCCCGAGCAATTTCATCTAGCCCCTTGATTTTGAATCCCATTTCCATGCTGATGTCTTTCAAGTTCACGTCCAAACCCTAACCTGGCCCTAAATTACAAACCCCTTGTCTTCTTGACACCACTATTTAGCTTTTAATCAGGCATCTTAAATGTAGCGTATATGAAATAGATAGACCTAACATCCCCCACCATTCTTTCCATATCAGTAAATGGCAACTCAATTGAAACCCTACTTTCAAGATAAGTCCTGAATCTGACTCCTTTCGCTACTGCCATCATTAAAGCCCCAGTCCAAGCCTCAGTATCACTCACTTGTATTAGCTCAATAATGTTTTGGATGATTATGTGTCAATGTAGGTTCTTCAGCTGTAACAAATGTACCACTTTGGTGAGGGATATTGATAATGGGTGAGGCTGTGCATGTGCAGTGTGGGCAGAGGGTAAATGAAAAACTTCCATAACTTCCCCTTTTCTGTGAACCTAAAGCTTCTCTAAAAAGAAAGAAAGAAAGAAAACATTTTAAAAACCTTAAAAAATATATAAATGAGATTACGTCATTGCTCAAAACCCTACAATGGCTCTCATCTCACTCTTAGTGAAATCCAAAATCTTTACCATGGACTTCAAGGCCAATGAAGTTCTCTGTACTAACTCTACGTCTCTGGTTTCATCCTCTATCACTGTCCCTTCACTGTTCTCATGCTAGATTGAACTCCTTTCTGTTTTTATTAACATACCAAGAATGCTCCCACCTTAGGGACTTTGCATTTGCTGTATGTAGTATCTGTCTGGAATGTTCTTTTCTCCTTATATCCACATGGCTCAGTTCTCTCCCTTCAATCTGTCCAAATGTCACCTTATCAGAGAGCTTCTCTTGAACACCTTTAGAACAGCATTTTTCTCAGTTATTCTTATTTCTTCTGAGGAATTACCATCATCTGAAGCATTGTGTATCTACTGACCCTTATTTTCTTATTATATATAATAAGCACTGGGGATTTAAGCTCCATTAGAACAGGAACTTTGGGGAACCCTCCTACACTGTTGGTGGGAATGCAAGGTGGTGCAACCACTCTGGAAACAGCATGGAGTTTCCTCAAAAAGTTGAAAATAGAGCTACCCTATGACCCAGGAATTGCACTACTGGGTATTTACTCTAAAGATACAAACATAGTGATCCGAAGGGGCACGTGCACCTGAATGTTTATAGCAGCAAGGTCTACAATAGTCAAACTATGGAAAGAACCTACATGTCCATCAACAGATGAATGGATAAAGAAGATGTGGTATATATATAAATATATATATAATGGAATACTATGCAGCCATCAAAAGAAATGAAATCTTGCCCTTTGTGACCACGTGGATGGAACTAGAGGGTATTATGCTTAGCGAAATAAGTCAATCAGAGAAAGACAACTATCATATGGTCTCCCTGATATGAGGAAGTAGAGATGCAACGTGGGGGGTTTGAGGGTAGGAAAAGAATAAATGAAACAAGATGGGATAGGGAGGAGACAAACCATAAGAGACTCTTAATCTCACAAAACAAACTGAGGGTTGCTGGGGGGAGGGGAGTTGGGAGAGGCGGGTGGGGTTATGGACATTAGGGAGAGTATGTGCTACGGTGAGTGCTGTGAAGTGTGTAAACCTGGCGATTCACAGACCTGTACCCCTGGGGATAAAAATACGTTATATGTTTATAAAAAAATAAAATAAAATAAAATAAAAATATTTAAAAAAGAACAGGAACTTTGTCTTGTTAACCACAACCTCCTCAACACTTAGAAGAATTAGTGTTATGGAGAAGAACGATCAAAAAACATTCACTGAAAAGAATGTTGAGAGGTTCACTATACATCCTCTAGCATATTCAAATTACATGGAATGTGTCTTAAGATATTTATTTCTCCATCTCAACTTTCTCATTTCTTTTTCCGTTCAAAAATTTGCTTTATTTTGAAATAATTATAGGCATAAGTATTTGCAAGTACAGTACACAGAAATTCCATATATTCCTTATCCACCCTCCTCCAAAGATTACATTTTACAAAACTATCCTTTTATAAAAAAAGTATTCCTTTTGTTTCCTTTACTCAAGTTTCTCTTACTTTCTTCCATAAATCTTTCTAAACAGGCCTTCAGAACTTTTCCATCCCTTATTTCATAGTCAAGCCATTGATAAACTTTAACACTAACATCAAATCCCTTCTCAAAGATGACTCTCTCTCAAGGGAGAGAGAAAATACTTCAATTAAGTGGGGAAAATGTTTTATCTTATTTTTAAAAGATTAAGTATTTATTAGAGAGAGAGAGAGAGAGAAAACACAAGCAGGGGGAGGGAGCAAAGGAAGGGGAGAAGCTGACTCCTTGTTGAACAGGGAGCCTGATCTCAGGACCTGGAGATCATGACCTGTGCTGAAAACAGATGCTTAGCTGGCTGAGCCACACAGGCTCCCTGTTTTATTTTTAAAACTAATAATCCAGAAGAGAAAAGCCTTTTCATATCTCAAGTTTGCAGGTCCTATGGAAAGATGCTGTCTCTCCTGTAAGTTCTGAATGGCAACTTGTTTGCTGTGATTTCTAAAGATAAGTGAAATGATAATTTGTTGACTCTGTGTGTACTCATTTACCTCTTGTATGCAACTGTTTAGGAAGAGTTGAATAAAAAAAAAACTATGTGATTTCCTATATATGTTCATATTTTTAAAGAAATTTTTCTGCAGAGAACCTGTCATTCATTTATTCAACAAATATTTATTGCATACCTACTATGTGCCAAAGCTCCATGCCAACAATGGTATTTTATCTCTCAAGATGATCTAGGAGGAACATCACCTTTAAGACACTAAAAGTACTACAAGATAGATTGAAAACTCCTCCTGTCTTCCAGATAAATAGGTTACTCTCCACAGAACGGGCATGCATATTCAGGAGACAAGGGCATTCAATGTTTACAGCAGCAATGTCCACACAAGCCAAACTGTGGAAAGAGCCCAGATGTCCATTGACAGATGAACTGGTCAAGAAGATGTGGTGTGTGTGTGTGTATACACACACATACACATATATGTATATATATATGTATGTATATATACACACACACACACATACATATATGGACACAATGGAGTATTATTCAACCATCAGAAAGGATGAATACATACCATTTACCATTTACATCGACGTGGATGGAACTGGAGGGTATTATGATGAGTGAAATAAGTCAATCAGAGAAAGAAAATTATCGTATGGTTTCACTCATATGTGGAATATAAGAAACAGCGCAGAGGATCATAGGGGAAGGGAGGGAAAAATAAATTGAACGTAATCAGAGAGGGAGACAAACCATGAGAGACTCTTAACTATAGGAAACAAACTGAGGGCTGCTGGAGGGCAGGGGAGTGGAGGGATGGGGTAATTGGGTGATAGGCATTACAGAGGGCATGTGACGTGATGAACACTGGGTGTTATATACAACTGATGTATTAGTGAACTCTACACTTGAAACTAATAATGTTGGCTAATTGAATATAAATTTAAAAAGGAGACAAGGACATTATTATGCTTTAATAATTGGTTTCCAGAGTTAAAAAAAAATCAGTGTCACTTTCAATATGCTTGAAATATATAAAATAACCTACCAATTGAGAAGGTAAGATGCACTGATTTAGTGATCAGTAAAAAGAGGACATAACTGGGATATCACTATGCTCTATGGTTAAAATGAGCATGTACTAAATACCTTATAAACGCCCTCTTCAAGTTGAGTATTAATTAGAAACCTTCTCCACATCAGTCTTCTTCCATAATCAAATCTCCCTCCCAGTATTAGCAGGGTGATCATTCACCTTGTTTGTCTGAAATGTCCTAGTTCACACCTGTTGTTCCAGCATAATTGCACCTCCTTTCACTCTGTAAAGAATCTTGGTTTGGACGATAAATTACATGGTCAGTCTAAGCATTAGGGTCTCTGGGATAAATGATCAAGGCGCCATTCCTATTTATTGGTATTACCTTGTCACAAGCTGTAAAAACAGTTTTCTTTTTGATTGTTTCTTCCTGAGTTGTCACAAAGACCTTCACATAAAATCACTCTGTCCCATTAAAGCAATTATTGAAACCCCCTTCAGTAATGACCACTTGTTTTAGTTTTCCTCTTCAGATTCCAAAGACCAAACGCAGACATTGCCTTTCTGGGTCAGCATCATAATTGTTCAGAGGCATACCCTTGCACAGGGAAAATTTTGTCTATCTAATCAACAGGAATCTTAAAGATACATTTTCTTTGGTAACCTTATCTGGTAGAAAGAGTCTGTAAATGACTACCAATTTGAGCCCAGAGAATGGAAAGGCTGAAATACTTAATTTCAATGGAGCATATGTATTTCTGGACCAAGATACCTACCTAATGTCTCTAGAGTGCTACGAGGGAATAAGTAGTTGAAAGGTGAATTTGGGTGGCCTCCTTAGATATAATCTCTGTTAAAGCTATTTAATCTGGGTGGTTCACAAGGAAAAACTTTCTTGAGTTGAGGACTGGAATGAAATTTCTTCAATTACATGTTTCTACAATTATATTTTTGGCCAAATCTAGTAGCAGCACCTTCATTGATTCATTAATAGTAGAAAACCAATCGCTTGTTCTTCTCATCAAGGGCCATCCTCACCACACCGAAGCACCCAATCAATTCGAGGTTTTAAAAAGTCACTTCTAAAACTGTGGGATTATTAAAACAATAGTGAGAAAACTGAATTGTTTTCACCTAATTGTTTGGCTGTTTCTTAACCTGTCTGTAAATGGTGGCTCTGCTTTTTGCCCTCCTGATGATTGCTAGGAGAGTAAATGACATACTTAGTAAAACATTATGAATATTTGGGATAACAGACACAATGATTTTATCATTCATGTTTGTAGTTTGCTTGAAAAATTAAGTTGAATGAGACAAAGTGGCTGAAATGTATTTTTTCTTTCCTTTTTGTCCTTTTTATTTAAAATGAAAGCATATTTTAAAAAAATTACTGAGATAGTCAGCTTTATTGTAGGAAACTGATAGACCCTGAAATATCAACTACACTCCTCTGCTTTTTTTTAAATCCCAGGCTTTTATCAAAATTAAGAATTCTATCAGATTTTATCAAAATTAAAGATAACACAGGGCTCCTAAATTCCACCTTAATACAAGGGGCTAGATTGAAAGCCAAAGAAACATTTTCTTGATAATTATTCCTCTTCCTGTTTCAGGCATCAACTCTACCTCCTTCACCCTACCTCTTCTGTCCCTCTAGGAAACCAACTGCAAAACCTGGAGAGCCTCCTTTCTTAGGAGTCAAAGACAACTCTTTTCCCAGCAATTCCCTGGCCTGTTTGTAAAATGTGGCCTTGGCAATTGCTCCAAGAGTCCCTCAGTCTTGAGTAAATGGGGAAGTTCCATGATTGGGAAGTAGTGGCATCAGGTGGCTTGGAGGAGTTGGGGTGATAAACCAGGCTTTCTGTCTTCCAGATAATCAATTCCACTGGGATTATCTTAATAGGTCATAGTATATATTATAAAGGATAAAGGACCTGCAAAAAGAAGGTAAAGGGTTGATATGATAGGAAAAAATACATATTTAACATATATATTTTTCTGAATAATAATGACTTATTCCTAATTATGGGAAAGGAACTATCCAGAAAATACCATATCGTCTTTTGGCAAGGTTATGCTGAGGAGCCTGTACACATCTCTGCACTTCTCAAGATTTGCCTGCTATCTTTCAACCAACAGTATGACAAGAATTTACTGATGTGCCAAGATGAGAGCTTGGGTGTCAGAATTGGGAAATCTGAGACAGGATCATTTGGTTGAAGAACTCTTGAGTTCCCTGTACATTATTTTCCATGGGTGGTTCACAAAAAATCCTTAGATGTTACCATAGCAACTATAAGTTTCCTAAATGGGAAACTGGGGCAGGGGGGGCAGCACTGGGGTGGGGTATCTGTTTGTGGTGTAAGGGTGACACTTTTCACAATGTATTTTGCTGGAAGGTCTATACTTCAGCAGGACCAACTTTAGGAAATACTGGTAAGTGGTTCTTTAGCAATACTTGCTTATATTGGAACTACTCTTCCTCTCTACTTCCCCTGCCTAGAGGTGTAATTTTGCAATCTGGTTACCCGAGTTGCCCTCACTGTGGCCCTCACCTGAGCTGACATGTTCTGGACCTTGTCCGCTCATGTTGACCCAACTTCTATCAAATTCTATCTAATGTCCCACTCCCCCTGGATATTTATTTCTGCTTTCCAAGAGAGAAAGAGGGTTATCTGATAATCTAATTAGAATGAGAGTCAAAAGGGTAAAAGCCGTTTAATACGCTGTCCCTTGTATGATTGGAAGTAGCATGTTGGAGTTTATACATCCATGGGTAGAAGCAGTATTTTCACTTAAAGATACGAATTTTCAGCGCTGAAGTTTAAGAAGCTATGTTTTAAATGAGTGGGAGTAATATTCTGGGGACATGGACACACTTTTTAGCCCCCTTAAAATTGTATACAAACACCTACCCTGAGCATAAGGAAGGCCCGGTCAGCCCTTGAGCTTGTGAGAATCAGAGTATCTGTTTTTGGGGAGCCAGATTTCATCACTGTTGAGGGAGGAGGTGCTGGTAGGGAGTGAGGCCACCAAAGAACGTGTCTAACTGCTCTGTCAACAGGAAGACAAAGGTACATACCTTCCTGGGAGTGGGGGAGGGGCTGGTTGGCACGGAGAGAGGGTGCTTGGCACCCTTCCCATCAGCACATGCACCCTCACCCAGGCACTCCCGGCCTCACCCCGTGGTTTGCCTACAGGCTGATTCCTAAAAGATCAGAAAGACAAATGATTCAGAAGCGCCTGCAGCTGATTCCTACTTAGAATATGTAATCTCACAATCCGTGCCTGTTTTCTTTTGAATGCTTATACACCTCTGATCAAACCTTCACTTAGGCTCTAACTGTCCCTTTGAAAACACCAGCACTGCTTTATTTCTGATTACATAAACGATTTCAGCCAAATAACCTTTAAAAAAAAAATGCCCAGAGCAGTTTTTATTTGACACTGTTTATGTTTCATTTTTGCTCTCCTAATCCAAGATGTTCTGAGTATCTTCGTAGCTTAGCCAGGACACATTCGCTGAGTGACTGACTGGGCAGGGCTCTGATTTAAGCTCTTTAGAAAAACTTCCTATGTGACTTGGAGTGATTTGCAGTGGGAACCAAGAGCACCATTGTTGATTCCTAATAACTAAGGTTTCTATATGTAAAGGTAGGTGTTTCACACGCATAAATGCATCTAGGACATAGGATTTACAGCGCTGGCTCAAGTGCACACATGCCCATGCACACAAACACACAGGCACACATACACACATGCACACCATGAGTCTCTGCTCTTCATTTACCACCTGTTCTCTAAATTGAAGTAACTTTTCCACCACCAATCCTATCGCTATTAAATAATAACAATTTCAGAAAGATGCCTGAGCAAATCAACCTAAAGTTATAATTGTTCAGTTTTTAAAAAGAATGGCATTACAACTCAACATACACAGCTCAGTAGGGATTTTTCTGGGAAAGTGATGAGGTAAATATATTTTATTTTATTATTTATTTATTTTTAAAAATTTTATTTATTTCTTTAGAGAGAGAAAGCATGAGCAGGGGCAGGGACAGAGCGGGAGACTCCCAGGCAGACTACATGCCCAGCAGTCTGACACGGAGCTTGATCTCAGTATCCTGTGATTGTGACCTGAACTGAAATCAAGAGTCGGATGCTTAACCAACTGAGCCTCCCAGTCACCCTATTTATTATTTTTAAAAAGATTTTACTTCTACGTAAACTCTACACCCAACGTGGGGCTCAAACTCACAAACGGAGATCAAGAGCTGCACGCTCTACCAACTGAGCCAGCCAGGGGCCTCAAGGTAAATACATTTTAGAACTTATAATAAATAGCATCTGTTTTATTAGCAAAAGAATAAATAGGGAGTTTTATCATGGCGATAAAGCATGAAGAAGTGCGGTTCAGAAGGGTTTTCTTTCCAAATGCAATGCAGATCTGTGTGCATGAGCCCATGTCATTCTTGCTGTTTCATTCTATTAAAGCCATAATATTAAGTCTGTCAAGAGATTATTACAGTGATGTGCAAAGCTGCAATGAGGCCAAATTTATAGGGTTCTCAAAAAAACTGAGTGGTGGTGAGGACAGATAAGAGAAATAAACAAAAAGGACTGACATAATTTTAAATTATGTTCAAGGCTACCCCCTTCTAGAGAGGAAGCTATTGGTTATCATTATTGTACCATATTTTAAAAATTCCCACATCATGTAAGTTGCTAAATAATAACAGCACATAACAATTTCTGAGTATTGACTCTGTTCCATGAGCCACGCTTAGCACTTTACTTGCTCTGTTCTCATTTGAGCCTCACACTTTCCTCTGGATGAAACTATCGTTATGCCCACCTTAATAGACGTGTGTGCATTTTGGAGACATGTAGGTGAACAGCCCATACGCAGAACATGTGAACTTGAAATTCCCCCGAAGAGATCTAAGTGACTTACATGGGAGCTGTGTCGGGATAGGTAGAGAGGGTAATTTTTTTTTCTTCAAGTCACTCTTGATGTGCTCCATAACATCATGACATTTCCAAGCGTGTGCACATGTGCGGCACACATTTCAGTTTTTGTCACCACTTTTCCCCCCCTTTTCTATTCCCTTCAGTTTATGATGGGCAAATCTCACTTTGAAGTCTCTTGCTGTGGAATCACTTTTCCAGTAAAATTTCATGGTAGTTTATGTTTCTCAGGAAGTCACCTTTAGAACTTTCGGAGGGATATTAACTTTTAAAAACACAAACACACAAAAAGTGTTACACTCACCATGAGAGAAACGTTATGTCTCCTAGTGCCATCTTCCCAGTGACAGCCCAGGCCATGAAGGCTAATGTCATTGTAGCCAGGGCCCCACCCTGTTCCTTCTCGGTCTTTCTTGTGGCTTGGGGTCTCTCAGCTCTCGCATCTCTTTGCCTGGCTCAGAGATCAGACTCCCTGACACTGTACTTCTGTGCTGCTTGGAGAGGCAACTTAAAATATACAATCTCCAGACGGGAATGATTTAGCAAAATTAAAAACAGACAGGGGGCAGAGAAGGCGGGAGGTGTCAAATGTTCCCTCTACCCCACTATCAGTTTGATGTGGTGGCCTTGTTCCTACCTAGTCCCCCTCCATGCTGTCCACTGCCCACAGTTAAAAATGCCTGAAATGTTAACACAATACACATGGATAGAGATCTGTATACCCTTCCTTCTGCCTCCTTGCCCAACACACGGAGTTTTAATTGTGGCTTATTTCAACTTAATTTTGCTTCACCCTTAAGATGAAAGAGACTTGTTTCAATAAGTCTTAAAAGGTATTATAAAACATATAAGTACTTAAAAAATCTGCTTAGCTATCTCAAAAGAAAATCATCACTTTGGGTGGATACTGAGCATTTGCTTTTGGAGTGAGCTTCCCTCCTCTTTCCAAGCACAAACACGGTCATATTGATAAGTTGATATCAAAGTTACTGAATGTATAATCCACATTCTTATTCATTATTAATGCACATGAGTAAATAAAATCTCTGCTCTGCTTAGAAACAAGTGTAATAGAAAACAGGCAAAAGAGGTATGGATAGAGAAGCAATATCATGTAACACATCCTTTCCTCGGTCCCCCAGTCCCTGCCTGGGGCAAGATATGGAATCTGGCAGCTTAGTAGTGCTGGAGGTTTTATGACAAATGGAGAATTTTCCAGTTATCACAGATCTTAAAATACCCATGGTTCGATGTGATCCATTGAGGCATCACTGGGCTCAAGGGGAAGACACACACGAATATGGGATGGGCATCTCTGAATGCAGAAATAGTTATTAAGAAGCCCATGAGAACTACAGTTTTCTTCGTAGCACTGCTCCACTGTTTTCAGGTCTTATGTCCTCCCTTCCTCCCTTCCCTCCTTCCTTCTCTTTCTCCTTCCCTCCCTCACCGTTTCCTTCCTGTCTCCCTCCCTCTCTTTCTCTCACTCTTTCTTTTTTTTTTTTCCCGAAGCTCTACGCCCAATGTCGGGCTCAAACTCAGATCCCTGAGATCAAGAATTGCATGTTCTACCACCCCATAGATCTCATATTCATTTTAAAATCCATACCAGGCAAAAGATGGCTATGGGCGAGGCTGCATCTAGTCTCTAGCATGCCTCCTGCACAGAGCCATCGTACGTACTTCTACTCTCTAGTTGCATTAAGTTGTGCCCAACTTTCAAGTGGTTTTAAGCACAATTTCTGAGTTCTAGTGAGGATGAAAGCCCTTGTATCCTGCTCTTGGTTTTTGTTTTGTTTTGCTTTGTTAGTACCTTGCATGACTTTCTGTAAGATATGACCCATGGAATCCTGTGGCACAAAAACGATAAGATGTTCAGTATCTTTCATTTTCTGCAAATAGTCTGTATTTACAATACTACTCTAGTGGTTTCTGACTACCGCTCAGGGTGATTTTGCTTAGCCTAGCGGAATGTCCTGGAAACTACTGGCAGTGATTTAGCCTCCCAAATTGGAATGCATTAGTAGAGACAGAAAGCCTATGAACAAATAGTGGGCATGAGCCAGAGTAAATAAGTGTGGTTCATGAGCTGTGGTTAGAAATGTCTCTCTTTCAGTATGCAGGGCAAAACTTTTGCCAGAATTTGCCATAAAGTCATCACACAAAGCAGTTTTTCCTCTCAGTAAGACAGACTCAATGAAAGAGGGCTTCTAATCTCACAATCAACTGTCGGGGCTGCAGGCATGGGTCATGCCAAAGTAGACCTGAGCTGAGGGGTCCTTTTCTCCAGAGAGCCTTTCTTACCCTGCCTACTGCCAAGCCTCGGCGAAAAAGCATGAAATCCACAAGGGAGTGAGGAGGAGGTTGGATGGTTGGAAGAGGAAAGACTCTTTGTAACGCTGAAAGCTCCTCCCAGGATCTCCTAACAAACCACAGAGTCAGTTTGCTTCCTCTCTTCCAAATCCAAACTTGGCCGTTACTGTATAACTCCTTCGAAGCACTGGGTGAGGCGATCATTACTGGGTGAAGCATTAAGACACCCTCCTCTGAGGAGATCTGTCGGAGGCTCGGGCTGAAGGAGACAGACATACATGGTTTTCACTTTACGCTGCTTGCATTTCCCTTTAGAACTTAACTCCTTGACCACACATTACAGAAGGATTTAGTGCATTTGGATTGGAATAGCATAATTTCTGGTGCAGTGTGCAAGCGCACCCTCTGAGCTTGGAGTCTGGTTTCATGCAGTTTTCTTATTCCTGTGAGGACCGTGCAGTCTTAGCAACCGCTGAAACCCAAGAAGAAACTTTTTTTCTTTTTAAACTGAAGAAGCCATTAATCAATACTCCATAAGACTCACTCACTCTGGGGTTATTATTGTAGGGGCATGTAAGTTTACCTTTAAACAAGGAAGATGATGAGAGACGTCATTTTACAAAGCCTTCTTATGATCACCATTGTCATCATATCATAAAAGAGGAAAATATGGATAAATATTTTAGAAAAGCCCCAGGCACGACATCTTAAAAAAAATCTGAAATGTTATTTCTGCACTAATTAATAAATTTTCTAATTCATTCCAATAATTATGGATCCTATATTTAAATTCAACTAATATTCATTGGACACCAATGAATATGTGCCAGGTATTATGCTAGGTACCAAGAATACAAAGATGAGGAACAGAGAATCTATTCAGATGTTGACAACTGTCAGTTCTGAATGGTGGAACTTAATTTACACTCTGTTCAATTTAGAAAATTAAATGAAATGTCTTTTTCCCCAAAAAGAAGGAAAGAAAAAGGACAGTCTCTCCAAGAGCTCACAGTTGATGGATATGGAAATGAGTGATCCAATGATTTAAATACCGAGTGATAAGCAGAATAGTAGTGGGATGCTCAGAGAAGGCACAGCTTCCTTAGAGCAGCAATGCTCTGAGTAGGATATGAATCCAGTATTTCACCCTGGAGGTAGAACTGGTTTAGATGAGAACTGGTTTAAGAGAAAAGTCAAGCTCAGGGCGCTTGGGTGGCTCAGTGGGTTAAGCCGCTGCCTTCGGCTCAGGTCATGATCTCAGGGTCCTGAGATCGAGCACTTCATCAGGCTCTCTGCTCAGCAGGGAGCCTGCTTCCTCCTCTCTCTCTGCCTGTCTCTCTGCCTACTTGTGATCTCTCTCTGTCAAATAAATAAATAAAATCTTTAAGAAAAAAAAAAGGAGAGAGAAAAGTCAAGCTCTGTTTTAGACTCCGGTGTCTTGCTTATGCACATGATTATAAACTGCTTAATCTCTCTAACTTATAGCTTCTTCCCCTGTTACAGGGGAAAATACTCTTTGTCCTACTTGGTTTTAGAATCGTTGAAAGGATTAAATGTGAAAATATATATTAAGGGGCCAAAAGAGGCACCCGAGTGGCTCAGTCAGTTAAGTGCCTTTGGTTCAGCTCTTGATCTCAGAGTCCTGGATTTGAGCCCAGCATCAGGCTCCCTGCTCAGTGGGGAGTCTGCTTCTCCCTCTCCCTCTATCCCTGCCCCCTCCCCTCTATGCTTGCGCACATGCTCTCTCTCTCTAATAAATAAAATCTTTTTTTTTAAAAGGCCAAAAGAACTGTGCACATAATATAAATATAGGATGTTATTTTTATATTGGTCTCAGAGCCTTAAGCCTTACTTGCTGAAAAACCTGCATAGCCAACAGTACTTTGTCATATATATCAAATACATATTTGACTATAGAAAGTTATGCTTCATTTTTCCTTCATCTGAATACCTCCAAACCTTTTCCCCAAAGTCCCATAGCCATTGACTTTAGAGATGAAACAACTGGGCTCACCTTGAATAGGTTCAGTCAGTTGAATCAATAGGCTTTTGCCTCAGGTGAAGTTCGAAGGCAGAATAAACTCTTGGAATCAACATGGGCTTTGGAATAAATGGACCTGTGGTATCTTAACATCACTGCTTCTCAAGTTTTTCTTCCTCAAGGTTTTGTGAGGATTAAATACCTACCTCAAGGTTTTGTGAGGATTAAATAACTATATGAAATAGTTGGAACACAGTAGCCACTCAATAAATGCAGCCCTTTCTGAAAAACTAGTTACACTGATCCATGGTGATCTCAAATTTTATTTCACAGTGCTCAAGTCCTCTTCTTACAAGAACTGATGCTAAGAAGTAAAACAACCCAAGTAGATTTTTTTAAAAAAGATTTTATCTATTTATTTGATAGACAGAGATCACAAGTAGGCAGAGAGGCAGGCAGAGGGAGAGGGAGAAGCAGGCTCCCTGCTGGCAGAGAGCCTAATGCGTGACTCAATCCTAGGACCCTAAGATCATGACCTGAGCCGAAGGCAGAGGCTTTAACCCACTGAGCCACCCAGGTACCCCCCTAGTAGACATTTTGATATGAAAACTGAAGTAGCAATGAATGTGAAAGGAAGAATAGAAAAAGGAAAATGGAAGGAAATTTGCATTCACCACATAAAGTTAACTGATGTGGGGGCTCTGGGTTTGCCTAAGTATAAGGGAATGGGCAGTAAGTGGGAACTTGCAGGAGGTGACAAGGGTTTGCTTAAACTTAAAAGGCAGTCCAATCTTGTTTTGGTGGTTGCCCTTTTTTTTTTTTTTTTAAGATTTTATTTATTTATTTGACACAGAGAGAGAGATCACAAGTAGGCAGAGAGGCAGGCAGAGAAAGAGAGGAGGAAGCAGGCTCCCTGCTGAGCTGAGAGCCCAATGTGGGGCTCAATCCCAGGACCCTGAGATCATGACCTGAGCCAAAGGCAGAGGCTTTAACCCACGGAGACACCCAGGTGCCCCATTTTGGTGGGTTTTTGTTTTGTTTTGTTTTTTGCTCCCAACTCATTCCCCCAAATTTCACTCCAACCAAAGGCAAAGATCATTCCTTTACAGTGTCCCAATCCCTTTAAAGTGTACACTTACGGTCCTTTTGTGCTGGCTCCAGCTGATGTAGTAATAATTTTGTTGGCCAAACTTCTACAAGGAGTCCTGAAGTCATATGGCTTCTTCACCTGCTTTCCCCCTGTCAGTCACAAAAAAAACCCAGGATAACATTTATTCAAAATGCACAGGTAAAACAAACAAACAAATTAACAACCAATTACTGAAGGGACAAAAAGGTTTCCTGGTGTATGTGTCATTTCTATCCAAGGTTCTGAAAATTCTGCTACATTGTCATTGCTCTATTGCCCCCTAAGGCACCATCCTCCCCAGCTGGGGATGACAACCTAGTTTAAGAATGGAAAGATGCATTCCACATGACAAATACTCAATTCTCTTCAAAGTGGTTTACATTTTAAAAATCTTACTCAAGTTAGTGATTTTTTAAAAAGATTTTATTTATTTATTTGACAGACAGAGATTACAAGTAGGCAGAGAGACAGGCGGAGAGAGAGGAGGAAGCAGGCTCCCTATTGAGCAGAGAGCCCAATGCGGGGCTCGATCCCAGGACCCTGAGATCATGACCTGAGCCGAAGGCAGAGGCTTTAACCCACTGAGCCACCCTGGCACCCCAGTGATTGATATTTTTTTTACCAGTAGAAATACTTTTTTCTCATCCCACCAACTGTTTTCTAAGAATTTCACTTCAGATTACGCATTAGTTAAGAACTGTAAGATCTGATGAAGCATGGCAGAATCAAAACCTAGCCATCATTACTTTGAAAATCTCACCTATATCGTATGAGCACATTTAAAAAATAGATTTGATGAGTCTTTACATCCTTTAAGATCCCCTAATGGTATTGGGGGTGGGGGGAAGATGGCGATATAGAACCTGGTAAAAACAGAGCACCAGATTAAATTAGAACAGGCTAAATAACAGGCTGCTGGTTTGGTCAAACTGGAGTAAGCAAATAAGATGGTTTTGGCAAAGGAGAATTCACACACACACTCACACACACATCTACAGACTAAGTCTCTTTACCTGTATTTATTTCCTCTATCTCTCCTGTCCTTGCCTGACCCTGCATACTTCCAGCATTTAGAATATCTGACTCTCTATTTATTTTGGTAAAAAACTATTAGGTTATTTCAAAGGCACAAGAGAAACACAATTGAGAAATGGTGTAAATCAAACGGATCCACCTTTCTGACTTGCAATGTGGGCAGGGTGTCTGGACACTGTCAGAGCATTGTAACCCATATCTCAAAGTGACTTTGCTATATGAAAGGAGTTAAATTTTTTTCCTCTTTGTAACCTTGTGAAATTTCCACATTAAAAAGTAATCACATCTTTCAAACTGGAAGTGATTGTGTTTGGCACTACGGCCTCTGGTGTAATGGGTTGAGCTTTTTTTCACTAAAATGAAATCAGCTTTGAAAATAAATCATCTGTAACAACATTCTACTCCCCAAATTCATATAATCCTATTAACAAAGGAGTTTTTTTGTTGTTGTTGTCTGTTTATGTTTTTGTTTTTCATTGTCATTGGACTGACAAGACTGACCAAGTTTCAACCCAGAGATACAGAAAGCTTTGGATGATCTGGCCAACACAAGGAGCGCTACCCAGCTCTTGCCTTGCCAGGGCTTAACGAGCCTTTGAATATAATCGCCTCTGTTTCACCCCCACCTAACGTGTTTCATGGGCAACCCAGTTATCTGGTCACTCAGCAATTCAAGCCACTCAACAAACAGTCCAGTTGGGACAACCAAAGGACAGTGGCTTACCATGGCTATTCCACTGAATAAGACCTTTATCAAAATGACATAAAACAGTGCCAGTGTGCTGAATGAAAATGTATCCCAAGTGGCTGCTTTGCCAAAAGTGTAAATTATGTGGCAGTATCTAAAAGAGCATGTTATAATTTCAGATTTCTCAGGAAAGAATATTTTTCTTTGGGGGTACAAAAAAGAAAAAGAAACATCTTATAATAACCAGTAGATTTGTTTTCTTCTGCCAGCAGGAAGAAAGAACTAGAAAATGTTTAGGGAATTCCCAGACAAAACGCACTGTTCAGTTTGGTCTTTGCATTTACTCTTGCAAACAGTATGAGACAACATTTGCATTTGGGTTTTTCAGTCAGGGAACTGACAGTCTGTGAGCAAATGCTCTTATTAAAATAACCTAGCTGAAGCAGCTGGAAGCTGTGGTCAATTTATAACTTTCCACGGTAAGTGACAGATTTCCAATGTTATTAGCCCCAACCAGGTTCTATCCTGGATAGGCTACTCCATTTTGGGCTGAAATTTGCACACAGTATTATTTCTCTGGCGAATTCCCCTTCAAGTCAGTTCTTGGGGAAAGCTTTTTCTGCAAGCCAATATCTTCTGGTACAACATTTACAAGGTTTCAGAGTAATTCTGTTCTTCAGGGTAAATGCAAACTTGGTGATGGTGTGATCTCGTCTTTCAGAAAACTTTCCCCAGGACAGAGGCTCACTCACACGAGACTCCTGGGTTTTCAGCTTCTTTCTCTATTGCAGAATGGCTGACTCTGACTCTAGAATCAGTCCTGGGTTTGGATTCTGCCTCAGCTGCTTGTTAGCCTAATAAACTTGGCCAAGGCACTGAACCTTGTTAAGTCTCAGCTTTACATCTATTAAAAAGATATAATAATATTGCCTGGCTTAAAGAATTATTGTGGGGATCAAATACTAACTGAAAATTACCTACTCCTTAGAAAAATTGAGACCACTTTGCATAAAATTAATTCACTACATGAATGAACAACAGCAAATAGTGGAAATAAACAATTTTATAATTTCAAGTCTCTGAAAGCATTTTTATCAAACTTTTATTATAATAAAAAGGGCAATTAGATGCAAATGGAGGGTTCTAGATGTTCATCATTTGCCTCCTGTGAATTCCCTAGAGATAGAGTGGTTTTCTTACATTACAGATTAAACAGTAAGAGTTGATTGATTTCCTAGACCACAAAAAAGAAAAAAAAAAAAAAGAAAAAGAAAAAAGCAGTTTTCTATGGGAAGTTGCTTTTAGGTCTGAACTAGTTTTAGATAAACTGGCAAGGATCACAGACATTGAATGAATGATAATTGGCTTTTCTAAGGTCTCCCACTGTTTAAAATTTTATGGTCATTATTTTAAACCAGTGAAAATGGAAGTTACATTAGAGAGAGAAGGTTATTTCTCTTTTGGCAAAAAGTTTAGGAGTGATGCTGAAGTGGCTGACATTTTTTCCCCTCCATGTAAGTAAGGCCTCTAGCTGTAAGGAAAATGGGTCACACAGCTTATGGAGATTTTAATTAAAAAAAAATTATCTTCCAATAAGGGAAATGTAATTTTATCAGAATATAAGCAATCATATTTAAAGGGATGGTTGAAACATTCTTTCTATCATCATTTGTGAAGTTATTCTTATTTTCATTCTTTTCCAATGACTGAAATACTTGTCTCTATGCAGTCTACATCTAAAACATATTTTGATTTTTAAAAGCATTCTTCATGTATTTGGAGATATGAGCAAACAAATATTTAGTTTGATTTAGAAATGGTTAATTGTACATAAACAGATCAGATTTTGACAATTTCTTTGAAGATTTTTATTTGTTTATTTGACAAAGATCGCAAGTAGACAGAGGCAGGCTGAGGGGCGGGAGTAGCGAGCCTGATTCGGGGCTCGATCCCAGGACCCTGAGATCATAACCTGAGCTGAAGGCAGAGGCTTAACCCATTGAGCCACCCAGGCGCCCCTAGATTTTGACAATTTCTCATAGAAAAACTGGAGTTCTCAGGGACCACATTCATGGCGTATTTTTCATGAAAAAATACGGGCATAAAGTTAATTCAAACTAGTTGTCAAAAGATCTGAAATATCTGAAAATATTAGGTTGCTTGTTTAATTATCGTTTATTTAATAATATTTGCTGTTCATTATAAGCATAATTATAAGCGTTTATTGGGACATATTTTACATACTGTAAAATTCTCCTCTTGTAAGTGTACAATTATATACTCTTAGAGTAAGGTTACAGAGAGTCATGCAACCATCATAACAATCCAATTTTATATTGGATTGACCAATTACTGATCCTGCATTTTAGATTGTTTAGACAGAACCTCAAGAGTGTGCAGTCAAAATGGAAAGGTCCTCAAATGAGTTCACTATTCTAGGCTTGCATTACTAACTTTTTACATAGAGTGATGAAATCATTTGTATACATGTTTCTGCCCCTGAGCAGCCTGTGAGCTTCCAGGATGACAATCTGATCTGGCACAAAGATATACTTTAATGCATCTCCTTAGGATATCAGAATTTGGAAATGTAATCTCTGTGGATGGTAGATTCGGTACCAATGACAGCCATAGTGTCTGAGGCACAAAGATCCAGCCTCAGGCCCCCTCTCCTGCTTCCTCAGCTTCTCTAACTTTGCGTTTACTTTTCTTCAGTGTGAGCATACCTAATACTGAAAGTGTTTGTGCTGAGTGTAAAATAGGTGAAGACCTCCCACAACTTTGGGATGATGACTTGGGTTTTTAAACTACAGTGAACAAGAAGTTTGTTTCACCAGCAAACAACAAGGCAGTGATCTGAGAAGATGGACACGGGCCATTTCTAAATCCCAGGGCAGAGAGCAATCTGTTGGTGCACCTGCTTCTCTAGAGCTGCTTCTGTCAAGGACTTATCCTGGAGCTCCACTGTTATCTTAGTCAGTATATTCACAGAGCAAAGGATATATAAATATCAACAAAAGTCATAGTTGAACACTGTTACTTGCACACAATAATCATTTTGCTCTCAAGCTACCAGATGCTGACTATGGCACTGTAGCCACCGAAGCTGGCATCCTACACTCTGACAACAATAGCATTCAACGGGGGACAGACAGTCTGACCTTCTCCTTCAGGCAATCAGTTCGCTGCCTTGATACCTGCTGGATTCCCTCTCATGTCCACCCCATAGATGAGGCTCATTTGTCTAGCTTTTCTTACAGAATTGGCAGTCATTGTGGCAGCTTGTTAGGAGAGCCTCAGTGAAAAATACTGTGGAGCACTTGCTGGCCTCATGCTGCAGTGGTCCCAGGTAAAGCAGAGTTACAGCAGGACAGGTGTTCTCAGAACACAGGGCCTGACAGATTTCTCTAAACAAAGTAAAAAAAAAAGGCTGTCCTCAAAGATTCTTACCTCTATGGGTCTCTTTTCAGAGGGGTGTCTTAGAAAGGGGAATGTTTGCAGACTACTGAAAAGAGGGATAAATACTCCATTAAATGTCAAATCCTCCAGGTCCCTGCAGAACATTAAATTCTGACTCTTACAGACAAAAGACAGAACCTATACTCAAGAGTTTACAAAGTTAATTTAGCTCTGAGCTGGAGTAAGCAAGGCCATTACCCCATTAACCTTGGACAGACAACTGGGCTTATATCATGGTTTGGAATATTGCCCTTAAAATCCACAATTGCTATATATTACATGATCTCTTGCCTGCTAACAATTACTCCATGTGATTGAATGGCATTCCATCCCCCATCATAATAGTATGCCAATTTCCCTGGAGCACAGGTGTCATCCAAAGAAGGTCCTATCTTCTACAAATTCTCTAAATAATTACCCTTAAGTTTTTCTGGCCCAAGTATGAATATATAAAAGAAAAACATTGGACTCTTAATACTGTGGTACAGTGACTGGATCAAGGTCAGAAATCATATAATTAAGACCTCGCATTTACAAGAACAACATGCATTTTTGGAGAATTCAAGATGGCAGCCTCTTAATTTGAGCATCTAAAATTTCCAAATCATAAGAAAGATCCACAGTGTTATGCTTGCTGGCCATGTTCAAATAAAACAAAGGCAATCTTAAAAGTCTCAGGCTAAATTTGCAGCATAGATGGCAAACACAGAACATTTCTCCTTAGCTCCTATCCCATAATGGCAAGATTTCATGGGGTTTTTTGATGGCTGCATAGTATTCCATTATGTATATCTTCTTTATCTATTCTTCTGTTGATGGACATCTAGGTTCTTTCCATAGTTTAGCTATTGTGAACATTGCTTCTATAAACATTTGGGTACACGTGCCCCTTTGGATCACTACATTTGTATCTTTAGAGTAAATACCCAGTGAGATTGCTGGGTTGTAAGGTAGCTCTACTTTCAGTTTTTTGAGGAACCTTCATACTGTTCTCCAGAGTGGCTGCACCAGCTTGCATCCCCACCAACAATGTAGGAGCATTCCCCTTTCTCCACATCCTCGCCAACACTATCGTTTCCTGACTTGTTAATTTTAGTTATTCTGATTGGTGTGAGGTGATATCTCACTGTGGTTTTGATTTGTATTTCCCTGATGCCGAGTGATGTTGAGCACTTTTTCATGTGTCTGTTGGCCATTTGGGTGTCTTCTTTGCAGAAATGTCTGTTCATGTCTTCTGCCCATTTCTTGATTGGATTATTTGTTCTTCGGGTGTTGAGTTTGAGAAGTTCTTTATAGATTTTGGATACTAGCCCTTAATCTGATATGTCCTTTGCAAGTGTCTTCTTCTATTCTGTTGGTTGTCTTTTGGTTTATCGACTGTTTCCTTTGCTGTGCAAAAGCTTTTGATCTTGATGAAATCCCAATAGTTCATTTTTGCTCTTGCTTCCCTTGCCTTTGGCAATATTAAGGTAACTGAATTTTATGTTACATGACTTCCCCTGGATTTGTGTTTAATAGGTACATTAAAAGCCTGATTGTGTTTATTTTGTATGTTACTATACTTTTTATCTTGAGGAGCTCAGAGAGGTATGTCAGGTATCATTTTATTCATCTTCACTACATTTCAATAGAGTGGCAATAGTCTGATGCTGATTGTGGATTTTATGAATTAAAGGCAAAGAGGAATTAGATTATTTGTCATAGGTCAACACAGGCAAGGCATTCTTTCATTCAAAATTCAATAAGTATTCTTGAAACATGCCCAATCAGACTAGAAAGAGAAAACAGAAAAAGTGATTAATTCCTGTGCTGTCTTCTCTGTAGTAATACTCATGTGCCAAATATTTATGGCTTGTACTAGTTAGAATAATCCTAGCAGTAATAACCAGCAGGTGCTAGAATTTGTAAGGGCTCATATACAATAGAAGTTTATTTCTTGCCCAGAAAATGTCCCACATTATTTAAGGCAAATGGGGAGTGGGGAGGAGGGACTGTTCCCAGTCATTCAGGGACCCAGGTTAATGGAGGATCTTCAGTTTTCAGCATTTAGCTTCCAAGGTCATTGTGGTGGTTTTCTGCATCCTGGGGCTGGAAAAGAATAGTACCATGGGGAAAGTTTGGGAAGTTTTACCAGTGGACCCTGGAAATGGCACATGTCACCTCCTTTCATGCCCCATCAGCCAGAATTCAGGCATATGGCATGTTAAGATGCAAAGCAGGCTTAGAAATTACATTGCTGACTGCACAACCTATTTTGCCTCAACCCCGCACTGTGAAGGGGAAATGCACGTTTAGGGGAACAGTTAACTGTCACTGTCACATGATATAAGTCATTGATGGGTTTTTCTAACCTTCTCCTTTAAAGGTTTTCACCAGTCTGTCTTCTCCCACCAGGTCACCAGTGTGATAATTTCATGTCTGGGCGGTGTGTGCTCTGATAAACAACAGCAGCCATACTAAGGGTCATGGTTTGCCTGTGTTTGCTACTTGACCAATTTCTGTTATCTAAGCCTGGGGTTTCTCAGGCCTTTGGCTGGTGCTAATTTAATGCCTGGTTCTATGTAATCAGGATTGCACTTCACTTTAGTGACTTTGTGTGATGTTTCCTAAAGGCATCCCATCAACTTCAGACTGACTTGCACCCCTGTTTGTGCTGTGCTGGTGAACCCAATGATGTTTGTTGTGCGTCGTTTAAGCTCTTTTATAAATAGCTGGCTAGTATGCAAATCATCTCCTACTTTTTGCTGTTTATTGTTGGCAAGTCTCTTGGGAGCCAGAAAATAACAGTTCTTCATTTTGAAAAAAAAAAATGATTTTTTTTTCTATTTCTTGCTCTGTTTTCTTCCCCCTTCATATTATATCATCTGAGGGCTTGAAGGTACCTTGAATGTGTCTACAGGGTCTGTTTTGATTATACCCATGAACCCAAAAAGAAGGAGTTTGCCTGGATGCTGAATGGCTAAATAAGTAAATTGTGAAAGAAAAACCAACCTGACTCAAACATCACTATGCCTAACATTTACTGAACCTGTATTACTCTCCAGACCAATGCTGAGCTCCCTATAAACATCATTCCACTTACTTTTCATAATGACTTCTGGAAGTAGATATATATATTTTTTCATTTTACACACACTGAAAATGAGGTAGAGAAGGTCACACTAGTATTGAGTGGCAATCTCTAAATGGAGACAAATTTGTGTAAAGCCAAGTCTGAGTTTATCACCATTCTGATGTTCTATGAATATATTGCATTCCCAAAGTTCCTATTTTCCATGGGTCCCCCATATAAAAAAACTACATATCCTGCTAATGTTCTTGGAAAATAAATGGCACACCAATTAAAAATAGATAGATATTTCAAGACATTTTTCTTGATTGTCTTATTCTTCCCATTAAATTATATGCACTAAGGAAGGAACAGCCTTCTTAGAATCCAGAACACATTTCCCACCAGGATGAGTCAAGATTTGCAGCTCTAACTGTGGTACTTGACAGCGCCGCTTAATAAAAAGACTTAAATCCACCTACCATTTTATGCTCAATAACAGATCACGGCATCTCCTAAAGGCAAAACAGTGTGAGAAAAATGATAATGTAACTGTTCCCTGGTGGGTATTGATTAAATGTGAGCATTATGAGCTCATTACATTGGTTAATTTAGACTGAGTTATTAACTTAAGTTCAACTTGGTAGTACTGACAAAAATCCCGGAATGTAAACAGAAGGAATACATGACACATAGAAGCCATTATAAAGTCCACTTTAAGCCTTGATTTATCAGAAATATATTTATTTTCATTTACTTATTCTAGTATCTATCTGGAGTCAGAAAGTTCTGACACTATGTATGACTTTGGGTGGGGAAGTTATACAGCCTTTCTATGCCTCAGTTCACTCATAATCAGAGTGGGGATAATAACAGTGCCTACCCCACAGGGTTAGCATGAAGATTAGATGAAGTAAAGCATACAGAGCACTTGGTAGTCACCAAGCAAAATTAAGTGCAGTCTTAGAGTACCTGGGTAGCCCCATAGAATACCACAGACTGGGGGGCTTAAATAACAGAAATTAATTTTCTCACACTTCTATAGGCTACAAGTCTAAAATCAAGGCACTGTCAGGGGTGGATTTTGGGGAGACCTCTCTTCCTGTATCTTAGAGGGCCACCTGCTTGCTGAGTCTTCACTTGGCCTCTCCTCTGTGCATGAGTACAGAGAAGAGAATTGTCTGGTGTCCCTTCTCCTAAGAACACCAGTTCTTTTCTTTTTTTTTTTTTTTAAGATTTTATTTATTTATTTGACAGAGAGAGATCACAAGCAGGCAGAGAGGCAGGCGGAGAGAGAAGGGGGAAGCAGGCTCCCTGCTGAGCAGAGTCCAATGCAGGACTTGATCCCACGACCCTGAGATCATGACCTGAGCCAAAGGCAGTGGCTTAACCCACTGAGTCACCCAGGCGCTCTAGAACGCCAGTTCTTATAAAGAAACTAGTCTTAAGGCATTAAGGGCCAACCTTTAGGGCCTTACTTAACTTCAATAACCGCTTTTAGGCCCTAACTCCAAATACAGTCACACTAGCAGCTAGGGCTTCAACATATGAATTTGGGATACAAGTCAGTCTATAGCAGTGCTCGAAATAGTACAATTGTTATTTTCTTCATTATTTCATTTTTATTGTGTATCCACCTGGTACACGGGCTTATCTTATATGGATATGAGACCTGGCAAATGTTTTCAAAGTGAAGCCTGACTCTGATTCCTTGAGAGAATCGCCACAGCACTAGTAGTTCAGGAATTAATTGGAGTTACTGGTTGAGCGAGATACTACCTTGGCCCTGGGGGCCGTGTGGCAGTAGTGGTACGTGTGCATGTGCGTATGTGTGTGATGCTAGCTGGAGAGCACCTCACCAATAAAATCCTGAAAACATGGCTCACTAGAACTGAAATTTCAGGACACCTTGCATGATTTTCTGGTGGAAAACCGATGTTTCTTTCCTTTCCTTTCACCATTTTTCCTCTAGTTAAAATTGGGCCAGGACCATGAGCTCCCATTTTGTCTGAATTGGAAATCTGGAGCTGATGCTCAGCTAAATGATTTTTTTTTTCCTTTTTGCATTCTGTACACCGCTGTCTTCTTCCTGCCTCATCCCATTTCAAGCATTTGACAGGTGGTAAGACTCTGAATCTTGAAGAATCAAGCATATATTCTAAAGTTCAGTGCCTGAATTATTCATTTGGATTCTGACATTTGGGGGTCATTTTGTTGACCACTTAAGATTGACAACATAGAGCAAATGTTAGCAAGACGACAGGCTTTGGCTTCTTAGTCAAAGCAATTTTGAAAGCAAGTCCCAATCTTAAAAGAGCTCTTTCCAGGGCTTAGAAGTGACAGGCTGCCTGGGGGGAAATCTGCTCTGCTGGGCAGAGCCACCTGCATTTCCCTGCAGAATAATTTTAAAAGGATTTTTTTTTTCCTTCCTCTTTTGGCAGAACATTAGTCATCAAAATAAAGATCTGGTATTTACCAGATCCTTTTAAACAAATAATCTGGAAGCAACAGGAGGAAATCTGCAATAACTTACAATCAGCTCCTAATTTAGAATTGTTTAGATTTCTCACAGTACGCCTGAAATGAGCAATGTTTATACGAAGTTCAAGACTTCCACAAGCAAACCTCCTTTGCTGACGGTGACAGCTTGCTCCAGACACTCGGAAACTAAGGCCTGGGGTTTCATGTCATGTCCTTAGAGTAGTATCTGAGCAGCCGGTCTAAAGTTCTTGAGAGGTGTTAAGAGGGTCAGGGGCTGGGGAGACTCTTCTCCCCAGAGTTAACTTTTTTGTTACTTCAAGACAAGTGAATCCAGATCTGTGCTGGGGGTTTGGGAAAAGGGAAGAATAGGCAATCTTATCCCTGATCCCATTAGCGCATGAATGAGGTAAGATGGCAGGACTGTAGAACTATCAAGACCCTATAATGAAGTGCTGTACGATATAAACACAGAACACACTTTAAGAGCTTTACGGAGCCATAGGAAGGGAAGATCACTGTGGACTGAAGTGGAGAAGCCTTTTCATTCACTCAGCAAATATCTATGGAATACCTTCTATGATGTGCTGGTCAGTGAACTGAGTGGAGAATGGTGATAAAGAAGATAAGGCCCCTGGTCCAAAAGAACTTATATTCAAATAGGAGAGGGAGATCTTAAAGGCCTAGGAAAGAATTACAGGCCTAGGAAAGAATTAGAAAATAGATAATGAGAAAAATACACAGGGGACTTACAGAATAAAAAAGAGAGGATTAATACTTCCGACAGTGTGGTCAGGGAGGTTCTCTCTCGGAGGTGACATTTTAGCTCCTGTTGGATGATAGGAAAAAAGGAGCCATTAGAACATGCAGGGGAGGAGCACTGGATAGAAGACCACCCATCTGAAGTGTGAGGGTGATGACGCTGGGGATGCCTGGGCCTGACCAGGAGTTATGGGAGATAACGCAGAACTGCTGATGCTGGGTGTGGGAAGAGGGATGATTTTAAGGAAGAAATTGACTAGCTTAGAGTTCTACTTCATCCTTCCACCTGGGCCCCTTTCTGATATGCTTTCCCTGCAGAAGTATGCCAAAGAACATGTCCAGAAGTCCCTGAAGCACAACAAATACAGTGAAAACTGAAAGCTGACTATTCCATCAATTGATCATTCACAGACCACCTTCATATCTGGAAGACCCGGTCTCTAACTCTCCTGCGTTCCTTTTAGAGAGCCTTCGTCTTTCCCACTTCTGTGAGGAGAGGAGATGATGTAATGTTACAATATTTGCTTATCATAAAAATGTGAAATGTGTCTTCCTAAAGACAACGATGGGCATATATGTGCACACGTGTGCGCATGTGTGTAATAGCCTTGCATCTCTGAAGTCTGGCTTGGGGTGGGCCCCAGCTTCCTTCTCTTGCCTCCTGCCATTCACTCATGTGTTGGCTGAAATCTGCCAGAGCCCCTCTCTAATGGGTCCCAGGGTTGTGCTCAGAGCCATAGAGTTAAGGCAGCCTTTTTCCATGGGGCTCATCATTGGCAGTCCTTTCTCTTGCAGCTCTGTGAAAGTATTTGTTTTAGTGTTTCTGGCCCCCATTCTTTGGAAACTATTGTGAAAGGCTTTCAACACAGTACTCAGCACTGGCCCACCCAACTTGGCATTGCATCAGCCGAAATTCTGTCCTTGAATCAAGGGTGTTGTATCATTTCAAATCGGTCATTAACCAAAAGACTCTGTAGTTCCCCTCACAGTGCTATCCTGAGCAGAATATCACCTTGATCTGTGTTCATCTGTAAACAGCGTCAGGTCCTAAGTACAAGAAAGTCTTGCATCCATTAGGTGTGCAATATTAGACCCACAAACCCTCCTGACTTGCCCTGGAAAGAGATTCGGTACATTTTTGTGCACAGACCACAGTCAGCTCTTGAACAAATTACTTCTCGGACTGCCTTCTTACAAATCAATGTGTGTCTCAGAAAAGAATCCATTGCTGAAAGAGAAGGAAGAAAACCAGGCATGCCAAATCTTTAGAAAAGGTAACCCCATCATGATAAAATCTTTAGAAATGAAGCTCTAAAGAGAAGAGGTGAATCACCTGGTCTATGCATACAAGGGCAGGGGGCTGGGGCATGCTAATGTTATTAGGTTACTAGATACAAATATAAACCTTCTCATTAATAATCAAAGGGATAAACACAAACACCAACTGTGGACAATCTAAACATAGAACAAACTTATGTATAGTCAATTTTTCAGGAAGTCAGATCTTTCCTGATTCTATGCTTAGGAACATAAGAAAATATTTTTAATGAAAATTAAGTTGACTCTATGATGTCTTTATTGTAAAGGATGCAACGAATCTGCCTATAATCATTTCTCCCAGTGCCTTTTTAAATTCTAAATTTGAAGCTCACAATATTAGTTTGACTATATCCATGTCCTTCCTCTGAGGAACTTTCTATATTTTGGGGGGTACTAGCTCATCCTGGGAGTGAGGACTAGATAGGGCATTCTATTTAGCTTTTCAGGTGAGATTCAGTGAGGTTTTTTGGACTCACCTCAGCAACATCTGGGTTACGAGCGGAATTCAACCTAGGAATGTTCAGTCCAGGGTATCAGCCATTGGTCAAAGAGGAGGTAGGCAGAAATCAGTGCAGCAAGCTCCAGGAGTAGGGACGGACAGGAAAGGTGACCGTCCTGTGATCATGCTGCCTCACTTAGATCTGTATTGTCAATTATGGCTTCCTGCTGAGCACGCGAGGCTGGAGGCAGCGTTGTCTAACTGCATCCAGTATTAATGGAGAATGCATGATTTGCTCATCACTGGGAGATTACCGGATTACCTGAGATAAAAAAAGGGAAGGTCATCGGATCAGCTGACATCAGGTCCAATTTAGGCTTTAAAACTATAACAACTTCTTGGCTTTTAAACAAGTGTATCAGCAACTTTTCTTTTTCAAGGCTAAAGCCACCTTTTTCAAGGGCTTCTCAGAATTGGGAGGCAATGAAATTACAAGTGTTCCAAATTTCAGTTTCCTCGTCTGTATAGGCAGAATAATAATAATATTTACCTTTTAGGGCTGCTAAAGGATACAACCAGACAAATTAAGTAAAACTCATGGTGCTGCCTGGAACAGAGTGAACTCTCAATAAAAGTGAATGAATATTGTGTCTTAGGAATCTGGTGCTTTTTTTTTTTTTAAACATATATTTTTATCCCCAGGGGTACAGGTCTGTGAATCACCAGGTTTACACACTTCACAGCACTCACCAAAGCACATACCCTCCCCAATGTCCATAACCCCACCCCCTTCTCTCAAACCCCCTCCCCCCAGCAACCCTCAGTTTGTTTTGTCAGATTAAGAGTCACTTATGGTTTGTCAGGAATCTGGTGCTTTTTATACATTATTTCCTTTTTCTGCAAATATAAGTGTTGAGTTTTTTTTTTTTAAGAAACAGAACTTGTTTCTATTTCATTTACTTTGTGCTATAAGCAAATACACATATTCATCCACTTATCTATCCATTCATGCATGCAGGCAACAAATATTTATTGAGTCCCTATTATGTTTATTCTGTGCCAGGCACAGTTCCAGGTGCTGGAACTACAGCAGCAAAAAAAGACAGACAAGGTCCCTGTTCCCAGAGAATAGTTCCCAGAGAACTCCTCCGGAGGAGACAGACTAAACAATAACAAAGATCCATACTACGTGAAATATCAGGTAATAGTCAATAGCAGGAGGAAAAAGTGAGGGAACAGTTAATGACTGTCAGAGATGGGGGTTATCTTTGATAGAGTGGTCAGGGAAAGCCTCTGAGGAGGTGACATTGAAGTGAAGACAGGAATAAAAGGAGCGAAGGAGGCAATGGATGATCTGGGAAAACAGTGTTCAAGACTAAGGGGCTGGGAAGGGCAAAGGTCATGAAGTAGGAAGAAGCCTGGAGTTCTCAAGGATGACCCAGTGAGCCTCCAGTTCTGCTCATTTCTTGTGCTACGACCGCATCCTGGCGGCTCTCCTTGCTTCAGCTCTTAGTCCAGTTAACTCTCTAAGCAGCAACCAAGAAGTTTTTTTGCTTTTAAGACTTAAAGAGATCATGTTATTTCCCAGATCACAACTCTATAGTGGCTTCCCATCTCACCCAGAAAAAAAAAAAAAAAATTCCAGCCTCCTCATGTGGCTTTCAAGGGTCACCCAAGATCAACTGGCCCGATGTTTTCTAGCAGCACGCTCAGCTGGCTTCCTTCTCTCCAGGAGGGAGTGAGGACAGCATGGGAAGATACCAGTTAGGAGCTGTTGTAGTCAAGATGATTACTGAAGGCTTGACTGGTAGTGCTGGGGTTAGGCAAAGCAGTTAGACTGGGGATAAATTGAGAGAAATGCTGACAGGACTTGCTGAAGGATTGGCTGTGGGCTCTGGCTCTCTAGCTCCTTGGTTTCTCCAAGTTGTCAAGTGCTGTTAATGGCTGCTCCTAGCCTGGGCCTCCTGTTTCCCTGGAGGCGTTATTTCTCTGTAGCAAACGAAAAGCTACATATGTAAAACCCGATTTTTTAAATGAACAAACTTTCCCCCATGAAATTTCATCTCTGTGTGGCCTCAGAATTGAAGCCAATTCTCCATAACTGTAATGAAACATCAACAATACGGGTGGACATTCTACGGGGAATTATTCAGGGCCTTGCAGGAGGGGTAGAAAGGGAAAACAGATGAAAACTAAATCATATTTATTAGCATTATTTACACATCACTGTTCTGATACAAATTTTTCACAGAAATAGACTTGATAATGTTGGCTAAAAAAGAGTTTTGAATGGTCTGCGAATCTCTATTATTTTGATTATGGAATTTATTTTTACAAGGATGGGAATATTAAATGTATGAGAAGGTATTTTGCAAACAACAAACCTTTCGGGCCTGGCAAAGTTATCTGGTCCCATTCCTTCTTCCACTCTGCTCCATCCATATTCTTCTCGTTGCCATTCCTAGAACACGCCTCCTTTAGGTTTATACAAGCCATTCCTTTTGCCTGGAAAGCTCTTCTCCCAGCTACCAAAATGCTAACTCACTCACCTGGTTCTAGTCTTGATCAAATGTCACCCTCTCGATGAGCCGTACTCTGACCATTCTATTTAAAATGCACCCAGCTCCCCACTCTGTTCCCACCTGCTCTCTCTTATCCAGTTCTATACTTTCTATGGCACATATTCTAACCTACTATATAATTTAGTTCTGCATTTTGTTTTGTTTATTATTTCTCACTAGGATCAAATTCCATGAGGGTAAAGATTTTTTTTACCCATGTTGTTCATGGACGTAGCTGAAGCATCAGGAGCAGCACCTGAAACATATGAGGTACTCAGTGAATATGTGTTGAAGGTATGAATGAATAGATGGGTGGGTGAAGTGTTATTTTTGTTGTGACACGGTGAGGTAAGAAGCAGAATGAAAGAAATCTCAGGATGAGGGCGTAAGCAATATGCCTACCATAAATTCTGACATAACTTCCCATGAGTGAGTGGTAGTCCTAGAGATCTAAAAAGCCTCATGGGGAGCAGAAATGGGGGGACGGAACTACAAAGCTCATCCTCAGCCTCTTGGCCTTAAATCTTTGGGGGGTAAGGATCACCCTCAAGGCTTCAACTTGTGTGCTAAATGAGGAAGTAACACATCCTGGGGAGAAATTTCTAAAACAAGGGCATCAAAGGAAGTTGGCACCTTCACTGTCTCTGGGGCCTCCCTCTTTGGACCAAGGCCAGAGTCCTCAAGAGATGAGACTGGAAAAAGAGTGGGGCTAATAAAAAGCTAAGTATAAAGCAGCACTGTTTTGTGGCCTAATAGCAGGGTGTGATGGCTGTGGGGAGAGGATATTTTCTCACACACCCACTTCAGTTTGGGAACTACTAGCGTAAGGAGAAATGGCCTCATAGGACAGTAGTAGCAGAGAAGTTGCTCCAAGAACTTCATGCATGTCTTCTGGTCTTAGGAGGGTCTTATGGAGGAATGCAATTGCACAGTGGTTTTCCCTTGGGACTATAGTGTGGGAGGGCAGATGGATTGTTGGAAGTGAAGGGATTTAGAAGGAACTGTTCCTTGGCTACCTAAGTAGGGTGAAGGAAAGCCCCCAAACTGGTATATTATTTTGTTGTTGTTGGGGCTCTGCTATACCAAGATTGTGCTTCGAAGAAATTTCCATTTGGCCATGCGTATTGTTAGTGGTCACTCTCAGAATGAGGAGAAGACAAAAGTCTTTGAATGACTTAAAATAGAGGATTTCCAAGCCAAGGAATGTCTTTCTAGGCTCCATACCATGGACCCAGACCTTGTTTCTCTATTCCTATGCAGCAATAGAGGAAATGGGTTCCTGCACTGAGGGGTATGGCTAAAATTCCTGGTCACCCTACAAAAAAAATTAATCCAAAATTGCTTGGGAATTTAGAGAAGGAGTTAGGGACAAGAGCCAGGATCATAGTGGTGCTGGCAGATTTCCAAATCAGTGTCATCTGCTCTGGGTTTGAGGTCTCATGGTGGAGACCTTCCTACTGAATATGGAAATCACACTTGCAAAATGAAGTTGGTAGCACCAAAAAGAAGCAAAAGAGCTAGGAAGCCTAGTTCTCTGAACTTCTCAACTTTTCCTTTTCTAGGCTGCCTGAAATATTTCAGAAGGCAACTCTCTTTCTAGAACTTTGAGATTTTTGTCCCCCCTGGAGAAAATGAAAAAGAAAACACTGAAGTAGCAGGTGAAATTGTTTGGGATTTCCCAGAGCCATACTCCTGAAGCACAACTGCACTTTTCCTTCAATCTCTTAAGGATGCTAAAAGGGAAATAAAATGGAAATAAAATGAAAAATAAAAAAATTATGGAATTTTAACTTTTTCTTGAGTGCTCATGCAACAAATATGAGATGATTTCTAGACCACAGATGGGCTAAACTCTAAATTGGTTTAGTTTTTTAAAAAATAAATACTCATTTATTTAGCACCGCTATAATGTCAAAAAGGAGAACCAGACACTGAGTGTAATGGATATTATAAAAAGCCCCTGCTAGCCTCTATTAGTTCCAGTACTTTCCTTTCTTCTTGCTACAATACTTTTGCCTGACTAGTATTATATCAGTATAAGTGGTGTCACAGAAATGCAAAGTGACAGCATAAGATATTGCTGAGTTCCCTCAGCAGCATCATGGTCCCAAAGTTGTACAACTTTGTGAAGAGTATTAGGAAAGGAAGATGTGATATCTCAGAAGGACCCTTTTCAAAGTCACAGGGGAAAGAATCCTTCACTTCACATGAGGAAGGACTGGTTATCTGATGGATATAGACTTTATGAGGTTCCATGAATTCCCATTTATTGATAGAGAACTACGGTCTCAGGGCTCTCTAAATTGTATTGGAACAACACAAAGTATAAGCAAACACATGAATAAAAATACACACTTCATTTTTGTTTCCTTTCTTGGTAGCAGCAGCATGCCTGGCTTACTGCTGAGTAGGGGGCAAGAGGGTTTCCTTTTAAACTTTGAGACTGTAAGTTTGACCTGTGGGTGGGCAACAGTTCTCAACCCTAGCAGATCTTCTGAATTACTCTGGGGAGAACTTTTGAAAATTATAATCATTGGGTTCTACCCCAGACTTGCTGTGTGTGTGGTAGGAAATGGACATCAGGATTTTAATAAGCTCCTTGAGTGAATTTTAAGGTATCCAAGGGTCCAATGGCTAAAGGTTCCATGGAGGGGCAGATTAGTTTAAGGAATCTCTCCGAGATGCTGGGGAGGACTCTGTGGGATGTGTGTGTGTGTGACTCTGTGTCTGTGTGTTTAGAGAGATGGGATGGAGGGGTAAAATGTAGGCAGTTATATCCTGGGATATATAGGAGGGTAAAACTTTACTTTGCTACAATACTTTTGCCTTGTTCTTGCAGAATAATTGGCATTCCAGAAATCCCTTGATTCTGGACCTTATCTGAGAAAGAAGAAAAAGAAACCATGCTGGCCCTCACTGAACGCCTGCTATGCATTTTAACACTGCGCTAAGTGTATGAATTCATTTATTCATTCACAATCATGAAGTACATCCCACATGCCAAGCACTGGGCCAGGTCAGGACTACAAAGACAAAAAAGACAATCTTTATTTTTAAGGAGCCCACAGATAATCACTAATTGGAGAAACTGCTATGATTAAGGGAGCATGGGTGTACTTTGGAAGACTTTGGAAGGGGCTCTCAATTCAGACTGGGTGTGGTGAGAGGGTGAGTCAGGGAGGGTCTCCAAGAAGGAATGGCACTTAAACTAAATCTTAGATAATTTTAATTCTAATATTAACTACTATACATAGCCAGTATGGTTGGAGCAGAGATTTGAGAGAGGGACGGGAAGGAGAAGGAAAAAGAGGTTTATTGGAGTCAGGTGATGAGTTGCCTTGACTTTATCCCAAGTGCAGCAGGGGACACTGGAGGACTCAAAGCAGGCAATGACAGGATCACATTGTGGTTGAGGAAGTACAATATGGTGGCAGCGCAGTGAGTGCAGAGAGAGTGCAGGGAGGGTTAGATGAGATGTGAGCCTGATGCCTGAGAGGAAGCAGTGGGAGTGGGAGTGGAGAGGAAGGGACTGACAGGATGGGAGAGAGAGGGACACGTCAAGGATGGTGCTTGTTTCTTTTCTGGCAGCTGAACGGACCACGGTTGTCACTCACCATTCACTATTTGCTTTAACAAAGCCCTTCAGTTTGCCTTCAGAATAACCTGATGTCATTTTTAATAGACAAAGATAGGAAAACTCGGAGAGATCAAACAAAAAAATGGAGGAAAGTTCAAGGTCTCCAGCTTATAAGCTGGGAGGTGGGATCCAAATTCAGGCTGGTCTGAGACCATGCTTCCAATGTCCCAGGCGGATGCAAAACTTAATATAGCTAAAAAAAGAAGAAAATGGCTTTCACTAGACTACATTTACAATAGAAACAACATGAGCTAAGATCTGAAAAGCAGAATCCCAGTACCTGAAATTTATTCTTGGCTGCAGTTAGCATGGTGAGATATGACCTCCTTTTTGACAAGGTTGTCAATGGTCTCTCTCCTATGCTGTGCCGGTTTTTTATATTTCACTGATGGCAAATAGAATTGAATCAAGATTTTAAAGAAGGAAAATTTTACTGTTAAAAATGTTCTTATAAAAAAAGTGAAATGACACAGCTTAACCTTTGTCTCACAGATTTTGCCACCTCCAAAAGAAATTTGTTTAAAAACAGTTATCTTGCTGGAGGAGTTTAATAAAAATTTGAAAGTTTTTTTGATGGAAAAATAGATCTCTACCCAGAATCTTGTATGGTAGCAATGTGACACAATACTTTAAGGAGAGTACATTGAGTATCTAGGCTCTCTGAGCCAAAGGGTTGTACAGAAGTCCTCATGATGTCAGGCCATTGACAGAGATGCCACCATTCAAACCTATCGGGGCCATGTTTAGGTTATCCCCGCAGCCATTAGGTCCACATCTGGCTGTTTCAGGGTGTGGTCTGACCTTGAGCTTCTGCTGTTTCTTTGTCTGTAATTGAACATATTCTGTGTGTCTGATATCTTTGAAATTATTTTTGTCTCTCAGTTTTGATGAAAGCAGCTTCTTTATTAGGGGACTAGGAAACTGTCCTATGTAGGAATATTTTTACTATTTCTAGAACCCAATTTCCCATGCATTGAGTTGGCTGCATATTAAAGATGGGTTTGATTTCAAATTTCCTCCTATATTTCCCCCCAATGGTTACCTAACATCTCTCCCTAAATATACTTCTCTTCTCCCATTCAAAAACAAACATAACCCCTGTCAGGAGTTAAATTTATTGTTCTGAACAGTCTGTTGGTTTGTCACTCCCTTTGCTGGGCTTCAACTTGCTGATACCTGCATCGGGGCTCCTGACGCTTTAGCTTCCCCATCTGTTGGATTGCCTTCACTCACCTTAAGAGGTCACTGTGAGGCATAGCTCATAAATGTCATCATAAACTGCTCTGCAAAATTGTGTCTCAACATCTGTGATGCCAGATTCAAAAGAACTTACTTGTGTGTATCTGGTCCAAAGAAAAATGAGGTGGCCTTTTGATGCTGGACAGCAGTGAAGAGCTGGCAATCTTCACATTTCCTATGGCAGCCTAGACTGCATTTTCTTCGGCTGTCCTTGCTAGCAGTGGTGGTCTAGCCTTGTTTCCAGTTAATAGCAGCAAGCGGCCTTGCAGGTCAGTTCTTCACTCTCTGTTCCTTTACTGATTGGGAAGGACCTCCTTTCCTTAGTTTTTAAGAGCAGAGCTTTTGAGACAGTAACCCCATCCTTCCATAGCAGGTCATTGTAAATGCCTAGACACCCCCCGCCCCCCACGGGCAGTTGGCCCATTTATGCAAGAGAACAATAAGGAGGTGGTTGCTTTGCTTCTGATTCCTTGGCAATGTAGGAGGAGGAGGTGGCTAAAGCCAGACACGTTGGCTCCATGCACATGCCTGAGCTTTTTTGTCTCACCCTATTGAGCAACAAGAAGGCAACTATATCCATGTTAACATCACCAATGATGATGTTATAACTGGATTGGCTAGGTTTTTTTTTTTCTTTTTACTGAAACCTTAGCTTAATGGGTGTGTCTCTGTGTCTATAAAACATAAATGGCAAAGAACCAAAAGGGAAGAGAGACAAAAGTGAAATCACTCCTTTTTTGGCAAGGAAAAAAAGATTCCATTTTAGAATAAAGGCAATTACCACTATAGCTGAACAAAGAGCTAGCTTGAGACACCAATCAATCACTTAAATATAGCGGTCTTTAGGTATGTGAAACTCCGTCACATAAAACTGAACATCTAGTAACTTAATTTATCATTCAGGCCAAATGTGCTTCCTACCTCATTTTCAAGTCCTTCTGCTGAGCTAGAATTTTGCCACATCTGCTATTACACTTTTCTGCTGTCTTGCCTTTATGTTCTTTCTTCTTGAAATGCTTTTCTAGTCTTTTTACACCTGGGGAATGCATATTCACTTTCTAAATTCCATCTCAAAAATCATTCCTACCTTTCTTGTGCCCCTACGCAGAACAGGTTGCTTCTGAGGGGCTCTGTTAAAGTTTAAGCTAGCATTGGCAACTTTAATCACCCCGCAGCATTGTGACTTCCTTGAGTTTAGAGGATGTTTCTTGTTCATTTCTGTGTCCTTGGTGCTTTGTACAGTTCTATACATTAGTAAGTGTAGAACTCACTTTGCTCTAACCATAGGGTGGAAACCTTTTAATTGTCCAGAGTTTAGTTAAAGATGATTATTTTAAAAAGGGATCTGATTTCTAATACATGCTCTGGATTTGGGGTTTCATACAGCTTTTCCTGTTTTCATACAATCTGATGATGAATGTGGGGAATGTATATTGTTTTCAAAAAAGTTGTATTCCAAGTCAGCAATATCTTCCATTTGAGTAGAATATAAGACTGGCATTGTGCCAAGTAGGTGAAGGGAGAGGTTCAGACATGGCTGAGAAAGCCAGTGTAAGCTGAATAAAAAGAAGAATGGGATCAAAAAGGCAAACTGTTGTCTTTAGTACAAAATGATGTTTCTTAAAATTGGGTGTGTCGACTAAAGTGGCCTTCAGGCAGATTTTACTTATGTAACCTGCATATATTCAGAATCTAGAGTTTTAACTTACCGTAGCCTCAAAGGCAGATGTTTCAATGTGAATAAACTCTTTTATCCATTTCTTAGATCAAACATCAGTTTTCTTAAGAATTGAGGCACATTTTAAGAATTGAGGTACATTTATCTCTCTGCATTCTGTTAAATGTAGAAGAAAAACAGAGCTCTAAATTAATCTTGTTCCTCTCAGTACTTTGCATTTTTTAAAGCACTCCCCTAAAATTAAAAATAAATCCATGTAATTTGTATAAAATTTTAAAGTGTAAATCAGCAAAACACATAGTATCACCCATAACACTGATATCTGGAGATAACCACTATTAACAAATTTGTTGGCTCATGTATTCAACACATAAGCAAACTTATTTCCAGACACTATTGTTGCATTTATACATCCACATCCACACATTTTTATTCACAGAAACGGGATCATAATATCCATTGTGCCATCAGTACTTAATGTACGATTTGTACATTTCTCTTTCAGCTATTCTGTTGTATGAGTATTTAACCAGTTCATTATTGTTACCTGGGCTGTTTTTAAAGTTTTGTTATTATAAACAAGGCTTCAAGGTACATGCTGTAGGTACTTCTCTGTCTTCTTGTCCAATTGTTTCATTAAGAAAATTTTTAAATGAAAAATTCTGGCAGAAAAATAAAGGAATCTAATTTTCAAAGATTTTCGTGTATTTAGCGAATTTTTGTTCAGAAACATTGTGTCAGTTTTTAGAGTGGCTGTTTTTCCCATATCTTTATCAATATGGGGTATCATCAGTCTTTAAAACTTTTGCTATTTGGGCGCCTGGGTGGCTCAGTGGGTTAAATCCTCTGCCTTCGGCTCAGGTCATGATCCCAGAGTCCTGGGATTGAGCCTCGCATCAGGCTCTCTCCTCAGCAGGGAGCCCGCTTCCTCCTCTCTCTCTGCCTACTTTGTGATCTCTGTCTGTGAAATAAATAAATAAACTCTTAAAAAAAACCTTTTGCTATTTAAAAAAATAATACATTCTTACAGCTTTTATTGACTTGCTGGTTGAACATTTTTTTTATATTTGCTGTACATCCGGGCTTCTTTCTTCATGAATTGTCTGTATACTTCTTTGCCCAATTTTAAAATTGGAATTACTGTTATTTCTTATTGATTTGTAAAAATTCAATATATATTAAAGATATTAATCTCACTATGTAGTAAAGACATTCATAAGATATTAATGTTTTATTTATTATTTGTTTGCCTATTGCACTCTTATTGCTCATTAGAGAGCTTTCATGAAAAATAAAGGAGACGTTGGGGTACCTGGGTGGCTCAGTCAGTTAAGTGTCTGTCTTTGGTTCAGGTCAGGATCCCAGGGTCCTGGGATTGAGCCCACATCAGGCTCCCTGCTTAGTGGAGAGCCTGCTTCTCTCTCTCCTTCCTCTTCCCCATACTCTTTCTCTCAAATAAGCAATAAAATCTTTAAAAAATAAAGAAGAAGTCAAAATATTGCTCTTAATGTTGATGTTTTTTTTTCTGAAGGTTTCTGATTTGTTATTCCTTTCAAGGTACGTAAACTGAGGGCCAGATCCAACTGAAGATCTAGACAGGAAATCCAAAGAAGCAATATGCCTAAGCCCCCTTTCTAACTGAAGGGCTGTATCCTACTTTTGGTACTATGTGGCATCATGTGAACATATTTCTATAAAAGATATGTGTTTATATGCTAAGGGAATATTTGTACAGTTCCACAGTTTATTGGATTTTTAAGAAAGGAGCTGTGGTGATAAACAATATGTTTGGAAAGGATTTTCTATGCAGCTCTGGATAAGAAATAGGAACTCAGGTGTTATTATAACCCAGGCAGAAATATGAAACTAAACCTTCCAGCACCTAAGAAGAAAGAATACTCTGGGGTAAAACTTTTCTCTATCAGATCTTGAAATATGAATGGATTCTCATTCTTCCTCCTCTGACTCCCTCTTCCTTCCCCCCTTCCTATCCTTCTTCCTCCTTTCCTTCTTTCAATTAGGTTATGAGGAACACATTTTTCTGTATTACTTTTTCATCCAAATGAAATATTTCCGTCTCGTCTCATTTTTTTTTGTTCTTTTTTTTTTTTTTTAAAGATTTTATTTATTTATTTGACAGAGAGAAATCACAAGTAGATGGAGAGGCAGGCAGAGAGAGAGAGAGAGAGGGAAGCAGGCTCCCTGCTGAGCAGAGAGCCCGATGCGGGACTCGATCCCAGGACCCTGAGACCATGACCTGAGCCGAAGGCAGAGGCTTAACCCACTGAGCCACCCAGGCGCCCCCCTTTTTTTTTGTTCTTAATATGAATTTGCTTAAAGTAATAAATATTCTCCTCTATTCTAGTTCTTTGTTTTCTAGACTTGGATGGCTTTTCAGTCCAATGGAATTATTCAAATACTGAGTGTTATTTTAATAGGGATAGAACTATTAAATATATCTTGTTTGTTCTGACCTTTAAAGAAGTTACATTTTCCCATTGCTCACATTATGTGTGTTAGCAATACAGCTTGGGGAAGTCTCCCTCTGTCCGAGCACCATCTGAAGTCCTGAAAGAAATTACCAAGAAAAAGTTGTTTCTTTAACTGGTGGAAGAGCTGATATTCTATCCACGGCACCTTGAAAATAAAATCTCCAGAAAAATTGTCAAAAGAGGTAGCTATAGCAATGAACAGTGAGAGAACAATCATGGGATGGCTCAGAAGAAATGAAACTTAGCCAGCTATCTTTCTGCAGAGCATTTTATCTTTAGTGGACTAAGCTTTTTGTTCTTCCAAATATTATATACAAAATTTCAGAAAAGAAAGGTTATAGTTAGTGTAGTACAAAAAAGTCTTTTACTTTTTCCTCTTTGTGAGATTCCTAAAATAGAACAGTAATCCACGCTGGTTGGGACTGTGTCTTATCTACAACCCAAGACTTATGGTTCTAAATTCCCATCTGATCATAATTTTGGGGATTCAGGAATAAGAGATCAAAATTGTCAGAAATCCTCGGGAATTCCTGAAACCATAAGTTGCCTTTGTCCTTAAAGTACTTCTTTATATTTCTCACTCATTATTACAGACATCTAAAAAATTTAAAGAGTAAGAAATATTAAGTTTGGTAGTATTTATTATGAACTTTTTTGGGGGGGCACCTAGGTGGCTCAGTCGGTTAAAGCCTCTGCCTTCGGCTCAGGTCATGATCTCAGGGTGCTGGGATCAAGCCCCGCACTGGGCTCTCTACTCAGCAGGGAGCCTGCTTCCTCCTCTCTCTCTAGCTGCTTCTCTGCCTACTTGTGATCTCTGTCTGTCAAATAAATAAATAAAAAATCTTAAAAAAAAAAAACAACACCTTTTTTGGCCTATAGCAAATATTCAAATGTTGTAAAATACCTGCCAACAATATTGGGTAATATTCAAATGAAGTAACATTCAGATGTCTCAGTCATGCCTCAAAATTGCCAATTTAAAAATTGATATTGCTTCCCAAACTTGTTATTTCTTGGGATACCACTCACATATTTGTTTAAAGTATTCTATGTGTATAAATGTACTAATATTTATTTTATTTGCAAGAATGACTCACTGTTAGCATCAGCCAACATCATGAATGTTCACTTTTAATGTGGCAACAGCTATAAGCCAGACTGAACGATTAGATCTTGATCTCTTCTTCCCTCTGTTTTTCTGCCCTGTTTCATAGAAATGCTGGTTGACTTTAACCTTCAACTCTGTGTGTTCACATTTTCTGCTTCTGCTTTCAACCTGATGTCAGTGAAGTTTTCAAATCAGTAACAACTCCACAGTGATGGCCACATTTTAATTCTTGCAGAAGAATTAAAATAATTTTTCCAGTTTTCCCAACTTCTCAACAGATTTTTCTTTAGGACACACCAATCACCCAAGACCTACTAGGAAGGATTTCCCACATGTATGTGCTACCCAAGGCTTCCAGGGCTGACCAAGGCTAAAGACGCACAATGGAGGAGAAAGCAGTGAGACCTGACAGGGCCACAGGAGATGGGCTCAGGAGCCCTAGGTTTTAATCCTGGGTGCTCTACTAAAAACAGTTGTGTAGGCTGGAGGCAGTTTCCTAACTTCTCAGGGTCTCTACCTGCACATCTTTATAAAGAAGAACTTGTGTTAGTTTAAGAGAAGCTGAAAGTGCGTAGGAGAAAAAAATAACATTCTATTTCTGTGAGGCCTCAAGGTTGCGGAGAGGGGCAAAAGAACAAAGATCTGCCAGTAAAGTCTCCCTGGGTGTGAGAATGGGTTCTCACAAACCCCAAGGAAAGGCTGGTGGCTGGGGCTCCTTCTTTTGTATCTTCCTGGATGTGTTCCAGTCAGCTGTAGGGCTGGGAACTAGGGGCTATGGCCAGCAGCAGACCCCAGCAACTGGAGTAGTTAACCTGACTTGCCCTTCATTCAGACATTTTAGGGTTCTTTGTGCTAAATCCAGACCACAAAGAAATTTTATTGGGTAATATATCACAAAATGACAAAATAATAAAAATTTCTATCAACAAGGCTAAGTTTCTAAGCTAAAACCAGCAACAGCTATTATTACTTTGAATGTTTTTATAGCTTTGATGGGCTGGGGTGGTGTGGGAGAGCAGCATGTTTTTCCTCATAGAGATAAAGAGTTTGGTGGTATGTATATTTCAGTGAATATTAATTATAACTGTTAATTCGCTTGTGGGACCAACAAGTGTTCTTTAATGTAATTAGGACCTGCTGTTTGCTTATTCTAGGTTTATCAGGTTAACTTGTTTTGAGTAGGAGGAGCTCTGAGCGGTGTAGGGAGAGCTAGATTAAAAAAATATTTTGGGAAAGAGTTATCTAGTTATGTCACATTTGAATGTTTAAACTGCTATAAAATATTTACCATTCACAGAATTAAAACTTCATGATGGGATGCCTGGATGGTTCAGACAGTTAAGGGAGCGACTCTTGATTTCGGCTTAGGTCATGATCTCAGGATCTTGAGATCAACCCCCCATCAGGCTCTACGCTGGGTGTGCGGCCTGCTTAAGATTCTCTCTCTCTTTCTACCCCTCCCTGCTCATGTTCTCTCTCTCTCTCTCAAAACCCAAAACAAAACAACAAAACCCAAAAACAACAACAACAAAACTTACTGGTGAACAACCTCAATTTCACATAGACAACTAAACTAGGTTAAACACACACACTCACGTCACATTCCTCATTTAGTCTATCATTTCTTCTCCTTCTAAGGCCTGCTCAGCGCTCCCAGGTCTTCCTGCAACACTTTGTCCTTTGCCCATTAGAGCATGAAATCCCAAAAACATGTTCTCTGAGAGCAGAGGCCACATGGCTGGCTGTCCATTTCACAGTTGTACCCTCACCAGAATGCACAGAGATTAACATCAAGAATAAACTCAACACACATGTACCATGGGTCAGATGCTATTCCAGCTATATCACATACAAAATCTTATTCAGTCCTTTCAACAACTTTATAGGATAGGGATTATCATCCCAAATTTCCTGATGAAGAAACTGATGTCTTGAGAGAGTAAATAATTTATTGATAATAACAGGGATATAGCCATTCTTGAATATGGTCCACAGGCCATGAAACTGAATTTATTGCACTGATCCAAAGATATGAAGGACATATTCACTGACCTCAAAGATCTTACTCTTTAGTAAAATAATCTATGTATATATTCAGTCATAGTAATTCTTGGGAATAAAATACAACACCTGTTTTGTCCTAGAGAGGTTTTTAAAGGCAAACTCATTAGAAACATTTCACATAATAAAAATTTTCCCATAGGTTTTTTGTAGGTGAGGTAACTCTTGCTTTCGTAATTTTGTTACACCTTTTTTCAAGAGGATGCCACATATTTGAACTTGTCTCAAGTTCAAATTTATTGGCTGATTCTTTATAGCTCCTTGACATTTACTGGTCTTTTTTAAAAATTACTATCTTTAAATTTTGATTTTATCAAAACCTGCTCGAAGCAACTTAAGCTAAAAAACCTAGAATAATCAAATTATCTGGTTACACATTAGAAAACATGCTAATAATCACATTTGTCATTGACTATTTCATGATTACTTTCTGCAGCAGGTGCTGAAAGTAACTTTTAAGGTGATATAATAAATTTCAGAAGGATGAAATCAACAGCATTTTGGAAAAGATATTTTCTTAAGACCTAGTTTAGCAGGTGGGGAGGTTTATGGGCTCAGGAATCAAGAGTGAATGAAAGAGGATTTATAGACAACCCTATTTCTTGGGGGGAGAACAAAGTCAGGGAAAAGAGTTAAGAGGTCATTCTGAGATACAATTGGAGATTAAAAAAAAAAAAGGCACATCTGTATGCCTTTCAAAGGACTATCTTTTGAACTTGGGACAGATTTCTTCCCACCTTTGTAAACTCTCTTTCCTGACAAATGTTGTACCCACTGATTCACCAAGTCATGTTGTGGTCCTAGCTACTGTGCCTTGCTTCTTATAAATCCGTGGCTTTGGACTGAATTTCCTCATGAATTCACTCTGGAACTCTGATATTCCAGGCTGTTTGGAGTGAAGTGTAACTAATGTGACCTGACATGGTCCATTCAAGCTTCTTTCACTGGATGGACCATGTTTTAGCACCCCATGTCTGACCTTTAGAAGCTGATCCAAGACTTCTCCTGGGTCAGGTTTGGCTTTTCTTCTAATGTCTCATAGCAAATAGCTCTTAGGTATTTCATTCTACCTTGCTGACCACAATGGAACAGTGCATATCTGAGAAGGGATGTCAGCTTCTAGAATGGAAAGGAAAGGTTGGCATTAAGGAACATTTCAAATAAAAACTTAACAGGATATTATTGTACTAAGCAGATGTGGGTGGATGAAGCACTGGGTGTGGTGCATAAACAATGAATTTTGGAACACTGAAAAAAAATCAAATTAAATTAAGTTAAAAAAAAAAACAACAAAAAAAGATGTGGGTAGTGAGGAGAAGAATCTGCAAAAATGATTTTGAGCTTCAGGGACTGAGGAAATGCTGCTACCCATATGAGAGAAGAAGGAAGAAGGACTTGGTTTGGGGTCAAAGATATTGACCTTGATACATCAGTGGGTCTTCTCATCAAGTATGTATAGCAGGAATTTGTGGCTTTACAGTGGAAACATGAAAGAGCCAGTTCTGGGGATAGAGACCGGTCACTGCTGAAATTCTATGAGTGGAAGAGATTTCTTTTCTTTTCTTTTCTTTTTAAAGATTTTTATTTATTTATTTGACAGAGAGGCAGACAGAGAGAGGGAGAAGCAGGCTCCCTGCTGAGCAGAGAGCCCGATGCGGGGCTCTCTGCGGGGCTGGATCCCAGGACCCTGGGATCATGACCTGAGCTGAAGGCAGAGGCTTTAACCCACTGAGCGACCCAGCACCCCTAGAAGAGATTTCAAATAAAAGAGAAAAGAAGGTGGCTTAGAAGAAACCTTGAGGTATGTTCACACAATGGGTTGGCAGAAGGACAGGAGTCCTTGAAGGAGATTAAGCTAACTTTATGAAAAAGGAAAGAGAAGAAACAGGTGAGGGCTTTGTAAGAGAATGTGAAGGAAAAGACAGTGTCAAAAAGTAAATGATCGAATGTTAAGGATTGCAGAAAGCTTGAGTGGGAAGAAGACCAACCACTGTATCTACCGATGGGGAAAGTGCTGGTCAGCTAGGAAGAGTAGTATTAGGAGAGGGCCAGTCTAGTTTATCTTGATGCCCTGGAGGAAATGGCTTTTATAAAAGTACCGAGAAGACAAAAGCCTTAAAATGCTATCCTGGTATGAATGTGAAACCAGCACGCATGGTCATGGAGAGTGGGGTATCATGTGCGTCAACAGGGATAGTAATACATAACTAGCCTTGAGATAGAAAGCCCCCAGTTCTATAAAGTTAGTATTCCTTAACCACTAAGCAAAATAAAGAATATAACGGTTGGAAGCCAGAGAGATCATAATAGTCTTATAATATAAAGTTGACCACACGTAGTTATTGTTATAATTTAACCTATTTACTTTAATCCAACAAATCAGCACATTTCCAAGAGTAAGCAAAAGTTATACGGATTTGTATAAACTAAAGATCCAGGGCCAGAAAGACTAGGTCCAAAGATTTCAGTTGGAAAGAACAGTGAACACGAATGTTAATAAGTGAAACTGTGTGTTCTTAGCCAAAATGCATTCCTTGGCCTTCCCTGTACTAATAGTATCACAGTGTTCATACAACTGCCATTGACACTGAAGCAGCCACACACAGCAGCATTCAATTAGAAGTCAATATCACATGCGTGGCTGATGACAGGCACCAGATGAGCTGTGTTTATGACACAAGTGAGTGTGGGCAGGGAACTGACAGCTACAGAAAGAACACTACCTCTTCCTCTTCACTGGGTAAGTAGAGTGACATACTGTCACTTAACCTCTGGGTTTCATTTTACTCATCAGAAAAATGAGGGAGTTAGATGAGATTATCGGTATTCTCCTTCCAGAAGTAAAGTTCTGTAATTCTCTGACTCTAAGATTCATCTTCATATATCCATTAAAGAATTAAAAATTTGCAATAAGATGTTGGCTGAGCTCTTGATTAATTTAAGTTTGAGAATATGATGGACTACTGCAGGTTTTGTCAGCAAACATTTATGTAGAATGGTAGTTCTCAAAATTCTTGATTTTGCACCTCCATTGTTAAATTGTTTGAACATGAACTTCAATTATATGCATATTTATTTATAAATTACATACATATACTGCCAGATTTATAAAAACATTACAAAATGGATACCAAAAAATGAGAAAAGTATGGCATAACATAAAAATAAATTGAAAACAAACTTCCAGGGATTTCCCTCAACCCTACATCTTAAAGTATGATTTTGTACACTCCATGGGGCAAATACAACCCACTTTGGAGACTATTTTGAGATAGGTATTTGCTACTTTCTTAAACTAAAGACTGAATAGTGTGGGAAATAACTTTTCCATATTAGCAATTGTTTTATTTGATAAGAAAGTCCTTCTAAAACATAAATATATTGAATTATGAAATAAAGGAAGTTAATAAAACATGATAATTCTTTGTTTTTAAAAAAAGACAAATGTTTCCAGACAGTATATCTGATAATAATATTTGGAAGGTAAATCTGATTTTTGCCAAGCAAAGTTAGTGGAAGAATCTGATTTCACATGAGGAAAAACCATGATAATAACCCAAAAACCCCACAGCATTTGACTGAAAATAATCAAGTAAGGAAGTTGAGTCTTACCAAATCTGTGGTGTTACTACTATTATTAATCACCAAAAGGGTTATTTCTTTTAACAGGTCTACCTGCTTATTAGCCATTTATCTTTCCTTGTTACCTTCTGCCAACACTGAGATTGTCCTTGTGTTGTCAGCTATATCTCTGATATGAATATTTATATTTGAGATTTAAGATTATGTACAATAGATTCACATTTTACCCTATTACAGACAGGGACATTATTAGGGTCTAAGCTATCTAATTTATTAACAAATCTGATTTTTCTGACCAGTCAAGTATCAACTGTAAACGGTGGAAAAGAAGGGTAGATCTACAGGTTATAGCTTTAAGCAAATCTAAATAACTTGACTCAGATAAGAAGAAATGATTCACATCCACCATAACAAACAAAAGACACACACCTATACTATTGCAGGAATGGGTTTAAGGTGGCATTGAACCTGCTAGCCCTTTCTCTAGAAAACAGCCATTTTATATCAGCTCTGTTAAAAAAAAATTGCTCTTTTTAGCAAATATTAATCATTAAACAAATACGTAAATGCCATCTGTTCAAGTAATTGATCCTCTGTATTAGGATTTATCCCCAAAGCTCATAATAACTCTCATGCAGCAAAACAGAATTGACAAGACAGGCTGGAATAGGGTCTGTTCAGGGACCCTGCATCCTGGGCCAAAGAGATAAAAAGTTCAGGAACCACATTAATTCCCAAGGGTCAACCCTGATTCATTCTGACCTACCCCGATGCATTCTTACCCACTTGGTTCAACTTACTCATTCCCAGTTGAGAAAGAAGATGAGTGAACCTGGAGTAGCACAAATGTTTTCAACTGTAAGGATTGATTCAGGAACTGAAGAAGCCTGGTATATAGAAAGCACTTAACATTTTATGAGCAAAATAATATGTTCCATGTTCTGTGGCACAGAACTTGAAGGTCTCAGTCAAAGACATGTAAAGAGCAGAATAAAAGTTCTTTGTGGCATAATCTCTTTGAAAGAAATAAATCAAGCAGAGAGAGTCAATTATCATATGGTTTCACTTATTTGTGGAGCATAACAAATAGCATGGGGGACAAGGGAGTTAGAGAGGAGAAGGGAGTTGGGGGAAATTGGTAGGGGAGGTGAACCAAGAGAGACTATGGACTCTGAAAAACAATCTGAGGGTTTTGAAGCGGGGCGGGGTGGGGGGGATGTTGGGGGAACCAGGTGGTAGGTATTAGAGAGGGCACGGATTGCATGGAGCACTGGGTGTGGTGCAAAAATAATGAATACTGTTATGCTGAAAAAAAAAAAAAGTTCTTTGTGGGAGTGTACTTTTGCCAAAAATCCATTTATATCTTGCGCCATGTCCTCCTCCCCTATACTGAAGGGCTCGAGTGATAAAATCTGCATTTCTCAGGGCGCCTGGGTGGCTCAATGGGTTAAGCCTCTGCCTTCCGCTCAGGTCATGATCTCAGGGTCCTGGGATCGAGGCCCGCATCAGGCTCTCTGCCTGCTTCCACCTCTCTCTCTGCCTGCCACTTTGCCTATTGTGATCTCTGTCTGTCAAATAAATAAATAATCTTTTAAAAAAAATCTGCATTTCTCAGATTCCTTTGCAGCTAGGATTCTGGATGTATTATGACATGCAAGTCAAAGAAATTTAAAAAGTAAAAGTAAATTGAAGGTTATCTTCTTGCAGCAGTGGCAGTTGACAACCAAGCTCTGGACTCTACATTTCCTGGTCTAGTCATTACTGGGAGGGAGCCAAGTTTGTGTCAGCTGATATATTAGTAGTAGCAGTAATTTGCTAAAATCTGGTTCACAGCTGACCTCAAAACCAAAAGACTTGTGACTTAGGTTTTTTAATCCTTCTAATTATTGTTTAATCACCTGATTTCCTGTATGAAATCCTTTTTTGCTGGAAATACCTAGAGTGGTTTTCTGCAATCTGCATTGAATGCAGACAGAGACAGAGAGATGTTTGACCCTATCATAGATATCTACTAAGACCCTACTCATAGAAGGCCACGTCTATGGGTTGGGATGATTATATTTGGGCACAACTATGAGCCCATTGATTTTCAGAGCAAAATGTGTTTTGCCACATCAGGTCCTTGCTGGGAAGTTGAAATTCTGAATGCATGTTCTCCAGTACCTATTAAAACTCCACTTACAAAACATACATATGTTATGTTAACTCTTCCTTCCTCTATTTCTCTAAGCTCTATTCCTGCAGTAAAATTTCAAACAAAGTTATTGAAAGTTAAGTAAGAGACTTTCAAATGGCCCTTATAATAACAATTAGTTATTTTTCATTTTATTTATAAATAAGAATATTTATAAGTAAAAATAATTATTATTATCAGAAAAACACTTGTTTCTTTTGGTAATTTGATAAGAAGAATGATACGACCTGTTTTATTTTCCTTGATTTTGCTGAGTCTCAGAAGCTCAAAAGTCAAACGAAATTAACTGTAGTGCTCTTCCTGGAAAAGTAATTTTTATTCTATTTCCTCCTGGTTTCTGATCATTTATCTTTATTTTAACTATTATATAAATTAAGAAATGTATGTATGGGGGTGCCTGGGTGGCTCAGTGGGTTAAAGCCTCTGCCTTGGGCTCAGGTTATGATCCCAGGATCCTGGGATTGAGCCCCACATCGGGCTCTTTGCTCAGCAGGGAGCCTGCTTCCTCCTCTCTCTCTGCCTGCCTCTCTGCCTACTTGTGAGCTGTCAAATAAATAAATAAAATCTTTTTTTTTTTAAAGAAATGTATGTATGGAATTTAGTTAATAACTGCTATGAGTCTTGTTGCTGTTTTCTATGTAGTCTAACAATATCATTTTTATTTTTCCCAGATATTGATGCAAAACCCCCTTGGATGGCGTGCTGTATACATGAAATAAGAGCTCCAAGAAACTCTTTTGAAAAACAGTTATTTTCTCAATGCTTTACATGGCTTTAGTCCTAAACCTGGTTCACAAAAATGTGTGATTCAAAATGAAGCAAACAAGAGTATTAAAAACAACAAAGAGTTAACTTGAAAAGTTCGAGTAAAAACGAAACACGAAATCCCTCTCAGCTTTTTTTCTTTCTAATATTCTCCTCACACAATTTCCTGTTAGTCTCTCTGACTTTTCAGAGAGATATTATTTTCCTTTCCAGTACCAATTTCAGCAGAGATGGCCTAAAAGGTTCTGGTGCCCCAAGTGAGACTAGATTATAGGACTCCATATGGGGTCGAAGATAGGAGGGTTCTTAAGGATTTTTACCAACAAAATAAAAGCGGTGGGGTTTCACTTCACTTCAAAGTAAAGATACCAATACAAGCAAATTCTCCTCTTGTCATATTGATAAAGAAGCAGAAAGACCCCTCCCGTCACGCAGGTGGGATCACTGACGACTTGAGTGGGAAATTGAACTATAAACTGGGTGTTTTGTGAAATTCTCTGATGTATATACACCAAGTGGAAAGAACACACACACAGATGTTTGAGATTGAGAAAGAGGTTCTTATGTATTTAACAATACATGACTTTTAGTAGATGATTAGGAAGTGTAATATAGCACCAGAAACTTCTGGGAAAGTTCACCATCAAACTCAAGTTTACCCGCTGTTGTGACACAAAGAATTAAGTGATCATAAAAGGGAGGTCAGGAACAATGAGAAATACACTATCTCCTGCCCCTTTTTTCTTCTTGAAGGAGTTGTGTTTTCCGGGATTCCCAGCATCTTTCCTGAGGACTAGTAAGTAAAAGGGCACACAGACTTTCACTTTTGCCTTACTATCTACTGTCTCAATATGTGTAAGCTACTTCTTTTTTTTTTTTTAAGATTTTATTTATTTATCGGGGGGGGGTGGGGAGAGAGCACAGGCAGACAGAATAGCAGGCAGAGGCAGAGGGAGAAGCAGGCTCCCTGCCAAGCAAGGAGCCCGACGTGGGACTCGATCCCAGGACGCTGGGATCATGACCTGAGCCGAAGGCAGCTGCTTAACCAACTGAGCCACCCAGGCGTCCCGTGTAAGCTACTTCTAATGACTATTAGTAATCTTGTTCATTGGACAATGGTTACCTTGAAGGAGGGAGGAAATAAATAATCAGTCCTTTCAGGATACTGGAGTACTGTCACAGAGTGTTTGTATTCACTTTTCCAGCCTGATGTCCTAAAAGCCAAACACGAGTTTCATTAACAATTGTTCCCTTTCGTGTACCAATTCTCAATTCCATAATTGGTCGAATCAATACTAACTCAGAGAAGGCTTGCTTGTTCTAGAAAACCTCACTTCTTCAGGACCAGGACAAAATGATGCTAAGAGCTATAGCCAGAGGCTCTTTCTGGCTGTTTTGGGCTGGCACAGCACAGGTTTTGCAATATTCATGGTAGACTTTGATAGTGTTATGGCCACTTCACACCTCTAAACCTCAGTATCTTCATATGAGCCATAGGGACACTGACAGACTATCTCACATGGCTGTGGGAATTAAATAAAATGAGGCAGGTATAGTGTTTAAAGCCTGGCACATACTAAGACCTCATTAAAAATGAGCTTCTAAGGCAGTTTTAGGGACTCTCCTGCTGCCTCCAATCTCCTTCTTGTGGCATCTAATTCTCTCTGCACATCTATGCCTTGCTTTTCTCACTGCTGACTGGCCAACTTTATCCCCATATGTTTTACTTAAAATTTAGGAAGGCACTAATGTGATTGATTAAGCTAATTACTATCTTTTTACCGAGCAAAGTCCCTGCAAATCATCTGTCAGCTAAGGGTACTCACAAAGGGAAAATAATATGAGAACTCTTTTATTACATGATACTTTATTCCTGGACCATTAAGAAATATCAAGCAGTTATTACTAACATTTCCATAGTCTCCTCTATTAATTAGTCTTGCATATTCAAGACTGAAATTAGGATTATGACATGCACATTTGTGTTATTTTACTTATTTATTTTTTCAACTTTTATTTATTTTTAAGTTTTTTTAAAGGTTTATTTATTCAAGTAATCTACACCCAGTGTGGGGCTCAAACTCATAGCTCCAATATCAGGAGTCACATGCTCTTCCAACTGATCATGCCAGGCATTCTTTACTTTAAATTTTTGTTTTAATTTCAGCTAACATACAGCATTATATTAGTTTCAGGGGTACAACACAGTAATTTAACAGTTCCCTATACTCATCACAAGTGTATTACTTAATTCCTATCACTAATTTAACCCATCTCCCCCACCTACTTCCACTCTGGTAACCATCGGATTGTTCTCTATAATTAAGAATTTAGTTCTTGCTTTGATTCTCTCTCTCATTTTTCCACTTTGCTTTTTTGTTTTGTTTCTTAAATTCCCCATATGAGTGAAATCATATGGCATTTGTCTTTCTCTGTCTGACTTATATGCTCCCTAGATTCATCCATGTCATTGCAAATGGCAAGATTTCATTCTTTTTTATGGTTGAATAATATTCCACATATATATTAATCTTCTTTATCCATTCATCCATCAGTGGATACTTGGGTTGCTTCCATATTTGGCTATTGTAAATAATGTTGTATAAACATAGGAGTGCATGTATCCCTTTGAATTAGAGTTTTTGTATTTTTTGGATAAATACCCAGTAGTGCTATTGCTGGATTGAAAGGTAGTTCTATTTTTAATTTTTTGAGAAATGTCCACACTGTCTTCCCTAGTGGTTTTACCAGTTTGCATTCCCACCAACAGTGCATGAGGGTTCCTTTTTCTCTACATCCTCACCTACACATGTTGTTTCTTGTGTTGTTGGTGTTAGTTATTTTAATATGTGTGAGGTGATATCTCATTGTAGTTTTGATCTGCATTTCCCTGATGATAGTGATCGTGGGCATCTTTTCATGTGTCTGTTTGTCCATCTGTAATTCTTCTTTGGAGAAATGTCTGCTCATGTCTTCTGCCCATTTTTTTAAATTGGATTTAATGTTTCTTGAGTATTGAGTTATATAAGTTCCATATAAATTTTTCATACTAGCCCTTTATTGGATATATCATTTACAAATCTCTTCTCTCATGCCATAGTTTTGTTGATTATTTCATTGCTGTTAGCTTTTTATTTTGATGTAGTCCCAATAGTTTATTTTTCCTTTTGTTTCCCTCTCTACTTGTGTTATTTTAAAGCTAGGCTGAGAAAAATCCTCTTTCTACTGAGTTGTGTCTGATTTCAGGCTACAACTAGAATGCTCTTAGATATCGAGGCTAAAACAGTCCAACTGAAACCAAGGGCACCAACCTTTTCATGAACTGTAACATAGATTCATAGAAGGAGCAGAACCACTGAAGGGAAATCATGTCAGACTCTGCTTCCTCACTGTGTGCACTTCTAATTAACTGCAGAATTCTTTCCACTCCAAATGGCCCCAAGCACCCAAAGACAATAGTGATCCAAACTAGCTTTTAATTTTTTATAAGTCACGTTAGTGAAGTTCTTGTTATGTCATGTGAAATGCTATCCAGCTGTTTGCCAGAGATGTTTAAAGACAGCCCTGTTACTTTTTGGGTGGTTAATACCTGAGGCAAAATCGAGGAAAGAAACATGAAAGTTCTTGTACTACTTGAGATTAATTATCTGTGTGGTGAGGCTTAAGTATCAGTTTATATACAGTTCTGATCTGTTCATCTCTCCATCTACATGGGTGTAACTTGAACTGAAGGTATGTTATTTTTGGTGGAGTTGTGGGGACAAATTTCTATGAGTACTATGGATGAGCACAATTTTATTTACTTACTTATTTTAGACTGTATTTTTGTACAACAGGACAGCCAAGAAATAAACCAGGAGCCAGAGAAACTTCACATATGTGAGAAAATCTAAAGCATCTTCATATTAGGGTCAGGACGATTCCCCTTTCTCTGAAAGCAAAACACCTAAATCTCAATTGTCCTAATGTACCAAATGTCTTTATGGAGCATATTTAAAAGAATTATAGAAACAAATGACAGTTCGTTTACTTGCCATTAATTGCTCTTATTTTTTACATGAGATACACATTAATTTTTTTGTGGCATTATTAATTTTAAAGGTGAAATTGCTACATTTTAGCTTTATTATTGAGACAGGAGTTAATACAAAGCTGAGTAACTGTGCAATTAATAACTCAATTTGAGAGAATTTATTAGGTTGGAGGATAATTATGAAACCCATGGATATTTTCATAAAACACATAAAGATTACATGTAGTTTCCTATAGAAAACTGTAAATATTATTAGGAATGTTCTAAGTCAACTATAGAGAAAGTGTTAACCAAATAAGCACAGAAATGTCTAGTTGTTCTCTTCTTGAACTAAGAAATGTCTAGTTGTTCTCTTCTTGAACTAAACCAGAAGAGGAAGCTATGTGGGCACATATCGTCTCTACTTCCTCCCACCCCACAGATAACAATTTGTAGATAATAATATGATATGCAAATAGAAACTAATATGAGTGATAGTGATTATTTTCCATCTCTCGCTGAAACAGTCAATTTAGGGTAAAATGGCTCAAATATTGACTTTGTGAAGAAACAGTGATCACAGAACGGATGTTATTAGGATTATACTGAGTGTTGAGAGATTTTAAGGATTCTCCTCAGAGTATGTTGCTTTTATAGCAGTATGTATCATGCCATTTGAGTTGGATTTTAAACATACAGTTTAAATATTGAGAATTGTTTTTTGTCTAGATATGGGTCATAAGAATGTCTCTGATTTGAATGAGAGATGGATGAATGCCATAGATTAGGATGCCTATTTTAGAGTTGTTCATGCTATTTTTTATGTTTCTTTCAGGTGAACACAGTAACTTCCAATTTTCTAAAAAAAAAAAAAAAAAAAGATTTACTTATTCATTTTAGAGAGGGAGGGAGAAACTCAAGCTGACTGTGCTGAACATGGAGCCCGGGACACCACGGGCTCACAATCTGAGCGAAAACCAAGGAGTGAGATGCTTCACTGACTGCACCACCCAGGCACTCCAATAACTTCCAATACAAGTAAGTGGAGGGTCAGACATAATTTAGGTGAAATCCCACTGCTCATCTCTGTGGACCCTGGTATCACCAAAATATGAGTGTTCAGATGAAGTGGCTGGGGAAAATAAACGTGCCAAATAGCGCACAGGTCTCAGGAGGGACAGGGGCACATAATTAAATTTGTTCCTGTGGCCTCCAGAAATCTTAGTCAACTGATCTCTAGTGTTAACTTTTTGATTTTCTCTTTCAAGAACTCAAACCTCAGAAAAACTAAAGAGTCTCCCGTTAGTGCTGATTTCTTCAGTAAACTACATATGGTTTTCCATTGTAAAAGAGGCTGCCCAGCATGGAATTGGGTGGAGGGATAAGTAAAGGCAGGGACACTATTAGGTATGTCTTTCTGGTCCTTCCCGAGTGTTATGAAATAGTCATTTGGATAGAAATAGTGACAGGTGAGCCTAGCAGAAAAACTCAAAATAATACATACAAACACATAGTACCCAGAATCCATTATTTTTCTACTGTGCGTGAGAAAGATACAAAAGAAGTCTCATAGTCTCAAGACGTCTGTGTGACAGTTGGTTAAATGTCTGACTCTTGATTTCGGCTCAGGACATGATCTCAGGGGCGTGAGACTGAGATCTGTGTTGGGCTCTGTGCTCAGCATGGAATCCGCTGGAGATTTTCTCTCTCCCTCTCGGCCTCTCTCTATGCTTGCTTTCTCTCTCTCATTCTTTCTCTCTCATAAATAAATAAATAAATAAATAAAATCTTTTTTTTTTTTTTAAGATTTTATTTATTTGACAGAGATATCACAAGTAGACAGAGAGGCAAGCAGAAAGAGAGAGACAGAGAGAGAGAGAGAGAGGAGGAAGCAGGCTCCCTGCTGAGCAGAGAGCCCGACGTGGGACTCGATCCCAGAACCCTGAAGTCATGACCTGAGCCGAAGGCAGAGGCTTAACCCACTGAGCCAGCCAGGCGCCCCTAAATAAATAAAATCTTAAAAAAAAAAAAAAAGGAAGTCACAAGTTCTGTTTGAATTAAAAACAAAACAAGAAGCACAAATCCTATACCCCCAGGAACAAATAAAAAAATAAAGTACATGGGAAACACAGAAATTAGTAGAGATTTTCCTACATATGTGTCCCAGCTTCCAGGACAGTGAAGACTATCTAGTCCAAGAACCCTGCAGCTAAGCTTAAATGATGGTCTATATCACAAAAGGAAAGTCCCTCTAGGGTGGCTGCACACATATTTTAATTCTCTGAACAGAAAAGGTGCCAAGGACAGACAACTGCTTGACAATGCTAGATGTTATCACCTGATAATGTTTTTGAGCACCCTCTGTGTATGAAGCTCTACTAGGACTTTAGCAAAGGTCAGCTTTTAAGAGACTTTTGCAGGGCAAGGATTTACAGAATTTACATTCTAGAAAGTACACATTGACTAGGTAGTAATATACCTAACTTCTCCCTGCTCAACTCTCCTTCCCCTTCTTGCTTTTGCTGTCTCCAGCATGTCCCCCAACCAGCACATGGTTTTCCCCAGAGGATTCCAGTTCCCAAGCCAATCCTCACCAACGCAGGGCTTACAGAAGCGCTATGCAGTGGTAGAGGGAGGTTTTGCAAATACAAATTGCACTTCCAGACCTTGGATCTGAAGCCCAGACTGGAGCCTTAGTTACCAACAAACTCTCTGATATTCCCCGCCCCCAAACACACGCACGTACTCGTCTTCTTGAGCCTTCTTCTTGACCATTAGACCCAGCTGCTTATCTTCAAGCCCTGGGGCCTCACCTAAACTCTATCTCAGCTTGCAGTGCTACTGCTCAAGAGCCCATTTCCTGTTGAAACCTGTCTGGCTTCCCTACTCCTGACCACAGAGCACAGGGAACTTCCCCGTCTCTACATGACCAGGTGCTTGATCTTTACATTTTGGGTGGGATTTATCACATTTTACCTTATATCATAGCTACACAAATTTTAGAATGTCAGTTTCTTTTTTTTTTAAATTTTTTATTTTTTATAAACATATATTTTTAACCCCAGGGGTACAGGTCTGTGAATCGCCAGGTTTACACACTTCACAGCACTCACCAAAGCACATACCCTCCCCAATGTCCATAACCCCACCCCCCAACCCCCCTCCCCTAGCAACCCTCAGTTTGTTTTGTGAGATTAAGAGTCACTTATGGTTTGTCTCCCTCCCAATCCCATCTTGTTTCATTGATTCTTCTCCTACCCACTTAAGCCCCCATGTTGCATCACCACTTCCTCATATCAGGGAGATCATATGATAGTTGTCTTTCTCTGCTTGACTTATTTCGCTAAGCATGATACGCTCTAGTTCCATCCATGTTGTCGCAAATGGCAAGATTTCATTTCTTTTGATGGCTGCATAGTATTCCACTGTGTATATATACCACATTTCTTTATCCATTCATCTGTTGATGGACATCTAGGTTCTTTCCATAGTTTGGCTATTGTGGACATTGCTGCTATAAACATTCGGGTGCATGTGCCCCTTTGGATCACTACATTTGTATCTTTAGGGTAAATACCCAGTAGTGCAACTGCTGGGTCATAGGGCAGTTCTATTTTCAACATTTTGAGGAACCTCCATGCTATTTTCCAGAGTGGTTGCACCAGCGTGCATTCCCACCAACAGTGTAGGAGGGTTCCCCTTTCTCTGCATCCTTGCCAGCATCTGCCAGCATCTGTCATTTCCTGACTTGTTGATTTACCAGTCAGAATTTAGCCATTCTGACTGGTGTGAGGTGATATCTCATTGTGGTTTTGATTTGTATTTCCCTGATGCTGAGTGATATGGAGCACTTTTTCATGTGTCTGTTGGCCATCTGGATGTCTTCTTTGCAGAAATGTCTGTTGATGTCCTCTGCCCATTTCTTGATTGGATTATTTGTTCTTTGGGTGTTGAGTTTGCTAAGTTCTTTATAGATTCTGGACACTAGTCCTTTATCTGATATGTCGTTTGCAAATATCTTCTCCCATTCTTTCAGTTGTCTTTTGATTTTGTTAACTGTTTCCTATGCTGTGCAAAAGCTTTTGATCTTGATGAAATCCCAATAGTTCATTTTTGCCCTTGCTTCCCTTGCCTTTGGTGATGTTCTAGGAAGATGTTGCTGTGGCTGAGGTCGAAGAGGTTGCTGCCTGTGTTCTCCTCAAGGATTTTGATGGATTCCTTTCGCACATTGAGGTCCTTCATCCATTTTGAGTCTATTTTTGTGTGTGGTGTAAGGAAATGGTCCAATTTCATTTTTCTGCATGTGGCTGTCCAATTTTCCCAGCACCATTTATTGAAGAGGCTGTCTTTTTTCCATTGGACATTCTTTCCTGCTTTGTCGAAGATTAGTTGACTGTAGAGTTGAGGGTCTATTTCTGGGCTCTCTATTCTGTTCCATTGATCTATGTGTCTGTTTTTGTGCCAGTACCATGCTGTCTTGATGATGACAGCTTTGTAATAGAGCTTGAAGTCCGGAATTGTGATGCCACCAACTTTGGCTTTCTTTTTTCAATATCCCTTTGGCTATTCAAGGTCTTTTCTGGTTCCATATAAATTTTAGAATTATTTGTTCCATTTCTTTGAAAAAGATGGATGGTACTTTGATAGGAATTGCATTAAATGTGTAGATTGCTTTAGGTAGCATAGATATTTTCACAATATTTATTCTTCCAATCCAGGAGCATGGAACATTTTTCCATTTCTTTGTGTCTTCCTCAATTTCTTTCATGAGTACTTTATAGTTTTCTGAGTATAGATTCTGTGCCTCTTTGGTTAGGTTTATTCCTAGGTATCTTATGGTTTTGGGTGCGATTGTAAATGGGATCGACTCCTTAATTTCTCTTTCTTCTATCTTGTTGGTGTAGAGAAATGCAACTGATTTATGTGCATTGATTTTATATCCTGACACTTAACTGAATTCCTGTACAAGTTCTAGCAGTTTTGGAGTGGGTTTTCCACATATAGTATCATATCATCTGCGAAGAGTGATAGTTTGACTTATTCTTTGCCGATTTGGATGCCTTTAATTTCCTTTTGTTGTCTGATTGCTGAGGCTAGGACTTCGAGTACTATGTTGAATAGCAGTGGTGATAATGGACATCCCTGCCATGTTCCTGACCTTAGCGGAAAAGCTTTCAGTTTTTCTCCATTGAGAATGATATTTGCGGTGGGTTTTTCATAGATGGCTTTGTTGATATTGAGGTATGTGCCCTCTATCCCTACACTTTGAAGAGTTTTGATCAGGAAGGGATGCTGTACTTTGTCAAATGCTTTTTCAGCATCTATTGAGAGTATCATATGGTTCTTGTTCTTTCTTTTATTGATGTGTTGTATCACATTGACTGATTTGCAGATGTTGAACCAACCTTGCAGCCCTGGAATAAATCTCATTTGGTCGTGGTGAATAATCCTTTTAATGTACTGTTGAATCCTATTGGCTAGTATTTTGGTGAGAATTTTCGCATCTGTGTTCATCAAAGATATTGGTCTATAGCTCTCTTTTTTGATGGGATCCTTGTCTGATTTTGGGATCAAGGTGATGCTGGCCTCATAAAATGAGTTTGGAAGTTTTCCTTCAATTTCTATTTTTTGGAACAGTTTCAGGAGAATAGGAATTAGTTCTTCTTTAAATGTTTGGTAGAATTCCCCTGGGAAGCCGTCTGGCCCTGGGCTTTTGTTTGTTTGGAGATTTTTCATGATTGTTTCAATCTCCTTACTGGTTATGGGTCTGTTCAGGCTTTCTATTTCTTTCTGGTTCAGTTGTGGTAGTTTATATGTTTCTAGGAATGCATCCATTTCTTCCAGATTGTCAAATTTGTTGGTGTAGAGTTGCTCATAGTATGTTCTTGTAATAGTTTGTATTTCTTTGGTGTTAGTTGTGATCTCTCCTCTTTCATTCATGATTTTATTTATTTGGATGCTTTTTCTTTTCTTTTTGATAAGTCTGGCCAGGGGTTTACCAATTTTATTAATTCTTTCAAAGAACCAGCTCCTAGTTTTGTTGATTTGTTCCATTCTATTTCCATTCTATTTCTTTCTGGTTCAGTTGTGGTAGTTTATATGTTTCTAGGAATGCATCCATTTCTTCCAGATTGTCAAATTTGTTGGTGTAGAGTTGCTCATAGTATGTTCTTGTAATAGTTTGTATTTCTTTGGTGTTAGTTGTGATCTCTCCTCTTTCATTCATGATTTTATTTATTTGGATGCTTTTTCTTTTCTTTTTGATAAGTCTGGCCAGGGGTTTACCAATTTTATTAATTCTTTCAAAGAACCAGCTCCTAGTTTTGTTGATTTGTTCCATTGTTTTTTGGTTTCTATTTCATTGATTTCTGCTCTGATCTTTATGATTTCTCTTCTCCTGCTGGGCTTAGGGTTTCTTTCTTGTTCTTTCTCCAGCTCCTTTAGGTGTAGGGTTAGGTTGTGTACCTGAGAACTTACTTGTTTCTTGAGAAAGGCTTGTACCGCTATATATTTTCCTCTCAGGACTGCCTTTGTTGTGTCCCACAGATTTTGAACTGTTGTATTTTCATTATCATTTGTTTCCATGATTTTTTTCAATTCTTCTTTAATTTCCCGGTTGACCCATTCATTCTTTAGAAGGATGCTGTTTAGTCTCCATGTATTTGGGTTCTTTCCAAACTTCCTCTTGTGGTTGAGTTCTAGCTTCAGAGCATTGTGGTCTGAAAATATGCAGGGAATGATCCCAATCTTTTGATACCGGTTGAGTCCTGATTTAGGACCGAGGATGTGATCTATTCTGGAGAATGTTCCATGTGCACTAGAGACGAATGTGTATTCTGTTGCTTTGGGATGAAATGTTCTGAATATATCTGTGATGTCCATCTGGTCCAGTGTGTCGTTTAAGGCCTTTATTTCCTTGTTGATCTTTTGCTTGGATGATCTGTCCATTTCAGTGAGGGGAGTGTTAAAATCCCCTACTATTATTGTATTATTGTTGATGTGTTTCTTTGATTTTGTTATTAATTGGTTGATATAGTTGGCTGCTCCCACCTTGGGGGCATAGATATTTAAAATTGTTAGATCTTCTTGTTGGACCGACCCTTTGAGTATGATATAGTGTCCTTCCTCATCTTTTATTATAGTCTTTGGCTTAAAATCCAATTGATCTGATATAAGGATTGCCACTTCTGCTTTCTTCTGATGTCCATTAGCATGGTAAATTCTTTTCCACCCCCTCACTTTAAATCTGGAGGTGTCTTTGGGCTTAAAATGAGTTTCTTGGAGGCAACATATAAATGGGTTTTGTTTTTATACCCATTCTGATACCCTGTGTATTTTGATTGGGGCATTTAGCCCATTAACATTCAGGGTAACTATTGAGAGATATGAATTTAGTGCCATTATATTGCCTGTAAGGTGACTGTTACTGTATATTGTCTCTGTTCCTTTCTGATCTACCACTTGTAGGCTCTCTCTTTGCTTAGAGAACCCCTTTCAATATTTCCTATAGAGCTGGTTTGGTGTTTGCAAATTCTTTCAGTTTTTGTTTGTCCTGGAAGCTTTTAATCTCTCCTTCTATTTTCAATGATAGCCTAGCTGGATATAGTATTCTTGGCTGCATGTTTTTCTCATTTAGTGCTCTGAAAATATCATGCCAGCTCTTTCTGGCCTGCCAGGTCTCTGTGGAGACCTCTGTGCCAATCTAATATTTTTACCATTGTATGTTACAGACTTCTTTTCCCGGGCTGCTTTCAGGATTTTCTCTTTGTCACTAAGACTTGTAAATTTTACTTTTAGGTGACAGGGTGTAGGCCTATTCTTATTGATTTTGAGGGGCATTCTCTGAACCTCCTGAATTTTGATGCTCATTCCCTTTGCCATATTGGGGAAATTCTCCCCAATAATTCTCTTCAGTATACCTTCTGCTCGCCTCTCTCTTTCTTCTTCTTCTGGAATCCCAATTATTCTAATGTTGTTTCATCTTATGGTGTTGCTTATCTCTCGAATTTTCCCCTCGTGGTCCAGTAGCTGTTTGTCCCTCTTTTGCTCAGCTTCTTTATTCTCTGTCATTTGGTCTTCTATATTGCTAATTCTTTCTTCTGCCTCATTTATCCTAGCAGTGAGAGCCTCCATTTTTGATTGCACCTTATTAATAGCTTTTTTGATTTCAACTTGGTTAGATTTTAGTTCTTTTATTTCTCCAGAAAGGGCTTTTATATCTCTCGAGAGGGTTTCTCTAATAACGTCCATGCCTTTTTCGAGCCCGGCTAGAACCTTGAGAATTGTCATTCTGAACTCTAGATCTGACATATTACCAATGTCTGTATTGATTAGGTCCCTAGCCTTAGGTACTGCCTCTTGTTCTTTTTTTTGTGGTGAATTTTTCCGCCTTGTCATTTTGTCCAGATAAGAGTATATGAAGGAGCAAGTAAAATACTAATTCTGTTTCCAGAATTGCTGTTCTTCTTCTCTTCAATCTGCCGATGGATTTGCAGGTGTTTACAATGTTTAGATAAGCTATCTAGCTGATCTCCTGCTAGCTGAAGTAGTCTCAGCCTGCTTCTTCTCCACCATCTTGACTCACCAGCACCCCTAGAATGTCAGTTTCTTAATGGCAATACCTTTTCATCTTTGATTCCTACACAGTTCCATAAAGGAAAGAGCTAAAGTTCTCCAAGTCTTCTCTGGCCTAATCTGTGTCTTGCATGAGTAGAGCTGCAAAAAATATTTGCCAAATAAATGATTCTTGTATCCCAGAGTTTCTTCAGCTTGTAGCTGTCAAGCCTTGCTAGTGACTATGAAAAAGTAGTCGATCCTACACACAGTTGTTTTAAGGAAAGCACACTGTGGAAATGAAACTTTGTATCTCCAAATTCTCCAACCAGGGGCCATCTTGGAGGATTTAACAAGAATGGGTAGGTGACTGAAATGAATGTTCATCCTGATGCTTTATTAGAACTTTTGCAAGAAAACATGAAGACACTGTAAAATTCAGTGTGGTATTTAGATATTCATTCACTTATTCATCCACTCACAGGTTACTTGCAAAAAAATAATTATTTGTCAGATGGTATTGTATAATATATTAGTCACTAGTTCAGCACTTTGATTCAACCTATGCTCCAGTTATTTTCCTAGAATGCCTCTTGAACTTCAACATGAATACAGATCACCTCGAGGGTATGGGTTCTGGTGAGAATGCAAATTCTTATTCCACTGGATCAGACGGAACTTGAGATTCTGCATTTCTGATAAATTCCTGGGTGATGTTGGTCCTGTTGGTCCACAGATCACTACCAAGAAGGAAGGCTTTAGAAGACCGTGTTCTGTTCTGAATTTGTTTGAGTCTAACAGAAATACTTGTGCATAAATTAGGTTCTTCCTTTCTGGGACCTGGGAAAAGGTGCCTCATCTCTTTGAGCATCTATAAAAATGGGACGATAATATTTACTACACCTCTTTTAAATGAGTTGTTAAGATCATTTGAAATGCATGTGAATGCATTCTATAGATAAAAGCATCATGATTTATATGGATAATGATTTATATGGGTAACACTTGAAATGTGAAGTCCTGAGTAATGGAAACTTCATATGGGAAAAAGATATTATAACAAATATTTCACTGGTCTGACTTCTTGACTGACCAGAGAGTTGAGTGGCTTCTGACATGGGGGGGAGGGTGGTTGGGCAAGATACATGTTAAAGATGACTTTTGGAAGGTTTTGCTATGTGTTGAAACTGGACCACTTTCTTACACCATACATAGATATAAGTCAGAATGTATTAAAGACTAAAACGTAAGACCAGAAAACATTAAAGTCCTAAAAGAAAACATAAACAATAATCTCTTGGATATTAGTCTCAGCAACATTTTTCTGGATATGTCTTCTCAGGCAAGGAGGAAAAAAAGCAAAAATAAACTTGGGATTGCATCAAAGTAAAATACTGTACAGAGAAGGAAACCATCAACAAAACAAAAAGGCAACCTATTGAATGGGAAAAAATATGTGCAAATCATATATCTAAAAAGTGTTAATATCCAAAATTTATAAGAACTTATATAACTCAATAACAAAAACCCTAATAATCCAATTAAAAAAGAAGTAGAGAACCTGAATCGAAATTTTTCCAAAGAATACATACAAATGACTAATACACACACGAAAAGATGTTCAACACCACTCATCATCAGGGAACTGAAAATCAAAATCATAGTGAAATAATCACCTCATACAGTCAGAATGGCTAGTATTGAAAAGACAAGAAATAACAAGTGTTGCTGAGGATGTTGAGGAAATGGGACCCTTGTTCACTGTTTGTGAGAATGTAAATTGGTGCAACCACTGTGGAGAACAGTACAGAGATTCTTCAAAAATTTTTAAGTAGAAATACCATGTGATCCAATAATCCCATCACTGGGTATTTACCCAAAGAAAAAACACTAATTTGAAAAGGAATATGCATCCTTATGTTTATTGCAGGCTTATTACAATAGCCAAGATATAGAAGGTGTCCATCAATAGATGAATGGATAAAGAAGATGAGGTATGTGTATACACACACACACACACACAATTGAATACTACTTACCATTTAAAGAGAATGAAATCTTGCCATTCATGGCAACATGAAAGGATGAGACCTAGAGGGTATCATGCTAAGTGAAATAAGTCAGATAAACACAAATATATGATTTTATCTATATTTGGAATCTTAAACAAAGAAAACAAAAACAGTAAATAGACTCATAAATATGGAGAACAAACTAGTAGTTGCCAGAGGGAAGGGAGGGGTGGGCAACATAAGTGAGGGTATTAAGAGGTAGAAATTTCCAGTTATAAAATAAGTCACAGGGACAAAAAGTACAGCATAGGGAATACAGTCACTAATATTCTAATAATTTTGTATGGGGACAGATGGTCACTACCTTTATCATGGTGAGCACTGCATAATGCATAGAATTGCTGAATCACTATGATGTACACCCAAAACTAATATAACATTTTATATCAACTATAATTAAAAAAAAAAGACTTGAGATAGATGTTAATTAGACTCACTGTGATGATCATTTTAGAATATCTACAAATACCAAATGTTGTACACCTGAAACTAATAAATAATGTTATATGTTGATTATATTGCAATTTTTAAAAAGGCTGCTATTTCTTGTAACGAGCACCAAAACAAAACAACAAAAAAGAATACTTTCCTGTCTGTTGAGTGGGGATGATTTCTCCTTGACCACCAGTAAATGGAATGTCAATAAAGAAGGGAATTCCACAGAAAGGCTTTGGTGTTGAATGCTGAGTTTACATTTTTATCTCAACTGACTTGCAAATGAACCCTAGGCATCAATCTTATTTATTCCCTTTGTAAAGGTTAGGACCCATGAGCTCCATGAAAGCAAGGCCTGTATTATTTAGCTCGTTGGTATATCCTCAGTAGTAGCACAATGTTGAAACATAGGCTAGGCATCCTAAACCATTTGCTTAATGAATGAATCAGACTCAGAGATGAGGTATTTTGCTTAAGGTCACACCCAGTTAAGTGGTAGAGCAAGGCATTGTCCCAGATCCATTTGGCTTCTAAACCAAATAAATGGCTTGATGCCAGGGGTTTCTCATTCAGCAGGTTTAGGCCAAGCCCAATTATTTGTATTTTTATTAAGCACCCCATTGGACCCTTCGACTCATTCAATATTGAACATGTATTTATTAAGCAAGTAACATATGTCACTCATATTCTGGGTGTTGGGACTCCATCAGCAAACAGACAAGAATCCCTGTCCCTACAGAGCTTAAGTGCTAATGGCACATCAGTCCAGTTTGAGAAACTTTGCATTGCACCATGATGACAATGGGTTCCATATATTCAGTTAAAATTGGCATTCAAGGGAGATTCCATTCATCCTTTCACCCATGTTTGTTATGGGAGCTAAGAGCATCCTGGGCAGATGAACTATAAAAGGTCCTCTTTTGACAAGGAGTCAGGACTTTTTGTGCGGGGAAATCTTTTATCTTGTGGGCTTGTTTGGCACCCCCTCATCCTCTTTGGGGCACCTGAAAATGTCATGTCCCCCTTTCCTTTTGAGGAGCACTGGAGGCGCTGAAGAGGCAATGTACTGCTGGTTGGGGAAAGCCCCAGATGAGGATCTGCTCATCATTAGAAGGCCTTTCAGAATCTAGAGAGGACTTTCTGAGTCCCCCTTCTGAAGATCAGGCTCTATTCAATTACGTGGAGATACTATATCAAGACAATATTGTATTTTAATGATCTGTAAAGCTCCCATATATCCCCATTTTAGATGTTTGAACTATTGCATTGAAAGGTCTTGATTGCTATCATTGAACATGCATTGCCTCCCCCCACTTGAAAATGTGAATAGGAAATTCAAGCAGGTGAAGGAAAGGGGCAATGACTCCCTTCGTTTTAAGTGTATGCTACTTTAAAAACCTGTAGTTACTTATTCACTTAAATGAGTAACCTGCATAATTGTCATATTTTTAGTCCTTAAAAATCTGTTTTTGCAATGGAAATCTTCATGCAATCAGTATAATCAATTGCAAAATTAATAAACTGGGGCGATCTTTAACACAGCTTTTTCTGCTTTGAGAAATGAGAGGAAAACTACCTCCATGTGTGGTTTAGACCTGAAAGACTTTTAGTAACAAATTCTGAATTGCATGGCCTTACTTTGAAGTTGCTGATGACGCTCATTTTTCTGTCATTTTCTTAAATGTTTTCTGTGCCAAATTCAGCATTTAAAAAGGACAGAAGGCAGCAACTGAGGGAACCTCATTAAGGGGTGGGGGCTGGGGGCACTTGGGGGTTTCTGAAAAGAACTTTGCATAAAATTTCTCTATTATTTAATCTCTATTTTAGAAAAATAGCAAAGCTAGTTCCCTGTTCACAGAGACATGCAGATACGTGGAAAATCAACCGTTCATCTCAAGATTTTCATCTTATTAGACAGGAGATATGCTTCATCCATTATATCAGGAACAAAATGTTAATGCAGGTGCTCTACAACAACACAGAAAGTTCAGATGGCTAAAGCCTATGACTTCCTATTTGTAATTTTACAAAGTATTTAGTGGCAGTTTGTGCTGGGTGGGGAGCAATTCATACTGCTCTAAGAAATGCATTTAGTTGCTGAAAATGTCTCTGTTTAAACAGTCACAATGTAACCACAGCCAAAATGTCTTTTTTTTTTTAAAGATTTTATTTATTTATTTGACAGAGAGAGATCACAGTAGACAGAGAGGCAGGCAGAGAGAGAGAGAGGGAAGCAGGCTCCCCGCTGAGCAGAGAGCCTGATTCGGGGCTAGATCCCAGGACCCTGAGATCATGACCTGAGCCGAAGGCAGCGGCTTAACCCACTGAGCCACCCAGGCGCCCATGTAGGTAATATCCAATTCATGTGATTGGCAATGTCACCAGAGAGAAGGCCAGGGAGATGTTTTTAGCTCTTCTTGGGTATTGTTTTATGAATATTTAATTTCTTTTTTTATTGCATGATATAAATATGTTCCTTACTGAATGCTCCTTAGTCTTGTTCCTCTGAATTTTGCTATTCAGCTCTCATGTGATATTGGAATGCCTCCCCCTCAATAAGTCTAGATCGCTTGAAACCATCCTAGAGAAGCAAAATCCAGTTCTTCCTGATAATCCACATGGAGTCTGAAATCAAAATCTGCACTAACTTTTATTTAGTCATTTTTAAAAAAGATTTTATCTATCCATTGAAAGAGGGAGCAAGAGCGAGCAATCTAGCACATACAAATGGGGTGAGGGACAGAGGGAGAGGGAGAGACAATCCCAAGCAGACTGCGCTGAGCCTGAAGCCTTATGTGGGGCTGGATCCCACGACCCCGAGATCATGACCTGTGCCAAAATCAGGAGTCAGATGCCCAAGTGACTGAGCTACCCAGGTGCCCCTGCATTAAATTTTGGACATCTACATCTACAGTATACATGAACCTGGTCAAATTACATAACATATTTTTAAAGGCCTTCTTTAATCTAAGTCACTGATGATGGTGTCCAAATGGAGAGCGCTATCAGGTCACTTTTAAAAACAGTTTTGTTTACTTTTAGCCACTCTCTGAGAATAATAAAACCAAACAGTAGAGTATCTGTTCTTAATGAGGCCCATTTTGTTTTACATAGCACAGAACTGCCTTCAGTTTAATTCTATTAATGAAAAAAAGGGTGGTATGTGGTGCATAACGGCAAATTCAGAATTAGTTTGCTATGGATAACAAATCAAAATTGGTTACATCTAGAAGAGAGTTGGTTTTTTGCTCACTTTGGCAGCACAAATACTAGAAGAGAGTTGGTTTTCATTTTGCTTGGTTTGGGAAAGAAAGAAAAAAACATAATAATACAAACCTGAAGCTCTTTGTTAATATTGATATTATAAAAGTGCTAATTACCTAAGTAGAAATTCGCAATAAATATATATGTGATTATAATATATTTTGTATAGTTGAAATCTAATTTGAATTGTTTTTCTATCCAATGTCAATTAAGAAACACAGCAAATTAACAGACAGCACCATTTAAAATACAGCCTTGTGGATTTTTAAAAAATATGTTCATACTATTGGAAATGCAAAAGTAAAAATAACTTTTTTACATTATAGTTTATTTCTTTAATTTCTTTGAAGGCATAATTGTTTTTTCATGAACAGCAAAGACACAGGACATAGTAAATTATAGTGCTATGTAAAGACAGATATCCTCATTAACAACTAGCTGCTATAAAAATAAATTATACCATATGACTCAGGGAAGTTGTTAATAATTCTACTTTGTTTACATTATGCTTCGAAAGCAACATAGTTTAATGAGATCAGATACTAAGCTAACAGTATAGCTTGGAGTCAAATGTTTTCAAGCTCTGCCAAAACCGTAGGTAGATTAGATGTGGGTAGTTTTTACTGATAGTGTTTTCAAAAGAGGAAATGAATAAGGCCTTGCTTGGTACAGAAGTTATGCATTCATTACCTAAGAAAGAGTATTAAGTACATACAAATTACCGAGGTGCTTAGAAAGGGCACAAACAACATAAGTGGAGAAAGTTCAAGAACCATGGAGGTATTTGTATTTAAGAACTACACATAATAATAAAATTAATAATAAAAACCTACAAAAATCACATAATAACAAGTGACCAAGTATCCAAAAAATCATATGGTCATGTTGCAAAGCAGGTGAGCAGTGTATGGAATTCCAATTTTCTACAACATAAAATTTCTTCATACTCCCTAAACTCTTTGCATGGATTAGTTAAAATGAAGTGGGCCATACTCAGATTTTCACTTTTCATGATTCCAAAAAACATTAAACTTCTTAACCTTGGAGTTGCCTACTTGATTTTTAAAATAAATGTGATATTCAAGTAGATAACATTTGTTCTCATCCACCCTTTATTAAGGACATGCCAGAGCAATTTCTCATTGTCTTCATGAAAAATGCAAAAGTAAAAGTTACTGTGATTTTAGTTGCCACAAGCCTGGATGTCTCTAACATATAACATTTAACGAGTACAATCACCCTTGTATAGCAGGATATGTAAACAGCAAATTCTTTTAGTCGGTTTGATTTTTAAAATTGACTTGGTATTATTTTCACCCTATCCCCCTTGGCTTTGAAAGGGACCAAAAAAAAAAAAAAAAAAGAAAGAAAGAAAAGAAGGCAGCAATCCCAAACACCCACTTTGCCAAATTAGTTGAGAAGGCAAGATGTATGAAATACAGAAATTACCTGTTTTGCACCAGTAGAACATATCAGCTGTATGCACATAGCTGCCATGTTAAGCATTTGCACTTTTTCTAAGGGAAAGGTACAGCATGTGTCAGTACATTCAGCTTTATGTAAAAATAAATATGTTTCAAAATAAATAAGACAAGGGCAATGAGAAAAAAATTCTGTAGAGCTTATTGCTAACTAGTGAGGAGATAATGGTAATGCTATATTGTTCCTACATCTAGAAAGTGACAGAATTTCTAGGGGTGGAAGGCGTGTACATAGTATAATTTAAACCAGATCTAGATCCAGAAAAGCATTGCCTGCCTTGAAGATGACACTGTCAGATGAATATAAGCTGGCAAAATCTGGTGTTATAAGAGGTGTGTGTATATTATTAAGCCATATTATCTCCAAGTTTTTCTATGAAACTAGTTCAAGTTAAAGGAACAAAAGGAAGTGAGTATTATGGTGGCCAACCTAGAAATTCCTATCTTGCTAGTGATTATAAAAGTCTCAGAGAATTAAATTCATAGGCTGTTTCTTCTATGTTATAAAGAACAGGGTCTGTTTATTGCTGCATAACAAATCACCCTGGTAGTTAATAGCTTAAAGCAACAACAATCGTACTATTGTCTCATAGTTTCTGTAGGTCACAAACTTGGAATGGGCTCAGTTAGGTGATCTAGCTTGGGATTTTTTTAGATGGTTATAGTAGCTAATGGTTTGGAGCTGCTGGGGGCAGGCCAGCATCTCTCCTTATCTCTTTCTCTATCTCTCTATCTTTCTATCTGTCATCTTCATACAGTGTCAGGACTCCTCTAAGTTATCCCTCCTGGTGGGCTAGTTTGGGATACCTTACAGTAGGGTGGCCTCAGGCCTGTCTGATCACATATAATGGTGGCTCAGGATTCAGTCTAAGCGTTCCAACAAGACAAGTGGGAGATATAACATCTTCTCCAACCTACACTTGGTAGTCACTCAGATTTACTTTATTGACTATATTTTATTGGTTATAAGGTAAGAGAATAATTAGATTCCACTTCTGAATATGGGAGTGGCAAGGTTTAGAAGATTTTGTGGAATCAGAGATACGGAGATGGCTATCTTTGGAAAATAGTGCCACAGTGTCTTTTACTATGAAATGGTTATCTTTGCTAAATTGGTGATATTGTGAGTAAAAATATAGCCTTTGCTAGTAGATGACTGAAGATGAATTATTATGGTAAAAAATAAAAATAAAAGAAATCTACTAGTGTCTAGATATATTATGTGTTTTACATATATACGTATATATATATACATATACATATTATTTATTATACTCCATTCCATGGGAATTCCAGTAGTTTCCCACACCATTTCTAGGTCTCTGTTATCTCTTCAGACTCAGGCCTGCCAGAGGGTCCGGAATTGTATCTTTAGTTGATACAGATTCATTTCTATTACAAAGATCCAGAAACAGTGGGAGTAACAAGGTGAAGGCCATTTGGCTCAGGTAGGTGAGGAATACCTACCAATATTGAATTGACAGGGGGGATGGGCTATTTTATGCTAGTCTGGTAATCTCTCTTGGTGTCAATTTCTCCCTCTATGAAATAGGGAAGAGCTTTCCTGACTTGTCTCACAGAACAATGGTGAAGCTAAGTTAAGAAAAATATTTGGGAAACATTTTCAAATACATGGGTCTGTCTGGATGCCAACTGGGAGATTAATTATGATATCTGGATTGGGTTGTCCACATGTCTATCACAGGGCTTTTGTCTTTGGAAGATGAGACCACAGACCTATCGCCCAGGCAGTTGCTTTGAATGTTTTTTGTTTTTTTTTTTTTCTCTAGTGAGGATTAATTTCCCCTAAGCCACCCACATTCCTCCATGGTCTTCCTCTCCAACAGTGGAATGTACTTGCTTGGTGGTTGGCAGGGTAGCTAAACCCCTCCTAAGAGAAATAAAATACACTGAATTTTATGACTTTGGTCTATTAACAGCGAATTTTAACCAAATGAGAAAAAGGATCACAAAGGTCTGTAAAACCTTCTCGTCAAAAGCTTAATGAAATCTGATATAAACACTTGAGAATCTACAGTACATAGGCACTCCCATACTTGAAAGCAGAAGCAAGAATGTGGAAGTATAAAGTTTTCATCTGCAGGCATCAGCAGCTTACCTTAAAAAGGTAACCCAAAAGGACAAGGATTGTTTCACTACTTGGGGTCAAAGAAAATTCATCCGCTGTAAAAGGGTTTGGTGGTGTCCAGTGAAAGGGCCAGCTCACTGATTTCATAGTACTATGGAAAATTTGAGTTGGAAGCCATCTCTTCAAAATCATTAGTCTTGACAAACTGAAGCTCTTTGAACATGATCTTTTGAGGTAAACATCTCTCCCAAATCTATGGGATACATAAAGTATATTTATTGCAAGGCCTCAGAGGCCAGTTGTGGATTGTGGTCAGGATGTTGTAAGGATAGGACAGGCATTTCTTCTTGATGTTTAGATGAAGATGACCATTTATCTTTGACACTCTCACCTATCTTCCCATTCTTAATAAAGAATTCTTTTGAAGATATGGGGGAAGGTGTCAAACTCCAATTGATCTTTAAAAAGCAGATTAGAAATACAGCAATTAACTGGATAAGGAGATAAGAAATGTTTCTAACAATCAAGTGAAATTATTTACTTGCAAGAGGCTCACCTGTATGGCAAGCACAGCTTGATGCTTTTGTAAAGTCCTCTAACTCTCTTCTAAAAGAAGCCGTATTTAAGCAATCATCCATTTATACCATTTATACCAGCAGATAACTGCACACCAAGCAACACTTTGTACTTCTCCGAGAAAATTTGAAAGAAACAGATTTTCCTAAAATGGGATTTCAGTGATATTTTGGGTTAAACACTGTGCTTCTATTGTTTCTGTAATTTACAGTCTTTACTACCAGTGAGAAAGACAAACAATGATTCCAGAGACTCTCATAAGGCAGATCATATAGATGGTATTTCACACTCTTGCATATCCCTAGTAAACATCTATTGGGCTAATTAGTCTTGGAAAGAATTTCAACTCTGTGTACTACATTGTTGAAAACTAGGCATAAGAACAAGGAAGCCACCCCTTGAATAAATAATATTCCATGGAGTCTAGATGCATCAAGGAGACATAATCTCAGACTGAAAGACTGAGTTGCTCTGGATAGAAAATTGATCTAAAATTTAGGATTTTGAAACTAAAAACCTGTCTGCCTTTACTTAGCGATTGTTTGCTGTGGTTTTTCAATGTGAGCTCTGTATAAACAGATTAACTTTGTTTTCTAAGTGTTTCCAAAGAGCTTGGAAACTAAGAATTAAGTATTGCTTCTCATTCCTCAAAAACTGGCAAACTCTTCCCCAAGCTCAACACCTGTTGTTTGAAAATCTACCACACAGTGGTCTTCATCCTCTATGCCAACAGATGTGAAGATGCCCAAAGGTTTCTCAGATGTTTGAGCTACTGAGTTTCGTGGGGGCATCAGGAAGGGGAGGGGAAACAGTTCTGGAATTCCAAAGGTCACTGCTGGATTGAAATAATGAAAATTGCCCACATGTTGAAAAAAATTTAGATGTGATTACTGGAAAATCTGGCAATCAGACCAAGAACAAACTGTGCCTAAAGTTACATTTATACTTTGAAAAAGAGAGAGGGAAAGGGAGAGAGAGAGAGAAAGAGAGAGAGAGAAAAGGAAGGTGTGCCAGGGTGAGAGAGAAATAATTACTATGTTCTTTAGCCTTCCAGCTACCACAATCAACAAGTTCAAATATAAAATGGAAGAAATACATACTTCTACCAAAGGGGATCAAGTGTGAATTATCACCTACCCAAGCACTCACTTCTGAAAACAAGTCTAAGAATTTATTTTAAGTGATTGAAGAAAGTTGGAGTTAGAGCAATTATTTTTATAACAAAGGAAGACTATGATACATATTTAAATTATCTTTCAAGGCACTTACTGTGTCTGATAATCATTTCCTTACAAATATTTTGTTCTAAGGACAGCTTTTCTTTCTAAAATCCCCCCTCTTTTCCTTCAAAGATGCTAGAAATCTGTGTGGTGATGGGAACATGATTGCATGTGTAAAAAGATGCACTTTCTGCATCTTTTTACATACATGTCATGAATCTGCTTTGTAATCTTTTTACTCTGAGTTATTTAGTAGGTGGCCTAGAGGCATCACAGTATAGTACTCACAGGTAGAGCCCATCCGGTTTGGAGGCTCAGTCACAGGGTGGTCCCAGCTAGCTGTCTGATCTTGGGTAAGTTTTCCTGTATTTATTTATTTCTTCACCTAGTAAGCAAATATAAGCATGCGCAAAGTGACAGTCTCTGCATATGCCTTGTAGTTACAGTGATTGACATCTCCTCCCTTCCCCCCCCAAGAACTTTTAGGGAATTTCAATACAGTAAGCTCTGTTCCAGAACAGAAGCCTGGTCTGGAGGCTCCTACAAGGGTTCACTAAGTGAGTACCGAGGGCAGGCTGGGATGAGGAGGGAAAGTCAGGGACTACTCATCAGATGTGAAGATGGAGAGACTCAAGTAGGAGTTAGCTAGTGAAGAGCAGGAAGACATTGTGGAAAGAGAGTTTTGGTGAAAGACAACAGTACCATGTGAAGACCCCAAGGTACTTGATCTGCAAATACTTTCTGGGTGGCCTTCTAGGTCAATATATGTATGGGTTTGAAGAAGAGAGATGAAAAGTTTTTTCTAGAACTAGAATTTTTGGAGGCAAATTGCAAAGGTGAGAAACTTATGACTAGTTTCTGTTGTAGTTATCGGTTTGTTCTCATTTAGCTTTCCTCTTTTTAGTTCAAAACCATCATGGGAAAGTACACAGGTGAAAGCCTAATAAGGCTTTGTTTAGAGTGACAAGTGGGAACTTCTCAGATTACACCAGCACCCCTGAAGCTGTAAGGATGCACATAAGCTTCTCCATGTCTGATACATCTTCCAAAATAAACACATATTTAGAAGTGATGCTTCTAAAATTTTAATTTGCATAAAAATCACCTGGGATTTTGTTAGAATACAGATTCTGATTCTGTAGTTCTGGGTGGGCCTGAGATTCTCTAATGCTCCCAGTGATGCTGATCCCTCTGATTTGGGGACCTCATTTTAAATGGCAAGATCTTAAAATACTTAAGAAAGGGCCAATGGACATCTATGTCCTATAAGTTTCAGTATTTTGAATAATGTACCTTAAAAATATATTCTTTCATTCTCCTTCCCTCTCTGTCTCTGTGTCTGTTTCTATCTCTCTGTCTGTCTGCTCGCTCTCTCTCACACACACAAATACACACACGGGTGCATATATTTTATGTTCATCCTGCTGATGATACATTAATGTACAACAACTGACCAACTAATAGAGTATGTAATAACTATTCTGGTTATTACTACCGTCTATAAATAAGTTAGACATATCTTGTCCACCATCACCCTTTCTAATATTTGTGCACATTTTTTTGGGTTATGTTTGAGTGTGACAATGAAATGTCAAAGCAGAACACTTAAATATATGTTGCCTTCAAAATCTAAGAAAGTCCACTTGGTGTTGAGCCTTTCTCTTCATGAGGGGAGGATCAAGGTGTATCAGTATGTTTTTTCTTTAAAAGAAATATCCTGAAATTATCTGTGCAGTGGACTCATAGAAACTACCCTATGGGATAGAACCTTGAACTTCCATAGGTTTATTTCCCTCTCTCTGGGACATATGTCTCACTAAAGCATTTGAGGTGCTTGCTTTTCCCCACTCATAAGATCCATTTAGCATAATGTCATCAGATACTGGGCTGGGGTGGTGGTCTGTGGGATACCAATTCAGTCAAGGCCCCTGCAATAATGATTTAGAGATAGCTATGAATTTAAAGCTATCACCCTTGCCTGTGTTTGTCTAAATATCCCATCCTAACCATCAGAGCCCCACTCCTTCCCAACTAGTCTCCCATCTTAGTGAACGAGACCTGGTAGACTGGTTTATTTAAATGAAATAGCAATTTCCATTCTTATAATCAAGCCTTGGCCTGATTCTCAGCCATGTATGCCCTGTCCCTACATGAGATAAGAAAATAAGGCACCATAGAGGCTTTCTGGTTCTCCACCAATGCTTTGGGTTGGAAAATCAAGACTTTATGCTTATCTTCTTCTTTACATACACTTTCCAGAGCAGTCCTAAGTAGTCACTCCACCTCATCATCTTGGTAATCACTACTGTCACTTTAGCAATTAAGTGCCACAGCCACTATCTGCCAGTTCCTTGATCTCTACCTTCACTCAATGCCACCACTGGTGATAATCTGAGTGACCATGATGCTACTGTATGCTATGGACTCCCAATGCTTTATATCCCTCTGACCTTGACATAGCACTCTTCACATAGGACCAACTCAAACTCAGAATCCAATTTTGATGCTCTATTTGACATGCTGCATACCTAGTACCCATTACAGCCTCACTCAAAACCAGCAGCAAGCATGACATACTCCAAAGGTCTAATGATAATTTAAAGCAGGACTAACCCAGTTGTCTTCAGAGATGCCTATCAATATGTGCTGGCTCAAAATAACCTATACTTTTATTAACTATATAGTGTTCTCTTGTGCAAGTTATTTTTATAAATTGTCTAGAATTCGCTTTTGTATATCATAGATTCTTTTGCCATAGAATAAGCCAGTTTGCTATCAACCTTCCTAAAAATCCATTACATCTCTACTGATTTGTAATGCCACCTTTATCATATATCAAATTCTCATATATGCAGATGTCTGTTTCTAGACTCCGTATTTTAATCCATTGGAATATTTATCTGTTGCTTTTATTATGCTGGCTGTGTAGTGTGCCTGAATATCTGGTAGGTGATTCATCCATGTACATGTCAGATTCAGTTTATTAAGTCCTTCAAATAATCCAGCATGCTTAACTACCAATAGATGATTTTAAACTGTCACCTAGGGAAGGTGAGTCTGGAGTTTTGCTAAACAAGGAGTACAAGTCAAAGATAAGCTGAATTACTCATTTGTCACATGTGATTTTCCTTCTCTACCCTTTTCTACACAGGGTTCTATCTCTCCTCTCAATAAACATTGACTATGGGCTGAATTATTCCCCATCTCCAACAAATTCACATGTCGAATTCCTAATCCTCAGGCCCTCAAAATGTGTTATATATGGAGATAGGATCCTTAAAAAGGTAATTAAGTTAAAATGATGTCATTAAGGTGGAGTTTAATCATATTATGGTATCCTTATAAGAAGAGTAATTTTTATTTTTTTTTAAAGATTTTATTTATTTATTTGACACAGAGAGATCACAAGTAGCAGAGAGAAAGAGAGAGGAAAGCAGGCTCCCTGCTGAGCAGAGATCCCTATGCGGGGCTTGATCCCATGACCCTGAGATGACGACCCGAGCTGAAGGTGGCGGCCTAACCAACTGAGCCACCCAGATGCCCCTAATTTTTATTTTTTTTCAAAAGTTTTTATTTATATATTTGAGAGAGAGATAGGTTGAGCAGGGGGAGGGACAGAGGGAGAGAGAGAAGCAGACTTCCCCACTGAGCACTGAGCCCAACTCAGGGCTGGATCCCCAAACCTTGGGATCATGACCTGAGCCCAAAGCAGAGGCTCAGCCAATTGAGCCACCAAGGCACCCCAAAAGAGTAACTTTATACACAGAGATGTACAGAAGGAAGACCACATGAAGACACCAGGAGATGACAGCCTTCTTTGAACAGAGGAAAGAGACCTCAAAAGAAACCAACGCTGCTGACACCTTCATCTTAGACTTTTAGTCTCAAGAACTGTGAGAAAATAAATTTCTGTTTTTTAATTCAGTTAGTCTATGGTACTTTGTTATAGCAACCTGAGCAAACTAATGTAATTAGATATTGAAAGAATACTGATTTAAAGGAGTGTAACCAATGTTAGTTAGCCTGGTTCTCTTGCCCTGTCTAAATCTATGACTCTAGTTTTGGCCTTTTCCCCCTGAGAAACAGACGTGCTCTCAACTGTATTTTTGCCAATCCTCCATATCTATCTGGTACCTGGAGGTCAAATGCTCCAAATCTAGGTCATGATATTTTTCTTTAATTCTGCTAATCTCTGGGGTCCCTGTCTTACATAGGCTATAGAGAAGCCTAAGAATCACTCTAGACTTCTGCTCCCACCCTTCGATGCATCCTTTTGAATACATCTTAAGAGAGTTAGTTTATCCAGGTTATTTCAAATCTTGGAAGTGTTTCTTTTCCCAGCCCCTTTTCATCCCAATTACCACAGTGTTGGGTTAGGCCTTCATTATTTTTTGATATTGCTCTCCCCAAATCCATTCTCTCCGTATCTCAATGGAGATGTCCCAATTAACCCTTCATGAGTCCATTATTTAAGTGAAAAAAGTTCTAAATTCCTTAGCAAGGCATTCAAGACCTTTTATAATCTGGACCAATTTATCAGGTACACTTATTACCACATCTCCCTCTTGCCAAGTACCTTTTATTCCTGCCACACCAATCTATTTATACTTCCTCCAATAAAAAACATAGTCTCACAGCTTCATGTTTTTGGTCGTGTTAACCTCTGCCTTCAATGCCTTTCACACCCTATTTTATTGTTAAAACTCCACACATTCTTGAGGCCCATATAAATTGGCATTTTCTTCAGGAAACTGTCCTTGGTACTCCCAGTTGTGATTGACAGTTTCATGCTTCACACTCCCAGTTGTGCTTTATGAATCCCACTTCTTTCATATTTATCACATTTTATTTTAGTTTGGAATCCTTTTCCTTCTCCAAGAGGTGGTTAGCTCTGTGAAGACAGGGGCAATATTTTGCCCACTTTTCTACACCCACAAAATATATAGTGTAAAGCTTTACACATTATAGGTGATCCTCAAACATCTGAATGAATAAAGAGAGTTTGCCAGGTATCAGTATATAAGAGTTTTGAATTTGGAAACATGTCGCCATTTAATTAATTTTAATCCACTTATTTTGTGGAAAATATGGCTTACTCATTCACAGACCCCAAATATTAAATGGCTCATTTCTTTTTTGGCTTTAAAGTACCTCTTAGAAAATATTATGAAAAATGAAGTGCAAATTAATCAAAGAAGGGAAAATTAAATTTTTCTTGAAATGTCCTCAGAATTAAAATTCAGAGAAACCATTCAGAAGGCAAAAATGTGATTGCACTTGCCAAAATCTAAAATATTTTTAGTAATATTTTATGGTGACTGCCAATCTTCTTAGGGCTCAGACACAGACTATGGAAGTAGTAGGACCACTTTTTTCTGAATTTAGAGGAAGAGCTATTTGGAAGTGAAAGTGGCCTTACAATTTGAGAGACTATTTAGCAAAGCATATAGCATTTGAGAAGTGGCTAGCACTAAACAGACTGAAACCTTTCATTATCTTTACCCTTTTCTACAATTATTTTTGAAACCAAGTCTCATATAAGTACCATTTACTGCTTGGACAAGATACTGTGGAGTCATGGTCTAACCCATTAAACACTCTCAAGTTGTGGGATCCTTATGCATTAGATTTTGTTGTTGTATTTTTATGTTTTGCTTTCATTTCTGATCCTACCTCATATTAGAGTCCAATTAGGGTTGGAGAAAACAGGGGCTGGTTTAATTTAATTATCTTTTATATTAAATTTTATAGTAATATATTAGTTCTATATTAAAATTAGCTTTTATATTTAAAAATATTTGTTTTTTAAAGGACTCCCAGTGATGCCTGTACAGCCCTGGATCTTCAGAGACCAAGATTTGAAGAATGCTGACTTAATAACTTAATTCAATTTTAGGGAGGAAACATAATATTTATTTTGCTCTGACAGCATGAGGTTTGAATATCTCTACTCCTGAGTAGAGGCAACTCTTCACTATATTTCTTGAATCTCAACAAGGAGAATCTCTTCTGGTGGTGCTTAAATGAAGTCCAACCAGGAAATTTCACAGAAGAAGGCAAAATATTTGACACACTCTACTTACTCAGGTATAATGCTCTCTGAAGATGTGGATTCCATTTCTTCATCTGAATTTACATAAACTGTAGAATGAATAAGGAAAATCTTGATGAGAGAAAATTCAAAAAATGCTATAATCTCAGAGGATCCTTATAACAGCCCGGTAGGGTAGATATTATTGGGTAAAACCATGTGAAACTGCCATTTGTCTAAATTAAAAATAGTTGCCACCTGCAATTTCACATGGTTTAAACTTTATTATTAATATCTCCATTTCACAGATGAAAAAAGCCTGATGTATAGAGGACAAGTTATGTACTGAAAATTACAGAGCTGTTAAGTTGCAAAGCCAGACCCAAGACCTAGAAACCTAAGTATGTCTGCCTCCAGAGCCTTGTTCTTTCCTTCCAGGCTGTACTGCCAGGTCAGGAATGCAATTAGATTAAGAGAGAAAGGTGCATACCTCACCCTCTGGCCCCACTTACTGACACAGCAGAGAGATGGGTAGCATTTCTTGGTTGTAGTTATATTTATGAGTCATAAAGACAGATCCATACTTGTGCAAGTATATACATTCTAGTCACCTCCCCTATGAGCTTTAAACAATGGTGTTACAGCTCTTGATCCATGGGGATGAAATTGCTTAAGATATGGACCACGATGGTTTTGAAATATGTAATGTTTTAAGTCACCAAGGCAGTGACTGGCTGAAAGGCTCTCATACTGGTCTGGTGTTGCCTCATATGTTTTTCCTTTTTTGTTACAAACTGCTTAAGCACAGCTACCCTTTTTCCTTTGAGACTCCTCAGTCAGCCTAAATAAATGATTACTGACCTTTAGGACAATGGTATCAGGCTGGAAATGGTGGTGGCCCAACTATAGACAAAAATATTGCTGCCCAGGTAGAGCAATTCAATGAAAAAGTTTTATGCACATACTCTTGCTTTGAGTAAGGTCCACTATATATTTCATTTCACTAGTTTTGCTTTCCTTTTTGGAGTGTTGCTTTTAATTCCTTTCTCTTTTAGTTTGGCAGCTTTGTAGCTACATTCAATCCTCTCCACTCTTGCCCCAGGCCTACCAGACTAAGGGCAATTGACTTATGCATCAAAAGTCTGATAGTATATAGAAGGTCATTCATTGAGAACTAAGGGGCTTGTTTAAATAGTGGTGGTCATGCAAATTAGTGTGATTGCTGGCCCAGGTCCTGAAAGAAATTAAGTTGAAATGAATAGAAACCAAGCTATGAGAAAGTTTGATTTTAAATAAGTTTTGAAAGTATACATTTTTATCCTGGTGCCAGATTTTTTTTTTTTCATGTCACTATCATGAATTCTACCAGTTGGATGAAATTAAGAAATGTGTATAATAGGGCTATAGAGATTGGATGGGGATGAGTTTCTGGTAATAGCATTGTTGCAGGGAGATAGAAGTTTTCAGTTGCATCTTCACTTTTTCTTTTTTGGACAACATGAATCGATTTTGAGATATAGCTTTATTTTATTTTTTAATGCTCCCCTATCTGCTTCCCTCATCCCATAATGAAGCCTGAGACCAAGTGAAGGAACAACAGATGGAAGCTTTCCCAGGGGCCAGGATTCCTTTGATATTGAGTCTCTGTGCTAGTATAACCAGAGTTTTATTTAGTCTGACCAGAGTTTTCTTTTCTTCTTTTAATTGAGATACATTTTTTAAAAATGTTTTAAGATTTATTTTATTTATTTTAGAGAGAGCTAGAAATCCGGAGGAGGAGCAGGGGGAAAAGGAGAGAAAGAACCCTTGAGCAGACTCCCACTGAGGAGAGAGCCAGACCCAGGGCTCAATCACAGGACCCTGAGATCATGACCTGAACCAAAATCAAAAGTTAGACACTTAATCGACTGAGCCATCCAGGCACCCTTAATTGAAATATATCACCGTATGGGGGGAATAACAGAAGGGGAAGGAGAAAGAGGGGGAAAGAATCTCAAGCACACTCCAAGCATGGAGTCTGACAGGCTCAGTCCTACAACCCTGAGATCACAACATGAGCAGAAACCAGAGTTAGACACCCAACCAACTGAGCCACCCAGGTGCCACCCCCCCACAACCATTATTTCTTTTTCTGTGGAGGGAATAATTACAATCTAGTCTCTCCTTAAGTTTGATGATGATAATACAATATTGTTGCCTATTTTCACTACACTATACTTGGATCTCCAGGACTTACTTATCTATTACTTGTAAGTTGTGAGTAGAATTATTTTTAAAGGTGCTGTGGATTGTTTCCCTTCAAACTGGACTTTCTCTGTCTTTGGCTGTCCTGCCCCACCTCTTCCAACAATGGGCACCTTGGGCAATTGATAGGGCGAAGCTCGAGAAGTTCTGGATTTGTGCTGTGAATAACAGGAAGTGGTGCAAGACACCTTTGGTTAATTTCTCTGAAGTTCCACCCCCTCCATTGATGTCCTTGTCCTATTTCTACTTGACAGTCACTGCCCAGTGTCTCAAAGAGATGGTAACTTGATTTAGTGTGACTCCCCTATATCCCAGAGTCATGGCATTATTAAACTCTCATGATCCTACTTCTACTTACATAAAACCTTTATTCTCACACTGAAGATGAAATTTATAAATAACATCAGGACAATATCTATGTTGAATCAGATATGGAGGGTGTGAAAAAAAGACACAAAGTTCTTACTGGATACATGTCTTCCTTAGATTGATTCTTAAATTCTGAAATGAATACAGAAGAGTGTATATAATATAAATGTATAGTAAAAAATCACAAAATGAACAGCAATGTACCTTTACCCTGCTTGAGAATTAGAACAATATCTTTGAATTTTCCTATGTCTTGAGTTCTTTCTCAATCCTACCATCTCTTGTCTTTCAGAGGCAACTGCTAACCTGAATATCATGTCATTAATTTCCTTGCTTTTCCTTACAGTTCTACCATATATGTATGTATCCTTAAATAAGAAATCACTTAATTTTGTGAGCTTCTGAACTCTATGTAGGCTGAATCCTATACATATGTATGCTCTCATGACTAGCTTTTTTTTCTTGCTTAACATTGTGGTTTTGAGATTAATTCATGTTGTTGAATATAGCTGAGTTTCATCTATTTTTATTGTTATACAGGGTTTAACTGTTTGACTTCAATTTTTATAGTCATTCTCCTGTTGATAGATATCTGCGTTGTTAAATTGCATATTAATACTACATTAAGATATTAAATAGAAATACCTAAACCAGATATTTCTGAATTGCTTAGTCAGATTTCCTTTCTGCCTGAGATGCCTATATGCAATTCCTAGTCGAGACTTTTCAACGACAATCTCTTAAAATTCTTGATAATCATCATCAACAAAAAACTTCATCATACATTTGGCAATAGAGGCTTTCTAACCATTTTTACAACAATGTTATTTTAAGGTTCTGTTAGCTATCATTTTCTTTCATTAACAAATGTAATATTGGAGTTCTTGTTATTTTGTGGCAGTTACAGAGGGATTTCTAACTTAGCTGAGCTTTTCCCTAATTTGTAGATTGTTCAGGTATTATCATAGCAGTCACTCTGAAAGGATACTAGTGATGTATTGTTAAAAGACACATCAGCCACAGACATACAGAAATATCCTCTGAAAAGAGTTGAAAAAGTGTCCCCCTCAAAATTCACCATGCCCATCAGGGATCTCATTATGTGAACTTTTTTGGAAACAGGGTCTTTGTAGATGCAATTAGTTAAGATGACATCCTGGATTATTGGGCTTTAGTAAAACCAATAACTGGTATCCTGATGAGAAGAGAGGATACAGAGAGACAAGCAGACACACAAAGAAAGTCATGCGGTTACAGACACAGAGATCAGAGGGATGCAGCTACAAGCCAAAGCATGCTAAGGATTGCCAGGAGTCACCAGAAGCCAAGAAGAGGCAAAGAAGGACTCTTCCCTAGAGGCTTCTGAGGGAACATGACCCTGCCAACACTTTGATTTCAGACTTCTAGGCTCCAGAACTATGAGAGAATAAATTTCTGTTGTTTTAAGCCATCTAGTTTGTGGTAATTTTTTAAAAAAGATTTCATTTATTTACCTATTTTAATGAGAGAGAGTTAGAGAGTACAGGTGTGTCTGGGGCAGAAGACGGGGAAGAGGGACAAGCAGACTCCACACTGAGTATGGAGCCAAATGTGGGTCTCAATCCCACCACCCTGATACCACAGCCTGAGGAGAAACCAAGAGTTGGCCGCCCAACCAATTGAGCCACCCAGCCGTCCCTGTGATACTTTATGGAAGCCCTGGGAAACTAAAACACCCTCTGTGAATGGAGATGCACTTTACGGAGTTTTGTCTTCTAGGAGACCTACCTTGGATTCCTGGCTTCCTTACACTCAAGAAGCTGCATCTTTGTATGCCATGCTCCTTGGGCACCAGGATTCTGACTTCCAACAGCTCCAACAGTTTGAACTGCTGTCTGCAGTGGTCTGTCTGCAGTTGGCTAACAGAATGGATGTCAGGTTGTAGAGCTCGTTTTGGGCTGTACTCAGTGTCTAGGCAGTGCTGAGGGCAGGATGACATTTATTGGGCCCATTTCCTGCAAGGACTGTGAGGCCACCTCTCAGTGCGCATGAGGAGTCCTCCTTGGAGCTCTGGAAAAGGCTGTATCCTCCTGGATGTGATTAGCTTGCTGGGAGTTCTGGCTGCCGTGGGTCCAGCTGATCACCCTCAGGGCTGACAGGATCCTCACACTGGTTAGGATGCTCAGCTGTCATCCAGGAAGCCTCAGATTTAACTGTACAACAAAAATGGCCTCCAGTGTGAGTTTTCTTTGTTTTCTTGTTTCTGGAAACAAGAAACCCCTTACTTCTTAACAGCTTTGCTATGGATTTTAAACATTTTAAATATTTTATTCAACATAATAACTTGTTTTCTAAGAACACCTAGTCTGTCATTTAGGGGGAAACAGAACAAAGCTGACTTTTCTTTTATTACAATCTAGGTGTTCATGTGTTGTTGTCCCCAGTTGTAGTATGTTGGTGTATCCTGCTTGTGAAATCTGCTTGTGGAAGCATAGGAGGCTTATACCCTTGACTTATCATAACCTTATAATGACCACATTTTCAGAATTTTAAATTAGAATATATGATCTGAGAAATATGACTATGTATTTATGACAAAAGGATAGAATCTTTGAAATTTAAACTCTTATGGAACACTTATATGTACTTGTCGGCCATAGAATAATTGCTCAATAAATGCCAGCTATCCCTGTTACTATTACTGTTGTTGTTGTCACTGTGCCAGAATAGCTTTAGGTGAAACTTGTAGGAAAAAATAGGTTAGTCTGTCATCTTCTCCTTCTTTTCTCATGTGGCATCCCCTCTCTCTTAGGTCACTGAGCCTCCCAGTGAGATCTAATTCCTGGTACTATCCTTCTCACAATCACCAGGGTCTGTACTTTCATCTTTCTCCTCCCCTTTCATCCTATCCTGGTTAAAATATAACTGGACATGCCTCATGGCCACTTTTCTTCTGAACTAATTTGAAATCAATAAGAGCCCAGCCTACTTAATGCTAACTGACCATGCAGTACTTAAATTTAACAGTGGTCTTGAGTGTTCCAATTAAGGGAGTGTTTAACATGACAGTTATAGTGAAGGAATAATGCATTTGCAGGCAGGAAAACTTGGTATCATGGAGGCATAATCCATAGACGATGAGCAAAGATGAGACAGGCTATGAAAAGATGAATATCTGTTATTATTTCCATTTTACAGATGAGAAAGCTGTTGCTTAAAAGGACATGTTTAATTTGTCTTAGGCTACACAGATATTCAGTAAGAAGGATGTGCATAAATTCTCTCTAAATACAAAGCCTCAGCTCTTACACGCAAAGCTAGTGAGCATAAATTAGTGAGTAAGATGTGCATGGGAACTTAGTACAATAGGAGAAAAAAACAGAAGTTAAGACAGAGAGCTTTGAGCAATAGAAAACGGGCTTCCAGAAATTCAGAGGGTGTTTAAGAAGCTGTTTATTAATATGCTATTAGCAAATAATATCTTACTATGTAAAGGCACCTGTGAAACTCAAGAATGATACAAAAGAGGCCCAGTGTCACCATTGCCACCCTGAGCCTAGCCACAGGGTCCTGGAATAATTTAGTTGTCCCTGCAAGGAGGTATTAATGGTTACCTAAGGATCACAGTCTACTGAAGAAACCTATGTATTGTAATCTGTTAGCTGCTCATGTTCATTCTTTAATTCAATCGTCACCTATGTAGGTAAGCCAGCATACTAGATACTATTAGGAATCCAAAGACAATAGAATTGATTTAAGCCTACTAGCAGACTATATAGTACATAAATCAGATAAGTATCTGGTAATTTTGTTTATACTTTACCCATGACATCATTCTGTGTACTAATTTCTTTGAACATAAATTTCCTTTAAAAGGAAATCTTTTCCATTGTTGTTAAAGCAGACATCTAGATCTGGCTGTATCTGATCATAATGTCTAAGTTTGGGATAACTCATGAATTAATTTACCAGTCACAAAGATATCTGTAACTGGGAATGCCCCAGCTTTAAGCATAATCAGGTAAACTAATTTCACGTAGGCAGCTTCCCTTTTTTGTTTGTAGAAAATGTAGGTGTTGGTTCTTTGTATTCTTTTTGAATGTTATTTCAAAAGCTATTTGTATGCACCATTGGGTGCTCCATTATTCAGGTGCTTTAGCCATAAAAAGCAAAGTTGTCACTAACCTTACAGATACTGGGGGCTGTTGTGACTCTGCTTTTTTGAACCCGAGGAGCCAATTTGATTACAGAAGGGAAACTAAAGGCTCCACTTCTTCACTCTCCTATTCCCTCATCACAGCTGATCAAAGTCCTTTCTGCTGTACAATTTATCAACAGGGGGACTGGTTTGCATGAAATTGTTCAGTGAATGATTAAGAGGTCAGTCTCTGAAATTCAAGTCCTGGCTTTGCAACATACTAGCTGTGTTTCTGTGGCAGGTTACGTCACCTCTTTAAGCCTTTTGTTTTCCTTTTGTATGAAAGAGGGTGCAATAGTATGTCTTAAAGGATTAGAGTAAATATTAAATAGGATAATGCGTGAAGAGTGATTAAATATATTATCTGGCATTAGTTTAGTGTTAAATAAATGTTGGTATGAAGCTGTGACCCGTGTGATCCAGTTTTATTAGGCAGTATAGCAATCTGAGACCAGAAATGTAAAAAAAATCTAATTCTTTACTTACATTTGATAAGCTCCTTGAAGAGGACACACAGACTTTAGCAACACTTCTTAAACCCCCTTTTCTCTAACACCTACTTTGAGTTACTTGACTCTCCTTAAACTCTGTCTTTAGCCATAGACGAAGACCCTCTCTTCTCTTCAGCCTTTTTCTCCCAATTCTGAATCACAAAATCCCAAGGGAAGATACTTCTCTAAGAGATCTGGGGAAGAAACAGAGTGGGCAAAATAAAAATTCTCTTAGTGGTTGTTAACCATTGTATAATGGTGGCAAAATGGCCAGTGAACTAATACACGAAAATCACTTTTCTCCATATATTTTATCAGTTCTGATGCCCTTTAAAAAATTATCATTCATTCACACATTTTTGTAAGGCCAGATAATTGTATCACTGACCTAATTCATAGGAATGGCAGTTTGGATGGAAGGGAGGGCAGGTAATTTTGGAGCAGAATGTTCTAAATGTGCTGGGAAAACTGGGCAGTTACACAGAAAGAATGAAACTGGACCACTTTTTCATACCACACACAAAAATAAACTCAAAATGGATTAAGAACCTAAATGTGAGACCAGAAACCATAAAAAAAAAAAATCCTAGAAAAGAGCACAGACAGTAATTTCTCTGACATTGGCTATAGCAACATTTTTTTAGATTCATTTCCTGAGGCAAGGGAAACAAAAGGGAAAATGAACTAATGGGACTACATCAAAAATAAAAAGCTTCTCCTTAGCAAAGGAAACAATTATACTCTTCAAATGCAACAACATAGATGGATCTAGAGAGTGTAATGCTAAGTGAAATAAATCAGGCAGAAGAAAACAAATTTCACTTGTATGTGGAATTTAAGAAACAAAACAAATGAACAAAGAATAAAGAGGCAAATGAAGAAATGGACTCTTAAGTATAGAGAACAAATGGAAAGTCACCAGAGGGGAGCTGGGTGGAGGATGGGTGAAACAGGTGAAGGGGATTAAGAGTAGTTATAATGCGTGTAAGTGCATAGACCTGCTGAATCACTATACTGTATACCTGAAACTAATATAAAACTGTACGTTAACTATACTGGAATTAAAATTTTAAAAATAATACCATTTAAAGCACAATGTACATTTGAACTGCACTTAACAATTTCATGAGTGTTTTCACAGAAATTACCTAATCTGATTCCCCACAAAAAATCTTGTGAGGTTGGTGGGGTGCGGATAACTGTATTCCTTTTAATAAATGAGCATACTGAACCAAAGGACAATGGTATCATGTAAGGTGCTGCAGTGAGGGGCTTCAGACAATCAGAGAATTAGATAAGAGCTCTAGTCACTGAGAAGGAAGATGGATAAGGGGCACAGGAAGCGGGGGAGCTTTAAGTCTACTCTGCCCTGGAACCTTGGGGAGAGTTTATCTCAGTTGGAACTGATGACTTAGTTTGTTAATTCTTACCATATATCCTTCCAGTCAGTTTGCGGACATCTTAGGATACTGGCACCCTAACAGAATTTTATCTGCAAACTCATTGGTCTATGTGAGAAAATTCTGTTAACATTTGTCCTTCTTCTCCTGTGATACAAAAAACACAAATGAATGGATCACACAAAAATGTTTTTTTTTTCTAAGAAAAAGGAAAGAGTTTCTTAGGTTGATTTTTAATAACTAAGGATTGTTAAATATGTCTGTTGTGGTTTTAGAGCACAAGGACACCACAGTTAAGTAAGATCTTTTATCCCCCAGTAGAGAGCAATGGTACATTTTATTCAATACATTAAATTACATAGACATTAGCCACAACATGTTGATTCAGCTTCGCAGGAAATGAAAATCAAAACCATCTGTGTGGATAGCCACTCCACATCACCATAGCACACACTATAATGCATTCACTGCATCTCAGCTCCAAAACCTCACTTCATTAGAATTCCATTATTTTTTTTAATTTTTTTTATTTATTTATCAGAGAGAGAGAGGGGGAGAGAGCGAGCACAGGCAGACAGAATGGCAGGCAGAGGCAGAGGGAGAAGCAGGCTCCCTGCTGAGCAAGGAGCCCGATGTGGGACTCGATCCCAGGACGCTGGGATCATGACCTGAGCCGAAGGCAGCTGCTTAACCAACTGAGCCACCCAGGCGTCCCAGAATGCCATTATTTTAAGTTTTTTTTAAAAGTCACTTTAATATGCATATAAAAAAATCCAAATCAAGAAGTCAGAGATTTTTGAATCCAGATTTCACCAGCTAAATTCTCTTGCTGCTTTGAATTTGCCTAGTGTTTGATAAATTCTGAAATTTTCATGGGATATATATCTTCAAAGACTGTAAGATATGGCCCAAGTGCCTAGCATAGAGCCTGACAAAGATATAGCAGGTGTTAAAAAAATATTTACCAAATCAGCGTATCAGCACAAGATCAACTATTAATTTAATGACATATCTAGGCAAAAAGAAACGTCTTTTTGCAGATGCATGATGATTTCCAAAATGTGAAAAAAAATTGTAATTTAGAAACTGGAAAAAGCAGGAAGTCGTTCTAGGAGAGGCAGGTGTTATAAGTGGAGGGCAATGAAGTCTGGAGGACAGTGAGTTTATGTTCAGGCAGAGGGAACAGCTAATTTTTTACTTTAAGTTTTTACTATAATTGTCTGTTAAAATGACCTTTTTTTGAGTGCTCCATAGTTTCTGAGTACAAGTGGCTCAAAGGTGAAAATCTGTTTGGAAAGGAGATGAATGAACAATTAAGGGACTTGCTCTAAAAGTGCATTTGTTTAGGCAGCACATTGATTTTCTTTAGCTCAGACATTTACTTGGAGAGCTTGGACTGGACTGGGGGTGAAGAAGGGTTGATGTGACTATGTAGAATTTTAAAATTTTCCATTATGAAAAATTAAGGAGTATAGAAATTTATGTCTAGGTCTCTATCTTTTGCTTAGTCTCTATTTGCTTGTTTATCTTTCTTTTTGTTAAAAGTAATACAGCCAAGTTATTGTCTGCCTTTATTAAAAATAACCTCTGTTTACACATATTCTATACAATCATACTTCATCAGTTTCTTCCATATTAGGAATTTCCTGAGAGAGGATCTTTGTCTTAATCATCTCCATATCCACAGCACTTACATTGAGCTTGGCTTTAAGTAGGTGTGAAACAAAGTTACTTATTTAAATAAATGCCCTTGAAAAGCATAGATGGCAGAATTCATTCTTTCCAGTGCACTTACATATCAAATCATCTTTCATTTTGTAGAGAGTATGATGAAGAGAGATTAGAGGCTCAAGCTGGAATCATAAATAAAATTCAGAAGAAAAGCTGAGCTAGAATCCAAAGGCTTCAAGTCCCAGTACTATATTTTGCATTATATTCTCCAAGTTCTAGCTAAAGTCACATGGACGTTCCTTGCATATTTATATATCCTTAATGGGCTTGGGAACTGGGGCTGTTTTATTATTTCAAAATTTTAAAAGTTGGACATGTCCTTTAAATTGATTCTTCTGAGGTCAGTTTTGATCTTTCTTTGAGTTACTCTTACTCACCTTGTGACTTGTCACAAGTTTGCTTGCATAGGATGGCTGGTGGGGGAGGGGTGCATGTGCCTCCACGTAATTACATGCTACGGAGCCTCATCATTTCTGGTTCTTTAATCTAAATTTTGTAACCAACTCCTTTTGAATTGGATCTTCAGTATAGCCATGCCAATCCTACAGCTTCAAAACAAAGTCATTTTTAAGCTATTTGAACATGGAAAAAAACCTGAACGATTTCTGAAAGCACAAAGCAGGTATTTTCTTCAAACTCAAGTAACTGAAATAACTGAAGAGATTTAGTTCAAATTGCAAATAAATTCGCTTTTGGATTGAGACGAGGCAAGAGAAATATCAGACCCAAAGGTCAAAAGGAACATTTTGGAGTAAGTTATAAACAGAAAATAGGGATTTAGAATGGAAAAGCTGAACTCAACAATAAGATGGGGTCATGACTCCTTGGTAAGTACTTTTTATTATTTTTTTAAAACTCACTGTGTTAACCGAGAATTTTATTTCCACTCACTCTAATTGAGAGTATTTTAGTGGGTATTTTTCCTCCCGTGTGTGCATATGTGTGTATGTTTAAAAGACCAGGAAATAATATTTTGTGCATTGTTATGTCTTGGTTAAGAGAAATTTAAAGCATACTGAAATCTTGTGCCAGGGGCGTTTGTGTGGCTCAGTCAGTTGAGCGACTAACTTTTGTTTTCCGCTCAGGTCATGATCTCAGGGTCCTGTGAGGGAGCCCCACATTGGACTCTGTGCTCAGCAGAAACTCTGCTTGGAATTCTCTCTCACCCTCTCCCTCTGCCCCTACCCCCCACTCATGCTCTTTCTCTAAAATTAATAAATAAATCTTAAAAATGAAAAGGAAAAGAAATCTTGGGCCGATTTCTTTTCTTAGATTTCTTCTTAGAGTTGAGAATAGATCTCAACTGTATTCCTTGCCTCTCCATAGAAAACTCATTCCAAAAATTATCATTTCTTAGTGTTATTAGTGTGTGGCTGGTATGATCTCAAATTCTCGGGGAGAAAAAACTGTTTAGAGGGACTAATTATCCAAGTGCCCAAATTTCTGCAGCCTTAAACAGTTTTGATGTAAATAAACCAAAATCACAAATTTGAAAAGCAGGTATGAGGATTAGATGTGGATGTCCATAAATAATTAGCACAAGCACATTTATGATTTACTGGAAAGTGCAAGGGCAACTGGAATAAGCAGCATGTTGGAGTTGAATTCTGTATTTTCTGGAGCTGCAAGAGTCTGTAGTATGATATCCATTATTATATTATATTATATTATATTATATTATTTATTTAAAGATTTTATTTATTTGACACAGAGAGAGATCACAAGTAGGCAGAGAGGCAGGCAGAGAGAGAAGGGGAAGCAGGCTCCCCACTAAGCAGAGAGCTGGATATGGGTCTTGATCCCAGGACCCTAAGATCATGACCTAAGCCGAAGGCACTGAGCCACCCAGGCACCCCTCCATCATTATTTTAAATGTGTTTTTTGAGAGTCCTCTGATTAGGGATTTGTACTCATTTCAGTTGATGTTGGGTTAAAACTCACTTTTTTTTTTTTTAATTTTTTTTACCAGCTACTCAAAAGCAGTTCATAAAGCCAATGATTCGAGTGAAAACAGATTTAGGAGAACATCAAAAAATATATGTTAATTGAGTGATTGCAGAGGATAGTTCTTCTCACATTGCAGTAATCTGCTACTCCTGCCTAACTAGCCAGACTCATCTCCTAATATTGTTACAACTGCACTCTAGAATGATTCTAGCAGTAACAAGAGGCTTGCCTTTCTGGAACCTTCTTTCTCTGCCTGAAGTTTCCTACCCATTAATCCCTTGGGAAAGTCTTACTCAGCTCTGAGTCAAAATCCCAGTGCTACTACCAATGGCAGTATTTAGCTGCATGTCCTGGATAATTGGACACTCTCTTTTCAACTCCCAGCATAGGCAGGAAAAGCAATGTTCTGATTGTATTTATTGGTTGGTTTGCATGTCTGATTCCTTAGTGGACTGAAAGATCTTTAGGGGCAGGTGCATTGTGGATCTGCATCTTTGTAATCCTAGCACGTGACAGAGTGCTTTCCACATGGTATGTGCCCGTAAAGTATTTACTGAGTGAATGAATATATTTTGTGGTATGAATCATAAACATGACTTTATACAACCTATACATCTTCTTAGATTTCTCTTGTCTATCCCTTTCAGGAGTACTTTTCTTTATATCAGTGACATCTGCCTAAAAATATTTTTTTAATTTCATGAACTTAGTGAAATTTTAGATCCATGCCACATTACCAATATAGTAGCTGCTAACCACATGTAGCTATTTAAGTTAATGAAAATTAAATAAAATTGAAAATTCAGTTCCTCAGTAGCATCAGGCACATTTTAAGTGTTCCAACAGCCACATGTGGCTGGTGGCCACTATACTGGACAGCGCAGACAGAGAACATTTCTGTTACTGCAAAAAATTCTATTACATAGTGCTAACTTAGAGAAACTGGCTGTCTTTGGTAATGTTTCAAATTCTTCTGGATAGTAAATAATCACACTCAAACTTATTACCTTTGAAAATCTGGATGCTAACATGGCCAGCTTATTTAAATAGCCTTAGAAATGTTATACTCTCTGGTAGAGCCAGACATTTTACAAATATTTTAAATAGTCTATCTTTAAATGCAAAAAAGTATTCAGCAAAGTAAAACATTGAGACTGATGAATCAACATAATGACTGACCCAGGTACACCATTATTACCTCCTCCTCCTGAGCCACCAATAAAATCATAGCCCCCCTCCAAAATAGTTTTAAGTATTACAACTCTACAACATGAAGGGAGTAGGACAAAGAACATCAGTGGACAAGGGAATTCAAGAAATTTATGGAATGCAGAAAACTGATAAAGCAAACTGGAGAAAGCAGCAGCCTCTACTACATCACACCTGGAGGGGTATAAGTCTCCATACTTAGAAACAGTAGACACAAAGGAGGTCAGAAATGAGTCATGCAACAAAACAGAAAGACATAAAAAGTCTGTTAGTTGGAGAAGGCCCAGAGCTTGGCACAATAAAGGAAAAATTGCCTCTGTCTGTCTCATCGAAGTATTTTAGAACATTGGGGATAAAGAGTATATGGAGAGAGATAGAAAGGGGGTAAAACAAAATAACAAGCAGCAGCCTGGCAGGAAGCTTTTCATCACCACTAGGTAATGGAAGATAATGGAGCAAGGCTCTTGAGATTTTTTTTTATCCATTAGGTATGAGGGCAGAATAAAGGCATTTTTCAGACATGTCTCATTCACAAAGTTTACCTACTATACACCCTTTCTTAGGAAGTTACTAGAGGATATTCTTTACCAAAACAAAGGAGTGATGAATAAGGCATGGGTTTTTATGGTGGACTGGATGATTGCTTCCCATTTTTCACATCTTTCCTATCATCAACATAAGCATTTACACCTTTGCCAAGTGAATGCTTGTCTCCTACTAGAGAAGGTGGAATACATTTCCCTACTATTTTGATGTTGGGGTTGGCTATGTGATTTGTTTTGGCTAACAGAACATTAGTGGATGCAATATTAGCAGAGGCTTTAAACATGCTTATTTGGCCTCTCTCTCTCTCCTGCCATCTCCCATGAGAAGAGCATCCCCCACAGAGCTGCTGGCACCAGATGAAAGACTCATGGAGAAGTCTTGAGTTCAACTCATAGACTGAAGCAGAGTGAACACAGTCAATGTTTATTATTGCCACTGAGATTTTGGGGGCTCGTTATGCAGCAATATGGCTACACAGCATTTTTGTAGCAATAGCTGATTAAAAAGTTTTCAGAATAATTAATTTAATCTATGAAAGCAGTGACATTTCTATTCTAGAATGATAGCTGTGTAGTAGACCTAAAAGCAAATTGGGACTAATGGCTGGGGGGCTGGGAGTGCGGGCTGGGAAGAGTGGAGTAGAGATCTCTAAGAAATAAGACAAATAGAACAGAAGTTAGGATTGAGACCTTGGGAATATAGTAAAGGTAACTGGAAGAGTACAAAAGTGAGAAATCCATTCTGACTGAATTGTGGGATCACAGTAGACATTACATTGAACTCTGTAGAAAAGGTATATTTATCCTATCATATTATTAGCTCTGTACTGAACCATAAGTATATAGATATGATTAATTAAGCTCTACTTAGTTTTTTCTAAAGATATACACACTGTATACACTGAACAGTTTTTAAAAAAAAATTATTTATTTACTTGACAGAGAGAGACACAGCGAGAGAGGGAACACAAGCAGGAGTGGGAGAGGGAGAAGCAGGCTTCCTGCTGAGCAGGGAGCCCGATGCGGGGCTTGATCCCCAAACTCTGGGATCATGACCTGAGCTGAAGGCAGACGCTTAATGACTAAGCCACCCAGGCACCCCTCAAGTTAAACACTTTTTGTATGTCAATCATACCTCAGTGGTTTTATAAAAAAGAAAAAAGAAAAAAAAAGGACAAAAAAAAAGAGCAGAGAAAAAATAATAATAACTGACAAAAAAACAAAGAGGAAAAAATCTAACTGTAGCCAATGTTCTATAGGTCATCAAAAACAACCTTTCTGAGCTAGATGGACCCAAAACTGTAGGCCAAGTCAGAGACTTGTATAAGTTCTTGGAATTCCATAAAAATGGCTTTTTGTGAGGTCATAGCAAGAAATGGATCTGTTACAGTTAGGGATGAAACACAATGGTTTCCTCGTTTTCCAGTCTCAAGAAACTTTCCTCTTTATAAAATAAAAGGGAAGGATCCCAAAGGGCTTTTTGTTTATGTGGGTTATAGCAACAGACATTTACCTTATTAGAATTTAAAACCTATACAGTAAGTCAATGGCCTTTTCATTCTTAGTTTGAAGATTTTAATAATTCTTGACTTTTAAAGAGCTTATAAGTGTATACTTAAAATATTCTATTTATTTTCTTTAAATTCTGAATGATTTGTCTCAAAATAATGCCACAACTTAACTGGCATCATGAAATTATATGAAAATATTCCACTGCATAAGACATAACAATGTACATTATCTGCACCTATAAAATTGAGAGGAAGATAGCTTTAATCATATTTTCATTTCTTATTTACAGCTTTGCTCAGTTTCTTTGCAGTAGATTCCTATCTTCCATGAGCCAGAGAGCTTGCTATGTCCATTCTCTATCTTTAAATGCAGAGATTGCTGGGGTTTTGGGTGGCTTTTGGGTTTTTGCTCAGTTCATGATCTTGGGGTCGTGGAATCAAGCCCTATGTATGGCTCCCCACTCAGTGGGGAGTCGCTTGAGGATTCTCTCTCTCCCTCTCCCTCTGCCCCTCTTCCTGCTCGCACACACTCTCTCTGTCTCTCTTAAAATAAATAAATAAATAAATCTTAAAAAAAAAAAAATGCAGAGGTTGCAGCTGTGGGTCAAGAGGGCAAGCTGTTTCTGCTCTCTTTTCCAGATAACTGCCCATTTTGTTTGTGTATTATTCAGCATGGGTAGGGGGATCCAAGTGCCAGGCATGGTTCCAGGATCTCAGAGGAGGGAATGGAGAAGCCTCTCCATTTATTCCTTCTGTAATATTCTTTCTTTATAGAGATCTGAGTCTTTTATTTACATCATTTTGCTTCTCTCTGAGGACTATTTTTTAATGTTTCCTGCCAGGCAGATCTATTCCTTTAATTTTTGTTTGTCTACAAAAGTCTTTATTTTTCCTTCATTTTGAAGGATAATTTCACTGGGTACAAAATGCTAGGTTGGTGGTGGTGTTCTTTCTTGCTTGCATGATTTCTGAAGAGTATTCTGAAGTAAAATCTTATCCTTGTTGCTCTATAAAAAAGGTGTTTCTGGGGTGCCTGGGTGGCTCAGTGGGTTAAAGCCTCTGCCTTCGGCTCAGGTCATGATCCTAGGGTTCTGGGATCAAGCCCCACATCGGGCTCTCTGCTCAGCAGGGAGCCTGCTTCCTCCTCTCTCTCTCTGCCTGCCTCTCTGCCTACTTGTGATCTCTGTCTGTCAAATAAATAAATAAAATCTTTAAAAAAAAAAAAAAAAGGTGTTTCTCCCCTTTGGCTTGCTTCAAGATTCTCTCTGTCTTTAATTCTCTGCACTTTAATATGATATGTCTAAATGTAGAGTTTTAGGTATTTGCTTACATAGAGTTCTCAGAGCTTTCTGGGTTCATGGTTTGGTTTCTGTCATAATATTGCTTTTTAATATGAAACATTTTTACAATCAAATTTAAGTTTTAAAAATATAATCTGTACAACTTATACATTTAAAAAATAATGGCACTTTCAGAACCAATAATAATACTTTATAACATCTTTTAATATTTTAATACTTTAAAAATCCTGGGGTGCCTGGGTGGCTCAGTGGGTTAAGCCTCTGCTTTCGGCTCAGGTCATGATCTCAGGGTCCTGGGATCGAGCCCCACATCAGGCTCTCTGCTCAACAGGGAGCCTGCTACCCCCTGCCCCCACCTGCCTCTCTGTCTACTTGTGATTTCTCTCTTTGTGTGTCAAATAAATAAATAAAATCTTAAAAAACATCTTTTAGTGATTCCTTTAACATAAATATCTACATAAACACCTAATTTGTTTTCTTATTTCTTAAAAGAAAAAAAAGGTCCAAATTCTCACAGTAGTTAAATTTGGGTCAACGCTTTTTTCTATTTTGAAATACCCTCCCCGCAAATCCTCCAGACTGAAATTTAAGTTTATTTTAGTTGCAGAAGAAAAATTTTGTTGTTCTTTTGTGGCAAAATTCAAAAGCTCATTAAAATCAAGTTATCCTTTTGGTTTTAAAAACGTGATTGTTTTTAATGTTGCAATAGTTGGATGATGGGAGGCTCACGGGTGCAGGTATCAGGGTGAGAATAGGTCAGTTCTTGTTCAGGTTTGTTCAAAGGGAAGTCTCCTCTTTGAGCCTTGGTTTCCATCTGTAATATATGTACAATGCCTGCTCTGACTGCTTCATGGAGAAAGAAAAGGGAAATTCCAGGTTTTTGGAGCTGGAATAGCACTGAGAGATCATTCTGTCCTTTTGATGACAAGGCAAAAGTGAGTTGAAAAACTTGAAAAACTTGAAGGTCAAGTTTCTATGTGTTCAAGGGAACACATAGAATTACTGTATTTACATTTGGCATTGACAGTACAAAGCTAATATTTTTTTTTATTGTTGAATTACTTTATTTGTAAATGTGCAGCTTACTTTTGATTGTAAAATATATAAAATTAAACAGGTTTTTGGTTTGAAAACCAAAGAAAATTAAAATATTAGGTTATTTATTTATTTAAGATTTTATTTATTTATTTATTTATTTTTTATTTTTTATAAGCTAATATTTTTATTTTTATAACCCTAGTGAGTCTTGTGTAAACTCATTATAAGAGTATGAGCCTTGAGGGCCACTTACATTATAATATTTCTGGGACAGAAATAGCCTGCTGATAAGGAAAATGTCTGCTTTTTAAGTGGGATCAATCCCCATCTCCATAAATTGTCCAATAACTGCATTATCAGTTCCTACATCTTGCCTTTTCTGACAATTACACCAAGTTCTTTTTCATAATATTTATAAGCTGAGTCAGCATTTTGTGTCGAAACTTAAAGAAGTGGGAATTAGCAAGATGGGTAAGATGGTTATTCTGGACATAACAACCCCAAATGGTTAAAGGCACTGAGATGAAAAAGAGTGGTGTGTTCATGACATTACATGTAATTTGCTATTGGGCTCATCCTCTTCCATGGAGGCCATTCATCTGTGCTCTCCTTCCCAGAGGTACAAGAAGAATTTGGTGGATGGGCGGGGCAGAGGTATCCTTCATATCTTGCCCTTCTCACATTTAATAGAAGTCCTACTGATTTTACCAACATGTGCCCCCTTGTGCAATCAATTTTGCCACAGTCTTAGTTCAGGCCATCATCACTTCCACTTAAAGAACTAGTTACTAGACTACAGTTAGCCTCCTAACTAGCTTACTGCCCTCACCCAATTCGTTCTCTGTACTTGGGCTGAGTGATCTTTAAGTGCCTGTTCTGGCCTCAACCTGTGCTTTTGGCTTCTGATCATTATTCACACTGCTCTAGTTTACTGGCCTTTGCAGAGTCAGTAGCTCATCTTATGATGCCTCCTTACCCTCCTCTTCTCCTCACCTAGCTAATGACGAGTTAACTTTTTTTCTCCTTCCATCCCTCTTTCCCTTCCTCCTTCACTTTCTTCACTCCATAAATGTTTATTGAGAATCTTCTATGTGACAGTCAGTGAAGATGCATTAGAGAGCAAAACGGGCAAAAGTTCTGCCTTCACAGACCTCACATCCATGTGTGTGTTGAGGGTGACAGAAAATAAGTGTAGTACCTAATAAATAATACTGTATGTTAGAAGATAATAAGTGCTGTGGAGAAATATTGAGCTATAAATAGGAGAGAGGGGATGCTTGGGAGAGATGTCATTTTAAATAGAGTGGTCAGGGTAGGTCCCACACAGAAGATGACATTTCAGCAAAGAGTCTGATGGCATCAGGAAGAAATCTGGTTATCTGGAGGGAAGAATGTTATTTTTTATTTTTTTTAAATAGATTTTATTAATTTGATAGAGAAAGACAGCCAGAGAGGGAACATAAGCAAGGGAAGTGGGAGAGGGAGAAGCAGGCTTCCTGCCAGGCAGGGAGCCCAATGTGGGGCTCTATCCTAGGATTCTGGGATCATACCTGAGCTGAAGGCAGACACTTAATGACTGAGCCACCTAGGCACCCCAGGATGTTCATTTTTGAGCATATGGATACACAGTTGACCCAACAACATTTGTTAGACATATGATCCTTTCTCTATTAAATTGCCCTTGCAAAAATGTTAAAAATCATCTAGCCATTTTTTGGTGTGAGATCTAGGTCTGTGTTCTCTATTCTATTGCACTGATTTTATGTGTTTGATTTCTCTCTTCATCAATACTACACTGTCTTAATGATTAGAGCCATATAGTGAGTCATAAAATTAGTTAATATGATTCCCTCAATTTATTCATCTTTTTCAAAATTGATTTACCTATTTTAGGTTCTTTGTCTTCCCAGGTAAGTTTTAAAATAAGCTTTTCTATATCTTAAAAAAAAAAGTCTTGCTGCAATTATGAATTCCATTAAATCTCTAGATTAATTTGGGAGAGATTTGACATTATTAGTGTATTTATTCTTCTAATCCATGAACATTGTTCTTATATTTCTTTAGATCTGCTTTGGTTTCTTTCATCAGTTTTTTGTAATTGTCAGCATACAGACTCTGTCATGTTTTAGGTTTATACCTAAGTATTTTCTTGGAGTTAAAATAAATTAAGTTTGCATGTATTTAATTTACATATGTAAATTACATATATTAAAGTTTTAGTTTCCAGTTGATCCTTGCTACTACATAGAATGTACTGATTTTTGCTTTGTTGATGTTGTATCTTGCCATCTTGCTAAAGTTACTAATTAGTTTTAGGACATGTTCTATTTTTTGGATCTTTGGAATTTCCTATATATATAATCACATCATTTTAGAATAAAATCAATTTTATTTCTTCCTTTATAATGTATATGTCTTTTGTTTCTTTTTCTTGCCTTACTACAAGGCAGTCTGAGTAGTGATAATTGATAGCCTTGCTTTGTTCCTCATCTTAAGGGGAAAGTATTCAGTCTTCTACCATTAAATATGATATTAGCTGTAGGTTCTTTCATGTTCTTTATTGGGTTGTGGAAATTCCCTTCTATTTCCTATTTGCTGAAATATTTTATCAGGAATCAATGGTGGGATTTTTGTCAAATGCCTTTTCTTTTTTTTTTTTTTAATTTTATTTATTTATTTGACAGAGATCACAAGCAGGCAGAGAGGCAGGCAGAGAGAGAGAAGGAAGCAGGCTCCCCGCTGAGCAGAGAGCCTGATGCGGGGCTCGATCCCAGGACCCTGAGATCATGACCTGAGCCAAAGGCAGAGGCCTTAACCCACTGAGCCACCCAGGCGCCCCTCAAATGCCTTTTCTGCATCAATTGATATGATCATGTGGTTTTCCTTCTTTGTATTATTAGTACAGATCACACTGATTAATTTTCAAGTATTAAAACTTCAGCCTTACAGTCCCAGTTTAAAATCTACTTGTTCACACTGTATTATACTTTTAACATATTGATAGATTTTATTTGCTAATGTTTTGTTGAGGATTTTTGTATCTGTGTTTATGAGAAATTAATCTTGGAAAGCCACTTAATACTTCTGAGTTTTAGGTTCACTAGTTCTAAAAATTAATCTCGTTGCCCCTACTTATGCCAGAGGGTAATTGTGGAGACAAAACAGATACCAGTGAAACGACAGCATTCTTTAACATGTAGAGTGCTATGTAATAGGTACTTCAATCTTTGCTTTGTCTCCTAAGTTAAAGAGCAAGCCCCATTTTGTAGTAGTCTCTTCAGGTTTGATACTCTTTTCTTTTGTACAAAAGCACTCTGGGAATGCCTGTGTGAACTTCTCAACAAACCTAGGTATTGGGGCAGGTCACTAGGATCTTGGAGAACTGGTGTGGAGAGCTTTGGAACTCCTGGGAGCCCAGGAATAATACTCCCAAGTAAGGAGAGGACACAGTGGCCCCGGCGTGGTCTTTGGAATGTGATGTTCCTACCATTGCAGGAAATGTACAAGGAGATAGGAGAAAGGCAAAGATGGATGCCTGCTGTGGTGCTCTGTCAGGCTCTCAACAGGAAGAATACAGACAAATGCCTCACCAGGTGCTGTCTCTCAAACACCTCTAACCTAGTCCCCGTAAGTTAGAAGAGACTGTGAGGTTTAAAGAGGCCAGGGTTTGATCTGGTCCCATGAAAGAGCTCACTGTGGGAGCATGGACAGGATTTGGGGCAGAGATGGGAACTGCTTTCGCCTAAGAAACCTCTACCTTTCTTTTTTCACCAAAATCAAAGCTTTTGTGAAAATCAATACAGACAAATCAAATCCTCTAGGACTTAGACCACTGGAGCGGATGGGACCCTAGTAGCTGCCACGGCATCCCTGGCTAATGCTCCTCTCCTCTACAGGCAGTTTTAAGAAGTGGCAAAATATCTGTTCTATTGGATGTTTGTTTGTCTGTTATTATGATTCTTTCTCCATCTAAAATGATCCTAAATTGGTACTCAGAGATCTGTGCCAATTCCTTTATTAATCCAGATGGGAGGGCTGGTGTAAAATCTCTTCAACACTATCTACAGCATCAGTGGAAATTTAAAATCCAATGTCATTATAAATAAAGATAACCAGTAAAATGATGGAGTAAATTAATTCTAAATCTTGCATAATAAAGTAAAACAAGATACAAATATGGGAAGTTAAGTCCTCCACAAGTATACGTGGGGTATGTCCCTTTCTGGGTGAAAATCAAAAATCAGTGTGCTTCCTAATAATTTTATGATTGCTACTGTTTGAAAAGAATTTTTGTAGCTTCTTTTATAAGTGTTCCTTGGCTAGAAAAAAGAATTATCATGGTTTCATGGAAAACCTAAAGGTTTATATTTAAATAAACCAAAAAAATAAAAAAATAAAAAAAATAAATAAACCTAAAGATAGGAAGTTTTGAGAAGAGGATTTGCATTTTACCTAACTTCTCTCTACTGTTAGTTGGAATCTATATCTATTTTTAGCTATCTTTCTTTTTTAATCATTCCTATTCTCTTACATCCCCTACTTTTTCATTCAATTTTACTTATTTCTCTTGCACACTGGTAAAATAGGTACAGCTATTTCTCTGTGCCAGACCATTTCTCTGAGAACCCAAGAGGGTTTTAATAGCAGAGGCAGCATAACTGAACTGACTGAACAGAGTTTGACAGAAGAGATGTTTCCAGATTCACTTCATATGAGAATGTCAATTCACATGGCCATTCAACTAAGAAATCTTTTGTTAAAAACTTTAAATACAAAAGCAACTTGGTTATTTTCTAGTTGTAATGGGTAGTATGGATTCTTCAGTAACAAATGGGTATGGAGGGGTATATACCCTGATGTTCCTATACTCCTTTGCAAAGCAATGCTCTGTTGGAAGAGATAATTGTTTAAGGGAACCAGGAAAGTCAGAGGGAACCCTTGGGATATCAGATCCACCACTACATTCTCAGGAGACGTGAGGGGGTCTGACAACTTACTAAGTGCAGATTGAGTAATCGAGTCAGTGTGAGCACTAAATTTCTTCTGCACTTTTCTTTGGAACTATAGAAAATGTGGTAGAATGTACAAACATGGTTTTTAAAATACAAGTAAACTGGAAAGAGCTCAGAGAACAACAATTAAAAAAATTATAAAGGGTTTGTATAAGTCATTCTCTGGAAAATAGGTGCAGAGCAATGGGTATGTTCACTTAGAGTAAAATAAAAAAATGGAAATGAGACATAATAACAGCCTATAAACACAAACATACAAAGATGTTAAATAAGAGAGATTCTAATTACTCTCATTAGTCATCAATGAGCTTAAGCTTTAGGAGAGTCATAAAATGTAAGATCTTTGAAAACAATTATCTTCTAAAGACTCAAAGACAGAAATAATAATTCCTGCAGTTCTCCAATCAAATCAGCAAAATTAGAAGTTACACATTTAGGGTTGGATATCTTCATCATTTAGGTTTATGGCTCAAGCCTAAACCTTTTGGATAAATAGGCATTGTGTTGACAAAAATTACAATTTGGAGGAAGGAGAAATACAAACTTATCACCATGAGGATGATTTGAAATCTTAGAGGCACAAGGAGTAGGACACAAGCCAAGCATACTGACATATTAATACAAACTAATCAAAAGTAAGGTTGAGAAACAAGAGGGAACTAAACAGCATGGAAATCATTATGATAGTGAGTATTCCTGTAAAGAACGAAAGAAGTTTATTCACCGCAGAGAAGAAAAACCCTTGTAAAGTCATTAAGGCAGTTAAAAGTTACAGATGCAAAAAATCTTAGACCTTTGCAAGAGTTCTCAAGCCCCGTGATGGCTGTGACAACCGTGCTGAGAAAGCAGCGTTAATGATCTGCAGGAGTCTAGACGGTAAGGAAAGTCAAGAAGGATGAATAAACCACAGTGTACTGCTGAAACGAATCCTAGAAGCTGAGCAGAAAGTGGGTCAAAAAATTGATCTTGACAGATGTGTCAATCAGATTGAAAGTCTCTAAACAAGCGCAAAATGGAGCCATAAGAAAATCACAGAAGAAAAGCTAAAAATCAGAAGGTTTTGAAAACCCTACAGGATGCTATAGAAAGGAAAGGATATTAATACACACCATTACAAAGGACGAGTCTGTAGGGCTGACCAAAATTACAAAGAAAATCTCTCTGGAGTGATAATGGTAAAAAGGGACACAAAGATTCGAGGATATGGGCTCAGGATATATAGTCAGGGGACTTCGAGTAAGCTCACCACATGCAGGGAATTAAAGAGAGGGTGGCTGACAGAAAAGAATAAAACGTTATTAGGGAATGTGTCTCTTTGTGCCAAGTGCTATCTTCTGAATCCAAACAAGTGGGTGAGTGAAGGGAAGATTTGCAGTTGGATGAAGAGCCTTTAAAAGGTACATGCCTGAATCACAGAAATCAGACACTGGCAAACGCCTGTTGGGTGACGGAGTTCACCTTCTATCTCAGTGCACTGTCGCTCCCGGCAGGCGGCTGGCAAATGCTGTGTCCAGTCGGGTTCCAGGCTAGCAGAGCTGAGTCTTGTGCACAGCAGGCAACCTTTCAATTACTATATAAAAAACGGGACGTTAATACTCATGTATTAACCATTTTGACAGATAGAATAGAAGTTTAGGTCCTTTGGAATAATAGTACAGAGTCTCTGAGGAGAATGCTCAGGGAGACAGCATACACTCACTGTAACTGAAGTGAAAACAAATAAAAGGCCAGGAACAGAGGAAGATACCTGAGGGAAGAACTAGGGGACTTCATAGGTGCCTTAGTGAAACTATGAAAGCCAGGTAGATGTTTAGTAGAGTGGAAACCACTCCATCAACACTGACAAGTGACTTGAATGAAAGATTCACCCTTAAACAAAATAAAATCTAATTTGGAATACTGATGAGTTCTCTAATAGCTGGTCCATGCATATTTACTATTGTTAAAGAGGATGTATCATGATAGAGTGTTGATTTAAAATGATGGTGGAGTGGGTGAGATCATGATGTGTATTTGAGGAATTTTTTTTTAGAAACCACTCCCCCTGGCCCTCCCGCTCTCCCCCACCCTCAGGTACGAAATAGAACCTCTTTTATTTAGCACAGGGAGAACTCAGAGGGAAATGGTTATGGCAGTGCTTGGAGCAAACCTAGGGCAGCAAACAGAGTCGGCATTCCCAGCCTGTTATGTAACCAGGACAGAATTTTTCTGAAAAGGTTAGGAAGAAGCAAACATCCTTATGAATACTATTAATAGATAAACCCTGCTTCAAGGGAACTTGGAGCAACTGCATTTTCAATGACTGAGCAAACCCACCAAAAATCACAAGACCCTGGCATAAGAAAGAAAATCAGCAGAATTCAGAGGAAATGAGAATTCAGATCTTAGAAATGGGTGCTTTTGTTGTCTTTTTAACTAAGTCAGTCGCCTAGTGCTACAAATGAATATGTGAACAGGAAAAACTGATTATAGAAGTCAAAATTCTATTATGCAGAGGCGCAAAAGCTTAAGAATCAATGGGTGACACTCCAGGTCATCCTGTGACACACTTCGACTAAATCCACAATCTTGCTGGTGGGAGGATCTCTTAGCAAAAGACAGCAGTGATTTTTTTGAGACTTTATTTTCACTTTTATCTGTATTAAAAATCATCCAGAGATAATTTAGAGATTCAGAATTTCTTCACTCAGAATAGAGCTTGTGGCAGAATTCTTTTGTGGTCATATCCCTATGTATTTATGTTGCTTGGTCTAATTAACCATGATTGGCCACACCTTTCATGGAGACCTGAGCCCACGCTTGCAGCCAACTGTCCTTAGTCATGTGATCAAGACTTTATTCTTGGCTATACTCCACTCTTGCTATATAATGGGTGAAAAAGAATCCAAGTGTGTACCTTAGTTTCTGTATTTGTTAACTAGATATGAGAAACTAGATATTTCCCAGCCTTGGAAAGCTGCAGTGAAGGCTAAATGGGCAAATATAAAGCACTTTTAAATTACAACAACAATCATAATAACAGAAACAGCAATGTGCCAAAAATGAAAATAAAACCAAAGAGAGTACTGTAACATTATATTTTTCAAAACTACAATAGAGAGGAAAAGTTCACTTTTGTTCCTTTAAGTGAAGAGGAGTATTTCATCCTGAGAACTATGGATGTTTTTCCTGATAGAATGTCCCATGATTTGTAAGTTCAAAGATTTTCTGAATGATTATATTAGCAAAAAGTAAATAAAACACATCAGCATCTGATCTTGGAAAATTATCAGATTCTACATGTGTCTGCTGAATATTTTTCAAAACTGGACAATTCTATAGCTCTTTAAAAACTATGCCTTTCTGGAGGCTCCTGGGAGTTGCAGTCGGTTAGGCAGCCGGCTCTTTGTTTCAGCTCAGGCCATGATCTCAGGGAAGTGAGCCCCATGTCAGGCTCAATGCTCAGTATGGAGTCTGCTTGGGATTCTTTCTCCATACCCCTCTGTCCCCAACTTGTGCATGCATGCACATGTTCTCTCTCTCTCTCTCTCTCTCTCTCTCAAATAAATAAAATCTTAAGAAAACAAAACAAAGCTATGCCTTCTCGAATGTACCATACCACCAGCTGATTTCTGATTTCATAACAAATGATTGCAATTTACCTGGTCCCTCTAAACATTTTTGCTAATGTTATGGCAAGCATTGTTGATATGAGTCATAAAAATGTAATAACATCGTGATTTGATTTTCTTCACTTGTGTACAGTATTAACCAACTTCAGTTTTCTAGATATAATCATACCCATTTATATCATAAATATTATAAATGTTAGGTAACAGAAGCTAACTGACATCTCTGATTGGTAAAACCATTCTCAATTGGGAAACACAATTCTAACAATGATAATATAAGCCTCGTATTACCTTATTAGTTGACAATTCTGATCTTAAGTACTCTGTTACATTAAGCCATAGTACCATCCATGTCCGTCCAATGAACTTTGCATTTTATTAGTTTTCCCATTTATGAAGTTTTTGCAAGTTGATGGGGAAAAACCCATTTTCATAATGAACCAAAACATTAATTAATCAATATGTCTTCTTTTGCTCCCAAAAACATGATGATCACAAACATCAATATGGCAAAATAACAAAATTTTGTGAGAAATTCTCAATGAAAAGAAAAGATAGGACGCTAATGGGTCGAGGAATGAACTAGAAACCAAACGTTCACTTCTAAGCCCTATTTTGTTGTGAAAAATGAGCTTCAAATTAGGTTCCATCCTTTTTAAAAGCCAATGCAAAGAAAGAAATATCCTCAGCTTTGCATGCCTCAGGTCTCTATGATAAATTTAAGCACACTGACTTAGAGAAGCACAACCATTTTGCATACTGAGATTAGAAGTTTCCTAAAGAATGCACACAAATTGTCCTGAACAACATGCTTCACATCAATCCTGGGAACAAATTTTCCAGGGCTGTTCCTTAAAACATCCAGTGGAATCAATTTAGTAAAATTAATTTCATAAAGAAGATGAGGAGTGGGGGTTAGTTTCTTGGGAGCTGCTTCCTAAGTGCTTCGAAGGTTCACAAGTATAATTGCTATAGACACATAAGGATATTAATTCTCACTAATGAGAGTCTCATAAAATAACAGTAAAACAGCTTTCTATGCATATGAGTTATATTTAATATTCATTGAAAAATAGTAAGTGCTATCATTATCACTCTTCTTGATAAGCTTAAATATAAGTTTTTGGCTTTTTAAAATATATTATCTACTTTTAAAGATTGTTTACAAATGCCTTAAAAAAATAAACAAGAGATCTTGTGAATCTCCTTAATTAAAAAAAAATCTCATTTTCCTAAATGTATGAGAGTAGGGTTAGGTTAAATACTCTTTAAGGTTTTTTGCTTCAAGCATTTAATGGCTTCAATATATGTCATGATATCACTTTCTTTTTTTTTTTTTTCTTTTTTTGTTTAAAGCAAATAACTGTTCTTATTTTCTCAGAAGCCTCAAAAGGCAAAGTAAAAATCAGTGTATTGATCCCTACAATGGATTCCAATGTTATCCTAGCTTTAGAAGGTGTCCAGTTACAGAGAAACATTTTAGTAATCGTAAGGTACAGACAGACCTTATGTGACCCTATTCATTCCTGACCAGCAAATAGTTTTTGTTTCACTTCGAAAGAAACCAGACAAACCCTGCAAGGTTACTTGTAATCATGACACCATTCTTAGAATTGCCATGTGCTGGGAACATGCCTTCTTGCTTCCTCCTTCTATCTACAGTATAAATCTGAAGGACTTTGTTATGGCTCTTATACTTGGCACATCTTAGGCCTATTTAGAACATCAACACCATCAATCACAAAATATGGGGCCGACCAGCTGGATGAACCCTGGCTATCATGCGGGGGTTATTTGTCATCTGGGCATGTCTGTTTGGTATATAACACTCCTTCAGTCCCAGAACAATTTTCCCTCTCCGAAAATATTCTCTTTGATTCAGGAAACACGTGATTAATAAAGGACAAGGGTTTAAAGCTGGAGGTCAAGGCTAAAAGTCTTAACCAAACAAGTGCATTGCTTACTAACGTTTGCATCAGCAGTCAAAAATTCCCTTGAAGAACTCCTGCACTGAAGAAACACACGTCTATTCTTAAATGCCATAAATTTCAAGAGACTCCAGCAACTATGTTCATCTTGAGGGATTTATTTTAAAATAATGTTGCACATTTGAGAAATGTTTTGCTGAAGAATAATAACAGTGCATCAAGCATTTAAAAGGCCCATTACAAACATTTACAATTTAACATAATAAATTAAGGTTGAAAAGATGTAATTTAACCAATATGATATGTAAAGGAAATTTGTACTATAACATTAGGACAATTTGCATTAAAAATAAATTTTCCAAGATGTCTATTTATACTAAAATGGATTTAAAAGCAACACTCTTTCCCTCATACTTTTTGTCTTATTTATATGCCAATCTACAATACTTTATAGTACTTTTCCATTAGATAGGTTTCTTTTATTCTTGTTTCTCTTCCTTCCACCAAAAGAATCTTGTTTCATGTTTACAGAATATTGCATTTTTTTTCTTTCTAGGCATATTGTTGCACTTCCATCCTGTGATAGTATTTATTTGATATTTATGAATTGTTTTTGTTGCATGATGACAGAAAAAAAGCAAATTTGAACAACATAAATTTAGCAAGTCATTGTTGATCAAGAGTTAAAATTATCCTAACACTGACTAAACTGGAAGTGGCTCCATTTCTCACACTGGAGAAATGGATTAAAGAATGTTTATTTCACTAAAATTGTAAAAAGAGTCACAAACTCTTGTTGGAAATTGAAGAGAGTTTCTCAGAAGTACTCAGTAGACCACATTATAGTGTTGATGATGTTGTAAGGCCTAAGAAGTATATGTCAGTCATCACTTTATTTAACTGTACAAACTTCTAAGTTCCTACACACACACACCACCTGAGGTAACCAGACTTGTTGGAATTCAGCTTTCTTTACCTCTCTGTCAAATGCCAAAGGAATAAAAATAGAAACCTATTGTTGTACAAAACACACTGTATTAAGAATATGTTACTGTTGAAATTCATACTGGCAATACATTCAACCTGTAGACTGCCTCAGAACCATGGCTTTGAGGGCATAAACAGGCTTTTGATGTCATCTGGTTTGATTTCTCCTATTGCTGTGGAAACTAAGCCTTCAGAGAGGAAGTGGCGAAGGTGAGACTGGAAACCACATCTCCCATTTCCCTGTCCAGTGTCCTCTGCGCCATGGTATAGATCCTTCTACTGCTCAACTGTTTGTTGGTGCAGAATCTTGAGATAAGTCTGACTTACAGCTGGGCCATCTGTTGCTCCACTACTTATGCTAATATGATAACATTGTATATTTGACTGTTGATGGGGTCTTCTTGGCACTCTACATGCATAATGCTCTCGGTTAACTCAGTTGACCTTGTTAAACAATGACAATATGTGTGAAGCCTGAGTTTGTTAGCATTCACTGTTACAAAAACAGGGGTACTGACCTTGTCATATTTAACAGTGTTGAGCAGACACAGCAATGTGGATCCTGAGGGCAAATAAAGAATTTCCAGAGGTGATGTAAGAACTATGCTAATTAGTCTCCCCCCTCCACTCTGCTTTTAGGCACTGAATAACTGTACAATTCAGCTAGAAGACTCACTGAGACTTGTACTAATAAATTCCAAGAATTTTTATAAATAATAATAAAAAACGTGTTTCAACAGGTCATTTCCTTTCAGAACAAGACTGGCTTTTGCAGAGCAACGTGCCTGGGGTGGAGGGGGAGTGTTCACTCAATTTTTTGCTGTTGTATCCCTGCCCCCAGTAGAATTAAAATGACAATGTATGTTGGTCTCCCACCCCCTAGAAAAGCACAAAAATAATCCTCTATCTATATTCCCTTAAAACCATTTTCTTAAAAATGAGTTGTTACTTTCTTTCTTTCCTTTATTTTTTTTAATGCTACCACACTATGCTAATACAAGAACTGTATGTGAGGACTGGCTTATATATCTAAGCATTTGGATGTGGATATTCTTGCTTCAGTAGAATAGCAAGCTAAGTTAATTTTTTAACAATGCAATATTACCTTGGTATATCTTGTTCTCTCTTTCCCTCGGGGTCTTACACGAATGAATCAGAAAATTGCTCCCTTATGTTAAGCCTGAGTCTGCACCTGTGTCAAATTCACATGGAACTGGAATTGGGGGTGGGGATAAATGTCAGCAAAACTAATAGGATGATATATCTGAGTCTGAATTCTCAAATGGACTAGCATCCAATGTAGAGACCATTGATGGGAATATTTTTGTAGGCATATTGTTTCACATCTAGAACTAAAATTAGGGATATATAATCATGTTGATCAGCTGTCTTCAAGTCCTCAAGTTTATGATTATTAGACACATCTGGCTCCAGATTTTAGAAAACTCAGATTACCAGGTATTCTGGAAATTTTGACATGCAAATTTTTTACTTTACCTTCCTTGGGTATCCTGAATTACTTCCCAAGTATTAAAACAACCTCCATGTTTTATATATCTTAAGAGAAATCATAAAAAAATAAGCAAGTCATTGAAGCAAAATATAGAAAATTATGAAGAGTTGAAAGAAGGGAAGAGATTAATGACCAGTAATGTTTGCAAAAAAGAAAAGAATCAGATATTTTGATGTTCTGGACAGGTGGAAAGAATATGGGTCAGTAAAAAGTGAGAGGAATTTAAGTGAGAAAAACAGATATTTGGAGAGAGTTGTGTCCATGTTCTAAGTCTCCTCTTTATCCATGAATGGAAGTGGCTAAAACAAGTCAGTTTGCCTCACAATGAAGCAAACTTGTTAGTGGAAAGTTTAACATCTGCTTGTTTTCTATTGTGCAGTGCAGCATTGATGTTTTTAGGCAGTATTGGCCAGCATTTGAGATGCATTCTGGATGAAGCCCACTGTGCATCTGAAAGGTTTTGCTATCAGAGAAAGGAAGGAAACGAGAAAGAAGTTTGGGGCTCTGATAATATGACACCTTAGCTTTATCAGCCATGAAGTACACACTATAGAGGATGATTATTTGCATATTGCGATGGAGGCTGGTTAAGGTCCAATCAATTGAATCCAGATGTGGGTTTTTTGTGAGATCTTTTTCTTCCTCAAGTGAGGGTTGGCAAAACTTGTGAAGCAGAGACCACAGCTTATATAAGCCAACGGACTCTCAAAGTACCAGGAGCGTTTTTGGTTTATAAGAAATCCGACTTTAAGCTTGGTGTCTGAAATAGAATAAGCTGGTTTATGGTAAATTAATTAAAGATATTTACAAATGGCTGGTCCTTGCCTAAACAAAATCTTCCAAAACAGCTCTACAAAGAGTGTTTCTGATATTCTGTCTAATCACAAATTTAGGGAACACCATACTGGTGGCTCATGCTCTTCTGGCAGGAAGCAAGCTCTAAGACAGCAACTGATGAGAATCCATCTCCCAGCACATGGGGGTAATGAATGGAATTTGAATAACGTGCCAAAGGTCTGTTTTAAAGAGATCTGAATATTTATAGGAATCTCAAACTTAAGACACTAACAAGAAATTTTTTTAATCTTAGAAATTAGAAGAATTAATATATCACAATAATAAAAAACCCTGATAATCTGATCAAAAAATGGGCACAGGATATAAACAGACATTTTTTCCAATGCAGATATACAGATGGCCAACAGACACATGACAAGATCTCCTTATTGCTAATCATCAAGGAAACACAAATCAACAATAATGAGCTATCACCTCACATCTGTCAGAATGGTTATTACCAAAAAGACAAGAAATAACAAGTGTTGGTGAACATGAAGAGAAAGGGGAAATCCCATCCATTGTTGTGAGAATGTAAATCAGTGCAGCCACTATGGAAAACAGTATAGAAGTGCCTCAAAAATTGAAAATAGAACTATCATATGATCCAGCAATTCTGCTTCTGGGTATCCGTTTGAAGAAAAGAAAAACATAAATTTGAAAAGATACACATCCATATGCTCATTTCAGCATGACTTACAATAGTCAAAATATAAAAACACCTAAGTGTCTATCAGTGGATGAACGGATACAGAAGATATCACACACACACACACACACACACACAAACACACACGAATACTATTCATCCACAAAAAAGAATGAAATCTTGCTATTAGTAACCTTGAGATTACTACAATAAGTGAATAAGCCAGACAGATAAAGACAGATACCAAATGATTTCACTTAAAAGCAGAATCTAAGAGACAAAAGAAACAAAACAAAACAAAAAAATAAAACCCAGATTCACTGACACAGAGAATATAGTAATAAACTTAAGCAATGAGGTAAAAGACTTGTGCTCTGAAAACTAGAAGACACTGAAGAAAGAAACTGAAGATGACACAAAGAAATGGCAAGATGTGCTCTTGGATTGGAAGAATTAAAATTGTTAAAATATCCATACTACTCAAAGCAATTTACAGATTCAAAGCAATTTCTACCAGAATATCAACAGCATTTTTCACAGAACTAGAATAAATAATCCTAAAATTTATATGGAATGACAAAAGACCCTAAATAGCCAAGGAAATCTTGAGAAAGAAAAACAGAGCTGGAGGTATCACAATTCCAGATTTCAAAATATACTACAAATCTGCAGTAATCAAAGCAGTATAGTACTGGCATAAAAATAGACACATAGGTTGAGAAAACAGAATAGGAGAGCCCAGAAATAAACCCACACTTATATGGTCAACTAATCTATGACAAAAGAGGCAATAATGTACAATGGGAGAAAAGACAGTTTCTTCAATAAGTGGTGCTGAGAAAAACGGGACAGCCACATGCAAAAGAATGAAACTGGACCAATTTCTAACACCATACACAAAAATAAGCTCAAGATGGATTAAAAACCTAAATATTAGACCTGAAATCACAGAAATCCTAGAGGAAAATACAGGCAGTAATTTCTCTGACATTGGCTGTAGCAATGTTTTCTAGATGTATCTCCTAAGGCAAGGGGAACAAAAGCAGAAATAAACTATTGGGACTGCTTCAGAATTAAAAGCTTTTGTACAGCTAAGGAAATTATCAACAAAACTAAAAGGCAACCTACTGAATGGGAGAAGACATCTGCAACTGATATATCTGATAAGAGGCTAATATCCAAAATATGTAAAGAACTTCTAGAACCCAATATCAAAAAAAATAATAATAATCTAATTAAAAATCGACAGAGGATGTAAATAGATATTTTTCCAAAGAAGACATACAGATGGCCAAGAGACACATGAAAAGATGCTCAACATAACTGATGATCAGGGAAATACAAATCAAAACAATAATGAGATACCATTTTACACCTGCCAGAATGACTGAAGTCAAAAAGATAAGAAATAACAAATGTTAATGAGGATATGGAGAAAAAGGAACTCTTATGCGCTATTGGTAGGAATGTAAATTGATGCAGCCACTGTGGCAAACAGTATGGAGGCCTCTCAAAAAATTAAAATAGAAATACCATATGACCCAGCATTTCTGCTACTGATTATTCACCCAAAGGAAACAAAAAATACTAATTTGAAAAGATATAGATACCCCTATGTTTATTGCAGCATTATTTACAATAACCAAGATATGGGAGCAACCTAAATGTCCATTAATAGATGTATGGAAAAAGAAGATATGGTTTATATATGCAATGGGATATTGGTCATAAGAAGGATGAGATCATGCCATTTGCAACAACATGCTGGACAAACAGGAAATCATGCTAAGTGAAATGTTAGAAAAAGACAAGTAACATATGATCTCATATGTAGAATCTAAAAAAATAAAACAAAGGAATAGACAAACAACAAGCAGAAGGAGACGTATAAGTACAAAGAACAAACTGACGTTTGCCAGAGGGGAGAGTAGTGGCAGGATGGGTGAAGGGGAGTGGGAGATACAGGCTTCCTGGAATTATGGAATGAATAAGTTATCGGAATAAAAGGCCTAGCATAGGGAATATGATACTGTAATAGCATTGTATAGTGACAGATGGTAGATACAATTTTAATGAGCATAGAATAACACAGAGAGGTTAAATCACTATGTTTTACACCTGAAACTAATGTAACATTGTGTGTTGACTATACTCAAATACAAAATTTGCTTTAAAAAGGAGCTTCTTAGGGGGAAAAAGGGGGGTACATTTGGACACACAAAATGATAGGCACACACAGAGGGAATACCACGTAAGGACAAAGTAGGAAGATGGTTATCTTCAAGCCATAGAAGGCGACCTTAGAAGTGACCAACCTTGACGACACCTTGATCTTGGACTTCGAGCCTTCAGAACTGTGAGAAAATAAATTTCTGTTATGTGAGTCACCCAATTGTTGTATTTTATTAGGGTAGTCCTAGCAAACTACTATGTCCACTAAGATGAATCCATCAATCTTCTGCTGTTCTAAAATATATAGTAACATAATTCTATCAAGTGTTACAAAAATAAAGAGCCCTCTATAAAAAGACATTTGGTGGGACTTGGAAATTCTGCCAGACAGAATTCCTACATTAGTAGAATAGGAGAATGAGGGAGAAAATGAGATAAGGCAAAAAGAAAACATTTAGGATACTATAGGTAAGGAACCTTTTAGTTGCTGCCTCTCATCTTTATAAACGCATTTTATATAAACATATAATATATGGATAATATATGTTCATAGTTAAAACATTTTTTTAAAGTCTGAATAAGTGGAGTAAAAAACCTAGGTTTTCCTTTTCCCCTTTATTCCGTATCTCATTTCCCACCACAAAGGTAACCCCTGATAGGTATATTCTCTCAGATCATTTAAAAAATACATTTAAGGATTATACATATAATATTTCTATATGTGCTTAATTTTGATTATAAAACAAATGTGATTATATAATATAAATTGCTTTAAGATTAATTTTTAAAGTTTATTTTTATTTTATTTTATTTTATTTTTTTTTGAGAGAGAGAGAGAGTGAGGTGGGGAGGGACAGAGGGAGAAGGAAAGAGAGAATCTCAAGCAGGCCCCATGTCCATTGTGGAGCCCAACATGGGGCTCAATCTCATGACCTTGAGATCATAACCTGAGTTGAATTCAAGAGTTGGACATTTAATCAACTGAGCTACCCAGGTACCCCTGTGATTTATTTTATTTAGATTTCTAATTGCTGTATTTCTTAGTCACCTGTCTGATTTCACTTTTACTTCTGGATTTCTTTTTGGAATTTATGGCTAAGATTGTCCTTTCTTATCTGAGTTAGGAATGTGAAAATAGACTGAGGTGCTTTTTATTTAATACCAATACAACTGTAGTTTTGTGTAATTACCTGTTTCCCTGGTAGAGCATGAAGGAAGTGCTTTAACCGTTGAAGTCATGTAGCATGCTGCACCAGGGGCCAGGGATGCAGTAGGCCGCAGAGGAAAGTTTAAGATGTTGATCTTAATACATAAGCTCTCTCTGGTTTGAAGCAGAAAAACAAGAATACTTTGAGCTGTGGCATGTCTCTGTGTCTTCTGTGAAGCAAGGGGACGTGCTAACTCGGGATGACACTTAGGATTCTCTCTGGGACATGAATGTATGGTCTTTACTACAGAGGAGGTGCAGGAATATTTTGTTATAGAGTTTTGACAATTTTTCCTGATCTTAATGTTCCAGTTCAAGAGGCCCCTGCCTAATGAATGATGGTGTATTACCTCATGGCTCTACATAGCAACTAGTGGGACTTTTCCAAGTATAGTCAAGTTAGTATGACTGTGATTGAATAAATACAGATTGGGTTTTTTTTGAGATGTTGCTGTAAATAGGATACAATTTTTGTGTGTGTGTGGTAAAATACCCATGAAATTTGTCATTTTAAACATTTTATTTTTTTAAAGATTTTATGTATGTATGTATGTATGTATGTATGTATGTATGTATTATTGAGAGGGAGCAGGGGAGGGGCAGAGGGAGAGGAGAGAGAGCATCTCAAGCAGGCTTCCCCCTGAGTGTGGAGCCCAATGCACAACTCAGTCTCACAATCCTGAGATCATGATCTGAGCTGAAATCAAGAGGTGGACACAACTGACTCAACCACCCAGATGCCCCATTTTAACCATTTTAAGTTACAGGTCAGTGGCATTAAGGCCATTCACATTGTTGCGCATCCATTACCACCATCTTTCCATCTCCAGAACTTGTTAATCTTCCCAAACTGAAACTCTGTACTCATTAAACAATAACTCCTCCTTCCTCCCTCTCCCCAGCTCCAGGAAACCACCATTCTACTTTCTGCCTCTATGAATTCGACTACTGCATATAACCTCATATAAGTGGAATCATGTTGGATTTGCCTTTCTGTGACTGGCTTATTCCACTTAGTATAATGCCTTCAAGGTACATCCATGTTGTAGTATCAGAATTTCCTTCCTTTTTAGAGCTAAATAATGTTTCATTATTTGTCTACATTGCAGTTTATCAGTTCATCCATTGATGAACACGGGGTGTTTCCAGCTTCTGGGTTTTATGACTAAAGCTACTATAAACATTGTTATAGCGTGCTATTGTCAAAACATTCCTGAATTCACAACAGCTTTTTATCATTATACATACTTTCCATCCATGGTCCTAAAACTAAGACCTACCACTATGTAGGGATCAGCAGAAAAACTCACATTACAGGTGTCCTCATGTTTAAGGTCATTTCTTTCCACCATGCAAAGTTAATGCAATATTACCAATTCTATTTCTCACCTGTACATGATGTCCCCATGACTTATTTTGTAACTTGAAGTTTGCACTTCTTGACCCGCTTTCCCACTTCAGCCTCCTTTCCAGCCCTCCCATAGGTCAATATCCTCCCCTCTAGCAACCACCAATCTATTCTCTGTATCTATAAGTCTGGGTCTTGTTTTTAGATTTCATTTTCTCTGTCAGATTTATTTTACTTACCATGATACCCTCATGGTGCATCCATGGTGTCATAAATAGCAAGACTTCATTCTCTTTTTTTGGCTGAGTAGTATTCTGTTGTTATAACATCTCCTTTCCATTCATCTATTGATGGATGCCTAGCAGTCAGTTGATTGGTTGCTTCCATTTCTTGGCTATTGTAAATAATATTACAACGAACATAGAGAACATATATCTTTACAAAGTAGTATTTTTGTTGTTGTTTTTGTTTTCTTCAGAGAGATGCCCAGGTAGAATTTCTGGATCTCATGGTAGTTTTATTTTAAATTCTCTGAGGAACCTCCATATGTTTTCCATAGTGACTGCATCAATTTATATTCCTATCCACAGTACATAGGGGTTTCTTTTCTCCATATCTTCACCCAAACTTGCTGTTTCTTGTCTTCTTGGTAACAGCCAATCTGACAGATGTGAGGTGATATCTCAGTGTGGTCTTGATTTGCATTTTCCTGATGATTAGTGATGCTGAGCATCATTTCATGTGCCTTTTGGCCATCTGTATGTTGTTTTTTGAAAAAAAATGTCTATTAATATCCTCTGCCCATTTTTTTAAAAAAAATCAGATTTTTAAAAATTGTATGAGTTCTTTATATATTCTGTATATTAACAACTCCTCATTGGATATATGATTTGCAAATACCCTCTCATTCAGTTGGTTGCCTTTTTTCATTGATCGTTTCCTTTCTTGTGCATAAGACTTTTAGTTTGATGCTATCCCATTTGTTTATACTTGCTTTTGTTACCTTTGTCTTTGGAGTCAGATAAAAAAAAAAAAAAATTGCTAAGAATGACACCAAGGAGCTGACTGCCTATATTTTCTTCTAGGAATTTTATGGCTTTAGTTCTTACATTTAAGTCTTCAATCCATCTGAGTTAATTTTTGTGTATGGTGTAAGATAGTGGTCCAGTCTCATTCTTTTGCATGTAGCTGTTCAATTTTCCCAACATAATTTTTTGAAGAGACTGTGCTTTCACCATTGCATATTCAATAAATCTAGTCTTTTAGTTAAAGAAATAAATAACTGGAATGACTTACTCTAATAGCCTGATGGACAAGAGGCAATCATAGTAAAGGACAATATTAAAGATTATAAGCATTTAAAGATGTGTTAAATATACTCTATCACTAGACTTTGGGCCTTCCTTCTTAAGCCTAAAATGTAATAATTCTGAAACTCTTCTTAGTGTCTAAAACCTTCCAGTCTTTGTTGTCCTTGGCAGAACATCAGCCCTCTTGGCTTTAGGCAGCAATTTGTCAAGGAGGCTTGCCATTTTGGCTTGCTTCACCTTTATTTCTCATTTCCTCCATCCACTCAGGCTTCAAAAGCCTCTAATTAGCTGTTTACCTTAATTATTCCAGTTAGGACTTCATCTGGTCTTGGGTTCTCCCACTTCTGAAATCTAAAGTGCCTGCACCTTCCCTATTAAGAAATCTACTTTTCTGAAAACTGCACTTCTTCGCCTCCACTCTGTGTCATGTGGCTTCCATAGCAGGGAGAGGAGGCCAGAAAGAAAACTGGCAGTAGTTTTGAGTGTCTGATTCTGAGCCACATCTAGTCCATTTAGAGAAAACTGAAATTTCTTACATATAGCCCCCAGCAGAACAAAGGGCTTCTGCTCAGGCCAGAATTCCCAGATGAGCTACTGAAGCAAACACAAGACCTCAGCATAGTGTAGGCTTAGCTCACTTTGGATCCCCAAGACACTGGGGGAATAGTGGGTTGGTGCCCTTTTTCTTTACCAGATATCCTTTTCTATAGTGTCTCTTAGCTCATGAGCATATAAAGGCAAACTAAGCTGCCATGTAACTTGAGAACAATGTCTAGTAGTTCTAAACTTGTTTTAGATCAGGAATAGATAGAGACTCCTTGGGTGCGTTGCTACTTACCAAATAAATAAACATGTGATTCTGGCTTTCCTTAGAATTTCCATAGAAACTAGACTCAGTTTACATAGATGTATTTGTTTACTAATGAACCATTAGCATCTTGATGAATAACATTCTTCACATTTAGATTTTTACTTGTGGAAATGTTTTGACAAAAGATTTTGTCATTAGCTTGAACTCTGATTAACCCAAGAACTACCTTTCTCCGTATGTGCACTGAGTTGACACAGCCTGGCCACTTACAAATTGGAATCTGAAAGAAGCTTTCTATCATGAAGTATTTTCACATCTTGGTACAAAATTTGAATTTAGAATTGACTTAAGCCCTGGGGCTTCCAAAACTCACAAGACAGAGTATCAAATGCATCATTTAGACCTCCCCAGGCAACACGGAGCATGAGTCCTACTGGTTACCTTTAAAATAGGGTTATTCTTAAAAGAGACCAACTGCTTGGTCCATCATGAGATGGTCCAGTTTGAGCATTCTGAAGGGTAGTCCGCCAATCACACAAAAAGGAAAATTTCTAAAGATTATTTTAAGCATGATAATGTATTTTATGTAGACGTTTTCTACCCCTAAGTTCTTTAAAAATCCTCATATATTTTTAAATTTATTTAAAATTCAAATTCTCTATTTCTCATTTTATCACCACTTTAATTAGGCATAACAGATTGAAATTAGGTATCATAGAATAACTTTGCATGTTGAGATAAACAATACTGCAATTTATTCCATGTGATGATTTTCCCCCCTGTACCTGAGTCACCAGGCATAAATAAATACGCAAAAAAAAATCCGAATACTTTTGGGTTCTCAGATTCTGAAATAAGAAAATTAGTCATCTAGTTCCAAGACTTGTGAACCAACCCCAAGTACAGAAGTCTATATTTTGTGTGCAATGACTAAAAATCAAGTTTCGATGTGCTGCTGAAGAAGCACTCCATAAAATAACTGGTGCAGATAAAAAATAAATAAATAAAAGGGAAAATATGCCACAAGCTATTTGCATATGATAATTTCATAAAACACTCCCCTTGAGAAATACCAGAGTGAAATTAATTCACAATCAGTAGGAACCCGGTGGGAATGAGTTTGTAGAAATAAATAATCCAAAATTATTCTTGGGCTGTGAAGTTTGTTTACTGCCTTAACTGAAGTGTGTATCAAACATAAGTGCATTAGCATTGGCTGTGGGTTGGGGTAGTCAGGCACAGCTTTCACCTCCAATGTTTTTCATTCATTCTGCTGCTTGTATTTCTTGGCAAGAGGTCCAAGCCACAAAAGGGTTTGTCCCAATGTTATGTGTGAGTTTGTGCAGACATATGTGTGTATGTGTCTTGTTCATAGTCAAGGGCATTGCTTCTTTTCAAAAGGAACCTCAAAAATATGGATGAATTCTTGACAACTGAACAAGAGGTTGCTAATTCAAAAATTATCTTAGAACTTAACAACTCTATAGGCAAAGAGCAATGGATATTTTTAGTCACAGAAATGTTTCTTCCCACACAGAAATTTGAAGGCTGCTTACCACTCCATATCTGTTCAGACCTATGTGTATGAATGTCTTATTTATTCAGTACCTCATGCCTGGCATTAGACCACAAAGAACTTGACAGATATTGCTTCCTTTAATTCTCACAATAATCCTGCAAGATATGTGTATTTATTCCCATTTGAGAGCGGAGAAGACAGACTCAGAATTAAGTACTTTGCCTGTGGTCTCCCAGCAATGAAGTAGCACAAGCAGGATTTAAATCCAGGTCTGTCTGTATTCCAAAGTCAGCATTCTTAACCATGATACACTCATGCTTTCTTTCCACTTTTCTCTCACTGCATAATTCTCTTTGCAGAAATGTTTCCCTCTTGGTTGCCTTTTTCCCCTTTCAAGGCTGCCTTTGACTTCAATGTCCATCCTGACCAGATTTCACTTGTATAACAATGTTGCTGGGAGGAGTCCTATAGTGAGAATCCTGGGGATCTCAGATCTAGATGGATGGATAGAAAGATGGATAGAGCATGAATGGCCAGACTTGCTTTCTTGGGACAGAGTGGCCTAGGAGCTGGGTGGAGATAATGCTATGTCACAGCATGCACTGCTTAGTCAAAGGACTAGTCAATGGCAAATAACAAATAGTTCCTTCAAAATGTCAATGACACTAACAGTGAGTGATCTCATTAAAAGATACTGACTGGAAGAAACCAATTAGCAGAGAGACAGAATACTATAGTGGCTAAGAAGATGGATTTTGAAGACAAGATGACTGTCTTCAGAATGACTGGGTTTAAATCTTTATAATAATGTGTGATCTTGGCCAAGTTATTTATCCCATCTGTGCCTCCATTTCCCAATCTATAAAATGGATATAATAATTGTACCTACCGTATGGGACTGTTTTAAGGAATATGAATATATAAACTATGTGCCTGGCACACAGTATGTACTATTTAAGTATTTGCTGGTATTAGTAGTAGTATAATGCCTTGAACTTGATCACTCCTCTCACCTGATACCTGATTGTGGCCATGGGTACCTGATATTCAATTAACATTTAACTCTTGGTACCTCCTTAGTTGTTTTTGGGTTATTGCACACCCAATGCTCCTGCTATCAGCCCCCAACCCAAATATTCCAATCACACGCTGAATGTACGGCTGTTTTAAAATATCTGGTAATGAGTCCCTTCTTCATGCCCAAACTGGGAATAAATCCATGGTTTTAAGCTCTCTTTAAGGATGGAAAGAGTCCTTCTCTGTGAAAAATGAACCAAATAATAATAACAATAATAATACTAACAGTAAGAAAGCAAAGGAGGGAGGAAAGAAGGAACAAAAAAGAAAGTGAGAGTTGGGAATGGAGGGAAGGAAGGACAAAGGAAGGAAAGAAGAAAGGACAAAAGAAAGAATATGTTAGAGGAAAACATAGGGAGCTTGCATGGAGAGAAGAGTCTAATGCATAGTCAATTTCTGTAAGTCTTTAATGTAAGATGTTCCAAAACACAAACCATTTTAAGTGAAACTATGTACGTGTTTTCATGATGATGTCCTCCTAGTTATCCGAAGAGTTTCAAAGGGAAACCAACACTTCCTTGTGCAAAACGTGAGTGTTTTTTTTTTTATTATTCCTAACAGGTCCTTCCCCAAATAAACTTCCACTCAATCCAATAAAATAACTGGAGATTTTATTGAATAATGTGATTTCATAAATTTAAGAAGCTATCCAAATTTGCAGTTAGGAAACCTTGGAGGAATCAGAAAATATACTCCAGGTTGTTTACTCTTATTGACATCCAATTCCATTTAGCACTGTGAAAGGGCTTTCTAAGAAAATCCCATTAATATATTTTTGCAAATATGATCATCAACAAATAAATGCAAAACTGTGTTTAGAACATCACTAAATGCTTCTTTTTTTCTGCTAGTGTTTATTACAAATCTAAGCAGCAAAAATATGGGGAAAAAGATGATAAAGGAATAGTTTCTTTTAAGACAATTGCATGACTAGGATTTACACATAATTTTTCTAAGACTGCACAAAGAAGTGTTCTCAGTTAATTCATGTCTTTGTATTGTAGCTTTACTCAATCATGTAAAAAAGCAATATCATTAATTACACAAGTGAAAGAAGGCATTGAAAAAATCCTGCATCCTTTCATTAACTTAACAAAAATACAATTAGTAATTATTAGTGATTTCCTGGAGAAAGTCCAGAGCTGAATTAAAAATATCACTTGACTGGTCCCTTAAAGAAAAAAAAATTGCACTATCATGAAGCTTATCTGATGTACTTGCTTTTAAACATTAAAGAACTAATTCATAAAGCAACCATACAACATTTGTAATGCTTTTAATTTTCTTTTGTGATCTCTGGGAAATGTGAAGAATGTTCCCTTCTCTAAGTAAAATGACTTGTAGCATCTATTCTAGAATGAGAATGGTTATTTCTTTATTCAGAAGTCATGGATACTCTGCTTGATAATGGATAATATATGGATAATAATGAATGGATAAAGAAGATGTCACACACACACACACACACACACACACACACACGGAATACTACTCAGCCATAAAAAATAATGAAAACTTGCTATTTATGACAACATGGATGAACCTAGAGGGTATTATGTTAAGGGAAATAAACTGGACAGAAAAATAGAAATATTGTATGATTTCACTTATACGTGGAATCCTAAAAAAACAAATGAGCAAAACAGAAAGAGACTCATAGATACAGGAAAAAAACCTCTTGTTTGCCAAAAGGGGAGAGTTGGCGGTAAGTGAGGAATGGGAAGGGGATTAATAGGTACAAAACTTCCAGTTATAAAATAAATAAGTCATGGGTATGCAATGTATAAAGGGAATATAGTTAATAATATTCTAATAGCTTTGCATGAGACATACGGTGACTAGACTTACATGGGGATCATTTTGTAATGTATAAAAACATCAGATCACTATAATGTATGCCTGATGGGATACTGTACATCAATTATACTTCAGTAAAAAAGGAAGATGTGACAGGATATCCTCTATACCTTCACCCATGCCCACATCCATCTCTGTGAGGAGTGACTTAGTACCATAACTCATGGATGTGATCCCTATGATGGCCCACCAGAATGGTTCATCTCTAAATCCTTCACTCTGAGTAATTTGAAGTTTCCAGACCACTGACCTCACGCTGTGTGGTGTCATCAACCTCCTCCATGAACTTATCAGAAATGCTGGTCTCTGTGGTCTTGAGTATGTGAGGTAGATGTAGGAAGCATACAGAGGATGGACCCATTATGGGTCAAGACTCAGGTGTTGGAGAAGGAAGAGGGAAGGAAACCAGGGAGGTTGGGGTATCTGGGAGCCTATCTGAGGCCAACTTGATATAAACCAAAAGACAAACTGATAAGAGATTTTACACTATCCTTTGGGCCCCTTGTGCATTTGAGACTGGATGGCTGACATATTTTCTTTCTGGAAAGGGACTGTACCTTCACGCACCTCCAGAGATCTGAAGGCACTGATGCAGGTATAGATATATCCCCTGGGATTCCAAATAAAAGCTTAGGACTGTGATTTTATTGGTCTCTGTCAGCAGGGAATTTAACAGTTAAAAGTTAAATCTGGGTTGAGTTATACCAGATATACCCTAAACAAAATAAATACGATGTTAAATGGTCAGGTGTAGAATTCTCCAGTAATGGCTAAAACTCACCAACTACACAGGAACTCCTACCCCATAGGTATAGATAGTTGCTGGCAGGCTAACAGGAGAGTAGAGATGTAGAGTATATTCAGAACAAAGGCCTTTTTGCAACCACATTTTCAAAAATTTAATTTTAGGGACCAAAATTAAGGCTTCCTTAAAGTAGTTTTACCATTCTGAAAAGAAATGATTCTTCTAAAGCCTCACCTTGGTTACTTCCTCAGCAATTATTACAATGAAAGATCATTGTCAGATGCATGTTCAAAAGGAGGAAAGATACTCACATTGTAGTTTGCCTAGATTCTATAGGGGCTGGGGCCCTGGGGCAGCATATCTCATACTGACCTGGCAGAGTCCTTTTGGGCATGCCTCTCAATGCTGCTGCATGCTCTGAAGCCTGTAGACCCTTAGAGTTGTGAGCAAGAGCTTTTCAGTTTCAGAAATGGGAAGTCAGGAGTTTAGCCATTTTGGACACACACGCACACACACACACAAACACACACTCTCTGATTGCTTTTAGTGGAGAAAACATCTGATCATGTAGACATTACCCAAATGTCCTGAACCCATTACAAACCTTGTAAGAAGATATAGCCCCTGCCCAAGAAGCATCTTTCTTTTCATTCCCCAGTGGAGATATTGCATAAAAGGGTCCTTAAAATGGTATGACTTGTATGTAAGTTCCTACTTAGATAACTACTGGTTTTGATGAAATGAAAGAAATACTATAAAAAGGAAGCAACCTCAAGCCTTCTATGTGGGACTTTATGAAAAAAAAAATGGCAGAAAGGATACATCTATTCTAGATATCAGAGACTTCAGTTTAAGTTCCAGTTCTATAATGAACTGGTGATGATTTTTTTCTGTATTGTCCTTAAACTGTTCCTTTATCTGTAAAATGGGCACATCAAAAACCATTTAGCTACTTCCCAAAGCTGTCATGAGAGGGTCAAGTGAAGACCACTATATTTGTCTGGTACTCGGAGAAAGAAAGTCAATAAGAGATATGCATGTATCTATATATATGCATGCTTTATATAATATTTCCTTAGTTTATATATATATATGATTTTAAATTATATAATTTTAAATTTATATATATACATATATAAATTTTCAATTTTATATATAGAGAGAGATTTGTTATGAGGAATTGGCTTTCATGGCCAGAGAGGCTGAGAAATCCCATGACCTGCTGTCTGAAAGCTGGAGAACTTTGAAAGGTGGTATTGTAATTCCAGTCCTAGTCCAAAAGCCTTAGAACCAGGAAAGCCAATGGTGTAAATCCCAGTGCAAGGTCAGGAGAAGATCAATGTCCTAACACAAGCATTGAGGAAGGAAAAAGGACAAATTCCTCCTTCCTCTGTCTTCCATAGTGCTCAGGCTCTCAATAGGTTGGATGACACCCACCCATACTGGAGAGGAGAGTCAACATTACTGAGTTCACCAATTCAAATGCTATCTAATCTGGAAACACTCTCACAGACACGCCTGGAAATAATGTTTTATCTGGAAACCCCATGGAGCACTCAGGTTGACATAAAATTAACTATCACAACCACTCTATAAGGCACATGAATGTAAAACACTGGGATATAAATTACCCAGGTTGAAGTACAAATAAGTTGTCTGTGTTCAGTTCTAACTTGGTAGTAAATGAAAATGGCTAAGAAAGCAAGAGTGGCAATTTATTCTGCTGTAATTAGATGAAGCCTCCAACATACTTAATGCAGTTACAGGGAAGTTAACTTTGTGCCGTGAGATAAAAAAATAAACAAATATCCCCTCCCAAACAGAGTTATTCATCTAATTCTAATCTCCAAAATAAGTAAAATCTAAAGCTCTTTTTCTGTGATTTATTGACTTGCTAATAAAACAATTTTATCTCTGACTTTTGTCATTCTGGTATGTAATGGCCCTTGCAGACATTGTTGTGTGAAATCATGTATTTTTTATTCATTGAGCCAATCCTTGAAATATATCCTCAACTGAAGTAAGGACGTCATACTTTATACCCTCTAAGCTGACCAGTCAGCACAGGTGGCTGCCCCAAGAGAGGGGACATAGCCTAGGGTAAGGCAGCATCCTTTCGTGTGGGAAAATTCCTGAAAAGGGACACAGCTGTGAGTTATCAAGAAGCAACACTCCTGGCAGCTTAGGGGAAAGAATTTTCAGTCCTAGTGGGTGATTTAGGGGAGTGCATCACAGCATCCATAGCAAAGTTTTCCAAAAGTTGGATTATAATTAGAAAGTATATATTTATATTTTAATATACATTTGCAGATTATTTTCCTTGAAAGTTATTGTAATTTGCACTTCCATCAATAATATAAGAGAATGTTTATTTCCCTGAATACTCACCAGCACTTGGTATTACTGCCTTTTAAAACATTTGACAATGATATATCATTATTTTAAGTTGCATTTCCTTGATAAATACTGAGTTTAAAGGTCTCTTCATTGGTGGCATGCGTTTTTGCTTTGGTGTTACTTATATGTATATCTTTAGTAATTTGTATGTTGTATTTCCTTCTACTCAATTTACTAATCCATTGTAATGTACTGAGGTAGTTTTCTGGCTGTCTCTGAAAACCTGTCCCCCACTTCTTTGCCTAGGCACATTCTAGAACATATTCCCTAGTTTCCTTTGCACTCAAGTGTGATTATGTTTTAGATAGTAGATTATGAACCAAAATGTCTGTGCTATAATTCCTATTTGCATTTTTATCCTTTTCTGCTATGTGCAAGCAGGTGACAATGGGTAGGGTAAGGTCATGAGACAAAAGCCTGAATCCCTGAATCACTGTGTGAGATTGCTGCCTGCCAGCTCTGCATCCCCACTCTGAGCTGTTAAGTTAGCAAGAAATAAACCTCAATTGCACTGGAACTCCAATATGTATTTGGGATGAATTAGCACAGGTGTATTGTCTACTTTTTCCCTAGGCTATCATTTGTAGTTGACCACACATCCATGGTATCTTTTTAAAGGCTGTTTAGAGCAAGTCTCAGAAGAGAGGCCAGGGAAATTGGAGGAAAACTAGGACAGAGGAAGGATCTAGGATCTAGGAAGTATCAAGGAAGCCAAGGGGAAAGATGCTTTAAGAAACAAGCCATGATCAGTCATATTTCATGCTATAGAGAGGTATAGTCTAAGAGGGTCTGAAACCTACCAGATGCTTTGATGATTGCTTGGTGTAAAGATGTCTCTGGAGGCAAGATTCCAACAGAGAAGTATTAGAAAGTTGACTTGCATTGAAGATATCTTATCTGGAAAAATGAATGCTGTCCTAAATGTCCATCTTCTGCTAATAAATGTGTCAAATCCGTATAAGTCTGAAAGAAACCCACCCATGTCCTTGAATAAAATAAAAGCGTAGTTCAGTTCTAAAGTTTGATCCACACTTACCTGAAGCCTGGACATTTGGGTGTTTCTAGCTCAGCTCACTAGGATGCATTGCAGGCAGGTCAAATGAACTGCCATTAATAAGTGTAGAAAGCCATTTTTCACCTACACCTCTCTTGTTTTCTCAGGTGAGTGCCTAAAATTACTTCTAGGAATAGAACATTCTGGGTTACTGAATCTCAGGAAAGAAACAAGTTCTCTTGTTTACAAGGAAAAACACTGTAAAATTCTACTGTATAATTCCAGCTCAGGGATTAAAATAAGAGGAATTATATTTTCATTCATCTTTTAAATTAAATGACCACAGAGATAATTTGCCCATCATAAAAGTGAGAGACGGAAAGATATTCAGACATGTTGAAAGACATCAATACACGCATTTATTAAAAGTATATGGTACTGTACTTTAAAAACCTGGAACTAAAGGTGACTTTTCTAATTACCTATGACATGTGAAGTCAATCGTCCTTAATATGTTCAGAATGACACATTACGAATGAATAGATATTAGAGCTTTCTGCTCTGCTGCTCATAGAAACATCTGATGAAGGATAAGCAGTTGGATGTGTCACCTTATGTCTTAGAAAAAAAGAAGAATGAAAAGATAACGACAGGAAAAGGTAGAGTCACTCTATGCTACATGCTTTTAGTAATTCTGAGCATGAAATTATCCTTTGAAGAAAAATTTTGTTTCTTAATTTAAGGTACATAACAAGTTTAAGCTACCTGAAGTTTAAGAACCTTCAATCCTACTTGATTCAAAATGCTTATTAGTTCCTGGCAATTAAACAGTTTATATGCTATCCATTTTAAGGTAATTTATCTCTAATTTATCTTCTAGTTTTTTCATGAAGAGATTTAGAAAATCAAGGAGAATCTAGCAGTAGAAATAAAAATAGGGTTATTGGACATCTAGGTTCTTTCCATCGTTTGGCTATTGTGGACATTGCTGCTATAAACATTCGGGTGCACGTGCCCCTTTGGATCACTACGTTTGTAAATACCCAGTAGTGCAATTGCTGGGTCATAGGGCAGTTCTATTGTCAACATTTTGAGGAACCTCTATGCTGTTTTCCAGAGCGGTTGCACCAGCTTGCATTCCCAACAACAGTGTAGGAGGGTTCCCCTTTCTCCGCATCCTCGCCAGCATCTGTCATTTCCTGACTTGTTGATTTTAGCCATTCTGACTGGTGTGAGGTGATATCTCATTGTGGTTTTGATTTGTATTTCCCTGATGCCGAGTGATATGGAGCACTTTTTCATGTGTCTGTTGGCCATCTGGATGTCTTCTTTGCAGAAATGTCTGTTCATGTCCTCTGCCCATTTCTTGATTGGATTATTTGTTCTTTGGGTATTGAGTTTGCTAAGTTCTTTATAGATTTTGGACACTAGTCCTTTATCTGATACATCATTTGCAAATATCTTCTCCCATTCTTTCAGTTGTCTTTTGATTTTGTTAACTGTTTCCTTTGCTGTGCAAAAGCTTTTGATCTTGATAAAATCCCAATAGTTCATTTTTGCCCTTGCTTCCCTTGCCTTTGGCGATGTTCCTAGGAAGATGTTGCTGCGGCTGATGAATGGATAAAGAAGATGAGGTATATATACACAATGGAATACTATGCAGCCATCAAAAGAAATGAAATCTTGCCATTTGCGACAACGTGGATGGAACTAGAGCGTATCATGCTTAGCGAAATAAGTCAAGCAGAGAAAGACAACTATCATATGATCTCCCTGATATGAGGAAGTGGTGATGCAACATGGGGGCTTAAGTGGGTAGGAGAAGAATCAATGAAACAAGATGGGATTGGGAGGGAGACAAACCATAAGTGACTCTTAATCTCACAAAACAAACTGAGGGTTGCTGGGGGGAGGGGGGTTGGGAGAAGGAGGGTGGGGTTATGGACATTGGGGAGGGTACGTGCTTTGGTGAGTGCTGTGAAGTGTGTAAACCTGCGATTCACAGACCTGTACCCCTGGGGATAAAAATCTATGTTTATAAAAAAAAAAAAATTATTAAAAAAATAATAATAATAATTTTAAAATAGGGTTATTCTCTTACTTATGCCTGTCCACTATATATTAAGACTTTAAGGTATCTGTTTTCTTCCATAATCATTCTATAATTGATTCCTATTAATTACTAGCAAATTAAGTGTTATTCACATTTTGAACAATGGGAATTATCCAGGATTCCAAGACACTCATTTATTTCATATCATTTTGGATGGATTATACACAAACTTGCTCTGTTTTTGCATCTATAAAACATCTATACAATGTGAAAACATAGGCAAACAATCATAATATCATTTAAAAATCTTCAATCTGAAAAAAAAATAAATATTGTCAATGTTTCTAGCCTTTATGTTTATCCTGACCATTTGGTCAGATTTTTTTTGTATTGATCAGAATATCATGGAAGGTGAAACCAGGATAGTCTGTTGACTCTGGTACATCTGACACATGTACCATGTTGGTAAATAAATACCATTCTCTGGAAACCACCATACTTCATCTCTCCATCTCTTGCAGTGACTGCCCTTTCCTACTTTGCATTCTTGTTACTGCCAAAATTTTCTCCTTCTCTGGAGCATCAGCTTTTCTAGACAGACCCATATTTCATACCTTGCTCTGTTCCCCAAATGCCCTGAATGTAGCTGGCTCTCAACACATTTTGTTCAATAAATGACTTCTAAATTATCTAAAGCATATTCCATTTTGTTTTTTAATAAAATTAACACAAATAATTTTATATAGGAGCAATTCCCAATGATTTCCCTAGCAAATTCATTAAAACACTGTTTCTAGTCCTAAATAATTGGATTAGGAACAAGGAGGAAAACCAGAACAAATAATTAGGCACTGCAGTATTAATTTCACACCAGGATAGAAAACAGTTTGCATAGGATTATAGGGGAACCTAATTCATGGAGTTGATTTTGTCAATACTTAACATTTCCACACTGGTCTTTAGAAAAATCCTAAACAGGTGTACACAGTATATAGAGCTACCCTTTATTATTTGTGGTGGTTTTTCCAAATTCTTTGATAAAATATTACTGGTTTTATACACACAAATAGAAATATAATGTTTTTATTTAATATAATTCTTTCATGATTCCCTACTCTCTTCTGAGTCAGAATACATCTGTCCCCATGTCTATCTTTACATATTTAACTTTCTAAGCACTCCTCTTGAACCAAATCCAATATGGTTGGATTTTTGCTCTTCGGAAGATTTTTATAAACAATGCAACTAATTGATTAATATACAAAAAGTCTTCCAGATGTTATTTACTCTCTTTACACCTTAATATGTTCTCTGTAATATGCCTTTTGTAGACTAGAACCATGAATGATGGATGTTTTAGAGGACAAACTATAATGTTTTCCAGCACTTCTTATAAATAAAGGTCATTGGCTAGGTTCCAATAAAATAAAATAGAGATGTTAATGTATTATGCCAAATTTCTTCCTAGGACAAATTAAAGTACAGAAAAGATTTGACTTTTCCATCATCAAACCATTGATGTTCCTTTTGAATGACTGAAACATTGTTGTGTTGGTAGCCTTGAAATTACTTTTCCATGGCTACATTTACAAGCTGTGAGGACACCCTATAGGAGAATTGTGACAGTTATGCACCATGTGACTGGGCTAGAAGGGATGCCTAGATAGCTTAGTAAAACATTATTTCTGGATGTGTATGTGAGGGTGTTTCTAGAAGAGATTAGTATTTTAACTACACTGAATAAAGAAGATCCACCCTCACCACTTAATCTGCTAGAGGTCCAAACAGAACAGAAAGGCAGAAGAACAAATTTTCTCTCTCTCTGAGTTGGTCATCTATCTTCTCTTGCCCTTGGACATCAGAGCTCCTGATTCTTGGGCATATAGACTCTGGAATTTATACCAGTGCTGCCCATTCTCTTCTTTCTCAGGCCTTTGATTTTGGACTAGAAAATACACTATCACCTCCCCTGGTTCTCAGGCCTTCTGACTCCAACTAAATTATACCTACAGCTTTCCTTGTTCTCCAGTTTGTAGATGGCATATTATAGCATACCTCAGTCTCTTGTAATTGTGTAAGCCAATTCGCATAGTGTGTGTGTGTGTGTGTGTGTGTGTGTGTGTACACACATCTCATATTGGTTCAGCTTCACCAGAGAACTCTGACTAGTACAGGAATTCTAAGCTATATGATTCCACAGTTGAGCATGCAAGATAATTGGTCACTGGTGGCGATGAACTACACCATTCTTTTATGCATCTTTAACAGCCCTAAAGCTCATACAACTTCAGGCCCAAATGGAATCTGGAAGGTCATAAATTCACCCCACCTAATGTCTAAATAATCCAATTTTCACACGAAGTCTCATCTTTAAAATATTCAAAGACTTCATCATGTCATACTACCCTCTTCAGAAACTTCTCCAACTCAGATTAGCAGGTAAAATTTTTAACTTTTCCTCATGTTTTGTAGTTTTAATTCTCCTCACTTGTGGTTTACTGTCCCTGGAAAGCTCTCTAGTTCCCTTTAAAACAACACACTCTGGACAACTAGTAGTACCTTCACTTGCTCTTGATACCACATTCATTCTTTTGTCCAACAGCTGTTGAGGGTGCTGTGCTGAGTACAAGAGAGACATATATAAACACAACAGGTTCAGCATCTGTCATGATGGAGACCTCGATGAAACCAATCTGCTAATATAGGGCAAGAAGTAAGCTGAAGTTTGGTCACACATAGTAGTTTGAGGATTAAATGGTAAATGTAATAGAGTAGAAAGAACGCAGGTCTCTGAATCAGACTGACCTAGATTAGAATGTTAGCTTTATAGTTTGCTATAGTGTGTGCTGTGTGCATTTATGTGTGCGCACGCATGTGTATGTTTAAACTGTAAAAATGGGTTTAATAATATTTATCTCATTGGGTTAGGAGGATTAATTCCAATAATCAATACATGTAGTTGGTGCTTAGTAAGTATTCATTTCCTTCCCACTTTTTTGTGATTTATAGAATGCTAATATTCTATGAAGAAAGGTGGTGTGGTCAAATTAGTTGGCAAAATAAATAGGGTTAAGCAAAGTTACTTAAGTTTTCTTTTTAATTAAAGCTCTTTTTAGAGCTTTTAACATGCCAATATGTTTTATGAATCTCTAAAAAAACATCGTTTCCAGCATTTCACAAATTTATTTGACCACAGAACTCTTTCTGGGTAGTACACAGAATAACATCTTGTGTTTTTTTCTGAATGTGGTGTGAGAAACACTGTCCTAGTGGGATCTTTGGATATGTTGCTCTGCCCCCTGGGCACGTCTGGAAGTAGGATTATCCCTCTGGGTCCTGGGAGTGGCCCGTGCAGGAAAATTTATTCTGAGCAAACACAAAGAGGACAAATATGTTCTGCTTTAAGTAAGAAAATGGAGTCAGCAATGAAGGAAAGGCTTTTAAGTCTTTTTGTTTCATCTGTGATATGCAAGTATAATCCTTAGGTTTCGGAAACACTGAAAAAAATTATTGTTATGAAAATACTATGAGAAATAAATTAGCAGGAAGGAGGAAAAACTGAAGATATTATGTGGTGGGCTAGGCAGAGTCAAGCATGCTGTCCCCTTTCATGAAATTAAATATTTCTGTTTATATGATGGAAAATCTGTGCTGATTCATTCTCATTAAGGCTCAAGCAAGTTCATCAGAAAAGCTTTATAGAGACCTTGGGGAAAACTCAACAGGGGGGAATTTCCTGTTGGGGGCTGGAGGTGGGGAGAGAGTATTTTCCCTTTATTGGGGTTTGCTTTGTTAATTGGTGTTTGAAGAAACCCCATTTCTTTCATAGTTGAAGCAAAACAGAATTAATGTTAATTTAAAAATCATGTCAGTGTTCCCAGAGCACACTGAACCCTCTAGTTGGGAAAAGGACTTGTCCAAAACACTGTTCTCATAGCTTTGTTTGCATGGGGAACTGAAGGGTGAGCAATTTCAACAGGGCAAGAAGAGGGAGCTGCCAGTTTATTTCTGGAACACAGAGGATGTGTTTCAAAAGACACTCAAAATAAAGAACACACTACAAAGTACCCAAAATGATCTGCATTTTTTTTCCTTTTAAACCAAGGATAGAGCCAACTTTAGGTCTTGTGAAACAGGACGCTGTGAGAGAGCGTGTGTTGCCGGGCAGCCATGGGTGCAGGAAGGTAGGTGTTTATATTCATGATCATCTGTATTCTAAAGAATGTGCAGTTTAAAAATCTTACTAGCGAAAAGTAAACTGTATTTTCATTTTCTTGTATAAATCTGTACCAGGGTCTTTCCACTGAATATTCTTTAAGGACTATTCTACTTCATCCACAGAGGACTTCAATAAATAGATACATTGCTATCAAATCCCTCAGGTCTGTGGACTTCCTCTGGGTATAATTAACTTCGATGGCTCACTAGATCTAAACAACTACTTCAAAACCGTACAAGGGGAAAAAGCAAAATACTGCATATATTTTTCTGCAAGTTCTGGAAGCCTCTGATTATTTTTTTAAGGTGTGAGTTACATGCTATAGAATAAGAATGTCTAAAATTGAGTTACCTTTGGGTACAAGTAAACTATCACTAACAGAAATTCTGAAACATGAAATGACTTTCAAATTCAATGAAAATAATTATTAGGTTATTTGTTTATTTATATATTCCTCATTCTTTCTTAAAACATATGAAGTGACTTATAACCAAGATCACATATAAAATGAGTTTGATGAAATAAACCCAGGAATTAGAAATGGGATCCGTAGAAAGAGGTGATAGTAAATATGCTAACTTCACAGGCTGGTATGGCTGTTCTGACTGAGCATGGATTTTGATCTGAGTTTCCTGAAAGTCAGAATTTAAAGGGAAGCATCAGAATGAAGTATGTCCGCAAATTCTTTTTTTGAAGGCAAAGTTTTTCTGGCACTAAATGCTAAAGGAAAGAAATTTCTTTGCATGTGGTTTTCTTTCAGCACATAATTTTTCTTTTGAAAATGGTTTTTCAGGTGCACAAAAGATTCTTGGGTATATTTATATAATGCAGAAAAATACAGTTTTTAAAAAGTTCAAGTTATCCTTCACCCTTTCAAACTCACTGTCCCATTTAGAGGCAATCTCTACTAGGTCTGGTGTGTATCATTCCTGACTTTTTTCTAAGGCCCCATTTCTGTCTCTCCAGTATAGTATGTATAATAATCAGACCATTTTTATGGATTATCCTTTAGCTGTCTTCCATTTATCAAAATGAGTTTATCAAAAAATTCTGTTTGAGTTGTTTCCAAGTTTTCAATATTACAATGCTATAAGAACCGCCATTTATGCATTTAAATATTTTTGTGCTGTAGATATAATCGATACTTAGAAATGGGAAAACTGGATCAGAGGGTATGTGCATAATAAAATTTATAATTTTCAGACTTTTTGTGTGAGTGGTGTTCCTGTAGTGCCAGTGCTCTTTGGGGGATTTTCTTATACATTGCTGGAGATATTTCTATCATATGAGCACTTTTTCTATCATACAGCATGACAACATTTTATGTAGGTGATGTGACAACACACTATGACCTCACTTCTCAAAGAAGCCAAGCTGGCACACAAGGATCAGTTGTTTCTGGGGGTTTTTGTTTTTGTTTTTTCTTCCCTGCCCCCAGCTTTATTGAGATGTAAGTGGCATATATTATTTTGTAAGTTTAAGGTGTATAATGTGGTGATTATATACACTTATATATTACAAAATGATTACAACAATGTTAGTTAACATCCTCATAACCTCACATAATTACTTCTGGTATATGTGTGTGTTTGTACGAGTGTGTGTGTGTGTGCGAGTGTGTGTGTGTGTGTGTGCGTGTGTGTGATGAAAAGATTCGAGATCTATGGTCTTAGCAAACTTCAAGTATATAATACAGCATTAGTAACTATAGTCACCATGCTATACATTAAATCTGCAGAATTTACTCACTTTATAACTAAAGGTTTGGAGCATTTGACCAACATCTCCCTATTTCCTCCACATCCTAGCACCTTGCCACCACTATTCTATTCTCTGTTTCTGTGAGTTTGGCTTTTTGAGATTTAACATATAAGTGATATGATACAGTATTTGTCTTTCTCTGTATGACTTCCTTCATTAGCATAATTATTAATTCATCTGTCAATGTGATCATTTATTTCTTTTTTAAATTAAATTAAATTTATTTATTTGACAGAGAGAGATCACAAGTAGGCAGAGAGGAAGGCAGGGGGCAGGGGGAGGGGGAAGCAGGCTCCCCCGCCCCAAGCAGAGAGCCCAATACAGGGCTCAATCCCAGGACACTGAGATCATGACCTGAGCCGAAGGCAGAGGCCTAACCCATTGAGCCACCCAAGTGCCCCTCATTTATTTCTTCACTTTAGCCTTATGAGCTATTTATTAACAGTATTAATAAATAAAAAGAAAAATGAGTATTTTTTTATTTAGAGTGAAAAGATCCCTGTTGCTTCATTTTAGCAACGGAAAAATCAGCATGTTTCAAGGGAAAATAGTTTGAGAACTAGTGCTCTAAACTGTGTCACAAAAATGAGAAAAAAAATTTGTTTTACACGTATCACCACTGAAATACCCATTTTATATTTTTATCCAGTGCCCCTTCAAAAAGATGTGATTGTCCAAAAGGAATTTATCATGTATTTTAGATGAACTCCAGGCTGAAAATATCTTTAATCTTTTCATAATTGTTTATATAGTTCTGAAATTTAATTTCTGCTTCCAAACCAGTCCATTTGAATATACACAAACAGGTTTTGATTCTGCATAGACAAACCCATGTCTTTAGCTGACATTTCTGACTTTTTTGTCAATGCCTGAGGAGCAGAATGACTTCTTCTAGCCAGGGGTCTAAACAATTCAAAAGAAATACTGAATAGAGAGCCACTGAAGCAAATTATAGCTCGCTTAAAAATCCTGGAGTTATTCCTGGTACAATTTGAGCATAAAAGAAATAGAACTTCAATCTTAAGGTAAAAACTAGCTTCTTCCAAATGCATGTTTCTTACACTCTCTGAATTTGATGTCTTCTAAAACAGAGATTCAAAGTGAGTTGTAATCTTCAGAAATCTTTGGGATTTAATGGGCTCAACAATTCCACTGATCCAATTTCCCTCTTTTAGCCACTTCATACCAGCTTTCTATATTAGCTTCATCCATTAATTATTCAGTTCATACTTTGAGTAAGGGACAAAATGCAATGGAGTCAGTCACTTCAGAACTACAGGCTTTACAAAGTAGACAAGTGATGGATATCTCCACCAGCATATTTATTCACAATGCCCATAACCATAGAACAGCTTCAAACATATGCCCTTGGCCTTTTTTTCCCTCTATACTGGCATGTAGTTCATTGGATGCTTTTAAGGATTTTGAATATTAATAGGAAAGAACACATCTCTTGTCTCTTATCCTATCCACATTTCCACAAGATATTTTCAGAGATTTTGACTTGGACGATTTAATGTGGGGAAACTCTGATTCAGGGTCTAAGACTATACTATGCTTTGACTAGATTGACCTGGATTTTGCCTTCATTCCTAGATCTCTGATTTCTCATAGAAATCATTCTCCTAATAAAAATTTATAAAATGAAAAAAATAGTGAAAAATAATAAAAATTTAAAAAGAGGGGTGCCTGGGTGGCTCTGGGTTAAGCCTCTGCCTTCGGCTCGGGTCATGATCTCGGGGTCCTGGGATTGAGCCCCGCGTCAGCGGGGAGGCTGCTTCCCCCTGTCTCTCTGCCTGCAGCTCTGCTTACTTGTGATTCTCTCTCTCTCTCTCTGTCAAATAAATAAAATATTTAAAAAAAATAAAAAAGAAATTACTCTCATCTGGTTAGCCTTTTAAGATCAGAATCCAACAATGATCATCAGGAACTAACAAGAGAAAATTGTACCACTAATTCCTTTTCTTCTCAGATTTCCTTGGATTTAACCCCTACCTTGGTAATTTGAATCCCAGGACACTGTATTCCTGAGAACTGATTTTTACCTCTATACAGTTTGCTAACATTACTTATGATTCCTCTGGACTACAATACAGGCAAACTGAACCATATATGCAAAAGTTGATCTGGGCTTTATTTTAGATGCCCTATGAATTCTCCATCATGTTTTCCACCACAACCACTGCACTGAGATTGATATGGATCCTAGCAGATCTCGTATATTGCCTTATGGAATTGACTCTGCTGACTAGCAAATTCCAAAGATTCCTCATGGGTATAAAGGAGCTACTGGCCATGTATTCCTCAGAGATTGCTGTGAGGACTAAATGAGGTAATGTACACAAGATGCTTAGCACAGTACCTTAAAAGGGGTAAACATCTAACAATAGTAAGCCTGGAGATAAAAAAAAAAAAAAAAAAGCAGATACAAAGCAACTCCTGAAGTTCACTGAGGCAAATTTGTAGTGAAGGCTCATTTCCCCTTCTCTCTTTGCTCCTTGGATTCTGATTCGTCTTATGTAATATAAAAGCGAACAAATGGGGTTATGAAAGATTACTGATTCTCATCCCAATCATCATCTAATGCTCTCCCATCATCATCTAATGCTCTCCAATTTCTAAGACCAATAATGTACATTAATTGCCTATACCAAATGACCTCTGAGAGGCATACAAACTAGTTTGACTCTAGAGTGAAAAGCAAAGCTACCTTAGGACTCAGTACAGTCATTATGAGTAGAATGCCATCAGGAATGATGCAATAGACTGGCCTTGCTCCAACAGTTTATAAAGGATCCCTTTGATATTATCTTGATTTACTCACAGGACTTGGCCCAGCACATCGTGTATGTCTACATGATTTGGGCCAGCCTCCAGTAGTGCAAGTTGCAAGGCAGGCTAGAGAAGTATTTACCTGGCCAGCAGAAGACCAGTTTCTGCAACACAACATCAGCCTGATGGGTATCCAGGGAGATCTTACAAGATCCTTATCCTCCTCTGACTTTAAGTCTAATGTGCTCCAGTAAGTTCTGGATTTCATTGACTAATGCAAAGAGTTCCTGTTCCACTTCTTCACCATGACAACATTCCTCAGCATAAGAATAATTATGCCTTTTTTTAGTCCAAAGCCTGCTCCATTTGAAGACCTGAAGAAACTGTGCCTCTGACTTATTCCTTCACTATGATCTGCAATGCTTCTTGCTGGTAAAAGTGTATAGTGCTAACATTGTAGCATGAGCAATCTTAACCCTGAATACAACTCACTTTCAATCTTTTTATGAATTCTTTTTCTAACACTTCATCTTCATAGAACAATGAACTGGAAAAAAATATTCTTGGAAACTAAGATAATATTAGAAGCCTGGCATGGACCATTCTATGTTTAAAATGAGGAACCTCCATACCATTTTCCAGAGCAGCTGTACCAGCTTGCATTACTATGAACAGTGTAAGAGAATTCCTCTTTCTCCACATCCTCACCATTCATTGTTTCCTTTCTTTTTAATTTTAGCCATTCTGAGTGGTGTAAGGCAAAATCTCATTGTGGGTTTTGATTTATACTTCCCTGATGCCGAGTTTGGTGGAGCATTTTTCATGTGTTTACAAAAATAGTGATCCAAAAGGGCAACTGCACCCCAAATTCATAGCAGCAATGTCCACAATATCCAAGCTGTGGGAAAAGCCCAGATGTCCATCAACAGATAAATGGATAAAGAAGATGTGGAACACACACACACACACACACACACACACACACACGAATATTACTCAGCCAACAGAAAGGATGAATATTTACCATTTACATCGATATGGATGGAACTGGAGGTATTGTGCTGAGCAAAATAAGTCAGTCAGAGAAAGACAATTATTATATAGTTTTATTTATATGTGGAATATAAGAAACAGCACAGATGATCACAGGGTAAGGGAGGGAAAAGTGAAGGGGAGGTCATCAGAAAGGGAGAAAAAACACGAGAGACTCCTAACTAAAGGAAACAAACTGAGGGTTGCTGGAGGGGAGGAAGCTGGGGGAATGGGGATTGGGTGATGGGCATTAAGGAGGGCACGTGATGCGATGAGCACTGGGTGTTATAAGCAACTTATTTTATATATATATAGAGAGAGAGATATCGAGATATCTCGATATCTCTCTCTATATATATATATATATAAATATATATCTCTATAATATATATATATTTATAAATATCTCTCTCTATATATAAATATATATAATATATAGAGAGGTATATCTCTCTATATATCTATAAATATCTATATTATATAAATATATATAGATATATATATACACTCTAAATATTATTATATGTATTGTTATATATATATATTTTTTTTAAAGATTTTATTTATTTATTTGACAGAGAGAAATCACAAGTAGGCAGAGAGGCAGGCAGAGAGATAGAGAGGAGGAAGCAGGCTCCCCGCTGAGCAGAGAGCCCGATGCGGGACTCGATCCCAGGACCCTGAGATCATGACCTGAGCCGAAGGCAGCGGCTTAACCACTGAGCCACCCAGGCGCCCATATGTATTGTTATATTGAACACTATATCTGAAGCTAATGATGTGCTATATGTTGACTCATTGAACTTAAATAAAAAATTTTTTTAAATAAAACATAGGGATGATACAAGAAATAGTGGGAGTACATGTCAAGAAGATTTCCTGGATCAGGAATGTAAGTATTCCATGTAGCCAAAGGAGAGGTTTAGGGAGGGACTTGCTGGGCAATGGCAAAAACAATATATAAAAAGACTGAAATCTGAAATAGCAGAGTGACCTATGGCTACAGAATAAAGTGTAAAGGTCGAGTGGCCACAATGTCGAGGAGGAGGCAAGGGCTGCATCACGGAGAGTCCTGTTTGCCAAGTGACTCTGCAGGTGAAAGGCAGTCATTAAAAAGGTTTAAACAGGAGAGTTACACTTTTGTACTTCCAAATTATTCTTTTGGTGGCAATTGGGAGAATTAATTGAAAATGGGGAGGCTACAGGCAGGAGGTTGAATTAGGCTTCTATGTAGAAATCCAGGCAGGAAGTGGTGAGAGAATGACCCAAAAAATGGAGAGGAGCGGATGCTTTTAAGAAACACTTAAAGACAGAAATCAAGAAGATTTGGTGACTGCGTGTGGGGGATGAAGAAGAAGGAAGAGTTTGGGGCAAAGCTAGAAGTTAGGTCTAAAACAGAAGAGAAATTCTGACAGAACTCTGACAGGTATAATCAGGTATAATCATCTGAACCAGGTATAATCATCCACCTAATAAATTAATAAATTTATCTTCTCTATGACCTGGCAAGAAGTTGGGTGGATTCATCATAGACCCCTTTCTTATCATCCCAGTCATCACACAGTACACATTTTCAACTTGACAACACTGGAGATCTTTTTAAAAATACCAATACCTTAGTGTGTCTGGGTAGTCAGTTGAGCATCTGACTCTTGATTCTGGGTTAGGTCATGATCTCAGCTCTGTGCTGAGTGTAGCACTTGCTTGAGATTCTCTCTTTCTCCCTCCCTCTGCCCCTTGCCCACCATTTGTGCTCTTTCTCTCTCTTTCTAGAAAGAAAAAAAAAATACCTTGGCTGTACCACAGTCTTATCTCTGCAGGTAGTACCTAGATATTTGTGTTTACTAAAATCTCAGTGACTCTAAAATGCAGCCACTAATTCATTGGTTTCCCTAAACTCAAAAGGTCTATAAATTGTTTTAATGCCTACTCTTTTACTTGGCCAAACACCATATCTACTTCTTATACTAGTAAGATAAGAAATAATTTGAGATATAGACATTTGTATGCTCTAGGCACATAGATGAGCACACAGAAATTGATTCTGTCACAGTTAGGGAGCCTAGAAGTCCAAAATCAAGGCACTGGAAGTTTCATGCTTTCTCTGGATGTTCCAGAGAAGAATCTTTCTTTGCCTTTTCCTACATTCTGGTGATTGTAGGCATTCCTTGGTGTTCCTTTGTTCCTTGGCTTATAGTCACATAATTTCAATCTCTGCCTCCATGTTCACATGGCCTTCTCCTCTAATCCATTATGAATTCATCCTAACTTGATTACATCTGCAAAGATCCTACTTCCAAATGAGGCCACATTTATAGGTCCAGAGGTTAGGATTTAGATATATAATTGTGGGGGACACAATTCAACCCACAACAAAAGGATTATTTACATATTCTGCTTCCTAGGAGAAATCCCTCTTATTGCCTTTCACTAACCTCCTGACTTCTCAGGTTTTGACATCTGCTAACTAACTATATAATTGCCTTTCCTGTCTCCCTCCACCCCAACTGACACTTCCATATCTCAAAGCAACAGATTTTCTGAAGTAAAATATTATCTGTAGATATGCATACACTATATATACATTTTACAAATGAGAATATGGCAGCCCAGAAAGAGAGATAGGACTCTACCCCCTCTTAGTCTGTCCACTTCAGAAAGGAATCTCTAACTTTATTTATTCTTGTCGTAACGAGCACACCATAGACATCTCTGTCTCAAACTCCGCCTCATTTGGCCACCTCTTCTTTTTTGACTCTGCTATCTTCCCACCCCTCCTTCATATCGCAGTTAGTCAGTATGCTACTTGGGCGCTTTTCAGCAATCCATTAACCTCTCTTCTGAGTACTTACTGGCAAAACTTATTAATACCTGAGATGGGAAGTCTTAGTCTACCTTATACTCCAGGCCAAATCACAGTTTTCCTATAATCAATCTAAGTAGAAAGTCACAAAGATAAAAATTAAATGAGATCTCATTTCTGTGGTGACTCTATGCTATCAGCTTATTTTACCACACAGGGCATAAGAAAGCATACAAAGACGTGGGCTTGTTCCATAATTTGTATACCCCATTGCCTTGAACCCAAACAGGTTTCCTCTAAGCCAAATCCGCTTCCTCCTTGACCCTGGGTCCTCTGCTCTGGTTGCTGCTTGGAATATGATTAGATAACTTGGAATTAACTACATGAAAAGCAGTCTTCTATTTTTATGTTTGTTCTTTTGCATTAGAAATCCTAAGGGACAGTGTGTTCACGCCTCACTGGGCCCATAACTGAAATACCACTGGGAGCTTTCCCCATATTTACTGACAGTTAGATTAACTGCTGTCTATTTTTGGCACTGAAATGACTTTTTTTTTCCCTGTGAACTTGAACAAATAGCTATTGTAAGTATTTCTCTTTCCTTATAAAATGATATGCTTATTGCCTGTGGATGTTGTTAGTCTTAACAAGGTTGTTACCAAGTGAATATACATTAGCCTAAATTATAAAACATTTTATGTGTATTTTTATTGGTTGTGATGTAGAAAAGATCAATTCAGAAGGCATTTATATATTTATCTGGTACCTACTATGTACTAGCATTGTGCTACATGTTGTTGGTAATCTATAGCTTGCTAGGCAAATAATATATGTCCAATATATACTTGATCGATCAAAGTATAAGATATAGTCTCTGCTTTCAAGCAATCTAGAGCTTCTGTGGTTAGAAGTATGTTGCTTACCTTGAATAAACAGCAATTTACTTAAAATGTTCTCAGACAAGTCTTGGCATTAGCAAGGATAAAACAAAGGGAAGGACAAGGAACTAATATTTAGTAAGTATTTAATGTTTACTAAATACTTTATCAACATTATACTTTTTTAAAAATTTTTTTATTTTTTATCAACATAGATTTTTATCCCCAGGGGTACAGGTCTGTGAATCACCAGGTTTACACACTTCCCAGCACTCACCAAAGCACATACCCTCCCCAATGTCCATAGCCCCACCCTCCTTCTCCCAACCCCCCTCCCCCCAGCAACCCTCAGTTTGTTTTGTGAGATTAAGAGTCACTTATGGTTTGTCTCCCTCCCAATCCCATCTTGTTTCATTGATTCTTCTCCTACCCACTTAAGCCCCCATGTTGCATCACCACTTCCTCATATCAGGGAGATCATATGATAGTTGTCTTTCTCTGCTTGACTTATTTCACTATGCATGATCCGCTCTAGTTCCATCCATGTCGTCGCACATGGCAAGATTTCATTTCTTTTGATGGCTGCATAGTATTCCATTGTGTATATATACCACATCTTCTTTATCCATTCATCTATTGATGGACATCTAGGTTCTTTCCATAGTTTGGCTATTGTGGACACTGCTGCTATAAACATTCGGGTACACGTGCCCCTTCGGATCACTACGTTTGTATCTTTAGGGTAAATACCCAGTAGTTATACTTTAAAGTTTTTTTATCTTACTGTAGTAAGTGCACTTAACATGAGATCCAGTCTCTTAAATTTTTTGGTAACTTTTAAGTCAACAGTACTGTTGATTGTAAGTATAATGCTACAAAGTTCATCTCTAGAAGACAACCTTTTGTTTAAATGAACGTTTAGGGCTGTTGATTAGGAATTCACATTTTCTCCTTCTCCCATCCCCTGACAACCACCATACTACCCTTTAATTCTATGAATTTGGATATTTAAATACTTCTTATAAGTGGAACCGTTCAGTGTGTGTCTTTTTGTGACTGGCTGATTTCACCTAGCATAATGTCCTCAAGGTTTACCCATGTTGTTACATATTGCAAAATTTCCTTCTTTTTAAAGGCTAAGTAGTATTCCATTGTTCATGTATATAATACGTTTTCTTTAACAATTCAACTGCAATGGATATTTAACTTGTTTCCATAACTGTGAATAGTGTTATAATTAACAAGAAATGCTAATATCTCTTTGGGGGTCCAATTTCAATTCTTTTGGATAAATACCCAGAAAGGATTGATGGATTATATGGTAGTTATATTTTTAATTTTTTGAGGAATCTCTATACTGTTTTTCACAGTAGCTGCATCATCTTGCATTCCCATCAACAGTGTGTAAGGGTTCCAATTTCTCCACATCCTCACCAACACTTCTTGTTTTTATTTTTTTGACTTTAAATAATAGTCACTGTGACAGATGGGCAGTAATATCCCATTGTGGCATTGGTTTGCATTTCCGGGATGATTAGTAACATTAAACACTTTTCATATACCTGTTGGCCATTTTATGTCTTCTATGGAGAAATGCCTATCCAACTCCTCACTCAAGCCATTTTTAAATTAAGCTATTACATTTTTTTTAAATTGAGTTGTAAGAGTTTTTACATATTTTAGATATTAACTTCTTATCAGATATATGGTTTTCAAATAATTTCTACTATTCTGTAAGTTGCCTTTTCATACTGTTGATTGGTTCCTTTGTTGTGCAGAAGCTTTATAGTTTAATATAGTCTCATTTGTTTATTTTTGTTCTTGTTGCCTATGACTTTGGTACCATATCCATAAAATCAATAGCAAGACCACTGTCATGAAGCTTTTCCTCTGTGTTTTCTTCTAGAGTTTTACAGTCTTAGGTCTTACGTGTAAGTCTTTAATTCATTCTTGAGTTGATTCTTTTGCAGGTGTTTATCCAGTTTTCCCAGTATCATTTGTTGGAAAGACTACTTTTCCTCATTGTATATTCTTGGCTCTCTTGTTAAAGATCAGTTGATCATATATGCATAGATCTATTTCTGGTTGCCCTATTCTGCTCTATTGGTCTATATGGTTTGTCTGTATGCCAGTACCACACACTGTTTTGATTCCAGTAACTCTAATATATTTTGAAATTAGGAAGTGTGACGCCTCCAATTTTGTTCCTTCTTCTCAACATTGCTTTGACTATTCTGAGTCTTTTGTGGTTCTCCATGAATTTTTGAATTGTTTTTTCTATCTGTAAAAAAAAAAATGCCATGAGCATTTTAAAAGGGATTGTAGTGAATCTGTCAGTTACTTGAGTAGTATGTACATTTTAACATTAAGTCTTCCAATCAATGAATGAAAGCTGTCTTTCCATTTGTTTGTGTCTTTAATTTCTTTCATCAATGTTTTATAGTTTTCAGGACAAGTCTTTTCATCTCCTTTAGTTAAGTTTATTCCTAAATATTTTGCTTTTTGTTCCATGATTAATGGCATTGTTTTCTTAATTTCCTTTTCAGATAGTTGACTGTTAGTGTATAGAAATGCCACTGATTTTTGTATGTTGATCTTGTATCCCGCGATTTTACTGAATTCATTATTTCTAACAGTGTTTTTATGCAATCTTTAGGATCTTCTAAATAAAATATCATGTCATATGCAAAAAAGGCACAATTTTACTTCTTCCTTTCCATTTTGCATACCTTTCATTTCTTTCCTAAATTACTTTGGCTAGGATTTCCAGAACTATGTCTCATAAGAGTGGTGAAAGTGGGCATACATCCCTTGTTCCTAATCTTAAAACTTTCAGTTTTTTACCATTGAGTATAAATACTAGCTGTGAGCTTTATACATATGGCCTCTACTATATTGTTTGTTCAGCTATAATTATGAAAAAATGTTGAATTTTGCCCAATTCTTTTTATGCATCTATTGAGATTATCATGTGATTTTTACCCTTTATTCTGTTAATGCAGTGCATCACATTAATTAATTTTCAGATTGAAATGTCCTTATACCACAGGAATAAATCCTACTTGGTCATGGTGTATAGATCTATTAATGTACTGTTGAGTTCTAATTGCTAGTATTTTTTTTTCCAATTGCTAGTATTTTATTGAGTATTTTTGTATCTATATTCACCAAGGATATTGACCTGTCATTTTCTTTTCTTTTCTTTAAAGACTTTATTTATTTGACAGACAGATCACAAGTAGACAGAGAGGCAGGCAGAGAGAGAAAGGAGGAAGCAGGCTCCCTGCTGAGCAGAGAGCCCCATGCAGGGCTTGATCCCAGGATGCTGGGATCATGACCTGAGCCGAAGGCAGAGGCTTAACCCACTGAGCCACCCAGGCGCCTTGGCCTGTCATTTTCTTTACTTGTGGAGTCCTTCCCTTTGGTATCAGAATAATGCTAGCCTCATAAAATGAATTTATAATTATTCCCCCGTCTTAAATTTTTTTAGAAGAGTTTGGGATGGGCTGGCATTAATTTTTCTTGAAATGTTTAGCAGAATTCACCAGAGAAGCCACTGTTTCCTTTGGTGGTACATTTCTGATTACTGATTCGCTCTCCATACTAGTTATAGTTCTGTTCACACTTCTATCTCTTCATAATTTAGTCTTGGTATGTTGTGTATTTCTATGAATTTATCCATTTCTTCTAGTTACTCAATTCATTGGTATGTAATTATTCTTAGCAGTCTTTGTGATCTTTTTTATTGCTGTGGCATCAGTTCTAAAATCATCTCTTTCATTTCTGATGTTATTTTTTGAGTTTTCTTTTTTTCTTAGTCTAGCTAAGGGTTTGTCAATTTTATCTTTCAGAAAAACCAACTCTTATTGAATTGATCCCTTTACCATCATGTAATGCTATTCTCTATCTCTTGTTACAGTCTTTATTTTCAAGTCTATTTTACGTGATATAAATAATGCTACCACAGCTTATTTTTCTGTTTCCATTTTCATGGACTATCTTTTTCCATCCCTTCACTTTCAGCATATGTGTGTCCTTAAATCTAAAGTATGTCTCTTGTAGAAAGAATATAATTAGATGGTTTTGTTGTTGTTTTTATCCATTTGGCCACTCTATGCCTATGTTTGGATTGGAGAATTAATCCATTTAAAGTAATTACTGATAGGGTAGGATTGACTATTGTCATTTTGTTATTTTCTAGTGTTAATAGTTCTTTTGTCTGTCTTTGCACTCTTGTTATGTTCATTTGTGTCTTCTTGATTTTTTTTTGTATTGATATGCATTGATTCCTTTCTCTTTTCCTTCTGTGTAACTTCCTAGGCGTGTGTGTGTGTGTGTGTGTGTGTGTGTGTGTGTGTGCGTGTGCACGGACGTGGTTACTCTGGGGGTTACATAAAGTATTTCATAGTTATAATAGTCTAAGCTGATAACAACTTGCATTCAATTGCATACAAAAACTCCACTTTAACTTCTCCCCTAACATACACTTTTGTTATTTTTGCCACAATTTACATTGTGCATCATTTGACAATTTTTCAGTTGTAGTTATATTTAATACTTTTATGTTCTAACTTTTCTATCAGAATTAGAAGTGATTTACCCATAATTGCAGTTAACATGGTATTCTCTATTTGTCTATAAATTTGTCTTTACCAACAAACATTATTATACTTTTCCTCAACATAATCCTTTGGGGCAGGTATTATTATCGTTCCCATTTCCAGATAAAGAAATGAAGCTCAGAGAAATTTGGGGACTTGCCCAATTTACAGCTAGTAAGTCAGGAATGAAAGTTCAAATGCACTGAATGCATTGAATACAGGTCTGTTTAACTACAAAGCTGGTGCCTTTATTACTATACTAGTGTGCTAAGGCTGGATGCCAAACCCTGGAGCATGATCCCATTGTTTAGTCCTCTTTGTTGCTGTTGAATTACAGGTCTTCAGAGTTTCCTGCTAATACATGACCATTCTCTGGAAACAACAGCTTAGTGCGCCTAAAGCATGATCATCCAGCTTCTTAGCTTTATGGTGCAACCTTGTTTTCTTGTTTTACTGGATGGCCCTTGCTTGTGTCATCTATCTCAGTTATTATCTCTATGCTGCCTGTCCCCATATCTCCCTTCTAGACATTCTGCCTTGAGATTTTTCAAATTCAGCTCTTTAAAAATTGAACTCATTATCTTCTTGCCTCTCTAACTTTTCAATACCACAGTTAGGGAAACCATGCTTCTTTTCCTTCTCCTATTACTTAGGTCAATGCAACCACTAGCCAAGGTTGTCCAAGATGGGAACCTCATTTTTGGTTCTTTGCCCTAGCTCATTCCTTCACTCATTCAACCAATCACCAAGTCCTATAGATTCTACCTATGATAGTTCCTGCCCCACCTGTTCCATGTCTTACTACTATTACCACAGTTCAGGCTTATGGACAATCATGAGAGTTTCTGAGTGTGAAATCTCTCCCTGTTCCATTCCACCACTGATCAACTCCACCCACACTACACACACTGCTGCCCTGGCTTACATTGCAAAGCCAGACCAGAGTCAATCCCAATCAGTTTTACCAGCCTTAGCACCCCACCTGTACCATGACAGTTCTAAGTTCTAATGAAGCCAAAATTTCTTGCTGTTCCTTGAAGGCACCAAACTCTTTTGTACCTTGACCTTTGTCTTCTCAGCCTCAAGTAAATACCCCTTTTATTTTTCTCCTGAGTAAACATCTATATAACTTCAGAGATTGAACTCAAATGTAATCAGCTAATGAGGTCTTCTTTTACTCCTTGAGACAGTTCTTCTAAATAGCAGAGCCACTTTTTTTTTTTTAAAGATTTTATTTATTTATTTGTCAGAGAGAGAGCGAGCGAGAGCGAGCACAGGCAGACAGAGTGGAAGGCAGATTCAGAGGGAGAAGCAGGCTCCCTGCCGAGCAAGGAGCCCGATGTGGGACTCGATCCCAGGACGCTGGGATCATGACCTGAGCCGAAGGCAGCTGCTTAACCAACTGAGCCACCCAGGCGTCCCAGCAGAGCCACTTCTTAGCATCAATTTTATTATGAAATATTTTAAGTATCACAGAAGTATGGTTAATAATATAATGAATATCAATGGACTCCCTTCTGGTTTTGTCATATTTGCTTCAAATCTTTTATAGTAAATAGAATATTACAGATAGATTGAAGACCTCTCTATACCTTCTCCCATCCCACTCCCTCTCTTGCCAGAAGTATTCACTACCCTAAATGTGTTGTCTCTCATGCCCACACACAGTTTTATGTTTTCTATATATGTTTGTATCCATAAATAATAATTTTGCAAGTTTTTAAAAAGGGTTTTTAAAAAAGATATCATCCTATATGTAGCGTTCTGCAAATGAATTTTTATTTTTGCTCACTATTGCGTTTTGGGGGCTTAGCCACATAAGTTGACAAGGTATTCCTTTACTTTAACTATTGTGCAGTATTGCTCTATGAACATAGTTTATCTGTTCTTCCATTGATATTTAGGTCTTTTATGATTCTTAATGTCCATGTTCCCAAACACATATGAGAGTTTCTTTAGGGTTTAGGAGCACTGGGTCACAGGATATGAATATCTTTCACCTCAGGAGATATGACCACATTGATGGTCACAGTGGTTACACTTAATTTATGTTCCTTCCAGCAATGCAGAGAGTTTCTCCTGGCTCCTTTTAATCTTTATTGCTTAGCAAGAGTCTAGCATGCAGGAGATACACTGATTTGCCAACAGTGGCTAAATGAGCAAATAAATGGTATTGAATTCATATATATATATATATATATATATATATATATATATATATATATATAAAAGTAACTAGAAGCAGAAATACAAGTACTTTTAAATGAAGTCACCAATAATACAAGGTCTAGACCTCTACTATTCAAATAAATCAATTACAAGTCAAATTAGATTAAAAATTCAGTCCTTCAGTTGTGCTAGCTACATTTCAAGTGTTCAAATGTGGCTATTAGCTAGTGGCTACCAAACTGGATAGCATGGATATAGAACCTTTCCACCATGACAGAAAGTTCTATTGGACAGCACTGGTCTATACTATAGATCTTTCTCTTTTCCCCTCCTCCCCTCACCTACCTTCTATTCTCCTCCACACATAGTACTTTCATAGCACTATCTGGATGTCAAGAATTCCTACCACACATGCCTTTTAGGCTGGAGTCCATAATTAATAATTTCTCATCTTTTTATTCATTTCTTAAAATTGTGGTAAAATATACATAAAGCCTATCTACCATTCTAACTATTTTTAAGTGTACAATTCAGTGGCTTTAAGAACATTAAATACTGGTATGCATCCATCACCATCATCCATCTCCAGAACTTTTTCATCTTCCCAGCTAAAACTCTGTAATCATTAAGGAATAACTACCTTTTTTTCCCTTCCCCCATGTCCTGGCAGTCACAATTCTTCTTTCTGTCTCTATGAATTTGACCACTCTAGGTACCCCATATATATGGAATCATACAATATTATCCTTTTGTAGCTGGCTTATTCCACTTAGTATAAATGTCTCAAATATCACCCATTTTGTATCATGTGTCAGAATTTTATTCCTTTCAAAGGCTGAATAATATTTTATCGTATGCACATAACATTTTCATCTGATTTCACCTTTGTCTTTGTCCCCCAGGTACTAGCTGGGTGACTGCCTCGCCAAAAAAATGCAAACCACAGAATTAACAATGGATGAACATTTAATATTGTGACCCCCCAGATCCAACAGTGAAATGTAGTATCATGGGAAGCATAAATATCCATGAATGAGGAGACAGGGATTCTGGTCCCCAGTCTCCTAGATGACGGCTAAGTTGCCTTGGAAAGCTATCTTGACTTTCTAAGCATTAGTTTTCTCATCTTATCTAAGAAATAAGACCTTTCTGTCATTCTGAAATCCTGCAAGTTTAAGAGTGTTCCTCAACACACTTGACACAAAGTCAAGAAGGAAAGTGGATTTAAAGACATTACATCAAAATGAGTAAGGGAAAAAGTGGCTTCTAAAACTTTCTATTTCCACAAAGAGAGAGAGAAAAACAGCTTATATTAGGAACAAGGCCATAGTACATTAGATACTTCAGTGTCTAATGTTTCCTAGCTTAGAGTTATAAGCTGAGTCTTGAAGAATTCTTACATATTTCATTTAATTTTCAACTTCCTATTTGGGCTCTGAGATCTTCTATATCTCAGTCCCACAAATTTTTTTTTTTTAAGATTTTATTTATTTATTTGACAGACAGAGATCAAAGTAGGCAGAGAGACAGGCAGAGAGAGAGGAGGAAGCAGACTCCCTGCCGAGCAGAGAGCCCGATGTGGGGCTCGATCCCAGGACCCTGGGATCATGACCTGAGCCAAAGACAGAGGCTTTAACCTGCTGAGCCACCCAGGCGCCCCCCACAGAATATTTCAAAAGAATTGAAGTTTGATATATTTTGTATAGAATTGATTTTTTTATTCTATATTATTACTATTCTCTAGTTTATTTCCTTTTATTTTTTTCATTTATAAATTATTATGATTCTCTTATCATTACCCTTCGGAGATACGGTTATTCCCAAAAGCAGTTTAAAAAGGCCCTACAAAGTAAACAGTGGTGATGTGGCCAAGAAAAGAGCGTGGATTGATGACATTCCCCTGACTATAAGCCAGCTAGAGAATGACACGGAAAGGAAGGAAAGAACTTTGAAAGTCTCGCCTTCCTACACTTTCTAAATTTCATACCTAGTTGTAGTATTTACTTGTGTTATCAATGCCTTAGTTCAGGGCATCATGTTGGTCTTCCTGAAATAGTGTGCTTGGCCTGAAAGGGGGAAGAGAAATGAGTAAGAACCAGTTTAGTAAGGAATACGGGGTTTGGGTTGAGGCAGGTGTGGGAAAACATCGTAAGCAGAGGAAACAGGAGGTGTATAGGTCTTGGGCTGGAAGAGAGAGTGGCTGTTTTAGAGAGCAGGCCTATTTGGCTGGAACAAAGAGTGAAGGGAAAGAAGGCTTGAGCAGAACTCGAAACAATATAGGCCAAAATACACAGAACTTTTTGGCTTTTACTCTAAGGTGAGGGAACACCATGGGCTTGGTTTAAGCTGGAAAGGGATACTATCATATTTGGCTTTCAAAACAAATTCAGGGGCTTCTACATAGAAAAGTCTTTGTTGGGATCCCTGATCCAGTTTTTGCTGAATCTATGAGGCTGAAGCTGAACATCTCGTCACTGGCAGGACTCAGTCATTCTCTTGAAGAGTGATCTGAAATGAAGAAATGCTCTTCTGTAGAAGTATCTGCTTTTAAGGCAAGACGCACAGCAGAGTGAGTGAAAAGGCTTGATATCTTCTATGAAGTGGTATAAATCTTTAGCGAAAAAGAAAATGTAAAAGAGAAATCAAGATAAGGGAGACTCTACTTAGAGAAGAGAAAAAGAATGGGGAGGAAAGAAAGGCTAAGGGCCTGGCTTCATGAAAATTCTCTTGGCCAAGCCACTGGGTACAGAGATCAGGGTGAGTCAGGCAAAACACATGGAGAAGGCACTAACAGAGACTTCAGCTGAAATTTTGAAGGAAAACATAGTTCTTTAGGCAATCTAGAGTGGACCAAATAGCTCACAAATTGCACAACACAGCAACTAAAATCCTATAGCCTCTGGGACTCAGCCCATGATTCATTCCTCCTCCTTCTTAGAAAATCAAAGGCATGATATACAGCTTATGGTACCAGCTTTGTAATGACTCCTGCTGGGTAAATCCAAAGCACCACTCCATGCCCCCCACCCCCAACTCTGGTCCCTGACTCAGTTCAGAAAACATACTTCACAACACTATGATGACTCTTAAAGAACCAACTTTCACTCTTCCTATTATTTAGCCCTGTGTTTTCTTCTTGTGCTTTGGGTGGGCATTTAGTTTCTAAGACAAAGAGAAAAAAAGAGTTCTGAAACTCAGTTTGCAGTGGGGAAAATACTGTGCAATCAGAGGGGTGAAAAAACTTTTCTGGAAAACAATGATTTTATTTGGCTTTTTCCAAAAGTATGAATAAGCATAAGAATGACTCAGACACTAACAAAAATACAGCCTCAGAGAAGAACCTGATTGAAGCATAATTGATTATGTTGGACAATTACAAATGCCGTTATTAAATAATTGCATTTAAACCACATGATAGTTTTATAACTGATTTATAAAAACAAAATTGTGAAAGTTTAAGTGACATAATTGTTCTCAGTATCACTACAATTTTCAAATGAAGCAATTTAGCCTTAGAAGCAATTTCACTTCTCATTGTAATGTTATTTTGGTGTCAAGCTGCAAGCTTTTGTTCCACTTTAGAGTTCTAGGAATAATGATTAACCCTTCCCTCTCCTTGGCTAAATCAGTGATGCATGTTTCTAGTGTATCAGTCTTTTGCCTTTTGCTGCAGACTCACTAGGTCATTAAAAAAATGGTTTGCAGGCCTCCGACTATGTATATGGTTTTAATTTAATGAGAATGTAGTAGCTTCTGCATGGATGTGGGAAATGTAAATCTTTCCTAGACTGGGGATACATGTGAATTCAAAATACAAATGGCAAAAACAAACTGCCTTATGTTTGAGGGTTTCAACAAATTAATACCAAGACTTTGCAGTTTTCTCTCAAAATTACATTCCCTACTGGAAGCAATCCAGGAAATGGCCTGGTATCTCTGGCACAACTCCTAGAACATTAATCAAAGGTCTATATTTTCAGGTGCATGAATAAAGGACCTTGGGACATTCAGCAGATAAAAGCCAATACCATTAACATTCCTTTATTGAGTTTATGTGAATTAAATAGTTTTATACAACTACTGTCTCAGTATCACACACACAACTCCCAAGGCATGTTCTATACTGGTAATAAGAGCTAAACCTGCTGTATTTCATTTCAGTCTTGCTGATAGCATTTATCAGCAAAATCTGGCTAAAAATGGAATATGCAACTTAAGCCTGATCATAACTGGGCTGCAGAGAAGGAAAGTGGGGGATTATCTGGGGACTGGGAGCACAAATATAAGATTGTATAGTCATTGTGTACTATAGGCCTTTTGGCAAACTGTAGTGTAAGCCCCAGCTGACAGGCCTTTTCACAACTGACAGAGGAAAATATGAAACTTAAATTCTTCATGACAGATAAATCTGCTGAATGAAAGGAAGACCAACAGGATAACTGTGGGACAAAAAACATACTGCTTTTGGGTAACTCCCTTAAATCTACCTCCTTTGTGAATATACAAAATAGGCATTCAATGAATATCTTCTAAACTCCTACCTACCAGCTTTGCTAAGCAAGCTGTTAAGTTGGAATGATAAAATAAGCATCTTTTCTTCAGCAGATGAATACAAAGTCTTATAAGACAGGGGTGGCAGATTAAATTTAATATGTAGGCATGAAAGACATTTCCTGGATGACTATCAACTGGAGTGGATTTCTTGAACCAAAGTTGACATGTTACTATTGTAGAAGGCTTATTTATTGAGATATTAAATGTACCTAATCCACCATGATGGGGATCTTTGTCAAATTAAAAAAAATATATGACTATAAGTAATTGTTCTTTTCTTTCAGTGGGTCCCAAGTCCATGAAATGTAACCAGAGACCATCTCTTAGGATTAATATCATTGGCCTTTCTACTGGTGATACATACCTTTTACCCTAGTCAAGGGCCTTGGCGCCTCCAGGGGTCTAGGGCTCTTTGCCTTTCCCATGCTGGTTTAGCACCATTTTTTCCCCCTTGTTCATTCTCATCAGCTGTACTAGTTCTGTCCAATTCCAGTGGCAGTCCATGGAAAGCTATCTCAAACGATGCGAAGCTAGATTAAACTAAAAATTAAAGTTTCTTGTACAGTTGTTGTTGTTTTTTAATTCTTGCAGTTATTTAGTTATTTAGTGTATGACCTTACTGCTCTTTGGCATCTCCTCGAGAAAGCTTTCTGAGCAGCACTGCTTCTGGGGGAGAGGAGGGATTAATACAGCCTGCCTCTTTTATTAATGAATGGCTGGACTGCCTTGGCAAATCCCAGGTCAAGTTGATAGATGATATCTTGCTGAGATAGCCTGAAGCAAGTTTCAGAGCCCAAGAGCAGGTCTGCCTTGAACTGTCACTTTCCCTGGTTGCCATGCAATTCATGGCTAATCTCCACAAAAAAATCAAGGTAAGAACTAGACAGCAGTGGGGAGAGAGTGAGGGAGAAAGAGACTGAATGAGGGAAAGGAAAGAGGAAATTGATAAGAGATCATTTTTCTCTGAGACTTCACGCCCTGACCAGCGTGGATTCTTCCACCAGTCAGAAAGTTCTGGAGTGTCTGGCAGCAGGACTAGGGCACAGTGTTAGGCCATGGGAATCACCCACCAAGTCACAGGGAGGAAGAAGAAAGACAGTGAGAGGCAGAGTTAGAAAGACTATAAAAAGGAGGAGGAGGAAGAGGAGGAAGGGGAGGAGAAGGAGGAGGAGGAGGAGGAGGAGGAGGAGGAGGAGGAGGAGGGGAGCCAGCCTGGAGTCTGAGAGAAGAATCCAGGCGCCACAATGTTAACAGCTGCCTCAGGTATGCTAGCCAGTCTCAGCTCGTTCCCAGCTCTTCTTGGCAAGGCCAAGGCTCAGGCGCACACACGACATTGGCGCCACTGCGCGTGTGCACACACTCTGGGCTGTGTCTTGTAAAGAAGCTTCTGGCCTGTCTGCAGTGGTGTCTTTCAGATACTCACAGAGAGAGCTGGGCTTGTTGGGCACCGCTTTTCATAACTGTGGTAAAATTGCCTAAGACCTTGGTAAATAACAAAATCTACTCAGATACAAAAGGATTTAACTTACTCTAAAGATTATTATGTTTTGTCTGCTGGATTAGAATTGCTTCCAAAGTCATCAGAGAAACTCAACATTAGCACTTACTTTTCTATAAAGAAACAAACCACACACACACACAAAGGTGCAGCATTATACAGTGATTATCCAAAATGCTACCGCTTGGAATAATAAGGATGCTGTGTGTTTACACATCATCTTTCTTCTCCTAAGAATTCAAATAGCTACACCACCCATACCCCATTATTCCTATCAACAGTCTTCAATGAGCTATGCGGGTGGCAAGGATAATTATCTGTATTACATAGCAGGAGTAACTGAGGCACAGAGAGGCATTCAGGATCACACAGTAAGGAAATAGCAATTCTGGAGTTACTATATAAAACATTAACTGTCAAATATATATTCCTCTTTTCCATCTTGATTTTCTTAAAACAATTTACAAAGAACATTTCCTCTTTGGGACTCATCTCTGACCCCTTCTTGTGTGCAGTCTCTACCTTAGCACGTAATAGTGTGCTGTAATACTTCATTTATTTGCCTACGTCTTTCCTGATAATATCTTCTTGAAGGCCAGGATTGCTCATCTCTGTATCTCCAGTTCTTGGAATATGGTTGATATTTCTTAAATGTCTACTGGTGAAATGAATGAAAGGAAAAAAAAATGAATGAATTAATGGACAATCTTCTAGGAAAAATTTCTGACAAAGTAACAATACATGCAAATTTGGGCCTAAACTAAATATGTCTGATCTGATTTTATCTTTGCTGTGACAAATATGTCCACCTCAGGAGCCTTCTTTTAAAAATCCAGTGCATACACTTGGAGCTAATTCCTTCCCTGCCTGGGCTGTTGAATTTATTGTTTAGAACAATAATCCGAGGCTCATGGAAATACTAGGGCTCCAGATGGTCCATTGTAATTATTTTCACCATAGCTCCCTCCTTTTTTCAATATCTAAGGGAAAGCATTTTAGGTGTGGAGGTTTGGGGGAGTATTAATATATAGTTATTACACTGTCCCAAAACCCTTTCCTCTGTGTATTGAATCTTAAAGCCAGATTGTTTTGGGGGGAGGGGGTACAGACCCCAAAATAACAATAGGAACAATGATTGCTCTTCAAGGAGACTACAAATTTAACTCTCTTTTATACATTTTTTCGGTGATCAATACAAAAAAGGCAAGGTAATATATGTTAATCTTTACCAGATGTACTTTATGTATCCCCTTACGTTGGAAGCCTAGCAGGAGTAGAATGTCACAACAGACATTTACTGAAATACCTGGGGAAATGTAACAAAAAGTGTTAGAGGAAAATGGTCTTTCAGCTAAATTACCTAATATATTTGCTAATGGTATCTGATTTAAAAGCCATAAAAATACCAAGTTAAAAGCACATTAGAAGATGTGTTATATTTATAAGTGTTTGTCACCTTGGCAACAAAAGCTATCTTCCAAATCTCACACTAGCTATGATGGGCCAAGACCTTTTAAAATTGGTAAATACTTCTTTATGGCAATGATCTGCTTTCAGCTACTGAATGTTAGAACTAGAAAAGGCAAGTTCTTCATTGAATAGCAAGTTTTTTGCTAGCTTTCTACTATGGATAAGCTTTTTTCTATTAATAAGTATGGTTTATTCTTGACAGGAAAAACAATGCATTTTCAAATAAAGCATCAGCCTTAATTGCACTCAGAAATGCAGATATAATAGCTTGAAGATTTCTAAAAGTAAGAGTTTATCTATCAACTTCATATTTCAGTTTATCAACCATAGGACTGACCTTGGTTCATGTATGAAGTATCACTGGTGTATTCTATAAAATCGACCTTTATCCTACAAAAACTTATCCTCCTAAATGACTGGGTGGAATATGTCTAGTTTCATAGGGATGATTTCCACATATCTTTACCTTCCAAATGAGTTGCAAGAGGACTGAAAAATTATCTGTCACCGTGTCTCACCAGAATTGTGCTTCCAAATTATATCTAATAAAATTAGGTGATTTGGTAATGGGAACTCATGCTTTAAAAGGTAGATTTCAGGCAGACCAGAAAGAGGTTCAGACTGAACTCTTACTATTCTTTCGACATTTTTTTAAGTTGCAATCTGCTTTCTAAATCCTATAAAAAAATGTTTGGGTTACGTGCCAGTCAAAGATTATAATTCCAAGAGTCTAACTAGATTCCCATGCGGTTGAACTAATTTTCAGAAGTAAACCATGGAAAAGGTCTGGGTAAACACACATTCTCTGTGGGCTGTGGCTGTTCACTGGGAGCCTAGACAAGTTGTCTCTACAGCCAGCTTGGGAAAACCCAAGCCCAACTCGTGATCTATAATCATGCTCAGTAGGTTCTCAGATAGAGGGGCAGATCAAAAGGTTAAAGACCATCACCCCCATGTAACTTTTCTAACACACGGAGACCATATCCTTCCTCTACCCAGAAAAAAAAATCAATAAAAATTTCCTACCACATCAGCCCAAGCTAAATATCGCCAGGAAGTGTGTCATTGCTTCCTTTTTATTTTCCAAGAAATAAGGTCTTCTTGGGGAACATAAGAAAAAGCTTCAGTCTATGTGATGGAGACAATAATAGTGCATAAAGGGAACGTTATAAAAGACAAATGAGCGCCCAGTCTAGAGCTAAAAAATCAAGGTAGCACCTTTGAGTTCAAATATAAATTATGTGAACAAAGCTGACAAAATACATTAAACATAGTTAACCAGATTTACTTTTCACATGGATTGACATGTATTCTAGTACTTAAACATATTTTTCTTCGACTGATAAATGCAACCCCTGAGAATGTGTTCTGATTATATCACCTTACCACTAAGCCCTTTGTTTAACTCCTAATGAGTCAATTACTAAGCCATAATCTGTTGGTAAATTTAGAAGAAATTGTCTGTTTTTTATTATCTACAACAAGTTTTAGATAGTCTAGATGGAAATTAAAGCCTCTTGTTTACAAATTATCATATATTATATTATTTAAACCATTGATTATATAATCTCATTTCACTCTCCAGAAAATATAAGCAAAAGACTATGGCCTGAATTTTACCAAGTGTAAAGACACAAGATAATTTGTAAAAACTACTTAAGCAGAGTGAAAATACAACATGCAGTATCACTCAACTTTCTTCCCAGGGGAATAATGGGCCTAAAAGGGAAGGGACTATTTTTCCCTCAACGTTATATCCTCTGCCTAGTAGCCAAGCAATAAATATTTCTACAATTATAAATTTCACACAAATGAACTTTATTAAGTCTATTATATGTATTCCCCATGATATCCACAAATTGAGGAATGACCATGACCATGAAGAATGACCAATGACTACCTACACAAATAGGTAGCTAAGAAAAACTGTTAGAGGTAGAAGTAAAACAAAATAACATGATTTATTTCCATTTTCTTGATATTTATGTGTAGATATGTTTGCTTTATGGACCTAGAAATGAGTAGAAACTAGGTAAAGAGAATGGGCCCACCAATATAACCCAAATTGGAAAGTAAGAATTAGCATGGCAGGAACATAAGGAGACTTGCCTTGCTGGAGGAATGAAAATTGTAGGTTTAGAAGTGAGTAGGAAATATGATTAAGTAGGTAGAGTGGGGTCAGTTGAAAACCAAGGAAGGAAACTAACATGTGCTGAATGCCAGGCCTTGCATAGAGGTTCCCTCAGGTTGTTCTTCAGGACAAGACTGTGAAGTGGGTATGATTATCCTTACAGACTGGAGAAAGGCTCCAAAAGTTTAGATATCTGACTCAGTAGCTCTCAGAAAGTATGTGGTAAAGATGAGCCATTTTCCTGTGATATTACATTGTATTGAAAACTAGGCAGAGCATCATTAAAAAAAAAAAAAGAAAGTAAGAAAAAAAGAAAAGAAAAGAAAAGAAAGAAAGAAATCTTGCCATTTGCAACAATGTGGATGGAACTAGAGGGTATTATGCTAAGCAAAATAAGTGAAACAGAGAAAGACAATTATATGATCTCTCTGATAGAAGGAATTTGAGGCAAGGTGGGGGTTGGTGGCAGAAGGGAAGAATAAAACAAGATGGGATGGGGAGGGAGACAAATTTAAGAGACTCTTAATCTCAGGAAACAAACTGAGGACTGCTGGGGTGGGGGACTGGAGAGGGACAGGTGGCTGGGTGATGGACATTGGGGAGGGTATGTGCTATGGTGAGTGCTGTGAATTGTGTAAGCCTGATGATTCACAGACCTGTACCCCTGAAACAAATAATACATCATATGTTAATAAAAGAATAAATTAATTAATTAACTAAAATAAAGAAAGAAAACTGGGCAGAGAGATGCAGAGATTAACACACACAAAATGCAACAGCTTCTAAACCAAGTCCAGAAAAGTCGAATCTGAATAAATGATTTAAAAATACAAATGGCTTAATAGGACCCCTAACTGCCCTGGGATTTTTCCATGTGTGAAATGAGCAACATTATCACATAATCATGTTCTTAACCTCAACAGGGAGACTTGATTAATTTTCAGTTACAAATTTCAGAGTAGTACTGATTAAGAGTTTGCTGCTTAGGGTGTTACTGTTCATCATTCCAGAAAACCCCAGGTCTGATTTGGAAAACATAAAATATTCTAAAGGCAGATCTAGTTATGGAAATGCAGACATTGTCTCGTACTGGCAACCTGACAAATGTGCTGCTACCCTCCTCCCTTTGTGGTTTACATGCTGCTTCCATATACGACACTGGCATCCCATTTGGAAGTTGATTGTTGTGTTTTGGTTTATGTTTCATACAACAACTGCCCTGAGCCACTTCTAAGAGAGGATAATAATGACAAATTTGAAATTTTCTCCCCAGGAAAAGAGGCTGTGGTGAAAACACCAGACGACATTTAAGCAACTACCATTAAAGGCATTTTAATTTTCTGTTGACAAACATGATTTTCCAAATGATTTACAGTGAAGTTTCTGGGCTGACAGCCATATAGCCTGTCTAGGACTATGTTTTCTGGCTCTACAAAAGTGCTAATGAGATCTTCATTCTTCTGTGAGAGACTTAATGTCTTGAAAGCCACAGCGCTATTTAGGTTCCTACTTCCTCAGATTCTGCTGTCACCTTCCTTCAGAGTCCCTTGGCTCCATATCTTAGATCAGGCTCTCCCAATCCCAAACTCCAATGTCAGACTCAAGAAAGATAGAGGCGCTTTGGGGAGCATTGGTTCCACACTTGGCAGCAAGTCTATCTATCAGAGAAAGCAGCCTCCTTCTTAGACCCCCCACTTCTGCAGCCTGGAATTTCATCTGGTTCAAGGGATTCAGTCTCCTCTAACTTTACTGTATCTTTTCCTGTCTTGAATGCTGTCTGTTTTATTAGCTTGCTAGATATTCAGTTTCTCTGAAGAGTAAAGCTCTGTTGTGCTCTAAGTTTTCCTCTCTGACTTGCTATTATACTCAGAGTCTGGAACTTGCCTGGTGCTTACTTAAGGCCTGCCCTTCTGTTTGTCTGGATTTTCACTTTTGTTTTTGATATCATTTTATACAATACTCTCATACTACAGACAAGAAAATAAAAATGTAATGAAGTTGGAAATTTGTCCAAGTTCTCAAGACTATTTGAACACAGGTCTACTAATTTTGAGACCTATATGCTTTTACATATTAAGACTAAGGTTATTAGATATCCTCTTTTAAGACATTATCCCCTCTATTTGTTATTTTATCTAACATGTAAGGAAATCTTTAAGAAGGAAAGCTGTTCCCCAATTTTTAAAAAATGTTAAAAAGCAAAATACCTGTCCTTGTCCAAGGATATTAGTCTATGCAAGGTTTTGTTTATGATGTTTTAAGAGATGCAGTGGTTTTTTTAAACATGAACTTGTTTTATCAGTCAACCTGTTTCTACACTGTTATTATGCATAGACTTCCATCTTATTAAAACGGTTTATTTTCCTTAGAAGAACTTTTGCAATAGTATAAAAACTGAAAAATAATTTTCCATGTCAAGGACATGGTTTTTGTTATTCTCGTACATGAATTCTAGCTGAGAGATTGCCCATTTTCATTTCTCCACTTCCATGTCTTGCCTTACAATCCTACTCTCCATCTCACCTACAACAGTCCTTTCATTCCAAGGAAGGGATCTGTCACCAGTTTGTTCCCCTCAGTCCTCAAAATGTCAATAGAGCCTTTTTTCAAGTCCATTACATTTTAAGATATTTTACATTATGTTGAAATACAGTAGACACTCAGTGGTTAAAAAAATCAGTAGCTATCTTAATGTTTTGAAGGACTCATATTTATGGGAATATATTTATATATAACCATTATGTTCTACAAGGGTTTTCATTAAATAAAATTTATATTAAATAAAGCCACAAATCCATATTAGGGATCATATGACAGAAAATAAAAATAAGACATTACAATGAGATGTGATATGAAATTCCATGTTGAATTTTATCCTTCCTATACATCTTCTTTTTCTGGAATGGTAGTAAGTCTTCTTCATGTGGCACTCATCTGGCTGTGCTCCTATACACCTATTCTATACAACGCCCTCTCTCAGTCTTTCACTCTGTGTTCCTGTTATGTCCCAGTCATCTGGACGGGATTCTGCTGCAAGTGTGGTGTACCAGGAAAGACCAATATCTGAAGCATCTGACTTTTATCTGACTGGAATTCAGTGTCTTTCAGTGTCTGCAGTGAAAGGCAAGGCAAATCTTTTCTTTCATGGTTTTTAATGTTGCTATCTTATTGTCTTCTCTACTGAACCCTATCCAGAAGTCTTAACACTATTCTATTTTCTTTTCAAAGTTTTAAAATTTTGGAGTTTTGCTATTCATGGATAAATCACCAAACCATTCTGAAATGTGTGTGTGTGTGTGCACGCATGCACATGTGTGTGTGTGCACATGTGTGTATGTTTGTGTAGAGAGAAAAAAAGAGTAAAGTATGACCCCTCCTATAGCTAGTTTTCTCAGCATGTTGAAGTGGCTAGTTTACCTTCCACAGATCCTCATTGCCAGCCCTTCATATATGAAGTTTCCATATTGTGTGAGTCTCTATCTAGACATTCCATTCTTTTCTGTTAGTTTCCCCAAAGTAACAATACCACTTTACCTTATTAATCATTGCTCTGGAATAAATCTGTATCTGGTAAATCAAGTCTTTTTACCTTGTTCTACTAGTTCTTCAGGAGTATCTTGACTATTCTTAGTTTTCTTTTCTTCCAAATGTGTTTTAGAATTAACTTTTCAACTAAAAAACTGTCTGTAGTAACTATATTAATATTAGACAAAAATTATTATAGTGAAATCATCTTATTTTGCCAAATTTGAATTCTTGTAACTCAGCACTTATTTATGTCTTACAAAGTTTATAGTTACTGTATTCTTGATGACATAAGTACATTTCTGTTGATGATGAAATAGAGAAATTCAAGTACAAAATTAATTTGACCATCCTTAAAGTGCTCTTTGTCTTTAACTGGCTTTCTCATATAGGAAGTATATTTTGTATCCTCATCCATATATAACACCTATGAACCATACTTTTCAGAGAACAACCTGATTTACACCTACCTGCCTTAGCTAATGTTTGCATCCATAAGGCCCGAAGCTGTCATGATGACAATGTGATTAAAAATTAATGACAAATGGAAATTCACAGGCCCCCAGAAAAGTTTCTCCCACACTACTCAGAAAATACTTGATGCCAACACACTGGAAAGTTGCTGACAAAGTGGAGATTGTGACCTACAACAGAAGTGTTCACCAAATCACCACCTTATTAGCAAGAAACCTCCAAAATAAATTCTAATGAAGATTCCAACATTTTGAAGGGTCAAAACCATTACCGATATGAGTTCCTTATTTGCTTGGCCATCAGCTGGGGAAGATCTAAAGGAAATTGCTTGTTTCCATACTCATTCCCCCTTCTGCTTTCATCCTTTTTGATGATGGAATTACTGCTCCCAGTTCTTTGTTCTCTCTCCGGGATCTCCTATTTCCCCACCCAAGTAATGCTCAGACTATGTGACTTTCTTTGACCCAGTGAGATATTTACAGATGTCATGGCATTTAGGCTTTTGACTGTTATTGCAGTGGAACTTGCTCTCTTTTGGGCCTCTGTCTTTGCCATGAAAAGAATATGGCATCTTTCTTAGATGGGAAAGATGGGGAGCATAGCTCCCAGGCTGACCTACATATCTGCACCTTAAAGCTGAGACGCCCAGTAGATCTCAAATAGCCTAGGGCAACTGACCTTGCACATGCATGAGCAAATCCAGCAGAAACCAGCAGAGTTGACCCACAGATGCATGGTGAATTCATATTTACTGTTGCATGCCACTGGTACTTTGTTTTGTTTTATCCAGTGTTATTACAGTGGATAATGGGATTCATTATCCTTCTAATTCCCTCCCTTCTTTCTCTCCCTTTCTTTTTCTCTGTTTTTCTCCATTTTTCTCATCCTTGAGAAGTCTCCCTCCTCAGCTGGTGCTAGTCCAGTAGACATATCAACTGTCTACTAGATAGTAATACAAATCCCACGTAGTCTATTTTGAAGTTTATCACAAAGAAAAGAAGTCCATATAAAAGGATTTGAGTAGGCAATTCTTGCTAGCAATGCCTCTTCTCTAACAGGCATTTTTGAAATGTTTTTATTATTCACTTATGTATGTCACTATCATTGTGAATAACTTTCACTATAACACCATATATGACAAATTGAGTCATATAGTAAAAATGGTATTGAGAGTAACTGAATTGTAAACCATTCATCATCCCATATTACAGGATTTTCCAAGAGATAATCAAGGGAGAGGAATCTCAAAAGACCCAACCCCCACATGCAATATATAGCATCTTTTCTTCTCCTTGATTTCTTGTTTGTTCTTTTTTTTTCTTTTTTCCCCCCAGCCCATTATGGAGCAATTTTCCAGGCACAGAGTTACCATTCCCCCTTTACCATGTAAATGTCAGTTGAAAATATGCCAAGTTCCAGATACAATATAATCATAATACTACCACTGTGCCTCTGGATTAATTAATCATAATGAATGAAATTTTTCTTGATTTTGTATGCCAAGCCTGGAAGCATAATTCAATTTCATCTTTGACTTCTATAGCCTGAAGCAACCACTTAAACTCGGCTGTCATAAAGCTTTTGGAGGGAGATCAAAAAGCACTAAATAAATTTTTAAAAGATCCAACTTGCAAAAAGGCATAAAAGAAAGTAGGAAAATATTCTGTAACTATCTCAAAAGAAGGACATACATGTATGCATAAAAGAAGGGCACAATGAAATTGTTTGTTTCCAAATATGAGAATAAAATATGATGACACTGCCTTAAAAAAACTTTGGTTTTCTTCATTCCAAACCATCTGGAAATAGTGTTAGATATAAGCAAAACACACATTGGAACACTGGATGGGAACACTGAATAGGAACACTAAAAGTCTCAATGAAAACTAACTGAAATGTATCAGAACTTGTTTTCACCTTGAGAACCAGTAAATCATTATGAAGCCTCTAAATTACTACTTTTGAAACCATACAACTATAACATGGACTTTTTGTTCTGTTTGTTTCTTATAAGTCCAAACCCCTTGGTGGCCCTCTACATATGAAGTCAAATTGGCTATGGCTTAATTTATAATATATATAACATTGTTTCATTCACTGTAAGAACAAAGATGACCATAAAGAAAAATATAAGAATCTTCTGTAATCCCAGCACTTAGAGATATCCCCACTAATGTTTCGGTGTATGTAATTTAATTCTTTGTTCCCTGGGTTATGTGTGTGTGTCTGGTGTGCACGTAACAAAATTGGCGGGTCATGAAATGCACAAAGAATATTCCTTTAACAAGGTAGCAGGAACATCATTCCTTGTCATAAGGTTCAACTCCCTCCTTTTAATGGCCACCTATTTCAATGATATTTCATAGGGCCCCAAACTAAGATATGCTCAGAAAGAAATAGGTGATATAGGTGATATTGATGGACATGTAGCAGAGAAGAAAGTACCAGGATGAATGCAGTTTGTGCTTGCACTTTGAGGATATATCTTGATCTCCAATATTCTTTGAATGACAACTACAAAATCTCAAACTTCAAGCTCATTCACTATGATTACAAGTCCCTGGACACTAGAAATTAGTAAGCTTCATATTTCTTGGAAAACAGTTCTACTCTGAAGAGGCTTTTTCTGTATCCTCTGAGGATGGTATTTCTGCATTCTTTGCCACTTCACTGCTGACACAAGTTAGACACAGCTTTCAGTATTACTCAAAGCATCCACCCGATCCCAGACATCCATTCTATTGTGACATGACAGAAGCCTAGAGATTTAAATGAACATCTCCATGCTTCTTAGCAGTAAAGAACTGGGGAGAGGCAGTAATAAATACACAGAAAACATATTGAACAGTCAACACCTTTTTTTCATCCATAGAATGATTCCTGGGCGGGATTAGTAGGGAGGAGATGAGAGGGAGTGCGTGCAAGTTTAAATCTTGCACAACAAAAGAGATGATGCAAAGAAGCATGAGCAAAATGGGATGGGAATAATTATCTGATAAGAACGATGAAAACAGAACACAGGAATCTTTTAGAGTTTAAGGGGGGAAAGTGTCAAAGAGCCAAATCAGTTACATTATAGGAATAGGGCTCAATACAGAGATTAGAGGTGATTTGGTAGTGAGTGGGGACCCCCTAGTGAAGCAAATCCACTTAATCTTTGATTACCACCTCTAGCCACATTGGAATAACTGTGGATTTAATTTTAGGTTGAATCTACAACTTCAGGAAACGTATTTGTTTCAAATTTTCACCACATACAGATTTTTTTTTAAAAGATTTTGTTCATTTATTTATTTGATAGACAGAGATCACAAGTAGGCAGAGAGGTAGGCAGAGAGAAAGGAGGAAGCAGGCTCCCTGCTGAGCAGAGAGCCCGATGCAGGGCTCGATCCCAGGACCCTGGGATCATGACCCGAGCCGAAGGCAGAGGCTTTAACCCACTGAGCCACCCAGGTGCCCTCCCCCATACAGATTTTTAATAATTATTTTATAAAATGGTATGAACCCTGCCTAAACCCCTTCTCTATTGATGCTAGCACACAAAATACTGAATATAGAAGACATTTTCTCATGCTTTTTAAAAAATGAAGAACTAAGTATCAGACTAGTATAGTTACATATGTATCCAAGTTCTCAAGGAAAAAAAAATAATCCTACTGGTTTGTAAATTAGGAAACAACCATTGTGGCATTTCCCACCCATCTACTCCATAGTAGCTGTGAACCAATTCATTGTTCATTTGATGTAGCAATTTTCACAATACAGAATCCTATGGAAATCTGAAGCTGATTCCCAGTGATATCCATGATTCTACAAAACTCAAAAACAAGTCCCAGAGAACACTGTTAAGGATTAGAAAAGTCTTCCTCTACCTCCGATGAGATTATTTACTTGCACTGTTCTTCTATCTGTTTCCAACAGAAAATAGCAACCAACAGTGTTGGTAACTAACTAGCTAACTGCCCCTGGCAGGGTCTTTTTGCTACAGCACTTTTGTAGGCATTTCTGAGACATCATACCCATAACTGAATGGAAAATCCAAGATAATACTTTTCCCCATGGTGAATGGTTGGTAGCAACTTTAGCCCTGTGATCGCAAAAGACTTGGCAACAAAGTCCACCATCAAACCCACTCTGGTCTCATACATAATTTTAGAGGCCACTTCTTCTCCAGGAACACATGGGCTCTCTTTTCAGAGTTTCCAGAAAATTGGACTTTTTATTCTACTGCACTTGAAGTGGAATTTCAGTTTAAGAATAGGTGCCATAGGTTAAATTTTCCAGACACAGTTGTTGATGTGGGCCGACTTAGTTACAATGTACTCATTGTGATTACTCAGTGATGCTATGTCTTACATGTGATGCCTCCCTTCAGCATCCCCTTCTCTTCCCATCCTGGGAAAAGCAATGCCTATTAGATGCTAGATAAGCCACTCTTTACTGTTTCGGTCAGACATCATTCATTGGGGGTCAGTAATGTAGTTTGTGGAGATATGGTGAATTGTCTGCTTCATGGCACTAATCTGAAAGCACCCTTGAATTCAATTCAGTAGTCTGACTGCCAGACATCTCTTGAAACCGTGTAAGAAAAAAGAAAGAATGGGATTCTTATCTAGGAAGCGCCCTACTGTAAAACTACAAGCATAAGGTGCTGACTGACTGACCAACTGATTAGTCGGTGGATTATGTTAAAGCCTTAATAGCAGAAACAGATTTGTTGGGACGAAAAAGAAAATGGCTTTATTTATTAAAATTTGCCTACCTGCATGCTTTCTAGTTTAATAGATTTTTTCCACTTTTATTAAAAAACAGATGGTTTTACCCCAAGCAAAACTATAAAGTGGTTGAATTTACCTCAGTCACACATCCCCTTTCCACCCACTTTCCTACTCAGAGAAGTCACTCGTTCACATCATGTTCTTTGTGGTTCTCCCACTTTATTTTATACTTTATTAACTGGCCCCCCTCCTACTTAAATATCATTTCATGGAAAAATCTGATACTTTCACTCACATGGGATATACAAGATCACTAGAAAGTGAGCTTTACAAGGGTGAGAGGGTGTCTTGATTATTTTATTTATTGGCAATCCCAAGCACCTAAAATGGACCTGGCACTTAGTAGATCCTAAACAAATACTTGTTGTTAAGTGATAATTGCCCAATACTTTTCCTGACCCAGAGGAAAATGCAGGTTTTTTTTTACATATTTGTGTGTGTGTGTGTTTGCGCGCGCACGTGCACACGTGAAAACACACACATGAGGGAGAGAGAGAAAAAAGAGGTTATGTGGGTTACAGAAGCTGAAAGCTTGAAATACCTTGAATCATTTACCTTTAGAGGTAAAATCAATGTGTACAAGACTAGACTGGGGGAATTTTCTCTTTTATAGCCTAGCCTGTTCTATTACTCCTCAGAGAGTAGAGTGCTGTCTCAGGGTACCCCTATGAGGAGATGAGGCCACATTATGAGAAGCTAATTGGCATCCATGCTGTGGGCCTTTTCAAACCCAATAAAAAGACTGTGCCTGAAATTATGCCAAAGGCTGAACTCAACCTTTAGTATATCATGACCAAAAGCCCAACAAAAATCATGTAGAGGATAAAAAGAAATATTCTGGAAAAACTCCTTGGTACCACCTAGAACCTTCATTTCTGACATTGCCTACCTCTTCTTGGTTTCTGACTCAATTTCCCTATAAGCTTTGGATTTCTAGAACAACATTGGACAAAGCTCATAGTTTTTCTCCCATGATTCCCTTTCCCCCTCTCATGTCTCTGCTTCCTGGATTACAAATGTAAACTGACCCTGGTGATATAGCTGTGATACTGTGTAACATATTCTAGAGCCTTGGCTCTGCTCCCATTCAGTGCAGGGGGCAGCAGGCAGGTGTAGGAACATGGATCTTTTGTCTCTAATTCCTGAGGAAAGGATACTCAAAATACTTTAAAATTTCATTTTTTTTATAATTATTTATGAAATGACCAATGATTTCAAGTGTAAAAGGGAAACTCGTGTAAATAAGGGCTACTAAAAGTTAATATAACAGCTAATATAAAAGTTAATATAACAGAAAAAAACTTAAGAAAGACTTATAGGAATAATTCATAGCTGTCAGCTTTTCTTCAAAATCTTCCCCTAACCCCAAAGTGGAGTGCGGATTCTGTTTGCCTAGCATCACTTCTCTTGGTAACAGAACCATTCTTGCCTCTTAGGGGAGCTGCCTCTCCCCTACAAAATACTCACGAATAATACACATAGGTCTAAAACTAATGCAACATTGTGTGTCAACAATACTTGAATTAAAAAAAATACACATAGGCACTGCTCTGGTTCCTCACATGATCTTAGCAAACCTCAACACAGCATTTTCCAAGAAGATTCTATTTGCTTAGTATTTAATCTAAGTCCAGATGTACATGTCTTTGAGCTGGGGTTTTAGTGTACATTTGCCTTCTTAGTGCTTAGTGCAGTAGTTGGCACATAGTAGGTATTCAATAAACATTTGTTAAATAAATGAATGAATTCTGAGAAGATGGTGTGATGTTCTTGAGTTACAGGGGGAAGGCAGAATTATTTCTTATTTATTTATTTATTATAATTTTTATTATGCTATGTTAGTCACCATACAGTACATCGTTAGTTTTTGATGTTGTGTTCTATGATTCATTATTGTGTATAACACCCAGTGCCCCACGCAATACATGCCCTCCTTCATACTCATCATCAGGCTTACCCATCCCTCCATCCCCTTCTCCTCTAAAACCCTCAGTTTGATTCCTAGAGTCTATAGTCACTCATGGTTCATTTTTTATTTTCCTTTATCTTTTTTGGCAAGGAAAATGATTTCCAAACAAAGTGGCAGATGCGACCGATAGAGCAGTGGTTCTCAAAATGTGGTCGTGGGACCAGCAGCATCACCATCACCCAGGAGCTAATTAGAAATAAAAATTCTCAGGCCCCATCTCCAATCCATGTTTCTGCCCATGAGTCAGAAACTCTGATTGCATCTATGTTTTTAAAAAAACTCCATAGATGATTCTGATAATGCTAAAGTTTGAGGACCACTGGTCTATGGAGATAAAAGCAATAAGATAAAAAAAAATACAGCATCTCTCCATTTTTATGAATGACTATATCTGTGCCTAGACACTTTAAATTCCAGGGTGTGAAAGAACTGCAGGAGTGGTTTTCATGTCAACAGTCATTCTTTTGGGGACATCACGGAAAATAAGTGAGAGTCTTAAAGGGTCTTGATTTTAAAAGAAGGATGAAGATGAAAATTTTTGGAAATTGTCTAAAATGTGAAGTTGATTTCTAGTAAAATTTTAGAGTTGTTTGCTCTACAGATGATGCATGAGCACTCAGGAAATGATGGAGAGATCTGGGACTCATCACCACTTAACTAAGAAAATTGATTCCTCAGTAATGTATCTTTTTTAATAGGATTATACTGCTAGTCCATAAATCTATTTAACAGTAAATATGCCAAAGAATCTAATGATTTGTGTTCATTTGATCGCATTTTATTTTAATCTTGTTTTGTTCTCTTACACATCTCTCTTCCCCACGAGGCTCCTTTGTAGTCCCAATGTTAGCACAATTTCTGGCACATAATTCACATTCAAAATGTTTATGTAAATTGAATCAAGAGATATCCTTAGTTAGAAGATAAAAAATATAGGATAATCATAAGTGTAACTGAATTTTAGGTTGATTGAACAATAATAACCCAAAGTATTCATGAATATAATTTTATGTTTGGTACCTACTAAGTGTTTGATAAATAGCCATTAAAGAAATTATGTCAACATGAAGCTAGTTAAGTGTCTCAACAATTTTTGATCTGGTATTATTCAAATTTATTTAATAACCTGGATACAGAAGATTAACTTCTCCATTGGTTATGGGACTTATTTTAAAGATGATAAAATAAAGATTCATATTTATTCCAGTGCCCTGGAATCCCAGTAGAAAACCAAGTAGGTGAAATTTAATAGGGACATATGTAATTAGTATTTGAAGACAACAAGGCACAGTAACAAATGAAAAATATTAGGTGGCAGATATGGACATTAGCCTTTTTGCCTCCTATTATTGGTTCTCTATGGAAACTATCCCTTCCCACTCTTACTCCATGTGGTTCAGGTGGGGCTGAATCCACCCGTGAATTCTGGTAACTGACCAAGACTCAGGTCTGGCCCACCAGAACATTTCAGTCTCCCAGCTAGTATGCTCAGTTCAGAGATAGGCACATGACCCAAGACAGAACAGGGATAATTAGGCTATAATTTTTAATGTTCACCATGCTCGGCTATTAGTTGTATATTCTCTATTTGGGGATGATGTGCTCAGGGAAGCTCATCTTAAAAAAAAAATGGCAGAGCTTCTTGAGCTCATTTCCTAATTAAACCATCCCTTAGTTCTTTTTAGATACAAGATTACATGACTCTAAGGGTATAGGAACAAAACTATTGGTAGGGGTGTGTGTGTGTGTGTGTGTGTGTGTGTGTGTGTGTGTGAGACAGAGAAAGAGAGAGAGAGAGAGAAAAAGAGAGGGAGAAAGAAAATCTCTTATGCCATCATCTGAACACCTGAAACCAGACATGTCTGAATATACACAAAGCCACCACACAACTACACAGGATGTATACTGCACAGGCTGCACAATTATATGTGGTAATTTTGTTTATAGAAGAAAATAAATTTTTTTTGACAATATGCAAAGTTCCATGTGTCTAAGAAATGAGGCCCATTACAATGTCTTGCTAAGCAGCATCTGCCTAAGAATCATCTTACTCTAGATATACACTGAAGTCCATAAAAACACGGTAGAAGCCATGCAATCGGAATTTAGTATTTCTCAGGAGTTTTGTCTTTACATTGAGTTAGGTCAAATTTTGGAGCAAAGCCTCTCCTATCTCCTTCCCCTGATCCTCACTCCTCCCCAACTCTGTAAGAGGAGGGGGGCAGCAAAATAATTCAATAATTCTTTGGAGCAAATTTCCAAAGAGTGAGGCAAAAAGTGAAGTGCTATCCTACTTACCCTTTGAAAGATTCGTAAGTTGAACGCTATTCACATTTATAGGCCCGAAAAGAAGCTACTGAAAACCTGAGTGGAGAGAGCTGAGGGGACTATCCATCTGACATTTAAGTCAACTTCAAGTTTAGAGAATATATCTGAAGATTTAAAATAAGTGGGCCTTTATGCTTCTGTACATAACAGCTTACAAGACATTGTGATTTGGTCAGTCATCTGAGTGACTGGTCCTATCTTAGGGAGAGACAGAAGTGGGAGAAAGAAAAAGCAGTACCATCTACCTGATAAACTCTACCACCCCCACACTATCTTTCTTTTCTTTTTAGAGAGACAGTATTCGTGCCCACATGAGTAGGCTGGAGTTGTGGGTGAGCAGAGGGAGAGGAAGAGAGAGAATCTTGAGCAGGCTGCACACCTAGCACGGAGCCCGACTCCAGGCCTGATCGTACAACCCTGAGATCATGATCTGAGCTGAAATCAAGAGATGCAGGGTGCCTGGGTGGCTCAGTCAGTTAAGCGTCTGCCTTCGGCTCGGGTCATGATCTCCGAGTCCTGGAATCAAGCCCCTCATTGGGTTCCCTGCTCAGCAGGTTGCCTGCTTCTCCCTCTCCCTCTGCTGCTCCCCCCGTTTATGCTTGCTGTCTCTTAAACAAATCAATATTTTAAAAAAGAAGAGTTGGACACACAAATGCTCTTATCTCCTCTCATTCTTAATCTAATTCCCTAAGAAAATTATCCTCATATCTGAAAATTCCAAAACTAATCTCTTTCCACCAAAATACCACCAATTAGACTTTTTAGGGCTCTTCCTGCTTGAATGAATTTAAAAGCAAACTTTTGAGGTTACTCTTCCTAATTTTGAGTAAGGAATTCCAAAGATGTTCATCTTAGTATCTTTCCCTACCACCAAGTACCATATCCACAATAGAAACTCAATAAATGTGTAACAGACAAAGGAAAACCCTTTCCATTTGGCTAAACAACCTCTTATAGTACCAATGATCTCTGAAAAAATTTTAACAAACATTACCATTTTTCTTACTTTTTACAGCGTCAATACATTTATTTCACTGAAAAGCTAGTTAGCTTTGGGGAGTTCAGGCCCCAATATGTTACAGAACAGGAATGATCTATCTCTGCCAGATATAGAAAGGACTCAGATTCAGAGGTCTGCAGTTACAAATGAATACAAGTCTCTTGGTGTTGAAATGTATTTATACTTGGCACATCATTGCTTCTTGTTTTTAGAATAAAAGTTTCTTTAAAAGGCTCAAAAAGCTTCTTTGACATCAACCAGCTTATAAAAAACACCATTTTGATTATTTAAATTTAAATGAATCAAAAACACATGGCTTAAATTTCCCTTAAAATACATATGGTTTTTAAAATGAGAGGAAAAGGTGCTTGGCAAAAAGCAGCTTGGGTTTTATTGAACCCAAAACTTTTCAAAAACAGTTTAAACTGCTTGATGAGCCCAAACCATGGTTATTTAACTTATGATTTTTAAAAAATGAAAGCCAAAAATATATTTAATAAAAATACTCAAATTCTGACCTTCTATAAAATATTGTTAATAAACAATTCGACTTTAAGAGAAAGTTTCTTTCTCTTAAAGAAAAAGAACTTTAAGAGAGTTCACACAATTTACTTAATGGATTCCACAGACTTACAGAACTCTTTGAAATTGTGACCCAAGAAAATTACATATGGCCTAATACCTTCAGACCTGTTCTTTTTTGTGAGCTATAGATTATCTTTAGCCTCTTTAAAGCATGGCAACATGCATTATTATTGGAAAGATTCCCAGACAAATCCGACACTTTGTGAAGCTATTTGGAAAGACATATTAGCTGTTATATTTTGTTGTCATCTACCTTTTAAAAAAATTGTTAATTAATCCAAATTGCTTGGCTGACACCACCTAGTTCTCTTTATCCTTCACCACTGCTCCCTTCCCTTCTCATCCTATTTCTCCCACTCAACCAAAGAGTCTCTAAGAATATTTTCCCTAGGAAAATATCCATGGTGTTAATTTTATAGATTCATCATAACTCAGGGAGAAAAAAGTCTCTGTTTTCTATGGTCAGTGTCATCAGTCATTCGTTTGTCCAAACATAATTAAATGTATATACTATTTGTTTTATTGGGTTAGGCCTATTGGTGGTACAAAGATAGGCACAGACATTCAATATTTCACAAGGGGTCCTAAGTGAAATTTGAATTGACCACTGGCTCTCAAAAATGGCAAAAAGTTGATCTGGAAGTAGACTCAGATTTCTGGTCTTTTTTACCTATCAACAGCATCTTCTCCCTATCTTCTCCCTGACTCTCTTCCTCTTAGTTGAGGTTATTAGTGAGAGGAGCCTTTTTAAAAATTTGAGACATGTATCCATAGGGCTGGCCAACATAAGCCCAATTTTGCAGAGAGCACCACTATATATGATGTGTGGGGGGGTGGGTATATAATGTTTATGTGTGTTGGGGGCAATGTATAATGTGTGTGTGTGTGTGTGTGTGTGTGTTGGCATAAGTTATGTTGCAATTACAAGAAATCTTAAATTTTCCATGGCCTAGCCAAAAAAAAAGTTTATTTCTTGCTTCTACTATTCATCTGTCACTGGCCACCTGTGACTTCTCACTCTATTTTCTTCATTCTAGGACCCCAACTGAAAAAACAGTTCACCATCTGAAACATAACATAGTCTTTAGCAGAGGGAAAATAAAGAGGGCAAAGCCAAATAGTGGCATTTATTTATTTGTTTATTATTTATTTATTTATTTTAAAAATATTTTATTTATTCATTTTAGAGAGAGAGAACATAAGCAAAGACAGAGGCAGAGGGAGTGCAAGAAGCAGACAACCCCACTGAGCAGGGAGCCCTATGTGGGGCTGAATCCCAGCACCCTGGGATCATGAGCTGAGCCAAAGACAGACTCTGAACCAACTGAGCCACCCAGGCGCCCCTCATCTAATGGCTTTTAAAGCTTTTGCTCTGATACGGCAATATCACTTTCACCCATGTTTCACACTGGCCAAAGTCAGTCACCTAACCAGGTTTGACATTAATCTTCATAGAAAGAAAGTATTTTGAAGAATGATATACCTACCACACTATATGTAGATCTAGTTGTGGTATTTATCATAGTTAAAATACAACCAAAGATATATCTTAGGTCTATTTTTCAAAGGGTTTGGGAATTTGTATTTCAAAACTGTATCAAAACTCCGTCTCGGGTTAAGTCAATGAGGTGTTATGGAGCTGGTTACTGTATACTTTTGTACAGAAAAGGATTTCTTCATGGACAGCTGCTTTTCCACTAGTACCTTAATTGTTCCATAGAACAATGTTGTTGTAAGAGATTTTTCTATTTGTCATCTCCAGTATCCTATCTTAACACTAATTTTTCCCTTAAGAAGCTTAAATTTAATTAATTTAAAGTCAGTAAAATCCTAGTTGAAAAAACCCTCTATTTTTCCAAGGTTGCTAATTTAAGTTTTGTCCTCAAGAATCATTATTATGCCAAACTGAACTTATTTTATGTTTACAATACTCTTTAGATACTTCAATGAGGTTGTTTTTCTAAAGCCATGAAAATTACTTTTTCCCCCTATTCCCACAACTCAGCAAGGTTTAACTGATTTTTTATTCATTTGCCTTAAAAAAAAATCCAACTCATCTTTTTAGCTTAAACCAAGCATGGAAAATTTTAGCCCCAAAGGAATATTTTGGAAAATAGTTGTATAAACAAAAGAAAAGAAAGAACTTGGATTAAAAAGGATTTTCACATTTAACTACAACAAACCAGCTAACTTAAGACCACAGAATAAACAAAGAAAACATAAGTTTGTTCTCAGTGATGATAATAATAAAAATAGTTAACTATATATAACTATATATAACAAAGTAGCTTTTATTGCACACTTACTGGGTATATTATCTCATTTAATCCTCATATCAATCATATGGGGTACCTTTATTATTTTATTATCCCTATTTTATTTAAAAAAAAATCAAAGATTTGAGAGATCAAAAAATGCAACCAAATTTGCACAGTGAAAGAAACCAACAAAATGAAAAGGCAACCTACTGAATGGGAGAAGATGTTTACAGATGATATATCCTGTAAGAGGTTAATATCCAAAATATATAAAGAATTTATATAGCTCAACGCACACAAACACACAAAAACTACTCAAATAGTCCAACTGACAAATGGGCAGAGGACCTGAATAGACATTTTTCCGAAGAAGACATATAGTTGGCAAACAGACACATGAAAAGATTCTCAACATCACTAAGGATCAGGGAAAAGTAAATCAAAACTACAATGAGATACTACCTTATATGTGTCATAATGACTAGAAACAAAAATGACTACATAATGACTAGAAACAAGAAATAACAAGTGTTGGTGAGGCCATGGAGATAACAGGAACCCTCATGCACTATTGGTGAGAATGTAAATTAGCATAGCCCCTGTAGAAAACAATATGTAGGTTCCTCAAAAAAATTAAAAATAGAAATACCATATGATCCAATAATTCCCACTATTAGGCATTTACTCAAAGAAAATGAAAACAGTAATTTAAAAAGATATATGCATCCCTATGCTTGCTACAGCATTATTTACAATAGCCAACACATGGAAGCAACCTGTGTTCACTGAGAGATGAATGGATAAAGAAAATGTAAGATCTATATAGGTATCTATATATGTGTGTGTATAGGAATATCTATAATATATATACATATCATTTACATATAAGGGAAAATTATGCAGCCATAAGAGAGGATGAGGTCTTGCCTTTTGTGACAACATGGATGGACCTAGATGGTATTATGCTAATGAAACAAGTTAGACTGAGAAGGACAAATACCATGTATTTTCACTCTTACAAAGAATCTAAAAAAATGAAACAAAGAAACAAACAAAAAAAGCAGAAAGAGACCTATAAATACTGAAAACAAACTAATAGTTGCCAAAGGGCAGAGGTGTGGGGGATGGGGAAGGGGAGTGGGAGATAGAGGCTTCTAGTTTTAGAATGAATAAATCATGGGGATAAAAGGTATAGCATAGGAAATACAGTCAATAGTATTATAATAGAATTGTACGGTGACAGATGGTAGCTACATTTGCAGTGAGCACAGCATAATCTACAGGTTTATTGAATCACTATGTTGTACACCTGAAACTAATGTAACATTGTATGTAAAATACACTTCAAAAAAATAAAATATACTTTCTAAGTGTCTACCAGTGGATTTATAATGCAATAATGGAAAACCATCTCTAAAAAGTAAACAAAGAAATATACTGACTTGTATTTTTTTTCATTTTTAAAAAATTTCTTTTCAGTGTAACAGAATTCATTGTTTATGCACCATACCCAGTGCTCTATGCAATACATGCCCTCCTTAATACCCACCACCAGGCTCACCCAACCTCCCATACTGACTTGTATTTTTAAAAGAGAGAGAGAAATGCAACCAAGATTTCAAACTGAGTACATGGCTTGAGTAGATTTAACTAACCCTAGAATCTAAAACTAACCACTATCCCAGTGGTTCTCGAGAGCAGGCTACAGCAGTAGTAGTAGTAGCAGCTGGGAACTTGCTAGAAATCCACATTCTTGGCCTCAATAACTGACCCAGCAATCAGGAATTCTAGGGGTTGCTTCAACAATCTGTGCTCTAACAATACAGACCTTCGGGGCACTTGGGTGGCTCAGTGGGGCCTCGGCCTTCAGCTCAGGTCATGATCCCAGGGTTCTGGGATGGAGCCCCGCATCGGGCTATCTGCTCAGCGGGGAGTCTGCTTCCCATTCTCTCTCTCTCTCTGCCTGCTTCTCTGCCTACTTGTGATCTCTCTCTGTCAAATAAATAAATAAAATCTTTAAAAAATTATTAAAAAAAATACAAACCTTCTGTGTAATCCTAAAAGTTTGATACACACTATATTCTATGCTTCCTACAGCAATACTTTTTACCAAAAATTCTTTTATCTTTTCACTTTATTATTGAGATATACATAAAGAGTATAAAGTATACTGTCTCTTGATTTTGACATGTCTAAGAATTTTTTAATGTTTGGGGCGCCTGGGTGGCTCAGTGGGTTAAGCCGCTGCCTTCAGCTCAGGTCATGATCTCAGGGTCCTGGGATCGAGTCCCACATCGGGCTCTCTGCTCAGCGGGGGGCCTGCTTCCCTTCCTCTCTCTCTGTGATCTCTTCCCTTCCTCTCTCCTACTGTGATCTCTCTCTGTCAAATAAATAAATAAAATCTTAAAAAAAAAAGAATTTTTTAATGTTTGTCAGTTTCTGTAAATATTATGTTGTTTAGTGTTGGATTTTGCTGCCTTTCTTTACTTTTTTAATTATTTTATGTTAGTCACCATAGAGCACATCATTAGTTTTTAATGTAGTGTTCCATGATTCATTGGTTGCATATAACACCCAGTGCTCCATGCAATATATGCCCTCCTTAATACCCATCAATGGACTCACCCATCCTTCCCCACCCCTTCCCTCTAAAACCCTCACTTTTGTTTCTCAGAGTCTCTCATGGTTCATCTCCCCATCCAATTCCGCCCCCCTTCATTTTCCCCTTCCTTCTCCTAATGTCCTCCATGATATTCCTTATGTTCCACAAATAAGTGAAACCATATGATAATTGACTTTCTCTGCTTGACTTATTTCACTTAGCATAAATCTCCTCCAGTCCCATCCCTGTTGGTGTAAACCTGGATATTCATCCTTTCTGATGGCTAAGTAATATTCCATTGTATTTATGGACCACATCTTCTTTATCCATTCGTCTGCTGAAGAGCATCTCTGCTCTTTTCACAGTTTGGCTACTGTGGATATTACTGCTATGAACACTGGGGTGCATATGGCCTTTCTTTTCACTACATCTGTATCTTTGGGGTAAATACCCAGTAGTGCAATTGCTGGGTCATAGGGTAGCTCATTTTTAATTTTTTGAGGAACCTCCACACTGTTTTCCAAGGTGGCTGTAACAACTTTCATTCCCACCAACATTGTAAGAGGGTTCCCCTTTCTCCACAGCTTCTCCAACATTGTTTGTTTGTTGTTTCTTGCCTTGTCCATTTTTGCCATTCTAACTGGTGTAAGGTGGTATCTCAATGTCGCTTTGATTTGAATTTCCCTGATGGCTAATGATGATAAACATTTTTTCATGTGCCTTTTAGTCATTTCTATGTCTTCTTTGGAGAAGTGTCTGTTCATGTCTTCTGTCCATTTTTTGACTTGATTATTTGTGTTTTTTTGGGTGTTGAGTTTGGGAAGTTCTTTATGAACCTTGGATATCAGTCCTTTGTCTGTGGTGTCATTTGCAAATATCTTCTCCCATTCCCTGGGTTTCCTCTTTGTTTTGTTGACTGTTTCCTTTGCTGTGCAGAAGCTGTTTATCTTGATGAAGTCCCAAAAGTTCATTTCAGCTTTTGTTTCCCTTGCCTTTGGAGACATGTCTTGAAAGAAGCTGCTGTGGCCAATGTCAAAGAGGTTATTGCCTATGGTCTCCTCTAGGATTTTGATGGATTCCTGTCTCACATTGAGATCTTTCATCCATTTTGAGTTTCCCTTTGTGTATGGTGTAAGAGAATGGTCAAGTTTCATTCTTCTGTATATAGCTGTCCAATTTTCCCAGCACCGTTTATTGAAAAGACTGTCTTTTTTCCATTGGATATTTTTTCCTGCTTTGTCAAAGATTAGTTGACCATAGAGTTGAGGGTCCATATCTGGGCTCTCTATTCTGTTCCACTGGTCTATGTGTCTGTTTTTGTGCCAGTTCCATGTTGTCTTGGTGATCACAGCTTTGTAATAAGCTTGAAACTAGGCAACAGGATACACCCAGCTTTGTTTTTCTTTTTCTTCATTTCCTTGGTGATTTGGGGTCTTTTCTGGTTCCACACAAATTCTAGGATTATTGTTTCATCACTCTGAAAAATGCCGATGGTATTTTCATCAGGATGGCATTGAAAGTATAGATTGCTCTGTGCTGCCTTTCTTTAAAGAGCTTTTAATTAGTTCTGGTAGATTGTTAAATTAGTTGTATTTTATTTTAGTTTGATCTTTATGAGATGTGTTTTAAGAATTTTTAGAATGTGTCTACAGTAGCTGTTAGTGTTGGGATAGTTTAATCCCACCGTAATACAGGTGACCCTTCCAGGATCTCTATTGAATATTCCAATTAACTAGTGAGGAATGCCCAATTTGGCTGGTGGGAACTCAAACAATTCTAAGCCCTGTGTGAATTCTGAGCAGTTTAGCTCATGGCTCCGTTGTTCTTTTTCTGAGCTCAGCGAGTTTTATCCTATGTGTGCAAATATTAGTGTTAAGCAAAAATCCAAGGCGGAACTCTATATAGATTTCTGAAACTGCTTCTGTTTAGCTGCCTCTCTTCTGGAATTCTTCCCTGCAAGATGCAGCTACTTCAGATTCCCAGAACTCTCATCTCTGCGTCAATTCAGCAAAGTTGCTGTGTTCTCCTTGACAACCTTCTTCCTATTCTATAATTCAGAATGTGCCTCTGAGGTGATTACCTGGCTCAGTTTATTTATTTTCCTTCTCTTGGGGACCACAGTCCTGAACCATCTGTTCTTCAGCGTCTGAAAAACAGAGTTGTATTTTGTAGAATCTTCCATATGGTTTCTTTTTTCTTCCTTCTTTTTTCCCCACATGGTTTAAATGAAAAAATAAATGTCATGCCTATTACTCCTTCATGAACAGTAACAGAATTTCAGCATTCAGTTTTAGAAAGGCATTGACAATCTGATTACAAAACTTATCATAAAACAAAGGATAAGAACAGCCAATACAATTTTTAAAAAGAACAAAGGTGGAAGACTTATACCACCTCATTTCAAGATGGATGATAAAGCTACAATTTGGTATTAGTATGAGAATAGATAATGCATTCTCAATGGGAGTAATATCACCTTCAAGCAGGTAGAAATTGGTTTTTGGAAGAAAATGTTCTTATTCTTTTCACATATAAAGCATACGTATACCTATGGTGCATAAAGTAATACACAATATGCATCTGACATTAAAAGTTCATGAGAGAAAGTGGTGATTAGGAATAAAAATGTCTAGGAAGTTTCGTTGGAGGGTAATAATAAAAAGGTTAAGAAACAATGGAGTGGACAATCAGATAAATAGAAAGAAAGAGAAAGTCCAGAAATAGACTCACATATAGTAGTCAACTGAATTCTAGTCAAGTCACCAAAGAGAAAAACATTTTTAACAAATATTGAACTAGATATTCACAAGGATGAAAATGAACCTCAACTCCTATCTTACTCTACCCACAAAACCCACTCAAAATCATTCATCATTCAAAATATAAAACTTGGAAACCTGAAGTTTCTCTAAGGAAACAGACTAGAGAATATCTTCACAAATTTGGGAAGATAAAAACAAAAGATTTTTTTCTTTTTAGAACACAAACGTATTAACCTAAAAAAAAAAATATCTCCACTAAGAAGGTCAATAAGTCACAGAGTAAGAGAAACATCTGCAACATATATATCTGATGAACGGATCATATACAGAACATACAAAGAACTATAAAAATAATTAAAAGAACAATATCAATTGAAAATTGAGCAAAGGACAATGACTTAAAAGGCAAATATAATAAGAACACGATGCTCAATAGCATGAGTAACCATGAAAATCTAACAAGACACTGTTTACCTTCACTAGAATTGTTAAAACAGAAATGATAGTACCAAACGCAGGCAAATGTGTGGAGGAGTCACTACGACTCTCATGCATTGCTCTTGAAAGTATAAAATGGAACAAGCTCTTTGGAAAACAGGTTTTCAGTTATTTATAAAGTTAAGCATACATTTACACTATGACCCAGCAATTCCACTCAGGTATTTACCTAAGAACAATGAATACAAATGTATATAATAGTTTCTCAACTGAAGGTGAGTCTTGACACTCCCATGCCCCCCAGTCAAAGAATACTGGCAAGGTCTGGAGACTTTTTTTTTTTATTGCCACTACTGGGGAATACTAGCATCTAGTAGGTAGAAGACAAGGATCCTGCTAAAAATCTTACAATACACAGGCATAAATTAACAAAAAAGATTTGCCACACTTAAAGTCAATAGTTTTGAAGCTGAGAAACTGCAGTCTACACAAAAAGTTGAAAATGAATATTTTTTAGATGAATGTTTAAATAGCCTTATTCTTAGAAGCCCCTAATGAAAAATCCCAAATATCCCCCAGCAGGTGACTAGATAAGCAAATTGTGGTGAATGTATGAATAGCAATTTGTAATATAAAAAAGCAATCTACTAACATATGCAACAATATGGATGAATTTGAAAAGCATTTTGTGGTTAAAAAAAAAAGCAAGACATAAAAGAGCATCTATTTGATTCCATTTATATGAATGTCTAGGAAAGACAAAATGGGGAGCAGATCAGCAGTTTCCTAAAACTCAGGCAGAGTGGTAACTGTAAAGTAGCATGAGGGAACTTTTGGGAATGATAATGTTTTATATCTCTATTGAGGTGGTAGATACCCTGGAGTCTACTTTTTTTCAAACTTATTAAAATAAGTTGCACACACTTAAAATGTGTGCATCCTATTCTATGTTAATTTTTTCAAACTTATTAAAGTAAGTTGCACAGACTTAAAATGTGTGCATCCTATTCTATGTTAATTTTGCCTCAATAAAGTTTATTTTTTAAAAATAGTCTTTAGGGACTGCATTGCATTTATAGATGAATTTGAGAAGAATGGATATGTAAAAAAATACTGAGTCTTTAATCCACAGGTATGGTTTATTTTCCCACTTAGTTCCTTAATTTCTCTAAGAAAAGTTTTATAATTTCTAGAGTAGAAGTTTTTAAGTATCTTTACTAGATTTATTACTAGATATTTGATATTTGATGATGCTATTATAAACGATATTTCAAAAATCCCCACATGTTGTTAAGTCTGTTTGCTTTCACCTTACAAAGTTGTGGAGAAGTAATGATAGGAAATTTTAAAATGCTCTACATAGGTATGGCAGCACTTTTTCAAAAACATGGATGAAGAGATCTGGTCTTTTTATAAGATGTGCACCAGCAAACATTATGCATTATATTTTATGCAACGTCAGCCAGGTTTCCAGTACATTCCCATTTCCTAATACACCAAAGTGTATTAAGACTTTGACAATGGTATTTTGTGTGATAGTCATGGGGGTTCCCTGGTCGTATCTCCCTTTGAGAAGCAGCTTCCCATTCATCTGCAGGAAACATGCTTAGTTAACATCTTCTGGCTGCAGAGCCTTCAGTATTCTCCTCAGTTTTTGTGCTGAGGCCATGTCTTCTGGGAAGTATTCCGCCAATGGCTGGGCATGGTTAGAGTATTAGGGCCTGGCCACTCTGCCTAACTCAGCCTCCTAAAGCCAGTTATTGGTGCTTGGAAGCTCCCTGCTGGGTGGGCCAAGACACTGTTAGATTTCTATCATGGTCTGAGGTTCTTCCTGCTGAATTCAGTTTCCCCAGATTCTTTTCCTCGTATAGATGTCAGAACCACATTTTAGTCTGAAGGCTTTCCCTGGCCAAGTCAGCTTCCTCCCTCCTTTATCGTCCCTAACTTATATTCCTCCTCCATTCCCTGGCCTGCCAATACCACTAGAACTGCACTTCATCTTAGCATCTGCTTCTCATGGGCTGCAAATGACAATTACACAATACGTTTAAAGAAATTAGAATCTTTGCTTCAGTTATCCCTGCCTTCAAGCCCACCAAATTTTAACATTTCTTTTACAATGAAGCAGCCTTTCTCTTCCTTTGAACATTAAAAGCTCTTCCCCTTCTTAAGCATTTATACCCAAGCATGTGGACAAACACAGACCTCAGTTCTGGGGTTACTGTGTGAGATTCCTGCTCTTTTTCCAGAAGACAGCTCTGAAGAGTTCTCCTGCACAGATTATAAATCTCATCCAATGAGTCTGTCTTGCACATGGATCCTTAGGTCTCTTCCCAAAGACTATATTTTATATTACCAATGAGTCAATTTACACTACATAGCTCCCAAATTAATATCTCTTCCCATCATGCTACAAAACCACTCTCTTGTTGGCCGGGAACACTGTTGAACTTTCTATCTTTCATCGCAGGAAGGCTTTTTTTCTCTTTAAAAAAAAAAAAAAAAAAAAAAAAAAGTACTGCCAATTCTTTATGCTTGGTTTGAGTTGTAAGGCTAAGATTAAGAAAGGGAAAAAAACCATAGTATTTTTCTCTTCAAAAGTTCTTTCTTTAATGGAATACGTTGTTTGAAGGCTTTTGTCCAAGTCTCTGGGATCTATAGAAGTAAAAGATTTCTGGATTTCTCATTGCTCATTGAGTTTCTGAAAATGCCTGAGACATATAGTGGTTCTTATTTAGACTAACAACATTGCCTTGCTCTCCTTCCATTCCTGTGTGGTCTTTTCAGGAAAGAGTAATTGCCCTGTGGCTTCCCCACTACCATTCATTCATTCAACAAATATTTATTCAACGCCTATCATGTGCCAGGCATTTTAATGCATATTTCACTTTATTAGACAAAATAAAACTAAAAAGAAAAATGAAAGCATAGCACAATCGTCATGTGAATTTTAAAACTTGGAAGAAAAAAGTTTTTTTTTTGTTTTGTTTTATACCAACAGGTCAATGGGGAGGTTGTATAATGTGGGGGGAGGGCAGTTAGGGAAAGGAGAATTAGAAGATCTGGTGTTCGCTCCATGCCTTGTAGTGTAGAAGCTTCTATGCCAAACTGCATCTCAAAATTCACTTACCCAAAATGGAGCTTCTGATATGCATACCCCAATTCCCCTCCCCTCACAAAATCCCCTATTTTAGTAAATGTAAACTCCACAGTTGCTGCTCAAAAAATATTTGTTGAGTGAGTGAATCTAAGATAATATTAGCAAAATCCCAGAGTGGAATGTATTTTGATTTTTTGTTTATATACTGCAAGCTCAAAGTCATCTACTTGTTTTTGTTTTTAAACAAAATCAAAATCAATGCTTTATAAAATTTATATGCATAGCACCTTGCACTATACTTATAAGTCCTACTTTTAAAAATCTCTGTAGGAGATCCCACAATTCTCTTGCTCAGGCCCCCAGCCTCTAGTGACTTGACTTCTAGAGCAGCCACCCTAATAGTCCTGCCTCATAACAATCTCCACACTGCTCACAATGGCCTCAGGAGAAAAAAAAAGTCTAGATTCTTCTAAGCAGTCTAGAAGGCATTTCTTGATCTGGCTTCTACCTCTCTGTCCAGCCTAATTCACCACTTAATCCTCCCTCACCTTGTACTTCAGATTCTGGTCACTGAACTGACTATAGAGTTTTCTGAGTAGACCACAACCTCATACTTTATTGTTTCTGTTTACGATGTTTCCTTTGTCTAGACTGTGTTCTCCCAACTCATCTGCCTGATTTTAATATTTGGGAAAAGTAGTCTTTGAAGAGACTCAATATAGAATATCCCCCTTCCCTACCATCTGTTCTGGATAAACTGAAAAATAAAATAAAGGATGAGAGGGTTAAGACCAAAATAGTACTCTGCTTACTGTTGGAGCCCTAATCAGAGGTCATGGCTTTAGGTGTGTGAACCTAGTTAGGATGCTAATGAAGAACCCTTGAGTTGGGCAGCTCACCAGCTGAAGTGATGGGAATGGACTGGATTAAGCTTCCCCCCATGACTAAGGAAGACCCTACAGAAGACCCTACCCTGGTGACCAAGGAGGACCCTGGAGAAGTACTATCACATGTATACCCTGAAGGCAGCAGATCCTAAGATGAGAAAAAAGAACCTGAGCCTGTTAAGGCCAGGGATCTTTTGTAAATTTTCCAATCAGGCCAGTCACTTCATTTTCTTTAGGACAGAGTAAATAAATAAAGAGGCAAGGAGAGGCCAGGAATGTGAATGTGCTTTTACAAATCCTTCTACATGGACACTAGAAGTGGGAGAAATGCAGTCCTTCCTAATATTTTCATGTCTTCCTCTAGTCTTTATTCCTGTGTATTCCCTAGTTTTTGCTAAGAGATTTAGAGGCGCTTTTCTCTAGTCAGTGATTTTCAACTAGGGGTGAATTCCCACCCCCTCCTCTACAAGGGGACAACTGGCAATGCCTGGAGACATTTTTGGGTATCTCAGTCTGGAGTTGGGATTCTACCAGTGGTTAGTAGGTAAGATCAGGGATGCTGCTAAACATCCTACAACCCGTGGGATAGCTCCCAAAATAAAGAATTATCTAGCTCAAAATGCCAATGCTGGGAAACCTTGCCCTACACAGATACTGCTCCTAATTTGTACTTTCTATACTTACCTTATCCTTACTTCCTTACCAAAGGCACACTATGTGTTTCAACTTTGGATTCTCATTACTTACTAAGGTGATCAATAAACATTTGCTGAATGACTTAATGAATGAATGAGCCAGGTTATAAACATGAAAACTACAAGAAAATAGTCAACTAACCCTATGGATGACCTAGAGATCATTTATACCTTTAGGGTTGCTAATTTGGAGGCTGAATGCATGGTGTCTGTAAACTTCTAAAATTATATGTAAAATGGTGTGTGTTCATACTTGTATTTTCCTGAGATAGAAGGACTAGATTTTACCAGATTCTAAAAGAAGTCTATTACTCCAACAATATGAAAAACCACATTTAAGATGCCAGTTTAAAAACTCATACTATGAGAATCAGTGCATCAGCCCCTCTCTCTAGGAAAGGTCTGGTCATACCTGTTTGTCATGGAAAGATTACCTTGTGGTTCTGACTCATTATACCCAAATTTAAGAACCACAATTGCTTGTTTTTAAGCCCAGAGCCTCTTGCCTTTGACTTTCTCATTGTTCTGTTATTGTTCATGAGCTTTATGTTACATTTGCTGTGCTGACACATAGATAGCCTTCAAATATTATAACCTGGGCATTTTCTTAATCTCATTCTATTTTGCTTCTAATTATGCATTAATTTACCAGGAGCACATTAAACTTTAATAAAGACATTAGAAATTATCTGTCCAGGGCAGTCATTTTATAGATGACAAAATGAAAGCCCAAAAGAGGTAAACCAACTGCTCAATATCAGGACTGCAATTATCTCCTGTTTCCTGGTTTAGTGAGCTTTTTAGGACATAAACTAGGGTTTTAATTATCATGACTTCCTGTTATGATTGCCCATATACATCTTTCTCCAATGTTCATAGCTTCTTAAGAAATTTTAGCTCTGGTACATAATGGAAACTGCCCAACATATTTTAAGACTTGCTCACAGCAAAAATAAAATGAGAGAGAGAGAGTGAGAAAGGAAAGAAAGAGGATAATAGAAAACACAATGACTAGTAATAACTATTGACCTTGGAACAAACCCCAAAGAGTTACTTGCACAGTGTCTTAACTCACAGTTTTTAGAAAATAGGGTTGCTTGGATGCTCTCTTTTCTTGGGTGAAAACAGAACTTAGTACCAGACCAAACAGATCCCTAGGGCTGACAATGCATTGAAGTCTGGCTTGAACAGGTCTAATGAGCTGGGGCCTCATATCATGAGTTCCAGAGGGCTCGAAAGGCATGTAGAATGGAGGTCAAAATTTTGATCAGGTAAGCTAATCAGCAGCAGGGGAACAGAAGCTTGTGCCTACTGGGAAGAGGCATGACTCCACAAATCACCTTCTTTTCAACTTAGAGTTAATACTACAGTTCAGAATTAGTTCCTCTGCCATTACATACATATACAAAGGATTTCCTGTGAGAGAAAGGAAACACCTCTTAAATCTGGTTGTTGTTGTTTTTCATCATTTTGGCCATTTAGTAGCTATATAATCTCAGCTAAATACTTTCTATTTCTAAGCCTCAGTTTCCTCATTTGTTAAAAAAAAAAAAAAGATGATAATAACAACCACCTGATAAGGTGCCTGCAGGATGCTCAGCTATTGTAAGCCCTTAATAAATATTAACTGTTCCTACTTGAATATTTTAATGGTATTGTTTTGGAAAGTAGCAATACTCCAACTAACTGTATTTTGAGTTTCTCAAGTAGTTAATGAACTCTGCTTTCTCTTTCAATGATTTTGATGAAACATCTTCTTGACATTTTAGACAAGAATTTTACCACTGAGCAAAAGTTTGGGGTTTAATTTCCTGTTGGCAATCTACTAATCGAAATTGCTGCTTAATTACCTGATTCCCCAAATAACCTGCACCAAGAAGGTTCAGTACATGGAGTGGGTATATTTGACCAAATTAATTTTAATTTTATCTTCACAAGTTCCTTTTCAGCCTTTAATATTATTGATTCACTAAAGTTGTGGGGAGTAACTGATGTGGGGTGTGATGCTGACAGGGCAGAGAAATCTGTGTAAGGAGAAGAGGAAAATAAAAGCATAAACCAGTTTAACTGCATTAATTGATTTAACTAGTTGTTAGACACAAAAATAAGCTCTTCCAGGTAAGGCTGTAAAAGCGTTTTTGTTTTGGTTTTGTCTGGTGTGTGTGTGTGTGTGTGTGTGTGTATGTGTACATGCACATGTGTATGTTTACATCTTATATTTTGAAATTGTGGGAGAATTTGTGTCAGCAACCAGACAAGGCATCGGGACTTTTTTTCTTTGGGACACCAGAAGCACGTTTGTGTTCATTACACTCAATTCCTGGCTCTATGCCAATCGTCTCTCTTGTTTTATTTCTATTTTTTTTTTTCCCTTTCCACCCCAATGCCTGCTCCTTCACCAAGATCGCCATTCTACTTTGCTTACGATGCCCCTGGATATGCACATGCTTTTGTCACTTAACACTGTGTTTTTAGGATCTATCCATGTTGCTGTATGTACACTGAGAGTATGCTTCTATCCACTGTATGGTATTTTAAATGCATCTGCTACATTTTATTTATGCATTTTCCTGGTGATTGCACCTACGTCCCCTCCAGGCACTTACCAAGTAACTTATCACATACCACTTCATATGAACATCCTTATATATAACTTCTAAAGATCTGTGAGTGTATCTTTTTTTTTTTATTTTAAAGATTTTATTCATTTATTTGACAGACAGAGATCACAAGTAGGCGGAGAGGCAGGCAGAGAGAGAGAGAGGAGGAAGCAGGCTCCCTGCTGAGCAGAGAGCTTGATGCGGGGCTTGATTCCAGAACTCTGGGATCATGACCTGAGCTGAAGGCAGAGGCTTTAACCCACTGAGCCACCCAGGCGCCCTGTGAGTGTATCTTCTAAGGTATAAACTCAGGAATGGGATTGATAGGTCAGCAAATAGAGAATATAGATGCAATTTATATAATTAAATATATGTTTTTTAGTATTTAAACGTAAGTAGTGACAGACACTTCTCCAGAATGGCTATTCCTGTTTCCATTCCTCCCAGCAGTGCTCTCGTTTTCCTATTTCCACGTATATCTCACCAGTACTTAATATTATCCTATTTCTGGTTTTTGTCTCTCTGGTTAGTAAAATATGACCTTTCATGTTGTTTGAATTTCCTTTGTTTTCTCTTGATTACTAATGAGGTTGAGCATTTCTTCATCTATTCATTGGCTATCTTCCATTTTGTGTATCACTTCTGTAGGCATGATTCCTTTTCTATTTTTTTTTTCTTTTTTAGTTACTAGAAACTCTCTTTAGAGTTAGCAAACATTTTCTTCCAGTGACCTCTCTATTAGCCTTGTATATGGTGCCCTTCACTGAATAGAAATTGTTAAATTTTATACAGCTATGGACATCAATTTTGGCAATATTGTGTATACTTCCTTGATCCAAGAAACCATTCCTTAGGAAGAAGTTAGAAAACATTCCTTTACATTCTATTTATTAGCTTTATAGTTTAATATGTAAGCTTTATAGTTTATAGTGTATGATGTGAAGTAGAGAGCTACTTTATTCTTTATATGGTAAATCAGCACAGTCAGAATCATATGTTAAAAAATCTAGCTTTCTCTACTGCTTTGTAATGCTTTCTCAATCATATTCTGGTTTTTATATGTTCATGGGTCTGTTTATAAACACTCTGTTCAATCCTACCAGTCTCTGTTCTTCTACCAAAACTGTATTGTTTCTATTGCTAAGAGTCCACGGTGTATCTTAATGTCTGAGGTGAGTCATTTAAAAATGACTTTGCTTTTCCTTTTTAAAATTTTCCTTTTAAAACTTGGGAACTTGTATTCCTTCATATATCTTATAATCAGTTGCTTAAATTCCTAAAAACATACTGCTAGAATTTTATTAACACTTTCAGGTCAATACTGAAAGAAAAAAATGCTATGTTGTCATTTTATCTATTTACTAAGATTTTCTTTTACATTCTTAATAGAATTCTAAAATTTTCCATTAAGTTTTACACATTGTATACTTTAGTTCTTAGGCACTATGGTTTTAATGTTACTGTAAATGGTGTCTCCTTCCTATTAATATTTTTAAGCTAATTATTGCTGGTTGAAATTTCTAAACTGTTTTTGTTTGACAGATTTGCCAAACTCTCAAAAAACTCCTAATGCTTTAATATTTTGTCTGCTAATCCCTTTGAGTTTTTTTTAATGTAGATACAAAAAAACAATACTTGTTTTTTCCATTTTAATCCTATACCTCTTATTTTGTTTCAAATATTATTTTTTGGCCGGAACTTCTGGTATTGTATCAAATAATGGTACACTGCAGCCAACATCCAAAATTTCTCTATTCAGTATAATGTTGGTTGTAAAGTTTTAGTAAATAAACTTTATTTAGGGAAAAAAATTTTAAGTTTTTAAAAATCATATTTATCAAATTCTTTTTCTACAGCTATTTGAATGACATAAATCTTTCACTTTTAGTCTCTTAATGTGTACATTTTCTTATGTTGAATGACCTTTGTATTCTCAAGAGAAAAACTTATTGCGATGCTATTTTTTTTAGCAGATAGAATCCTTCCTTTAGCTAATAATTTTATTTAGAATTTTCTTACCTATATTCATAAGTAAGGTGGATCTACATATTTTTTTCTTACACTGTTTTCATCTGGGTTTGAAATCAAGGTTTAATTGGCTTTATCAAATTACTTGAGCAGTTTTCCCTTGTTTTGTATTTTCTGGGATAACTCATAAAGTTTAACAGTTCTTTAATAATTTAGTAAAACTCAACTGTAAAATTGTAAAAAAAAAAAGCTTTGATTACCACAAAAAAATGTAACTGTATCAGTCTACTAAACTTTTCTATTTCTTCTTGGGCCAATTATGCTTTTTTTGTGTGTTTTTCTTCCCCAAATTATATATTTTATTCAGGTTTTATTACTAGTCTCTATTTCATTGCTTTGTTGTTTTTTCCCCTTTGATTAAAATTCTTAGCTCATGTGTTTTTAGACTTTCTTCTTTTCTGATGAATATATTTAAATCTATATCCCATATTAGTTATGTTTTGATTGCCTTCTGGTGAGGGAGGGATTTTCCCACCCTAAATAGTATGAGATGGCCAAACACAAGACACCTGACTTGAGACATATGAGATTGATAGCAGTGTATTGGACATATATTCACAAACCAGGAGAGGAGGATACCACACACCACTGGGGGCCACAAGGGTTGCATTTGGGAGCAGAGTGATCGATTTTTTTCCTACTGGAAATATCTGTCCAAGGGTACATTTTATGGGAATATTATCATTTTATTAACCTTACATTACTGAGAATATCATAAAACCCTAAGTTCAAGGACTTCCTTTAATACTCTATGTTAACTGTAACACAAATATTACTCTACTGTCTTCTTCCATCTAGGAAAAGTTTGATAATAAAATAGTTAACACTTAAAGAATGTTTACTATGCAAGGGAGTGTTTGATGCAATTTACATACATTAGCTCATTTAATGTCTTTAATAGCAACCTCATTCTAGTTTCTTGATAGGTATAATACCCTGTGCCTAGCCCTCACCCCCATTTTAGAAGCTTGTAGAGTTTTTCTTTTTTGGTTGATGGTCTTAAATGTTAGTATATTATGCCTAGTTATGATTTCTTTTTTCATCTACTCTATTTAACAGTTCATGGTGATTTTTATCTAAGGTCTTCGACATTTCTTCAGTTTTGAAAAATTTTTGTTATTATCTCCTCAAATATTTCCTTTCCTTCATTTATTTGGTTTGGTCCCCCCCCCCCAGCTTTACTGAGATATGATTGACCAGGAACATTGGTTTAAGATGGATGTGATGATTTGATACACATATATTATGAAATGATCATCACAATAAGGTTAGTTAACACATTTATTACCTCACATAATTACCTTTTTGTGTGTGTTATGAAAAATTTAAGATCTACTCTTAGTAACTTTCAGGAATACAATTTTTTTTAAGATTTTATTTATTTATTTAACAGACAGAGATCACAAGCAGGCAGAGAGGCAGGCAGAGAGTGGGGGGAAGCAGGCTCCTTGCTGAGCAGAGAGCCCAATGCAGGACTGGATCCCAGGACCCTGAGATTATGACCTGAGCTGAAGGCTGAGGCTTAACCCACTGAACCACCCAGCCCCCCCTACAATACTGTTAATGATAGTCACCATATTGTACATTAGATCCCAGAATTCACCTTATAACTGGAAGTTTGTACCCTTTGACCATTTTTGTCACTCCCAGCTCTTGGCAACCATCCTTCTACTGTTTCTATGTGTCTGGCTTTTTTAGATTCCACATGTAAGTTATACCATACAGTATTTGACTTTCTCTGTCAGACTTATTTCACTAATCACAATCTAAAGGTCTATCCATAGTGTTGCAAACGGCAAGACTTCCTTCCTCCATTTATTTGTTCCCTCTTCTCAAGACTCCTATTTATAGATCTCAATTTTTTTTAAACTTCTATTCTCTGTATATCTTACCTTTCCTTTTATATTTTCTTGCCTGTTGCTTCCTAGGAGAGTTCTTCAGCTAATCTTCCAGTTCACTAATTTATTTTCAGATATATTGAGTTCTTTATTTCAAGTTTCATGTTTTGACGCCCAGCTTCTTTCACTGATTCATTTTTATAATGATTTTTGTTTATTTTGTGTTCCTAATAATCTCCCTTATTTTTTTGAAAATCTTTATCATGCTTTAAAAATCTTTTTCTTCTACCTGGTGCATTAATAGTGCTTCATCTAGCACAGGTTGTTAAGTTTGTCTTCTTTTATAGTGCTTACATCTTGGAAAGTTTCTGCTTTGGCTGGTAATGTTTTCACGCTGAAGCAGCAAAAGCCTAGGCCCTGTCTAGCACTCATCTGACTGTATTTGGCATTGGGGAGGGAGCAATGCTCCCTTCTTAGAAGGTCTTTGGTGTAAAATTCACCCTCTATCACTCATCCCACTTGTTCTCTCCACCATCAACTTGGCAACTGGCTTTGAAACATTCCTATCCCTTGGCCTATGGCACTATTCTTTGCCAAAAGCTAGCTCTCTGAATGACAATCACCTCTCTCATGGCATATTGAAAGGAAAGGGGGAGAGGGAGAGCTCAATGATTAAGGACTAATCTCCGGTATGTATGAGTTTTGTTCATTGGCTTGCTTTTTATCACTCTCCATCCAAACTAGAGAGCACTTCCCTATCTGACTCTGATCCAGAGCACAGGATGGCCCCTTGCTTTTGAGTTGATATGTTCCTCACACCTGGACCTAATCTCCTTCTGTCTCCCAGGAGCTCCTTAAGTTTCAATGTCAGGTTCTAGGATTCCTCAACCTTTTCTCTTCTCTTTTGGCATCCCCAGAAGTTGGTTAGGGGAAATCCAGCTCCTTTACTCTCTTAGAGCTACTTTACTCTCTTAACAGAACCAGCCGAGTACTAGGTACTCCCAGCTGTATCCTAGTCTTCATTTGTAAAATACGTCTAGGAAAATTTGTCTAAGAAATACATTAAAGCTGAGTTTTTATAATGATAGAAGAGGGTATTTCACAGACTTGAGGTGGCAGTTTTGTGCCAAGGTGTGTGGCTTTTAGAAGGAATATAGCTGGGGCACCTATGGTGGCTTAGTAGGTTAAGCATCTGTCTTTGGCTGAAGTCATGATCCCCGCATCCTGGGATTGAGCCCTGCATCCAACTCCCTGCTCAGCAGGGGAGCTTGCTTCTCCCTCTCCTCCCTGCTCCTGCTCTCTCTCTCTCTCATAAATAAATAAAATCTTAGAGGGGAAAAAAAGCCCAGAAAGAACATAGCCAGGGTAAGACAGTATGACAAACCTTGATATATACACCTCAGCCATATTTATTGATCTCCAATAACCCTATAGAGAATTTTTCATTCATTTTCCTCTTTTTCTCTTTCTTCTCTTCTCCCCACTCCCACCCCCCTTCCCTCCTTCCTGCCCTTTTTTCCTGCATGTGAAATAATCAGAAGCTGCTTGCCCACAGCAATATGAATCCACACAGTGGGACACAGGTAAAAGCGGATTTGCAGCAGGAAGTTTGGTGGAAGGGCAAAGAAGCACTTTCCTCCATAGTCAGAGGATTATGTCTAGACAAGGATGAGTGATTTGACTTCCAAATTAAAATATTGCAATGCAATTTCCCCAGCAACAATAGGTGATTCTTATAAGCAAAGCATTATATAGTTCTTCCTTGCTCTTCTAATTGTAATGTCCCCTCTGATTTCTTCTATTAATGTGCTTCTTGCCAGAAGCAAGCCAGATAATTGAGTAAAGACAGCTGGATTAGTCACTCCAAATTACCTATAGTCTACAAAAGAAAAAAAATTACCAGAAATTGGCAGTCAATTTTTATTTTCTCCCAAAGTAAAAATGTGCAGGGGACTATTCAAAAATGTTATTTTATTTGCATTCTACGTTTATGTAAATTCACAAGAATAAAATGTTTTCCAGTGACATCATCTTCCCTCCTAAGTAGATAATTAACTAACTGGTACACTTTCCAAAAGAAGAATTTGACCAAATAAGGACCATTGCGAATGCAAATGCATAAAGCAAACACTTGCTGAATAGAAAAATAAATCTACCCCCAGAAGAGAAAGAATATACCTAAGTGACTGCTTCTTAAGAATAATAATGTTATTCATTTACTTCAGATTTTCTTATTCAGATAGTCTCGATTTATTCAATAAAGGAAAAAAGGTTTTTAAAGCTATTCTTTTCCATTTTTTAACATAAATTTATTTCATTATGGCCAGAGCCTGTTTCAACCAATTAATTTATCCTTTAAAAATATATCATAATCATTCCCTTCCTTCTTTCTATACCACTATCACATCCTTATCCCCTGTATCAGCTACTATTGCTGTATAACAAACACACCAAAACCCAATGGCTTAAAACAAATATTTAGTATTTATCATGTGTTTGTGGGCTGCCTGAGGTCAGCTGGGGCTCAACTGCTTCCCACCTCTCTCTCTCTCTCTCTCTTTCTCTTTCTCTCTAGGCTAGCTAAGACATGTTCTTCTCTTGATGACCGCTGAAGTAAATCCAATCACACAAGAGCTTCTCAAGTCCTACTAATATTCTAGCAGCCAAAGCAGATCATATCATCAAGTCCTGAGCCAAGAGGTGAGAAATGTAGGTTGGAAGAGAGAAGGAATGAATATTTGGAATAGCAATTTAATTTACCTCATCTCCTTATTCATATGTTATGGTACATTGACCTCTTAACTGTCTTTCAGTATGTAGAACCATCCTTGTCCAGTGTTTTTTGTATACATTTCCCAGATCAATCTTCTTTAAAAAGTACTTTTATTAAATCATTCATTTGTTCTAAAATCATGAATGGGTCTCAATTTCATCTATACTATGTCTAAAAACCCTGTCTTTCAAAACCCTTCATAATCAGGCCATTCTTCATTTTCTCAGCATATATCCTCCACTCTAATAAAGCCAGATTCTTCAATATTTTATGAACATCTTTTACCTAGTCTCATCTAGATACTTTTGTTCAGACAGTTCCTCCTGCCATAAATGCCACCCCATCTGCCCAGTCCTAATTTCATACTCTCCACAAAGTTTCTGAGGTAATTTCCCTAATTTGTGTGCCTTTTCTGCTGTTGAATCAATATGTTACTTCTCCCAGGGGAAGATCTGTTTGTCACTTACGGATTCAACAAGGTTTTACTTAGTATTTACTAGGCATTGCCAGGCATTATAGTAAATGTTGGGGATAACACAGGGAAAAACACCCAGGCCCTATATTATACAACAGTAAACTGGATAACCTAGAAGAAATGGATAAATTCCTAGAAATACCCAACCTTCCAAAACTGAATCATAAAGAAATAGAAAGCCCGAATAGACTAATTACAAGTGATAAAACTGAATCAGTAATTAAAAAGCTCCTAAAAAACAAAAGCCCAGGACCAGACTACCTCACAGGTGAATTCTACCAAACATATAAAAAGTTAATATCCATCTTTCTCCAATTATTCCAAAAAATTGAAGAGGAAGGAACACCTCAAGGCCAGCATTATCCTGATACCAAAACCAAAGACCCCACAAAAAGAAAATTACAGGCTAATATCCCTGATGAATATATATGTAAAAATTCTCAATAAATGAATGGATATGCATATACCTATTATATCTGTATTATGTATGTATGTATCTATCTATCTATATATACACATACATGCAACACACAATGGAATATCACTCACCATAAGAGAGACCATAAAAGAGAATGAAACCCATAAAAAGAGAATGAAATCTTCCTGTTTGCAACAACATGGATGAATCTAGAGGGCATTATGCTAAGTGAAGTAAGTTGGAGAAATCTAGATTTCTAAATATGTAGAATCTAAAAAACAGATGAATAAAACAAAACAGACTTGTAGATAGAGGAAAGAAACTCTTGGTTATCAATCGGATCAGGGTTTGGGGAGCGGGCAAAACAGGTGAAGGGGATTAAGAAGTAAAAACTTCCAGTTATAAAAAAATAAGTCATGAAGATGTAATAATGTACAACATAGGGAATACAGTCAGTAATATTACAAAAACTCTGTATGGTGACAGACAGTAACTAGAATTATTATGAAGATTATTTCATAATATATAAAAATAAAATCTCCATGATATATACTTGAAACTAATAGGATATTATATGTCCATTTTACTTCAATAAAAAGTAAAATATAAATAAAAATCAATAAATACATTAGTTTTTTAAAAAGTCCAGTCACTGGGATATACTGGTTCACAATCTCTTAGGAAATACTAAGGTGTGATAGAGCTGCAGAGAGGTGAACATATAGGGAGGCACAGAGGTACACAGGAATGGCATTTAATCCTGCCTTGGGGGACTATGGGAAGACCTGGAGAACAAGTTATCTAAAGTTAAATCTACGTGGTAAGTGAGAATTATTCAGTTGAAAAAGGATCAGTAGAAAGCATTAAGGTTGAAGGAACTAAGATGAAGAAGAAATAGCCAGCGTATTTAAAGTGCTTCCCATAATTGTGTGGGGCTGGGGCACTGAATATAAAACAGAGAGAGGAGGGAAATAAGGCTAGAGAGGAAAGCCATGCGGAGGGAATATGAAACTCACTGAAGTCAGCAGGAAGGTAAGCAGTGTGCTTAAGAAAGGACTTGACATAATCAGGTTCCTGTTTGGATTTTTAATTTTATTTTGCTTTCTTCGATTGAGATATAATTAAAATATAACATTATATTAGTTTTGGGTGAACAATATAATGATTCAATTTTGTATATATTACTGTATGATCACCACAAATCTACTTAATATCCATCACCATACATAGTTACAATTCCTTAAAAAGTTTTTTTATTTGAAAGAGAGAGCACGTGCATGTCTGCTCAGGGGGAGGAGCAGAAAGGGTGAGGGACAGGGAAAGAATCGCAAGCTGACTTTCCACCTATTATGGAACCCATCGCAGGGCTCAACCTCATGACCCTGAGATCATAACCTGAGCTGAAATCAGGAGTTGGATGCTTAACCAACTGAGCCACCCAGGTGCCCCATTCTTATTTTTTTTCTTATGATGAGAACTTTTAACATCTACTCTCTTAGTAATTTTTACAATAAGGTATTGTTAACTGTAGTCACCATTCTGTACAATCACATCCCCACGTCTGATTTATTTTATATTGGCAGTTTTTATCTTTTGACCTCTTTCACCCATTTCACGTCTCACTACCACCCACTTCTGGCCATCACAAATCTGTTCTCAATATTTATGAGCTAATTTAAAAAATTCCATCTATAAGTGAGATCATATGGCATTTGCCTATCTTTGACTTATTTCACTTAGTATAATGACCTCAAGGTCCATCATGGTATTGCAAATGGCAGGATTTCCTTTTATAAGTCTGCATTCCATTTTATTTATATGTATATACATATATACATATATATATATATATATACACAAACTACACATTTATGTTATAATTACATATATTATAGCACATATAAATATTATAGATATATTATAAACATTATAAGTTATTTATATTAGATATATTATGATGAATAATATAATAATCATACATAATATACATATAGCATTTTTTTTATTTTTTTATTTTATTTATTGACAGAGAGAGAGAGATCACAAGTAGGCAGAGAGGCAAGCAGAGAGAGAGGAGGAAGCAGGCTCTCTGCTGAGAAGAAAGCCCGATGCGGGGCTTGATCCCAGGACCCTGAGATCATGACCTGAGCCGAAGGCAGAGGCTCAACCCACTGAGCCACCAAGGCGCCCCTACATATAGCATTTTCTTTATCCATTAATCCATTGATGGACACTTAGTCTGTCTTCATGTCTTGGCTTTTGTAAATAAAGCTGCAGTGAATACATGGGTGGAGGTATCTTTTTGAGTTGGTATATTCGTTTCCTTTGGATGCAGAATTCCAGAAGTGAAATTACCAGATCATGTGCACAAGTCCACAAGTGTACTCTTTTCTCCATATTCTTCCCTGTTTTAAATCTTTTAACACAGATTAGTGTTTTAAAAGATCTCCTTGGCTGCTATGTGGATCACGGATTAAAGGGAGATAAGAAGAGAAGCAAGACCAGTTCAGGAGGCTGTTGTAATAACCCACGAGAAAGATGAGTGTGAATCAAACTATAGTAGTAGAGAAGAGTAGATTATTTTAGAGATATTTGGAAGTGGATTTAACAGGTCTTGGCTATTAAAATGAAATAAGGGTAGAGAGCAAACAGCAATGCCCCCAAATCGTTTGGGGAGCTTGAGAGGAAAAAGAGAGGATACAAGGAAGTAGAAAGTAAGATGGGAGCAGGATGAAGAGGTGGATGATAAGAGTGGGGGGATGATGTCACACCTTGGTGCTAATTAAAGAATGATATTTGTTGCAGATATGGCCAAGCAACAGATAAGGAGGACCTTCCTAGCACCTCTGAAATCACTCCACATAGGTGGCCACCTAGCCTGCTCATGAAGGTTCGTGTAGGTTCAAGTTGGAATGGGTCTAGGAGGAGTGCTATGGCCCAATGTTGCCTGAGATCCAGAGCAGCCCAGTTGTGGATACTACAGCGGGGTTACAAAGTTGCTGAAGCCAAGACTATGAATCTGTGTGCACTTCTCCCTATTTGACTTAAAAGAGTGATAGTTAATTATTCCTCATTCCTTAAATACACTGGTTGGGTTCCTGAGACTTGCAGCTAATCCTTACTCACTCAATGTTACTAAACTAATAGCATTCTACCAAAAAAGAAATTAAATAATTAACTCCAAAAAGTCAAATTTATATTCCTTTTAAGGAAACTGAAATTAATAATTAGTCCTTTATATCTGGAGAAATAAAATTTTCTTTGCTGGAAGAATGGTTAAAATATATACACTGGATCTTAAAAACAAAGACAGACATGGAATCTTTATGGTAATATCAGTGATACTGGAAGGTTGCCCCCCCCCCCCCCAAAATAGTGCCTATGAGAATGACAGTTACACACTCAAGGGAGGGAACTGCATACCTAGTGGTTTACAATGTGTTCAATTACTGGGTAGAACAGCAACTCAAGTCTCTTAGCAGTGCAAAAGTCTATTAGATCACTTACCACCCTCCCCCCATACTTCCACCACTGTAGGATTCTTCTCTCTGGTACGTTCATAAGGACTCTGTTCAGTCTCGTTTTAATCACCTTCTTTAGAAGACTCTTCCCTCCTACCATAGGAAATATGTCCTTAAGGGAAATTGACTGATACTTAACCCATATTTTACTTGTTATAATTTCCTATTACTCTAATTAATACCTTTCTCTGAGCTTTTCCTTGTGACTCACCTACCATGTATCACCTCTTCCTCTGTGGTGTTTTGCTATTTAGATCCCTTGCATGTGGACAGTTATTCTGAGTCTCTAGTCAGTCTTAATAGTTAGGAAATGTTTAAGCCTGTAGTACTAATAAATCAGCTCAAGGTATAATTAGAGGCTTAACTCTGTGAAGAGAAGATGTAACCCATTTGTTAATAACATCACTTAGGTCTTTTGAAAACATTCCTACCTAAAATAACTGAGTCAAATTAAGAACTAGCCTTAGACAAAATGTCAAAATAATGGCCTTCGAGGACATTAAGAGCCCAATTTCTCTATTGAAAGCATAGCTAAGAATGCTCTGAAGCTTTCTGCTAGTTATTACATAGGCAAGTTGACTTTCAGCTTCTTCAGAGTTGATTAAAATCCAGATGAAATTAATATTAATTTATGTGCTAGCTGCTTTTATTTAATCCTTACATTATAGTCATCTTACAGACTACACCACAGCTAAGAGATGTTAAGTAATGTTTACAATGTCACACAGTAGATAATGACAGACTCAGGATATAGACTCAGGCTATAGACCCAGGTCTTTTGACTCCAAATCCTGAGCTCTTAAAGTCACTCACCTGATTCAGAGATGATAACACTATTACTTAGATTTGAGTCTCTCCACCACACCATGAGGCTTTAGCAAAATATCTGCTTTGTATTTTCTGCTGCGCCATAAAGCATATGGGCATGAAAAACAAACATGTTTATAGATGTATAAGAGCTATGGAATTCATATTCTCCATCTTGCAGTAATAATGCCTCCTTGCTCAACCTACTTCACATTTAATCCTCTTGTGTTCTTATACATATGCCCACTGTCCCCTTTTATGGACAAGATATTCTCAAAAGTTTTCCAAAGAGCACTTATTAGAAAGTGGCTAAGTTCAAAATCAAACACAAATCTCTCTAAAGTCCTTCCTTCATTTGTTGAAAAGTGATTAAAGGAAGCCCTACTTCTCTTCCTCATTAGGAATGGTGGGGGGGGGAGAGATAACGAAAAGGAATTGCAACATGTTTTGCAAAGTAAAATATGCTAGTGAACTGATTGTATCAACCTGCTCCAGAGGAATCCTGTACATGATAAACATTAAGACTCACTAAACCAGTTTTTCTGTTGTGTAATTCCTCCTCCTGTCACCCTCCTAAATATGCAATGTCATCTCTTATGTACTGTAATCTGTTCAGTGATCGCTAGTTCTAATTCTATTGCTATTTGGATAAATTATGTTTAAAATTAAAGTTAATAATTTTTAATAACAAGAATATTCTCTATGATCAAATGAAAATTTAAAAGAGCATGTAACCTGACAAACACTACATCAGCTAGGTGGTCAAGGTGATCAACAGTGATAAACCATGGGATTAAATTGGCACTTTATATCTGTGGTCTTGCTTCTAAATTTTGTTAACTTCCATCTAATTAAGAGAAAAAATATTAGAAAAATCTCAATAGAAGGACATTTTACAAGATACCTAATAGAGATATAGATATAGCTGAAACCAAAATACCTAAGTACTCCTCAAAACTCTCAAGGTCATCAAAAACCAAGAAAGTCTAAGAAATTGTCACTGTCAATAGAAGCTTAAGGAGACAGGATAACTAAAGGTAATGTGACATCCTGGATGATATCCTGGAATAGATAAAGGACAATAGGTAAAAACTAAGAAAACCTGAGTAAAGGACAGACTTCAATTAAAAATAATGTATTGATATTGGTTCACTAATTGTGACAAAAAGACCATACTAAGGTAAGATGCTAATGACAGGGCAAACTACTAGTGGGTTATGTGGGAATCTCCATGCTCTCCTCATGATTTTTCTATAAATCTAAAACTGTTCCAGAAAATAAAGTTTATTAGAAAAATAACTAAAATGAAAGAGCATGTAAATAGGGTTTTGTTTTGAATAAACTCCTTAAAAGGCATGTTCTTCTCCCATTCTCATGTTTTTTAAACATCACAAGCACACAGAAAAAAATAGCATTTTAAAAAATTCATCGGAAATGTTTCTATCATGGAAGTATAATAAATTACTTTTCCCATCTTGCCATCATGAACAGAGATTAAGAAATTCACGGTTATTTTTTCTTTAGGTTTATTATTGATTATGATCTTTAAAAAGTCATGTTTCCATTTGTAAAACAGATAAAATTTTACCTCATGGGAGGGTTATAAAGTTTAATGCAAGGATGGAAAGAAATAGATAAACAGTTTATAAAAAGAATTACTTTAGGGATAACATTATAATATCAAAGCTTTTTTTTTTTTAAGATTTTATTTATTTATCAGAGAGAGAGAGGGAGAGAGCGAGCACAGGCAGACAGAATGGCAGACAGAGGCAGAGGGAGAAGCAGGCTCCCTGCTGAGCAAGGAGCCCGATGTGGGACTCGATCCCAGGACGCTGGGATCATGACCTGAGCCGAAGGCAGCTGCTTAACCAACTGAGCCACCCAGGCGTCCCTATCAGAGCTTTTTAAAATAAAATTTTCATCCATCTCACCCAGTGACCAGAGTATTTGACTTTCCTGACAATGATGATGTCTATAATAATTTTATTCTTTTGTTGAATTTTCTTCACACAAATCAGCATGCACTTAAACTTTGCTTAAATACCAAGACATGCTGACACAGGCTGGGGACAGAATTACATAGATAGTCCACACCCTGGCTCCTGCTCAGTTTTTTAAATCCAGGACACGGTGTAACCCAGCAAGTCACTGTTTCATGAATCAGCCCTCGATGTGAGGGAGGAAAGTCTTTGGCAACCTCACTGTGCTGTTCTAAGGTAAGAGAAGTGATTGCCTAGGGACAAGACATCACGGCCACCACATGTACAGACTTGCTCTGCCCAGGATGTGGGGAATTTTACTTTGCTTGGAATCAGCCCCAGAATTCAAAATTAAGCTAACTACAGCTTGCTTTTCTAATATCCTAAAAATGCATGCTTTTTCTAAGACCCTAGGTCCTGGCTTTCACTATCCATGCTTGCTTTGCCTCTGCTCCCCATCCCTGAGCCACTGGAGTTGATACACCATTGCTTGATCTTGTCAGGTAACATGAAACAGAGTGAGGCAATCAGCTATTCAATTCAGTCACAGGTCTGAGTGTAGAAACAACCCCACATGAAATCAGAAGTCACAAGACAGTAAAGGTGACCGCAAGCTCTGAAAAGAGACCTAAGTCTATACCAGAAAGTAGGCAGCCAGGGGTATGGTAATCAACTTCTGTGGTGTCTGTTTTCTCTCGGTTTGTGCTATCACTGCCCAATTCAAGAGAATCTCACTTGGTTGGACCAACAGAAGACAGGCAGGCTATTCTTCTGTGGAACCTGCTGGGTCCAGTCTCTGGCCTAAGGTAATTTCCAACTGCGCCTTTTCTTCCCTCATGTAGGTCCATGGAACTCATGGTGATTAAGACTTAGGATGGTAGTTACTGACCAAGAATTTTATGGAACAAAAATTCATCACATGATTTTAAAGTTGTAAGACTTGAATTCCATAGCTTGCATTCCTTTTCTCTTTAATACTGCATCTATCCCTGGAGGTTCCTGTTTCTTCTCATCTCTAAGACTGGCTGTGAGTGGATCATGTACTCCCTAGTACTTTCTTGTCAACTGTATGGACATGAACACCATTTTTGCTTTAGAAGTTTAGACTTAAGTACTATAGGAATGCTGACACCAGAAAAGAATGTAATAAGCATGGCAGAAGTTGTAAAAACTAATAAATTAAATAAAAGTCTTCCATTCGTAGTTCCTAGTCTGCAAACAAACCCTTTGTTTGCAGTTCTTGTTCATAAGAGTGAAGTTCATAAGAAATAATAAGGAAAAATGTTGATTGGATTCTTATTTGGGGGAAATGTGTATTTTTCAGGAACTTTCAACCGTATGTTACCAAATTCGGTGGGCATTTTCACAGAAATAGGTATTTAAAGAATTACTACCTCCCTTAAACATACTGAGATACTTACATCTCTATCCAGAATTCTTTGAATGCTAAGGAGTTATTAATTCACTCAAAAAGAAGAATCTGACTCCAAATTTTATTTCTATCATTTGACTCATTATAGTAACTAATGAGAATTTTATTAAATATATATATGATTCTGAAACAAATGTACAAGGCTCTGTGGCTTAGTTTCTAATTTCATTATCATATTCTACTCAGCAATGTTGCTTGGACTAAATGCTAGTCTAGGATTTTTTCCTTAGTCCTTAGATCCAGAACTTCATCTAATAGAGTTTAGGTTTAGTTCCACAAAGTCACTAGAAAACTTTGTTCATTTATAATGCAAACCATTTACACTAAGAATTTTTTTCTCTCCAGATATCGACCTCAGAAATGAACCAAGGACAGACATAGGCTTAATGACTATGGAGGCAGGGAATAAAGCAAAAAGAATGCTTTAAAGCTGATGATGAAACTTCCCCTTAGAATTATGGCACCACAGACTTATATCTGCTTAGGAGCCTAACTATTCCTGTCACTGGTCTGGGAGCCCTTAGTCTAGGGACACACCAAAACATTCTTACTTTAAAATTCTCATCTCTCTGGATGCCACATGTACCCACACCTTTGTAACTCTATATCTTTACCCTCACTGCAACCTTCTTACAACATTTGGACAATGTGTTTTATATTCCATTTAGCTGTCTTCCTATGGAAAGGAATTATCTACATACATTAATTGCTGTCAGTCCCACAATAGGACTTGCCTTTTTTCTTTCCTTTCTAAAACTTTTTTCCCTAGCATTTATCTTATTCTTGTCTCTTTTGTATATTCATTACTACAGTAGTATATAGCAATAACTCACCACATTTCAGATTTGTAGTTATATCAGATGAATAGGTACCATAAGCACAAACAAGAGAGAGATGGTATTATAAAATCACAAAGGAGAATCATACAGGATAAACATTCCTTTTTCCCTCATCCTCTATATGCGAATGGGAGAATTAATACAGGTTGACATAATGGCAGGGACGTTGGTACTTTAATACGTAACAGTAAATGAAGAACTGCAATTGAACAAACCTATCTTGTGGTCAGTCATTACCAACTTGAAGTTTTAGTTCACAGGACATTTATTTTGTTCTACATACAGTGTTTACAAAGCTTTGATAGAATTGCAGAGAAGCACCAAGAGGGGAAAATAGTATTGTAATTAATATTAATAAGTAGCCATAATTAATACCACCTCTGAAATATTTTTATCTAAATTTTAAAAGGATCCTATGATCAACAAATGGTGCTGGTATAACTGGATAGCCATATGATAAAGAATACAGTTGGACCCTTATTTCACACCATGTATAAAAACTAACTGAAAATGGATCACTGACCTAAACTTTCATGACCTTGGATTAAGCAGTGGTTTCTAGATGTGACCTAAAAGCACAAGTGATAAAAAAACAGATAAATTGGATTTCATCAAAATTAAAAACTTAATGATAACTATGTGAGGAGATATGTTATTCTGTTTAATTGTAGTAATCATTTCACCATGTATATGTACACCATGTATATGTACAAAATTATCATGTTGTGTACTTAAATATATATAGTTGCTATTTTAAAAAATATATAAATTACAAGATTAAAGACTTTTTGCTTCAATGGACACTGTCAAGAAAGTGAAAAGACAACCCACTGAGTGGGAGAAATTGCAAATCATATATATCTAATAAGGAACTTGTACCCAGAATACATAAAGAATCGTTCTACCACAAAAATAAAAAGACAACCCAATTTTAAAATGGGCAAAGGATTTGAATAGACATTTCTCCAAAGAAGATATACACATGTCCAATAAGCATTTAAAAAAAAATGAACATCATTAGTCATTAGACAAAAGCAAATCAAAACCATAATGAAACACTACTTCATACCCACTAGGATGGCTGTAATCAAAATGACAATGACAAATGTTGGCAAAGTTATGGAAAAACTGGAGTCTTCATATATTGCCAATGGTAACGTAAAATAGTACAATGGTTTGGAAATAGTTTGATAATTCGTCAAAAAGTTAAATATAGAGTTACCATATGAGTCAGCAGTTCTATTCCTACTGGATCTACTCCTAGTTATATCCCATGAAAAAATGAAAACAAATCCACACAAATTCATAATAACCAAAAAGGGGAAACAACCCAAATGTGCATCAACTGAGAAATGGGCAAAATCTGTGCACCACAAAAAGTGGTACAATTTTGTATTATTTGGCCATAAAATTAAGTATAAATAGATGTTAAAATATGGATGAACCCTGAAAACATGATGGTAAGGGAAAAGAAGTCAGACAAAAAGACCACACATTATATTACTTCATTTGCATGAAATGTCCAGAATAGGCAAATCGATAGAGAAAGAAAGTATATTAGTGGTTGTCAGAGCCTGGGAGAGAGGGAAACGGAATGACTGCTAACAGGTACTGAGTTTCTTTTTGGAGTGATGGAAATATTTGGGAATTAGATAGCAACAATAGCGGCAAAATCGTAAACATACTAAAACCGTGGAGTTGTACTCTTTAAAATGGTAAAGTTTCTGGTATATGAAATATCCACAGTTTAAGGTAAAGAAATTATGGTTCGAAAAGGCTGAAGACTCCATTAACATTGGAGGCTGGTGGTATAAGTGCACTGAATTAGGCTAATGGTTCTCAAAATGTGGTTTGCAAATCAGCAGCATCAGTGTCACCTGGAAATTCGTTAGGTATGCACATTCTCAGGTTACACCCCAGATCAAATAAGTCAGAACCTCAGGAGAGGGAGCTCAGCAATCTGTATTTTAACAAGTTCTACCGGTGATTTTGATGAACACTCAGGTGTTGAGAGTCACTGGATTAGTTACAACTTTAAAGCCTTCCTGCTCTCCTGGTCGCTAGATGTGTAGCCTTTGGCAAATTTCTTGACCTTTCAGTGCCTCAAATTACTCAACCAGAGAAATCATTCCTCACAGGGTTATTATGAGCACTAAATGTTTAAATACAAGTAATCTGCTTGGAAGAGAGTTTGCCACTCAATGAGCAGAGTACTCATAATAAGCTATTATTATGCAATAGTACTGAGCTGACACAGGAAACAAATACAGATCCCCACTTTTGGGGAAATTAAGCCACAGATCTAAGTTTAAATTTTCTAGTAGCCACATATAAAAAGTAAAAAGAACTAAGATAAAGTAATAGTATATTTTATTTAACCCAATGTATTAAAAGTATTATTATTTCTTGGGGTACCTGGGTGGCTCAGTGAGTTAAAGCCTCTGCCTTCGGCTCAGGTCATGTTCTCAAGGTCCTGGGATGGAGCCCTGCATCAGGCCTCCCTGCTGAGCAGGGAGCCTGCTACCCCTCCCCGCCACCCCCCCCCCCACCCCGCCACCTCTCTGCCTACTTGTGATCTCTGTCAAATAAATAAATAAAATCTTTTTTAAAAATTTAAAAAATAAAAATATTATCATTTCAACATGTAATCAACATAAAAAATGTTTAGATAGTTTGCATTCTCTTTTTCAAACTGAATCATCAAAATCCTGTATATGTTTTACTTAGAGAACATCTCAATTTGGACTAGCCACATTTCAGTTGCCCAGTAGTCACCTAATGCCTGGTGTATAGGACCACAAAGCTCTTAATTCAAGTGCAGTGCTCTTTTCCTTGCCTAAAGTTCCTAAGACTTCAGCATGTTGTCTGCCTGAGGGGAATAACTAGATGGGGAAAAGTTACAAAGCATCCTTTCTTGACATATTCCATCTTAAAAGGTGATACTGGTTTGCAGATGAGCCTCCAACCTATGTCCTCAACTGCATATTGTTACACAAGGATGATCTGGTGAACTGCCTGAGGAGAATCTTAAGGGAGAAACATAGTAGGCTGCAGGCTTTCCTGAACTGCTCCCTCTTTTATCCATAGAGTCTAGAAAACTTGTCAGATACAAAGCAGGCACTCAGCACAATTTTTTTCAATTAATGAATAAACATTAAGAGTGCTTTTCTAACTGAATTTTTAATTTTATTATAATTTTTCAAATACCTGAAAACATCTAATAATTTCTTTCATAATGTCTTTACTTCTCATAAGCAGATCCAGTTTTTTTTTTAATTGATTTGCTTATGCTTCTCCTTACATTTAAATATTCATCAAGTGCTTAATAAAGATTAGGTTTCAAAAGCATGAGCCCATAATAGTATTGCTGATATTAGGGGTGTATTTTCTGTTACAGAAGACATATTTCATATATATGTAAATAACATACAAATATCACAAATATAATTTTGTTTGGATTTTTTTATTGTGATCTAAGAATAAACAGAAGGAAATATCCAGAGTTTCAGTATTGATGAGCATTCCTCATTCTCAGTAGTAGTAACTACAGGACATATTTTTACATTAAGGGGCCATATACCTGGATAAAGCTGACATTACTACAGCAAGTAACCTGCAGAAACACTGTTGATATGTGGGTGGAGTGGATTCCCAGGGAGGATGCTACCTGGCATAAATTAGTTTCTTACTGAGTTCCTAGGATCCTAGAAGCAAGATGTTGTGGGTAGTTGACTCAGAGTAAAAGACAAGGTCCTAATAACAACCCAGAAGGCTTCTTTGACTCACTCTGTACTTTTCCTTATGCTCGTTCTCCTCCAGCCACACTAACCTCCTTCCTGTTCCTCAGATACACCAGGTTTTCTCCAACCTTCCTGCTATGTTGAATGTTCCCCCCCTGCCACAAATCTACCTGGCTACCTCCTTTCACTTTCAACCTTGCTCAGATGTCACCTCCCTGAGTTCTATCCTGATTGCACTATTAAATACAGTCACTTCCCCACATTCCACCCCCAACCCCTCCTTTTCTTAAGCCTACTTTTTACCCCACTTAGCACTTACCACCCCTTAATATATGACACACCACCCTGTGTCGTTCCTCATATAAGTATCTCAAGGTCAGAGATCTTGTCTGTTTTGTTCACCTGTACCGTTTCCTAGAGTAGTGGCTGGTGTACAGCAGGCACTCCATAAATCCTTGTTGAATGAACAGTTCACTCACAGAACAGATTCTTTAAGAGATTTTTTCTTCCTTTTCACTTTTTAAGCCCGCTCTGGTATTAAGATCATCTGGGAGGTTTTGCAAGCCTGACTGAGAAGTTGAACTCTCCCCACTTTTTGGTTGGGCTTGCTCACTGAAGGGTCCTGTCTCTGGAATTCATTTCTCTGGGCAGGTTGCCAGAGCCTGAATTTGTCGTCTTTGGTGTATGATGCAAGATTTAGGGTTTTTGTTTTTCTTTTTGGAGGGGCGTGTTTTAATTTTGGCTACCTTTATTGTTTTGTCTGGGTTTTTATTCTTGTGCTGAGTTTTGTTTGTCTGGGTTGATCAAGCAATTTAGCAACTATTCTTCAGAGCTGTGGAATACTAGAAATTAGAGCTGGAAAAGACCTCATGGTTGATCCAGTCCATCCCCCTTGCCATTGAAGTCTTGCTCTCCATAATACAATGTCCATGGCTTTGTTCAATGAGGTTTTAAATGTCCTCAGAGATTCCTTTAGGCGCCGACTCAACTAACCTAATACTCTCAACAATTAACAAAAATTCCCAGAGTATGTCTAAACTCTCCCTTTCATATTTTCATTTTATTTGTATCTGTAGTCCAAGGTAGCAGGCCTTTTCTCTTACAGGATTTTACATCTTTCAAAGAAGTGTGGACTTAAATTTCTGCTCTTAACAGTTCTTTAGCCGAACTCTACATGTGTTCCTACTTTTCTTCATTCTCTTCAATTTTGGTGTTGCTTAGTAAATTCTTTCAAACTCCTCACCTTGATTTTTAGTATGTGTAGTTTCACTAGTCATCCACTGAATGACTGTAAAACAATGATTTTCCTTCTGAAAACTTAAGACAATGCACTGCCATCTACCATATGAAATTGCAAATATATCCAATTTGCTGCCATAATCAAGCTAGGCTGTTTTTATTTTATTCATCAGAATACTAAACAAGTTCTGTGCAATGCTCTTCCCTTGCCTTTAAAATTTTGATGGTAATTGTGTAATATCAGACATCTCACTTAAGCCCTTTGTACTTTTGTTTTTATATCTGCAAAAGGAGAGAATAACAGCAGCAGCCTCCTTTGCTATAATCTTACGAAAATAAAGATGTTATTATAGGGCTAGAAAGAGACCTTTCAGAGATAAAAACCTTTCATTTCCTAGCTTTCAGACAGAATCACATAGGATAAATTATTTTCAATACTATGAAGTTCAAATGGCACTTTTTTCCCCCTGGTTTATAGTAATTTATGCTAAATCAGTGCAACTCAAACTAATTGAAGTGAAGGGCAAATTTCACAAGTTTCCAAATGCCATGGACTGATTTTTGTAAAATACAAAAATCACAGAGTTGGGTGAAGTGGCAATGTCAAAGTGCTCTAAAGAGTCACTTTTTGTATTTATCTTTTCCTAGACAGGCACTGGTCCACAGACCCTATTTTGAATGGCCCTAACAATCATTTTCCTCATTTTCAGATTCAGATACTTTATAAATATTTCTCTTCTGAAGATTAACATAATACTTCCTTTTACTTTTCAGCTTGTTTTCTGCCTCACTTAAAAATCAACTTTTAGAAAACAGAAGAGCCAATCAATTAATCATTTTCCCAAAACATTTGGTTACATATTTCCCATTTATTTTCACTTTTTCCAAAGTGTAATAATCCCTAGTTTACTTCGTAAAATCAAATCTAATGAAAAATACTTTTACAAAAGAAAAAAAAAATTTTCGGGGTTTATGCCAAGTCAGTACTCTACAGGATAGTCTCTTGGTCAAACAACACCAGCAGCCTCACTTTTCAGACTGCCCCTAGTCTCTAGCAATCCTGACCGATGCTAGAGCAACACTGTTAACAGCAGAAATCCACCAACCCAAGAAGGTAAAAAACACTCTCACTTATTCCACCCTGCCTGGCACTCTGCCATCAACCTGCACTTTTTGGATTTAAGACACAGATTATATGTCAGCAATAACTGGAGAAGCTATTACATAAGCTGGTTATGAGATGCCATGTGCTTTCAACTGGCATCTTTTATAGTTTGGACATTACAAAAATTTAGTTTTAGCACTCTTTTCTGAAATAAGCTTCTCTTATTTTTAGTGGGTTTTAATTACTTTGAGAGGGAATTAAATAAAAATATACTGAAATATCATTTCTCCAGGGAATAAAAAAAATAAAGTTTATAGGAAAACATGAAATGTGAGGAAATATTAAATATAGTAAACTGCACAAATGTAATACATAACTTACACATTGGGCTTTTTATGATCTAAAAATCTATTCCAAGAAAAAGAAAAAGTGGAATTTGAAGACTTAGGAGCTTGTTTCAAAAAATACTAAAAATAAGTTCCAGCTGGTGTGAGAACATGGCAAAGGTATAACATGGTACCAGGGTAAATAATAGCACAGGATGGGTGAGGAACTGGAGAGGGAAACTTTAAATGCAGAACATTTTATACTGCTTTTTAAAGGGATTTTTACAAAAGTAAGAAAACATATATACACACATCAATAGCAGAGAAAATGTACTAAAACAATATATCAGATGATGTTTTCTTTACACAATTTTCCAAGGGTAAGCACATGGCTAATATGGATTAATCACTAATGAATTTAATAAAGTGAATAGATTATTAGGTCCTAGAACCAGTTATTTCATTTTCTAATGTTTCAATGTGCCAGATGTTTCATAAAAATAGTTTTTACTATTTAAAACGATTTATGAAGCTAGAATGCCCAACTTTTATTTGTGTGTTAAAATGTAAGAGTTAAAAATCATTAACAAACAGAATTTGCAGTTCAGTTAGCAGTCACTGAATGTAAAAAGAGTTCTTAAAATGCTCCTCTTCAGAGCCATTCTCGTTCCCATAGAAACCAATGTGAGATCCTGGAAAACAAGGTAAGTTCTAAAATAATCACCATTATAAATACCCATTATATAAATGTAAATACAGGCAATTGAAATGATTTAGATGATTTTGAAATTGCATATCATTTCCCAAACCATAATGATTCCTTCAGAGTGGTTCTTGTCTGTCATATAAATACAGCATTTACAAAATTTTTAAAATTCTTATGATTTACTTGTAAGACCATAATCGCCTTTTCAAACAAGTCTTGGGCATGCAAATATCGATTTTTGAACATGTATTTTGGTGCAAGATGGAAATTTTGGCTGGGCTTTTCCTTTGTGGTAGATTAAGTACTTATCATTATTAGTATTTCAATTTTATATAACCATTTCTTTATTCATTATTAATTGTTCTACAATGAGATCTAGATTTTTAGAGAGTTATTTTACAATTATAATTTTCACATTTTTACTTATGCAAGCATTTTGTCACATTAAAAGAGCCAAGAACTCTTCTTTTATTGAGATAGTAATTCTTCCGAGAGTCCAGAACCAGCCACTGAGTATAGAGCACTCATAATATTAATGAAGATGTGAGTGTGTGTTCACAGATATATACGCATCTAATAGGTAAGCCCCTAGGGATAGGAGCAAGAGCATTTCAGGGGTAAAGCTCTAATATCAAGAAACAAGAATTTTAATTTAGTATGGCTGTTGAAGGAGTTCTGGACATGCCACTCCAAAACATGTCACTTTGGTATAGTGATTATTTTGAGGGAAAGGCACCTGAAAAGCAACAGATATAGGGGGAGGTTTCCTTTGAACTTCCCTTATCGGCCTAAAGACAGAGCCTTCAAAAGGAATTCAGTTGTCATAAATCCCCTTCCTGGGATTGACTCCTACCACTGGGAGGGAACTAGAAGTCAAGTCAACACACAGACACACTTTGTCATAAATTATCATATTTCCTATCTATTCTTCTAACAGCCCGTTCATCTTTCCTAAAAATAACTTCCTCTCCCCTAAATTGCCTATATCCCCGCCTCCCACTGTTAAAGATGGCATACATGCTCTCAAATCTCACCACTTCTTTGGGTATTCACTTTTTCTTTTCCTGTGAGGCCCTGGTGTGCATAATAATAAAAATTAATAAGTTTGTTTACCTTTGCTCCTGTTAATCTGCCTGTTGTCAATTTATTTTACAGACCCAGTTATTGAACCTAGGAGAACAAAGGGAAAGTCTTTTCTCCCCTACACCATTAAAAGAGCAAGTTATAGACTAGTCATGCAGTATTGTTAAGTGGATCAATGATCAGAAAGTCAGGTATTTTCTCTTCATTTCATCTAAACACTTGCTGCTTTAATGTAGTCTCCAGGCTTGTTAAAAATGTAGAATTTCAGGGGTGCCTGCGTGGCTCAGTGGGTTAAGCCTCTGCCTTTGGCTCCAGTCATGATCTCAGGATCCTGGGATGGAGCCCTGCATGGGGCTTTCTGCTCAGCAGGGAGCCTGCTCCCTCCCACCCCACCCCCACCCCGCCGCCTCTCTGCCTACCTGTGATCTCTCTCTCTCTCTCTAATAAATAAATAAATTTTTTTTTTAAAAATGTAGAACTTCAGGCCCTAGGTAGACCAGCTGATTCAGAAGCTGCATTTTAATAAGATCACCAGAGCTGAATGCATATTAAAGTTTAGAAACATAGCCAGTCTCAAATATTTGCTCCAAACAAATTCTAGCTTTATTCCAGGTGAACTGATAGAAGCTAAAAAACCTACTAGGATGTAAGCTCTAAGAGGGGAGGGGCTATGTCTGCATGTGGCATCTGCATATCATATAGTTTAGAGCAAATCCATAAATAATGTTAAATAACTTTGTGAAAAGAGAATGGAAAATATCCCTTTATTTCAAAAATGACATATTTCAGGTTTTATGTTTAAAAAAAGTTCTTATATTTCATTTTGTTTTTACTCACTCCCCCAAACCAAACCATTAAACATACATCACATACAAAAATCAACTCAAAGTGGATGAAAGATTTAAATGTAAGACCTGAAGTGGTGAAATTCCTGAAAGAAAATGTAGTCAAGAGCTACATGACATTGGTCTAGGCAGTAATTTCTTGGATATGACACCAAAAGCACAAGCCATAAAGCAAAAATAGAAAAGAGGGACTACATCAAACTAAAAAATTCTGCACAGAAAAAATAATCCACAGAGGCAAGTTACAGAATGGGGGAAAATATGTGCAACCTATAGGTAACTAATAAGGCGTTAATCCCTCAAATATATATGAACTCCTTACAATTCAATAGCAAAAACCCCAAAAACCAAATTAAGAAATGGGCAAAGGGGGGCACCTGAGGGTGGCTTAGTCAGTTAAGCTTTTGACTGTTGACTTTGGCTCAGTTCATGACCTGAGGGTCATAAGATCAAGTCCCACACTGAGTTCTGCATTGGGTGTGGGGCCTGCTTAAGATTCTCTCTCTGCTTCTGCCTCTCTCTCCACCTCATACATGCATGCTCTCTTGCTCAAAAAAAAGAAAAAGAAAAAGAAAAATGAGCAAAGGACTTTAATAGACATTTCCCTAAAGAAAACATACAAATGACCAATCGGTATGTGAAAATATAAACAACATCACGAAACATCAAGGAAATGCAAATAAAAACCACAATGAGATATCACCATCTCACATCTATTTGTCAGAAGATCTTTCCAAAAATTACAAATAGAACTATTATACAGTCCAGCAATTCCACTTCTGGGAATTTATTTGAAAGAACTGAAATCAGGATCTCAAGAAAATATCTGCATTCCCATGTTTTTTTGCAGCACTGTTCACAGTAACCAAGATATAGAAACAACCTAAATTCCCATTGACAGGAAAAGGGATGGAATATTACTCAGCCTTAAAAAAGAAAGAAATTCTGCCATATTCAACAACATGGATGAACCTGGAGAACATTATGATAAATAAAATATGCCAGTCACAGAAGGACAAATATTCCATGATTCCACTTACATGAGGTGTTTATAATAGTCAAACTCATAAAAACAGAATAAAATGGTGATTGCCAGGGGTTGGAAAAAGAGAGAAATGGGGAATTGCTGTTAAAGTTTCAATTATTCAAAATGAGTAAGTTCTAGAGATCTGCTGTACAGCACCATGACTATAGTTAATACTGTATTGTGCATTCAAAAATGTAAAAGGGTAGATATATTAAGTGCTCTTACCACAATAAATTTAAAAAAGTAGATCACAGCAGGGCTTACAGCTAGCTGCAGGTGTTCAGAGCCTGACCTCACATTTATAGTCCACTTTTCTTAAAGACCTTCAAGATCTGTTTTAGGGGAAGGTGAATAAATTTTAAAGGCCGAGAAAGAATGAAAATGTGAACACAGAGCTATAGATTTATATGAAATAAAAGATGTTCTACAAAAGATATACTGAAGTCTACTTTCTATATCTCATCCTTTCTACATTTCCCTGCTTTTAGGTCCCTTGTCACAAATTGCATATGGTTTAGTATGCCCCACCCTTTCAAATTTCCATTTTCTCCTACAGAGTTACACTTGCCTTTATCACAAATATATGTAAAATTTTGATGATCTTGTTGGTTAAATGCCTGAATGTTGTGACTTGGTGGGAAGAGAAAGGTCCTGAAGGTCTGCTTTATGGATTTAATTTTATCTAGGACCTGTCCTTCGGACACTTAGAGGCTCTAGCAAACAACTGTGTTCTGGAGGTTAGAAAGGACAGATTAAAAGACAGATAGGGCACAGCAAAAGTTGAGTTTTTCTTGATGACAAGCACAGCTGGAATTAATTTTTTTTCTAACCTCAAGAAGTGGTGTGAATTGCTAGAGGGTAGGAATCAACATAGTCATTCTTTTGATTTCAAACTATTACTATTTATTGCTTCAAACTCTTACTATTTATTGTTCATCATATGTCAGGCATCCTTCTGAGTGTGTTTTATATGAAATAGTTTATTTAATCCTTCCCACAACCTCATGGAGAAGGTAATTGATTACTCCCATATCAAAGATGAGTGAACTGAGGCCCAAGAGGGAAAGTAATTTTCTAGGGCCCCATAGCTGGTAAGCAGCAGAGCCTGAATTAACTCAAGTGATTCCGTCACCAAAGCTTTTTACATACCCTGGAAGGACATCCTAGAGACTTGATGTGTAGACCTGTCTCCTCAGTTCTTCATGGCTGGCTAATTAGCTGTACCTTCCTGAGGTCAAATGAAGTGACTCTGAAATCAGTCCTTCCTCCAGATATCAGGCATTTAGCAGTCCCTGGCCATTTCTTCCTGGATAGAGATAAATATTAGAAAGATCAATCATATAGAATCCATTCTGCCTAGTTACTGATAGTCATTCTACAGGAAACTTAAGGATTCAGGTATTTGTGGTATAACTATAATTATAAAGATCCCAAACAGGACTTCGAGGAAAAAAAAAATTTGCTAGAGACAAATTCAATCATCTACTATAAAATATGCTATCTTGATTTCTTGTGAAGTTAAATATAATCAACCAATTATAGATATATATAGGAAAAGGCATAATTGTGACTGCAGTGCTTCTCTCTAATGTTATAGAGGGTTTCCTTGCTACACACAGCTAAGACAATCTTAAGATTCCATTTTCTTCCTCATTCTACCTCTTTGCCCTCTCTACTTTTGTCTACATTTATGTATTTCTGCCATTTTCCTACATATGTACATGTTCAGTAGTGTTAGAAAGAAATGATTTTAGGGGTTCTTGTGTCAACTATCTGTCTCTACACACTGAGGTGTTTTTTTTTTCTTTATCCTTTAAAAAGCCAAATTTTTTATAGCACTTTAAAAAATTCAGATACACTTCACATAACTTAAAATTTATCATTTTAAAGTGTACACTTCAGTAGTTTTTAGTATATTCACTGTTTTGCAACCATCATCATTACCTAATTCCAAAATATTTTTATCATCCCAAAAACCTCATATCTATTAGCGGTTAGTCCCAATTCCCCCCTTCCTCATCTCCTGGCAGCCATTAATTTTTCTGTCTCTATGGATACATCCTCAGGCAAATCTTTTATCTCTGTGCAAAATGGCTGTCTCAGATGTATGATTTGTTTTTTATTCTTTGCTGCCTAAATCAAACTGCCTGCCCAAAGCTTTACCTTGGTGTGTCGTTCCCAGTGGCATATGTAATATATATGATAGACAGCATGAAAGTACAAAATTTTAAGAGGTCCCATCAGAGTTAGCAAATGCTGCCATACTTAAAAATTTTAATATGAAGAAATATACCATATAATTTCTATATTTCCACTGTCCACATTTACTTAGAGTTTTAGTTTACTTCTAATTTTAATTCCAATTTTAGATTTTCCTCATCTTTTCCTTCTCTTCTTTTGGTGTTTATTCATATAACATGTCAAATTACATACATTTTGAACTTAATTTGAAGGCTGCTAATGTTTTCAGTAATCACTATAAATCAAAATAGTATTAATAAGGGACATCTCATTTTTTTTTAATATTTACATCTAATTGAGGTTCCCAAATTCTGGTCCATATCTGTGCTATATTTACTTGCTGTATTCTCTGTACATCCATACGCTCTGTTCATTTCTCAGATAATTTCCATTTAAAATAGAAATTCAAATGTTTTACTATGTTCCACTGTGATTTACCTGTTTACATGTCTCTGAGTGGACTCTGAACTCCTGGAACAGAGGGACTTTGTTTACACCTGTTTGATTTCCAATATGGTGCCTGGTGCATGGCATGAACTAATACACCAACTGTTGTTGAATGAAGGAACACGATTTAAATATACAAGCAAGCATATGTGTCAAAATTTATACACCTAATTATATGTTATATTACATTATAATATTACATACACAACATACGTAAGTTTTATAAGCTCACAGCTACATTAAAAATACTTAATATTTGAAAAATTCAAAATGATATATGTGAACACCATAAAGTATTAAATATATCGATTTTTACATTGTTTGATTTTATAATAACCTTAAAACTAGTTATTTCACACAGAAACACACAGCATAATTGCAAGATGGAGGAACGACGGACAAAGGGCAGAGTGGAGATGAAAGTCAGGTAAACAAACCTGTATTTGGACTGTGTAGCACTACTTGACTGACTTTGGCTATTTTTTTCTGAATCTGAATTTTCTGTGACGTGGAGATATTTAATACGATGCTTAGGGATCGGTTTAAGATTGGGGCTAATCAATATGAAGGGCCCGACACTTAGCAGGCCCTTCGGGAATCTTATCGGTCACTTTATTCCTCAGACTTAGACTAAGTAAAGGTGTTTAATTTTTCTACACATTGTGAGTCTTTTCCAGTGAGGAAAACCTACCCGGATGCCAAATCTGCCAATTCAGAGAGCCCCGATAAAACAATAAAGGTATAAAATGATCCATCTCTTAAATCTGACAGATTGCTACACCCGCAGGAAGCGCTGGGCGGACCTTCAGTATCCCAGCATTCCTTGCGCTGCTCCCGTGGCTCTTCTACCGCGTCTCGATGGTAGAGCCGGCCTCAGAGGCGCCTCGGCGTTGGCGGCTTCGGTGAGGAAAAGTGAGAGTTCCAACTTTCCTCTTGGCCTGAGAGGTTTTTGGCGCAGAGCATCGTCATGTCAGAGAAAAAGCAGCCGGTGGATTTGGGTCTCTTGGAGGAGGACGACGAGTTCGAGGAGTTCCCTGCCGAAGGTAACCGGCTGGGCCCCGGCCTCTGGGCCGCGCGGGCGGTGACTCAGGCCTCCGGGTAGAGTCGGCGCGGATGCTTGGGCTCGGCCGGGGGGCGCCGGCGGGAAGTCCAGACCCCTGCGGCCGGCTCTCGAGGCTCTGCACGCGCGACCTTCAGTGCGACCGGCTTTGGGTTCGGCGTGTCTGGGTGGGCCTCGCTAGTGAGGCTGAATGCCTTCTGCTTCCTCATTGGGAGGAGCCATGGTGACCCGAGCCTCTAGCTCCGAGTCCGGGATGGTTGGTCTTTTTTTTTTTTTTTTTTTTTCTAACCCGTCACCTTGTTCATATCTACATATATCTCTTTTTTCTTTACTTTCTTGTAGTGTAGCAGCGTTCCTTTGTCCTTAAACCACCCAGAATTCAATTGCTGTACCTGGTTAGGCCAGTATTGCTTACTTTTAGGACTTCACAAATGAAGCCACTTAAGTAGGATCAGGTGTTGGTGGGTAATAACACGTTGTTACCTTATCCTTGTTTCTCATTTTTGATCACTTCAAACTAACAGAATCCTAAAGCTTTCTATTTTTATTAGTTTCATGGTTACCAAGAGTAGTTTTCTCATTGTAAGTGATAGCAAATAGCTAATATTTATCGAGTAATTACTTGTCTAAGTGCTTTGCTTGTATTCATTTTAACGATCCTAGCAACTAGGTACCAGTATTACCATTTTTCAGATGAAAAAAATTGAAATTTGGTACTATTAAGAAAGTTTGTCGAATGTCATATAGCTGGCTAGAAATGATGGATACCTTCTAGGAATGATGTACTGTTTCTGTTTATCTTTTTATAAATAAAGACCAAAATTTATTAATTGTTGTTTCCAGGTAGGTTTCCAGAATGACTTCCTTTATTATTTGTTATGTGTAGGGTAAATATTTGTTCTTGTAAATAAAGGCTGCTGTTGGTAGCCTTTCTGAAGGTGGTAGGAAGAGAATTGTGATTAATAGTGTACCGATCTGTTATGTTAAGCAATTACAACTTCCCTAAAATTGTCCTAAGGTGTCTACCCCATTGTGATCCTATTGTGCATAAAAAACCACATAGCTTGAACATTTTTTCTTCTTATTTATGGTGTACTCTGTTATTTTGCTTAGTGGAAGAAGACATTAGTGTTCATAGGACCCCTACACTAACCGAAAGCACATTTCAGTTATGGGATTCATTATGTATTGAGAGGATTGTTTTGTTGTTGTTGTTTTGGTAGTGATTTATCTGTCCAGACATGTTTTCTCTCTCTCTCTCTTTTTTTTTTTTTAAAGTAAGATTTTATTTATTTATTTATTTGAGAGAGACCGTACAAGTGGGGGTGGGGGAGGGACAGATTGAAGACAGAGAAGCACACTCCCTGCTGAACAGGGAGCTGGAGCAGGTTTGGATCCTAGGACCCAGGACCTCAGGATCATGACCTAAGCTGAAGGTAGATGCTTAACCCACTGAGCTACCCAGGCCCCCCAGACATGTTTCCTTTACCTCACTGTCAAGTTGGTTTGTAATCTAATACTGAGCTCTTCAGTAGAGAACTGGCTTATTGAGGGCAGGATCAACTTTTTACTCAGACTTCATATTTCATATAGCTTTTACCCATTGTTTATCACATACAAGGTACAATGGTAGACACTTTGTTTACATTTTATAGTGTAACTGTCACTACAGCTGTAAGGAAATCCATGCTTAGATTTCAAAAGCTTGCCATTAAGTAGTAAAATCAGGATCTGAAAGGTCTGTGTGACTCCCCAACACAAGCTTTATTTTTAACATTTAACAAAGTGCCTGACACATAGTAAGTGGTAAATAAATGGTTGTTGAGGAGCACCTGGGTGGCTCAGTCATTAAGCCTCTGCCTTCGGCTCAGGTCATGATCCCAGGACGCTGGGATCAAGTCCTACATCAGGCTCTCTGCTCAGCGGGAAGCCTGCTTCTCCCTTTCCCACTCCTGCTAGTGTTCTGTCTCTCACTGTGTGTCTATCTGTCAAGTAAATAAAATCTTTAAAAATAAATAAATAAATAAATGCTTGTTTAATGAATAAACTTGCATTTTAAAGTAAGTAGGTGAGGGACACCTGGGTAGCTCAGTTGGTTAAGCCACTGCCTTTGGTTCAAGTCATGATCCCAGGGTCCTGAGATCGAGTCCTGCTTTGGGCTCCTTGCTCAGGGAGCATGCTTCTCTCTCTGCCTTTGCCTGCCACTCTGCCTGCTTGTGCTTCTCTCTCTCTCTCTCTCTCTCTGACAAATAAATAAATAAAATCTTAAAAAAAAAAAGTAAGTAGTTGAGAATTGACTGCTTAGAGAGTTCTAGAGATAACTGAGTACCTAATGATACACATGATTTTTCTCAGCAACTTTGATTTCAGCAGCTTTTTGCAGAATATGTAGTTCTTATTCGAAGTTTATGTTGTGAGGAGCAATTTGTTCAGAGTCTTGGTAGTTATATAGTAAAGAATTCATTAAAGTTAAGAGAAAAAGCAGAGAATGTTTTTTAGGAAGGAGGATCTTAGGGAGAGAGAATTTTAAGCAGGCTCTATGCCCAGCACAGAGCCTGATACAGGTCTTGATCTCAGGGTCCTGAGATCATGACCTGAGAGTCAGTTGATTAACTGATGGAGCCATCCAGATACCCTGAGAATTCTACTTATTTATTTATTTATTTATTTTTAAGACAAGAGCCTGTTGAGATCAACCAGTTTATTAAAATTAAGTAACTCAGCACTTAACTGGTCTTTATAGGATTTTGTTGTCTTCAGGTTTGAATGTGTAAAACCCAATTCATTTAGGAATATTTCCCTTTAGAGTAAGAAATAACATTGAAATGCCATTGTTTTGCTTAGGTTTCTATGTTTCTTCTGTGGTTCATAATTTAGACAGGTTTTCCTTTCATGTTAATTTGAATTAAGATTTTGGTGGGTACAAAATTAGGCCAATAGGTGAAACCAATAAATATTTACTAATAAAAACTGCTCTTATAAAAAAAAAAAAAAAAAAAACTAAGAGAAAAAACCTGGGAAAATATCACCAAGGAATTACTGAATTATTTCCCTTTTGAAACTATATGATTTTTGTTCATTTTTTATGGCCAAGTCATGTTTCAGTCTTCATTGCTGTTCATTGTGATCCATAGACCAGCAGTTTTGGCATTAACTGGCGGCTTATTAGAAATGCAGTTTCTCAACCTAGGCCTACTGAATTAGTGTGGACTTTACCAAGATCCTTTAAAGATTTGTGTGCACTTTATAGTTGGAGAATAACTAAATGGCCAATTTTGAATTTTTTAGTATTTGAATTTTCAGTTCAGTGATTATGACCTGAATTATTTTCCAGGTTCTCTGCTTTCTTTGGAGATTCTCTTTCTTATGGTTGTCTTTATAGTAAATGTGCCATTGTCAGACACAGTAACAGATACAACATAAAATGGGCTATAATCCTCTTTTCTATCTGTAGGAGGTCTGATTTTCACAGGCCTTGTTGCCTCATTGCTCCAGAAAGTGGGTGATGGGGGATACCCATTGTGTAGGGTAGCTCGCAGTTAGAAGAGACTGCTGCATGAATACCATTACTGAAGTTTGGTATCCCTGGTTTGAGTAATGGATTATCCATCTTTTGGGGGAATGTTGTTGCTACATCTCATCCCAGATAAGAACTTGTTTGGTAGGATGTCATTCAGTCATTTTAAGGAAGGGGAATTTCTGTTTTAAAACGGAAGCTACGGTAATGTTTTTATGGAGCCTCTTTGTTTCTTTTGAATAGTTCTTCAGTGTGAGGTATACTGGTGGTGGGAGGGGTGATTCTCTGAAGGTCCAGAGAAACAAATGCTTCTTTTTAAAAACTTGTTATTTAGTCTGTGGATCTGTGTTACATTGGCAGTTCCTCACAGTTACTCTAACTGATGGGTATATAATCTGGTCATTAAGAACTGTTTAGGAGCACCTGGGTGGCTCATTGGATTAAAGCCTCTGCCTTGGGCTCAGGTCGTGGTCCCGGGGTCCTGGGATCAAGCCCCACATCGGGCTCTCTGCTTGGCAGGGAGCCTGCTTTCCCCTCTCTCTCTCTGCCTGCTTGTGATCTGTCAGAAGGATAAATAAAATCTTAAAAAAAAAAAAAAAAAGAACTGCTTAAAAATCATGTTTAGGATCTTTGTGAAATGCGCTCTGCAGCTTTTTGGCTATTTAAACTGAGAATAGGCTTTGTTCGGAGGACACTCAACATAATGTGTGTGATTGATTATAATTAATTTTGGAGGCTTTGGCATGGTTAGAACTGGGAAGCAACTTAAAATCTAGAGAAGATAAAACTTGTCAAGCTCGTATGGCTAAGTTGGTAATTACTAGAGCAGGGTCTAAAACTGAAATACTTTATAATTTATTTCAAATGTCAAAAAAATTTTCATCAGAGAGATATTAAAAGGATACTTAAAATATTTTCATTAATCACCTTCCTCTGACAATCAGAAGTGGGTGAGAAAAGAAGAGTGGAAAGAACAAGTGGGCCTTTTGGTTCTTTTAATCTCTTCTTTCTGTGCCAGAATTGAGAGGGGTTTTTTGGGGTTTGTTTGTTTGTTTTTTTAGGGGAAAACTTTTTAGAATATTTAAAAGGAAACTGAGTTTGCCTCCAGAAGTAATGATATTTACAAGAGAATTCTATTATATTAAGTATTCTATAGTTTTTCTATGATCAGTGAAACTGCTTTGTTATCTGATGAATTCAAGAGCAGTGTACTACCTGCCTTCCAACTCTCCTTGAAAAATTGCTGGGTAAGAGACTGTTACTGATGGAAATCTGTCTGTTGAGGCAGACAATAAACAAGCTGGTGGTTCCCTCTGGAATAACTGAGCTACTCTCACCTAACAAAGTAAGACATCTTACAGTGGTTCTTATCCAGGGAAGTATTTTTAGACATCACATTTACCTGACAAATGCAAATGTGAAGTAATGACATTTAGGGGTAGAGGCCAAGGATTTTAAATGCTTGTTTTGTATAGACCAGTATTGCATAAGAATTGTCCAGTGAAAAATGTCATGGAGAAATATTTACATTGATTGGATACCAATTGGACTAAATCATCAATGGGATTCCTGAAAATTATAAATATAAGGATAGATACAACTGATAATGTGTCATATAATATTAGTTAACTAATGCTCAGAGGACTCTGCTATTTTCAGTTATTAAATGTAATATAGTGGACACATACATAACACTATCACACATTTAAATTAGTTACGTGGTGGTGGCAAGAAATGAAGAAATTGTGTTACTAAAAATAAAAAATAAATATGATGAATGGCAGAGTGCTTGTTGAATGTCCATTCATGGTAATTATACGCAAGAAGAAAGTTTTTGAACCCTGGGGTAGAAAAAGCACAATGAATCTAAGATCAGACCTAGTTTCAGAATCCATCTCTCATCAACTTGTAGCTTATCAGTTCATGTTAGTTACTTAATTTCTTTAAAATGCTTTTATAGTATTACGCATATGATAATTGTACAAGTAGCTGCTTATAGCAAAAATTTAAACCTATAAAAGGGCGTAAAGTAAAAAGTAAAAGCATTTACTTGCCTTTCCCCCAAATCATTCGCCATACACCAGGGATAGCCACTGTTAACTAGTTTTTTCTAGCATCTTTCCAAAATTTATGTATATTTTTAAAAAATACAGAGGACCATATTATATATAGTATTTTTCATTCTAGAGCAATTCTCACTTTGTCTTTGACTTTCATCTTTTGACACTTTTGAAGTTTACAGACCAGTTATTTTGTAGGATGTTCCTTACTTGAATTTCTCTGATGTTTTCACCTGATTCAATTCAGGTTCTACACCTTGGTTATCAGGAATATCATAGTTGCAATTTTGTGTTCTCATTACATCCTATCAGATAGAATATGATTCACATTTGTTGTATTACTGAAGAAGTTCACCTCAATCACTTTATTAAGGTATTTTCTATGAGGCACTTCCAAAATTAGATTACTCATTTTCCCTTTGTAATTAATAGGCATTTTGTGAAACTATGGAAATACTAAATTCCACTCATTATCAAACTTTCAGTTTATTAATTTGGTTATTTATATCCATACAGACTCAGATTATCATTTAAGGGGTTATAATATGGTGCTATTATTTATTTTGATCCTCAGATTGTCCTATATTTGAACATGGGGAGCCCTGTCATACCTTTGACCTTTTGACATTTCGCCGTCAATTTTGTGTTTCCAAGCATTCTGACACAAAAAGATATTCCAAGTTATTCTTGTTCTTTCCCTGCTCTAATCCTTGAATCAGCTCTTTCTCCAAGGAGCATTTCTTTTAGTGGAGAATAATATTCAGAAAGCAGGATCTCAACTCCAGCTGTGCTAGTTGCTTTGGGGACCCTCTCAGTGGAAGGAACGAAGTACACAAATGTGTGCATAAATTTATACACTTGTATTTGTATGTGTGTATATATAAAACCATAAGTTCACACAGTGTCTCCAGTTACAGTTCAGCACTACGGGGTTCATTCTAGCTCATTTTCTTTCCATATTTGTATCTCCCTTCCCTAACAGGGAGAAATCTGGCTTTCACTGTCTTAAATATATTGTCTGTTTGGTCATCCTGCTCCCTAGCCAATCTTTGTTGATCCCTCCACCCACAGTTACCTTCCTTATGTCGCTTGGGCTTCAACATTCTTTGCCAGACCACCCTCTCCTCTCCTCGCTAAAGCACCGCATGACTACTTCTCCGTGTTCACTCTATGTTCTGCCTCTGTAGGAATGCCCTCTTGGCTCTGCCACCTCATTTGCTACCAGGTGCATTTTGAATTTTGACATAGAGCCTTAAATTGCCTTTGAGAATGGCTATACCAATTAAAATTTCTATCACAGTTTACTTTTTCCCTCATAAGGTTGCCTATTGTCCATATTTAGCATTTTAGTCATTGTGAACCTGATGGATGAAAAATGAAATGTCATCATTTTGATTTTGGGATTGAATTAAGTGAGATTGACTGTTATTTTTTCCTTGAATTTTTACTGTCTTTTTTTTTTTTTAAAGAGTTTATTTATTTATTTGAGAGAGAGAGCGTGCCTGCACACAACCAGGGGGAGTCGCAGGGAGAGGGAGAAACAGACTCCCAGCTGAGCAAGGAGCTCTATGCAGGGCTGGATCCCAGGACCCTGGGATCATGACCTGAACCAAAGGCAGATACTTAGTGGATTGAGCCACCCAGGCACCCCAGCTGTTACCATCGAGGGGCCATAGCAAAATACTGTAGATTGAGTGACTTAAACAATGGAAGTTTATTTTCTCAGCATTCTGGGGGCTGGAAAGTCCAAGATCGAGTTGTTGGCTGATTCAGTGACTGGTGAGAACTCTCTGGCTTGCAGACTGCTGCCTTCTTATTGTGTTCTCACAGGGTGAAGAGAGAAAGAGTGAGCTGTTTGGTGTCTCTTCCTGTAATGGCAGTAATCACATCTTGAGGACTCCACCCTCATGACCTTACACAATCTTAATTACCTTCCAAAGACCCCATCTCCGGATACCATTACATTGGGGTTAGGGCTTCAACGTAACTGTTTTGAGATGGAGAAGGACACACACATAACAATGATACATATGAAATGGCATAGCACAGAGTTTCATACAAAATGGTACTCAATAAATGTTAGTTCCCTTTTCTTCCCTCCAGTCTCCTTAGGGAGTTGGATTTTGGATATTTGGTATTTACTTAGAATTTGAATTGACAGATATTTTATTTGTAATTTTAGGAATATCCAAAATAAAGCTTGACTTCGTTGGTTATTTAAAAATTGATTAGTTTTCTAGTATTGAAAACTTTTAAATTAATTTCCAAAAGTGCTCTAAAAATAGTGTATTCATATAAAATATAAAGATACATAAAATAATAGCAAACAGTTGTTTAAGGATGCAAACAAATGTGCAGGAGGTATAAAGAAATACAGTGAAGTTAAGAAAACAAAAAAATCAAGATACTGGTGCTTGGGGACACCTAGGTGGCTCGGTGGGTTAAGTGTCTGCCTTCAGCTAAGGTCATGATTCCAGGTTCTAGGATTGAGTCCCACATTGGGCCCCCTGCTCAGTGGGGAGCTTGCTTCTCCCTTTGCCTGCTGTTCTCCCTGCTTTTTGCTCGCTCTGTCTGACAAATAAAATCTTTTAAAAATTCTTAAAAAAAATGCATATATATATATATATATATATATAGTGCTACACACACACACACACACACACACATATGTATGTGCTTGGGAGGATTTAGTGAGAGGCGTACTCCAGGATATTAAACAGTAAAAATTACTTCGAAAAACTATTTGGATTAGCTGTTTCACTGATCCTATAGAATAAACAAGCAGTGAGTCCCATATGGGGCTCCTTGCTCCGCAGGGAGCCTGCTTCTCCGTCTGACTCTGCTTTCCACTCTGTCTGCCTGTGCTCGCTCTCGCTCGCTCTCTCTCTGACAAATAAATAAAATCTTAAAAAAAAAAAAAAAAGAATAAACAAGCAGTAAGCAATTGCAACTTCAGTATTTAACATTATTACTTGTTGTTGTTAAACATCACTCAGTGAAAGATGTGATGAATTGTTGAAAGTATTGAGGAGAAAATAAAAGTTTCAAAGACTATATTTAAACTCTTCTGAAGTATTAAAAGTTCACCAAATACATTTTTTTCCTGTGTTGTGTACATGTAATGTTTGGTAGAAATAGTATTGTCTTTATTCTGGAACATGTTTTCCTTCTTACTTTCCTTACTCCACAACTTCCTGTGAGGTGATTGGTGCATAATAAGTGATTTATTCATTCAATATGTATTTGTTGAGTGCTTCCTATAAATGTGGTAGTGAATGGTGCAGAGAGAATGATGTTAGCTGCCATTTATCAATAGTAAGTGCTTTAGATACATGGTCTCACTTAATTCACATAGCAGATTTATAAAGGTTTTATGCTTGGGGCTCTGCAAAATTTGGTAATTTACCAAGTCACAGTTAACTAGATGCTGTACTGAGGCAAATTTGACTCCTTAGGTGATAACTTACCTTTGAACTTAGAAATACCATGGAGTCGGGGCACAGTGATTTTCATAGTAAGCTTGAGATTTTTAGTATTTTGGAGGTGCTTATCTTGGGAGTGGAACTCGAAGTCCTTCCCTCAATACTCCCAATTAAATCAGAGCAATTTTGCTTTTGCTTATCTTTATCTGTTGGGCTTCTGGGTAAGATTTCATTGAGTTTCCTTCCAGTGGTGGGGGCTGGGATAGGGAGGGCAGGGAATTAAACAGCTGGTAGTAAAGTGTAACTAACAGAAGTTGAAAAGAAGGGGAAATCATTTCCAGTTCTGTACAAGCTGAGATAGCAACATTTGAACAAAGCTTTCGAAAGACAGAAGTGTAGAACAAGGGTTTCCAAAAGAACAGGAAAAGAGTAGATACTTGGAGGTGAAAAAATAATACTTGTGTTTTATTTGACTATGAAATAGTGGTTGTAAATGCAGGTAGTTTGGGGCCTAATATTGTAAAATTTTAAATCAAAAGTCCAGTTTGGACATCCTTTAGATACATGAGAAGTAGATTTTTTTTTGTTTGTTTGATATGTGTGGGCCTCCTTTAAGCTGTAGGTAGTTTAAGATCAACTCAGCTAAATTAATTTGGAAAGATAGAAAAGAGACTGAGTCAGGGAAACTGATTAGCAAAATGTTGAAATAGCTTGACTGAGGATTAAGGGCCTGAGAAAGGTTGTTAGGAAAGAAGTGAAGAGAGTGACACAAGAATAACAAGTGAGCTTTGGCAACTGGTTTGATAAGGACTGTTGGGAATAAGAAATTGGAGGTTGTGATTTTGCACTTGCATGTCTAGTGGAAGACAGGTGCTGAGGTTCACATCTTAACTCATTCATATGGAGGATCAGAATGAGGGAATTGCGACAAGTGTGGGCATGAGGCCTTGCAAAAAATGAGAGTAATGGCTTTCGGCAGTTTTATAAAAGTACAGAGAAAAACTAAGCGCTAATAAAGAGAAGCAAAGTCAGCATGACTTTATTGTGGAACCATTCTCCCAGAGGCATGTATTTTTAAATTATCGATGAAAGGAATTGTGTTTGAATTTCCTTCTTTTAAAATATATGAAAAATTATAAATGATTATTTAGCTTATTTTGAGCCTCTTTCAGACTGCTGACCACAAATAACTGAAAGCTTACCAGTAGTCTGGTAGCAACATCATTTATGACTTGCATTTGGTTGGTTGGTCTAAAGTTCCTCACTGACATTTTTGGTCCTTATTGGAGAAAATGCAGTAATAATATGGTGCTGTGCTAGGTACTGATTTTTTAGCTATTGAATAAACATTAGATCTCTAGGGTATAGTTGTTTTTGTATCATGATAACCTGTAAAACTTAAATTTTTGTTTTAATCTATTTTATACAGTTTAAGCAGGGACATGTATATTCATCTCAAAATGACTAGATTTAGGGTGTCTTCATTGTTGAATTCATGAGCAGAATGATGGTTTTGTAACTGTTGCTGTTCTCTTTCACTTACCTATGATGGTAGGTAGTTCTCTGTATACTCTACTGTGATGGTAAGTGTACAATTAAGAATTTTTCAAACTTCCATATGTTTTTAAAAATCTTTTTCTTCATATAATGTTCTGCATATAAATGCTCAATTTTTATTTGAAGACACTTTGTTGAAGATTAGTTTGTTTATACTGAGGGTAGCTTTAGTTTTAAGGATTAAATGAAAATTTGATGCTCCTACACATTGGTATAGAATAAGGCATTTGCAACCCTATTTAATATAACAAGAATTTCTTTTTCGCTTTTCTTCAAATAGTATACTTTATACTTTTAGGGAAATTTTGAAATGTGTATTGGAGAGTGGGGAGAGTAATTTCAAAATACTAAGTTGAGAGAATTCCCTTTCCCATACTTAAATTTCAAGGTGATACTTAGAAGAAGTATGTAGGATCTTTGATGGTTCAGATTTGTGAAACTTAAGGCTAGTCACAGATATAATTCTCACTGGCAGATGTGAACAAAGCCATATCTGGGGGAAAGTCTTAAATAATTTTCTAGAATTCCTAGAAACTTATGTATTAGGCATCTGTTACTGGTTACTTACAATTCTTCTTAAAATATCGTATTTTTTTTTTTTTTTTTTTTTTTTTTTTTACCAGTACACATCTGGAGGCCTGCACACTGAAGTAAACACAGCTGTGGTTATTTAAATGATTAATCACAATCCTGGCAATGCACTTAGTGTTGAAGATAAAGTATATACTTTATAAAGTCAGCTATGTATTGAAGGAAAGCATTAGACATGAATCAGGTATCCTTTGTTTCATTTTATTATTTTGCCCTATATTTGGGTTTAAGCCTTTAAAAAAGAGTGATTAAATAAAATTGCATAGTTATCAGTTTAGAGTTATAGTTGAAAATTAAAACACAAATCAGGGATATATTGCAAGAAATGCCAGATACCGGAGATTACAACATCATTGCTTTTTAATTTACACATTCACTTAGTATGAGTATACATATATTGCAAATATAAATAATGTAACATATGTACAGTATGGAGGATTTATAAGTGTTTGGAAATAATACTTGGGTATTATTTTACCTTATAACTTAAACTTTTTACATAATATATTCAGTACATTTGTTAATAAAATCTTTAAAGTTTCCACCTAAAATAGATTATGGATTCCCATTTGTCAGTGTGAATGAACACATATTTCTTCATTGGTGCTTTTGTTAAATAGTTTAAAGTGCTTAATAAGTTGTAATTCAAAAGATTATATATTGGATTCTTCACCTGTGATAATTAGAAGGATAGTTCACTTCATACAGAGTTCAGTGTGTCTTACTTCTAAGATAAGGCATTAAGGTTAAAGAGTAATACATTGAATTTCATATGATGATTTGTGAAGAATTTAACCAGCTTTTCTAAATTTGTATATCTGTATACTCAATAGTATCAAAATTATAAAGTACTGTATAATACTACTAAAGAAATACAGAACTATCATTATGAATTTTTTTGTGTGTATTCTACCCAAAATTTTGCTCACAGTACTGTCGTGCCCAACCCTCATGAGCTGCTTTCCTTTTTTTTTTTTTTAAACTTTATTTTTACCTTCTTTTTCCTTTCCTTGCCATTAAAATAGCACAAGATGGTTTTTAAAGGAGGGAGAGATACTTTATCTGTATGCTAAATTATCATCAGAATTCACCTCTTCTTTTTTTTTTTTTTTTTTTTTTTTTTAAGATTTTATTTATGTATGACAGAGATAGTGAGAGAGGAACACAAGCACAGAGTAGTGAGAAAGGGAGAAGCCGGGTCCCTGCTGAGCAGGGAGTGTTGTTATATGGGGCTCTCAATCCCAGGACCTTCGGATCATGATCTGAGCTGAAGGGAGACACTTAACTGAGCCACCCATGCATCCCAGAATTCAACTTTTTAAACCCAACCTTGTACCACTCTAAGTTTTTAAGACACTGTTCAAACTAGTGTCTTTCATGGTAAGAATTTTGACTTTTTCTATCCTATGTAGAGTTAAGAATTGGGAGCTTCTATAAAACAAGTTATTGAATCTGTTGTTTCTTATTGGTGATTCTCTGAGAAAGTTGGATAGGTATTAACAATTTGATTTTGTGTTTTGTTTTGTTTTGTTTTTGTTTTTTTAGTCTCTTTAGTTAAAAATTCTTGAGTTAAAAGCCAGCTTGAAGACATTTGAATGACATCAAATAATAACAGTACTGAAATCAGCATTTTGAATCAAGTCATAGTAATATTAAAAGTTCCTGGGGCAGGGGGAAAACTATGTTTTTACTCTTCTTGAAAGGGTAGGCCTACAAGATTAGCAGAGAAATGTGAAATAAATATTCTTTTATTTTATATTTCTAACAAATCTTTTGACACATTATTGTTTATTAGGGAGTAGTATAAATAGAAATAACTTGGTTATGTTTAATTAGAAGTATTGTGGGCTGGTAAGAGACTTTGTGTCTTAGAACTTTAAAACAGTTCAGTTGTTACTTAGTTATATCACCCCCTTTACTCAAGAACACATTATTTAGTCTTAATATTTTCAGATTATTTTGTGGAATATTATACCCCATTAGATATCTTTATGAAGAATGCTTAAAAAGTATCAGTAAAATAAACACTTAATTTAGCAATTCCTATTTCTTGGCTCAATACAAATATCAATGTTTAAAGTCTAGGATTTTGAAATATTGATAGAAAAAGTTAAATATTTTCTTGTAAACAATATTTACCTTCTTTGTTTTATTGTAGTGGCAATGGCGGTGGTTTTCAAATGAAGGGGGGTATGATGTGCTGTGATTTCCAAGAGTTTCTCTAAAATTCTGATTTTAAACAGTACTTCATCTTAGACATTTTATAAAAAAAACTTGAAGTGTAGAGCCATATCTTGCTACATTGCAGTGTAATGATATAGTTAGTTTTATGTGGATTATTTATTTATTTTTTTTTTAAAGATTTTTATTTATTTATTTGACAGACAGAGATCACAAGTAGGCAGAAAGGCAGGCAGAGAGAGAGGAGGAAGCAGGCTCCCCGCTGAGCAGAGAGCCAGATGCGGGGCTCGATCCCAGGACCCTGGGATCATGACCTGAGCCGAAGGCAGAGGCTTTAACCCACTGAGCCACCCAGGCGCCCCATTATGTGGATTTTTTATACTGGAAAGCCTTAGTGTGTGCAATTAGCACAACACAATAATCATAAAATCCTAGATTGTCCATTAATACTATTAGGTAGTTATGGAACTATAGGTTATAGTAAGACTGGAGAGGATGTGGATGAATGCATATAGTCAGTGTTCACTTGCCATAAAATGAATTATGAATTTAGTTGTCCCAATACAAGTTAAACATACAAGAATACATATTTCTATGAAAGTTAAATTTGAGATCATTTGAAGTGCTTTATTTAGTTTTAATTTTAAAATGAAAATTATTCAGTATTGTAGAGAGATATATCTACTGTTTAAAATGAGGCTCCTTTTTAATTTAAAATTTTATTTGAGCTACACCCGGTACCACCTTTACTTAATGTTCCTCTCATGTACTTAACATTGCAGTTTCTGCCCCTTTATATTTCCCTTAGAATACCTTACTTTCTGAGATTTTCCTCTTAGAAGAATAAAAAGTTTATTCATAATATTATGACATATATAATGAATAGTTTATTATTGATTGCAATGGCAATATGGGAATTAACAATACTATTTTATCCCAGTACCTGATGATTAACTCTTAACTAAGTCACTTTTCTGGTCTATAAAGGTGCAAAATGTTTTTTCTCTCAGTTTATTTTAGCTTTGGGAGTGCGTGCGTGTGTGTGTGTGTGTGTGTGTGTGTGTAAAAATGGGTTGGGTGCCTTGGTGGCTCAGTTGGTTAAGCATCTGCCTTTAGCTCGGGTCACGATTCCAGGGTCCTAGGATTGAGTCCTACATCAGGCTCCCTGCTCAGCGGGAGTCTGCTTCTCCTTCAGCCCCTTTCCTTGCTCGTGCGCACTCTTTTTCTCTCAAATAGATGAATAAAATCTTTTAAAAAGTAAAAATAAAAATGGGTTGCAGTAGCTTTCTAATCACACTTCCACAGACTAAGGGAATGTGGCTCCTTTAATGTGGTTCCCCAATTTTTTTTAACGTCTTAATCTACTCATGATAAAATATAGTTAGTTTCACAAACAGAATAAAAATTTTCAGTTTGAGTTGCAAGGTACTATAGGAAATGTAAGGCTATTTCTAGCCCAGTCAATTGAGATATAATTAATACTGCTGTTAAGTATTATTGTTGTTAAGGACCTCAGAGAATAGTTAGGATTTGAATTTAGGTAATTATAGTATTCTCTGCTTGAGAATAATATGCTAAGAGGTACAAGAAAATTTATTTGTGTAAAAATACTTTTGATTATTGAGAACTTTTATTAATGAATATACATTCACTGCCCTATATCCAATAATTAAAGATGGGTATATATCGTGTGTGTGTGTGTGTGTGTGTATGTGTGGGGGGGGTTTAAGATTTTATTTCTCTATTTGGCAGAGAGAGATCACAAGCAGGCAGAGAGAGAGGAGGAAGCAGGCTCCCCACTGAGCAGAGAGCCCGATGCGGGGCTTGATCCCAGGACCCTGGGATCATGACCTGAGCTGAAGGCAGAGACTTTAACCCACTGAGCCACCCAGGCGCCCCTGTGTGTGTGTGTTTTAAGTAAGCTCTGCACCCATGATGGAGTTTGAACTCAGAGATCAAGAATTGCATGCTCTGGGGTGCCTGGGTAGCTCAGTGGGTTAAGTGTCTGCTTTGGCTCAGGTCATGACCTTAGCGTGCTGGGATGTCATCGAGCTCCCTCCTCAGCAGGAAGTCTGCTTCTCCTTCTGCCACTCCCCCTGCTTATGATCTTTCTTGCTCTATCTCACAAATAAATAAATAAAATTTCTTTAAAAAATCACGTGTTCTACCAACTGAGCTAGCCAGGTGCCCTAACGTTGGGTATACATTTAACTGAGCTTCTTAACAATCTGAATTAAATTGCATAAGGAAACTTTTTCATGTTTTCAGGCACTAGGGTCTTAAGTTTCCCCCATGATTTTTCCTTGGGGAGCATTGGATGAAGTTATCACTATTCTCAAAGACATTCTCAAAGTATAATTGAGAATTTTACATTACCAGTTCATAATACAGGAGCTTATTGATCTCTTCTGTGTTGAAATAGATGCTCTTGGCTTTACTGAGATCACACTGGCCTCTGTTTTCTTGAGATTAACCACACAGAGGGCACTTGAGAAATATAGTCCATTTACCCAGTGTTTTATTGAGTGTCTGTGGTGTGCCCAGCACTCAACTAATCATATCAGAGTTGCAGATTTAATAAAATGTGGTTCCAACCTGTAGGTTTTGAATTAGTAATGGACAGAGATGGCAGTTGCATTTTAGGCATTGGTGGTGGAATGGTATAAACTGTGTACCACTGGGGAGGAGGGGACAGAAAGAAGACTACAGTATTATTTATGAAGGGAATAACCCTAAATTAATAAGTGGCAGTAAGAATAGGGAAGGGGAGACTTATTCTGGAGATAATTGGGAGTTGAAATGGAAGGGTCATAATGAGTGATTGTGGTAGTGGAAGGAGAAAGAGTAGTTACGATGCCTCCTAAGTTTTATCTGGTCCTGACTTCGGGGACCAGATAAATAGACGTACTTTCTTCTATTCTTAAATCATGATGATGACATGTATTGCATTCAAAAATTTTTGTTAGGTATATAACATAATGAGTAATATACCCATATTACTCATTATGTTATATACCTAACAAAAATTGTTGAATAGATTTTAATTTATATGTACAAGAAAAACCTAAATCATACATTTTATTATTTTTCTTTTCAAGTTGAAATGTTCTTAGCCATGTCTCTAATAATTAATTACTAAAGTGAAACTTAGGCTAAGACATACTTAAGAGAGAGTATAACTGTTTTGGGTAGGGAGGGGGTTATACAACAATATACAAGGTCTGGTTTAGAGTTTTATTTTTCATAGCCATTTGTTGTGCATGATGCTAGGTACTGTTTGTAGTTTAAGAATACAAAGGTAGGGGTGTCTGGGCGGCTCAGTGGGTTAAGCCTCTGCCTTCGGCTCAGGTCATGATCTCAGGGTCCTGGGATCTAGCCCCGCATCGCATCGAGCTCTCTGCTCAGCGGGGAGCCTGCTTCTTCCTCTCTCTCTCTCTCTCTACCTGTCTCTTTGCCTACTTGTGATCTCTGTCAAGTAAATAAATAAAATCTTTAAAAAATTTTTTAAAAAAAAGAATACAAAGGTAAATAACACAAAGTTATTGTTAAGGAGCTCAGACTCCAGTAATGGACATAGACATATAAACTGATCATTATGGTTGTACTGTATGTAATTGCTGTAATAGAGATAGACACAAAAGAGGGGTCCTAACCCCCGAGGGTAAGGAGGAGGAGATGGGCATAGGGAAGGCTTCCAGAGTTGATTTCCAAAGTCATTTTTTTTTCTTTCTGTTATTTGACACAGAGAGAGATCACAAGTAGGCAGAGAAAGAGGGGGAAGCAGGCTCCCCACTGTGCACAGAGCCCGATGTGGGGCTTGATCCCAGGACCCTGGGACCACGACCTGAGCTGAAGGCAGAGGCTTAACCCACTGAGCCACCCAGGTGCCCCCAAAGTGATTTTTTTTTTAAACTATTTTTCCCACCATTTAATTTTGAAACTTTCAACCCTATAGAAAAGTATTAAAAAAGACAAGGTGGGGCTGAGCAAAATGGATGAGGTGTCAAAAGGTACAAACTTCCAGTTACAAAATAAATAAGTCATGGGAATTTACTGTATATAGCATGGTGACTATAGTTAATAATACTGTATTGCATATTCAAAAGTTGCTAAGAGAGTAAATCTCTCAAAATTACTCATCACAAAAAATTTTGTAACTATGTATGGTGATGGGTGTAACTATACTTACTGTGGTTATCATTTTGCAAAATATACAATTATTGAATCATTATATTTATACCTGAAACTAATGCAATGTTATATGTCAATTGTGTGTCAGTTAAAAAAAGGCAACAAATACCTAAGGATTATCAGTTGCTAGTATTTTGCCCTGTTTACTTTACTTGTATCATATATATCAAATATATTTGAGAACCACCTGCGAATAAACTGTTGACAAAATGACACAACTCTTACATATTTTAGCATACATGTTTTAGTGGGGGACATGTTCCTCTAAAACAGTTTTACAGTCATGTTTAAGAAACTTAACATTAATTCATTGTCATCCAGATTCAGAGTCCATATCCAGATTTTACCAACTGTTGTAGAAAATCTCTCATCCCGGGCGCCTGGGTGGCTCAGTTGGTTGGACGACTGCCTTCGGCTCAGGTCATGATCCTGGAGTCCCAGGATCGAGTCCCACATCGGGCTCCCAGCTCCACGGGGAGTCTGCTTCTCCCTCTGACCTTCTCCTTGCTCATGTTCTCTCTCACTCTCTCTCAAAATAAATAAATAAAATCTTTAAAAAAAAAAAGAAGAAAAGAAAATGTCTCATCCCTTTTCCCCCATCCAGTACAGCCCCTTCTTCTTCTTTTTTTTTTTTTTTGTTCTTTTTTGTTTGTTTGTTTGTTTGTTTATCACATTAACTTATTTGAAGGTACCAGTTATAAAAAATTTCACATTCTGGATTTGCCTGGTATTTCCTTCATGATTAGATTAAAGGCCAGCATTTTTAATGAAATCTACATAGATGATATTTATTTCTCACTGAATTACATCAAAAGATACATGTCAAGTTGTCAAAATTTATTGGTGATGTTAAGTGTAATCATTGGTTAAGGTTGTGATTTCCAATTTTCCCCTCATTTAGTAAGTACATAATCTTGTCTAGTTTCAGCTGTTTTTCACTCAATAGTTTTAGTATCCATTGCTGATCCTTGCCTGAATTGTACTGAGGGTTGCAAAGTGGTGATTTTCTAATTCTGTCATTCTTTCTCCATTTATGTACCTGGGAATTGTAAAGAGCATCCCCTTCCCAACAACCCATCCCCTCAAATACTGCTATGGACTCATGGGTTTTTTCATTTAATTCAGTATGTCATTCTTTGTGATTCTAAAGTTGCTCCAGATTTGGCCAGTAGAAACAACTTTAACCCAGTTTTAGTACCTTCTGACATGTTTACAAAAAGGAATCCCAAATTTACCTGTTAACTTCCTTATTCCAGATCTGGTATTAGCCATTTCTTCAGGCATCTATTGTTCCTTTTATTGGGGAATGGTATTTTAACTAATTAAGGTATTTTGATTAAGTAGATGTCAGGCCAACTAATAGGTTCAAAAGATGGCAGAAAGTCAAAGAAATGAGGAGCAGCATATGTTTGATGACTAGAAAATTTTAAGCAATTTCAAAATGTGAAGTAAAGTTAGAACTGAATAAAAAGGAAAATTTTGTGAATTGCTCTTCACTGTTATTTTTTACAAGGGGGAAATGTGTATAAGAGGGTACTTGAAGCTGCATGACTAACATGAGTGAATCATCCCAGTGGATTTAAATTTAAATAATTAAAATACTTGTTTTAAAACAAATACATTATGCAAAATCATACAATTTTTTGTAATAAAGCTATGTCAAGATTGTAGCAGGCAGTGCATCTTAAATAGGACAACAGAGTATGCATAAACTCTCTTCTGGGATGGTTTGATGACATTTTAAAAAAAGAAGAAGAATATATAATGACATTATAACCCAGGAGGCTAGATTTTTATCAGGATCAAGAGAGTAGAAGCAAGAAGAGCCTGATAGAAGAATATTGCCATTATATAGGTAAGAAATGATAATGCAAATGTCTGAGGTAGTAGGGAAGGAGATGTTAGTTTTATAGGTTTTCTGAGTATTCTAAACAAAAGCTAAAATTTAACCCCTCTCCCCATCGTCAAAAGGGAAGAAAGCAAAAAAGGAAATTGAGAAAACTAAAAACGGAAGCATTCCTCTTTGTACATATCTATATTTGTCCTCCCTTTAAAAATTTTCTATTGTTGATAGGCAAATGTTAGTGATGCTTGTAATTTGGTCCATTTTTTACGTATGAGTTATCATTTTTTATGTTTAGCAGTTTCTCCTCAGTTTACTTTCACATCCTTGGTGCTGTATTTTAGAAGTTTGTGAAATAGACCTTATAAAAATTAGCCCAAGGTAAAAATCAGGAAAGTAAATATCCTCTTGAAATTACAATACATTTTCATGGCAAATAGAATTTTTTTTGTATTAACTTCCTCTTTAGATTTTCTGCAAATTCAAGAATTGAAAGAACACGACAGCATAAATTGAGATTTAAGGAGGAGGGTTACCATTTCTTATAGATATGGTATTAGATGTTTTGAATTGTGTCTTAAGTGGCAAACTTTCTGAAGTTTCTGTATTTATGGAAATAACATGTGAGAAGTATTTAGACAGCATCTGTTTCTGTTTTTAGACTGGGCTGGTTTAGATGAAGATGAAGATGCACATGTCTGGGAGGATAATTGGGATGATGACAATGTAGAGGATGACTTCTCCAATCAGTTACGGTGAGTTTTAAGTCAGATTTTATATAGCTTAGTATTAATTGTAAAGATGGAATATGTAATTTACATATGATGATTGACCTCTTTAAAAGATCATTAATCTTTGAAATACATTTTTGAATTACGAAAAGGAAAATCTACTACCTTCATCTGTGTTTCTGAACATGAATACTTTGTGTAATTGCATAGAACTTTTATTCTTTCTAGTTTCCTTACAAAGGTAGTTAAATAGAAGCATATTTGCTATTTTTATTTTTGTGGGTTTAATTCTGTCAACATTAATTTTCTACCAATGTTGAATAACTCCGCAGAAATTAGAACCAGAATGCCAGGACCAAAAGATTGGTGATTCTCAAACTGGAAAGGAGATTGGGGTGATGGGAGTGTACTTTTTCATATTTATGTGCAAATTTACCTAATATGATTGATTGAAGTAAAATTCATATATCACAAAACTAATCATTTAGTGTATAATTCAGTGGCATTTTGTATATTCACACTGTTCTGCAGCTATCATCTCTATGTAATTCCAAAGCATTTCTATCACTCCAAAAGGAAACACCATACCTGTTAAGCAGTCACTCTGCATTCTTCTTTTCCTGGCCCTTGGCAACTACTAATTTCCTGTCTATAGATTTGCCTGTTTTAGATAAGTCATAAAAACAGAATCATACAATAAGTGATCTTGTGTGTCTAGTTTCTTACAGTTAGCATAATGTTCTCACCTTTCATTCATGCCACAGCATGTATTAGTACTTTGTTTCTTTTAATGGCTGAATAATATTTCATTGTATGATATGCCACAGTTTGTTTATCCATTCATCAGTTGATGGACGTTTGGTTTGTTTCCAGCTTTTGACTACTGTGAACTGTGTTACTATGAGTATTCATGAACAAGTTTTTGTTTGAATATCTATTTCCAGCTTTGGGGGATATAATCCTAGGAGTGGAATTTCTGGGTCGTATCATAATTCTCTTTAACTTTTTGAGGAACTGCCAAATTGTTTTCCACAGCAGCTGCACAATTTTACATTACTACCAATAGTGTATGAAGGTCCTAAATTGTCCACATTCTCATCAAAACTTTATTTTTTTATTTTAACCATCCTAGTGGTGTGGATTGGTATCTCACTGTGGTTTTGATTTGCATTTCCCAAATGACTAATGAAGAGCCTTTTTTCGTGTATTTGTTGTCAATTTGTATATCTTCTTTTGCAAAATAATCTAGTTAAGTCCTCTGCCCATTTTAAGTTGGGTTGATATTCTTTTTGTTGTTGAGTTGTCAGAGTTCTTTATATATTCTGAGTACTAAGCCCTTATCAGACCTATTACTTACAGTTATTTTCTCTCATTCTGCTCATTTCTCTTTTCATTTTCCTCATAGTTTTTAATTCAGATGAAGTCCAGTTTATCTACTTTTTAAGAATTTATTGCCAAATTCAAGGAAAATTTATCCACATATTTTCTTCTAACAGTTTTAGAATTTTAGTTCTTACATTAGGTCTAAGATCCGTTTAAAATTAATTTTTGGGGGCGCCTGGGTGGCTCAGTGGGTTAAGCCTGTGCCTTCGGCTCAGGTCATGATCTCAGGGTCTTGGGATCGAGCCCCGCATCAGGCTCTCTGCTCAGCAGGGAGCCTGCTTCCTTCTCTCTCTCTGCCTGCCTCTCTGCCTACATGTAATCTGTCAAATAAATAAACAAAATCTTTTAAAAAAAAAATAAAATTAAATTAATTTTTGTACATGGTTTGAAATGAGTCCAACTTCATTCTTTTGTTATACCAGTACCATTTGTTGTAGAGATAATTCTTACCTCCCCAATTTTATTTTGATTCAATCCATAGAAGCTATCTTGGCCACAGAGTTATCTAAGTAAACTGTCATGCTTTGCTCAAATCAAGATCTAGCAGTTCTACTGCAGACTTCTAATTTTCTAGTCTAGTACATTTATTCAAAAAGAGAGATGTTTTATAATAAATTTAATGATGCAGTACCTTTTGTTCTACACTGCATTTTTCACGGGCTCAAAAACCCTACATTCTAAAGATATTTTAGGATTTTGCTGGAGACTAATAACAATTTTATCTATCACCTTTTTCCCCTTTTTGGAAATAGCACAATTTACCTTTCCCTTTTATTCTGGTACTTTTACAATTCTCCATGATTTCTCAAAATGGCTGACTCTTTTTTGACTGTGTCTTTTCATTCTTTTAGTACGCTGAGATGTAATTATTCAGAGCCTAGAGATTTTAAGCTGCTTTAATTCAGTTTAGAGTTATCTAAACTGTCTTAGTTTCAATTTTGCATTAATTATGTTCTTCCTATTGCAGTTTTATGAACAAGATAGGAACAACACTGTTGAACAATAATTCTGCTTTTTCTCTGAGTCTGTTAATATTATATCTCTTCCAAGCATTGGATCTGTTCTCATTTCTTTTTATTCATATATGGCTCTCACCTTTTTTGTTCTTTCTATAGCTCTCAATCCATTCTGGGATTAAATTCTGTGTGCATAAGTTCTTGCCACTTTTTGCATTAATTTTTGGTTCATATTTTAAAACTGAGCAACATCAGAGAACACCCTGCTACCTTTTCTTTTCTTTTTTTTTCTTTTCTTCTTTTTTCATTATTTCTTTTAGTAGGCATCCCCCTCTTTCTTCCCTCACTAGAATCACATTATACTCTTAGAATATTTTCAGGCCTTCCGGCTCTGTTGATCCCCATTCGGAGTTCTTATCATTATCATTTGTTTTCTTTTCTGTTATCTTTAAACTTTTCAGGTTGGAACTGAATGAGTTTTCTTCCTTTGCTATTCATAAATTAAATCTCTTCAAAATGTTTTCCTTTTTTATCTTTCAAAGTCAGAAAATAGCACTTTTCTCATAAAAAATTAAACTAAGACATTATTAAATACTGGGTCAACTGGGTGGCTCAGTCGGTTGTGTCAGCCTTTGGCTCAGGTTATGATCCCAGGGTCCTGGGATTGAGCCCCACATTCAGGTTCTCCACTCTCCCTCTGCCTCTCCCCCTGCTCATGTGTGCGCGCTCTCAAAATAAATAAATAAATAAATAAATAAATAAATTTTTAAATAGGCGTTATTAAGTACAATGATCTTACCAGGAGACTTCTAGTAGTAAATACATTGATAATTGGATTTCTTGCCACTACTGCATCTTACCGTTTTTCTAGCTTGGAAGTAGAGCATTATTCATATTATTATTTGTGTCCTGTTGTTTTTATAATACACTTACACAATTCTTATGTTCTCTTTTGTTCTGCCTTTATGTTTGTGGATTTCTATAAGAGTATAAGTTTTGATACCTTTATTAGTGAATAAGATTTATTAGTGAATAAGATTTTTCTTTTTATTTTTCTGTTTGAATCATGAGGTTTTTTTTCCACATGTGGGTTGATACATCTCATCAGCACTATAAAATAGAACTTCTTATATTGATAGAAATGTTTTGTAAGCTGCCCTATCCAGTACAGAAGCCACCAGTCACATGTGGCTCTTGAGCACATTGAAATGTAGCTAGTGCAGCTGATGAACTGAATTTTTCATCTTACTTAATTTTAATAAATAGCCATATGTGATTCCGTTATTGGACATTGCAGTGTCAGATAATATTTTTATCTTTGCTTTAAAAAAGTTGTCCTGGGGACGCCTGGGTGGCTCAGTTGGTTAAGCGGCTGCCTTCAGCTCAGGTCATGATCCCAGCGTCCTGGGATCGAGTCCCACATTGGGCTCCTTGCTTGGCAGGGAGCCTGCTTCTCCCTCTGCCTCTGCCTGCCACTCTGTCTGCCTGTGCTTGCTCTCGCTTCTCTCTCTATGACAAAAAAAAAAAAAAAAAGTTGTCCTTGTCCTGATTAGCTCTGCAAAGATGTTCTTCTTAGTCTTTGTAAAATATCTGGAGGTCCTTAATGTGATATTATAAGCCATAATAACATATTTTACTGTGTTCTGATATTGTAAATAGGTTCTAATCCCTAGCTTTGGAGAGGCAATACATTTTCTAGAGTCACTGTGATTCCCTGGGTTCCAACTCTGAATCTGCCTTTTATTAGCTACATGTCTTAGCCTTCTGCTTTCCATGTTTTTCTCTTTCACTGTAAATACCTATAACAAGTAGAAGTAGAAAGAAAAAGGTCACCTGTATCTCCAAGTAACTAAGAGTCATAGAGAAACAAATAATCAGAAGCAGCAAAAACAATGACTCTTAGTTCTTCTTGGAATTATTTAGAGACACATTCAGTAGAAATGGGTGGGATTAGTTTTCCTGACCTTGCATCATATGTTACATAAAAAAAGCCAAGAAGCCAATATTGTTCTGATTTCCATGTCAAATATAGCCACTGTCCTATAGCAGTGTAGTTTCTTGGATAATAAGAGAGTTCTCAAACCTACCAGTGGCTATTTGTCTTTCTGTTTTTGTTGAAAAAGGAAAGGTGCTGTTTTTGTTTCAAATAGTGTGTAGTCACTATATGTGTCCTGTGATCCTGTTCCAGTTGTGCTGGATTTCTTTCTCATCTCTGTTAGATTGTATAGATTAGATTGTATAATTTTGTGCTTTGTACTTAGTACCTTGATTTGTTTTTCCTTTTGATTTTTTATATGTCTTAAATTCTAGCAAAAAACCTTTTCATCTTTAAAAATAGAGAAGCATATCATATTCTCCTTTGTATGTGTTAATAATTTACAAATGTAATTAGTCACTACCTCCTTTCAGGAAGGCAGATGCAAACCTGGACAGATTTGGTGTACCTGTTAACTAAATTGTAGGCTGACTTTTCAGGATTTTTGTTGTTGTAGAATAAGAGAATTTGAATAATCCACATTGATTCTGTTAAAGACGGCAGAAGACTGTTAAGAAACTTTAAAAATTATTTCCTTTTTAAGTAGAAAACATGAAGAACAGATAAAATCTTTTAATCTCCTGGAAGGGGATGGGGTGGGGGGGGCAAAGGAAGCATTTTGGTTAAATTTAGCAAAGGAAAGAGCAGAAACCTGGGCTGATCTTTTGACTTCTAAAGGGGTGATTTACCACTGGCCCATACTATTCTCTACACCTGAGCAGAAGATAAAAATGTTTTTTCTGAATAATCTCTGGATTTAATATTATTCATGGACTTTAGATCCATGTTTGTATTATAAGTAACTGTAAATATTTTAGTGACATTTGGGTAAATGAATAGTAAATATACATCATTCCTACATGTGTTTTTTTTGTGTTGTGTTTACATTGGAGAGTGTGATAGTGTCCAAGCTAAATTATACTTGAGAACAAATGTCAATTTATCTTACTAGATATAATGGCATGGGGCACATTAATCATACTTTACATTTATACAGTGTTTTGTTTTTTGTTTTTTAAGATTTTATTTATTTATTTGACAGAGAGAGATCACAAGTAGGCAGAGAGGCAGGCAGAGAGAGAGGAGGAAGCAGGCTCCCTGCCAAGCAAAGAGCCCGATGTGGGACTCCATCCCAGGACCTGAGATCATGACCTGAGCTGAAGGCAGCGGCTTAACCCACTGAGCCACCCAGGCGCCCATTTATACAGTGTTTTATCATACTTTGGCCCTGAAATAATTTTGTTATAAACTTCTATAAAATTGGATTGTGTCAGAGAAGTTACCGATCATACTTGGAGTAGTAGTTTAGCTGAAATTGACTATAGAGCTAAACTTTTTTGTGCATCTGTTTTATGCAAAGCAGATGAAAAGTTGCAGTGTATAAGGACGACTGAAAGTTCAGGTTGAATAAATTACTTAAATTATAAAATATCTATATTTATATAAAATATAAATTAAATTTATGTTGCATATTTACAATATATATTTGTATATATTGGGTATATATTTATAAATTTTTGAGGTCTTTAATACACATTTAAAATTTTTTTAAGTAAAATCTTGTTTAGTATTTTATAACTTAGTATATATGTTTTGTCTACATAAAGTTAATGCAGAATAAGTCCCATGTACTTTTAAATTTAATAAGTTTTGTCTGGGTTAGAGCAGTAGATATAAGTCAATATGGAAAGCAGTCTGTTTATTCTTTATGTGTAAATAGCAGTAATACCTACTAGGATTATAAAATTCCTAAAAATTTGATACCAGATGTCTTGTGTTCTTAGCCTTATGGTTGATAATTCTTAAAATTTCTTTAAATATTAGGAACAGGACATTTGTATGGTATTTCAAAGATGTTTGGAAGATAGTAGTTAATCTATCTCATCTTTTCCTTAAATCGATTTATTAGAAAATTAAGGAATATAAAATTAGGTTTACTTATGGGAAAGCAGAATTTTATTAGCATTAATGTTTATTCACATTCAGCTTCCTTCTTGCACAGATTTCTTTTAAGGGTGTAAAGTAAAAGCTACTTGGTAGTGTTTTATATTTGTGCCTAGGCTTAGCTCATTGTTTAATTAATTTTATTTCTAAAAACATTGTTTCTTTAATTTATCATAAAGAATGTCCAGTGATGTTGTTGTTCTTTTGTGTTTTATTATAGAGCTGAACTAGAGAAACATGGTTATAAGATGGAGACCTCATAGCATCCAGAAGAAGTGTTGAAGCAACCTAAACTTGAACTGTACTAAATTTCTAAGTCAGAGAACCCAGGATGGGACACTTTAAAAAAAAAAAAAAAAAAGTTTATTTCATTACCTGCTGGGATTTATTTTTGTTTTTGTAACACACAAAAAAATAAATGTTTTGATCTAATCTTGGTTTGGTTCAGAAGTCTTGATCTTTTGCTTCCCGTCATTAATTTTCTCACACTATTTATGATTTTATAGGACTTTATTATATAGAGACAGTAAATTCATCTGATCCCCGATTCAACATTTTTTTTAACCACATCAATTTTTTTTTAACCACATCAATTTTATTCATAAGGTTACTTCTTTTAAGTTACATTTAACCTTAATCTCATCTGTATTTTGAAAGCTTAGGAAACATGCTGACATCTCTAAGATGACCCTTTAAAACCTGTGTTTTAAAAATATTAATCGTTTTCAATTGATGTAATTAGTTCCTGAGCCATTAATAATAGTATTAATAGGTGATAGAGTATTATTAGTACTGAAAACCAAGTGGTTTGATCATAGTCAGTGTCCTCTGTCAAAATTGGTAAAGTAGGATCAAGAGACTTTGTTAACAGGCATATTCTCAGGTACTACATAATAGATTCATTTAGTATAAGATTCTACAAAGTGATTATCATTGCCACATTTACTTTTGTGAGTGGGAGATATAATTTAGTTGGTAAAAGGATTCTTCCTCGTTAAGTCTTAGAATGAAGCCAATGTACAGGTTTTATGAGGAATATTTTCAAACTTGAATGTGTTACTTATTTAGAAGGAGAATTAGCAGAACTGTTGAGTAATTTAAAATGTAAAATTTATGTAACATGATGTATTAACACCAAAATAAAATTGGGTGCCTGAAATACACTTTAAGTTATGCCTCAAAATGACTTTGAACATGTTTTTCTCCTAAGACAAGCTTATATCTGTCTTGCCTACCTGGAGAACTGCTGGGTGATTTAGGTAGACTAAGGAATAAGAACGAACTTTGGAAAGTGTAAAAACATCTTACATTTTTGTAATCCTGTAGTGCAGCACAGGCAGCCATGCTACTGTTGTGGCAAGTGAAGAAATATTTTGATTTATATGTTCTCAGTACTCTGGTGGGTGGTTATCTTTAGATGCCATATCAGTAGTCACTTTGACAGTGTCAGATATTACCCGGGGAGGGTTGCCACCTCATGTGACTTTAAATTGGTGCAAGGTACAATTTTGAAACCTTATAGGAATTGGGCAGAGGCTTTAATGGGCTTTCATTAGTATCTGGTGTTTTGTTCTTAATGAAATTTCAAAATTTAGTTTGGGTATTCTTTTCTGTTAAGGATTGAGTACCTGAAAATTGGTATTTAGTATCGGGATGATGAAGCCGTCAGTGGTAGAAAGACAAGCAGCTGAAGAAAATTATTTTTGTGAGACTTTATAGTTAATAGATTTCTTTAATTTTGATCTTCACAACAGCCCTGCCAAGGCAGGTAGGAAGGGCCTGTCTATTGTAAACATTTCATCAAATAGAAAACCACCTTGGAAAATAAGGCAGTGAAAGGGGCCTTGGTTGTATAGCTTGTAGGATGCCTAGCATCCAGGGTTGTTTTTTTTTTTTTCTTTGTCGTTTTCCATAATCACTTAATTCCACTTGAAATAGTTTTGAATTCAAATTGTAAATATAATAATGGTCAGTATTTTTCATCAGGCCTTGGATCAGAATTGCCACCACTGGATGCCATGTCTCTTCTTCCTATTTCTACTAAATGTTTAATTTAAAGAATTTTAATAATGAGCCAACACTCTTGAAAAATTGTATGGTATGTTAAAAATGCCATGTTATGGCATATCATGATCTGTTCTGTACTTTTTAAAGATAGCCATATCATTTCTGCTCCACAGCTAAGTTGAGAGAGGGAACATCTTCCATTCTTTTAGCAGAGAGCTAATAATTTTCGCCACTCTCTGTCTACTCACACAGAAGATACTGGGAGTTAGACTTGAGTTTTCTAGCTGCCTTAATGGCTCTAGTTGTATTCCAACTTTAAATCTTGGCATAGGTCTAGATTCTATCCTGTATCTACTTCTTGCTCTATTATCCATACTATATTCTCTTCAGTAATTTTGTCCAGTCTCAGTTGCTTAAAAAAGAAAAACAAAACTGCATATGTATGATTTCATTCTCTATTTTCAGTCTTTGCCTCTCCTTGAAGTCCTAAATTTTCTTAACCACTAACAACTTGATCACTTGATCTAAAGAGTATCTCAAAGTTAACTGGGTAGAAATGGAAGAAATGGTAGAAGAAATGGAAGAAATGGTAGAAATGGAAGATTTGATTATTCTTCTCTAATTTTATCTTTCATCCAGTCTTTACCATCTCAGTAAATACCCCCATCTTCTTCCCAATTGCTGAAGCCAACACTATTAAGAACTGTTCTTGAAATCTTCTCTTGGTATTTAATCTAGTGGCAAGCCCTGTCAACTCCACCTTCAAAGTATATCAGGTTGATAGCACTGCTTGCCTACCCAGCATCCATTTCCCCTTACTCTTCAAACAAATCATTTTTTTCCCCCACATACTACCTTTTCATATATGCCATCTAACTCAAGGCAAGTCAACTCCATTCCCAGTTCATGATGGGCTCTGCTTTAGTCAGTCATAACTCCATCTCATACAGATGAGTGGATGATGGATGGGCAAGTTTAAATAAATATGGGCCAATAAACAATTGGCTAGGGGCATCTGGCAAAGAGGGATCTTGGCTTTTGAAATAGCAAGCCTCTCTATAGGTGTGAATAAGGAGCATGTAGTCTTAATTGCTAGTGGCAGTTACCTAAGAACTATTCCACTTTGAGGCCAAAGATAATTAGTCTGGAAGAATGTGATTCTTCGATAATATCCTTGAGGCTGCTCTGGCACTAAGCTTCCTGCAAAATAAGCAAATATAAGGCATCTTCGGTTGGATATTTGGTTACTGGTATCCAGAAATAACTGATAATTTCAGAATCTATCTACTCCCACTTTCTAGTACCTTAATCTAAACCATCATTCACTAGGATTTTCTATAATGATCACCTGACTAGTCTCCCTGCTTTTACTTTCTCTGCCCTACTGTCTTTTCCTGTTAAAAATAGGGATCTTGTTGAAATTTAGACCATGTCATCCCTTTCTTTAAATGCCATCAAGGACTTCTTAAAGTATCATAAAACTGAACTCAAAGCTGAATATAATTAGGCTCTGCCTATCTCAGCTTACATCACTTGATTTTCAGTTAGTGTCATATTTTGGTCACTTTTGAAAAGTAAATGAAAGTTAAATCACTAAGCAGAAAGTCATTATACTCAATTGCTTGAATGCACCAGGGGCCTTTCCACCAGTTGGTACCTGGAAGGCTTGCCCCCCCCCCCCCCGCCTCATCCTCACAAGTCATTCCTGAACTCAGAAGGGTCCAGCAGAGTCAGTATAAATGAGGAGATAGAGGAGAGACTTTTTTTTTTTTTTTTTTTTTTTAAACAGAGAGATGACTTTTGCCTTCCTTCTTGCTTGTAAGACACAAATCCTTGTAATTGGCTCATGTCATCTCATTGGTTATACCTAGACAATTCAAAACTTGTATCTTGCCAGAAGAGGTCAGTAGGATCACCAATGACTGAAATGTGTTTTTTTGTTACTTCCTGCAGTGAATATCTTACAGAAAAATCTTCATAACTTTTTACTTTGCCCAAAATATGACATCATTTTTCACTAATTATTCAATACATTAATTACATGAATCTTATGTTTTCAAGAGTAATCCTTTACCTAAGGTAATGTTCTCTTCTGTACATTAGTGTTAATAAAGATAATAAGGATGGGGCACCTGGGTGGCTCAGTGGGTTAAAGCCTCTGCCTTCAGCTCAGGTCATGGTCTCAGAGTCCAGGGATCGAGCCCCAAATTGTGCTCTCTGCTCAGCAGGGAGCCTGCTTACCCCTCTCTGCCTGCCTCTCTGCCTGCCTCTCTGCCTACTTGTGATCTCTGTCTGTCATATAAATAAAATCCTAAAAAAAAAAAGATAATAAGGATGTTTGAACTTTGCAGATCTCATACTCAAATACTCATTGCATTGTGTGTGTAGAAACCTGTGGTCTAAGTTGATAGGGTATATCTTACTGATTTTGATTATCATATTTCCAAGTCGAGGAATGGATAGATTTTATGAGAAGAGCAATTGTTCTTTGCTAGGGCTAAGGTCACTATCTAGTCACAAAGATGACAGTTTGTGTTTATGTCATTTAATATTTTTCAGTAATTTCCCCTTTGGTGATAAGAACAGGATGTTCTCTACATATAGATAGAGATATATACAGATATATAGGTAGATACAGATACATAGATACAGATATGCTAAATTACTTTGGCTTTGGAGATATGCATCTTTCCTCTAAAGCAGGACTGTAGGAAAAACATTTAGTGGGATAAAGAAGTCATGCTGTAAGTGTACAAAAATTGTAAGCAAAGTTTTAAAATACTTATGATTTATATATTGGAGAGGTTTCTTCTTACAATTTAGCTTGTTAAATTATTAAAACATTTTGGAAGCTTAAGTTTTCACTGATACAATAGTCTCAATCTGTGTATTACTAGTTGACAGTAGCATAGGAGATTAACTGCTGTTAGGTTTTATTTTGTTTTCAAATTAAAATTGCTGATAGACTAACAATTATCTCTTTTAATATCATTGAAACAGAGCATATATACTTTTCCTTAATTTTTCTTGCATGAATGAAATTGGTAATCTCATTTTAGAACGGTCACAATGCACAGAAAAGTCTAGGATATTCAGTCAAATTTGATGAGGGATTTCTAATAGTATTCCTAGGAGCTTGTGGATTAAGGCGTGAGGATAGGGGTCCACAGATCCCTCTTTGTTTCATTTGGACCTTTTTGACCTTTACTTGTGTTAGACATTGAGATTCAATGTAGGATTTCATTTGAAAAATCGGTTTCATTGCCTTTTTTTAAAGTTTGATAACAGTGATCTAGATTTTCTATGATATTGGCAATTTCACCTAAGTACTAGCAAGTAAGTTAGGTTTTGCTTTCTGTCCAGATTCAGGGTAAAACCACTACATACTGTGAAAATTATAAACATTTTTTTTTCTAAATTTGCTGAGTCTTTGTCATCTTTATATTTCTGACCATGATGTTAGATTTACAGAATTGGACAGATTCTTAAAGAGCATCTACCTCTACCACTTCATTTTGCAGTTAAAGAAATAAACCCAAAGCCATTATGACCTGTCCCCAAGGTCACATAGGGAGAAGCAAGAAAAACTCCAGTACTCTCCTCACTGCATTGAACTTTCTTTTTGGGGGGTTCTACTTCATCAATCTAGAATAAGGGATACTTAATAAAAGGAAATATAAATGGCATAAAGGAAGGATGAGAACAAATAGCACTGAAGAAGAAATTCATTCAAAAAAATATTTATTGAGGGATGCCAGGGTGGCTCAGTCATTAAATGTCTCCCTTTGGCTCAGTTCTCGATCCAGGGTCCTGGGATGGTGCCCTGTATTGGGCTCCCTGCTCTACGGGAAGTCTGCTTCTCCCCTTCCCACTCCCTCTGCTTGTATTCCCTCTCTCTCGCTGTCTTTCTCTGTCAAATACATAAATAAAATATTTTTTAAAAATTGAGTAGCTACCATGCATCAGGCACTGTGTATTCGCTGAAACTAAGTTGTGCTCTTTGGGTCAAAAAAATTTCTGTTTTAACGCCATAGTGGACATTGTTTTCAACTTGGCCACCTACAATACTATGCCCCTTATGTTGATAACAATACCCAAAATTCTTTATGGGTAATTAACATCACCACCTCTCCACCATCCCCCTCCAGTCTTCATGAAACCCAAGAATTGAGGTCCCCTGTTCAGCCCAAGCCAAAAGGATGAAAAGTCTATGGCCAATTCTAGGCCAATTAGACTCTTTTCTCATAATTTCTATCTCAGATCAAAAGATGGGGAAAACTGTCAGAATTCATTCCTGCTTCTGAGACTCTTCTCCCTAACAGGGCATCTTGGATTCTTTTTCAAACTTGGGATTTCAACATCGTCTTTGATTCTCTTAACTCTCACTTCCATTAAAGTCCCTTTCAAGTTAGGTAAAGTTGGTTTCTTTAACTTAGAACCTGTTTGTGAAAGATACTGCAATTCCTTATTGCATATGACAACACAAACTGCTAGAGAAGAACGGGACCTGTGAAAGCTTAGGCTCTTTGTCTCAAAGTCCAATACCTGAGTCACTGTACTGAGAGATGGTAACCCTAACCTCCAAATGAAACTTTTAGCTCTTTGTTGCATGAACTGACTTAGTACCAGAAGACCTGCATAATAAAGATAATTCCCTTCCCTCAATCATCCCCATTCCTGCTTAGAGGCAACTTCATAAGAAGCCATAGTAGGCCTCTTAGGACTGTGAAGCACAGCCAGTTTTTCCCCCCAGTCTTGCTAAGTACTATTGCACCAATCCTCTGTGGAGTGTTGTTGACCTTGCTCGCTGATTGCTTTTAGTGATTCTTTTCGTGATTGGTGGAATGACTGGACAGTAATTAAAACAAAGTTGGTTCACTTTATCTTACCAGGATTAAAGCCTGAAAACAAATCTAATTTCCTTTTATGGGAAAGAGAAGTAGAAACAAAAGATTTTGATCATCTTAAAGTAAATTGAAAAGAAGAATGGAGGATTTAATAAAATGGTAAAAGGAAAAGTAGCATAACTGTTAGATTCTTAATGGAAGAACTGGTGGTGCTCTAATTTCCTTGTTAACAATAAATGTCATTTGCATACCAGGTATGGTATAAATACTTGAGAGTCTCCAGATAAATCTGTGATCTAAAAGACATGTGAGAAATGTAAAAAACTGTCATGGGAATTGAAGAGATTAGGATAAGAGTTTGGACAGCATAATTGGAGAATTTTCTCTTTCTACAGTATCTCTATAAAATTGGAAAAATTTAGTTTATAGGAAATTAAAATACTTGGGAAGTTCTTGAGTACTTTGAGTTGTTTTTCTGCCAGTGGTGATGAATATGAAGGGTTAATTCAAAAACTAGTATAACACAGAATGTTAGATATTTGTAAATATATTTTTAATTAAAATTCCAACCATATTAATACTTGAATGCAAATTATAAGTACCTGGGACTGTGGTAAGCTCAGTTATAGAAAGATGAATTGTACAAGAACATTCTTGTCCTTTCACATTTACCTTGCAGGAATAAATAGGTGGTTCAACCTACAGGTAGAGAGGCAGCAGAATAGTCCATTGTAGTATTATTGCATCACTGTAATCATAGTTTATATGTCAATGACTTAATCTCTAGGCCTCTGTTTTACAACTGAAAAAAGGGGATATATCAGTCAGGGGAAGGGCCCCTGCCCACCTATAAATGCCTCTAAGGAAATTGGAAAATGCCACCCTTTCCTTTAGCAGAATATAGCCCCACAAACTCAGCAAGTGGAGCACAGGCTGGATTTTAGCCACACTTTCTTTTGCTGGGTTTGCTTGTACAAAGTAAAATTTCGATAGCTGTATATAGCAGCCATGGTCTGAGTTCTTGGTTGCCTGCAACAAAGATCAACCCTAAATATCTTAAGTCAAAGGAGAATTCACTGGCAGGGATTTGGGGCTGTAGGACTATAAGAAAGTGACAAGAGCTAGGGAATCTCTGGCATCAGTATCTTAGTTAACCAAAGTTTCAACTCAGGAGCTCCCTGATTCTTGGGCCCTGAATTTGACCCAATGAATTTGGCCTCTGTTTGTGCCCTCTTCCTTTTCATTGCTCACTCACTGGGATTTACAGCCCTAAGAGTGATGTTTGATTGCCTGGTACAGGGTGTACCAGGTAGTTAGTGAAGGAAGGAATAAAGGAAGAAATAGGCTCCCTCTTTGGAAATGGGAAATGGTAGTGAGAGATGGCACTCGGTGCCCCATAAGACTACACACCACTTGAATTATCCCCAAGGGGAGATGCTATTAGGAAGGTGGATATATGTGGATACATTTGGGTGCTAGATAAATACAAAATGGTAAATGTCTGGTATAGGACTTAGGTATTTATATTTGCTGTTTTTGCTTAGGTTAACATATTATCTATTCCCATCTTCTATCAGATTCAGAACCTTCCAATGACCCTGTCCCCACTCCTTTCTACTGTGAAATACCACTAGTACTTGTAGACAGGGTTACCAAAATGAAAGAATAGTAACAGTGATCTGGTTTTCAGTACTTGCCCAAGACTTTGATGATTTTCCTCTTAGATGTGAATTTTTTATACCCTTGAGTTTCTTCTGTGTACAGAACTTTTGTAGTCAAGTCTCTGTACAAATTTCTAGCCTAGCACCTAGTCCAGTGGGATTTGTCTTTCTAATGCCATTGCCCATATTATGGAACAACAGACTTCCTTCTTCTTACATGTAATTCTTTTGACAGAATGATGTTCATTTACTAAAAAAACAAAAAAACATTGTTCTAAGACCTAGTGATGTTCTAAGTTCTAGTTTATCTTTTTTTTATTTATAAGACCATCTAGGTTTTACTTATTTTTTTAATAGATGGTCTTATAGATTTCTTGTGTGTTACATTCAGTCTACTGATAGAGACAAGAAAAAATAAGTGGACATATTTATAAATATGCAAGTATAAATTATGAGGAGAATAATTTTAAGTAAAAAACGGCTCAAAAATATAGGATATCAAGGGTGAGATCTTAAGAAAGGATGGCCATTAGACTTCTCCAAGAACAGATGAGTCATGATCTGAAGTTTGACAAGAAACCTCTCAGACAGGTGGGTGGTGAGGTAGAGGTCAAGGATGTAAGGAGTAAGTTTAGGGTGGGGTTGGGATGTAAGTAGTGTATATTATTCAGTGTGGGTCAGGCTTAAGCTATGGTAATAAGTAGCACCAAAATCATAGTATCTTAACCCTTGAAAGTTTATTTCTTGCTTATGCAAAGTCTTTTCTCTGGGACAACTATACACTTTTGGTGACTCAGGTCTATCACTTGGACCCCCATAAACACACGTGGCTGTCATGTTCTCCACCAAAATGGAAGAGCAAGGGGGAACTTTTCTCCACTGTTAACAGACCATTGACCTGAATGAGTTCATAGCCCTATTTAACTGCAGTAAGCTGGGATGCTGAGGGATGAATGGAGAGCTGTGTATTGTGGGGCATTAGTTATGCTTTTCTCAAAGAGTATGAGCATAAGGGGGGAGCTAGAGCATTCCAGGCAGAAAGAAAAGCCTGGAGGAAGGTCTGGAAATAGGATTATGATTAGCATACTGCAGTACTGTTGGATTGTACGAGATCATGCTGCCTTCTGTAGTCATGTAGAAAGTGCACTTGAAGAATAACACTTGAAGAATTGTTCCAGTTACTGGAATTCAGTGGAAAATCACGTCTTTCATATAAAAATATGGCTTCTAGGACTTCTGGGGAAGATGACAGAGTAACAGGATCCTAAGCTCACTTTGTCCCATGGATACACCTAGATAATGCCTACATTAGTGTAAATAACACAGAAAATGACCTAAAAACTGGCAGAACAGACTCTGCACAGCTAAATTAGAGAAGAGGCCATAAATTAGAGAAGAAGAGAAAGCGGAGATGTGGTTGGAAACCAAGCTGACCTGTGAGAATATCCACAGGAGGGAGGGACACTGCAGGCACAGAGAAGGAAGATGAGCAAACCCCACACCAGGCACCCCATGCCAGGGGGAACCTGTATTGAGAAGATGAATCCCATAACATTTGGAGGATTAAAAAACAGAGGGGATTTAACATCACGAGTTCTTAAAATCAGTGACACTTAACACCTAGAATGTTAAAAATCAGCAGGCTTGGCTCTGGAAGAACCTGAAGGTGATAGGAAACTGAATCCTGCCGTTAAAGAGAGAGTAGAACAAACAGCCTTGCTGAGATGCAGCATAGAAATGTCAGTTTGGAAAACACTTGGGATATATGGGAGGGAGATTTGTTTTACTAATCTCAGACTCTGTGTTGGAGGGGCAGTGATATTGGGAGACTTATCCAAGAACAAAGGAGCTGGAGGGCACCGTTTTCCTCCCCTACCTCCCAGACTAGATACATGGACACCTGTGGGAACCAGCACAGGGCAAAATTTCTCTAACTAGTTTGCTAACAACATACCCTGCCCCTGTGCTTTTTTATGGACCCATCACCTCCAACCCAACCTCAGAAAGTGTTCTCCAAAATGGCTATAGATCCCCTCCCAAACCAGACCTGCTCAAACTTTACTAACACAGGGCATCACACCTGTGTGTTCTCTTGTGGACCCACCCCCTCCAACACACCCTTGGCAGAAGCCAATCCAAAGCGTCTCCACAAGCCTGGCAGTGTGTAAGTAGTCACAGTGGGGCTAGCACCAATCCAAAGTAACTCCTGTCCTGGGGGAAGAAGAGGATAACCACACACATTATTTAGACTGCAACCCTAACAGTGGGCTGGGGCAGATGTCTGGTCTGACTCCAGGCCCTGCCCACTTACAAAAGCTTCTCAGGAGACAACACAGGGAGAGCTCCCTGCAATTTAGTGTGTCTGGAGTTCTGTCAAATGCCTTGTCTGACCCAACTCAAGCCAAAGGTAGCCCCAGACTGGCCCATTAACAACACAGGGATGAAACCCTACTCACAATAGGTAAAGAGAGCATTGCAGATGGGACTGAATTGAAGGCAAACACAGCTCAGCCACAATAGTAGGACACATGCAACACAAACAGGAGACACCCATGAAATTCAGGGTTCTGGTGAACAGGTGGCATTGCACTGCAGGGCAGTACAAGACCTCTATTTCTTGCATCCAGTACTTCAAGAGCAGGAGACATAACTAATTTACTTAAAACATAGAGAGAGACCTAAGGAGTTAGACAAAATGAGAAGACAGAGGGATATGTCCCAAATGAAAGAACAGGACAAAAATCACAAGAGAATTAAATGGAGATAAATAATATGCCTGATAGATAATGTAAAATAATGGTCATAAATATATTCACCGGACTTGAGAAAAGAGTGAAAGATCTCAGTGAGATCCTCAACAATGAGGTAGAAAATATAAAAAAGGATGAGTCCAAATGAAGAAATAAATAACTGAAATAAAAAAATACATCTAATGGAATAAATAGTAAACTCGAGGATGCAGAAGGATGGATCAGCAACCTAGGAAGATAGAGTAATGGAAAACAAACAAGCTGAACAGGAGAAAGAAAAAGGATAATAAAAAATGAAAATAGATTAAGGGAATTCAGCAACATCTTCAAGCATGACAACATTTGCATCATAGGGATCCCAGAAGGAGAAGAGTGATAAAAGGGGGCAGAAAATTTATTTGAATAAATAATAGCTGAAAACTTTCCTAATCTGGGGAAGGAAACAGGGATCCAGACCCAGGAAACACAGAGAGACCCCAACAAAATTAACCCAAGAAGTCCATATCAAGACACACAGTAATTAAAATGGCAAAAAGTAGTGATAGAGAATTTTAAAAGTAGCAAGAGAAAAGAAAACATTTACATTTAAAGGAAACCCCATAAGGCTATTAGCTGATTTTTCATAGAAACTCTGAAATGCCAGAAGAGAGTGGCATGATATATTCAAAGTGCTGGAAGAAAATAAACCTGCAACTAGGAATACTCTCTCTAGCAAATCTATCATTCAGAATAGGCAAGATACAGTTTCTCAGACAAAGTCAGAGGAATTCATCACCACTAAACCAACCTTATAATAAATGTTGAAAGGAGCTCTGAGTAGAAACAAAAGGCCATAAGCAAGAGTAAGAAAAGTAGGAAGCACAAAAGTAAAATGAAGTATACCTATAAAAATCAGCCACGGGGTTCACAAAATGAAGGGATATAAAGTACAGTACCATATATTTAAGATGTGCAGGGGACAAAGAGGTAAAAATTTGGTATTTTAAGAATGGGTCCAAACTTAAGGGACCATTAACTTAATATAGACTGCTATATCCATAAGATGTTATATACAAAATTAATGGTAACCACAAATCAAAAAATAGACAAGGAATGCAAAAAAATAAAGAGAAAGGAATCTCTATATCTCTATAGAAAGCCAGGACACTGTGAGAGGAGAGAGCAAGAGAAGAACTACAAAAACAATCATGTAACAAGTTACAAATGGCAATAAATACATAATTATTTTGAATGTTATGGACTAAATGTTCAATCAAAAGATGTAGGATGATGAAATGGATTAAAGAAGCAAAACCTATCTATATGCTGCCTACAAGAGACTTATTTCCAACATAAAGACACATGAAGATTGAAGGTGAAGGGATGGAAAAGCATTTGTCATGCAAGTGGAAGTGAAAAGAAACCTGGGGCAGCAATACTTACATCATACAAAATAGACTTTAAGACAAAGACCGTAACAAGAGACAAAGAAGGACACTATATAATCATAAAGGGAACAATTCAACAAGAAGTTCTAACAATTATAAATAGATACACACCCAACATGGGAGTACCCAAATACTTAAAACTGTTGATAACAAACATAAAGGAACTAATCCATGCTAATACAATAATAGTAAGGGACTTTGGTACCTCACTTACATCAATGGATATATCATCCAAACAGAAAATCAACAAGTAAACAGTGGCTTTGAATGACATATTTGACCAAATGGATCTATATGCAGAACATTTCATCCTAAAACAAGAGAATACATAATTTCATGGAACATCTCCAAAATAGATCACGTATTGGCCCACAAAACAAATTGAAAAATGTTGAAGTCTTACTATGCATCCTTTCTGATCATAATGCTATGAAATTAGAAATCAATCACAAGAAAAAATCTGGAGAGAGCACAAATTTATGGAAGTTGAATAGCATTATACTAAACAATGAATGACCAACCAAAAAATTAATGAGGAAATCAAAAATACAGAGACCATTGAAAATGAAAGTACAATGGTCTAAAACTTTGGGATATAGCAAAACCTGTCCCAAGAGGGAGGTTTATAGTAATACAGGTGTACCTCAAAAAAAATCTCAAATAAACAACCTAATCTTACACGTAAAGAAGCTAGAAAAAGAATGACAAGCAAAACCCAAAATGAGTTGAAGGCAGGAAATCAGAGATTAGAGCAGAAATAAATGAAATCAAAACAAACAAACAAACAAAACCACAATAGAAAAGATCAATGAAACCAGGAGCTGGTTCTTTGAAAAGATGAACAAAATTGATAAACCTTTAGCCAGGCTCATCAAAACAAAATAAGACAAAATAAAAGAGAGAGGGAGAGTGAGAGAGGACTCAAATAAACAAAATCAGAAATGAAAGAGGTGAGGGCCCCCTGGGTGGCTCAGTTATTAAGTGTCTGCCTTCAGCTCAGGTCTAGATCCCAGGGTCTTGGGATCAAACCCTGCATTGGGTTCCCTGATCTGTGGGAAGTCTGCTTCTCCCTCTGTCACTACCCCTGCTTGTATTCCCTCTCTCACTGTCTCCCTCACTCTGTCAAATAGATAAAATAAAATAAATAAAAGAAGAGAAATAACAACCAACACTACAGATATATAAAGGATTATGACAGAATATTATGAAAAATTATATGCCAAAAATTCAACAAGTTTGAAGGAATAGGTCAATTCCTGGCAACATATAACCTTTCCAAATTGAATCAGGAAGAAATAGAAAATTTGAACAGACCAGTTACTGGCAGTGAAATTGAATCAGTAATCAAAGAACTCCCAATAAACAAAAATCCAAAACCAGATGGCTTCACAGGTGGAATCTACCAAACATTTAAAGAAGAGTGAATATCTATTCTTCTCAAACTATTCCAAAAAATAGAAAAGGAAGGAAAACTTCCAAGTTCATTCTATGAGGACAGCACTACCCTGAGACCAAAACCAGATAAAGATACTGCAAAAAAAAAAAAAAAAAAAAAAAAAAGAGAGAGAGAGAGAGAACAACAGGCCAATATCTCTGATGAATATAGATGCAAAAATCCTCAACAATTTTCAAGCACTTAATATTTGAAGTCATTGAGTTTCTATTTGTCTTTCCTGGTATTACAGCAAGCTTTCAGTCAAAGAAGGCACTGACCTGAGAGCAGGCAAGAGCCATGTCACCAACCAGGAGAAAAAGGAGCATTTTAGTTTTCTAAAAACAAATCAAGTTTTTATTTTATTTTATGTTCACAAAAAATGTAGTGCTCCATGATTCATTGTTTGCATATAATACCCAGCACTCCATGCAGTACATGCCCTTCTTAATACCCATCACTGGGCTTACCCATCCCTCCAGCCTCCTCCCCTCTAAAACCCTCAGTTTGTTTCCCAGAGTCCATGGTCTCTCATGCTTCATCTTCCCTCCGATCCCCCACCACTTCATTTTTCCCTTCCTTCTCCTAATGTCCTCTGTGCTATTTTTTATGTTCCACAAATAAGTGAAACCATATATATCAACTTTCTTCGCTTGACCTATTTCAATTAGCATAATCTCCTTCACTCCTATCCACGTTGATGCAAAAGCTTGATATACGTGCTTTCTGATGGCTAAGTAATATTCCATTGTATTTATGGACCACATCTTTATCCATTTGTTTCTGTTCTTTCCACAGTTTGGCTATTGTGGATATTACTGCTATGAACATTGGGGTGTATATGGCCCTTCTTTTCACTACATCTGTATCTTTGAGGTAAATACCCAGTAGTGCAATTGCTGGGTCATAGGGTAGCTCATTTTTAATTTTTTGAGAACCTCCACACTGTTTTCCAAGGTGGCTGTAACAACTTGCATTCCCACCAACAGTGTAAGGGGGTTCCCCTTTCTCCACAGCCTCTCCAACATTTGTTGTTTCTTACCTTGTCAATTTTTGCCATTCTAACTGGTGTAAGGTAGTATCTCAATTTGATTTTTATTTGAATTTCCCTGATGGCTAATGATGATGAACGTTTTTTCCTGTGTCTTTTAGTCATTCCTATCTCTTCTTTGGAGAAGTGTCTGTTCATGTCTTCTGTCCATTTTTCGACTTGATTATTTGTGTTTTTTTGGGTGCTGAGTTTGAGAAGTTCTTTATGGACCTTAGATATCAGCCCTTTGTCTGTAGTGTCATTTGCAAATATCTTCTCCCATTCCCTGGGTTTCCTTTTTGTTTTGTTGGCTGTTTCCTTTGCTGTGCAGAAGCTGTTTATCTTGATGAAGTCCCAAAAGTTCATTTCAGCTTTTGTTTCCCTTGCCTTTGGAGACATGTCTTGAAAGAAGCTGCTGTGGCCTATGTTGAAGAGGTTACTGCCTATGGTCTCCTCTAGGATTTTGACAGATTCCTGTATCACATTGAGGTCTTTCATCCATTCTGAGTTTATCTTTTTGTGTGGTATAAGAGAATGATTGAGTTTCATTCTTCTGTATGTAGCTGTCCAATTTTCCCAGCATCATTTATTGAAAAGACTGTCTTTTTTCCATTGGATAATTTTTCCTGCTTTGTCGAAATTTAGTTGACCATAGAGTTGAGGGTCCATATCTGGGGTCTCTATTCTATTCCATTGATCTGTGTGTCTGTTTTATGCCAGTATCATGCTGTCTTGGTGATCACAGCTTTATAATATAGCTTTGAAATCAGGTAACATGATGCCCCCAGTTTCATTTTTCTTTTTCAGACTTTCCTTGGTGATTCAGGGTCTCTTCTGGTTCCATTAAAATTTTAGGATTGTTTGTTCCAGCACTCTGAAAAATGCTGATGGTATTTTGATGGGATGGCATTGAACGTATAGATTGCTCAGGGCAGCATAGACATTTTAACAATGTTTACTCTTCTGATCCACGAGTATAGAATGTTTTTCCATACTTTTGTGTCTTCTTTGATTTTTTCATGAGTGTTCTGTAGTTCCTAGAATATAGATCCTTTACCTCTTTGGTTAGGTTTATTCCAAGTTATCTTATGGTTTTTGGTGCTATTGTAAATGGAATTGATTCTCTAATTTCTCTTTCTATAATTTCATTGTTAGTGTATAAGAAAGTAACTGATTTCTGTGCATTGATTTTGTATCCTGCCACATTACTGAATTGCTGGATGAGATCTAGTAACTTGGGGATGGAGCCTTTTGGGTTTTCCCATAAAGTATCATGTCATCTATGAAGAGAGAGAGTTTGACTTCTCCTTTGCTAATTTGAATACATTTTATTTCTTTTCATTGTCTGATTGCTGTTGCTAGGACTTATAATACTATGTTGAACAAGAGTGGTGAGAGTGGGCATCCTTGTCATGTTCCTGATCTTAAGGGAAATTCTCTCAGCTTTTCCTCATTGAGAATGATATTCACTGTGGGTTTTTCATATATGGGTTCTATGATATTGAGGAATGTTCCCTCTATCCCAATACTCTGAAGAGTTTTAATCTTAAAATGATGTATTTTCTCAAATGCTTTTTCTACATCAATTGAGAGGACCATGTGATTCTTCTCTCTTCTCTTATTAATGTGTTCTATCACATTGACTTGTGAATGTTGAACCACCCTTGCATCCCAGGGATAAATCCCACCTGGTCATGGTGGATAATCCTTTTAATGTACTGTTGGATCCCATTGGCTAGGATCTTGTTGAGAATTTTGGCATCCATATTCATCAGGGATATTGGTCTGAAATTCTACTTTTTGATGGGGTCCTTGCCTGGTTTTGAGATCCAAGTAATGCTGGCCTTAGAAAAAGAGTCTGGAAGTTTTCCTTCTGTTTCTATTTTTTGAAGCAGCTTGAGAAGAGCAGCTATTATTTCTTCTTTGAATGTTTGGTAGAATACCCCAGGGAATCCATCAGGTCCTGGACTCTTGTTTTTTGGGAGGTTCTGGATCACTGTTTCAATCTCATTACTGGTTATTGGTCTATTTGGGCTGTGAATTTCTTCCTGTTTCAGTCTTGGAAGTTTATAGGTTTCCAGGAATGCATCCATTTCTTCTAGGTTGCTTAACTTTTTGGCATATAGCTGTTGATAATAATTTCTGATCATTGTTTCTATTTCCTTTGTCTTAGCCGTGATCTCTCCTCTTTCATTCATAATTCTATTAATTTGGGTCCTTTTTCTCTTCTTTTGGATAAGTCTGGCCTGTGGCTTATCGATCTTATTAATTCTTTCAAAGAACCAGCTTCTAGTTTCATTAATGTGTTTTACTATATTTCTGGTTTCTAATTCATTGATCTTTTCTCTAATCTTAATTATTTCCCTTCTTGTGTGTGGGCTAGGCTTAATTTGTTGTTGATTATCTGGTTCTTTGAGGTTTAAAGATAGTTTGTGTATTCGGGATTTTTCTGTTTGTTTTGAGTGAGGTTTGGAATGCTATGTATTTCCCACTTAGGACCACCTTTGCCATATCCCATAGGTTGTGTGTTCATCCTCATTAGTTTCCATGAATTGTTTAAGTTCTTCGATTTCCTGGTTCACCCAAACATTCTTGAGAAGGATGGTCTTTAGTTTCCTAGTGTTTGAATTTCTTCCAAACTTTTTCTTGTGATTGAGTTCCAGTTTCAAAACACGTGGTCTGAGAATATGCTGAGAATAATCTCGGTCTTTTGGTGTTTGTTGAGACCTGATTTGTGACACAGTATGTGGTCTCTTCTGGAGAAAGTTCCATGTGCGCTTGAGAAGAATGAGTATTCTGTTGTTTTATGGTAGAACGTTCTGTATATCTATGATGTCCATCTTGTCCAGTGTGTCATTCAAAGCTCTTGTTTCTTTGTTGATTTTCTGCTTAGACAATCTGTCTATTGCTGAGAATGGAGTATGAAAGTCTCCTACAATTAATGTATTACTATCAATATGTCTCTTTATTTTGATTAACAGTTGGCTTATGTAGTTGGCTGCTTCCATGTTGGGAGCATAAATATTTACAATTGTTAGAAATTATTGTGGATAGACCCTTTAAGAATGATACAGTGTCCTTCTGTATCTCTGACCACCGTCTTTACCTTAAAATCTAATTTGTCTGATAGGAGAATTGCTAGCTCAGCTTTCTTTTGTGATCTTTTGGCATGAAAGATGGTTCTCCATATCTTCACTTTCAGTTTGGATGCATTTTTATATTCAAAATTAGTCTCTTGTAGACAGCATATGGGTGGGTCCTGTCTTTTTATTCAATCTGCAACCTTCTGGTGTTTTATAGGAACATTTAGGCCATTCACATTGAGAGTGATTATTGAGAGATATGATTTTATTGACATCATGTTGCCTGTGAGGACTTTGTTTCTATGGATTGTACATTTCTGTTCTATATCACTCTTGGGGTCTTTCTCCTTTTATAGAACCTCCCTTAATATTTCTTGCAGGGCTGGCTTAGTGGTCACATATTCTTTCAGTTTTTTTTTTTTTTTTTAAGATTTTATTTATTTGACACAGGGAGAGAGAGAGAGAGATCACAAGCAGGCGGAGAGGCAGACAGAGAGAGAGGGGGAAGGAGACTCCCCGCAGAGCAGAGAGCCCATTGTGGAGCTCGGTTTCAGGACCCTGAGATCATGACCTGAGCCAAAGGCAGAGGCCTAACCCACTGAGCCACCCAGGCACCCCTTCTTTCAGTTTTTGCCAGTCTTGGAAGCTCTTTATCTTTCCATCCATTCTAAATGACAGCCTTGCTGCATGTTCATCACATTTAGTACCCTGAATATGTCTTGTCAGCCATTTCTGGTTTGCCAGGTCTCTGTGGACAGGTCTGACATTATTCTGATATTCCTCTCTCTGTACGTAAGGAATCTCTTCTCCCTACTGCCTTTAAGATGGTTTCATTGGTTTTAAGATTTGCAAGTTTTACTATTACATTCCCGGACATCGGTTTAATCTCCTTGATCTTGGAAGGTGTTCTCCGTGCCTCTAGGACACAAATGCTTGTTTCATTCCCCAGATTAGGGAAGTTCTCAGCTAGGATTTGCTTAAATATATCTTCTAGTCTCTAGTGGAGGTCCCTCTCCACTCCCTCAGGGATCCCACTAATTCTGACATGGGAATGTTTCATGGCATCATTTATTTCTCTAATTCTGTTTTCATTGATTCTAAGCTGTTTGTTTCAGGTCTCCTCCTGATTCTTCTTTTCTATCAGTTTATCTTCTAGCTCACTAATTTATTCTTATGCCTCATTTACCCTTATTAGAATATCCATTTTAGATTGGATCTCTTGATAGCATTTTTAAGTTCTGCCAGATCAGGTCTCACTTCTGCCCTTAGAGAAAGTATGTTGCCATTAATGGTTTTCTCCAGCCTAGCTATTGTCCACATAAATTTTATGCTGAAGTCTATTTCTGACATCTTGCTTATATCCATATCCATCTGTTTTGTGTCAGAGGTCATAGTCTCTGAATTTCTCCTGTATTGGGTGTTCCTCCTCTTAGTCATCTTGTTTAGGGGTGGTTGAGGGAATATACAGAGTCCAGATTATTGACCACAACCCAATCAAGATGCACCTCTTTTATAGGGACCTTAGAATCATTAGCCTCTTGATCTTTCATCCTGTCTTCTGGGGGAGGGGTCTATGGTGCTGTTACTTAGGCAACCCAGTATGGGCAGAGTTGTCTTGCCCCCTGAGGGGGCTGATGGGCTAAATGAAAACCAGTTTGGGGGGACTTTTGTTCTCTGGGGTCTTTCCCTAGTGACTTTCTGCATTTCTTCTCAGAGTCAGAGCCGAAGTAACCATAACCAAACTTTCATCTCAGAACAGAGAGATTGCAGATGAGCCCTCCAAGCCACACTGCCTCTGTTTTTGTCTGTGCTGCTAAAAAACTGCAGCATCCTGGGTTGTGTACCCCACAGCAGCACTCCCAGCCCTCACTTCCGTCTATAGGTCCAGGGTATGTCTCTGCCCTTTGTGCTGCTTCTTCTTCCTCTTCTTCTTTTTCTTTTTTTCAATAATCTTTCTAATGTTGAATTGATCAAAAATTTTTTGAAGGAATATAAACTTCCTTTTTTTTTTTAAGACTTTATTCACTTATTTGACAAAGAGAAACACAGCAAGAGAAGTAACATAAGTAGGGGGAATAGGAAGGGGAGAAGAAGCCTTCCTGCCAAGTAGGGAAACTGATTTGGGGCCCAATCCCAAGACTCTGGGATCACGACCTGAGCTGAAGGCACATGCTTAATGACTGAGCCACCCAAGCACCCCTGCCTGCCCTTTGTGCTTCTAAAACCACCAGTTGTCCCCTGTTTGCATACATGCCCTGGCAGCTCCAGGTTTCGTTCTGTGAGGCTGCCCTAAAGTCCTTTCCCTGCCACTACTGGTCTTTAAGTCTGTGCCCAGTGCCCAGTGGGAGAGGCTTTTGCACTCTGGCAGCCCAGGATCCCAAAGGCTCCCTTCCATTTATCTTCCAATATCTGCCCACAGAATCATGACTCCCTGCTTCATACCTTGAAACCAACCGCCGGAGATATTCTACTGGTATAGATCAGGATACATCTTCTTACATTTCAGGCTGATTTCATGAGTCTTCAGAGTGGTCTGGTAGACATCCAGCTTAATTCAGGGGACCAGTTGAAATAGGGTCCCCTACTCCTTCGCCATCTTGCCATATCGTCAAAATAAATCAATTTTCATAGACGTTCTAGGACCAAATTCTTCATCCTGATAAGGGCATCATATAATAATGATAGGTTTCCCAGTTACAGCTTACCCTATGAATTTAAAATTTTTAAATAGCATTGTCCAGACACTTAATTTTTCGTGTTTAGGAAGGCCATGAATTAGAGTTTTCAGGCCAGTAGTTCTGGTCCCTTTTCTCAGAGCACACTCTCCCAACTTTCTTTGGTGTTGTCCCTTCTCCTGCAGTTTGCCAGGCTGTGATACTCTTTCCTTTTTTCTTTAACTGGCTAAATCCTTTTGCCCCTTCAGGACTCCTTTTAGGCATCATCCCCTCCTGGAGGCCTTTTTTGGACTTCCAGGTTGTGCTCAGTGCCCCTCTTCCAGCTTCCCCTGGCACTCAATACTTTTATCTTATCCTTTAGCTTCACTTAATTGAAATTAACTGCTTTGAGAGCTCTTCCTCCCCCTTCATTAGAATCTCAAGTCCTTATGTGTAGGGTCTGTCTTTATTTAGCCTTTTCGCTTCTAGATCTAGTAAAGTCCTTAATAAATAGCAGTTGAGGGGTACCGGGATGGCTCCATCAGTTAAGCATCTGCTTTCAGCTCAAGTCATGATCCCAGGGTCCTAGGATTGAGCCCAGCATTGAGTCCATGTCTGGCTCCCTACTTAGTGGGGAGTCCCTCTCTCTGTCCCTCCCTTCCCCTGCTCATGCTCTCTCTCTCTCTCTCTCAAATAAATTAATCAAATGCTTAAATAACTAAATAGTTTAAATAAATAAATAGTCAGTTGAACCACATTAAGTGGGCAAAAGCTGGTTTCCAGTAAGATGCTGTGAAAGTTCCATAATTCTGTTGTAGCTGTGGAAGTGAGAACTGATTATATATAGCCATCATTGAAACAAAGAAGTCAAAACTAAGCTTCAAAATCTTGCCATCCCAGAGAAGGTAACTAGAAGACACTGAATCTTATTGCTGACTTTAATTCTAACCTGTTTTGAAGCAAATTGTTTATTTTGTATGTCTTAATTTGCACAACTTCAAAATAGGTGTGAATATTACAAAAAACATAGCACATACAGCTTAATCAATGCAGAAGACCAAGAGTCTTGGATCAGTTGTACTGATTTGACATTTTCCTGGAATCGAAAAGGAGGATGTATTTTCATGTGGCAAGCTACTAGATCTGCTCCCCCCTCCAAATTTCAAGTTATAAACACTCTTCTCGTTGACATTTATTAGAAAGTAACACAAAGCAGATTGCTGTGTTTGCACTCTGTGGACATTTTATATAAGGCATATTGTGTGTTCTCTGCATGCCAGGAATGATGGCATCCTTGGAGGTTAAGCCTTCAAATCCTGTTCTACTATTTTAATAATTTCATTGACTTAACCTTTATATAGATGAAGTGTATGATTTCCTCAAAGAACACTTTGCTGCTCTGTGCTTGCTGAAAGAATGCTTCAGGTTAGAAATTTGGTCTGTGATCTGTCAGGTGATGATACAAAAGGTTTAACTTAAACACAAACACTAGGTCACAGAGGGACAGGATCCAGATGGTTTTGTATATGATTACAACATCCTCCATCTCCCTGGCATCTCTATCCTTTCTTCTCTTTTCTGCCATCTGTCAGTGCACTTGAATGAGGAACTTAATCACATAGGGTAACAAGAAGTTGGTTGTTTTTTTTTTTTTTCCTGCTAACTGTTCTTTCATTGGGTGGTAAGAAAAGGGTATACAAAATAGTATCTAGTTTTACATATGTATTCTGTTTTCCTCAGAAAAAAAGTAGTTTAAGACCAAGGCTGGGCATTTGCTTGTGTAATTCCAGTATTGGAGCAAAGAAATAAAATGTTACGTTTGTTCTAATTTAATGACTAGAATGAGGTACACTTCTTTATTCTTTGTTGTTTTCATGATTTGTAGATTTGATTATTTTTTTCAAGTTTTTATTTAAATTCCATTTAGCTAATATATAGTATAATTTTAGTTTCAGGTGTACAATACAGTGATTCAACACTTCCATACAACACCTGGTGCTCATCACAAGTGCACTCCTTAGTCCCCATGTAGATTTGATTATTAATGGTCATTGTTTATTTGTTATTAATAAAATTGTGGGGTTCATTATTAATTATGAGAAATTATAATTTATTATAGTAAGTTACAATATATTTTTGGAATTTGAACATTTAAAATTAACCTTAACAAGAAACTAACAACAGTATATAAAGCAGTTTAAATCACAAACCTTATAGTAGGAATCACCTGATTTATTCCTGGCTCAGTTATATATTAACTATGTGGCCTCAGGCAAATTACTTAATCTTTCTAAGCCTTATCTCTAAAGGGGATAAATGACTGTGTAACTCATGGGATTATTGTACAATTAATGAGATAACTGTGTACAGCATTTAACAGAGTAGTTGGGACTCTATAATTATTCAATAAATGGTCATATTTGTTCTGTTAAACTAACTTTTATCACTAAAGAGATAAAGTAATGAAATGTAGTTTTTTAAAAAAACTATTATGTAGCCAAATTATGGAAAGAGCCAAATGTCCATTGGCTGACGAATGGATAAAGAAGATGTGGTATATATATACAATGGAATATTACTCAGTCATATAAAATGAAATCTTGCCATTTAAAATGACGTGAATGGAGCTAGAGAGTGTTATGCTAAGTGAAATAAGTCAGAGAAAGACACATATGGTTTGATTTCACTCATATGTGGAATTTAAGAAACAAAAACAGATGAACATAGGCAAAAAAAGAGACAGAGAGAGAAAGGCAAACCAGGAAACAGAATCTTAACTAAAGAGAGCAAACTGAGGGTTTTTAGAGTAGAGGGGAGTGGGAAGAAGGGCTAAATGGGTGACGGGTATTAAGGAGGGCACTGTTGTGATGAGCTCTAGATGTTAAGTGATGAATCACTAAATTCTACACCTGAAGCTAATATGACACTGCATGTTAACTGATGTTTAAATAAAAACTTGAAAAAAATATGCATTTTAAAATATAGTTTTATAAAAATAGTTTTATTATGGAGAAATATAGTTTTCTGATCATAATTATCAGCATCCACATGAGGTCATGTTGCATAGCTCATGTATCTTATATAAAAGGTTGCATATAGATTTTCTATTATGCTTTCTACCAAGTTGGCCAAATTTATGTTAGCAACTTGAAGCAGGATTTTGCAAACTGTAGCCTGCAGACCAAATCTAATCCCCTGCCTGTTTTTGTGTGGCCTGGAAGCTAAGAATGATTGTTGTATTTCTGTGTGGTGGGGAAAATTTTCTTTTAGAGAACAGTATTATGTGATATAAGGAAATTAAATGAAATTCAAACTTTAATATCCAATAAGTAAAGTTTTATTGGAACACAGCCACACTTGTTTATTTATTTAGTGTCTATGACTTTTTTTTTTAAGATTTTATTTATTTATTTGTCAGAGAGAGAGAGAGAGCACAAACAGGCAGAGTGACAGGCAGAGGCAGAGAGAAGCAGTCTCCCCACCAAACAAGGAGCATGATGTGGGACTCGATCCCAGTACTCTGAGATCATGACCTGAGCCCAAGGCAGCGGCCCAACCGACTGAGCCACCCAGGCGTCCCTGTCTATGACATTTTTGATCAGCAGAACTATTTGTGACAGAAACCACATGACCTGCAAAACTTAAAATATTTATTACTTGGCCCTTTAAAGAAAAAGTTTGTGGACCCCTGAATTCAAATAATAAATGTATATTTGTGGATGAATCTTGCAGAGTCCAGCCCTCTCAGTTTAAAGATTGTGTTTGAATTTCTTAGGGTTGCCAAAGCAAAAGTATTACAAACTAGATAGTTCAAGACAACAGAAATTTACTGTCTCCCAGTTCTAGAGTCTAGAAGCCTCAAACCAAGGTATGGACAGGGCCATGCTCTCTCTGAAATCTGTAGGGGATTCCTTCCTTGCCAATTCCTAGCTTCTAGTTGTTTGGTGACAATCTTTGGTGGCAATCTTTGATATTTCTTGGCTTGCGACTCTTTAAGTCCAATTTCTGCCTTTATTGTCACATGGTGTTCTCCATGTGTGCTTGTCTTCAATGGTGGTCTTCTTATAAGGATACTAGTCATGTTGGGTCAGATGTTCCTCCTACTCCAGTATGATCTCAACTTAACTATTTCCAAATAATGTTATATTATTAGGTAGTGAGAGTTAAGATTTCAATATATCTTTATTTCTATAGGGTTGGGGAGTACACAATTCATGCCATAACTGTCAGGAAGTTGGATCCCCAAAATGTGAAAGGATTCATCCCATGTCACAAAGAGATTTAGTGACAGAACCAAGATGAGACTTGCAAGTCATATGGGCTTTTTTTTTTTTTTAAGATTTTATTTATTTATTTATTTGAGAGAAAGAGCTAGCAAGCACAAATGCAGAGGAAGGGGCAGAGGCAGAAGGAGAAGTGGATTACCCACTGAACAGAGAGCTAGATGTGGGGGCTTTATTCCCAGATCCTGAGATCATGATCTGAACCGAAGGCAACCAACTGAGCTGCCCAGGCACCCCTGAAGTCATAAGGACTTTAACCAGAATCTGGGAAGCTGAATTTCTAATTGATGAATAAGCTTTCCGCTATACCATAGGGGTTCAAAGTGATTTAACCTCTGATATCTAATGTATATGCAATACAGAACTGTTTTAAGTCCTTTTAGGACATATATATTTATGCATTACTAATGAAAAACACAATTTAAAATTGTGGACTAAAATTGGCTAAAATAGTCAGTACTGTAAGTTTTATTTATTCATACCAAGGGAGATGAGTATTACGAGTTCTTTTTTTTTTTCCCCCTTTCTATTTCAGGTGTCAGCTAGCCATTCTAGAAAACAGAATAGAATATATTCCCAACCTACATTAGGTGGTGACACTTTAATATTCTACTAAACTGTCAAAAGTTTATTCTTATTCAAAAGTGGCATGGGTGTGAAACAATATTAAGAAGGAAAATCAGTAATATAAGTAATAATTTATTTAACTTCTCTTAGGAATAGTGTATCTGCTAGCTGCAAATTTTCTTTCTTTTCCTAATGGCTATCATTTTTATCAACTATAAAAACTCAAGCTTAAAGTAATGTCTTTCTCAAAGCAACTGTAAAAGTAGTTTTTGTAGGTGGAGTCCTACTTATGTAACTGTTCATGATTATATGCAAGGAGCAAGTAAAATTTCTCAGTGTTAAAAATCATGAAAATATGGAGTATGGGAAAAAGATTCCTTTAGGACCCAAAGTAATAGAAAAATGGGAAATAAAGAAATATATTGGTGTTAACCTTAGGACTAAAAGCAGAGATGGACTTTGTTTACCTGTGAATATCAAACTAATATTCTTTAGAATATTTCTCAAATGGTATCAGATTTTAAAAAATGGTATCAGATTCTTACATTATGGGGAAGCCTGGACACTTTAAAGAAAGCCACCAGGATGATTTAGCAATGCTATTCTCTTGAACTGAATCCAGGCTTTTGGTTTAATATTTTGGAAGATGCTGTTGCCTCCATCAGCCAGCCCTAAGGCATTTGGATATGTGGCTTAGTAACCCTAGAGGGAAAAAACCCCTGAATGAACCTCCAGCTGTAATGTTCAGACATCCCAAACCCAAAGTATCCTAAAGTATTCCTATACTTTGGAGGGAAAAAGCTGACAATAGCTTTGTTACTACATGGAAAGTTCTGAGTTTACTATGGCCATGGGGTTAATTAATTGTCATAACATATGCCTTTGAAGTAGTTGGAAGAAAGGAAAAATTACCCCATTTGACTGATTGAAAAACTGAGACAAGGGCAGCTAACTTGTTTGTGGTCACCCAGGGAATAGTTGGCTGAGACTCCAGGATTCCTGACTCCAAATTCATTGCCGTAACCACCAGACTGAAACCGGCCGCCAAAGGCTGTAATTTGGTCTTGAGGCCGTGGCTATAGTTTAGAACCACAATAGTGAGGGAAACACACTTTAAGGAGGACCTTGAAAGTCTCTCAAGGGGATTATGCAATGATTCAAATAAATGAGCGTTCTGGCCCCACCATGTTTGTGGCTTTGGGTTAGACTGGAGTCCCTCTTAGGAAACTGGGAAAGTTTACCTTACCCTTGAACGTAAATTGTGTTGAGTTTATGATGCACAAATCAATAAATGTGTTAACATTATGTTTTTATTTGGCAGAAGTTATAGGATTGGTTACCATGGATATAGCAGGATGGGCCAGAGAGAAGAGGATTAGAAACTTGGAGACTGTGACAGCATATTTCTTGGGGGTCACGCGGTGATCTGGAACAGACTTGAGGTGGGTGATCTGCAGGGATTTGAATGGGCATAGTCTTTGCTTTGAGATACTTCAATTATCTCCAGAAGACAGAGCATAGCAGAAGTGGGTTGTGACTGTGGGTACCAGGCTATCGTTCTAGAGGGCAAGCTTCAGATGCCATAGGGGTTGGGCTGTACATCCTTGGGGTTGAGGATCAAAGAATGTGTTTCAATGGCAACATTAAAGGTATTTTTGGAAAGAATAAAAACACTGTTAATTGGAACAGGGGTACCGGGTATATTGTTATATTCATATCAATAATAACTATGTCACATTTATTCTTTATTGAGTACCTACTATTTATTATCTTGTTCATTCATCTCTACAGCCCTATAATATAGATTTTATTTTTTACATTTTATAAATGTAGAAATTGAGACTTGGAGAGGTTAACTGACTTGTCCAAAGTCACAAGGATGCGTAGTAGGGGGAAAAGGTTTGAACCCAAGGCTCTGATCCCACTGCCCATGCTTTATGCTCATATTAACTGGAAATAGGGGACAGGTCAATACATTGGTCCATAAAGCAAGAGCCTAGTTAACAGGTCCCAGTAATAAGGTTGATGTATGCACTGGGAAAACTTCATATTTCTTTAAAGAACAAGATTGGTCCTAGAGATTAGGCCTTGGCTATGTCTTCATGTAGGAATGGAATGGCTCTAGAATAGGAAATTGAAGTTGTTAAGCAGGTCCTTATCTATATTTAAGTGTTCTTCCCCAAAATGACAGCTTTTCCTCACTTACTAATAGTTAAGTACATGGTCTTTGAAGTAATACAGATTCAATTTCAAATCTTGTTTCGGACCTTTACTAGCTGTGTGCTCAGGGGCTGGCTCCTCAGGGGTGGTTGGGGTAGAGCTGCCTTTCTGGGGTAGGGGATTGTGGGGACAGCAGGTGGAAAGTTGTGCGGCCGATGCCTGTAGGGGTACTGAGAGTTTAGAACTGAGAGCCCAGAGGTAAATGCTGAGTCCACTGAGCAGGTATGGGATTGTAAAGGACGGAGTCTGAATGGAAACTGAGTTGAATCAGGAGGAGGTTGGAAACAACGGAAACAAGCAGGTTGGAAACAAGTAAAGAGATTGCAAAATGATTGTCTCAAATGCCACTGTGTATCTACTGCTCAACTCTGGGTGTTGGGCTGGTTTAATGGTCAAGGTGGGTTCATGATAAAAAGATATATATCATGGTGCTTAAATTACTCTATGACCAGTAATTTTAAAAAAACTACCAACTGGCCTAGAAATAGTTTCCGTAACTGATGGAAGAAACTAGTTGTTGAAAGTGCACAGAATGGAGTGAAATTAGGGTGACTATTCATCCTGACTTAACAGGTATGCTTTAATTATAAATGGGACTCTTTCTCATTCTCAAAGGTGTCCTGATTTGGCACCCAAAATTATGTGCCCCCCCCCGTATAATAGTCTTGGGGTTCCAAATTCTTCTAAATTGGAACTGACTACAATAACTCTACAAATATACTTAATTCAAATTGCAGAAATTAGAGTCTGACAAACTGTGAGGAGAAAGGTAAAAATTATTCACCAAAATTTTTTGATATTTTGAGGGAGCAATTTAATTTAAAGAGTTGAAAACTCTTTATAGAGTAGGTGGTAGCAAAAATTATGTTTCATTCCTTTGGTCAAATTTATCTATTTCTGTGTCAACACCACACTACTCTAATTAATACAGTATATAATAATTCTGGTGGGCAAGCCATTCTTGTTCTTCTTCAGGAATGTCTTAGGATTATTGACCATTTGCTCTTTTAACATAAATTTTAGCATCATTTTGTTGAATTCCTAGAAGATTTTGAGATTTTGATTGAAATTACATTGAACTTAAAGAACAATTTTGGAGAGAATTGATATCTTAATGATTTCTAAGAAATCAGAAATGTCTATCCCATTAATTTATTAGGTATGAATATCTTTCTTTTTTTATAATTTTAAAAAAGATTTTATTTATTTATTTGTCAGAGAGAGAAAGAGCCAGCGAGCATAAGGAGAGGGAGCAGCAGGCAGAGGGAGAAGCAGGCTCCCTGCTGAGCTGAGAGCCTGATGTGGCACTTGATCCCAGGACCTTGGGATCATGACCTGAGCCACCCAGGTGTCCATTTCTCCCTCCCTCCCTTCCTCCCTCCTTCCTTTCTTTCTTTCTTTCTTTCTTTCTCTGTCTCTCTCTTTCTTTCTTTCCTTCTTATTTCAAGAATTTATTTATTTATTTGACAGGGAGAGAGAGAAATAGCAAGAGAAAGCACAAGCAGGGGAAGCAACACAGGGAGAGGGAGAAGCAGGCTCCTCACAGAGCAAGGTGCCTGCTAAGGGCTCAATCCCAGCCAGCACCCTGGGTTCAGGACCCAAGATGAAGGCAGACACTTAGCCGCTTAACTGTCTGAGTCACCCAGGTGCCTCTGTGAATACTTTCTATAAAGCTTTATGGATTTCCCCAGAAAGATCTCACAATCTTTAGAGAAGTGGCAAAGAATAGGGGGTAAGCGTGTGGAATCTGGCCCTGAACTGCCTGGATTTGAATCCTGCCATTTACCAGCTGTGTAAACTTACATAACCTCTCTGTGTCTCATTTTCTTCGTCTTTAAAATGGGGATAATAGGGGCGCCTGGGTGGCTCAGTGGGTTAAATCGCTGCCTTCGGCTCGGGTCATGATCTCGGGGTCCTGGGATTGAGTCCCGCATCGGGCTCTCTGCTCAGCGGGGAGCCTGCTTCCCTCTCTCTCTCTGCCTGCCTCTCCATCTACTTGTGATTTCTCTCTGTCAAATAAATACATAAAATATTTTTTAAAAATAAAATAAATAAATAAATAAACTAAATAAAAAATAAAATGGGGATAATAATTATACTCACTTCAAAGGAGTAAGTAGTAAATTAATTAGTAGTGATTTAATTTAGTAGACTAGTATATAAAGCACATATGAAGAATTCTGGAAAATAATAAGAAGCATGTAAATACTTGTTGCTAAGTTCCTTTTATTTTTCATCAAATGACATGGAAGTTTTTTTGGTAATATTTTTATATTTCTGTGTATAGACATCACTTTTATGTATTGATTTTAAGCTCAATTTTGTTGTGGTCACATACCAGTTATTAGAAGAAATTTCTCGAAAATTGCTTTTTGGCCTACATTTGGTCAGTTTTCATAAATACTCCATGAGTTCTGTGGAAGAATTTGTATGCTTATGTTATTAGACACAGATTTTGTTCTATGCTCACTAAATCAAATTTATAAATTGTGTTGTTCAAATCTTCTATGTTAATATATTTAAAGTGAGTGGGTTTCATTAGGTTAGTGGATAAAATTCAGTTATAATATAGAAGATCTCTAAACAATTTAAAATTTTCAAAATGCCTACTGGAAATTATGCATACAATAGCATGAGGCTTCTCAACTATAGAAAGCATAAGCTTCCTTGCTTTTTACCAGGCTTAGATAAAGTCCATATGTTCAGAGTGGCAGCTATTTGTATTTTTTATTTAAAACATGAAATTATGGCACAACAAAATGCCACTGAATCTCTACTACTTTTTTTAATCTCTTTGACCTATCAGGAATTGAAAGAGGTGTGTTGAAGTCTCCCACTATGAGAAAGGATTTGTCCATTTCGCTCTATGATTCTATCAACTTTTGATTAATATCATTTGAAGCTATTTTATTAGTTATATGCAATTTTAGAATTGTTACATCTTCCTGGGAAGTTGAAATGTTTCTTCTGATATTGGGACATTCTCTATCCATACGAATGTTTTGTTTTGTTTTGTTTTTTGTCTCAAAGTCTATCTCATCCACTACTATTACACCTATCCCAATTCTGTTTTGACTAGTACCGGCATGGTTAGTTTCCCTTTCCTTTTATTTTCCATAGACATTTATTTTCCAAGGACCGTGCTACGTCCTTAGGTATGTTTTTTGTGTACTACTTATAAACAACATACAATTGGATTTTATTGTTCTAGTCTAATACTCTTATTTTTAATTGGCAAGATTAATACAGTTACACTTGTTGTGATTACTGATATATTTGGGCTGCTTTGTTTTTAACCATCTTACTATGTCCCTTCTATTTGATTCATATTTACTATATTTCTTCCATTTGTCTTCTTGGCTTTTGAGGGTGGATGGAATATTTTGTTTATTTTTTTATTCACCCACTTTTCCCTGAAGGAAAGTTTGAAAGTTATCATTTTACTTCTGTTGTTTTAGTGATCACCCTTGAAATTTGGAAGTAAGCTTGGCAAAGTCAGTAATCAATGCCTTAGTCTCTCTCCCTCTGGAAGAATAGATAGATTCTTAATATACTTTAATTCTAATAACTCTCTCATCTTGAGTGTTTCTGTCTTTTTTAAGCCATCAAATTAGAAATTGTTACTATTTTATACAAGTGGTATTATCTAGATTTACCTCCCTGTTTAAACTATCTTTCTTCACCTTTCTTCCTGGTCTCTTAGATTTTCCTTCCTGGGATCATTTTTCTTCTTCCTGATAATTATCCTGTGGACCTTTTTTCATAAAGATCTTTTAGTGATGATTGCAACTTTTGTTTGCAACTTTTTTTTTTTTTTTTAAGATTTTATGTATTTATTTGACAGAGAGAAATCACAAGTAGATGGAGAAGCAGGCAGAGAGAGAGAGGGAAGCAAGGCTCCCTGCTGAGCAGAGAGCTTGATGCGGGACTCGACCCCAGGACCCTGAGATCATGACCTGAGCCGAAGGCAGCGGCTTAACCCACTGAGCCACCCAGGCGCCCCTGTTTGCAACTTTTGATTGCAAATTTGTTTTGCTTTTGTGACTGAAAGACAGCTGTGTTGAGGATGTTAGTTGGCAATTATTTTCTGTCAGCACTTTGAAAATATTATTTCACTGTTTTCTGGCTTCTCTTATTGCAGTAACAGGTCTACCTGTAATTTGTGGATTATTTTTTCATGTTGCTTTTAGGATTTTCCCTTTGTTTTTGGTGTTCTTCAGTTTCACTAAAATAAATCCAGGTGTGGATTTCTTTTTACTTATTTTGCTTGGCTTGTGTCCTGCTTTTTGTGTCTGTGAACTCATGTTTCCTCAATTTTGGAAAATTCCGAGCCTTACTTTGGCTGTTGACTTTTTCCGTGCTGTCTTTTATCTCTTTCTGGGGTTCATTGCAAGTAGTCTAGAGATGTTTGTTCAGAATTTGTTACAAGTAGTTCAGAGATAGTCACTATAATACAACAAAGCACAACTACATGTCCTCTATTTGGTCATATAGTACCTTTTTGCAAATTTGAAAAAAATGCCCCATTCGGGCAGACTTGGGGCATTTTATTTAGCAGCCAAAAAGCAGCCAGGAAGCAGCCTCAGGGTGGGTTTTTGTCACTACTTGCTTCCTTAGTTGGGTAGTTTTAACCAATCACAGCACCCCTGAAGTGGCGGGACTTGTGGTGGCTAGCTTCAGTGTGTGAGGATCAAAGGTATGGGGAAGGAGTCCCAAAGGGCTACAGAACAACAGAGTAATCTTCAGGTTGTCCATTACAGAAAGACAGCTTTATGATAGGCTGGTGTCTTCAACACCACTTGCACATAGAGACCCTGCCCTTGTTTGTGGATCACATTCTTATATAAAGACTGGTTATACATCCTGTCTTCTAGGAATTGCTTAGCTCCTGTGTATGAGTTTAACATTTGTTTTTGCTTTTGTTTTTTTCTTTTTATCTGCACTCATTCTCAGAGGGCCTGTGTACATATACAAACAAATTATTTAGATATTTTTACTACTGAAAAACATCTATATGATTTGACCATTTGAATCCATAAAGAAATGAAAAGACTGTACATTAGAGATGTTCAGCATTTGTTCATTATATAAAAGGTATACACAAAGCATTCCTGATCACCCAAGTGGATGCTTAGTGCTGACCAAATCCAGAGAAAAGAAGGGCCTTGAGATTTATACTCAGTCATTTTTCACTGGGCGCTCATTCTGTGCCCAGGACCAGGCTGGCACCAAGCATTGCACTATAGAGCTACAAAGGGAATATTAACAAAATACTAACATGGCAGTCCTTAGGCTCTGAAGCCAGGAGAGTTGCAAGCCATTGAATCACACCTCCTATTCTCTGATTTCACTCGGGATTCATCAACCTAAATAACCTAATTGAGTGTCATAATTGATTTGGGAGACTCATTTCCTTCTCTGGAAATCATTAAAGGTGGCCAAGTCTTGCTTGAAGCAGCACTTTCTCTAATGGAATCCCCTGGACTCCTTCAAGAGGAAGAAAAGCCCTGTCAGCAGGTGGCTGCTCAGCCCTGCTGGCCTGAGACCTGCCCAGACCTGCCCTCGTCACAAAGGCAGTCAGTAGCTCCACAGGCTTCCCCACTGGGCGCCTTTCAGAGTACACAAAAAGGGCATATTGCCATTCCTAATGGAGGCAGCCACCTTGGGCAAAAGGCTGACCACTGGCGTCCTCTTGGCCATCATCCCAATTAGCAAGACACACTCTTTGCCACTAAAGAATTTTCAGCAGGAAACTCTTTTGTGAGTGGCTTGACTTCTTCCTTGTGTGAAATACCTAGATATTGTGACTTCTTTTTCGAAGCCAATGTTAAATTCCCAATTAATTCCTTACCTTTGAGATTTTTCAGCCAACTGAGAAAACCCACTAGAGGTGGCTCTAAAGAATGTGGGATGCCTTCTCTTTGCTTTCACTAGGAAGAGGTGAAGCTTGGAGCAGCCTCTGTGCTCAACATGCCTTTGGAGTTGCAAGAGGTGGTTCTCCTTTCCCAAAATATTAATGTCTCTTCTACTTTTTTAAAGTTTATTTATTTATAATCTCTACCCCCAATGTGGGCCTCAAACTCACAACCCTGAATTCCAGAGTTACATGTTCTTGCTACTGAGCCAGTGAGGCACTCCTAATCTCTCTTCTACTGAACCAAAATCTGAAGGAGCAACATCAAGTTCCAATAAATATGCTGAAGGTTAGGGTCACAAATGGAAAAATATCTGAGATTTAGATTTGTGACATTCATTCATATTTGTAAGTGCTCTATTCTTAAGTATGCATCTCTGACTACAGTGGTAATTTCTATTTTAAATATACCCCCTACAAGTATAAGCCAATCTCCATTGGGAATCATCTTCATGGCCCTGAGATAGCCTCAACCCTATAAATGGCCTTTCTACAGTCATCCAAGAAAAATGTCTGTCTCATTGGTGTGACGGAAAGGCTACTCCAACCTGTTCATCGCCTTGACCATTTTCACTGTTCTTCCATGCATACAGCTTAAATATTCTTTCCACCATTGAAATGTCTTATCTCTCTGGAAATGAGTAATAGTTGTTCCATATTTTTCAAGGCTTAAAGGCAATATATTTTTTAGGATATATAATCATAGTTTTATACTGTAGATGGCATATTTTTATAAACACAACTATAGCCCAATTTATAAATTGGCCCAACTTACAAATAGGCCCAACTTACATACTTCATATATTTCAAAAATTTATTTTTATATTTTGCATATTTTTAACATGTACACTCTTCAACTGGGCTGTACTAGCCCCAATAATTAAAGAGTACACAAGTTAAAAGTGCTTAAGTGTGGCATTCTCCTTCATACCTCTCTCCCTTACAGATTTTACAGGATTCAGAGCATATTTTTCTCATGTCGTCTTGCATCACTAATTAAATAAATATAAATGATTCATTCTTGATTTACAAAAACAGATTTCTAAACACTGATCCTGCATTTGGATGATAGAATTCTGTTTTGTTTTCTAGATCCTAAACTGACTCTTGAAGATTAAAGAAAAAAGTATAATCTATCATGTAAGCTGCTTAAATGCAAAATTAATTAGGCTAGGGGAGGATGGACATGGGGATTAAACTATCATGCTGGGATTTGGATGGTTGGTGACAGACCAGGTGGGACAGGAAGCCAGGATGGGGTGGGGGTTGATGTGTCCCATATATCTGAGGCTGATAGAGGGAATTTGACTGACGCAGCAATCATTTGTCAAGAGACTCTCTGGAGAGACTTGGCCTGGGTAGATGAACCAGGTTGGGAGGGAAGAATATTTGGGCACTAGGAATGGGGACGACTTTTGGACAACCAAAGGTCAAGAACTGAGATCAGAAAAATTAGGCAGCATCCTCTATGTGTAGCAGATGCTAGCACCAAAAGGAAAAATGGGATTTGATTTTGAACACAGGATTTGGCGGGGGTGGGTGTGTGTGTGGCGGGGGGGGCTTTATATGCTCCTGCTCAGGCCAGAGTCTATCTCTGAGAGAAGACTAGTCTGAGTCTGTGGAAGCATGGAGACTCAAGATGGGGAACAAAAGGACATGGGCTGGAAGTACTAACATAACAAGTTTTCTTACTGAATAATACCATTGGAGGCTGAATGGTATCTGTTGTGGGGATGTGGCTCAAAGTTTCTGTCATCAAGATTAATGGCTAATTAATATGTAGCCAGTTCTATTTTTATTTTTCCCTATTAATATTGTATATCTAGTCCTTTGTTTTAAATCACTAATCCTCAAAATATTCTGTTTTTGAGGATAGCTTTGTATTTATTATGGAGTTGATAAAATGGAAGCTAAGTAACTTGTTCAAAGCCAGGAACCTAAGTCATAAATTATGAAAAGGGTAAAAGGACCAAATCAAGACACCCAGCATCTGTTGTGATGAAGAATGGGCTGGATTGCCAAGGAGCATGAGAACACTTTGGGGGGTAATGGACTTGCTCATTACCCTGCGTTTCACAGGTGTGGACATATGTCAAAACTTTTCAGATTGTGCAATTTAAATATTTGCAGTTGATTGTATGTCAAACATACTTCAGTAAGGCTGTTCAAGATATGAAAAAAATAACTGATAGTACCAACAATTGATGACTGTAAGCTGATATAAGCTGTAGTTTTTGGATAATCACATGACAGTGCAAATGGGAGCCTTTGGGTACTAGATCCCTTTCCATTCTTGCTGTCAACAAGACTGATGGAAACATTTTAATAAGAGGTAAGGGTTAACTTGTCTACGATTGACCCCCTTGCTGGCTGGCCTCCCTGAAAAAAGTTGGCCTCCTGCAAAGCTCCATGGAAAGAGACTAGGCTCTAGTGCTTAGAGTAATCAATCATCCCTGGTCAACTACCAGGCATGGAGTCCAATCTCTCCCTTTTCTGTCAAGGGAGGGCATGGTGTTTCACAGCTATGAACACTGATGTGGTGCATGTTCCAGACAGCTTGCCATATCCTATACCTATAACTCAAAGTGTAGACCTCAACCCCTGATCACAACAGAGAAGCAGCCTTGGACCTTCTGTCATGAACCCTGGAGTTGTTAGGCTAGGCTTATGCCAAGGTTCCATCACACTATGTAGTTTTTGTATCCTGGCCCCTGGTTATGATGATGCTTTCTAAAGAAGCTTAAAAGTTCAGATCCCGGGACGCCTGGGTGGCTCAGTTGGTTAAGCAGCTGCCTTCGGCTCAGGTCATGATCCCAGCGTCCTGGGGTCGAGTCCCACATCGGGCTCCTTGCTCGGCAGGGAGCCTGCTTCTCCCTCTGCCTCTGCCTGCCTCTCTGTCTGCCTGTGCTCGCTCACACTCTCTCCCTCTGTCTCTGAAAAATAAATAAAATCTTTAAAAAAAAAAAAAAAGTTCAGATCCCTTTCCTCAAATCTGAAACCTGTCCAGGCTAGGTCTCTCTACAGTGCTATAGAATTAAGTGAGAGATGGGGACCATGTCTCCTGTTCCCATGAATTTCCTCCGGTGAGTACTGGTGTGAGTGCTTCTTGGCCCGTTATCATTGTTTTCACAACATTGGGTAACTGTGCTGATTGGCTCCAGTACAATTATAAGGCTTTCTTCCTCACCTACACTCTCACGGTTGCTCTGTAAACTCCTAATTCTTCTCTAGTTAGCTCCCAGGTAGATGTGAATGTTTACAACTTTCTTCAAGTTTCCTACCCAATCATACTCCTACACTTTGGGGAAATAGCCTACCTTCTAACTTCACGGAGAAACAGACACCATTAAGTGTAATTTCTCCCCCACAGACAAATGTATCTTTATCCTTTCCTATTACACTTTCATTCCTACCTCTTTCAGAAGAAAAAGAAGAGACTATTGTATAATGGTTAGAGATCGATGGCGGGGTTCCTGTCTTGTCTGGCATGGTGACCTTGGAAAGGTTATGTAATCTGTCTCAGTGCCCTCATCTGTAATGCAGGAGGAATATAGTATTGGTCTCCTAAATTACTGGAAGGAATAAATAAAGTGAAGATTAGTGTACTACCTGGCCTATGACGTGTACTCAACCTGTATGACTGTTATGACAACTCCTTTCTAAGCTAACTCCACCGGCCCTCCTGATGCTGTTTGTGCCCCCATTTCTGGGTCTTGGCTCTAACAGTCACTTGTCTCCTACATTTCTTCCTACTCTCAGATGAAATGTCACCTCTTCTGTGAAACGTTGTTTGCTGGCAAAATAAATTACATTTTATTTATTTGTATCTTAGTCTCCTCTGTTACAATCTGAACTTGGGCCAGATAATCATCTCTTAGAGACCGTAATACTTAAGTGTGTGATTTGTTAACTAAATCAGATTTAGGAAGCAGTCAGATTTCCTCCCTTCTCTCTATTAGGAATCTGTCTCCTGTGTTAAAAAGGCAAATGTGCTAATAACTCCCTTTACTGTTTTGTTCAGTTTTGAGAGGCGGTATATCATAGTGGTACCTTGGTTTGGAGCCAGTGAGGTCTGAGTGGGAGTCATTGCCCTGCCACTTACTAGCCTTTTGACTTTTATCACATGACTATTTAAGCCTCTGATGCTTCCATTTGTTCATGTATAAAATGAAGCTCATCACAGTAACACCATGCAGGCCAATGCTTGGCATATTAGCCACTTCTATTATTATTGTTATTAGAATTGAGGAATTTCCAAAGCTATGGTACTATAGCTGCTAGAGAATCCATGCAGATCATGCTTGTATGTCAACACTAATGGTGCTGTCAAAACTGCAGAAGGAGTTGAAATAAAAAAAGAAAAGGGGAAACATTTTTATTCTGTTCACAGGCTCTCTTTTCAATGCATGCTTGAATGAGTATCTATATGAGTGTGTGTTTAAAGTTTAATTCATACAATTAGCTTTTCATTTTACAACTCCAATAATTTGAGTACTATACTTTCTTCCTTTAGTATATACAACTGATGACGAAAAAGGAAGTTTTTCTAAGGTAGCTTAAATTTTACTTGGGATAGATTTTACTTTTAAATAGTATCATACATGAAATCTATTACACTTTCAAAGTTTTTTAAAATTGATATTTGGTCACCATAAAATTAAAATAACCCAAATAATGGATTGGATTATTTATACAGTATATATGACCTTGAAATGGTCAGTTATATAAAATTCTCCCTTTTCTCTTTGTGTTGGTGATTATTTTTCTGTAATTACTCTTCATTTTTAGCAAAAAGAGAAAGTATTTCATCATATCCTGAACATTATATTTTTTATTTTATTTTTTACAAGATTTTATTTTTTATTTGACAGAGAGAGAGACCACAAGTAGACAGGGGGTGGGGAGAGGGGAGCAGGCTCCCTGCTGAGCAGAGAGCCAGATGTGGGGCTTGATCCCAGGACCCTGATATCATGACCCTGATATTATGACCTGAGCCAAAGACAGAGCAGAGGCTTAACCCACTAAGCCACCCAGGTGCCCCATCCTAAACATTCTAAAACAAGCTTACCAAAATAAACGCAACATATTTATATAGAATGCAAAGGATCTTTATCCTATAGAATTAGCTCATAAGAATCAGTAAGAAAAATAAAAATGTTCTCATATAACAAATGGGCAACAGTTTTACACCATAAGAAATACAAATGTCCAGTAAACAATGAAGCAACAAATATTATTTTAATATAAAAAGTTTACTTGACTTGGGCATTCATTTTACCATGAAATTCTTCGTGATTCAATGGCATTTAAACTAGGTCTGCTGATTAAGAGACATTCTGTCTTTTTGGACAACTTTGCATCAGTTTTACATTCTATCCAAGACTCATTTAAAAAATGAAATAAAAAGAGATGGAAGTAGATACAAAGTAAAATAAAAAGTGGAAATACTTTAAATATTAAAAACTGAGGCCCATCTGCTCTTCTCTGAAGTCCCTGGCTCCGGCCATGGTCTCAGGGTCTTGGGATCAAGCCCCACATCAGGCTCTCTGCTCAGCAGGGAACCTTCTCCCCTCTCCACCTCTTTGCCTACTTGTGATCTCTCTCTGTCAAATCTTTAAAAAAAAAAAAAAAAAAGGACTATTGTGTCTTATCTGCAGTTTTGAGTGTGTATAATTTCTTCCATTGGCTTTTTTCATTTAAAAGTTAGTGGTCCTTATTGGAATTCTAAGTAATGCCTTTCAAAGACAGAACAGCCCTACAATGTTATTATTATTCGCTTTTATTATTATCTTTTTTCCTCCAGATTTTTTATTGTTTTATCTCTTCGTATTAAAGCTGCTATTGTGATGAGCACTGAGTGTTATACACAACTAATGAGTCATTGAACACTACATCAAAAACAAATGATGTACTATATGCTGCCTAACTGAACATAATAAAAAATATGTATTTTTTAATAAAGTTGCCAGAAAAAGCCCCCAAACTCTGTCTCCTCAAATGGCTGTGCCTCCTAGCACTGGCTTGGTATGACTGAATGAGATGAAGGACCAACTGGCAAAGAATCTCCTTTGCTTCCTGGAGAGCACACCTCGAAGACTGGAAGAGCCTGTTCTCCATTTTAATGAAAACCTGTCTTCTCATCAACTTGAATGGTAAGGGTGTAACACACCAGGCCAAAGTGGATTTTCTGACATCTGGCTGAGGGAGGATTGTATTGAGTCTTGTGCAGCAGAGTTTCCATCCTTTGCTCTGTGGGTCTTTAGTTTTGTGAGATGCCCATAGGAAAAAAGATTTTTTTTAGAAGATTTTATTTATTTATTTGACAGAGATCACAAGTAGGCAGAAAGGCAGGCAGAGAGAGAGGAAGGGAAGCAGGCTCCCTGCTGAGCATAGAGCTCAATCCCAGAACCCTGAGACCATGACCTGAGCCAAAGGCAGAGGCTCAACCCACTGAGCCACCCAGATGCCCCAGAAAAAAGATTTTTTTGCAGTCAAGTTACTTATGGAAGCCTATGCCTTTGAGCTGTTTATAGATTCACAATGCACATTAGCATGGGCATATTTTGAGACTTCCTGTGTTTAAAAAAAAAAAAAAAAACCCTCTGTTTAACTTTGTTTAGCCTAGTGATTTCTAAATTTGTTTGACCACAGAATCTTTCTTGGGGAAACAGTATTAATATTTTGTGGAACTGGCAGGCTACAGAAGACACACAGGATGAACTGATGGACAGTGTTAGGTGCATGGATCAAATATATAATGGGAAGAATAATTGATTTGGAGTCACAGACATATGGGCAAATCAAATCTGCCCTTTGCCAAAAAATATGACAATTTTTAATTTAGATCTCTAGCCCTCTCTAATCCTCCTTTTCTTCATCTGAAAATTAAAAATAATAATTGTTTACTACACGGAATCTGGTAGGTAAAAGGAGGTAGGGTGTGAGAGGACACGGGATTAGTGCTTGGTACGATTTTGGTCGAATCTGATTCTTCTGGAGGAGTGAACACTAAGGCCAAATGACACACTGGGAGATCTAGCACAGTGTGGTCTCCAGAAATCCCACTGGGGTCTTACATGCACATGTAGCCTCTGTCGTGATGGCTTTGTACAAGGTAGCAAGTGGCACCGTACTGATGAGCTGGGTACACCGAAAGGATACAGGCCTTTCTATGCCAGCAAGCTGGCTGTCTTCAGAATCAGAGACTGGCCATCGTACAATCACAAAGGATTAGACTTACAGCTCCCAACACTGGACCAACTGTATGTTTCACTAAAGGTCAGCAAGATGACTGTGGCTATTTAGTAGCCTCTTCCTTCAGAAAAACAAAACACACATTTTCCAATCCCAGCTGTGGTTTGGGATATTTTCATGGTACAATCAGGAATAATCAGGATATTTTCATGGTACAATCAAGCAGCTATCATTAACCAGGAGATCTTTTGTTGAACGTTTTGTGATTTTTTTTCATAGTTTTATGGACTATTTTTGTCTAAATATTTGTTGTACTTTAAAAAATTATTTTAGCCTTCTAACTTCTAATTTAAACCAAAACGGATTAGTTTATGGGCTAGTTCAGTACTAGCCAGTGAAGTACCCAGGACTTCGGCTGTGTATAGTTAATGCCTCAGCAGTCCATTGCTAGATCTCTCTGCTGAATTTCTGCTCACCTTCATTAATGAATGCTTGAGTTAGGAATTCTCAAAGAGCCTTACAAATAAATTTGATTGACATAGATCTGTACTTCCCAGAGCCTCTTCCTGGGATGTGCTGCTACCCAACATCAAGGAGAGTCTTCAGTTCTTAGTTCCTAAAGGGCACATCTCAGTTGCAGAGAGCCTTCTGACTAGAGGTCACGTGATTGTCCTTCTCATGACTGTCCACAGCCAATGACTGATCCAAGCAGGGGTGAAAGCACTTGCCTTTGGGGCCCAGTGTGAGACAGCCATGATGACTAATATGTGCTTGAGCACCCCCTGCTGGGTGGGCCAAGGCTTTAATAGGGCCTGAATTGCAGTTTGCAATGGTCTGCAAAAAAACCGCAGTTTGACCTGTGCTCAGTCCTACTTCTTCACAGGTATAGATTCTCTAAATCTAAACATCTGCTTCTGGAGAAACCAATCTGTGCCTGAGGCTGGCATTCCTCTCGATCTCCTAAATGTCTATTCAGTGTTTCATGAATATAGTGTGTTCTGTTTCTCACTTGCTTGTAAGTTTTTTGGGGCAAGAACTCTTGGAGACTTCTACATATGTGCCACAGTTTCTTTTGCTGTGCCATGGACTTGGAAGATAGATGTTAAATACATTACCAATGAAATGACATATTTATTAGGCAGGTGGACAGCATGCCTCCATTGTAGAGAGACTTCTGTGCTATACAAATGGTCACAAATAAGAAAGCCATGTTAGAACTGTGGAAATCCTCTCAATCTTATTCACCTTTTTAGTGGCTCTCTCAATGTTCATTTACTCTATAAAAATTTCCAGTATGTGGTTCTCGCTCCCTTTCTTTCTTTTTTTTTTTGCATTTAGAGCTAACACTGATGTCCAGAATTCTTCCATCTATAGCCTTCCATATTCATCTATGATAGCTGAAATGATATTTTTCTTTATGAATTGTTATTTGCAGCAACCTTCTTGACTAATGCATTCAAAAATTGTGAGTGCCATTTTCCCCTTAAATAGGATCCTTTAGACAAGTAACTGCTAAGCAGTTTTCCCTGTGAATATGTAAATAGGTTAAAAATGAGGATGCAGTCAGTGTTGTGTGAATATTATTCCAACATTACACTTAAGATCCTTTCAGCACCATTTGCTAACATTTTGTAGTCCTAGCCAAAGTGCCAAAAATTGTTCTCTCCTCATGCAATTTTCAGAAATTTCGCTGGCACAAAAATGAAGTAAAATCTCTATCTGCAGGAGAGAGCAAACTTCATTTAGCGTGTTTTACAAAGTGCTAAATAGGTTTTCTATTTTGGGAGTGGAGTGGCCGAATGTGTGCTTCCTGCTCTCCTGATCAAATGTTCGAGGTTCCATCCCTGCACAGACTGTACATTCCAGGTTTTCTTAAGCTGTATTCACATAATGCTTTTTATTTTTTTAATTGAAATAAAAAAAAAAACCCAATTACAATATGTTTAAGGGATGTGATGTCAGTACTGGGAGGTTTATTCTTCCCTGTCTTTAATTTTTTCATTATTTAAAATAAAATGGTGAATACGGCCCCTGTGAGAGGTTTTTGTATGCAACTGGTTTCAAAGTTAAAACTTTTATTTCCTATTTTCTAGTACAACATCCAGAAAAAAAAGTGACGTGGTCTCTCTGCTGAGAGATTTAGGACCCTGGATCCCTAGCATTATTTCAAATAGTTCACCAAATCTGTGTCTGAAAGAAACGATGCATGACTAAATAGTCGCTGGATATATTTTCCAGGAAGAAAAGTAAATGTCTTATAACATAACAACAAAATACTAATATTGACTGATTACTCATAGTGCTCCAGGCATTACTCTAAGAACCTGACCTGTATTATATCTTGAAATCCTGACATCTACTCTCCGAGGTAGTACTGTTATTGTCCCCATTTTATAGATGAGAATCTAAGACAGAGGAATTAAAGAACCAGGGCAAGTAAGTGAGTGGTGGGCCAGGATTTAGAACTTGTTTTGACTCCAGACCCAGCATTCATTACTACCGGCTCACAAACCAGAGTGTGCAATGATAGTCCCTTTACCCCCAATGGAGTTTACCATTCAGCCCATTAGCAAAGTCGACCGAGAGAGCATAGAAACAGCGAATTTGGGAGGAAGATGGAGAGAACACAAGAAATGGAAATATATGGTTTCTTTGTAAATGTTCTCCATATTTACATCATAAAATACATATCCTGAGAGTCTGCACATTTTCCAGCCCTTCCCAATGCTTAAGATGTGGCTTTTGTCAACAGCCATTGTTTGAAAGGAAAGAAAGTTCCTTCAATGCCAGTGAAGGTTGGAGAATTGACCTAGGCAATTAAGTTTTGGAGAGTAATGATACTTGTGAACATTAGCTTTTATAGGTATCTGCTGACTCACCTTCTCAGAAGCAGTTAATAAAAAGAAGAGATAAATTATGGTTCTGAGATGGGGCTCCGATTGCATCATTAATCCACAGAGCTGTCTCCAAAGTGTGTACCACCTTTGTGCCCAAGTATCCCAAAACAATGTTGTCCTTATCACTGGAGAGAGCTTGGTAGTGGGTGGGGCTAAGAGCAGGCAAGCAGTGCCAGTGAGGAACCTAGAAACATTCTGCACAGTACCTAGAATTGTGCCTTGAATATTGTAGATAACCAGCAAATAGTTTTTGCAAATATGGTCCCTGTTTTCAAAAAGCTTACATTTGTAATTGGTATTTATAAAAAAAAAAAAAAAACCCTATGCTTATAGAAGAGAAGAAAACTCAAGATCATATATAATAAGAGAGCTAAAATATGTGTGGCCCAGTTCTGAACTACAGTTCAGAAGAAAGAGAAAGAGCACTGTGATCTGGGAACTCAAGAGAAACTGAACTAGGCTTTTATGGATGAAACGGATTTGGAATACATTACCAATGAAATGATAGGTGAGGGGTCAGCGAACTTTTTATGTAAAGAACCAGATAAATATTTCAGGCTTTGTGGGCCTGATATTGTGTCTGTTGCAGCTACTGAACTCTGCCATTATAGTATAAAAGGAGCTAGAGACAAATATGTAAATATTGTCTGGGCTGTGCTCTAATAAAATTTTACAAAAAAGAGACAGTAGGTCATATGTGGCATGTAGGCCATAGTTTGCTGATCCCTGGTCTACATCATGGAAAAGTTTGTTTTAGGGAACAGGCATTCTCAAATGTATAGGGAAGTATATCCCTGGGACAACGAAGAATGGGCAAGAGATGATGAATCAGTGACGCGTTCTTATGTGTGAAAGAAACCATGCACGATTGCATAGTCACAGTGTATATTTTCTTCTTGTGGAAGTTAGATGTAGCATCATCTCTACCCATGAAAGATCACATTCTATTAGACTGAGAAGAATGCTACCTCCACTCCCTGAGTTCAGACCTTCATCACATTACTCCTGAACTATTGAAACAGCCCCACTGGCTCCCCAATTAGTCTCATTCCCACCTGTCCATAATCCTTCTATCTGTCCAGGAATGGGCCATATAAAATACAAATCTGAGGAGGGATATGTCTTAAGCTCATTCAGTGTCTCCATGTAGCCTGAAGATTGAAAACCAAACTTCTGTACATGGCATATACACTTAATGTGCTCTAATCATATCAAACTACCTGCAGTTCCTTGTGTATGCTTTGGTCTCTCATTCTTTTTTTTTTTTTTAATAAAGATTTATTTATTTGACAGAGAGAGTGATCACAAGTAGGCAGAGAGGCAGGCAGAGAGAGAGGGAGAAGCAGGCTCCCTGCTGAGCAGAGAGCCCGATGTGGGGCTCGATCCCTGGACCCTGGGATCATGACCTGAGCCGAAGGCAGAGGCTTAACCCACTGAGCCACCCAGGTGCCCCTGGTCTCTCATTCTTTGTATAAGCTGTTCTCTTATCTAATAAGATAAAAGCAATAAAAGATAAAAGTGTATATAAAAAACTGTTGATATCAACAAATTAAAAATGGAATTGGTCTGGCTACCCTGAGGTGGCCTCTTCCGACTTCCCCCTTGAATGCCTATGAAGACACAGAAAAAAATATAAAAATAGCAAGACTGAAAACTAAGCCTTACAGAAAGTCTATTGACAAACTCTGGGAGCAGTCTCAAGACACTATAAGACTGAGAGTGCTTGGTCAGAATAATCCAGTTCTCCTTTTGATTGGTGGCATTGTTTTGCCTCGTGAAACAGAGACCATGACCCAGAGAACCAGAGCTTACTCTAGCCAGAAACTGTGGAGTCGTATCTTCACCACATAGTTGCCTCTTCTGGAGGTTTCCTAAGCATTCTCCAAGTTGTTTTCCACCTTCTATATCACTTAGAGGAGTAGCTCCAGGAAACCGTGGGAATAAGGAGTCGTGGCCAGTGGCTTGTTACTACCTAGGATGTAACACAGACCTAGGATATAACCACAAAGGAGTGGGGGATAAGAATGAAGACTTGTAAGACCTGGAATTGGGGTTGGGGCAGTGAACATCATAACGAAGGTTTCCAGCTAGAGATTTAGATATTTGCAGTTAATAAGGAAAAAGAGGTGAATGAAACGCAACCCTTTATTGTCAAATACAAGTTCTTTGCTATTCTTCCTTATCTAAGGATACGTTTTTGTTTTTTTTTTTTTTTTTCTTTTTAAATTAGAGCCCAAAATAAGGGACAGAAAATGCCATGCTGAGGACTTGGAAAAATAGAGACTGCTTATCACTAAAAAGGACCAACTGTAGAATCCTAGAGGGGAAAAGTTCAGAAAATAGTTTGGAATTTTTATCTAAAATGAAGAAAAGAGAAAGTAAAAGCAATAAAGAAAATAGAGATTAAGAAAAAATACAGGAGGATAAAATGAAGAAGTTAATGAATCTGATGAGAAGGAATTGTAAGAACTAAAAATAAAATAATGGGATTAGAATCCATATGTTTACAGAAAAAAAAAAAACATAATTTGGCACACAAGGAAATAAGGTCAGAGATATGAAGGACTAAGTTGGAACCTTTCTTGGGAAGGTATAATAAGAGACAAAAGAGAAAAAAAGAGGACAAAAAACAGAAACCCAAACCAAGGAAGAAGTTGGAATAGCTGGAGGGGGAGAACAAAGCATTTTTTAAAGACATAATTGAAGACAGTTTTCCTGGGCTGAGACTACTTTGCACATACAGACTGATACTCCAAACTGGAATCTACAGTTACAAACTGAGATTTTAAAATTATATAAACTCTAGGTAGAAAAATTTTATTTTATAAAGGAATAAAAGACAGAAGTATTCAATTTTCTTCTTTGAACTCCAGAAGTCAGTGAATCAATATTTAAACTTAGTGCTGTTCAAGAGAACTTTCTGTGATGATAGGAGTGTTCTATATGCATATTGTACAATATGGTAAGCCACTAGCCATGTGTAAATATAGAGCTCTTACAATGTGAGTAGTAAATTGAGTTGTTCATTTTATTCAATTAATTTAGATTAGCTCCATGTGGTTAGCACCTGTATGATGGACAGTGCAAACTTAAAGTTTTAAGGTTAAGAGATTGATTTAGATTTTTATTTCCATCAAGGCTATCTTTCTCATACGATGGAAATAAGACTTTTTTGCATATCCAGGAGTTAGAAAATACACCACCCATGAACTTTGAAAAAAAAAAAAAATCTTCAAAGAGCTATTCAAACCCTAATAAAAATAAAGAAGAATTAAGAACTCAAGAGTGGGGAAATTTTATTATAAAAGGCCTAACAGTGACCACTGAAAAAATACATATTATATAAAATCTGAACATGTTCATGATTGGTGCCTACATCTCCAAATTATTTTAGCAAAAACAAAAAGAGGTAGGAGACATGCTAAATTATTTCTTTAAATTAGATCTATTTGTTTATTTGAGAGAGAGAGAGAGAATGAGAGCAAGAACGGGAGGAGGGGCAGAGGCAGAAGGAGAGGGACAAGTGGGCTTGTGCTGAGCATGGAGCCCAAGGGAGGGCTCCATCCCAGGTCCCTGAGATCATGACCTGAGCCACAACCAAGAGGTGGATGCCTAACCAACTGTGCCACCCAGGTGACCCTAAATTCTTTTTTTTTTTTAAGATGCAATTTTACTTCTTAATCAGATAAGATGAGGAATATAGAATGTTTTGCATATGTACAGTTTATATTTAAAACCCAATATGTCTATAAAAAACTGGAAAAAGATAAAAGTAAAAAAATACATTCTCCTCCACTCAGAAAAATTCAATGCTTTTATTATTTTTAATGATTTTATTACTAAAGACCAAAGAATTAAAATAATCCAAGCATTCAATTCAAGAACTTAGGAAAAGTGCAACAAAGCAATTCTAAGGAAAGTGGAGGATAGGAATACTAGAATATTAAAGCAAAAATGAATACACCAGAAAAATAGAAAGATGGTAGGATAAAACTAAACCAGAGAATTGGTTGTTTGGGGACAAAACTAATAAACAAACCTCTAGCTAGCTTATTGAAAGAAAAAAATAGAATAAAAATAGCCACATTGTGAATGGGAAAGGAAATATGATGGTAGAAAAAATTCAATTTATTTTTAGAGAGAGAGAATATTACATCACAATTCTGAAAGAAATTTAGGAAAGTGTAAGTTATCAAACTTAATTTAAGAAGAAGTAGAAAATTTGATAACTGTAGGAAAAAAATTTAAGTATTTAAAATGTTACTTCAGAAAATCTGGTCTGAAAGAAGGAAGGAAGGAGAAAGAAAGAAAAAGAATGAAAGAAAGACGGCTAAGAAGCATAGTTGGTCTTGGAAGTTTCGAGTGAGTTCTTTCAAAGCTTTAAGGGAGACATTTCTCTGAGTTAATTGTTTCAGAACATAGGAAGAAAAATGTGAAAATGTAAGTTCACTTTAAAAAGGCCATATAATTTTGATACTAAACCTGTCAAAAACTACATAATGAAAAAAAAAAAAAGAAACAAACAAACTGGAAATCAGTCCTATTTCTAGAGATGAGAAAACTCACTGTATGAGGGCATGACAAAGTAGGGTACTTTTAGGATGGAAAAGCAATGACAAACACATAACACTTGTTATAATCTAAGATCTGCTCATGTTTTAGCTCAATTCTTACAACAATAAATGAAGTTGTTCCATTATTGTATCCTTTTACAGATGAGGAAGTGGAAATATGGAAAGAGTAAGTAACTTGCCCAAAGTCATACAGTGAGTAAGAGCAGAGCCAGCCTCAAGTCCAGGCAGTCTGACTCCAGTCACATTCTTAACCCCAGCTATATTCCCTTTTATGTCAATAGATTTTTAGAAGAAACCAAAGCACACATCTCAATAGTTGTAGAGAGGGCATGTGAAAACCCTTAAACTAGGAGAGAAGATTATGTTATTCTTAATATGACAAAGAACGTCTTTTATTTTATTTTATTTTATTTCTTTTCAGTGTTCCAGAATTCATTGTTTATGCACCACACCCAGTGCACCATGCAATATGTGCCCTCCATAATATCCATCACCAGGCTCACCCAACCCCCTCCCTCTATCCCCTCCAAAACCCTCAGTTTGTTTCTGAGTCCACAGTCTCTCATGGTTATGTTTATTTAAAAAACAAAAACAAAACCCAATTTTTTTTTAAAGATTTTATTTATTTATTTGACAGACAGAGGTCACAAGTAGGCAGAGAGGCAGGCAGAGAGAGAGAGAGAGGAGGAAGCAGGCTCCCTGCAGAGCAGAGAGCCCGATGTAGGGTTCGATCCCAGGACCCTGGGATCATGACCTGAGCCAAAGGCAGAGGCTTTAACCCACTGAGCCACCCAGGTGCCCCAAACCCCAATATTTTAAGCGACAAGTCAGTGAAGACACAACAGTGAATGTGGAAGATGAGATTTTGTTTCTCTTTCCATTCTGGTGGGAGAGATAAGGAATTACAAATATACCAAAAATAAGAAAGGAAAATCAAGATAATCCAAGTAGGGGGTTATAATAGTGACTTGAGGAGGGGATATTTAAGTTGATAAACGAATCATTAGAAGGAGTGATCCATATGTAATTCAAGGGTAACCTTTCAGAGTAAAGGAGTATCATGTGCTTCTCAAAATTATCAGTCTTGGTATGTTCAAGAAACAGAAAGAAGGCCAATATGAGTGGAAGAGAATAGGCAAGTAGGAAATAGTACAATGTGATTTTGGCAGGAGCTAGATCTTGTAAGACTTTGCACTCAAGATAAGGAGGTTGAATTTTGTTTTTAAGTATAATATGAAAACATTGAGAGACTTTAAACTAGAGGAGTGACAGAGTATGATTTGTAATTTATAAATATCACTCTGGTTTTTATTTGTAGAACTTATTACAAAGAGGCCAGCAAGGCAGTAGGTGACCAGTTAGGAACCTATCCAAGTTGTCAGGAGAGATGAAGGAGGATGGGTTTAGGTGGTAGGTAATAGTGGAATTGGAAAGAAGTGGATGGATTTGGAATATGTTTTGGTTGTAGAGTTAAAAGCATTGGATTGGGAAACTGAGGAAAAGAAAGGAATCAATGGGTAATTTCTAATTATGGGCTAAATGAGCTGGATAAATGATATTAGGAAGACTGGAGGAAAACCAGGATTGGGTTTAGTATAGGGAATCAAAGGTTTCAAATATATCAATTTTTAGATGCCAGACATTGCGAGAAGTTAAGTAGGCAGTAGAATATAGAAATCTGGTGTTCTGATGAGAAGCTGGGCTTGAAACAACCATTTGGATAATAATCAGTATATTGATGATATTTAAAGCCAGGGCACACAGGAGAAGGTTAGAGAAGCAGATGAGGCCAAGAAAGGAGCCCTGGGCACTCTGACATTTGTAGGGCAGGCAGAAAAGGAGCAAGGCTGCAACAGAAACAGGGAAGACATGGCTGACAAGGCTGAAGGAAACCAGCTAGGCATGGAAGCTGAGAGAAGAAAGCGTTTCGTGATGGGACAGTTGACTCTGGTAAGTATTGTTCTGAGTTTAAGTAGATAAGAATAAAATGATGATTATTGTCGAGCCTGAAAGGAGCAATCTTAGTGAGGTTGGTTGACAGGGGATTGCTATGAGAATGAGAAGTAGAGGAGACCACTCCTTTTGACAACTTTTTCAATATAATTAAAGTGACATTTCAACCATTTCAATTCAATAAAAAAATTATTTCAGTTTACTAAAGGTGACAGTTCAGATCAGTTGGGAGAATAAGGATTATTTCATAAATGATCTTGCTACAATTCCTTACTCTTTGGGACAAAAAGGAAATAGTTTGATTGCAGTGTTTTAGGAAAAAAAGTGAACCTCAAGAGGATAATAAGCCTTATCTCTAAGAGGGGTATAAGGAATTTTCCTTTTGTAGTTAAATATTTTTGTATTTTAATTTTACATATATATATATATATATATATATATATATATATATATATATATCTCAAAAGAATCACTGTCTCTTCATGAAAACCAACAAACCAACAATCTCTAGCAGGCCGCTAAGTTCAAAACAAATTAAATGAACTAATTTCAACAGACTATTGGCTTTGCAACTTAGTGTGCCATCTAGAAAGGTGCAAAATATAAGAACCTTAAGACTCAAAACACAAAAGTGAAGGGAGTGAATGCCCCAAGTGAAATAAAGCACCTAAGACAAGTCAGAAGAAGGGCTCATAACTCTTGGTTTCTGATCATCTAGTTAAACTCTGAATTGAAAGGGGATGACAAATGGAAGCCTGTAGTGACAGGGTCATCTGAGTAACATCATGGAGTGGGAAGGAAGAACTTGTACCTCATTGAGTAACCCTGTGGGAGAAATCCACAGGATGTGGTAAATGACCAGCCATTACCCGAAGAGCTTGCCAGGGAAGAAACCCTAGCGGCTCTTTTTCTTTTCCCTCAGGAATGTTTGCTCATCAATTCAATAGCGAACAAGCTGGTAGCATGGATAACCAAAGATCTCTGAAGTGTGTGTGTGTGCACGTGTGTGTCTCCAGTCACCATGGGAGATCATAATCAGCTGTTTGCAAACAGCCCTGCAGTCTTTCAGGACCTTGTTTCAGTGCTCAAGTAGCTTGTCCAAGACTAATTAGAGATAGGTTAGCTCTGATTAAGGTTTAAAAAATGTGGTTAGTGAAAGAGGCCACAAAACAGAGACTTCAGAACTGGAACAGGGTGGAGACACCGCTCCTCTCTGTTTTACACAGTGGCTGTGATTGCTGTGGGTTGTGGAGATTCGCTGGATTGGCCCATCACTCACATTCAAGTCCACCGAGTACTGCATGTTACAAAGATGCAAAGGATCTGGGTTTCTGTGTCTGACTCAGTGGTGGATGGAGGTGCCTCCTTGCAACTGAGACAAGTACTCTCTGGGTAGATAGAAGATAGAAAGAAAAACAAAGTATGCAAGCAAGAGATGATTCCAATTCTACTCGTTTGTGACTCAGAAGCAATGAATCTAAGGCTACTGCTGGCTACTTTCCTTGTCTTTCCACAGTCCCTCAGTGGGTGCTGCTTAGGAAAGATCTGATGACTACAATGCTTCTATCGGGAAACCATGAGGTTGCCAGGGTGCACTTAGACACAGACAAAGAAGATTTTTAAATTCAGTGGCATTACTCACATGTCTTTTCTTGCTGTCTCAGTGTGTTTTTCATCCTCACAGAGATTGACCCATGTTCCCCTTCTCCCTGACCAAAAATAGAACACACTTCTCATGTCAGCTCTCAAACTATGGAACGGTGTGTCCATAATCTTTTTCAATTCAAACCCTGAGGTCAGCATAAACCAAGTGTTATCTGGGTGCTTTCATTATGTTTAGGTACTTGGAACTTTTATATAAATTGTTTTCCCTTGAGATGCTTCTCATTGCTGGCAAGTCCTGTTCTTCTGCTTATATTTCCCTTTATTTAACTTTATTTTGATGCCAATGGGTTGTAGGCTTGACTGTATTTTCTGTTTAATTGCACGATGTTGGGCTCTTAGTAAAGCATAATGAGGAGCCCGATTCACTCTCAGTTCAAGTGTTGCATAATGTGCTTCTGCAGGAGATGAAAGGGATTCATCTCTTATGCCTGCCCTCACTCTAGCTGTTCTGCCTGTGAAACAGCTGGGCATGGGCAAATGGCCTCTGTTTGAACCTTCCTCTGACAATCATCTCCTTCCCTCTTATAATCCTAATTCTTACTTAGACTCTTGATGTGTACCTTGGGCTGAATGTGGTTGCTGGATTTACTCAGACTTTCTTCTCCAACTTAACATCCTTCATTTTCTCTCTCTACCTGCATCTTCCCTGAGCTTCCAAGGGAATGACAAGGTTATCTACATTCTTCTCTAGTAATCTGGTCACAAAAAGCCCTACTTAGCTACACTCCTCTAATCTACCTGATTCCAGATGACTTATGATCAAGATTTTTCTTGGAATATTTCAGAGAAGACAAAAGCCAAGAATTGGTACTTAACCTTTATTCCTTAAGCACCCTCTTTGCTCTGTTATTTTCATATGGTGCCACAAATTCCTCTCCCCTCTAGGGCATGAAAGAACTGCTTCTTGTTGGAGAAACACCGAATTCTGGAAACACGTAATTCTTATTTGGACTAACTCATTCTTACTTTACATTTGACCTGTCATATTTTTTCTTCATTTGGGCAAGCTTTGATTTTTAAGCAATATATATTTTTTCTTACTACAGAATAAATACATATGTGGCAAGTTCAGAAAATATGAAAAGTTCTAGTGAACAGAGAATCACCTGTAATCTTCCCATTTATTATTAATTGCTTTTTATCTTCCTAACTCCCTTTTTACATAGTAAACAATTAGGATCATATTGTACATACTATTTATATTTTCTTTTCACTCAACAATTCATCATTAATATTTTCCCATAGTTATAAATATTATACTATATTTTGGTTGTTAATGATTACATAAGGTACAATACTCCCTAATTTAATAAATCAAATCCCTGATGCATTTTAATTAACTTGATTGAAAATCATTTTACAGCATATATGTATATCAAATCAGCATGTTGTATACATTAAATGTATACAATTTTATTTGTCAATTATACCTCAATAAAGTTGAGGGGAAAAAAGAAAATGAAATAATAACAAAAATAAATCAAATGCCTTAAGTTGTTTCCAACTTAATGATATTATAGATGATGCGTGAGTTAGCATTTCTGCCCATACCTTCTGGTATTCTTCTTTAATTCCATTGAGCCACTATTTGCTCGTGGAATCAAGCTCTACATCTTCCTCGCTATTGTCCTCATTTGCCTTGCCAGTTAAATGGACGATATTTCTGTACTGGTCTTTATCTTCTTCAACTAAGGCATGCTGATCGGCTGGGGTGGGGGAGGTGGGAGGTAGTGCATAAACTAAGGTTGTTTTAAAACAATCACCAGATTTCTTACAAATTCTCTGATATCCACCTTTTGTAGTTCACCTATCCAAAATCAGGTACTACATGATGAATGTTATAAGCTTTCTCCTCATTAGAGTTTGGTACTTATGGTCCTAATTGTATAATGATCATGATTACGAACTGGCTTACATAGAAATTCTGCCTGCACCAATTCCTCTCCATTCTTTAGAGCCAAGTCCAAGATATGCCTTTTCCATATGTATTCAAAGAGCATTTATGCCAGAGGCTGTGTTTCTTATTCAAACATCGCGTCCACAGTTAGTCTCCAGGATGGGCTCTGCCAGTTTGGATGTGGCTACTGATCTAGAATCCAATTTTGCAGTCTCCCAATGTCAATATTTCTAGGCCTGCCTTGTGATTTCTACCTCAAAGCTTTGTAACATAATATATCCACATTATTGCCATACATTTATTGTTTCTGTATAAAATCCACCCAAGGAAATGTTATAATATTGTCTTTATCGGGTAGCCATTGAATATTGACCTTGTACTCATTATATGTAAAACATTGTGCTGTTTTCACTCTGTAAATAAGCAGATTAAAGGAAGGTTTATTTATTTATTTTATTTTACTTTTTAAGATTTGATTAATTTATTTGACAGAGAGACAGCAAGAGAGGGAACACAAGCAGGGGGAGTTGGCAGAGGAAGAAGCAGGCTTCCTGCTGAGCAGGGAGCCTAATGTGGGGCTCGATCCCAGAACCCTGGGATCTTGACCTGAGCCGAAGGTACTGCTTAATGACAGCCACACAGGCACCCTAAGAAGGTTTATTTATTTATATTTTTTAAGGAGGGTTTAAATATGGATGTGCTGATCGAAACCCATCCTTAATGTTACTCCAATCCCATCATCATCAACCAAATGGATTTACTATTCCCAAATACAAAAGCAAGTAGTTATTGTACTATATATGTGTGTTCATGGCTGTCATATTCTCTCCTTCTAAGCTATGTTTTCTCCTTCTATGACAATTAAAGATGTTTAGTTCCTTCTTGCAATATCTATAATAGTGACTCTTAACATGGTTGCATGTAAGAATCAGCTAAAATCTGAAATATTCTAATGTCTGGGTCCTTCTTTAAACCAGTTAAATCCAGACTTCCAAGGTGAGTCCCAAGCAGTGCTATTTAAAAGCTCTCTAGAAAATTCTGACATTCAGCTAGTAGAGTCACTTGGTATTGAACAAAAAGCACTTTGACTCTGGCCCTGGATGACCTCAAGGAAGTCAATAACATTGTACTATTGGTTCTCCAATTTACTAATGAGTTGAAACACTGGGGAGCTTTTAAAATTTTTAATGCCCAGGTCACACTCAAGAACTAGTAAGAATCTCTGGGGTAATAGGCATGTTTTATACTTCCAAATAGATAGCTAAATTTAAGAACCAGGGTGCTTTCTACTCTTGCAACTGGAAGTGTTCCCCCTGATCCAAAAGCATTGGCATCACCTGGGACCTTGTTAGTAATGCTGGGTCTCAGGTCTACCATATTAGCAGATGATTTTTGCCACATTAAAGTTTCAGTGGCACTGCTTATGCAAAGGATTTTAACACTGAGGCTTAGAAGCCTAATCTTTAAGGCTTGTTATTTTATCATTTTAATTCATTTAGTAGGGAGTGGAAAGTAACAAAAAGAAGCAGTTCCAGGGCACCTGGGTGGCTCAGTGGGTTAAGCCTCTGTCTTCAGCTCAGGTCATGATCTCAGGGTCCTGGGTCCAAGCCCCGCATGGGGCTCTCTGCTCAGCGGAGAGCATCCTTCCCCGCCTCTCTCTCCGCCTACTTGTGATTTCTCTCACTGTGTGTCAAATAAATAAATAAAATCTTCAAAAAAAAAAGCAGTTCCAGAGATTTGTTTCAAAAATCATTTAGACCTTTTCAGGGAACTGCATATCTCCTTGGCATTTGCTCTTGCTGGTTTCATCTTTAAGTTTTTGTTGTAGTTCTTTCCTTTCTTTTGGTTTTGATCTTGTGCATGTGGGCTGACTGCAAGATGTTGAGGAAAAATATGATGATAAGTGAAAAGGGAGGGAGGCAAAAGCCTTCATGCTCTTGATCTAAAAATGGAATGACACCCTAAATATGAAGTACAGATTACCTGGAGATGCACCCACATCCAGAGATGTGGGAGAAGAAGATGGAAGCCATAGCACTCCACCTGAGCAGAGTTAGCTCCAATCCCAGTTGGAAAAATGGGGTTCCCTAATTGCATGATCACACCTGAGCCTCTTCCAACACTACACAAGCAGCAACCTCTTCACTGGGCAGAGGGAGCTGGTCTTAAATAAGTGTTTTATCATGGATTGAGAAACAACATTTCCATTTATGTTGAGTAATAGTTACTTAGTTACATTCAAAGTGACTTAGACATAACAGGTGCTTTGGGGATTTTGCATTAACTCCTTCTCCTTACTAAGGCTCCTTCTATATTATGGCTAAGAATCTGGTGCTGAGCAATGGCTATTAGGAGACTGCCCAAGTGCCCACAGAAGCTTTCCTTGTTTTCAGAACCCCCCCCTGTTTCTTTAGTGACTTGCCTTATTCTCCCCACCCCCAGGCCTGTCGTCAGCCCCTACACAACTATCTAACTCCCTCATCCCAGAATGCTCCTCAAGGAACTCCTGAACACACACATACACAAACACACACACGCAGTAGGCCTTCTGTGTCTCCTTCCTAAGAGTGTCTCTCTTAGCAACCAGTGGGCCTTCTTAACCTACAAGGAATCTTTTCTGTAGCAGATAGTAGGTTGAGGTGTAGATTCCTTGTATCCAAAACAAGGGTAATCATATTTTCACAGTGGATCATATAGGCAGAAATCTCACAGAAGTCAACATAATAATGAAATAGGTAGGGGCACCTGGGTGGCTCAGTGGATTAAGCCTCTGCCTTCGGCTCAGGTCATGATCTCAGGGTCCTGGGTCCAAGCCCCGTATCAGGCTCTCTGCTCAGCAGGAAGCCTGTTTTCCCCTTTCTGCCTACTTGTGATCTCTCTCTCTCTCTCTGTCAAATAAATAAATAAATAAAAATTTTTTAAAAAAGATTTTAGTTATTTGACAGACAGAGGTCACAAGTAGGCAGAGGCAGGCGGGGGGGGGGGGGAGCAGGCTCCCTGCTGAGCAGAGAGCCCAATGTGAGACTCCATCCCAGGACCCTAGGATCATTACCTGAGCTGAAGGCAGAGGCTTAACCCACTGAGCCACCCAGGTGCCCCAATAAATAAAATTTAAAAAAAAATGAAATAGCTAAAATTTGTTAGGCCCTTCTATTTGCCAGGCACTTCACAAGCACTATTTCATTTAACTCTCACAGAAACTGTCTAAAACTGTCCAAAGTTATTATTTTTATCACCATTTTATAGAAGGAAAAAAGTAAGCAACTGACCCAAGATTTCATAGCTAGTCAGTGTCAAGCCTGGCAGGATGCAGACCCAGGCATTCTGACCGCAGAGCCCACACCCCTGTCTTGTAACCTAAGACAACTTCTAAGTGAGGCTCTCCTGAAACATGAGGGATTTATAGTTGGTTTAGTATGAAAGTTTTAAGTATACAAAGATTAGAAGGAATAGGATAATGAACTCTTATCTACGACCTAGATTTATCAGTCTTTAACCTTTGTCTTCTTTATTCATCCACATTTATTTTTATTGAATTGTTTAAAAGTAAATTTCAGAAAATGATAATTTACCCATGTAATGGGTTGAATGGTGACCCCCCAAAAGTATCGTATTATTTTATATGGTAAAAGGTCGAATATTACTTTATTTGGAAAATGCGTCTTTGCAGATATAATTAATTTAAGAATCTTGAGGTGAGGAGATCATCCTGGCTTATCCTGTGAGGGGCAGCTACATCCAATGAAAAGTGTCCATTTAAGAGAAAATCAGAGGGAGAGTTGATAGAGACAGTAGAGAAGAAGGTACACACAGATGAGGGGAGGATGGCAGGCAAAAATCAGAGTTCTGTGGCCACAAGCCCAGGACTACCTGGAGCTACCAGAAGCTCTAAGAAGCAGGGGGGTTATCTCCCCTAGAGTCATCTGAGAGAGGACAGGCCTGCCAACATCTTGATTTTGAACTTCTAGCCTTGAGAACTATGAATAGATTTTTGTTGTTTTAAGCCTCCAAGTTTGTGGTGATTTATTATGGCAGCTCTAAGAAACTCATACAACCCATGAATACCTTACATGTATCACCAACAAAATAAGGATACTCTCCTACATAGCCACCATACAGTGATCACACCTAGCAAAAGAAACACTAATTCCTTAATGCCATCTAATATGAGGCTTATAATCAAATTGTACTCCAGAGGTATTTTAGGGCAGGTTTGTTCACATAGGGCCCAATGAAGGGCCATGTATGGTATTTCATTATTGTTCCTTACAAATCTGTTTTAATCTAGAAATCTTCTCTCTTCCTTCTTCCCCTTCCATGGCATTGGCTTATGGAAGAGCCTATAGAATGATTCATATTCTGGATTTGTCTGGTTGCTAGAATGGGGGACTTTTGCACACTAACAGTTCTGCTGAGCAAAGGTTTTGTCAAAGCCCTCTTGGATCCCCCTCTATTTATAGTGCCTGCCTGTGGGCAGAGCTGATGGGAGGCAATGACACAGTGGGGAGGTATGCCACTGGCTGCATCTTCCTGAGGCTTCCTCCATGGGCTGATGTCTCTCCTTTCTCACATAGATGTTAGAGTTTGGTGCTCCTCCTGGAGAAAAGGTGGGAATAGGGGCCTGTTCCCACTAAACTGGAATTGATTTGTGGCAGCCTGGAGAAGTAGACAGTTTTGTTTCAGGGATTTTCACTGGCACTGACCTAAAGCACTTGTACTCCCAGTACAAGTGGGAGGGGAAACTGAGGCTGGAATTCCACCTTTTGAGATGCTTGTAATTGTGTAAATGTTGCCTGCTCCCTTTGAAAACATCGTTTTCCCAGGCGATTGTTACCAGCACAGTGGGATGAATTGGTTTTATATTGATATTTGTGGCTTTCCCACTAATCAGGTGGTCGAGAGGGATTTGAGGCTGATGGATGTTTGACAAAGAAAGCCTTCCTCTACTTTCCAGTTTTGCTTATGGCTGATACCTAGAACTAGAGGACTATAGAGAATTGCCAATACCAAAGTCAGGCTTCACACTGATCATACAGCAGCTAGTGGAGAGGAAGCGGCAAGTACCAAGTCTCTTGCCATATGAGAATTTCCATCAACTATGGAAGAAGACAGAAAGGAAAATGACACATCCTTTGGAAATTGCCACTGGTGTCTTTGCAGGTTACTTCCACATCAACTATAGGTTTCCCCCACTACCCAAAAGTAGAGCATTCCTATAAAACCTTTTGTGAGCTGAAATGGTATAAAGTGAAGAAGCAATTGCCATTTCAAAAGTGAAAATCCTCTTCACATTTTTTTCAGTTAACAAAAATCAGGTTCTAATGTAAAAGCAAAGTGGTGTAAAGTGAAATTTCTGGTAGCGGGGCGGGGATGGGGAGGCCTGCCCAATTCTTACCCCCAGCAATTTGAAGCCAAGGAAACATTTTCTCATCACTGTGTGTCTCAAAGCTCTGAAATAAGGCATCTTTTCCTGTCTTTTATTTGATTTAAGGTCTGCTTTGGGCATTTATTGAACTGATTAGCACATTAGTTTTATTATTCTCTTCCATGTCCTTTTATGTTCTGGTGTGTTTATTAGGTGAAGCCAGTTTCCTTCTGAGAGTTTAATCCAAAGGCCTTTACTAGAAGGCTAGCTTATTTCCTTTTCCCATAAAGATAAGAAAATGTCAACAGGCACAACAAAGATCGCAGACCATCTGAGTCTGAGCTACGAAAAGGACTCCATGTCAAACTTGCCAGTGAGATTGACTTCAACACTTGCTGGCTTACTTCTCCTGGTTACTGGTTCACAACTGAGATAAGTAATCCCCTGAGGAGGGAGCTGGTCGTATTCTGTTGCTTACTCATGGATCTGGGTTATTTTATTTTATTTTGGTTTTGGTAGAAAAGTCATGGAATGTGAGAGAATGAGATAAATCAAAGGTGTCTATAGAATTTTACACGTCAGCAAAAGAGAGGGTAGGAATTTCATTTGTTGGAATGGAGTAGACTGATGAAAGAAAGTCTTTCATTTAGGGGAGGAAGAGTATGGGGCAGGGATGGGGGAGGGTGGTATCAGGGATTAGACTTTGAACATATTAATTTTAAGACACCTAATATATATCCAAACTGAGATATACAGCTAGGTAAACAAGGCTGAAGTTCAGGGAGTCATCACCATATGCTGCTGCTTGAAGTCATGTGAGGAAGAGTATATATAGAAGAGAAGAGGCTCTCTATTGTTTACAGTAGGGACCAGCAATCTTTTTCTATAAAAGCCAAGACTGAAGATAGTTTAGGCTTTACAAGCTGTACAGTCTCTGTCACAATTATTCATCTCCACCTTTACAGTGATAGCAGCCATGTGCAGTATGGGAAGTAATGGATATGACTGTGTTCCTAATAAAGCTAGTTATATAGAGATAGCCAGCAGGCCAGATTTGGCCCAAGTGCTCTAATTTGCCAACCCTTGGTTTAGAGGTCAGATTTAGAGTCTCATAAGAAGGAAAAATAAAAATTTTGAGCTTATCCTTCAAACTTTTCCTCTCTAAACAAAGAAATTATGTGTGTGTGTGTGCACACATGCACATGCATGTGCCATATATTTGTGTAAAAGACAAGATGAATATCTCTATGTACCAGACAGAGCAGCCAGAGTTCTGTAGCCATGAGATTATAGAGAACCCAAAGTTCCACATGCATGGGGAAAGACCTGAGTTGGACTCATGGCCTAAAATCAGAAGCTGGGTAGGGCTTCCCTGCCCAAGAAAGGAAGGCTAAAAAAGAGTGATACTACTGTCTTTGGCTCTGGCTTTCAGTGAGTATAAGTTATGGTAAGAAGAAGCAAAAAAAATACTCTTTGGAAAGTTCAGGTCTGGACAGAGCTTCCTGCTGGCTGAGTGAATGCATCTTGATATCATAGTTCATCTTGAAACTGGTTTATTTAAGATCTGGTTTTGGTTCTGGACTGGGGAATTTTAGCAGGAGATTTACAAAGAACAAAGTGACACCACAGACAAGGAACACAAAACAATGAACATGCTTTCCATTCAAGGCAGAACTACAAAAGTAGGTTATCTGAAATTTTAAAGCATTAGGAAATTTAATATCAAGAATGAGACCAACAAAAGAGAGGATAAATAGATAAATTCACACATGGAAAAATGTAAACATTTGAACAATTTCAATATGACTTTAAAATAAGATTCTTAAATAGATACAGATAAGAATTTTATATAGAGAGAGAATTATGAAAATAAAATAGATTGAAATGAGTCAAAAAACAATTAGAAATCCTGGAAATGAAAGTATAATTGGAATAAAAGTCTTATTAAACAGAGTGATTTCTAAACTAGACCTAGTTAAAGAAAGAATTAGAAAATGAAAAATAGTATAGAGAAAATCACCCAGAATTCATTTGAGAGATATAAAGGTGAGAAATATAAGGAAGGCATTAAGAGACACAGAACCACTGAAAGATTTATATACATATATATATATATATATATATATGTATATATTTTTATATACATAAAATAAGTGTCTTAGGGATAAAAAATGGTGAAGAAATTCGAAATTGGGTTTTTTAAAAAAGGCAACTATATTCTGTTTACAAAATTCACATATAAAATAAAATGATGGATTGGAAATTTTAAAAATATGGAAATAAGTATTCAAACACTAAACAAAAGAAAGCTAATAATAACATTGGGCACAATGAAATTAAAGAAAAAAAGCACTAATTCCTATAATAGCTGAAAAGGTTTTTTTTTAAGATTTTATTTATTTATTTGACAGATAGAGATCATAAGTAGGCAGAGAGGCAGGCAGAGAGAGAGAGGGGAGGAAGCAGGCTCCCTGCAGAGCAGCGAGCCCAATGCGGGTCTCTATCCCCAGACCCTGGGATCATGACCTGAGCTGAAGGCAGAGGCTTTATTTAACTCACTGAGCCACCCAGGTGCCCCCTGAAAAGGTTTTAACACTGAGAAAAGAATGAGTCTTCAAATTCAAGGTTTGTACCAAATGCTGAAAGTGGTAAAAGAAAAAAAATTCCTTACTCAATTTATTATACTGAAATATCAAAACCTCAAAGATTAAGGAAAAAAAAACCTCAAAAGCTAACAGAATGTAAAAAGAATGTTAAAAACTACAAAGAAAAGCAGTTAGACAAAAAGCAGATTTTTCATGAGAAAAATAAATACTTGAGAAAGTGGAATAATATCTTCAAAGTACTAAGGGCATATAGTTACTAACCTAAAATGTTATATCCAGCTAAACTAACTTTTAGGAATAAGAATAAACTGAAGATGTTTTCAGAAGTACAAAGACAATCAGAATGTAACCTCTAGGAATTCTTTGTGAGAGACTCTCCATTTTTTAGCAAAAGGAAAAGTGGACTGGGAATGAGATAAAATGTGATGCAAGAAAAAATTGGAAACATGGAAATTGGTAAAATATGTTTATATATTATTAGCTAAAATCTATAAAAGAGAGCAACAACAACAATTTTGAGTTTATAGTTGTTGAAGTGAAAGTTTAAAAATAAAATGAAACTGTAATGTCTAGATCAGAGGTTGGAAAACTTTTTCTGCAAAGAACCATATATTAAATATTTTTGACTTTGTAAGTCATGTGGTCTCTGTTATGACTATTCAACTCTGCCACTGTAAACAGCTATAGATAACATGTAAACAAATGAGAGTGGCCATGTTCCAATAACACTTTTTTTATGGACATTGAAATTTGAATTTCATACAATTTGATGTCATGAACATGACATCTTTTATCTTCTTTTGATTAAAAAAATCATTTAAAAATGTGATATCATTTCCTAGCTCATGAGCTATATAACATAGGTAGCAGACAGGATTTGGCCTGTTGCCTGCAGTTTATTGTCTATAGTAGCAAGAAAGATGGGCAGTGTGAGAGGTAGGTAAAAAGGGACTATTTAATAGATAGGTTGAGATTAGGAAGGCTAAAGATAGTCATTATTAGAAAATTAAGAGTAACCACTAAAGGGGCACCTGGGTGGCTCAGTTGGTTAAGTGACTGCCTTCGGCTCAGGTACTGATCCTGGAGTCCCAACATCAAGTCCCGCATCAGGCTCCCAGCTCAGCGGGGAGTCTGCTTCTCCCTCTGACCCTCCCCCTTCTCATGTTGTCTCTCAATCGCTCTCATGCTCACTCTCTGTTATTCTCTCTCTCAAATAAATAAAATCTAAAAAAAAAGAAAAAAAAAGAGTAACCACTAAAATAATAGGAATGGAATCTACAGCTTCAAAACCAGCAGTGGAAAGTGAAATAAAGAGTGTTTATAAAAACCACAGAAGATAAGAAATGAGATAAAAAGAGAAAAATACAATTAAAACAACTGCAAAGTGAATTGGTATTAGTAAGTCTAAATATATTATCTATGAATGTAAATAGATTAAATGCACCTAAAAGGAAGGACTATAAAACTGGATTTTTCCCAAAAGGCAACTATACTTTTTAAACAAAAGTCACATATAAAATATAACGTCAAGTTGAAAATTTAAAAAAAAAAATGGAAAGAGGTATTCAAACACAACGAAAGGAAGCTAATAGTAACATTTGGCACAATGAAACTTAAGGGAAAAAGCACTAATTTCTGTAATAGTATTAACTAAAATAAAGAGGAACATTATATAGTAAGGAAAATCAACATACACCAATAGGTGAAATAATAATTAAATTATATGCATTCGACAACATAGCCCAGAAACACTGGCAAAATTACAAAGAGAAATGTATAACCATAGTGGGAGATTTAAAATTTTTTTTATTTTTATTTTTATTTTTTTAAGATTTTATTTATTTATTTGATAGAGATCACAAGGAGGCAGAGATAATCACAAGGAGATGACAGGAGGCAGGCAGAGATTTTAAAGATTTTATTTATTTGACAAGAGATCACAAGTAGGCAGAGAGGCAGGCAGAGAGAGAGGGAAGCAGGCTCCCTGCTGAGCAGAGGACCCTGGGATCATGACCTGAGCCGAAGGCAGAGGCTTTAACCCACTGAGCCACCCAGGTGCCCCATTTTTTATTTTTTTTTATGTTATGTTAGTCACCATACAGTACATCATTAGTTTTTGATGCAGAGTTCCATGATTCATTGTTTACAAATAAAACCCAGTGCTCCATGCAATACGTGCCCTCCTCAATATCCATCCATAGTGGGAGATTTTAATACTTTCATCTCAAATTTCAAATTTTGTCTCAATTCCAAACAAAAAAATTCTGCCTATTCTTTTGCCTATATAGTGTATATATGTATGTGTGTATGTATGTATTGTTTGTGTGTGTTTACCAAATGGAACATTTATGTATAAATGTTTAAGACTCACTAAGGAGGTTGTATATAGATCAATGTCTTATATAGATCACATTTCCTAACAACAATGCAGTTAAATTAGAACTCTAATATAAAATAGTAACAAAACCCAACCCATATATTTGGAAACTAAAAATTATGCTTTTAAAGAATTCATGAAGTTAGGCAGGAAATCAAAACAAAAACAACTGTAAAATACTAAGATTCAACAATAATGAAGTAGTACATTTCAAAATATGAGGGCATGATTAATATACAGTGTATAATCAAGGAAAGAAAGTAAAAGGAAGGACAAAAGATAATAACAGACTTTAGTAACATTAAAAAAACAAGTCAACAACAATGAAAATAATAAGAAACAGCACAATCAAGCATTTATTTCTAGGGAAAGGAAAAAAGACAAGTGAAGAAAACATGGAAAGGATGAAAATAAACAATTTAAGAAATGAAAAGTGTGGGCATAATTAACATACAGTAAAGAAAAAGTCCATATAGAAAACTGAAAACTTGAGGCCAGAAAATTGTAAGGCAAATAGAATAGATATTGTTTTGGAAAAATAAATTATAAAGTTAATCTTAAAACAGCAAGTATACCACTTGTCATTAAAGACATTGATTACATATATCAGTATGAACAGATCTCAAATATTTATTAAGTTAAAAAGTAAGTTGTGGAATTTCACATAGAGTATTATATTAAAGTCTATTTTTGAAATGAATACTACTTTTTTTGAGTATGTATATATTTAAGGAAAGTAGAAGATATAACTCATATTGACACCAAATTCATGATAGTGGTTGCCTCTGTGAAGAGAAGAAGGTAAGGAGCAAAATGACATTTTCTGTAGGGGTTTATTAAAAAACAAAAAAATGATCTGAAAAAAATTGTTAAGAGATAATTTTCAAAAAACTGTAAAGTCCCAACTCTCATATTCATGTGAAATAAACACGTTTTATAGATTTTCAGTAGCTTAATCACGGCGGGAACCAATCAGATGTTAAAATGGGTTTAAAAGAGAATCCAGGAACAGATACATTTATAGATCAGCAATATTGAAATGTGTGTAAATTGGTTTTTCTGGGGCAAAAAGAAGAGACAGGATTTATTTTCTATAGATAAGAATTATTTTGCATTGCTATCATTATCTACAATATAAAAAGTTGTACAGTGGTTCCCATAGAATCAGAATCTGATAACCCTGAAAGGTCTCCTCTAGAGTCTAGAAAATGCCTAGTTTACAATTAAAGCACTCTTTTTCTCTACACAACCATAATACTCATTTTACTTTCAGATACATGTGTTTTTGTTATATTATTTTCTATACTTTTCTTTATTTAAAAACAATTCAATATTTTAAATTTAAAAGACTATATTCTTGCCACATCACCTCACCACTCACCCCAGCCCCAAACTACAAAGATTCTGATTCTGTAGGCCTGGAGGTGTTTGTTATTTTAAAAACTACTTTAAGGGGTGCCTGGGTGGCTCAGTGGGTTAAAGCCTCTGCCTTTGGCTCAGGTCATGATCTCAGGGTGTTAGGATCGAGCCCCACGTTGGGCTCTCTGCTCTGCAGGGAGCCTGCTTCCTCCTCTTTCTCTGCCTGCCTCTCTGCCTACTTGTGATCTCAGTCTGTCAAATAAATAAATAAAATCTTTAAAAAAAATAAAAATTAAAAAAAAAAACTATTTTAAAAACTAACCCAAGTTATTCTGAAATGCATCTATGTTTGAGCATCTCTCATTAGATGGTAACTAACATTCCTCCCAGATTTGAGATTCAGACTTGTGCCTTTGTTCTCTGGCTTGGGGGCAGAAGTGGGATTGAGGACTGGGTTACGGAAGGGCAAATAAATAAGAGAAATGCTGAAGCCTTGACCTGGAGAGGGAAGATTCAGCAGCCCCTCCTGCGCCTAGGTACCAGGATGTACAAATCAGATGACAGGCATTTTTGTAGATGAATTTGCCATTTCCATTGAGCAGAATTAGGACAATAGTCATTCGGTACAATATCTGGGCAAGTCTCTTTAATTGTGCTATACCTCTTTCTCATTATAAGAATCATAAGCTGTGCCTTGTCTACTTCAGAGGGCTACTATGCGAATGTATTTGAAACTACTTTATAACTGCAAAGTGCTATGCAGCTAAAAAATGTTATAATGATGTTTACTGATAGTGGTCATCATTTTAACAAACTAGTTACACAGAGGATGAGAGAGAGTACTATGATTAGTCCAAGGGGGTAGTGTGAAAGGGAAAAAATAGAAGCTCTTTCTTATCAGCATAAAAATGTATTTTAACATATTGGGGCACCTGGGTGGCTCAGTGGGTTAAAGCCTCTGCCTTCAGCTCAGGTTAGGATCCTGGGGTCCTGGGATCGAGCCCTGCATCGGACTCTCTGCTCAGTGGGGAGCCTGCTTCCTCCTCTCTCTCTCTGCCTGCCTCTCTGCCTACTTGTGATCTGTCTATCAAATAAATAAATAAAAATCTTTTAAAAAAAATATTGAGCAAAAACCCATGAGTCTTATCAATTTAGGGAATCAATGTAAGTATGATAGTAATTTATATTGAAATAGAGTTGGGGCCGGTTATCATTGGATGGGAAAACTTTGTACTTGATAGGGGTTGTTCAAAAATAGAATGGGATCACATTATTTAAACATGGGATTCTGCGATTGTTTCATAAGTTATGTTGATCCAAAAGTTCTTATGAGAATAAACAAGTAAAACTATCAAAAAACAGACAGTATTCACTGAACTCATCTCTATGACCTTTTGTTATCCTCTTCTGGTTATTTGAATTCTACTTAATTTTCAGACCCACTGTATTTCTGTGTGGATTTTTCTTTGCCCACCATAGCTCAGATCCTTTCTCCTTCTGAACTCCAAGTAGCACTTCTGGTCTCCATCACTCATGATTTTGACTCATACCCCATGACTGTTGTGGATGACTTAACAGTTCTTTTTACCTATTTTTTCTCTTCCTCCTCACGTAATAAGTGATGTAAGACCAACAGCAGTGCTGTATACATCTTAGGATCTCCCATAGCCCCAACCTAGTATTTTACGAAAGGCACAGGAGACTCTGGCCGCCTCCTTAAATTATTTGAGCCATTGACCAACTCCTGAAACATCTCATCTTCTCTTGGAAGAGGATGAGATATATAGTTTTTGCAAGGTTTATGGCATAGATTAGTTTTAGGAATTCACTTGATCTTTCATATTTTAAAAAATCTTGTTACTGATAAAGTAGCTGAATCTCAAGACAATTTAAGGCAGAGATTTGAGCACAGCCAGGGCTTTGACTCTCTCTTCTCTTATCTAGCTTATCTTTGGTGTCCATATTATTCAGCTTCATAGCAGAAAATTCTTTTCCACGTTGTGGAAACCCTGATTATAAAGTTACTGGAATTTAAAACTTATGGTTTTTATCAGTGGGAAGGGATTGACATGATTTGTCTTTATCAAGTTCACAATCACTGGGAAATGTCTTTAATTGGTCCAGCTTTGGTCAGGTGATCATGGCAATCTACTTTTTAAAAAAATTCAAGTGTAGGGACACCTGGGTGGCTCAGTGGGTTAAGCCTCTGCCTTTGGCTCAGGTCGTGATCTCAGGGTCCTGGGATCGAGCCCCGCATCGGGCTCTCTGCTCAGCAGGGAGCCTGCTTCCTCCACTCTCTCTGCCTGCCTCTCTGCGTACTTGTGATTCTCTCTGTCAAATAAATAAATAAAAACCTTAAAAAAAATTCAAGTGTAATTAACACAGTGTTATATTAGTTTCAGGGGTGCAAAAATGGCAATCTACTTTAGTCAGAAGTGGAGGTCAAGTGACTCACATTAAAACACAGATTCTTTTATCTGAACCATGTGGCTGGAATAGGAGGAGAAACAATTCCCAAGAGAAGGGTGCAGGGTATTGGTTCTCAAAACACAAAATAATAGGTTTCAATCATACTTTCAAATTGCATTTTCCACTATTCTTAATTGGAATCAAACCCCTTTGTTGTCCTTACACATCTTGTAATACATATGAGATAGGGCCTGCTGGCTTCTGTTACTTTATTCAATTAAATTATGAAGTCTTTAAGGACAGGGCTATAATTTCTTCTGTTATATGTTTCATAGATATGCCACAACTATTTGTTAAACCAATTTTACCCTAAACTTCCTCCTTAAAAAAATGAACATTCTACTTCCTTTTTTACTGATTCATAACTCTAACTCCTTCGAAAATAAAATGTAAAACGCAGGAAAGTAATTCTCTTCCAATTTAAGGTAGATACTGTGGATTTGTGGGAGAATACTCTATCATTGAAGAACGAACTCAAATTGTGAAACCAAGTGAAAGGAAAAATTGTGTCCGTCATCGTAGCAACATGACAGATCGCTCATACATTCATTTATGTATTTGTTACAGGCTATCTTTCCACACTAATAGGTAAGCTCTGTGAGACTCATGATTTTTATCTGTTTGGTTCACCGAGGTATCCTGAGTGTTTGAAATTCCAGGCTTATAATAGTACTTGTTAAATAAGATGACAACAGGGAAAGAAGAGAGGAGGAATGGAGGGAAAGATGACCTTTATGTATGGAAATGTGTAAAAACCAGGAATGAGTCCTGGATCAATCTTACTTAACATTGCTATAAATGAAAAAAATGCCCGCTAGAATAAAATTTTCTGCAGAGCTCTCTGTATAGTGACATACCAAGGCAATAAGAATAAACTGAAAAAGGAAATAACTTGGCCATATGAGTGAGCAGAAAAATGGCAAATAAGCTTCATGTAGACTGATGTAAGATGATAACACATTATGGGAAAATGGCACAAATGTGCCTATAAGATAATGGCATCTAACTATCAGATCTGAACCAGGAACGAATCTGAAGTGTTGTTGAATGCAACCTACTTTGTGCCCAGGGGTTACATTTCAACTTCAGTGCAGTGAAAGAAATAAGTCTCATATTATTTTAATTATGTCTCAGGACTTGGGTGAAAACTGGCTGTGAAAAATAAATAAATCTTTTTGTAATGGCTATATCACAATTTTCTCTCTACTCTTTCTATATCCTCAATTCTGGCCTGCTATATATGGATATGGGCCTGCTTTTTTTTTTTTTTTTTTTCTCCAAAAAGGCAGGTATAGGCTCAGTTCAGGTGGCATAATTAGGGTGCCTGTTCTGCAGGAAGGGTTCCCACAGCTCTTGCTGTGGTATCTCAGCTGCTTTGAACAAGAAGGACCCACTACCCTCTGATTGAAGCTGATGAGAATCTAAGCAGGATTTACTATCCACATATTTTCCCCTTATGCCCTATATAAATCTAAGTTACTTAAAGTTGGCTTGAGTAGGTTTCTATTTATTGCAATGAAAGAAACCCCAGCTATCAGGAGGAAATGTATTTCAAGAAGAAAAACACATCCCCTATCCAATCTTGCATAAAACTTTACATAAATCAACTCAACTGGTAAAGAGGCTTGGAAGCAGATTCTGAAGACTGAGGTTAGAAGCAGTCCCAACTCAAAAGGTACCTTGGCCTGTATCTGAAGAGCCTTTGTTTATCATTCAACTCTGACATGAGGAAGTCTGAGGGGATCTCCTAGCCAACTCCCCAGGTGTTGCTATCTAATCCCCAAGGTGGAAAGTAGAGTTACTTTTGTGTCAACAAATTTTGACCTGCCAATATAGGCCTCTATATGATTTTACTACTGTTTTCCATTGTTGGTTATTATAGTAATGGTCTCTAGAGAAACAGAACAAATAGGATATACCTATATGTCCAACTCTCCATAGATAGCAAGAGATTTATTATAAGGTATTATCTCTCATGATCGTCGAAGCTGAGCAGTCTCAAAATCTACCGTCTTGTAGCTGGAGACCCAGCAAAGCCAGAGATGTAGTTCAAAGGCCTTAGAGCAGGAGAGCTGTTGGTGTAAATTACAGCCCATGTCTGAAGGCCTGAGAAGCGGGAGCACAGAGGGCACAAGATCTATGTCCTAGATCAACAGTCAGGCAGAGAATGAATTCAGCCTTCTCCCACCTTTTTTTTAAGATTTTATTTATTTATTTGACAGAGAGAAATCACAAGTAGACAGAGAGACAGGCAGAGAGAGAGAGGGAAGCAGGCTCCCTGCTGAGCAGAGAGCCCGATGTGGGACTCGATCCCAGGACCCTGAGATCATGACCGGAGCCGAAGACAGCGGCTTAACCCACTGAGCCACCCAGGTGCCCCCTTCTCCCACCTTTTTAATCTGTTCATGCTCTCAGTGGCCACTGGATGGTGGCTACTCACATTAGGAAGGGCCATTTGCTTTATTTAGTCCACCAACTCAAATGCTTATCTCTTCTGGAAGCACCTTCAGGGACATACCCAGAAATAATATTTAGCTACCTGGGAATCCCTGGGCCCAATCAAATTGACAGACAAAATTAACCATCACACCTTTCCTGGTAAATCTTTATTTTGGAAAAAATATAAGGACAGCATTGTTTGTCTTAATTTAATTCTGGTTTCTGCACCCCATGAGTAACAATATAGAACTGAAGATTGAAGAGGGATCAGGATGACTGGAGGAACAGATGGTCTCCACACTAACTCAATTTTATTTTAAAGGATTATAACATGAAGCTTGAGATTTTGAGAGGGGTAGTTTTTATAACCAATAAATTAAGGAATACCATGTAATTTATGTGAATTTATTTAGTTCTCATAACAATACTATAATAAAAATAAAAATATGATTATTATCCTTATATCCACACATGGGAGGTAAGGTAATTCTCATAATGGAAAAGCTGGGACTTGACTCTAGCCAGTCTGGCACTAGAGTTTCCGATTTTAGCTGCCACACTTGATGACCTCTCATGATTATTGAATGAAGCTCAACTGTTTGAATACTTAAAAAACATAAATTTATAGAACTCTTAAATACCAAGATGTGACAATGGCTGCAAATATAAATAGGTAGGAATAATAAACTTATGAATGTTAAATTTATAATGTAACACGAAGGATATGAAAAAACTGGAGAATATCAGCCTGTAGATGCTGATGATCTCGGGACAACCACAATGTCTTCCCAAATTCTGCCCAAGACTCTGTTCCAGACAAACCAGAGAGACATGTGGAAACCAGGTCTAATCCAGTTCACAATGTCGGATGCTCCTACTGTATGTCATAAAAACTAGAGAAAGGGTATTTTAAAGATCTTAAAGCTTCCCCTGCAGCTGACCACTCCCATTGCTGGTAATGGAAGACACAGAACAGTCAATAGGCCTGGTCCTGATGGCTTTCTCATGCATGTTTTCATGCTGGACACCCTCTTGCTGCTTTACCTCTTTGCTAAGTGAAATGGGTATTTGCTTTTATCTTGGTTTTTAAACCCTACTTATCATCTATGGACTAAAGTATGGAATACTTTATAATCAAAATTAAAATGATAAAATCTATTTTAAAAATAATTTTTATTTAAAAAATTGAAAAAAACTTATCAGGTGTGACGATCCTATAATTTCACATGCAGTCACGAAAGCAAAATTGATGGTATCTGACTGAGGCCTGAGGCCTCTATTAAAAAGCTGTCCTATAAATGTCAGTGTCCATTAAATATGTGAAAATAAGCTTAGTGAATGAGTCTTTAAATTTCTCTCCTTCCCAAATATGGAAATACTGAAGTAAAAGACTTAAAAGCTTTTTAAAAAAGAAAAAAAAAAAAAACAAAAACAGATAGGGTTGGGGAGAAAGAGGAGAGCTGTTGGGAGAGATTTGGCTTGCTGACTGTTGCCATAGGAACCATTTATCAATTGTTCAAGATATCAATTCCTGAGGAAGACAAGAGTAGCAAACAAAGTAAAACCAACAAATAAAGGAAACAAAGGGATCTGGCACTAGAAAGTATTAAACACCTTTTTAGGTGCATGCATTTGAGAAGATAGTATTTTTTTGAGAGAGAGAGAGGGCAGGGTAAGATGCCCAAAATGTGATGATCATTTCTCTTACGAAGAGCAGAGAGTAATGTGTTAGGAGGAGGCCCTGATTGGCTCCACATTCTCCACCAAAGTTCATGACCACTCCATGGGTCAATCTTGAGAAAGACCAAAAACCTTGATTGCAAATCCTTTTTTTTTAAACTAGACTACAGAACCGTATAGTAGGCGTTCATTAGGTTTGATGACTGGTCAAACATTCTCCCATGTAGAGGTTTCTCAAGATTGCCTTTAAGAGCAATGAAGACAGAATCTCAGCGCAGGGATATGGACTTGAAATCTCAAAGAGAAAATAATTTCTTCTTCAAAACCTGACAGCCAAATACATTTCTTTGAAGTTACAGCTCATTTGCAATTTCCTATTTGCTCAACACATGGATCCACATTCCAAGTGAATTATCAGGTTAAAAACTAAACTTACTATTTTCTACTTTCTAATTAATACACACTTGTATGCTGCTATGCAGGCAAAGTAATCATGCTTGAAGCCTAGTGCCTTAACATTTCAGATGTAACTGGACACCTCATCCTGATTATTTCTCAATCCATTGTTCTCCCCTTGATTTCTTTGCCTTCACTCTACCGGTACATGACCCTCCTTTGATTGTTTATAAGATCTTGGCTGCTACTCAAAGCTGACCGAGACTGAGGTAGCACTTTGAGTTCTTGAACAGAAGAAAAGACTGAAATGCCCACTAATAAATTCTTTGTACCTCAGTGCCAATCTTTCTCTTTCTCTGGGTAAGAATGTCAAACTCAGATTTACCAATGGACCAGATATCTTTTCATGAAGATGCTGGCTGGACTTCCCAAATAAAATTATGGGAAAATCTAGATTGGTTCAAGGTAGCTGTTATTACCCTTAGGTTAGAGATAGAAATGTTAGTACCATCTGTGTTTGTAGGTCTATACCAGGACTGGCAAACTCAAAGTTCCCCTCCCCAAGTCCAAGCAGGTAATGTGAATGAATAAAACCAGCCTGATGGAGAGATTGGTGAGCCTAGAAGCACATACCCCTGTCTAAATGTACCAGATTGGAGGGGGAGGAGTCAAGATGGCGGAGAAGTAGCAAGCTGAGACTGCTTCAGCTAGCCGGAGATCAGCTAGATAGCTTATCTAAAGATTGCAAACACCTGAAAATCCATCGGCAGACCGAAGAGAAGAAGAACAGCAATTCTGGAAACAGAAAAACAACCACTTTCTGAAAGGTAGGACCGACGGAGACGTGAATCCAAAGCGACGGGAAGATAGACCCCGGGGGGAGGGGCCGGCTCCCGGCAAAAGGCGGAGCAACCGCGCACAAAATCAGGACTTTTAAAAGTCTGTTCCGCTGAGGGACATCAGTCCAGAGGCTAAACCGGGGCGAAGCCCACGCGGGGTCAGCGTGGCCTCAGGTCCCGCAGGGTCACAGAAGGATCGGGGGTGTCTGAGTGTCGCAGAGCTTGCGGGTATTGGAACGGGAAAGCCGGCTACAGAGACAGAGCCGACAGTAAGCTCACAGCTCGGTGTTACCTTGAACCGGTCGCAGGCTTGGTGAGCTCGGAGCGCGGCCGGAGGTCAGGCAGACGGGAATAACTGGGCGCTGTTCTCTGAGGGCGCACTGAGGAGTGGGGCCCTGGGCTCTCGGCTCCTCCGGGCCGGAGACCAGGAGGCCGCCATTTGTGTTCCCGTCCTCCGGAACTCTACGGAAAGCGCTCAGGGAACAAAAGTTCCTGAAAGCAAACCCGAGCGGATTACTCACCCCGGCCCCGGGTAAGGGCGGTGTAATTCCGCCTGGGGCAAAGACACTTGAGAATCACTACAACAGGCCCCTCCCCCAGAAGATCAACAAGAAATCCAGCCAAGACCAAGTTCACCTACCAAGGAGTGCGGTTTCAATACCAAGGAGAGCAGCAGAATTCCAGAGGAGGAGAAAGCAAAGCACGGAACTCATGGCTTTTTTCCTGTGATTTTTTTTTAGTCTTGCAGTTAATTTAATTTTTTCTTTTTCATTTTTTTTTCTTTTTTTCTTTTTCTTCTCGCCTTCGGGTAAAATTTTTTTTTTTTTAACTGTTACCTTTTTCTTTTTTAACGATTTTTTACTAGTTTATCTAATATATATATTTTTTCTTTTTTACATTTTTCTCAGGTGTTTTCTTTTTTTAAAAAAATTTTTTTTCTTTTCTTTTTTTTTCTTTCTTCCTTTTTGAACCTCTTTTTATCCCCTTTCTCCCCACTCACGATTTTGGATCTCTTCTAATTTAGTTAAAGCATATTTTCCTGGGGTTGTTGCCACCCTTTTAGTATTTTACTTGCCCCTTCATTTACTCTTATCTGGCCAAAATGACAAGACATAAAAATTCAACGCAAAAAAAAGAACAAGAGGCAGTACCAAAGGCTAGGGACCTAATCAATACAGACATCGGTAATATGTCAGATCTAGAGTTCAGAATGACAATTCTCAAGGTTCTAGCCGGGCTCGAAAAAGGCATGGAAGATATTAGAGAAACCCTCTCGAGAGATATAAAAGCCCTTTCTGGAGAAATAAAAGAACTAAAATCTAACCAAGTTGAAATCAAAAAAGCTATTAATGAGGTGCAATCAAAAATGGAGGCTCTAACTGCTAGGATAAATGAGGCAGAAGAAAGAATTAGTGATATAGAAGACCAAATGACAGAGAATAAAGAAGCTGAGCAAAAGAGGGACAAACAGCTACTGGACCACGAGGGGAGAATTCGAGAATTAAGTGACACCATAAGACGAAACAACATTAGAATAATTGGGATTCCAGAAGAAGAAGAAAGAGAGAGGGGAGCAGAAGGTATACTGGAGAGAATTATTGGGGAGAATTTCCCCAATATGGCAAAGGGAACGAGCATCAAAATTCAGGAGGTTCAGAGAACGCCCCTCAAAATCAATAAGAATAGGCCCACACCCCGTCACCTAATAGTAAAATTTACAAGTCTCAGTGACAAAGAGAAAATCCTGAAAGCAGCCCGGGAAAAGAAGTCTGTAACATGCAATGGTAAAAATATTAGATTGGCAGCTGACTTATCCACAGAGACCTGGCAGGCCAGAAAGAGCTGGCATGATATTTTTAGAGCACTAAACGAGAAAAACATGCAGCCCAGAATACTATATCCAGCTAGGCTATCATTGAAAATAGAAGGAGAGATTAAAAGCTTCCAGGACAAACAACAACTGAAAGAATTTGCAAATACCAAACCAGCTCTACAGGAAATATTGAAAGGGGTCCTCTAAGCAAAGAGAGAGCCTACAAGTGGTAGATCAGAAAGGAACAGAGACCATATACAATAACAGTCACCTTACAGGCAATACAATGGCACTAAATTCATATCTCTCAATAGTTACCCTAAATGTGAATGGGCTAAATGCCCCTGTCAAAAGACACAGGGTATCAGAATGGATAAAAAAACAAAACCCATCTATATGTTGCCTCCAAGAAACTCATTTTAAGCCCGAAGACACCTCCAGATTTAAAGTGAGGGGTGGAAAAGAATTTACCATGCTAATGGACATCAGAAGAAAGCAGGAGTGGCAATCCTTATATCAGATCAATTAGATTTTAAGCCAAAGACTATAATAAGAGATGAGGAAGGACACTATATCATACTCAAAGGGTCTGTCCAACAAGAAGATTTAACAATTTTAAATATCTATGCCCCCAACGTGGGAGCAGCCAACTATATAAACCAATTAATAACAAAATCAAAGAAACACATCAACAACAATACAATAATAGTAGGGGACTTTAACACTCCCCTCACTGAAATGGACAGGTCATCCAAGCAAAAGATCAGCAAGGAAATAAAGGCCTTAAATGACACACTGGACCAGATGGACATCACAGATATATTCAGAACATTTCATCCCAAAGCAACAGAATACACATTCTTCTCTAGTGCACATGGAACATTCTCTAGAATAGATCACATCCTCGGTCCTAAATCAGGACTCAACCGGTATCAAAAGATTGGGATCATTCCCTGCATATTTTCAGACCACAATGCTCTAAAGCTAGAACTCAACCACAAAAGGAAGTTTGGAAAGAACCCAAATACATGGAGACTAAACAGTATCCTTCTAAAGAATGAATGGGTCAACCGGGAAATTAAAGAAGAATTGAAAAAAATCATGGAAACAAATGATAATGAAAATACAACGGTTCAAAATCTGTGGGACAAAATAAAGGCAGTCCTGAGAGGAAAATATATAGCGGTACAAGCCTTTCTCAAGAAACAAGAAAGGTCTCAGGTACACAACCTAACCCTACACCTAAAGGAGCTGGAGAAAGAACAAGAAAGAAACCCTAAGCCCAGCAGGAGAAGAGAAATCATAAAGATCAGAGCAGAAATCAATGAAATAGAAACCAAAAAAACAATAGAAAAAATCAACGAAAGTAGGAGCTGGTTCTTTGAAAGAATTAATAAAATTGATAAACCCCTGGCCCGACTTATCAAAAAGAAAAGAGAAAGGACCCAAATAAATAAAATCATGAATGAAAGAGGAGAGATCACAACTAACACCAAAGAAATACAAACTATTATAAGAACATACTATGAGCAACTCTACACCAACAAATTTGACAATCTGGACGAAATGGATGCATTCCTAGAAACATATAAACTACCACAACTGAACCAGGAAGAAATAGAAAGCCTGAACAGACCCATAACCAGTAAGGAGATTGAAACAGTCATTAAAAATCTCCAAACAAACAAAAGCCCAGGGCCAGATGGCTTCCCGGGGGAATTCTACCAAACATTTAAAGAAGAACTAATTCCTATTCTCCTGAAACTGTTCCAAAAAATAGAAATGGAAGGAAAACTTCCAAACTCATTTTATGAGGCCAGCATCACCTTGATCCCAAAACCAGACAAGGATCCCACCAAAAAAGAGAGCTATAGACCGATATCCTTGATGAACACAGATGCGAAAATACTCAACAAAATACTAGCCAATAGGATTCAACAGTACATTAAAAAGATTATTCACCACGACCAAGTGGGATTTATTCCAGGGCTGCAAGGTTGGTTCAACATCCGCAAATCAGTCAATGTGATACAACACATCAATAAAAGAAAGAACAAGAACCATATGATACTTTCAATAGATGCTGAAAAAGCATTTGACAAAGTACAGCATCCCTTCCTGATCAAAACTCTTCAAAGTGTAGGGATAGAGGGCACATACCTCAATATCATCAAAGCCATCTATGAAAAACCCACCGCAAATATCATTCTCAATGGAGAAAAACTGAAAGCTTTTCCACTAAGGTCAGGAACACGGCAGGGATGTCCATTATCACCACTGCTATTCAACATAGTACTAGAGGTCCTAGCCTCAGCAATCAGACAACAAAAGGAAATTAAAGGCATCCAAATCGGCAAAGAAGAAGTCAAATTATCACTCTTCGCAGATGATATGATACTATATGTGGAAAACCCAAAAGACTCCACTCCAAAACTGCTAGAACTTATACAGGAATTCAGTAAAGTGTCAGGATATAAAATCAATGCACAGAAATCAGTTGCATTTCTCTACACCAACAGCAAGACAGAAGAAAGAGATATTAAGGAGTCAATCCCATTTACAATTGCATCCAAAACCATAAGATACCTAGGAATAAACCTAACCAAAGAGACACAGAATCTATACTCAGAAAACTATAAAGTACTCATGAAAGAAATTGAGGAAGACACAAAGAAATGGAAAAATGTTCCATGCTCCTGGATTGGAAGAATAAATATTGTGAAAATGTCTATGCTACCTAAAGCAATCTACACATTTAATGCAATTCCTATCAAAGTACCATCCATCTTTTTCAAAGAAATGGAACAAATAATGCTAAAATTTATATGGAACCAGAAAAGACCTCGAATAGCCAAAGGGATATTGAAAAAAAAAGCCAACGTTGGTGGCATCACAATTCCGGACTTCAAGCTCTATTACAAAGCTGTCATCATCAAGACAGCATGGTACTGGCACAAAAACAGACACATAGATCAATGGAATAGAATAGAGAGCCCAGAAATAGACCCTCAAATCTATGGTCAACTCATCTTCGACAAAGCAGGAAAGAATGTCCAATGGAAAAAAGACAGCCTCTTCAATAAATGGTGCTGGGAAAATTGGACAGCCACATGCAGAAAAATGAAATTGGACCATTTCCTTACACCACACACAAAAATAGACTCAAAATGGATGAAGGACCTCAATGTGCGAAAGGAATCCATCAAAATCCTTGAGGAGAACACAGGCAGCAACCTCTTCGACCTCTGCCGCAGCAACATCTTCCTAGGAACAACGCAAAAGGCAAGGGAAGCAAGGGAAAAAATGAACTATTGGGATTTCATCAAGATCAAAAGCTTTTGCACAGCAAAGGAAACAGTTAACAAAATCAAAAGACAACTGACAGAATGGGAGAAGATATTTGCAAACGACATATCAGATAAAGGACTAGTGTCCAGAATCTATAAAGAACTTAGCAAACTCAACACCCAAAGAACAAATAATCCAATCAAGAAATGGGCAGAGGACATGAACAGACATTTCTGCAAAGAAGACATCCAGATGGCCAACAGACACATGAAAAAGTGCTCCATATCACTCGGCATCAGGGAAATACAAATCAAAACCACAATGAGATATCACCTCACACCAGTCAGAATGGCTAAAATCAACAAGTCAGGAAATGACAGATGCTGGCGAGGATGTGGAGAAAGGGGAACCCTCCTACACTGTTGGTGGGAATGCAAGCTGGTGCAGCCACTCTGGAAAACAGCATGGAGGTTCCTCAGAATGTTGAAAATAGAACTGCCCTATGACCCAGCAATTGCACTATTGGGTATTTACCCTAAAGATACAAATGTAGTGATCCAAAGGGGCACATGCACCCGAATGTTTATAGCAGCAATGTCCACAATAGCCAAACTATGGAAAGAACCTAGATGTCCATCAACAGATGAATGGATCAAGAAGATGTGGTATATATACACAATGGAATACTATGCAGCCATCAAAAGAAATGAAATCTTGCCATTTGCGACAACATGGATGGAACTAGAGCGTATCATGCTTAGCGAAATAAGTCAAGCAGAGAAAGACAACTATCATATGATCTCCCTGATATGAGGAAGTGGTGATGCAACATGGAGGCTTAAGTGGGTAGGAGAAGAATCAATGAAACAAGATGGGATTGGGAGGGAGACAAACCATAAGTGACTCTTAATCTCACAAAACAAACTGAGGGCTGCTGGGGGGAGGGGGTTTGGGAGAAGGGGGTGGGATTATGGACATTGGGGAGGGAATGTGCTTTGGTGAGTGCTGTGAAGTGTGTAAACCTGGTGATTCACAGACCTGTACCCCTGGGGATAAAAATATATGTTTATAAAAAAAAAAAAAAAAAAAAAAAAAAAAAGAAAGGACAAATACCCAACTTTTGTAGCAGCATGGACGGGACTGGAAGAGATTATTATGCTGAGTGAAATAAGTCAAGCAGAGAGAGTCAATTATCATATGGTTTCACTTATTTGTGGAGCATAACAAATAGCATGGAGGACATGGGGAGTTAGAGAGGAGAAGGGAGTTGGGGGAAATTGGAAGGGGAGGTGAACCATGAGAGACTATGGACTCTGAAAAACAATCTGAGGATTTTGAAGGGGTGGGGGGTGGGAGTTTGGGGTACTAGGTGGTGGGTATTATAAAGGGCACGAATTGCATGGAGCACTGGGTGTGGTGAAAAATAATGAATACTGTTATGCTGAAAATAAAAAATAAATTAAAAAAAATAAAATAAAAAAAAAAAATAAATGTACCAGATTGTATGTGGGGGGGGGGGGAGGGTGTAGAGGAGAAAGGTCAACAGTGATTCAGTTCCAGCTGATTGATGACGTGCAGAAATGTAGACTCAGAGTCGCCATATCATCCCATTTTCAAGAGAAGACAGAAATCTGGAAATTTTTGAAACATTTCTCCACTTGCCAAATTTCTTAACATTAGAGTTTTTAGTCCTTTTTTCACTCTACTCACTCTTTTGCAATGTCATTCAGGCTCATATCTTCAAAAACCATCTTTGCCAGTGGCTTCCAAATTTATGTCTTCGGTTCAGATCACTTTCTTGAACTCTGACTTGCGTATCTGCCTCTCTCTCCAACATCTCCATTGGGATATCTAATAGATATTGCTAACATTACATGGACAAAACTCAACTCCTGATCTTTCCTATAAAGTCTGCTCTTAATCACAATGACAAAATGTCATTCTCAGGCTAGAAGCCTAAGTCATCTTTTTATTTTGAAATATATTTTTAATTCCCAGATTTAATTCATATGTGAAGAATAAAGATGCTTTTTATTTCAAAACTTCTGCTTTTCTGAAATTACAACCCTTACTTTTTCCCCAGACTCAGTTGCTTTCTAAAATTTTTTTAGCTGTGGTAAAGTACATATAACATAAAATTTACCATCCTAACCATTTTTAGTGCAGGGTTCAGAGTGTTAAGTTCCTTCCCATTGTTGTGCAGTCAATCTCCAGAACTCATTTCATCTTGCAAACAAACTCCGTATCTATTAAATAAAAACTCCCATTTTTTCTGAACCCCCAACCACTGAAAACTGCTATTCTACATTTTGTCTCTGAATTTGATGACTGTAGATATCCATATAAGTGAAATCATATAGTATTTGCCTTTTTGTGACAGTGTCACAAAGTATTTAACTTATTTCACTTTGCATATTATCTTTTAAGTTCAGCCATGTCATAGCATATGTCAGAATCTCCTTTTTTTTTTTTAAAGACCGAATAATATTCCATTGCATGTGTGTACCACATTTTGTTTTTCCATTCATCCATTGATGAAAATTATTATTATGAATAATGCTGCTATGGGCATGGGTATACAAATACCTCTTTGAGACACTACTTTCAATTACTCTAGGTATATACCCAGAAGTGAAGTTGTTGGATCACATGGTAATTCTTCTGTAACTTTGTGAAGAACCTCTGTTTTCCACAGCAGCTGCACCAGTTACATTCCCACCAACAGTTCACAAGCGTTAAATTTCTCCACATCCTTGCCCACACTTACTACCTTGCGGCCATCTTTTACCTTTCACCATATCCAGTCTGGAAGGATATCTTGTTGCTTTGAACTTCAAAACATTTTCACACTGTTTTTCATAACGTTCACTGGTACCTTCCGAACCAGCATGATTTCTCATCTGGAGCATTTAAAAAGATTCCTAATTGACCTTCCTGAGTCTATCCTTACTTCCTTTCTACATCCATTCTCAAAACAGTAATGAGAGTAATTCTTTTCATTGTATGTTAAATCGTGTCACTCCTCTGCTCAAACTCCTGCATGGCTCCTGATTTCAATCATGTAAAAGTCAATCCTTACAAAAGCTTGTAAGGCCCTGGTTCATCTGGGCTTTCATCAGTTCTCTACCTTGTTTCTTACTATCTTTTCATTTGCTCACACCGGTGTGGGCCCACTGGCTTCCTTGTTACTCCTTAGACAAGCACTCATGCTCCCACCTTTGAGACTGGGGGATTTATGTCCTCATCCTGGAACATTCCTCACACCTCCATTTTCCCATAGCTAACTCCGTATCCTCCTGCAAGTGTTTATTCAAATGCTACTTTCTCAATGAAGCTTCCAACCAACGACCCCACCTTTCTTCTAAAGGCCCATTACCCTCATTTACTTTTCTTCTTAGCTTTTACTTCCTAAGATCCTATATGTTAATCATTTATTATGTACATCATTTATTGTCTCTCCCTGCTAGAATGGAAATTTCATGAGGGCGGTTTTGTCTGTTTGATTCTTTCATGAATCTGAAGCTCCGAGAATAGCACCAGGCACATGCCCAGTAGGTACTTGTGGAATGAATTTTGAATGTTGGCAGCTATTTAAATATATAGCGTGGGCTATATAAAACAGCCCATAGTCCAAATGGACTACCTATTGGTGGCCTCTGGTTATGAAAAACCAGCCTGTACATGTCTCTTCTCCCAGTGTCCCTGATCTACCCAGTCTGTATAAGCATCTCTTCTATTCCAAATTGTCAAAAGCAGATAGTAAATAAAACTTACTGGTGGCAGGTGTTGGCTCTAGACATATCCTTGGCTTCCTTCCTTTCTACCTCCTAATTTTCCCACTGCTCTTTCCAAACTTGTTGTATCTAGGGGACTACATTGCAGACTTTGAACTGTAGACCAAGTTCCCTATGGAGAAATCCAGGCAGAATACTACATACCTATTGTGAAATCTGTCTATTTACCTCCTCCAATAGTTGAGACCAGAACTAAGCATGAACTAAGTTGAGACCAGAACTAAGGAGCCAGAGTTCACACATGAAGAAAACACATCACTGGTGTTTTAAGTTATATTTTACAATAACTGTATGTAAACAAGGAGAACATAGCATGGTGGTAAGCTCCTGAGCAGACCCATAGAGTTAGAATTCTGGCTCTGCCACTTACCTTGGTCACCTTACTCATTCTTGCTGAGCTGTAAATTCCTTGGCTGTTAAGCCCGAGACATCATATTTTCTGAGAATTAAATGAGATAGTAAGTGCCAATTGAGTGGCATATTGGTGTTCAATTGATGATTGCTTCCTTTCTTTCTGCCAAGCCAGATGTTTGCTAAAACCATTCTAGGGAATTTGGTTCCTCCCCTTCTCTTAAATCTCTTTCAGCATTACCCTTATTCTTTTTGAATATAGTATTTTCAAAATATTATGATTTTTTTTCCTCAACCTGTTATCCATACCATAAGTATTTCCTAGATTTTGAAGCCTCCTGTCAAATACTTATTTGCAAACCATTTTTAAAAAATTCTGTTTCTCTCACTTAACCAAAAATTATTGATATTGCTACTGGAGAGTGAATCTTTTGGTCTTTACTTTCAAAGGCTTTGATGGTTTCTATATATTTGCTACCTAAAGATTTCAGCAGAAAATCCAACTATAAAGATGGATTAAAATAAAACAAAAGCAGGAATGGCATCTAAAAGTAGGTGAATTCACATATTTTGAGTTTCTTAAACATGAACTGATTTTTAAAGCATTCTCTGCCTCACCTCAAAATATTTGGTTGGTTACTGGTTTCTGTCTAAATGAATCCAGTAGCAATAGACCTGCATGTTCCCGTGTGACCTGGAAATTCCCAAGTAATCACTTTTGAGTAGCAGATGTTTAGATAAGCTAACAAGTTCTTAGGGAAATAAATCCTTTTATGATTATTGCAGAAGGAATCTGTATGTTTGATTCAATGCTTTAGTGGAACTGCATTCTCAACAGGTGAAAATAAATACATGCAGAGCTAGTGTTTAAACCAAGAGAAGGGGATCTGACACCTATTTTCTAGAGACTATATAAAGACAGGATAAGGGCTGACCCCAGGATGGATGTGGGTCAGAAGGGCAGGAAGGGAATCTGCTGGTTTTCTTGTTCTCTTTTAAAGTCTTGTAAGAGCAAAATACATATAATTTTAAAAGGAGGCCTGGGAAAGGAAGCATTGTAAGAATTTAACTTAATACAATACTTACAAAGATGACATTATCGTGTCATGGGTAGAACCAAGTGGGGCAATAATATCATCTGCTTTCAGTAACATCAGCAAATATTTATTACATATCCTTGGGGATGACACAAGCAACAGGCACTTAAGGGAGTGTTGGAGTGACCATGTGTATTTAGGTAAATAGGTAAGTAGTGAACTATTTATTATTACTTGCTTTTTTCTAGTCCTCTTTTCTTTCCATTTTTGCATTAGGTTTTGAATCCCCAGTACTTTTGTAAAAAAAAAAAAAGAGAGAGAGAGAGAGAGAACATTACTCTTTAGCCTTTTCCTTCAAGCAAAACCACATGCTTATGCTTTTGCTCTCAACACCAGATAAAATGCTCCATCTTCCATTTTGATAGGAGGCAAAGACAGACACAGTTAACCTCAGTTCCATATGATTCCCTCTTTCCTTCCTTCTTTCTTCCCTCTTTCCCTTCCTTCCTTTTTCTGTTTTTCTTACTCTCTGATGACACTGCTACATTCTTGGTTGTATTTCTCTTTGAACTTTTCTAATACTCCAGGGTTATTCATAAACTTCATATGAGTCTTTAAAGAGAGACAAATTATATTAATCTCAATAAGGAACTACACATGCATACACAAATTTGCCCGTATCAGGATAGAGGTTTAAAAAAAAAATTATTTAACAGGGAAACAGCAACTGCAACTGAGATTATGGACCCTATGTTTTCCACAAAGTGAACATATAAACTCAGTGGTCTGGGGCCCATGGTCAAAAAGACATCATAGTTCTACACTCTTCAGATCTTTCCAATTAGAACTTGAAAGCCCATTTTCCTCCCAGAGAAATACCAGATGCATTCTTCTTTAATGAGCTTAGGACCCAAACTGCAATATGATCTCCTGCTTCAGGTGGAACATGGATAACAACTTAGAAAGAAAGGAGAATGGGGTCTGGAAGAGGATGTAGATTGAAGGATTACCTTAATTAAATGTAAAAGTAGGATCAGAGAGGTAGAAAGACCTTAAAGAAACACTAGTTTTGTGGTCTGAGAGACAAAGCCCTGTAGGGCAGCTGCTCCCATGTTTAGAAAAAAAATCAAAGTAAGTCTGGATATTTATACAATATTTAAAGAAAATAAGGTGGGCATGAAAAACACCCCATAGAATATTGGCAACGCAAGACAAAAGCCTACCAAGAACTAATAATATCTTAAATGTTTTTAGTTGAGTCTATGTTCTAATTCCATGCATTTTATCTAACTCAAATTTCTAAATCAGGTTATTCTTTCAAATAATCTTTGACTCCACAGATCTCTATTTTCTGGACTCTTAACAATTCAAGCCACAGGCAAATAAAACTTTAGTTTGAATGTGAATACAAATGGAAGTACATGGAACTTGCCACATCATGTTTTTGAATAGAGTTTCTAAGAGTGACCCGGACTTAAAAAGGCTGCGATTTGGATTAAGTAAATTATAATCCATTCAAACAATGAGATATTATACAGTTATAAAAATAAGTGAGGAAACCATTTCTTTCAATGATTTATTTAAAAATAAATGAGGAAACCAGATTTTGTTTTAAAAAAATCTCCAATATATTGTATCAAGTGAAAAAGTAAGATAGGGAACAGTGTGCAGAGTGTATGACTTTTGCATTAAAATAGGTGAAACCAATATATATGGATGGGTTTACTTGGATATTAGAAAAAGAAAACACAGAAAAATATACAAGAAACTACTATTAAGAGTGGATATTTAGGGCAGGAAGATACTGAACCGGTTGGACCTAGGAGTAGGGAGACATTTTACTATAGACAATTTTTATACTGTTAGATCCTGGAACCATGTGATTGTATTAGCTATATATGTATACTTTCAAAAGTTCTTTATTATACCAAAAAATAAAAGAAAATGCAATGCAACCATGTAAAATAAAATTGTAAGCTGATGAATCTTTAGAGGGAATCTGTATGACCTGTATTTTATTTGCAGGCTTTGTCATCTCGTGTCTTGCTAACATCTCAAATGCTTACAGTTGACCCCTAGGTAAAAGGAGAGATCAGGAAACTTCAGAAAACACAACCCCTGATAATCTTCTTAGAAGCATTTGGAACTGCTCAGTGATCCATGAATGTCAAGGCAAAACTCTGATATGCCTCTTTCAGGTTCCATATAAATCTCTTTATCTAAGGTAAACTTTGGGTCAATAAGAAATACCCATGACCTTTGTTTGATGTTTTTGTTTTAGAGGCATTGTTTTGCGTATCTTCTTAATAGCTTGAGAAATACACAGAGTTTCTAATATCTTTTCATAAAGAGAGGTGTTAAGGCATTGAACAATCCAGCTCTGACCGATGTGGTAAGTGCTAAAGGAGAGCAAACGTTTGTTTGGATTCCTAGCCAGACAGTTACAAAGATTCATACATTTTCCCTCAAAAAACATTTTCTGTTCTCCAATTTCAGTGCCAGCTCCAGTGTCATTTTAAGCTCATTTCTTATGTACCTAGATTCCTTTCTTTTCTTCAAATGGCAAATTTGCTTCTATCGGATATCTGGGGAATGCTTATCATTGGAATTTTTAAAGCATACAAGCTGACACAACAAACCACCAATTTGTTATTTTGATGAAAATATTTTTATATTTTCAGCAGATGGCTAAAAATGTTGCTTTTGTTATACATTCTTTGTTTTAACAAAGACAAAAAAAAGAGGAAAAAAGCTCTGGATTATTTTTCCTGTGAAACTTAATCTAAAACCAAACAATTTGGCACGTGACTTCCGAGCGTGTTCCATGTTTCATTTCTAGAGCCCATTTCCCTGGCAACCTCCACCCTCTACCAGCTGTAGAGGTCAACACAATAGACTTGTCACAGGTTTTAAGTCGGGTAACCACTTTTAATTTGGAGAAATTATTACCCGGGGAGAAAATAGGCTGGTCCTGTACTTCAAAGAAAAAAAATAGAAATCAAGATGCACACAGTCTCCTGAATTGGACTGACTCTTAATGTTGCTGTGTGCCTCTTAAGCAGCTGTTCAAATAAGTAGCTGCCCGAGGAAATGTATATTCAAATACTCCTTGTCCTTCTCCTCTCCTAGCTTCACACCTAAAAGCCAGATGCAAGCTCTTCCAGGGCTAACAAATAGATGCCTTCTGGTGGCTCATTATGGTAATTACTGGCCATATATTACTGCCAGGTGAAAAGGGTTGGGATGCAGGCTAGCCCAGGGGCATTTACAAGTGGTTTATTTGTGTTGAGCTATTAAGAATCTTGGAGTTATCAGATCAACCACTGCTCTTTGGCTTTTACAAGCAAGTTGTTCCTTAACAATCTGATCCTTCATCTGCTACCTTTGTGATATGTTTAAGCACCACTTAGGGAGCTGACATGCTGCTCAGGAGAGTTACTTTACCTGTTTACAAAGAGTTTCTCAAGTCCACTGGGTCCCTTGCACATTTTCTGCATGCTTCCTTTCCAACAACTACCTCCCAACCCCCAAAGGCTGCTTTCTCCATTCTTTGATCTTCACCAGGACTACACACCTCTTTGTTGGCCACAAACACCTTCTTGGTGTAAATGAATGTTGATGCAACTGAGCTTTATGGGTTTGGACAATGTCAGGGTTGAATCCAAGTTCTATAGGTTCTGAAGCTCATACAAGTCAGGGCAGGCCCTCCTTAACAAAAAGAATAGAAAGCATGTGTACAAAAATTGGATACAAAAAGGAATATTCAGAAAGAGGAATACATACAAAGTTTAGAAAGCTAACAAATCAACAGATATAATAAAAATCTAAAAACAATAAAACCAAAACATGACTTTAAAATCAGCTACCTGACTCTATAAACCATTTTTCTTACTTTTTGGCAGGGAGAGGAGCAGCAGACTCTTTGCTTTTTCCTATGATAATGAGTTTATAATTTTTTATAGAGCAGAAAGAAATTTGGTCTTTCCTCTAGAACATTGGTTGAAAGAAAATTTTTTTTTAGCACTTAGTTTAAAGAATTATTTCAGCTTCACACCTTGTTATAGGTAAAGTCCTGTAAATTTTTAGAATTTTTCTTAAATTTGGGGAAATGTTTTTAAAATTTTTTCATACACAGCTGTATAAAGGGGAATCTCAACTTTTATTTTGCAATGACTAATCTTAAATACACTTTGAATTGAAATATACTCACTAACCAGCTCATTGTAGATGACACCACTGAAAGACATCTTTCTTCATTACTGCTTTTGTTTTAATGTTAAAGTTCTTTTTGTTTACATTGCTTCTGTATAGCAGTAATTTCTATTGATGTTATCACTTAACTTTATTCCTTTTAATTTCATATTTCATTAATTTTTTTCTGAATTTCTTTTTACTTTTAAAATATATCTACAGGGACGCCTGTGTGGCTCAGTTGGTTGGACGAATGCCTTCGGCTCAGGTCATGATCCCGGAGTCCTGGGATCGAGTCCCGCATCAGGCTCCCAGCTCCACGGAGAGTCTGCTTCTCCCTCTGACCTTCTCCTCGCTTATGCTCTCTCTCACTGTCTCTCTCTCAAATAAATAAATAAAATATTTTAAAAAATAAAATAAAATATATCTACAGATAAAAAAAAATGGTACCCCTTCATAAACATTCAAATCAGGACATTGGAGATAAATTTTCACTTATCTAATGGAAGCATTTCAAAATGTCTCTCCAAATTTTTTCTCCATGTTAGAGTAATTTTTGCAAATTTTCAAAAACAAAATGTTTGGCAGATGCCCATGCAAGTAAGAGGCCATAAAGCTTAAGCTTCATTACTATCAGGAAAAATCTGCCTTTGAGCACCTCTGAGAGAAGACCCATGTGCTATGGGGAATAGGTCCTGCCTTATTCCTTAGCGCATCTCTGCTTGATGCAGTATGTAGTTAATATGTAGCTATTTAAATTTAAATTTAGTAAAAAGGTTTAAGCTAATATCTGGGGGTGGGGAGGGAGTTATAGCTGGGAAAATCTCTCATATCCCCAGAATCCTCAGAGAATAAGGAATGGGGAATGGAGTGGAAAGAAGCTGTTGGCTAGGAGGCAGGGGCATTAGAAGAAATGGCTTTGGGGATTGTCCCCCTTTCAGCCTGCTGTCAGGACCCATAAGCTTACAGCCTACTTCTAGTACCAGGCATTTGGTTATTATGGTCGTGTGTATCCTCTTCCCATAAGAGGTAGGACATTCAGCAAATCCCTTTTGGCCGACAACATGATCTCACTCCAAAGCCAAGTATTGACTAAATACATTATTATACATCCACACATGGATACACAGAACTTCTAAAAATGTTCTATAACAGTATATTTATTGGTTTAAAAATCGGTTACAGGATATTTTTTGCATGAAACAGGATGCAAAGCAATATGAATGGTAAAATCCCAGTTTTGTTTAAAGAGAAATCTTTATGTACATAAGTAGATATGGACATACATATACCAAACTGTTGATAGCAGTTGTCCTTGTGCAGATATAAGATTTGCATTTTTTTAAATGTATTTATTTATTTATTCATTCATTCATTATTTATTCGGCAGACAGAGATCACAATTAGGCAGAGAGACAGGCAGAGAGAGAGAGGAAGGGAAGCAGGCTCCCTGCTGAGCAGAGAGCCCGATGTGGGGCTCGATCCCAGGACCCTGAGATCATGACCTGAGCCGAAGGCAGAGGCTTTAACCCACTGAGCCACCCAGGCGCCCCAAGATTTGCATTTTTATTAAAAACATTTATTTGTATCATGAAAAATTTCTTCCCCAATGACCATCTTTTATTTTGGTAATAAGAAAATAATGTTTTTAATGAAAAAAAAAAAGTATCACTGAAGTGTTGAATTTCTTTTCTTTCCCAATAAAATAAATGGCCTGAAACTTAAACTTTTATATTCAGCTCAATGCTCAAGTTAAAACCCCATTTCCAAGAGGCATAACCCATTTATAAGAAGGATGACTCTGTAGGATTTACTGTATAGGTCTGTGTCCTATGTGACTCACTAAGATTTGTAAATTCCATTCAAGTGGTAGGGGGATTGTTAACAAACCAGTGACTTCCAGGGGCTATAAAAGAAAGGTCTTAGGCTTAATTGAAATTTTCTAGAGTGTGGATATGTATATATTATATCCATAGTGTTTTCTGGAAAAGGTTATATTTCTTCCTTCACACTTAGACATGTACAATTGGGAAAGTATGGTGCCTCTTGAGAAATGTGTAGGTGTAGGGCTGTGTGAGGATAAACTGCATGAATTTGAGTTGCCACCAAGCAATATTTCTTGTTGTGAATGCAATGTGAACCAACACCAAGAATCTACACAGCTCAGAACACATATGTTGGCATCCTCTCATTCTATTCTTTCAAGAGAGTGGTTCTCACTCCTCGATACCCAAAGGAACCCCCTGAGGAAACTTGGTAAAATGCAGATTCCAAGGCCCGACTCTTAGATACTCTGATTCAGTACAACTGGGGTGGGCCCAGGAATGGGCACTTTAGCCCAAGGCTCAAATTTGGAGACACACCATTTTAAGGAAATATGCCTCTTTTAATACTGGGAAAATTAGAGCAGAGGAGGGGGAAAAAAAAGCTCGCCCTATAGCTCCAAGGTCTGTGATGTGTGGAAAAGAGATGAGCAGCCTTGCCTCTGCTCCTACATGCTTTCTCCACCCCTCCTTCTGACCAAGGAGCCCCCTCGGCTGTGTAATGTGAACTCTTTGCCCAAATTAATCAATGCCTCAGAACTGGCCCTCTGGTACTTAATGAAACCATACTGTGTGGAAAAAACAATTCCTTTTCCCTCAGAGTAGCTTGAAACCCTGTTAAGATAATGACTTGAGCCTCACTTAAAAACCTGCTATATTCAACCTTCTCAGTCTACGCTCCTACAGATTGCTGCCCTGAGTACATGTGCTTTGTCTCTGCTGGCGCTAATGGTTTTCTATGTTCTGCTCTAGACACGTGACAGCCCAGTGTCATAGTGCTGCTGTAAAATGCATTCTCCGTGCCCAGGAAGAACCTGTATAAATATTCTCAATAAATAAATAACAGTTGTCATTTTCAGAATATGACAATCTCCAGCTGCCTGTGCTTAAAGTGAGCGACGTGTCATTTATCCTAATAGATGTGAATGCATGTATTGTACATACCAGCGAGTCACCTAATTCTTATTCAGTCTAGCCTTGGTCTCAGTTGGGGGCAAGTTGCCTCTAACAGGGTATGGCTGGATCAAATCACAAGCTGAAAAATCTTGGTCAATTATAGAAGCCTGAGGCTAAGGAGGGAGTTGTCTTTTCAGACCTCGCAGACCCCTCCTCTTCCCAGGCTTACTGAAGATGCCAGTCAACCTCCCATCTGTGGAATTTCTGGTACTCTTTCTCCCCCCTGTAATTTAATGTGACTCAGTTGTTCTCAGTCCTGATAATACAAGTGGTGAGAAAGTCTCCTAATCCCACTGGCATCCCCTCTTGTCAGCACCTCTTTATTTCCCTCTTTAAAGGCTCAACATGTTTTGATTTACAATCCTTACCAAGATAACTGCAGGTGCCCTCTTTAAAAAGCAAGGTTAACTCACCTGAGATGAATTCTTTTATTGAAAACAAAAGCAACACATGAGCAGGAAATACAATTAATACAGGTGCTTCCCTGAAACTTAGCAAATGCCTGTTGTCTTGAAAAGGATGGGGGGAAAAAGGTCTTCACCAAGGCCCCAGAGATTTTTTCCATGCTCTTTCAGTGAAGAAGGAAGGACTTAAATTAGAATATGCTTGAAGGGGAAAGTAATACCCCTCTATGTTCAGGAGAAGCCCCAGGAGAGACCCCATGTGAGGAGCTATAAATTGTTTAAGGACTTTGGTTATTCAGGAGTAAAATGTTGAACAAAACTGATCCTTACGTTAGCATTTGGGGACAAAACCTATTCAGTGAAATCATCAGTTTTATATGTTTAGAGGTATCGTCTTGCTGAGTAACTTTTTTAAGTACTCCAGTTAAGGCACCTGTGGTAGAACTTGTCATTTGATTTTCCTTGAAAATGTATATGTATATTAGTTCCAGGAACGTGGTTTAAATTCTGTTAAATGGAGGCAGATGTGCTAACTTGATCTTCAGTTTGAGGTTCAGAGTTCGTTATGCTGATAGTTGACCATTCATTACTTTAAACCTTCAGAAGTTAATTGATTGTCTTTTCTAGTGATACGTAGGTAACTCTTTTCAGGCGGTGGTAAAGATATTTCCTGTTCATGTTAGGAAATGATTGGGAAGAAAATCAAGCAAAATAAATGTGCAGTCCTACTAAACAGCTTACTTTAGTAAGTCTTACGTAGTTAAAGAAAATTAAGACTAACAGCCATGAAAAACCAAAGGGGGAAACAGTAGACTTAGCCAGAACACCTGACAAATAGTTATAATTAAATTGCCAAGTATTGCCATCTATTTTTTAAAATCTTGATCACTTCTCTAAACAAGTATCTTCTAATTCCTGGATCTGATACTCTTAATTCTGATAGTTTCATCAAGCAAATTGTTCCTTTTCAACCTCCGCTGGAGGACTTTCTAGTATGAATTCACCTGGAAGGCTACATCCCTGTGTTTACAACCTGGACCCTCTCTCTGACAATCTCCTCCTTCCCCAGAGCACATACAAAATAGGGTTTCAGCAAATGCATTTGGCATAGTCACACTTCCTCAATGGCAGAATCTACCTGTACAATGACAAGATGACAAGACTGCATGCTCAATTACACCTTCTCTTTTTAAGTAATTGCCTTAGATCTTGCCAAATTATGTGCTAGTTTTCTCAGGCACTCTAATTTAAATTAGAATGAAGGTGCTAAACTTTTGTTAATTACTGCAGCCTGATTGTTTGAAGCAATGTCCTTTTGTTTTCCAGAATTCTACTATATTTCATGACCCAACTAGAAATAACTAAAGATTCCCGCTATTTTGGACCCCTGTATTTGTTACCATTGTGTTTCTTTCTGCATATTCTGTATATAAACTAGTATCCTATATTCCCGCTATTTTGGACCCCTGTATTTGTTACCATTGTGTTTCTTTCTGCATATTCTGTATATAAACTAGTATCCTATATTTGGATTTTTATGTAACAAAAAACAGTGCTACTTTACGGTAGATGTAGAAAATGATGTAGAAATAAAAACAATGAAGGACTTAAGCAGGGCCAGATTTAGCAAATAAAAATACAACATGCTTAGCTGAGCCTGAATTTCTGATAAATAATCAATTATTTATTAGTATATGTTTCATGCAGTATTTGGGAAGTAATTATACTAAAAAAAGTCTGAAACTCAAATTTAGCCAGGTGCCCTCTAATTTTATCTGGCAACTCTAGGGTTGAGTAAAGGCAAAATTGATTTATGTATTTGTGTTTTTTATGAGTTACATTTTATTAGGAAGGAAAAGAATGCATTATATTTCAATTTAAGTATGGGGGAAATAAGACCAATTTAAATGATAGGTAAAAATAAGATATTCTTGGCAAGAAATATTAACCCGAATGGGGATTTCATGCCTTTTTTCACATTCTAGTAAAATATAAAAGTTGCCCCTGTTTATAAACTTGAAACTCCATTGTTTTCTTTCTTAATTAGGATTTGCTATTTTTGTGCATGGATCTTTAAAACCCCTTGCATAACTCAAGTCATCTTTAGTCACTCAAAACCGGTGAAGCCTTATGAATAACAAACAGGGGAATAGTGGCCTGCTTAAAATTAGCTCAGTTCAAGAAAGAAGGAACTCAGCCTTAAAATGCACTTTGTCGTATTGAAATATTAGGAAAGACATACTTCAGGTAATTTTCAGACTCCAACAAAAATGTACTAAAGACAATTTCTTTTCAAAATCATAATTATAGTATCAGAAATGTCTTAATTTTTATTTTTATGATTCATGATTATTAGCAAGATAGTTCCAAAATCAACTGAATGTAAGTTTCATTTCTTTCATCACAAATTCTATAATACAAACCAATTAAAGAATATTGAGTTTAAAAAGTGCTACAAATTATTTTGATTAATATTATAATTTTGCATATTTCATATTTTTTAATGTGTGCTAATATTTACCCTATGCATGAATTGAAATATATTTCTAATCTTATAATTAAATGTATTTTTTTCTATAAACTATTTCTAGCCCTGGTCTGTTATAAAAATTTCTAGTTTTTTTTTTTCTTCCTTACTCTTAAGGTAAATAGACTTCAAAATAGAAAGAAAAGTGTTTAGTACTTTTTATTATTGTGATAGGATGGGCTTTTATGATCAAATAATACACCTATCCGGTTAAACCTAGTGTTGTTGTTATAATGTGATGTTCCTAACATGAAATGCCTTACTTCTTAATTGGCTCAGTGAAATGTAAGGCAGTGACAGTACTTCAAGAGGTGAACAATGACTTATAACATGCAGTGCTTCTTAGTTGACATGATGAAATATAGGCACTGGATCCACTGGTAAAAGTTTTCACAACCATCATTTTATCTTTATGGCACACAAAGGTTGTGCCATGGGGGGGAAATAGTTTCCTTGATTAAATATACCTGAGAAATGTATATACTCCCATTTGGAGATTTACAATTCATAATTGAATATTACAATGCCGAGAGGCACTACTGTTTAAAAAGATCTTTTAAATATTGTTAATAAGTGTATGTATGTTTAATATTAATAAATATTAATTACGGGCAGCTGAGTGGTTCAGTCGGGTAAGCAGCTGCCTTTGGCTCAGGTCATGATCTCAGGGTCCTGGGATTAAGCCTTGCATTTGGTTCTCTGCTCCAAGGGGAGTCTGCTTCTCCCTCTTCCTTTGCCCTTTCCACTGACCCTCCTCAGCTTGTGCTCTATCTCTCTCTCAAATAAGTAAAATCTTTTTTTTATATATAATTTTTTATTTTTTTAATAAACATATATATGTATTTTGTGTATGTGTGTGAAGTGTGTAAACCTGGCGATTCACAGACCTGTACCCCTGGGGATAAAAAAATATATATATTTAGTAAAATCTTTTTTTAAAAAATTAATTAACAAATAGCATGGAGGACATGGGGAGTTAGAGAGGAGAAGGGACTTGGGGGAAATTGGAAGGGGAGGTGAACCATGAGAGACTATGGACTCTGAAAAACAATCTGAGGGTTTTGAAGGGGTGGGAGGGTTGGGGTACCGTGGTGGGTATTATAGAGGGCACGGATTGCATGGAGCACTGGGTGTGGTGAAAAAATAATGAATACTGTTATGCTGAAAATAAATTAAAAATAAATTTAAAAATTAATTAAGTAATATTAATATTTAATAGTAATAAAACTTATATGGCTATGATATTACTTTTCAGACCACATGGTAACATTCTTTATTGTATAAGTAGATGAAGTAATGAACTCTAGAGTTCTGTGGTTATTGTTTATTTGGAAACTTGGATCTGGATAATACCTATATCTTGATGGTACCTGAAGACATTGCTTTATTATTGGTAGTGACCAGAATTGCAAAGCCATTAAGAGCAGAGCTGCAAATTGAGAATCTCTGAGTTCAATTATTAGGTCTTGTACTTGGCTCAGTAAGGTCCCTGACCTATTTAAGTGTCAGTTTCAAAGAGGAAAGAAATAACAATGAAAACAGAGCTTGTTCTATAGGTTGTTGTTGGGGTGAGGGAGGGGAATCAGGTGAGAGAGTCCTTGTAAACCACGTGACTTAATGCTCAGTACTTAGGAAACAACCTTAATATGAATGATCTGGTGCTCAAATCTCTGTGAGTTCTGCAAGTAGAGTTTTTATCTGGCTACTCAAATGTTTTTTGAAGATCAAATGAATGCTGGATTTCTGAGCAAGGCAATTGTTGCCTGGGCCTATGGCCAAATAAAAATAAATATGATCTTATCAGTCCCATGGTGAGTTGAGGGGATTCCATGAGATCACATGCATAAAGGGCCTAATGATTTGATGGGCAGTAGCAGGTATGGCTCTTTAACTGTAGCAGGGATGAACTGCCTGGCAATATAAATGAGATAAGTTGGATTTCTTCACTCCTTATGTTGCTCTGTCCACAAAATTTCAATATCTGCTTTGCAGAGATGTGTATAGGCTCTGGAATTTATTTCTGTGAGCTCAAGGGAAACAAACTTTCTTACCACTGGCTGTTGGCCTTGTAAAGGAGAGATGGGACCAAATGGGAGAGGTATTCAACCCTCAGAATGGAGATCAGTAGACCAAGCCTGCACTTCATTTTCCCGAGGGTTGAAGAATCATACCCATCTTCATCCTTCTTAAAATTGGGAGATGAGGAAATAAATTTTTAGAAACCTTTTGTTTAGAGATTACCATGGATACGCTGGAAGTTACAGGGATATTACAGAAAAGTCCTGTGTATCTTCACTAGTTTCCCCCCATTGATTACTTCTTAGGTAACTCTACTACAACATCAAAACCAGGAAACTTGAGATTGGTATAAAGAGTGTGGAGAGTTCTATGTCATTTTATGACATTCACCACCACAATCAAGATACACAACTTAAGATTTTATTTTACCCATTTTTTCCCTTTTCAAGGGGCAAAGCAAAAACAGTTCATGTTACTCTGAACATTAATTATTTTTAGTAATTATATTTCAACTTTCACAGCTGGAGATAGGCATAAGCACAAAGTAGTTACCTGAGGACTTCGATACTACGATTCAGGATTTTTGTAGGACTGAATATTTCTTCTGTGGTTGCAGTGTGCTTTCCCTTTTCTCTGTAAATCTGGTCATCATATGTAAATACTTTGTGAAGTAACTTTACATTTTAATTTGGTTCCTCTCTTCTGTCATCATTTATGATTGCATCAGCAGAAATGTATGTGTTTTTCAAAAAGCAAAATGTGCTAAAGAAAAAACCAAATGGTGAAACAGATCCCATTTTAAAAGGCCATAAACAAACTTACATCAGTAAGTGGTGACATGAATAAATTGCTTTTGCAAGAAAATTCAGACTTAATATCATTACTAAGCCACAGTTGAAAGGCATAACTATATTTCAACTGGTAGTAATGACTGGCACCAGTGGGTTAGAAATGATCTCATGACGGCATCATAATGACTTTTTCTTATTTAAAAAAAAAAAAGAAGAAAAGAAACGTGGAATTTCACCATGATGGTTAAGGAAGTAAAAATTCAATGATAATATAACTTGTTTTATATTATTTTCTTTGTGATGTTCTCCTCTGGTCTTTAATACAATTATGTCTAGATTTAAGAGACCAGTTCTCATGGTTTTGGTATAGTTCTGGCTCCTAGTTTGTTATAAGGCATACTCATGACATACGTAGTTTAGTAAATTGATCTCCAAATTGGTTGAATACTATTATAACAAATAATGTTTTCCATAAAATGAGCTATTTACAGTAAGTACAGAACAAAGTTTTATTGAAATAGAGAGGCTGGGTGGGCACCTGTACTTACTAACATACCAACATAGAGGCTACCTCTGGCACCTAACTGGTATTAATTAGCAGCATTTCCCTGAACATATTTCATAAAATAGGATCATCTCTTAAGATGCTCTATGAAAAGAACTGTATTTTTAATAGCCCAACCAAAACATAATTGTTTTTAATACAGATCTACCTACATGTTCACCAAGGTCTCCAGATTCCTTCTTATATCTAAGCCCTTCCTTTGGGGATCATTTTTCCGTGTCTCAAATTTCTTAGAAATTTCTTTAGAAGAGAGATTTTTTAGTTTGTGAGAAAAGTGCTAATTTCACAGAGAGAGATATTTCACTGGCTACATGACTAGGCTGACAATCATCTTCTCTTAGTATTTTGAAGATATTATCCCATCTTCTGATTGTCTCAAATTGTCAAACTGTGTTTTTTACTCTCTAGCTTCTTTTAAGAACTTCTCTTTGTCTTTGGCAATCTGCGGTTTCACTTTGTATAAGGGTGTCTGTTTCTTTTCCCATTATTTTATTTTAATTTCACTGGGATTTTGAATCTGAGGTTTTGTGTTTTCATCATTCTGCAAAATTTTCAGCCAATGTTATTTTGAATATTACCTTTTCCTAATTCTATTATCTGCCTCAGGAAATCTGATTAGATTTTTGTTTGACCTCCTTACTCTGCCCTTTCTGTTCCCTGATTTCCTCTCTACTATTTTCAATCAGCTATTAGAGTTCAATTTGTTTAGTTCACTGAGATTCTAATTTGATTTCCAAAACCTCTTTGGTACATTTTTTTGTTTTGCCTGTCATTTTCATAGTCTTTTACTTCATAGTTATACTGGAGTCTCATATTTCTGTAAACATTAAGCATACCTATTTTATGTCCCATAGGTAATAATTTCTAGTCTTGTGGTCTTAGTGTGTCTAATGTAGTAGGGGTTTTTTTTTTCATTCTATTAATTTTTGCTCACAGTGGTTTATTTCTCACTTAATATGATATTTTTCATTCAAAACTCACGTTCTTTGGGATTTTGGCTATGGGAATTTTTTGAGGCTCAAGTTAAAGTGTTTTCCTTTAAATATGATATATTTTTCTTCTGACAGTCATCTGGGGACATTACCTAGCCAGGGAAAGTTCAAATTAAATTCTTAGCTCTGGATTTTTCAGGTCACTGAATCCTTTGAAATCCATCTCCAAACCCATGCAAAGACTTGCTTGTGGTCTTGAATTCTCAGGCAAGAATTTTCCTGAACTCCTCTACTTAGAGCCATATCTAAGACATCTCTTTACTAATACCTTCTGCTGGGTATTTTGTGTTGTTATATTAATTAATGAATGTAATATAAACCAATAGACTATAATATATAATATAAAATTATAGTAGTAATAGTAGTAGTAGTATCTTTACCCTTTCACTGAAAGAGTCATTTTGAGAGGTTCTGGATTCATGCAGGATTCTCTCATCCAAAACTTCTTCCTTAGCCTTTAATCCCCTAAACAGAAGTGGCCCATTAAGTCCTAAGGTCTAGGCTACCAAGAAATATTGTATACTCCCAGAGCTGCTGCTAATGATGGTACTGTATTTACTCTCTGGGCTATATTTTCTCATGGTTAGGGATTCATTTTCTTGTCCATTTAGATACTTATACAAAGATTAAATGTTGTACCCAGCATTTCTAATTGTTCTGTACTAGGAATATTTTTATATTCCTAGCTAGCTTACCATATCACCTAAAACAGAATTCAAAATATCATTTAAAGGTGTTCAGAAAACTACTAGAAGAACTAAGGATAATCATATAATCATATAACAAATTAAATGGTAGAGTGAAGGGAAGAGAAGTAGAAGGAAGTGAAAGTTTATTTAATTTGCTTATTAATCATAGTATTCATAGTGTTATTCATACTATTATTCATAGTAGAAAGTCATGATATTGTGTCTTAAAAATACAATTAAACATATTATATGCAATTGTTTATAAAGGTGAACACTGGAAACTTTAAAAAGGGTGACAAACCTTTCAAATTTCAAAGAACAATATACACAAAAACAAGGTAATGCAAACACAGACCATTGAGTAGAAAGTGAAAGGCAAAAGGAGAAACAGATTCAAGAAAAGGAAACTCAGACAACACAGTAAAATAGAAAAGACAAAGGGAGAACAAAAATCAGAATTAAAATACAATGACAGAATCAAAACAAACACACAGTAAAGGCAAATGTTGTAAACTCATCTATGAAAAGACTTTCATATTGAATCGCAAATAGAAATTCAAATATATGCATAAGAGATGCTGCTAAAACAAGGTATCTCATAATGGTTGAAAGTAAAAGGATAAACACATTGTATCATGTGTATGAAAACAGAAAATTATTCATGGGCTAAGATATTAGACAAGGTTGAATTCACAGCAAAGAAACATTAAATAAGACTAAGAAAGCCTTGTGTAATGACAAATAATATCCACAGGAAGGTATAATAGTCATGAATACTTATCCACCAAATAACATAGCATAAAGATTCTAAAGCAAAGCTGTAACAACTATAAATACCTATTCTGTATACCTGGGCAATATACAATAGTAGATGTTCATTTATCATCATCCCATAAATAATCAAGGAGACCAAAGTGAGCAAAAATAAAAAATAACAAAATTGATAAAATAAGTCTAATTGGTATATTAAACTCCATACAGACAATATGCATTTTTTTGCAAATACACATAGAAATTTTTTATGACCAATTATAATGACATAAAAATCTGAATAAATTTCAAAAGTATTAGCTTTTTAAAATCCATGATGAAATAAAACTAGTAGTTAATACCTATATTACAAAAGTTTAAAAACTTAAGGTTTTCCAAAATTTTTAAGTATTATTTAAAATACTCTCAGATGAGAGAAGAAATCAAAACCAAAAATGCTGAAAACACTACCCACTGAAATCCGTAGGATTTATAAATAAGGTTATCAGAGGAAAAACCAACTTCAAAGAAAAATTGTGAAATAAGTATCTACAATAAAGCATTCAAAATAAGAAATTGTGGTCATTAACAAAATAAATCTAAGGAAATCAGAATTGAGGAACTGTTACAGAAAATGAGAAATATCTGAATAACTACAACAACCAAAAAAAAAAAAAAAGAATAAACTAATAAATTTAAGAAACTGTCATTTTTTTTAAGTTAGTAAAATAGGTAAGCCGTTAACATAAGTTTTTAAATGGTGAGAGATGAAAAAAGTACAAGTATTTAGAATGAGCAATTAGCTTGAGGACATAAGTGCAGTTATTGAAGAAATTAAGAATTAAGATATATCTTTGTTTAAACTTAAGCATAAGGGGGGCACCTCGGTGGTTCAGTCTGTTAAACTCCTGCCTTTGGCTCAGCAGGGACACTGCTTCTCATGCTCCCTCTACTGTTTCTCCCCTTGTGCTCTATGGCTCTCTCTCTCTCAAATAAATAAATAAAATCTTAAATAAAAAACAAAACTGATGCATAAGGATTTGAAAAATCTAAATAAAATGAATGATATTTCTGGGAAACTTAAATCACCAAAAATGACTTCAGAAGGCATAGGAAATTTAAATAGACCATTTCAGAATAATTATGAAAGTTATCAAAGGTTGTAGGCCTCAGGCTAGGTTACACTATATGTGAAGTCTACCAAAAACTTTAAGGAACAAAAACTCCAGTGCTATTGAAATGACTCTAGAGGAGAGATTAAAGAAAAACCCTTTTTCTTGGTATTACCTATCATAGTAATCATACCAAAATGTGCTGGTATAGTAAAAGAAAACTACCTATCAATCTTTCATATGAATATTTATCTGAAAACCCAGAAGAATACATTAACAATCAGAATCCAGCATTATTTTAAGAGTACATCATGATTAAGAAAGGAAATCAGCAGTATTAGGAAATTATTTATATTAATATACTGTAATATAATATATAATTTGAATTACTATTATATCAGAAAAGTAGTATGATCATACTCAGAAAGACTATAAAGGTATTTAAGTTTGATATCCATTGCTGATAAAACTCTTGATAAAACAATAATAAGTAGATATTTTTTAATATCTGTCTGGTCTATAGCCAAAAGCCTACATGTGCTGAATGGTGAAACTGCTAGAAATATTTTCAAAAGAAGAAAAGTAACAATGTTTACTATTACAATTATTATTGAATATTATTGTAGAGGTCCTAGCCTTGCATTTAGAGAGGAGAAACAAATACAAATTTAAAGAGATGACAAAGAATTATCATTATTTATGTATATAGTTAAATTGCATAGCTGGAAAACAAAAAAAACTTGCAAAAATCATTACCAACAGTAATTAATATAGTTGGATATAGTATTAATACACACAAACCAGTTATTTTCATATAGACAAGTAATAATTGAAATATAACGGAGTAAAAGTAGCATTTATTGTAAGAACAAAATGATAAAATGTAACAGGAACAACCTTAAGAAATGGTCAGCATAGACATAATGGACTTTAAAAGAACATAGAGGGAAAAAGTAAGAATTGAACAAATATGTATTTTTTCATTAAGAAGATTCAGTATTTTGAAGGTTGGGAATGCTCCCTTTATTAAACTTTATATTAATATTATCCCAATAAAACTAATAAACAAATAGTTTTTAGAATACACAATTTAGAAATAAGATTTTTGAGGGAAAGTTAGTTTTACAAGGTATTAATATATACTGCTACATTAATTAAAATACATCACCCATCTAGCCCATCCCCTTGCCCTCCTCCCCTCCAGCAACCCTCAGTTTGTAATGAAAAAATAAATCAGTGACAAGCTGAGAGAATATTTGTAAGATACTATATAACAAATGACTCTCTTTCTTAATATATTGAGTGTTCTTAAGGATCAATCAGAAAAATATTTTAAAACTTGCAGTAAAATCGGGAAAGGTCATGAGCAGTTAGCTTATAGAAAAGTAATATTCAAACAACTCTTATTTTTTTTAAATATTTTATTTAAATTCAGTTTAGTTAACATATAGTGTCTTATTAGTTTCAGAGGTAGAATTTAGTGATTCATCAGTTGCCTGTAACACCTAGTGCTCATTACATCAAGTGCCCTCCTTAATGCACACTAGCCAATTACCCCATCTCCCCACTCACTGCCCCTCCAACAACCTTCAGTTTGTTTCCTAGAGATAAGAGTCTCTTATGGGGGGTGGCTGGGTGGCTCAGTCAGTTAAGCGGCTGCCTTTAGCTCAAGTCATGATCCCAGGGGCCTGGGATTGAGCCCCATGTTCAGTGGGGAACCTGCTTCTCCCTCTCCTGCTCCCCCTGCTTCTGCTCTCACTCTCTCTCTCCCTGTCAAATAAATAAATTCTTAAAAAAAAAAAAAAGTCTCTTATGGTTTGCCTCCCTCTCTGTTTTTATCTTATTTTATCTACCCTTTTCTTCTTCAAATTTCCTCTGTTTTGTTTCTTAAATTCCATATATGAGTGAAATCATATGGTATTTGTCTTTCTCTGACTGACTTATTTCACTCAGTGTAATATCCTCTAGTTCCATCCGTGTCTTTGCAAATGGCAAGATTTCATTCTTTTTGAGGGCAGAGTGATAACCCATTGTATGTACAATGTTGATCACAATCAACACTGAAGAAATACAATTATAGGAGAATATTATGATCTATTATAAGCCAACACATTTGACAATCTGGAAGAAGTGGATAAATTCCTAGAAACATATAAACTGCCAAAACTGAAACAGGAAGAAATAGAAAACCTGAACAGACCCAAAACCAGCAAAGAAATTGAAGCAGTAATAAAAAAATCTTCCAACAAACAGGAGTCCAGGGCCAGATGGCTTCCCAAGGGAATTCTACCAAATATTTTTAAAAGAATTAATACAGTTTCTCTGAAACTGTTCAAAAAATAGAAATGAAAGGAAAACTTCCAAACCCATTTTATGAGGCCAGCATTACCTTTATCCCAAAACCAGATAAAGGCTCTACTAAAAAGGAGAATTACAGACCAATATTCCTGATGAAGATGGATGCAAAAATTCTCACCAAGATACTAGCTAATAGAATACAACAGTACATTAAAAGGATTATTAAAACAGCTCTTAATTAAATGAAAATATGTTCAGTCTTATCAGTCATTAAGAAAATGTTCATTCAATGAATACCCAACTTTTGAATCAACATGGATGGGACTGGAAGAGATTATGCTGAGTGAAATAAGTAAAGCAGAGAGAGTCAATTATCATATGGTTTCACTTATTTGTGGAGCATAACAAATAACGTGGAGGACATAGGGAGGTGGAGAGGAGAAGGGAGTTGAGGGAAATTGGAAGGGGAGGTGAATCATGAGAGACTATGGACTCTGAAAAACAATCTGAGGGTTTTGAAGGGGCAGGGGGGGGTGGGAGGTTGGGGGAGCCTGGTGGTGGGTATTATGGAGGGCACATAATGCATGGAGCACGGGGTGTGGTGCATAAACAATGAATTCTGTTATGCTGAAAAGAAATTAATTTAAAAAAAGAGAAAATGTTCATTCAAATAACAATAATATATTATTTAAACCCATCAGATTGAGACATATTAAAATATGTATGCATGTATGATTGTATCCACATAAGATCTCTCTGGGGTGAATCATCTTAAGATGTTAATAGTATTTGCTTCTATGGAGTCCAACCAGGAGTCAGTGAGATGAACACATACTTTTTTACAGCACACTATATTTCATATTTAAATTTTTTAACCATATGTGTATTATTTTTAGAAAATAAAATAATTACCTCAAAATACAAATTGAAGCCAGAGAAATTAAGTAGGTTAATTAATGTCATACTGTTAATAGAATATGTCACACAGTTAAGTAGAAAGTGTTTTACTCAAGCCGAGGGCAACACAATTTCAACAAAAGTGCATTGGCATTAATTGTTGACAGTAATTTTCATTGTCATTTCCAAACTTTTGTCAATTAATTCAACATGGTAAGGATACTGTGCATAAAGTCTTCATCCCAAACAAACACTTGCTGGGAGATTGATATTTTTATTCTTTTTGTACTGTTTTCTTTTTATATTTTATTTTATAGAGATAAGAAACAACTTGTGACATTCATTTTTAATGAACATCTCCAATCGATCTAGGTTTTTTTTTTTTTATTAAATCTTTTAAAGACCTTTTTAAGCCTCTTCCTCATTAGTAAAATTAGCAGTGTGTGTGGGTGTGTGTGTGTGAATAAATGTGTATAATCATAACTCAAAGTGTAGTCTATTCGAATCCAAAACCTAGATTGAGAATAAAAATTAATCTTGGTATCCTATTTGGCTAGATGAGCTAAGTAACTCTGAGGGAATGAATTTATCTTTGGAACATTATAGAGTATCTCTGTGTGACTTGAACTGGGGAAAGAATCTTCTCCTTCTCCTCTTCCTCCTCCTTCTCTTTTTAATCACAAACCCATTTATTAAAGTTGTGCTTCATAGAGCACTGACCTTTGGACTATAATGGCTTCCTTGGGCCAGTACAACTCATAGGGCAAATAAATGTCTTTTAATCTTTCAACCCACAAGTGAAGGTTACAAAGTTTTAGAGCACCAAGTACCTAACTTTTTACTGCAAATTCTCTCCTTACCCCCACCCGCTCTGGGAACTTTAAGTGTATGAAGTGACATTCTTAAAAATCAAATTTATCTTTTAGTAAGTATTTTTTTTTAAGAGTAATATCCTAAAATAACAGGTTTGACTGAAAGCCTGAAGGCCACTGAGCAAAACCTCCTGCTTTGATTAGGATTCCTAGACTGTTTTCTAACTGAATTTGTAAAGAGAGGGGACTAGTTTTTGTTTTGTTCAATCTCTTTGTAAAAGTATACATCAAAATTTAAATTATCATCTGCTTATACTCCTCCAATGGCTTTCCTTCATACTTGGGATAAAAATGGAACTCCTTAAACCCACTTTGCAAAGCTATCTATAATCTGGCCCCTAACCATCTATTGCAAGTCATCTTGTATGATGTTCCATCTTGTTCACATATTCCACTCACAATGGCCTTCCAATACTACCCATCCTATGGCTTTGTTCCAGTTTTGCTGTCAAGCTATAAGATTCTTTCCTTGATATTCATGTGAGGATGCCCCTCTTTCCATTCATATTTTGGCTTGAAGCTATGTTCACAGAGAAGTTTCCATGACCCTCTAATCCAAAAGAGGCAATGTTTATCATAGCATTCCTTTAAATCTTAGTATAGCACTTATCACTCAGTATATGATACTTTTCTTATTTATTCCTTATTTATCAACTTTTTAAATCTCTTCCACTAAATTTTGACCTCCATCTTAGCATGAACTTTCCCCCTGCTGTATATCCCTAGCACAGAGAACAGCACATTATATTAGGCATTCAATAAATATGAATGAATAAGTAATAAATGAAGGAGTGGAAATTCTTCTAACTTACTTTTAAACAAATTCCAATTTAGGTAAGTCAACCTTCTCACTAAGATATGTTTCATTGCCTTACTTTAACAAATTAATGTAATTTTAAATGTTTTGTACATATTTTAAATTCATTACAAGGGAAAGATTCTATTTAACACTCTCTAAACTTCAGTTTTACTGAAGGGATTACATGTGGTTAATAGGAATCACAATTAATGGCATGACTTGGATCTCTTCCATGCTGTAGATGTAAAAAGAAACCAATGGTAAATATTCTACACTTTTAGTGAATAATGATAATACAAATGTACCAGGCATAGTTATAAGGAGAGAGTCCTCACTTTTCCATATCAGATGCTGAGGACATGTAAATGTAACTTGAGAAATTCAGACCACCAGAGCTTTCTCCTTTTACCCAAGGAAAGTGAGTTCCTATGTACTTGTCACCTCTCCATCTATAGCACATCTTTAATGTTACACATTTTATATTTCCTTCAGAGTATGGAAATGTTTAGTTACTTAAATGGTTCCAAAGCTACTGTTAAGTGAAAATACTCAAATGTGGAACAGATGTTCAAGTATTGGGATAATAAAGATATTATTTAGGGCAGCAGAGAAGCAGATAAAAGGATAGAGGAGATCGACTCATGATGGATGAGCACCTGCAGCCAAAGCAACTGCAGCAAGATGCAGCAGGCTATTGGTATCCAAAGGTCTGGGAGCCTCTGCCATGTTGTGAGGGGACAAAAGCCATCAGTCTAGAAAAAAAGACCATGAGGCTCATCTGTTTCTGGTTGTCTCATGACATTTACTGATGGAAAAGAGTGTGTTTTAGAGCAGGAGGAATTCCCAGGAAGTGGTTTCTCAAATTGTTCCTCCAAAGTTGCATCAAGACTACTGTGGGTGGATGAGTAGATAGGACTTAACCCCCGCCAATCTCCATTGCTTCAACCTAAGCACTTCTTCAGAAGATTTCATTTGTGTAATAAATATTTTGTTGTATGGAACTTTACAAATTTATTCTAATTCATCTTGAAGAATGAATGTAGAAATATAACTATGAAAGTTCTTCTTCTTCTTCTTTTTTTTTTTAAGTATTGGGGAGGAGGATTTTCCCTGTTTAGTTACTCTAAACTTATAATAAATAAAATGGCATAGGGACGCCTGGGTGGTTCAGTGCCTTCGGCTCAGGTCATGATCCCAGGGTCCTGGGATGGAGCACCGCATCAGGCTGTCTGCTCAGTGGGGAGCCTGCTTCCTCCTCTCTCTCTGCCTGCCTCTCTGCCTGCTTGTGATCTCTGTCTGTCAAATAAATAAATAAGATCTTAAAAAAAAAAAAATATATATATATATATATATATATGAAAAAATAAACCTCATTAACAAAGACATTAATTTTAAAAGCTTTGATTGATAATGTACAATTTTGTCAAACATACATAATAAAATTACTCTAATGCCCTCTAGGTAGCTTTACTTGATTTGGATACAACTTCAGTTGGGGTGCAATTAGTTAATTTCTATCAAAGGTTAAAGTGTGCATACATTTTAGCCCAGAAATTATATTTCTAGGAATTTATTCTAAGGAAATAATCAGATAAATTTGCAAAAAATTTAAATAATAGAGAACATATATTAATTATGTAAGTATATTAATTAACAATTAAAACATATATATGTATATAAAGATGTGCATTACAGAACTGCTTATAATGAGGAATTTGAAATAACCTGTGTGCAGATATGGAATATTACCCTGTATATTAGGATAAGCTAGACTATGTTGCTATATCAAGCAAATTCTGAAATCTGGAAGCTTTACAATCTAATGTTTTTCCTTGCTCACACAGAGTGTAGTGTGAGTCTGGTGATCTCCTCAGGGCAGCTACTTCTCCAGGCTATCTCTGTCCTATATCTCCAACATTTCTGTTAATGACACTCAGGCAGGGCTGAAGGATAATGCAAAGGTTCTTCACATATAAGTGACACACATCATTTCCACTTAGAGCTAATTGGCCAGAACTAGTCACATGGCTCAGCCTGACTTCAAGGCAACTGGGATGTGTATTCTTATGTGTTCCTGGAAGAAGAGAACAAGATATGGGTGAGCCTAGTAATCACTACCATATTTGGCATTAAAAGTGGCATAGGTCCTTATTTACTAACACAAAAAGATGTCCATAACATATTATGTAGGGAGAAACACACATTTTTGGTAATTCATTTGTGTAGGGGATGGGGTAAGTGACAGCCCAGACTGGGAAAGTATGGCAGTATACATCTCCACATACAAATTGAAAAAATATGGAAGGAGTTATATACTAAAAAGTTAATAGTAATTTTTAACTGATGGGATTGTGGATACCTAAGTGTAGTTATCAGAATTAGATGATAGCACAATTCTCAATCAAGCCCAGTAACTAACACTGTGGAGCACTTTAGTTTACACTGTGCATTAATATAGTCAAGCTCATTTAAGCCGCTCAGTAACTGTGACATTTATTTATTTATATCTCTATTTAACACATGGAACTCTACCTCAGAATTTGAGTGACTTAGGCTTTATTAATCAATGAGTAGAGTTGCAAGGATTTATCAGCTCTAAATACTATGCCCCTTATTTATTTATCAATATATGTAATAATTTCTTTTGGGTCCAGATTAAATCTGTTATTCCAGCAGACTAGGGTTTCCTGGATTCTTGCCATACAGATTCTGCTTTGGGTCTGAGGTTAGCCAAGAGATGTGATTTTTTTTTTTTTAATATAAACATATATTTTTATCCCCAGGGGTACAGGTCTGTGAATCACCAGGTTTACACACTTCACAGCACTCACCAAAGCACATGCCCTCCCCAATGTCCATAATCCCACCCCCTTCTCCCAAACCCCCTCCCCCCAGCAACCCTCAGTTTGTTTTGTGAGATTAAGAGTCACTTATGGTTTGTCTCCCTCCCAATCCCATCTTGTTTCATTTATTCTTCTCCTACCCACTTAAGCCCCCATGTTGCATCACCACTTCCTCATATCAGGGAGATCATATGATAGTTGTCTTTCTCTGCTTGACTTATTTCGCTAAGCATGATACACTCTAGTTCCATCCATGTTGTTGCAAATGGCAAGATTTCATTTCTTTTGATGGCTGCATAGTATTCCATTGTGTATATATACCACATCTTCTTGATCCATTCATCTGTTGATGGACATCTAGGTTCTTTCCATAGTTTGGCTATTGTGGACATTGCTGCTATAAACATTCGGGTGCATGTGCCCCTTTGGATCACTACATTTGTATCTTTAGGGTAAATACCCAATAGTGCAATTGCTGGGTCATAGGGCAGTTCTATTTTCAACATTTTGAGGAACCTCCATGCTGTTTTCCAGAGTGGCTGCACCAGCTTGCATTCCCACCAACAGTGTAGGAGGGTTCCCCTTTCTCCGCATCCTCGCCAGCATCTGTCATTTCCTGACTTGTTGATTTTAGCCATTCTGACTGGTGTGAGGTGATATCTCATTGTGGTTTTGATTTGTATTTCCCTGATGCCGAGTGATATGGAGCACTTTTTCATGTGTCTGTTCGCCATCTGGATGTCTTCTTTGCAGAAATGTCTGTTCATGTCCTCTGCCCATTTCTTGATTGGATTATTTGTTCTTTGGGTGTTGAGTTTGCTAAGTTCTTTATAGATTCTGGACACTAGTCCTTTATCTGATATGTCGTTTGCAAATATCTTCTCCCATTCTGTCAGTTGTCTTTTGATTTTGTTAACTGTTTCCTTTGCTGTGCAAAAGCTTTTGATCTTGATGAAATACCAATAGTTCATTTTTTCCCTTGCTTCCCTTGCCTTTTGCGTTGTTCCTAGGAAGATGTTGCTGCGGCAGAGGTCGAAGAGGTTGCTGCCCGTGTTCTCCTCAAGGATTTTGATGGATTCCTTTCGCACATTGAGGTCCTTCATCCATTTTGAGTCTATTTTTGTGTGTGGTGTAAGGAAATGGTCCAATTTCATTTTTCTGCATGTGGCTGTCCAATTTTCCCAGCACCATTTATTGAAGAGGCTGTCTTTTTTCCATTGGACATTCTTTCCTGCTTTGTCGAAGATGAGTTGACCATATATTTGAGGGTCTATTTCTGGGCTCTCTATTCTGTTCCATTGATCTATGTGTCTGTTTTTGTGCCAGTACCATGCTGTCTTGATGATGACAGCTTTGTAATAGAGCTTGAAGTCCGGAATTGTGATGCCACCAACGTTGGCTTTCTTTTTCAATATCCCTTTGGCTATTCGAGGTCTTTTCTGGTTCCATATAAATTTTAGCATTATTTGTTCCATTTCTTTGAAAAAGATGGATGGTACTTTGATAGGAATTGCATTAAATGTGTAGATTGCTTTAGGTAGCATAGACATTTTCACAATATTTATTCTTCCAATCCAGGAGCATGGAACATTTTTCCATTTCTTTGTGTCTTCCTCAATTTCTTTCATGAGTACTTTATAGTTTTCTGAGTATAGATTCTGTGCCTCTTTGGTTAGGTTTATTCCTAGGTATCTTATGGTTTTGGATACAATTGTAAATGGGATTGACTCCTTAATATCTCTTTCTTCTGTCTTGCTGTTGGTGTAGAGAAATGCAACTGATTTCTGTGCATTGATTTTATATCCTGACACTTTACTGAATTCCTGTATAAGTTCTAGCAGTTTTGGAGTGGAGTCTTTTGGGTTTTCCACATATAGTATCATATCATCTGCGAAGAGTGATAATTTGACTTCTTCTTTGCCGATTTGGATGCCTTTAATTTCCTTTTGTTGTCTGATTGCTGAGGCTAGGACCTCTAGTACTATGTTGAATAGCAGTGGTGATAATGGACATCCCTGCCGTGTTCCTGACCTTAGTGGAAAAGCTTTCAGTTTTTCTCCATTGAGAATGATATTTGCGGTGGGTTTTTCATAGATGGCTTTGATGATATTGAGGTATGTGCCCTCTATCCCTACACTTTGAAGAGTTTTGATCAGGAAGGGATGCTGTACTTTGTCAAATGCTTTTTCAGCATCTATGGAGAGTATCATATGGTTCTTGTTCTTTCTTTTATTGATGTGTTGTATCACATTGACTGATTTGCGGATGTTGAACCAACCTTGCAGCCCTGGAATAAATCCCACTTGGTCGTGGTGAATAATCTTTTTAATGTACTGTTGAATCCTATTGGCTAGTATTTTGTTGAGTATTTTCGCATCTGTGTTCATCAAGGATATCAGTCTATAGCTCTCTTTTTTGGTGGGATCCTTGTCTGGTTTTGGGATCAAGGTGATGCTGGCCTCATAAAATGAGTTTGGAAGTTTTCCTTCCATTTCTATTTTTTGGAACAGTTTCAGGAGAATAGGAATTAGTTCTTCTTTAAATGTTTGGTAGAATTCCCCCGGGAAGCCGTCTGGCCCTGGGCTTTTGTTTGTTTGGAGATTTTTAATGACTGTTTCAATCTCCTTACTGGTTATGGGTCTGTTCAGGCTTTCTATTTCTTCCTGGTTCAGTTGTGGTAGTTTATATGTTTCTAGGAATGCATCCATTTTTTCCAGATTGTCAAATTTATTGCCGTAGAGTTGCTCATAGTATGTTCTTATAATAGTTTGTATTTCTTTGGTGTTAGTTGTGATCTCTCCTCTTTCATTCATGATTTTATTTATTTGGGTCCTTTCTCTTTTCTTTTTGATAAGTCGGGCCAGGGGTTTATCAATTTTATTAATTCTTTCAAAGAACCAGCTCCTAGTTTCGTTGATTTGTTCTATTGTTTTTTTGGTTTCTATTTCATTGATTTCTGCTCTGATCTTTATGATTTCTCTTCTCCTGCTGGGCTTCGGGTTTCTTTCTTGTTCTTTCTCTAGCTCCTTTAGGTGTAGGGTTAGGTTGTGTACCTGAGACCTTTCTTGTTTCTTGAGAAAGGCTTGTACCGCTATATATTTTCCTCTCAGGACTGCCTTTGTTGTGTCCCACAGATTTTGAACCGTTGTATTTTCATTATCATTTGTTTCCATGATTTTTTTCAATTCTTCTTTAATTTCCCGGTTGACCCATTCATTCTTTAGAAGGATACTGTTTAGTCTCCATGTATTTGGGTTCTTTCCAAACTTCCTTTTGTGGTTGAGTTCTAGCTTTAGAGCATTGTGGTCTGAAAATATGCAGGGAATGATCCCAATCTTTTGATACTGGTTGAGTCCTGATTTAGGACTGAGGATGTGATCTATTCTGGAGAATGTTCCATGTGCACTAGAGAAGAATGTGTATTCTGTTGCTTTGGGATGAAATATTCTGAATATATCTGTGATGTCCATCTGGTCCAGTGTGTCGTTTAAGGCCTGTATTTCCTTGCTGATCTTTTGCTTGGATGATCTGTCCATTTCAGTGAGGGGAGTGTTAAAGTCCCCTACTATTAAAGTATTATTGTTGATGTGTTTCTTTGATTTTGTTATTAATTGGTTTATATAGTTGGCTGCTCCCACGTTGGGGGCATAGATATTTAAAATTGTTAAATCTTCTTGTTGGACAGACCCTTTGAGTATGATATAGTGTCCTTCCTCATCTCTTATTATAGTCTTTGGCTTAAAATCGAATTGATCTGATATAAGGATTGCCACTCCTGCTTTCTTCTTATGTCCATTAGCATGGTAAATTCTTTTCCACCCCTCACTTTAAATCTGGAGGTGTCTTCGGGCTTAAAATGAGTTTCTTGGAGGCAACATATAGATGGGTTTTGTTTTTGTATCCATTCTGATACCCTGTGTCTTTTGACAGGGGCATTTAGCCCATTCACATTCAAGGTAACTATTGAGAGATATGAATTTAGTGCCATTGTATTGCCTGTAAGGTGACTGTTACTGTATATGGTCTCTGTTCCTTTCTGATCTACCACTTGTAGGCTCTCTCTTTGCTTAGAGGACCCCTTTCAATATTTCCTGTAGAGCTGGTTTGGTATTTGCAAATTCTTTCAGTTTTTGTTTGTCCTGGAAGCTTTTAATCTCTCCTTCTATTTTCAATGATAGCCTAGCTGGATATAGTATTCTTGGCTGCATGTTTTTCTCGTTTAGTGCTCTGAAAATATCATGCCAGCTCTTTCTGGCCTGCCAGGTCTCTGTGGATAAGTCAGCTGCCAATCTAATATTTTTACCATTGTATGTTACAGACTTCTTTTCCCGGGCTGCTTTCAGGATTTTCTCTTTGTCACTGAGACTTGTAAATTTTACTATTAGGTGACGGGGTGTGGGCCTATTCTTATTGATTTTGAGGGGCGTTCTCTGAACCTCCTGAATTTTGATGCTCATTCCCTTTGCCATATTGGGGAAATTCTCCCCAATAATTCTCTCCAGTATACCTTCTGCTCTCCTCTCTCTTTCTTCTTCTTCTGGAATCCCAATTATTCTAATGTTGTTTCGTCTTATGGTGTCACTTATCTCTCGAATTCTCCCCTCGTGGTCCAGTAGCTGTTTGTCCCTCTTTTGCTCAGCTTCTTTATTCTCTGTCATTTGGTCTTCTATATCACTAATTCTTTCTTCTGCCTCATTTATCCTAGCAGTTAGAGCCTCCATTTTTGATTGCACCTCATTAATAGCTTTTTTGATTTCAACTTGGTTAGATTTTAGTTCTTTTATTTCTCCAGAAAGGGCTTTTATATCTCTCGAGAGGGTTTCTCTAATATCTTCCATGCCTTTTTCGAGCCCGGCTAGAACCTTGAGAATTGTCACTCTGAACTCTAGATCTGACATATTACCGATGTCTGTATTGATTAGGTCCCTAGCCTTCGGTACTGCCTCTTGTTCTTTTTTTTGTGTTGAATTTTTACGTCTTGTCATTTTGTCCAGATAAGAGTAAATGAAGGGGCAAGTAAAATACTAAAAGGGTGGCAACAACCCCAGGAAAATATGCTTTAACCAAATTAGAAGAGATCCAAAATTGTGAGTGGGGAGAAAGGGGATAAAAAGAGGTTTAAAAAGGAAGAAAGAAAAAAAAAAGCAAAAAGCAAAAAAAAAAAAAAAAAAAAAAAGAATTTTTAAAAAAAGAAAACACCTAAGAAAAATGTAAAAAAGAAAATATATATATATTAGATAAACTAGTAAAAAATCGTTAAAAAAGAAAAAGGTAACAGTTAAAAAAAAAAAATTTTACCCGAAGGTGAGAAAAAAAAAAAAAAACAATAAATGAAAAAGAAAAAATTAAATTAACTGCAAGACTAAAAAAAATCACAGGAAAAAAGCCATGAGTTCCATGCTTGGCTTTCTCCTCCTCTGGAATTCTGCTGCTCTCCTTGGTATTGAAACCGCACTCCTTGGTAGGTGAACTTGGTCTCGGCTGGATTTCTTGTTGATCTTCTGGAGGAGGGGCCTGTTGTAGTGATTCTCAAGTGCCTTTGCCCCAGGAGGAATTACACCGCCCTTACCCGGGGCCAGGGTGAGTAATCCGCTCGGGTTTGCTTTCAGGAGCTTTTGTTCCCTGAGCGCTTTCCATAGAGTTCCAGAGGACGGGAATACAAATGGCGGCCTCCTGGTCTCCGGCCCGGAGGAGCCGAGAGCCCAGGGCCCCACTCCTCAGTGCGCCCTCAGAGAACAGCGCCCAGTTACTCCCGTCTGCCTGACCTCCGGCCGCGCTCCGAGCTCACCGAGCCTGCGACCGGTTCAAGGTAACCCCGAGCTGTGAGCTTACTGTCGGCTCTGTCTCTGTAGCCGGCTTTCCCGTTCCAATACCCGCAAGCTCTGCGACACTCAGACACCCCCGATCCTTCTGTGACCCTGCGGGACCTGAGGCCACGCTGACCCCGCGTGGGCTTCGCCCCGGTTTAGCCTCTGGAGCAATGTCCCTCAGCGGAACAGACTTTTTAAAAGTCCTGATTTTGTGCGCGGTTGCTCTGCTGCTTGCCGGGAGCCTGCCCCTCCCCCCGGGGTCTATCTTCCCGTCGCGTTGGATTCACTTCTCCGCCGGTCCTACCTTTCAGAAAGTGGTTGTTTTTCTGTTTCCAGAATTGCTGTTCTTCTTCTCTTCGATCTGCCGATGGATTTTCAGGTGTTTGCAATCTTTAGATAAGCTATCTAGCTGATCTCCGGCTAGCTGAAGCAGTCTCAGCTTGCTACTTCTCCGCCATCTTGACTCCTCCCCCCGAGATGTGATTTTTAATAAAATAAACAAATGTGGGGTTCAGGAAGACCTTATCTCTTTATGTTTCTGCCCACATTTCCCTTCAGATTCATCCCACACATTTTGAAACCTCTTCTCCCTTGATCGCTCTCTTTTTATAGACAGTTTTTCTTTTTTTTTTTTAATAGACAGTTTCTCTAGAAACTACAAGGCCAAGCTCTTTACTTTGTTATCTTTTTAAAAATATTAATTCCAGTATAATTAACATGCAGTGTTATATTAGTTTTAAGTGTACAATATAGTCATTCAATAATTCTGTTTTTTTTTAAAGATTATTTATTTAGTTAGTTCGTTGACAGACAGATCACAAGTAGGCAGAGAGGCAGGCAGAGAAAGAGGAGGAAGCAGGCTCCCCACTGAGCAGAGAGCCTGACACGGGGCTTGATCCCAGGACCCTGGGATCATGACCTGAGCCGAAAGCACAGACTTTAACCCATTGAGCCACCTAGGCACCCCTCAATAATTCTGTATATTACTCATTGCTCATCATAATATGTGTACTCTCCATTTTCCCCCACCCCACCTCCCCTCTGGAAACCATCAGTTTGTTCTCTATAGTTGAGTCATTTTTTGTTGTTTCTTTTTTTTTTCTTTTTTCATTTTGTTTCTTAAACTCCACCTGTGAGTAAAATCATTAGGTATTTGTCTTTTCCTGACTGAATTATTTTACTTAGCATTATACCCTTTAGATCCATCCATGTTGTTGCAAATGGCAAGATTTCATTCTTTTTTATGACCAAGTAATAATATTCATATATGTATATGAATATATGTGTGTGTATCATCTTAATCCACTCCTGTATCAATGGACATTTAGCCTGCTTTCATATCTTGGCTATTGTAAATAATGCTGCAATAAACATAGGGACATATATATCTTTTTTTTTTTTTAAATACTTATTTATTTGGCAGAGAGGGAGAGAGCATGAGCAAGGGGAGGGGCAGAAAAAGAGGGAGAGAGAGAACTTCAAGAAGTCTTCCCACTAAGCCCTGACCGCCCCCCCCCCCCAACATGGGGCTCAGTCCCAGGACCCCGAGATCCTGACTTGAGCCAAAATCAAGGGTTGGCCCCTAAACCAACTGAGCCACCCAGGTGCCCCGGGCACATGTATCTTTTCAAATTAGTGTTTTAGTATTGTTTGAGTAAGTACCCAGTAGTGGAATTACTGAGTCATTTGGTAATTCTATTTTTAACTTTCTGAGAAGTCTATGCACTGTTTTCCACAGTGGCTGCACCAGTCTGCATTCCCACCAGGTGAGCACAAGGGTTCCTTTTTCTCCCTATCTCACCAACATGTTGTTTCTTGTGGTTTTGATTTTGGTCATTTTGACAGGTGTGAGGTGATATCACATGGTGGTTTTGATTTGCATTTTCCTGATGATGAGTGATGTAGGACATCTTTTCATGTATCTGATATCCACCTATATGTCTTCTTTAACGAAATGTCTGTTCATGTCTTCTGCCCATTTTTTAATTGGATTATTTAGTTTTTTGGTGTTGAGTTGTATAAGTTCTTTATATATTCTGGATACTAACCCTTTATCAGATATGACATTTGCAAATATCTTCTCCCATTTAGTAGCTTGTCTTTTTGTTTTGTTGATAGTTTCCTCTGCTGCACAAAAACTTTTTATTTTATTGTAGTCCCAATAGGTTATTTTTTATTTTATTTCCCTTGCCTCAGGAGACATACCTAGAAAAATAATGCTACAGTTAATGTCAGAGAAATTACTGCCTGTGCTGTCTTTTAGGCTTTTATGGTTTCAGGTCTCACATTTAGGTCTTTAATCTATTTTGAGTTTACTTTTATGTATGGTAAAAGAAAGCAGTCTAGTTTCATTCTTTTGCATATAGTTGTCCAGTTTTCCCAACACCATTTGTTGAAGAGACTGTCTTTTCCCATGGCATATTCTTACCTCCTTTTTCAAAGATTAATTGACAATGTAATTGTGGGTTTTTAATTACTACAGCTTTGTGATATATCTTGAAATCTGGGATTATGATATGTCTAGTTTTGTTCTTCTTTTTCAAGATTGTGTTGACTATTCGGGGTCTTCTGTGGTTCCATTACAAACCTCAAAATCATTTGTTCCTCTTCTGTGAAAAATGCTGTTGCTATTTTGATAAAGTTGCATTAAATATGTAGATTGCTTTGGATAGTATGGACCTTGTAACAGTATTTGTTCTCCCAATCCATGAGCATGGAAGATTTTCCATTTGTTTGTATTGTCTCCAATTTCTTTCATCAATATTGTGTAGTTTTCAGAGTAGGTCATTCACCTCCGTGGTTAAGTTTATTCCTAGTTTTTGGCACAACTGTAAATGGGACTGTTTTCTTAATTTCTTTTTCTGAAAACTCATTATTAGTGTATAGACATGCAAATAATTGATTTTATATCCTGCAACCGTACTGGATTCATTTATCAGTTCTAGTACTATTTTGATGGAGTCTTCAGAATTTTCTCTATATAGTGTCATGGTATCTTTGCTTTCTTTTTTAACCTTCTTGTTGGTCCTCTGTGCTGGCACCCATTCAATTCATCGTACTTCCTATTCAATGTATGAGTGTAGCACTTCCTTTGTTGAAAGAGCCTTCCCAGATTCAACTCATTCTAGGCTGACCCTTCCATGGTTTTGAATTCCCTTAGAATTTATCTATCAATAATCCTGCTTTATCACCTATATGCTTGTATTTTCATGTGTGCAACATCCATTGGTTTACCAACTAAGCTTTTGGAAAGCAAAGACTGTATTTTCTACTCTTTGTTTCTTTGATATTCCTAGCATGGCATTTGTGGACCTGCATCACCTGGATCTCCTTCAAGAGAAACTTGTGGCAAGCATAGACAAATGACAATCCCAGCTGCCATCTTCTGGATCTATTGTTGCATTCATGGTGAGGTTTTGCTTCCACTGGGCTGCTCTTAGCTAATGACATTGAAAGGGTGCCAGTGTTGGCCCATTCCTGTGGGATGCAGGACTCCTCTAATGAGCACCTCTGACTCAGTTCGTAGTTTTCCTGTGGATGCCATAACAAACTGCAAGCTAGGTAGCTTATAACAACACAACTATATTCTCTCACAGTTTTGGGGCCAGAAGTCTGAAATCAAGGTGTTGGCAAGGTTGGTTTCTTCCGGAGGTTTTGTGGGAAACCATTTCAATCTTCTCTCGTAGCTTCCGGTCGGTGTTGGTAATCCTTTAGTTTCTCTGACTTGTAGCTAAATAACCCCAATATCTGCCTCTGTTTTTACATGATCTTCTGTTCTGTGTATCTGTGTCTCCTCTTCTTGTTAGGAAACTTGTCATTTGATCTAGAGACTGAATGGATAGTCCAAGACTATTGATCTTGATATCCTTAATTTTATCTGCCAAAGACCCTTTTTCCAAATAAGATCACATTCACAGGCCCTGAGGGTAGACATATTTTCCGGGGTGGGGAGGAGGCACCACTGAATCCACAATACTTGGGGACCCCCAGCTGAACTGCCTAAAACTTCATCAGAATTACAGTATGGACAGAGACCTTTACACTTAATCCTTCTTCCTTCTCTATTTTTATATGTGTCAGACCTGTATTATTCTGAAGCCCCTCTCTCTCTATTTCTACTCCTTTTCTTTTTGTTCTGCATAAACATTTCTCCCAATAAATCTCTTGCCTGCCTATCTCATCTTGGTGAGCACTTCTTTTTCTTTTTATTATTATTATTATTCTGTTTATTTAAACAAAACAAAACAAAATGGAGCTCTGAATGTTAAAGTGATGTAATTCAGTGAAGCATGGGTAAATGACAGGTATAACCATGACTCTCCTAAGATGAGTGCTTTTTGAAGGATCTGAACTGCCTGCCACACATAGTTTCTCATTAATGCTTAATAACTGTTTCTGAACAAACACTGGTACAGAGTTTCTTTCCACTGCACTTCAGTGCAGGAGTAAATTGGATTTTACATATTGCATCCTACTTTTCCTCCTTCATAATTCTTTCTTTGTGACAAATGTAGACCAGTCATTCTTAAGGTGTTTTTTTTTCTTCCCAAGACGCACTATCTTTCCATGTATCACAATCCCTAGACAGCTGTACAAAAATGGATAGGGTAGCTATGGACAATTCTTCCATGCTAGCTCAAAATTCATTCCTTTTCTCTTTCTCAGGAGAGCACAGCATAATAAAATGGCCTGTATAATCTGGAGCAATTCTAATTTATTTTAAAAAGTAAATAATATAGAAACTTTGGACTCCTTTCCTATTATTAGTTACAACTTCTTTCAATATACTTCATAATTGATTCTGACATACCAACGTGTATTGCAACATCCCAGTTATGAATACTGCTATAATCACAAGAAAATAGTCTACAAGTGTCCAACAAATGAGTGAGCAAGAATAAAATCATGCTTTGTGAATGAAATCATAAACCATTTTGCAATCAAAGTAATATATGTAGTTCAGAAAATATTAATGCACTTCAATTGGTAATTGCATTTGTCATTATCAAGTGCTCTATAATATAGTACTTAGTTATTCTAAAGTCACTCAGGTATGTTAAACAATTAAACACTAGTCTGGGAAATAGCTTTATTTAGCCTTCTTCAACTATAGAACTATGTATCATGTTCAGTGTTTTCTATATGAAGTACATGAGACAATACTATTTTAAAACACAGTGAGAATATATAAAAATACATACTTTTATAATAAAACAATTACTCCTTCAAATAATTTTTACTCCTATCTCCTAAATTTTCTATGTATTGCTGGATTTATTTTAAGAAATAAAATATTTAAACCCTAGATGTTTTTCATGATAAAAACCTATTTTTAAATTCAAGAACGTTTAGCTTTGAACAGTCCTGTGATCTGTGAGTGGTGACCACTGGCCACCATGGCAAAAGCCTCACAACAAAAATGTGAGGCTCAGACCATCTGTAGATTAAATTATTAAGTACTTTATTTAGTTACATAGCTGAATATTTTTGTATATATATAAAAGCATTTCAACTGAAATAAAGCATTTTATGATGAAATAATGATGAAATAATAATAATAATAATAATAAAATAATGATGAAATAATCTAGTTCTGGATTTCAAACACCACAGTCCCATCCTATTCCATCCCATATATCTTTTTCTTTGTTTTTTGGAGGAAGAATAACTAAATGAGCACATTTGGAAATAGCAGTCATACAAATTATATCTGGAAATGAATTTAATTTGGGAAAATTACCCCTTTAGCTTTAACGCGCGAAAGCATTTCTGGCAAGGTTCTGCTCAGGTGTTGGGGCAGGTACTTTAAAGATAACCCGTATTTTAGCCTTTTGGGGGCAATTTCTGATGAAAAAACTAAGATTTCTAAGGTAGTGCCAGTAAGTGAGCAATTCTCTTTTGAGAAAAAGGACTGTTGCTGGCCACTTTTATCAAAGAGACAAAAATAAAAGATTCCTTCGTGAAATTAATGGGATTTAAGCCCCCTTCCCATGGGTGGACTTAAGAGATCCACCTCTAGGTAAGTTTTTGCTCTTGGACATTCTTGGTTGGATCACAAAAGTGCACTAAATATCTAAATGTCTGTCAAAGTCCCCAAGCCCTCCACCCTTTGACAGAGATTCTCAGCAGATATGATACTCCAGTAAATATTCAAATAGGGTGAGCAACTTTTCCAGTTTTCCCTGGGACTGAGGGGTTTCCTGAGACAGAAAAGTTTTAGTTCTAAAATCAGTGCAGTCCCAAGCAAACCAGAATGGGTTGGTCACCCTACCAAGACTCAGACTCCTGAACCTCCCTGATTGTTTATCCAGTAGTCCATGTGGGGTAGTATTCTCAAGGAATGTTTTAGCTCAACTGGGATGCATTATATCTTGCAGCAAGACTGACAATTTTGAGAAAAATAAACAAATAAGACTGACAACTGCCATTCTTTAAAAATCTGGGGGAGGAAAGTTGAAGCCCCGCTTCTTCCCTAGACAGTCAAGTTTTCCTCTGAGACTAGCGAAACAGTATGACCTCTGAACTCCTAAACTACCTGTCTCAATTTCTCCCTTACCTGCATGCCCCAGGTATGGTATGCTGAGGTTCTGAGAAAACCCCATGGGATTATGGAACTTGACATGCTAGGCCTTTGTTACTACATACACATTTTATCTACAGTGGGTCATTTCTTTAATTCAACAGTTATTTATTGAATGTTAATGTGTGGTGACACTGTTCCACATACTGTAGATACTGTAATAAACAAAACAGAAGCACCTGTACTCAAAGAGCTTATATTTTAGAGAGAGAGAGAGTGAAGTGGTCAATAAAAAAAATATATAAACAAATAAAAGAACTGGATATTTCTACTGATCATAAATGCTCTGTATTCAAAAAAATATAGTCATGGTCATTAGCAACCACTAATAAATAGCAGTCAAATAATAAATTTCTAGAGTAGAGCTTCTCAAACCTAAACGTACATGTGATTTGCCTGAGGAGCTTGTTAAAGTGCAGATTCTGGTTCAGTAGGTCTGGAGTAGATCCTGTGTTTCCAACAGCTTTCCAGGTGATGCTAATATTCCTGGTCCACGAACTATACTTTGAGTAGCAAGATTCTGAAGACATGATAGGGAATTATGCTTGGAATTATACTTGCAAGGGAATGGTGCTCATCTCAGCAGCACATATATATTTGGAAGGGAATGCTCAAACTAGGCCCTAACTAGGCAGATAGGCTCAGAATGAGCGTTGCTCTCAGTTTCCTAGAAAATCCTGGCTATCAGATGGGATTTGAAATTGAAAATGAAAAACATGGGAAGTTCTGAGAGGGCAGGATGATTTGTCCAAAAAAAAATTTTTTTAGAAAGTAGAATTTTAAAAAAGATTTTATTTATTTGACAGAGAGAGGGAGAGAGAGAGAGAGCACAAGCAGGGGGAGCAGCAGGCAGAGAGGGAGAAGCAAGCTCCCCACTGAACAAAGAGCTCAACACAGTGCTGGATCCCAGGACCCTTAAATGATGACCAGAGCCTAACGCAGATGTTTAACTGACTGAGCCACCCAGGCGTCCCTAGGATGCTTTTTCAAAGGGCAGAGGAAACCATAGCATTCTATCGCATTCCATCTAGCCGTAAACACTAAAAGCAATTCTTATATTGTTCACAGATAGGCATCTGCCACATTCAGGCTTTCTTAGTTCTTTAAAACCATAGCTTAATGTTAGAAAGCAGAAAGTGAGTCAAATACAACCCTCTTGTTCTTCCCATTGTACCTCCCCACCTCAACTTTGACCTAATGTATGTCTTACAAATAAACAACAGGATTGTGGGGAGAGGTACAAGTAGACAGATCACCAATATCCACAGGACATATGTCCCAAGAAACAACTTCCTTTGCAACCCTCTTTTTAACTGATCTGTGAGAAAGGGCAGTAGAGTAGCAGTGAGTAAGCATGAGTCCTATGTGTGTGGAAGATCTGGGCCCACTGTGGCTCATCTAGGTACCACTTTACAAGTCCCATCATCACATCAGCAGAACCACAACAAGCTCCATGCAAGCCAAAGGGGAAAGTGTCATTGTGTAACTGAAGACAGCTGCTTCCATAATAGAACTAATTGCACACTGCATCCAGAACTAAATTAGTAGTGAAAACAGTTATAAAACCCGACAGACAGTGAAACATGACTCACTTAAGAACTGCTGCCAGTCAGGCACATTGTCATTGGCCACTGTTCCAAAACCCACACCTGCATTTTTTGAATAGTAAACATATAAGATGTAATTACTAGTAAAACATATGCCACTTTTCGGATGTGACAATGCTATGTTTTTTCCCCTGGGACCATGAGTGGCTTGGGACTAAACTGACCACATTACTTATTCATCCCCAGGAGTCTTAGCAGATGAATTAAAGCATAACCAAACGTTCTGAGCCCCTATTCAGACATAAAAAACTGACTTCAGCCTAAGCAGTTTTAAGGCATCTGTTTTGCTGGCAGGATTCTTGTGTATCTTCTGGACTGTCAATCAAGGAAAAATTAACATGTAGATAGAAGAAATATCAATTCTAAAATGCATATGAATGTATGGCTCAATTGAAATATTCAAGCTTCAGTGAGTTGGGGTGTCTTCCCTGGCTTCCCTCACAGCTACACAGTAATTGCTATCTCGATAAAAACCAGCTGTGCTGAGACGTCATCTGTTCCTGCAGAGCAAACTCATTTCTGCCTCCTCCTCTGCAATGTGCATTAGAGAATTTGCAGGTTCCCCACACAGTACATCTATCCTTTATGCCAGATACCTGATTTAAATCCTGTGGAGGCTGCTCCTCCACAATGGGTAGGTGGTTACTCCTGATAGCAAATAAACTCACTGGCTTCTGACCAGCAAGGTGGAAGGTACCACTGGGGAAATGCGCTTTGGGCTAGGGCATGGTGGTTTATCCTTACACAACAGTCCATGTCCTCATCTGATGTTTTTTAAGTATTTGAATTGTGCTGAACCACATATATCAGCAAAAAAGGTGAGTAGAATTTCATTCTGAAACAAATTGCAGGACAAAATCTGTTCAATGTCCTCGTGAGGATCATGCTGTGGAATGTTCCTGCTTTTGCTCATGGAGCCCTGGAGTTGCTGATGAGTTGTAAAACTATATAGTGACTAATCCTTCTTGCTCCTGTTCAATTAATTCATCAAACCTAAACAATAAATCCAGAAACACTTAAAAGAATTCTGCCCATTTTTGTCGGCACATAAGATGTGGGTACTAAAAATGATCAGTGTTTTCTTTGTGCAAAAGACAGTGGAGAGTTACAGAAGTATTTTTCCAAAGGTCCTATTACTTCACGAGTTCTAGAGATGCTTATGTAAGCAAAAGGAGGGATGTGACAATTGGTTTGAGAGTGTGAGGAGCGTGTATTCCGTTTTAGATGAGGAACGGCTGTGTAGCATTTATAACTTATGATGTTATTGGTTACTTCCTCGCTTTTGTTCAAATAGTGAGTTCCTTATTCATCCTACTTTTTTTTTTTAAAAAGGCAAGGCACTAGAGTAGGCCTAGGGGAGATGAAGATGAGTGAAATCGACCACTGTGTCCTTAAGAACCTTACCATGGAAAAGAAAACCGTTCCCACCAATGTCTCTGACCTGTAAAATATTTCTCCCAACCTCCCATTGCTATATCCTAAACTTCCAGTCTTTATTATTTTATTATTTTATTGAGATATAATGGACAATATAGATAACATTGTATTAGCTTCATGTGTACAACACAATGATTTGATATACATGTATATTGTGAAATGATTACCACAAGATGTCCAGTTAATATCCATCACAAGACATAGTTACAAATGTTTTTCTTGCAGTGAGGACTTTTCAGATCTACTCTCTTAGCAACTTTCAAATATTCAATACAGATTATTAACTGTATTCATCATGCTGTGTATTATATTCCCGGAACTTACTTATAACTGGAAGTTTGTACCCTTTGATCATCTTCACCCAAATCACCATCTTATTCATCTTTGAATCTCCAACACTCAGCTGTCTGTCCAGTCCATCTTGATGTTTGTAGAGTCCTTCTTATCTGAATTTGCCTCATTGGTCACTCCCAGATTCAAAATGATTGACAGGCTTGGCTCAGGAGCAGCTTGCTGCCCCAGAAGCCAGAGCAGAGCAGCTGTTCATCCTACAGGGTGACTCAAAGGGTAAAGGGTAGGTTAATTAGATTCTCAGGTCTCATTCTTCAGGGGCCATTTCTGACGGAGGCAGGAGGAGGATCTGTTAGGCTGAAGTGTCTCATTAGCCTATAACACTGCTAGCCCAGTGCCTGAAATGGAAGCATGACAGTTTGGATCCCAGATCTCTTTCCAGCTTTATCAGTTGTTAACAGAGTTGAAATGTTAAGCTGGAGGATTTAAAGCAGAGACTAGAAACATTCATCCTATTGTTTCTATTTATCTGCATGAACCAAATGTGGGTAGCCTCTGGGACACGTAAATGTGCACTAGTGAAAGTTCAGAGCTATGTGCCTGACTCTGAAATAACTAAGGTAAATGTTTAAGAAGCCTAGATTTTCTGGGGATATTTACCATTAAAGTATGAAGCACTAAGGAGTTAATGTATTTGTCAAGCATCGAAAATCTTTCAGAAATCGTGTTATCAGTTTCTTGGGAGAAATAACATCAAACATGGTGCTGGCCAAGTGCTCACGAGTAGTCTTTTATGCTGGCAGCACACTAATTCCTCGGTCTTAAATGTTTTCTTTCTCACATGGCAGTATTTCAGCAAGCTGTTGGGTTTTACTACTTCAGCTTTGGGAACTGCTACTTCCAAGGCATGGGGAGCTCTGAGCATCTTGTGATTTCCCTCATTTAATCTTTCTTTAAAAGCAGGAACTGTTACTAGTTTTTAAATAAAATTAGTAAGGAAATTAGAAAACATTGGTCTAAATTTTTGAAATATCAGTTCACTAAAAGAATAGCACCTCTACTCCAGGATCTGGAAGTGGGGTTTCCTTTCAGACCATTAAAAAACAGCCCCAAATGCCACAAGTGGAAAGGTTGAGAAAGGAGCACTTCTGCTTCCTAACTTTGCTCCCTCCCAGAGGTCCTACAAGCGAACGACACCGTGGCAAGTTAGGAACAGACCCAGGAGATTCTAAGACCATCGTGTGGCTTGGGATGGAACCAAGGGTGAGCCTAAACACGTAGCCTGCTCAGCGGAGTTTCTGAAATGTCCTCTCCATTCTGCCATCATTGCCCTAGTTGGGTTATAAGATCTTCCATACCATTTCCCAGTCTCTATTCTCTACTGTGCCACCAAAACAGTCTTATAAAAATCAAGTCTGACAACATCATTAAAACTCCTGGGTGGGGGGCACCTGGGTGGCTCAGTGGGTTAAAGCCTCTGCCTTCGGCTCAGGTCATGATCCCGGGGTCCTGGGATTGAGCCCCGCATCGGGCTTTCTGCTATGCGGGGAGCCTGCTTCCTCCTCTCTCTCTCTCTGTGCCTGCCTCTCTGCCTACTTGTGATCTCTGTCTGTCAAATAAATAAAAATATTAAAAACAAAACAAAACAAAACAAAAACCCCTCCTGTGTGGCTCCTTATCACTAAAAGACTTCCAGACTGCTTAGCATGAGGTAGGACTTGTCCAAGCCTCTCCTTCCCTGTGTGCTCAGGTCCTTTATGCTTTGGCAGTGCAGGTTTGCAAGCTGTCCCCCAAATTTATCATGCGTTTTGGGTCTTCATGGCTTCTCAGTGCTGTTTTCTCTGCCTGGAAATTCTTTTCTCAGGAGATCCTATCCTCTAGAAGTTCTTGCTGAAACATACTCCCTTTCCTATCCTCCACCCACCTTTCCCTCCCCCACCTAATTAAATTAAACTCCATCTTTGTGTATTTCTCTAATTGGAGAAAACTTCAACTACTGCACTCTTACTATTATTATTACTATTACCATTATTATAATTAGGAGTGGTCTTCCTTTTCCTTCTCTCTTTTTTAAAAGATTTTATTGATATTGAGAGAGAAAACATGAGCAGGGGGAGGGGCAGAGGGAGAGAGAGAATCTCAAGCAGGACGTGATTCTACAACCATGAGACCATGAGCTGAGCCAAAATCAAGAGTTGGACTTAACCGACTTAAGTCTGGACTTAAATCAAGAGTCGGCTTAACCGACTGAACCACCTAGGTGTCCCTGCTCTTCCTTTTTTAGAATCAGTTTCTAGAGGGCATTGGAGACATTTTTTCTTGCCCTTCCCTACACATCTGCCCCGTGCACCCACCCCCACCAACACCACATACAGTGCCTGGGACAAAGCAGCTGTTCAGTACATGTTTTAATAAAGTCCCAGAGTAACTAAATGGCATGGCAATCAACTATCAAAAGGAACAATCTCAAACCATGCTATATGCCATAGAGACTTCGAAGTCAGTCTCATATTAGAAAACAAAACTCACATGTTTTCTTTGTTAGCCAACACAAACGATTTCATAATGCCTTTTTAAATGTGGCTGCCTGGAAACTTGGTTATCAGTTTCATTTCTCCAGGATTAATTGAAGCATCTTTAGCCCTTCATTCTGTTACGCATCTCCTAGTCATTCTTATTTGGCCCTTCCTTTTCCTTTTAATTGGTCTGTACTTCTGTATTTATTTTTATGAGGATGCCTTAAATATTTTCAAAGTAACCCATAACAAAATCTCAGAAAAGAATAAAGAAATCAAATGAAATTTCCCAAAAGTGAGTTTACTTTCAAATATATATGAAGTATAAGTAATAGTTAAGAAAGACAGATAGAATGAAGTTGAATAGGACAAGGAAAGGGAAAGAGTAGAGCATAGGGAAAGAGAGGAAATAAAGGCAAAATATTTATTATTCCAAGTGTGAATGTTTGTCTTGCATGGGCCAGTCAGTGCAGACTATAAAATAAGTGTGCCATACATAATTAATTAAGCATCTAGTAGGTAGGAAATGCTAAGAGCTGGAAATATGATCTTAATTGTGCAGAATCCAGAATGATAAATAGAAGGAAATTTACTTTCCTCTTTGTCAAACAAGCAGGTAACACATGTAGCTAACAGGACTAGCAGGCAGGTCTTGAACACTCCTTTGGAAGGTTCAGTAATTATTTTATGGAGAAGTAGTTAAACATAAAGGACCGTGAATAGCCTTTAAAATTTGGTTAATACCCACTAATCTTAAATCTTAAAGATAGTTTCCTAAATAAAAGAATATTCAAGAGCATTTTTAAAGAATCTGTTAAGAATCATTTATGGGAGAAAACAAAGATAATTTATTTAAACAATGACTTGTTTTTCTATAGTACTTTAAATTTACATTATACTCATCTTATCCTTATAAAAATCCTATGAAAAAAGTAGAGCATATGTTAACAAATTTTACAGAGGGAGAAGTATAGTAGGTGCTCAATACTGTACCTGAACGTATCATGTTTCTCTGTTATTGGTGGAGATGATTAAAAAATTGATTTATTTGGAACTGAGGTATTTATGTTGAACATGAAAAATTTATACTATGACAAATTATAAAATAAAGGAATAGGCTAGCAAAGGTAGTTGTGGGATTGTGTTTCTTGGAGACCTTTCAAAAATAAGGGATTCTCATTTCATTGTCATGGCTTAAAACTGATGAATCAAGAATACAAGAGCAAGGAGTAAATGATTTCTCTAGGTTTTATCCTATGATACATAAACCATTATATTTAGGCAACAGTGGAAAAAGAAAACTAAGAAAATTTTCAAATCCATAATAAACATAAAATGCAATTTGATTTAAAGACTTAAGATTTGTTATAGAAGTGATATATGTTTTAAAGAATTTTAGAAATTAGCCCAAATCAAAAACATGATAAATCAACCATAATTTTATCATCCAGAAGACCACTGGTAGCATATATATATATATATATATATATCATGATGGGGTAGAGGATCTTGTTTAATAGATGTATTTACTTTGTAATTAAACATTAAGATAGTGCATTTGTTGCAATTGATGAACCAACATCAATACACTATTATCAACTAGATACCATACATTTTTTTTCAGTATTCCAAGATTTATTGGTATAGTTCTCCATGCAATATGTGCTCTCCTTAATACCCACCACCAGGCTGACCAAACCCCCAACCCCACCCTCTCCTCCAAAACCCTCAGTTTGCTTCTCAGAGTCCACAGTCTCATGGTTCATCTTCCCCTCCAGTTTCCCCCAACTCACTTTTCCTCTCCTTCTCCGAATATCCTCCATGTTATTCCTTATGCTCCACAGAAAGTAAAACCATAGGATAATTGACTCTCTCTGCTTGACTTATTTCACTCAGCATAATCTCCTCCAGTTTTGTGCATGTTGATACAAAAGTTGGGTATTCATCCTTTCTCATGGAGGCATAATACTCCATTGTATAGATGGACCATATCTTCTTTATCTCTTTCGTCTGTTGAAGGGGATCTTGGCTCTTTCCACAGTTTGGTGACTGTAGCCATTGCTGCTATGAACATTGGGGTACAGGTGGCCCTTCTTTTCACTACATCTGTACCTTTGGGGTAAATACTCAGTAGTGCAATTGCAGGGTCATAGGGTAGCTGTATTTTTAATTTTTTGAGGAATCTCCATACTGTTTTGCAAAGTGGCTGCACCAACTTTCATTCCCACCAATAGTGTAAGAATGTTCCCCTTTTCTCCACATCCTCCCCAATACTTGCTATTTCCTATCCTGTTAATTTTGGCCATTCTCCAGCTAGCATCTTTATAATCATCCTTCTGAACTCTAGTTGTGACATCTTACTAATGTCCATATTGATTAGGTCCCCAGCAGTCAGTACTGCCTCTTGTTCTTTTGGGGGGGTTAGTTTTTCCACCTTGTGATTTTTTCCAGAGAAGAATAGATGAATGAGAGAATAAAAAGCTAAAATGGTAACAAGAACCCCAGAAAAAATATACATTAATCAAATCAGAAGAGACCCAAAACCAGGGGAGAAGAAAGGAAAGAAAGAGGAAAAAATATATAGACTGGTGAATAGAACAGAGCCACACACTTGATTTTGGGTGTATTATACTTTGGTCTGTTAGAAGAAACTGCCTCCCAAAATTTTAAAGAAAGAAAGAAAGAAAAAAAAAAAAAAATATATATATATATATATATATACATATGTAAACACGATGAAGGGTTGTGATATGACTGTAAAGATGAAAATTTTAAAAGATTTTTAAAAAGGAATTGATAAGTTGATTTAAAAAAAAAAAAAAAGTAGAGAATGTGATTGGGCTGGAGACTGGAACAAAGCCCTGTGCTAGATTTAAGGTATATTTTGGTCTATTAGAAGAATCTGTTCCCCAAAATTTTAAAGAAAGCCAAACTTCTATGTATACAAAAAAAAAAAAAAAAAAAAAGGTTAAATACAGTGTAGGGATAGAATGTGGGTATAAAAGTGAAAATTTAAAAAGATTTTTAAAAAGGTACTGATAAGATAAAATAGTTGAAATAGGTTAAAATAGGAAAAAGAAAAAACTTTAAAAAAAGAAAATAGAAAAAGAAAAAATAGCAAAATTTTAGAAAATTTTACTTTGAAAGATTAAAGAATCATGGGGAAAAACCCATGAATGCTACATGCTGCATTCCCCTATCTCTCGGGTTCTGCTGTTCTCATTGGTTGGTGAACTTGGTCTTGGCTGGATGTTCTTGCTGATCTTCTGGGGGAGGGTCCTCTTGCAGTGAGTCTCAAATGTCTTTGCCCAAGGTGGAATTGCAACGCCCTAGCCAGGAGCCAGGCTAAGTAATCTGCTCAGGTTCACTTTCAGGAGCTTTTGTTTCCATAGAGCTGTGGTGGAGGAGAATAAAGATGGCAGCCTCCTAATCTCTGGCCTGGAGGAGCTGAGAGCTCAGGGCCTCACTCCTCAGTGCACCCTCAGAGAAAAGCAGTCAATCCCTCCCATCTCCCTGGTCTCTGGCAGCACTCCATGCTCACCCAGCCTGTGACTGAACATTTCTATCTCTGGCACATGGCCCTGTTTGGAGTCTCTAAACCCAGCAGATTCCTGCAGTGTACTCCCATGCCACTCCTCCTGGTGGAGGTCTGCCCAGATCCCTGGATCTGCCACTTGTGGGGTCCCTGCTAAAAGAGTAGTGGCCCTACTGTGCCTCAGACCATGGTTTAAGGTGATCCCCAACTGAGAATCCTCCTTGGCTCCATCTCTGCAGCCAGCCTCCCCACTCTGCTATCTGGGAGCTCTGCCACACTTAGGCATCCCTAGTCTTTCTGTGACCCCAAGGGTCCTGAGACCCTTGTCTCAGAGAGGGCTTCACCCCTACTTAGCCTCTGGAGCAGAGGTCCCTCAGTGGAGCAGACTTCTAAAAGTTCCAAATTTGTGCTCTGCTACTCTCTCACTTGCCAGGAGCTGGTTCTTCCTCCTGCAGTCTATCTCCCATATATCACTTTGGATTATGGATTTTTCCAAATCCATAAATCCATAAATCCTAATTCTAATCCATTTATTTTAGTTTTGTCTTTTTCACTTTCTTTCATTACTGTCTTTCAGTTTTTTGTATAAAGGCTTTTCTCTTCCTTGGTTAAATTTATTCCTAAGTATTTTATTTTATTTTATTTTATTTTATATTTTATTCTTTTGGGTGCAATTGTAAATGGAAATTCGTTTTCTCAATTTTTTTCTGGCAGTTCATGATTAGTGTATAGCAACACAACAAATTTTTTTTAAAGAGTTTGTTTATTTATTTGAGAGGGAGAGAATGAGAGAGAGAGAGCACAAGCAGGGGGAGGGTCAGAGGGAGAAGCAGACCACCTGCTGAGCAGGGAGCCCAATGTAGTACTCAATCCTGGGACTCCAGGATCATGACCTGGGCTACTTAACCAACTGAGCCACCAGTGGATTTTTAATTTTTGTATCGATTTTATATCCTACAACTTTACTGAATTCATTTATTAGTTCTAACAGTTTTCCGTTCAAGTCTTTAGTGATTGTAATTACAGTATCATGTTATTTGCACATAGTGATAGTTTTGCTTTTTTTTTTTTTTTTCCAGTTTGGTTGTCTCTTTTTTCTTTTTCTTGACTAATTGCTCTGGTTAGGATTTCCAGTACTATGTTGAATAAAAGTGGTGAGAATGCACATCCCTGTCCTGTTCCTAATCTTAGAGGGAAAGCTTTCAGCTTTTTACCATTAAATATCATGTCAGCTGTGGGCTTGTCATATGTGGCCTTTTTTATGTTGAAGTACTTTTCTCCTTTGTTGAGAATTTTTATCATAAATAGGTGTTGAATTTTTTTTAAATGATTTTTCTGCATCTACTGGATGATCATATGATTTTATCCTTCATTTTGTTAACATAGTGTATTACACTGGTTGATTTGCCATTATGAGTCATCCTTACATCCCTAAAATAAATCCTTCTTGGTTATGGTGTATGATCCTTTAAATGTATTGTTGAATTTGCTTTGCTAATATTTTATTGAGCATTTTTTGCAGCTATGTTCATCAGGAATCTTGCCTTTACTTTTCTTATGATATCCTTGTCTGGTTTTGGTATCAGGGTAATGCTGGTTTCATAAAATGAGATCGGAAGGTACTTTCCTCTTTACTTTTTTTAAAAGAGCTTGAGAAGGATTATTTATTAATTTTTCTTTGAATGTTAGGTAGAATTCATCAGCAAAGCTGCCTGGTCTGTCGTCAATAAGCACATACCTATCAATAATTATTTTAACTGTAAATGGACTAAATTCTCCAATCAAAAGACATAGAGTGGCTAAATACATAAAGAAATAAGACCTATCTATATACAGAAGACTCACTTTAGATGTGAGGATACATAAAGACTGAAAGTGAAAGAATGGAAAAAGATATTCCATGAAAGTAGAAATCAAAAGAAAGCTGGAATAGTTATTCTCATAAAAAAATCATATCATAAAAATATATCTATCTTATCTTAAAAAATAGATTTTAAAACAAAGACTGTAGTAAGAGATAAAGAAATGTATTATGTAGTGATCAATCCAACAAGAAGATAGAAAATTTCTAAATATTTATGTACCCAACATAAAAGCAACTAAATATATACAGCAAATATTAACAGACGTAAAGGGAAAAATAGACAGCAATACAATAATGGTAGAGGACTTTAATATCACACTTAAACCATTGAATAGATCATTCAGATGGAAGATCAATATGGGAACATTGGCCTAAAATGACACATTAGATAATAGACTTAACAGATATTTTGCACTTTGTATGGCTTTTTTATTCATGTCTAATTTTATAACATCATGCATTGGTCATTTGGAAAATGTTGCTTCATTGATTTATACAGATTTTCTAAATGTTGACACATTTTCTAATTCAGTATCAACAAATCACATTCATTAATATCTCACCAGTCTTATCTAAAAAGCCTTTAAGTATTGGGAAGCTGTCAAGCTCACCGTGGCAGATACAAATTTTCCAAAATTCTAATTTTTGCTTGATAGCTCAAATTTTATTGTCGGCAACAAATACTGTCAGTTGTTTTCCTTGAAGTGACAAGCTCACTTTGTTCATTTTTGACAAAATGTCTGCCAGATACCCAAGTCTGAATAACCATAGTTTGTCAGTCATTCTTTCAAGCAAAAATGGCATTCTATTTAAAAAAAAAAAAAAAAGAAAAAGAAAAAGAAAAAAAAAGCTAGTTTAGCTCTCAACTCAAATATCTGCATATCATACTTCTGTATGCAGCAGAAGTGCTTTATATATACTTCCCCTTTTGTCATACTGAAAAGAAGCATGTCAAGGGCTGGGACCTAATAAAATATTTTTTACTACTTCATCAAAGATATCCTTAAATGACAGTGGCTATTTTTTTTCTTGCAAGTACATAATGATGAAAAATATGACTCTAATTAGTGTCTTGGTGCCTCTGCTTCTATCTGGACCAAAGCACAGGCACTTACACTTGCCATTGCTTTTGCACTGTCAGTGCAAATGTCAACACAGTAAAAAAAGGTAGATAATGTCTTAGTATTTTTATGAAAATCGTTTTGATTCCATAGACTTCTTGAAGGGGACCCCACAGACTTCAAAAATTGCTATGTAGGGAGATCCATGAAGAAAATAAAAACACCTGTGTCATTCATGTCCAGATAATTCAGTTCCTGCTCTGTCACCATCATAAGGATATGAAAATCTTATGAGGTAGCATCTGTAGGCATGGAGAAGCTAAGGTAGAAGTAACCATAATACATGAATGTGAGGGGTTCTGATTCTATCAGAGGGAAATTGTAAAAGAGGGTAGTAATCTAAACAGCCTAGAGATTCAGGGTAACAGTATACTATGGTCATTGTGCAGGTGACTATTCTACAAAGTAATTATAACCCTTTAGTTTTGTAAAATTGTAAGATTGAAGGAGATGTTGGGGAGAGAAACTGCTTTTTAGGAGAAATGTGGGAAGAATATACTAGCAATGGAGTTCAGGCCAATCACACAGTCCTGTCATTTCTGAAAATGCACACAGCAAACAGTTAATGAAATGTTGGGCACAACTTCATTTTGGTGAAAAAAGAGGAGAGTACATGTCAGTTGACATGACAGTGTTAAGAATGTGGCTTGTTCAGATATCTGTGGTTTTGGATATCAGCTTGTTTTGCCCTTACAGTCATATTGCTCTGTCTATAAGAAACATAACCTCTGCTCAGGAAGTGGTGAGTTAAAGGCAAGTCAAAGATATTGATGCATTCTGGATGTCTGAGGGATGCATTAGTGTAAGTAGTAATACCAGTCTGTAGCAGGAGCACAGGCCCTTTCCTATTAACAAACATGGCTGAGCGCATATTAAGCAATACCTCGGCCTCCTCCAGTCAACTGTTTTTTTTTTTTCCCCAGTCAACTGTTTTAATCTTCCTTCTCAGTTTTAGAGAAAAAAAATCGTCCAGGGCTGAAGTAAAAGCAGAATTGGATGTAAACAAAATTAAAAAGTCAGGTTTTCAGGCCGTATCTGTAATAAGCTTTCAGCTGAAATGAAATGTAATTAGAAAGCACGATAATGCAGTTTGCTTCATTTAGCTCTTCAGTGGGTTTATAAACAAATTCTATCGGTTAACTTGTAAAGCAGATGCATCCACTTACACTCTGGCTAAGCACGTTAAAGAAGACAGACTTATGCAGGTGCAAGGGAAACGAGGGGATGGTCCATTTTTCAATTTACCAGTTGGGGATGTTGACAGCAACGAACATGCACCATTTTTAAATGCTCCCCAGTAGAGAAAGTTAAGAAATATTTCATCTTAGGGATTAAGGAAGAAAAACTGGGGAGCAGCACTCAAATTCTCAAAGTAAACACTAATGTTTAGTTTGTAATGCTCCCATGAAGATAACCTCAAGTGTCATTTGGGGTCTAAGCATACATTTAGTAACTGAATGCTATTTATGCCTACCAAAATATTAGCAGTGAGTACAAAGTGGGACTGAGATATTTTTCAAACATTTCTGTATTTTTATATTTTATGCATATTACCTTTATGATGAAAAAAATTTATTTGAAAAAGTGAATAAAAACAAAACTTTGGGGCTTATCCCAGAAAAGATTTTAAAATACTAATAATGAATTACTCTTTTAAATAACTTTTTGTCTATTCGAATTTGGAAAAATCAAATCCTCTCATATTGGGATGGTCATGTGGAAGCCACTGAAAATAAACTATCCTATTTTTTATGAAAATAATCTGATCAGCATGCTTGGTTAACATGAGAAGAAGTTCTGTTTTTTTCTACATTTTCATTCATGTCAAATGAATTAGGGAGTCAGTACATTGAAGGGCAGAGTGTACATCCAGCTCTTTTGTAGGAAAAAGAAATCAAGAAGTTTTAAGCAACTGAGAATTATCCTCCCAGTAAATCAGAAGACTAGTTAAAAGATGTGGCTAGCCTAGAAGAAAAACTCTTCCATCTTTATTTTCCCAATTTTTCTCAAAACTTAGATCAAATTCTAACTCCCCCAATTTAACCTCCACCAACTCTCATTCTCACTTCTTTCTGGAAAATTCTATGGGCTCTTCCTATCTGTGCTATTTCTCTGGCCCTCAACCCAGCTGCCCTATGCTTTTTTAATTTTTTTTAATTTATTAATTTATTTTCAGCATAACAGTATTCATTATTTTTTTACCACATCCAGTGCTCCATGCCATCCGTGTCCTCTCCAATACCCACCACCTGATACCCTAACCTCCCACCCCCCCAACCACTTCAAACCCCTCAGATTGTTTTTCAGAGTCCATAGTCTCTCATGATTCACCTCCCCTTCCAATTTCCCCCAACTCCCTTCTCCTCTCTAACTCCCCATGTCCTCCATGCTATTTGTTATGCTCCTCAAATAAGTGAAACCATATGATAATTGACTCTCTCTGCTTGACTTATTTCACTCAGCATATTCTCAGCAACATGTTGCTACATGGACGGGACTCGAAGAGATTATGCCCTATGCTTTTTATGTGCATGTCCCATCTCCCCAACAAGTTGGAGCAGAAACCATGATTTATCTCTTTTGGCATTCTTAGTGGCTAGTGCCATGCTCTATGTTCGGGAATCATATATATAGTGATGGCGAAATAAAAGAAGAGTATGTGTGTATTTGTAGGACTGGCTCGGAGAGACCTGGAAGTGATTTTTAACCGAGTGGACTTCTTAACCAAAATTTCCCAACAGGTTAGATAATATAAATGCTGGTCATATCTCTTCATCTAGATGGATTTAGCCTCAACAATGGCTATAAAACAGCAAGTTGTAAATAATGATTATATTCTACTTATGTAAAAGCCTTCAACTAAAGTGAAAAAAAAAACACTTATAAGAGAAAATATAGGCACCCTAGGATGTCAGCCTAAAATTGTTCATCAGAAATAATTGTGATTGTTTCTTTATAAAGCTTTGTAAGGACTGGCTCTGTCCTGTGAAACATTTTTACCAAAATACCTTGTATTAGATTTGTAATGTCTAAATAGTAGATGTATTGTATAGTCTGACTCTTGATGCCCAAAGTTGTAGGGTAATACTGTCCATCTCTTTGGTAACCTATTAATGTGCAAATCTGTAAACTTATCTAAATCTTTGAGTCTACTTTTCCTAGTCAACAAAACAATAACAACCAAATGCTTTTGACAAGTCCTTACTCATTAGTATATTTATTCAATAAATATGCATTGCCCAACTATTATGTCCCTGCTCTTGCTTTTGGCATTCAGGATATAGAAATGAAGAAAAGAAGGAAAAAATTCTTGCCTCCATCGTGTTCATTCTATTGAGGAAGAAAAACAATGAGCAAACATAACATACACTGTCAGAAAAATAGAACAAGGTAAGAGAAAAATGGGGGCATTAGGCTGGGGTAGGAGTTCACTTTTAGTAGAATTAGTCAAAATAGTGAGATAATGACACTTAAGCCAACACTTGAAAGAAGTGGGAGTTAGCCATGAAAATATATTCTCTAATTTTCTAATAGTATTTGAAATTTTATGTCTAGTTCAAGCATTAAGTCTATGTAGTTGGTCTTAGCACACACATCTCACATTCTCAACTTGCTTTTTTATTCCTTTATTTAACAAACATTTACTGGACATAGATGTGCCACATAGTCCCTGTATCAAAACCTAATGGGTGAGGTGGACAAATGGATAAATAAGTTATCATGCTCTGAGAGAACTGAGCAGAGGCCATGGGATCCTGAGAAAGGGGAGAGTAATTTCCCAGAAAAATTAGGAAGTCTTCATAGAGAAGATGGTAGCATTTCAGTGAGATCTGTAAAAACTCTTAATAGGGATAAAAATCCAAGATGATAAGATATTGGGAATTAAATAGTACCTTGGTTCTTATAGACACAGCAAATACATAGGATTGCCATTCATAATATTTTCTAGAAAGTACATAGAAATGCTGAAATGTCTAGATTCTTGCCATATTAGCTCTCAGTAATAATAGGGTAAATGTTAACATTTCTTTAACACTGAGCATCTGCATGTTCTGATCGTTGTCATGTATTCTTATTTCAACTCTTAGGAAGTTTTCTTTCAAAGATTGATAGGCATATGAACAATTATTGTGCATTTTCAATGCCAAGCCATTAGACTGGATCTCACACAGAGAATCTTCACTTATATTTTTCCTATCACTGTTTCATATATGAATTACATATTTATAATTTTGAAAGTGCTCTCATGTTGTATTATTTGGTTGTCTTTCTATCCCTTATGACCATTTTATCCACATTATCTCCAACATGTCTTAGTTCTGAGATACTAAAATCTCTAGAAGATAGGCTTTCTTCCTTTCCTCAGCTAAATGCTATAATACAAATCCAGATTATTACAACAGTTTTGCTTATTGTGGGCATCTAGCATTGTGCTAAGAAAAATCTGTGTGCTAAATAAATGTTTCTTTTCCCTTCCCCCCTGAGGGAAATTATCATATCCTTTAAGACCCAATTCAGCTTACTAGAACTAAGAATCTTTTTGCCCTACTCTACCCCACATAGATTGTACTCTAAATTGTGCATAATGTCATCTCTTTGCGTCTTCTCTTTCCCACCCAATGTCTCATCTCAGCTTTTTAAAATATACTCTCAGGTATCTTACAGGCTCTGTAGTGGACCAGTTTTTCTCCAGCTCCATCCAGCTCCATTTCTGTGGAATTCAATGTTACATTGAATTTTTTTCTGGTTTCTGGTTTGGGTCACTAGAAGAGGGATCACTGGAATTTTTTGTCCTTCATTGGGTCATTGATGCAAGAAGCATGGTCAAATGACACCCAAGCTACCATGTTCTCAAACAGACTTCTCAGAAACACACTGGAATCATGGCACATATTCTGACTCCATCTAGCAGTCTTGGCCCTGATTTCCCAAATGCCCAGATGTGACACCCATGTTGCCTTTACTTATGATGGATGTGGACAAGCTGTTATGTTATGTCATGGACACTGCTTTATAGCCTACCATAACCCCGATCACAGCAATAGCTCTTTCCTTGTAGTCCCTTAAATTATTGCTAATTCCCTTCCTGCTGCCTCCCTTCCACCACCATCTACCCACTGTCACCCTACCTCTTTCCACTTCTTCCCTCACTTCCAGGCAGTTATTGTCAGTCCAGACAAGCTATGTTCCTATAGACCCTTTATTCACACTCATTTCTTCCCTCAGCCTTAGAGGCTAACCCTGCTGTGATCTTGGTCTTTCCTTATTGCCATGCTGTAGCTATAACATGAGCTGGAGCCATGAAGAACAGCTGCCCTAGAATCAACTCTAAGACAAACCAAAACACGACATCCACAGAGATCTGTGAATATTAATTAAGAATTTTTGCATCACTAACGGACTGTCTTCTGCAGAGTGTTTCAGGGGAAGCAGAACAACTATTTTTACCCTAGGAGCTAGGGATTCCCAGAGCTGCTCCACAGTAATTCAGAATGCATTAGTACCACCGTGAAAGCTTTTCCTATACATATCACCAAGGGAATTTTTAGACTCAAAGTGTGTATTTGTTTTTAGAAGAGGATCACAGTTACTATACATGAAAAACATTTTATTTGTATCTCCCCAAAGATGGTTGAAGTTAGTGTAAAACACCTGGAAAACTATTTCTGTAAAGTGATGGTCCTTTTTAGAAGTGCTACTTTTCCTTGCTTAAAATAATTCTGAGACTCTTTCTCCAAGAACTACAATCAAGCCATCTTTCTTTCTTTCTTTCTTTCTTTCTTTCTTTCTTTCTGCATATGATTCAGCTGGGGATATTAATAAAGTACAAATTCTGCTTTAGTAGGTTTTGGATTTCTAACAAGCTGTTAGGTGATGCCAACTCTGCTGATTCAGAGACCACACTATGAGTAGAAGGCCTAGAAGTAAAAATTGCTTTATACTAGATATAGGGAGCATCTTGCATAAATTTGGGAGACTCTTCTTGACTCAAGAAACTTGGCATCCTTGTCTAATATATCTTATAGCTTAATTTTGCCCATTTCAGTCAAGTCCCCTCAAATTTGTACAAAATTATTGGGCAAATGAGCATATATCCAATTGGCAAGTAATTTTTATTAACATGGTTCTAGTCTGGGTGCACAAAAACTCCTATCCATATGCTATAAACTGTCCCCAAGGGATAAAGAGCAGTTCTGATTCTACTAGATTTAAGCCTGAGAGTCTGAGTTTTACAAATTAGCTAAGTTCAGGGAAACTATCCTGCAAGGAGCTGACATTATGAACCACACTTACTCCTATTGTGAGAATTATTGGCAAAAGCAGAAGGAAAGAATACTTTCTTGGAGACTTTAATTATTTCCAAAGAGTAATAAACAAAAATAACACAGAACATACCATCTGGGGCATGGGACTTAGGACAAATGGGGTTTACTTTCTATGAATGGTACTCAGGAGAGAAACCAACAGCTAAGCATGGTAGCTTGAGAGCCAACAGCTCGCACGTTTCACTATCTCATGAAAAGCATAATTTACAGAGTTGTGGTAATAATAACAATGATCATGATGTGAATTAATAAACTCACCAGTAAAACCACCATTCACATATACTTTCGGTAATTTAATTAGCCTTGGCTGCACTTTCTCTGTCAATCCCAAACTTACAAGGATTGAATTGTTAAGTACATTTTTCACTCAGTGATTCTGAGAAGTTTATTTTTACCTGGCAAATTATTTTAAATGTGAGACAAAGCAGGGCCGCGGTAGTGAAACCATATAGGAAGTCTGCGTTCCTGCTCCCTGGGCCTGGGCCCTGGCTGCCCTGGACCCTGGTGTACAAAGAGCTGGTGTGAATTTCAGATCCTGGGTCTGCTCTAAATCACAGGAACTGGAGAAATTAGAAATGACACCATTTACCCAGGGGCCTTTGCTGAAGAGTATTTTTTTTGGAACTTTTACATCAGCCTCCGAACTCACTGGCTTCATTAAGTCATGTGTGTCATTGTGTTAGGAAGGAAGGAAAGAACATATTATTAGCGAGGGATTTTTTTTTTCCTTTGGCCTCCCTCAGTCTCCTTTCTCATTTCATTTCATTGCATGTGGTATTTCCCCTCCCTTTCAAGATATCATTTATATCTTTTATCTTAAGATTCTTGATGCAGCCACCTATGTTCACTTTCCTGGCTCATGTTCTGAGGAAATATATTTCTTTATGTGAACATAGTTTTAGAAGTAAACTCCACGGTGTCAGCTGAGAGATGGTGCCATGGGTCATCCCTTCCCTGTTGTCATAGTCTTTTTCTTCTCTTAACCATATTCTTCATTCCTTTTCTCTTTAAAATTTGCATATTCAGAACAAGGAGAGAAATCATGAGAAATAATGTGTGTGTGTGTGTGTGTGTGTGTGTGTTTTAGGATGAAACTGATATGTCTAGTCGATAAAAAAAAAACTGCCCTAGCCTCCCACAGAACGCAAGCCCCGAGGGCTGGAAGAAACAAAGCCATCCTCAGAAATGAGTGGGGAGAGATGTGGGGTCAGGCACAGCCTCTCATCCCTGTGGCACCAGCCAGAGCCCACAAACCATTTTATCATCCTCTGCCCCTAAGAGATCAAGGAAGGCAATGTTTGGAAAGTTCACTTCAAGGCTGAGTTAAATATTCCAGTCTTTTGTTTGTCCTATTTTGTCCCCTGACTTTTTCTAGGACATTCCTTGTAGTCTGAGTAGGTTTCTAGGCCCATTTTTTTTTTTTTTTAATTTTTGGTTTGAGTTAGAGGCCTTCATGCAGCATTCCCTGATTGGCTTCCATGCCTCCCTATCTCCTGTGTAAATTTGGACCTTTTACTAATAGTTGGGAATAAGGAGAAATTCTTTTCTCTTTACACTGGGGACCCTGTTCACCTCCACATCAAAAGCAGCTTTGACTATTGTTTGCAGAAACTTCACATACTCTATGTATTTTGAAAAGTTAAAAAAAAAAAGTTCTAGGGATACTGGGTGGCTCAGGTCATGATCTTGGTTTTGGCTCAGGTTGTGATCTAAGAGTTGTGAGTTCGAGACCCCAGTGAGGCTCTGAGTTCAGTGTGGAGTCTGCTTAAGTTTCTCCCTCTTCTTCTGCCTCTCCCCTCCACTTACTCACATGCTTATTCTCTCTCTCTCAAAGAAATAAATAAATCTTAAAAAAGAAAAAGTTCTAGGCTTAGGGAAATACCTCTGATCCAGAGAGATGTTTTACTATTGCTAAGATTAATATCTGGAAAATATATTTTGCCTTAATATGGTTAATGATACTATTTCTGAAATTGCTAGTAACAAAATGTCCATCTTAAAAATAAAATAAGTTTTGGGGGAGGTTGAGGGCACTGGCAGTGACCACTAATAAGTATAGGATTTCCTTTGGGGGTGACGAAAGTGTTTTAAAATTGAGGTGTTGGATTATACAACTCTAAAAATACTAAAAAAAAAAAAAAACTTAATTGTGTATTTTATAGGATCACCTGGAGAGCTTTTAAAACTTGCTAAGTTCCAAGTCCACCTAAGAGCAAAAAAATTAAAATGGGTCTGGGGAAGAGCCCATTAGTACATTATAAATATCTTCCTCTTTTTTAAAAATTTGAGTTGAACATTTAAGTGATTCCAAAAGTATAGCAATGTAAAGATTCTCACCTCCAGCTATGTCTCCATCCACCCTGTCCCCTGTCCCTACACTACACAGAGGTAACCCCTTTTATTAGTTTTTATGTATCTTTCAAGTGCACTTTTCTGTAAACTAGTAGTTTTCAAACTATAGCATGCATCAGGATCACGTGGAGGGCTTGTGAAAACACAGATAATGGGGCCCCACCCTTACAATTTCTGATTCAGTAGGTGCGGGGTGAGGCTGAGAATTAGATTTCTAACAAGTCTTCAGGTGACGTTGCTGCTGGCTTGTCTGCCAGTATGACTGCTACATGAATGACTCCTACAAAAAGGAAGAAATCACAACAAGGAGAAACCACTGATAGAAATAAAAAAGGTTAGGGGGATTAACAAATGAAATAAGGGAGGTTAGTAGGTTGGTAGGAAGGGTTTAGAGGAGCAGTATAGATGAGGTAAGTGGTTAGTTAGTTAGTTAGTTAGTTAGATGAGTTTGTGGTTAAGGTGTTTGGTAGGGAGGGTTTAGAGGAGCATGTAGATGAGGTTAGTGGTTAGTTAGTTAGTTAGTTAGATAAGTTAGTGGTTAAGGAAGATGTGTCTTCCATAGACAGCCTACTGAGGGGAGAGTAAGACTCAAGATATCGAATGTCCTGAGGCTGGGGAGAAGTTCACACATTCATTTAACACTATCCAATATGGCAGCTACCAGCCACATGTGACTTTTGAACACGTGAAAAGTAGCCAATGTGACTGAGGAAACAAAATTTTAATTTCATTTAATTTTAATTAATTAAAAATGAAGAAAAAAGCTGATATTTGATTCATTTAATGGCAAACTTTTAAAACTGGATATTTAGTCTGTGAATCTGTGTTTTTAACTGTAAATATTGTGAAATCTTAATACGGATCAAATAGTTCTAACAAAAATCTAATGTCTGAACTGATATGTGCTAGAAGCATAAAATATAAGATTATTAGCACTAGATATTATTAACATAAAAATAATACAGACCTCATTAATTTTTATATTGGTTGCATATTAGAATGATAATATTTTAATGTCTTGCATTAAAGAAAATATATTGAATATATGAAAGTAATATTGTTACTTATATAAAATTAATTTCTGCCATTTCTCTTTATTCTTTTAATGTAGCTATTAGAAAGTTTGGGATTACATAAGGATAGCACTGATCTATATGATATCTGGTAGTGTAGCCTCTAATTACCTATTGTTATTTGAATTTTAATTAAAATGAAATAAAATTTAATATTCAGTACCTCAGTCCCACTAGCCACATTTCAAGTGTTCAATGGCTAGACATGCTCAGTGGCTACCCTACTGGACAGTACAGGTATAAGACATTTACATAACCACAGGGAATTCTATTGAATGGCTTTGGTTTACATCTTTTCAATGAATTAAGAGGAGATATCCTTTCCGAAGGATGATGTTGGGAATTTTGACGAGAAGAGTAAAGGTCTGAAACCACAGATGTAGGAAACGCTTCAGGGAATTCTCAAGAGTTGAATAAAGAAATTGGAAGTATAGCTATGAAACCCTCACTAAGGCAAGGCAGCTGAAAGTTGCCAGAGATATAATGGCAGCATGTCAAGGGATTCTACCTGGGAAGCAAGTGCGTTGTTTAATAGGCCAACCAGAACTCCAGGCCAGGAAAAGAAAAACCAGAGCCAAAACTGGGGTGCAGGTAGTGCGAGATTGTTAAGGATCAAGGGGCAGAATGAAGATTGCAATGTGGACAAAGAATTAAAGTTAGTTAAAAGTAAGATGATAAGAGAAATGGAAGGGGGTGAGGGGCATCATCTGACAGAGAAATTTTTTTTTTAAGATTTTATTTATTTATTTGACAGACAGAGATCACAAGTAGGCAGAGGCAGGCAGAGAGAGAGAAGGGGAAGCAGGCTCCCTGCCGAGCAGAGATCCCCATGTGGGGCTCGATCCCAGGACCCCAGGATCATGACCTGAGCCGAAAGCAGAGGCCCCAACCCACTGAGCCACCCAGGTGCCCCTGACAGAGAAATTTTTAACTTGCATTTCTGGAGTGGAAAAATTTCAAGTGGTGTTAAAGGCTAACCGTCTGACTTTTTAAGTGGGTAGCTGAGTTTAGAGTTGATAATAAAGGGTGGAACCAGTGTACTTGAATGATAATAATGTGATTGCTAGAGTTTCTGAGGATGATAGTAAGAAAGAGAGATCTTCTAGGAGTTAGTGGGTGGATGTGGGTCAGAAGAGAGAAAAGTTGGTATAAAGCGATGATCAGAACCCCAAAGGAGAAGCTGTGGAGGAGAGACATGTGAATGATGATCAGGAGTGATATAGGAAGCAAGAAGAATGCTTCTTCATAAAGCCACTCTGAACTTCCACCATCAAATGTAATCTTTCTCACTTTTGAACCCTGAGTCACTCTGAATTTCTTGGGTAAACGTTTCGCATGCATTGAACTGTGACTGTTTATATACTCACAGAAACACTCCCCCTACTCCTCAGCACCCCAACTCCCCTCTCCCTTACCCCTGCCTTCATCTGATACACACACATGTATTCTTCATTTGACTGGAAGTTCTTCAAAGGTTGGAACAATAGTTTCCTCTTTTATTCCAGTTTCTGGATATCAATAAATACACAATGAATTAAGTTCGAATGAGTTCCTTATAAACAAAAATATGGAGCCTAGATATACCAATTTAAATGAAAATCAAATGAACATCTGTAGTGGAACATCCCAGAGCTCTGGCCTCTATGTCTTCTTGTTCATTATTTTCATCAGATATTTGAATGAAGACATCCTTAGGTGGGTAACAAAAAGCTGACCCACAGTACATCATTACACATTTTAAGGCAGGAGAAATCTAGTACCAAATTGCAGGATGGATTAATGACAAAGACGCAGGAATAAGGGTATAAGCATCTCAGTACCATTTACTCAGCATCTTTTTGTACAAGGTATTGTACTCAGCTGTGCATATGTACATGGTTATGGCAATGGTCCCAGGGCAGAGTACTAATGGTGCAGGTGCAGTGTAGGAATATTTCTGCAGAGGCAGAAAAGCAGTGAACCCCAGTGTCCTGGTCCTCAGGTCAGTGTCAACTAGTTGACCTGCGTGTTCTATTCTTAGAGCAAACAAAAAGTCCAGGGACACAGAGAGCCAAATAGAAGTTAACATCCACCTACAAAAGAACAACAGTTTGAACCCTGTGACTGATATTTTAATCCCCCAGCCCTCAGAGGTCAGGGCTTTACATGCCAGGAATGGATCAGTTACACAAACGTAATGGTAATATAGAGCATGTGCTTGGGTCAGTGTGTCAGTCCATGTCACCTTGGATGTCTCAGAGACTGCACATGACATATGCCAGGATATCCAAAATGCTAACATTGACTTCCTTCTTACTGTACTTCACATACTTTTAAGGAAAATTAACAATTTGGCAAAACTGATTTTGAGGCAAAACAAAGACAAAATTTTATTTACTCTTTTCCTTCTTTTTCCCCAAGATCTGTTTCCCTCTGTGCTCCTTGCAGTTCAAGTTCACTTGGTAGACAGTTGAGTCTCATTCTGCTCTTGAATTTGGGGAACTTTATAGTTTAAGGGCCATCTGTGAGTCCCCTATCTACGTTTGCATAACTCTGACCATCAAGAGGAAAATGCAGCCTAGTGAATTCTGCGTAAATCTCTGGAAAGAGCATGGCAGCCCTCTGGAAGTGGAATGGAAAAACTTAGTTGGCCCAGGGAGGCCTCCATTTTGGGCTGCAAATTTGGATATTTGGAGCCAAATCCTCATTCCATGTGACTCCAGGGGAGCTTTGGTCAGTGTGTAATTCAGTGTGGGTTGGGCAAGGAAAAGACAGAAGAAAATGAAGCTGCCAAGTTTGAGGCCTATTACGCATTTGTGACCTGACCTAGAATATGGTGCCGAGTTGTGTGTGGGTAACTCAACCATAAAAAGGCAGCTGTGGTCTTATTAGTCGTGAACTTGAGATCATTTTAGTAGAAGACGAATTGCCCTTAGATGATTGATCTGGTATTCAGAGGAAATGCTGTTCTCCCTGCTTCTCCCAAATGGAGACACTAACCAGACGCTTGTCCCACACCCAGAATGTTATTTGTGGTGTGGCTGGTACTGTGGCCTGCTGGGGAATGATGACCTTGGACTGACAATTCCCCTTTAAGTAGCAAACTTATGTTTTTCATCTTAACATGATATGCCAGAGGCACTGAATAACAACCTACATCCTTTCACACACCTCATGTATGTGCCAGGTTTAAGCTGATAAAAGCTGGAGCGAGTGTTTTCGAGTAGCCTGACCAAGGCTAGAAATAAGGATATTCAATAAGAGACATAAAGTCTTTTTTTTTTTCTCTTAGACCCCCCTCAAAGAAAATCATAAAGACGTTCTGTGAGCTTGGACTCAAAGTAGCTTAAAATTTCAAGCCAAGGGAAATGTCCCTCCCCTTTCTTTGTGAGGTTTTGCAGCAAAATCACCTGTTTGCTCGAGAGATTAGATTTGTCAGCTTCAGCATTGCATGGGAAGGTCTGACCTTGAGAATTATGGGGCTCTCAAGGAAATCAGCAGTGGAGGAGAAAAGCAAGCCTGCGGCCACGATCACCTGGCCAAGCTCTCATCTGATAAGAACCCGGAAGAGGAGAGTCAGGGAAAAGGTGAGCCCAGCCTACCTGCTTCTGTCTTTTTCCAAGCCACAGAAAAATAAAAATCCTGGATCAGATGCTCAAATAGTTCCCCCAAAACACAGATGTGGCACCCTTTTATTTCTGTTCTAGAAAAAAAAGAAGTAGAACATGGATTTTTTTCCTATGCTGCTTCCTAATCTATGTGATGGTGCTAGATTTTCTCCTTTTCTACCTTTTTTTTCTTTTTCCTACTCTTTGACCATTACAGCTTGTGTCAGGGTGGAGGGCCAAGTGGCCAGTAAACCAGCAGGACCTGAGGTTAGTTTCATCCTGAAAGTGCAGGTTATTTCCAGATGTGAAATAAAAAGAATCAAATGTTATTGTAGGTATTTGATGAGAATAAAAGCCTTGAGAATAACAATATCTTCTGTTGGGATAGCATTTGATTATTTACAGAACAGTTTCTCCTTTGACCTCATTTGATTCTCACAATAGCCCTCTGAAGGTTTGTCCAGGTGTTGTTATTTCCCAATTTTACAGATAAACTGAGTCCTCAGCTGATTCTGTAACTAGCCAGAAGTATGTGGAAGAGCAGGTGTGGTCTGGGGACCTCATCATTCCACACTGTCCTCTGCCAAAGTCTTATCTCAGCCTGCAAAATAACAAGTGATGATGAGTGTCCCATGACATCCTCTTGCTTCATGCTTCTTCTGTGACCCCTTCTACTAGGGAGATTATAACATCTTCCTTCTGGCTACATAACGCCTCACCTCCAGGAATTCATCCAAATCCTTTCTAGTAGGACCTTCTTGGCAGACTACATTGGACTATGGTGGGTTTCACTTTCCTTGAGATGGAAGCCAAAGTGCCAGTAAAGAAGTCCATCACGAAGCCCCTTTCTCTTCTACCTCCTTGTCTTGTAAGTACACACCTGTCAGATGAGCCTTTGATCCTTTTCATTATCAGTCAACAAATAACCTTTCTTTTCTTTGTTCTTTACATGTGATTTAAAACTCCAGTAACAAATATCCATTACCTTTACTTTTTTGGCCAGCACAGGGAGGCTTTGGAAATCTTTACAGAAGAGTTTTTGTGTCTATTATTTTTAAAAACAGAAAACTTTTTACAATCGCAGATATGCAAGGGTCTTGTACTGGTGGCTGTCTCTATCTGGAAGGTTCTGTCTCCACAAACCCAGGTAGCCCCCTCCCACACCTCCCTCAAGCCTTCACTCCAGTCTCCTCAATGAGCCCCTCTTCCCTACCACCAGCCTATTTTAAAATGTCAACCTACCACCCACCCACCCTCTGTATGCCCAGTCCCACTCACCTTGTTCTACCATTTCTTTTTCCATAGATGTATCACCTCCTAAAATACCATATAGTTTACTTCTTCACCAATCACAATTTCTTTACACCAAATAGCTCCAAACCACTGATTTGCCTCCACTTGTGAATATTCCCATTTGTATTATCTACCATGCCAATTATAATACCTTTGAGGCTACTTAGGCATCAAAGGACCAGAAGGTACCTCAGTTTTGCAGATGTACAAATTCTTTATTCAGCCACATTTGCTTAGACCTTGCAAAAAATGCAAGGTTTTTGTGGGGACCCAAACCACATCAGACCAAGAATTATCATTTCCAGGGCCGATTTTCATGTCTTGATAAACTATGGAATGCTTTGCCTTGGTCCTTCATGATCTTTCTCCCTCTTCTCTACTTCCTTTCATAATAAATAGCAGAACATGTGTGTTACACAGAATGCCACCTATAGGCCAATGGATATCATTAGGTAAAAGTAAGAAAAAGAAAAGCTATTCAGTCTTTGTTAGCATAAGGATAGAATAATATTTGATGGGGGCATATGGATGGTGAAGGCACATAATAGACTAGAGGGGCCCTTTTCCCTACCAGTGGGAACCCATTGGGCTTTCCCTACCAACAGGACCCTTTCCCTCCTAAGGGAACAGTTAGTAGAGGGGGGGAAAAAAGATGATGTAAAACATCATCTTCCTTTACTAAAAGATTTTCTGCCAAGCTAATCAGAATATTGATACTGGTTAAGTTAAACATTGCCTTCCCAGTAGGGTAATATGCTTAGGATACAAAATTATCAAGGGCTGATATAAAGGACTCCTCAAACTCAACACACACAAAACAAATAATCATGTCAAAAAATGGGCAGAAGACATGAACAGACACTTCTCCAAAGAAGACATACAAATGACTAACAGACACATGAAAAAATGTTCATCATCATTAGCCATCAGGGAGATTCAAATCAAATCAAAATCACATTGAGATACCACCTTACACCAATTAGAATGGCCCAAATCAACAAGACAGTAAACAACAAGTGTTGGAGAAGATGTGGAAAAAGGGGAACCCTCTTACACTGTTGGTGGGAATGCAGGTTGGTGCAGCCACTTTGCAAAACAGTGTGGAGATCCCTTAAGAAATTAAAAATAGAGCTACCCTATGACCCTGCAATTGCACTGGTTATTTACCTCAAAGATACAGATGTAGTGAAAAGAAGGGCCATCTGTACCCCAGTGTTCTTAGCAGCAATAGCCACAGTCACCAAACTGTGGAAAGAGCCAAGATGCCCCTTAACAAATGAATGAATAAAGAAGATATGGTCCAAATGGAGTATTATGCCTCCATGAGAAAGGATGAATACCCAACTTTTGTATCAATATGAATGGGACTGGAGGAGATTATGCTGAATGAAATAAGTCAAGCAGAGAGATTCAATTATCATATGGTTTCACTTACTTGTGGAGCATAAGGAATAACATGGAGGACATTGGGAGATGGAGAGGAGAAAGGAGTTGGGGAAATCGGAGGGTGAGACAAACCATGAGAAGCTGTGGACTCTGAAAAGCAAACTGAGGGTTTTGGAGGAGAAGGTGGGTGGGAGATTGGGTGAGCCTGGTGGTAGGTATTACGGAGGACACATATTGCATGGAGCATGGGGTGTGGTGCATAAACAATGAATTTTGGAACACTGAAAAAATTAAATTAAATTAAATTTTAAAAAATGAAAGGAAAAAAACAAAATTATGAACTAAAGTTTGCAAGATGAATATAAATTCAGAGCAAAGGAGCTTAGTTGTCTTTGGCAGCAGTGATATCCCAACTCCAGTAACTAGATACAGATGGTCTACACTAGAGATACAGACAGTGGACCAGATAGTCACACCAATGGTCACTTGGTTATGTCTACAACTACCACAGACACAGTGACATTGGTTTCCAGCCTTAATTTTTTTGTTCTTGATTTAGTGATAACATTATATACTTTGTTGTATATGTGTATGTATGTATATGTGCATGTTGTACTTATCACTCTATCACTTTCTCATCTTAATATGTACATGGATTTCATTTATATGTTTCAGTTTAGAAGCTCTCAGTTTAGTATACAGGCTGGTATACCTTATGCCTTTTGCTAACTGGAGACAATGTGCAAACCCTTTTCTTCCCAGACCTCCATCTGAGTAAGGGGAATATGAGGTGGCTCCCGCTTAACACATATCTTTAGTGCATGTACCCAGTGACGTTAAAGAATGGGTTGTATTGCACACTATAGAGATTATGTAAACTATGATTTGCCTCAACCAGAGAATTCACCAGTCTGGAGCTAGTCTATACTGTTTCCTCTAATTTCTAACACCATCCTACATGATAATTTTTCCTGTACTACCTGACCTAATGCCTTTAGCTCAAGTACAATACAAGTACTTACACATTTAAGATAAATGCAAGTATGACTTTGACTATGTATCTGTCTAAAGCTTAAGTATGACATGAAATGTATTATCATGAATGAAAAGATTAACAGCTGTGACAGATTAAATATACTAGAGGTATATTATAATAAACATAATAAGTTACCAAAATATACTATGATGGGAGAATATATTTGCCACATATTTAATAGACTAAACTTAATAGATGTGGGAGAAAATACTTGTCATGACTCTTTGTTAGTATCCTAAACATACAAAATACTTAATGTTAATCAATAGAATTAAAAAAATAAAAAGCCCCTAGAGAAGAGCAAAGGAAATGAATAGGCAGTCCTCAAAATATAAACTTCAAATGACCAGAAATAGAAAAAAAAAATGTTCTCAATCTTATTGGTGACTATGGACATATGGTGTTAAAAATAATGAGATTCTGTTTTTTATACTTCAGGTTGGCAAAAATGTAAAAGATTGTTAATAAGTATGTGAAGGGTGGGAAAAGACACTCTTATGCCACAGCTCGAGTGTAATTGCAACATTTTTAAAGAGCAATTTAACAAGATCTTAAGTGCAGGAACCTTTGACTTCACAATTCTAGTTCTATATCTTATAACAATACTCCCACAAGAGCATAGAGATATTTAAATAAATATATTAATGGCAGCATTGTTTGTGATAGCAAATTCCCCTTCCCCTAAATGTATACTATAAACCATGTATTACATCCTTAAAATGAACCATAGGTAGCCATTAAAATGAAAAAGCGGATCTATATGGACTGATATGGGAGAAGGTCCACAATATATTTATGAAATGAAAAAAGCAAGTTTTAGGGTAATATCTATGGTCATAACCTGATTTTTATGACATTCCAAGGTAGTTAACATACACTGTTGTATTATTTCCAGGTGCACAATATAGTGACTCAACAATTCTATATATTACTCACGGCTCATCGAGATAAATGTAGTCTTTTTTCTTTTTTTTTATTTTAATTTTTAATTTTTTATAAACATATATTTTTTATCCCCAGGGGTACAGGTCTGTGAATCACCAGGTTTGTACACTTCACAGCACTCATCAAAGCACATACCCTCCCCAATGTCCATAACCCCACCCCCCTTCTCCCAACCCCCTGCCCCCCAGCAACCCTGTTTGTTTTGTGAGATTAAGAGTCACTTATGGTTTGTCTCCCTCCCAATCCCATCTTGTTTCATTAGATAAATGTAGTCTTAATCCCTATCACCTATTTCACCTACTCACCCCATCCACCCCCACTTTGGTAACTGTCAGTTTGTTCTCTATGGTTAAGAGTCTGTTTCTTGGTTCATTTCTTTTTTTTTCCCTTGTTTTGTTTCTTAAATTCCACATATGAGTAAAATCATACGGTATTTGTCTTTCTCTGACAGACTTATTTCAGTTAACATTATACTCTCTAGATCGACCCATGTTGTTGCAAATGGCTAAACTTCATTCTTTTTTATGGCTGAATTATATACAGATATAGATATAGATATAGATATAGATAGATATATCACATGTTTTTTATCCATTCATCAATCCATGACTGTTAGGCTGCTTCCTTAATCTGACTATTTTAAATAATGCTGCAATAAACATAGGGGTACATATATCTCTTTGAATTAGTCTTTTTGTGCTCTTTGAATAAATAACCAGTAGTGCCATCACTGGATCATAGGATAGTTCTACTTTTTTTTAAGATTTTATTTATTTATTTGACAGAGAGAGAGAGAGACAGACCAGGAGTGGGAGAGGAGGGCAGAGGGAGAGGAGGCGCAAACTCCCTGCTGAGAAGGGAGCCAGAAGCACAGCTCCATCCCAGTCCCAGAGATCATGACCTGAGCTGAAGGCAGACCGTTAACCAACTGAGCCACCCAGGTGCCCCTCTATTTTTAATCTTTTGAGGAATCTCCATACTATTTTCCACAGTGGCTGCACCAGTTTGCGTTCTCACCAACAGTACACAAATGTTACTTTTTCTCCACATCCTTGCCAACACTTGTTTTTTCTTGTGTTTTTGACTTTAGCCATTCTGACAGATATGAGGTGATATCTCATCATAGTTTTGGTTTACATTTCCCTGGTGATGAGTGATGTTGAGCATCTTAATGTGTCTGTTGTCCATCTGTATGACTATTCTTTTTTGGAGAAATGTCTGTTCATGTTTTCTGCCCAATTTTAATTGGATTATTTATTTTTTTGTTGTTGAGTTGTGTAAGTTCTTTGTATATTTTCGATACTAACCCTTTTCAGATATGTCATTTCAAATATCTTCTTCCATTTAGTAGGATGTCTTTTAGTTTTGTTGGTTGTTTCCTTTGCTATTCAGATGAGAATAGTTATATATATATATATATATATATATATATATATATATATATATAGCCAAGTCCTTTGATAAGGACATTTGTTTCTCCTTTTATTTCTTTACTTTGTTCTTCTCTAGTGTTGAAATTTTTTTGTATAGTCACATGTATTACTTATATGAGTTTCTTGGGGCTACCATAATAAAGGTTGGCAAATTGGAGGGATTAAACAACAGAAATTTATGTTCTCACAGTTCAGGAGGCAAGAAGTCTGAAATCAGGGTGTTGGCAGGGTTGGTTCCTTCTGACAGCTGTGAGGGAAAATCCATTCCATGCCTCTTCTCTGGCTTCTGGAATGCTCACGCATTCCTTTGCTTGTAGATAGTGCTCTTCCTGTGTCTTTACATCACCTTCTCCCTGTGCACATACGTCTCTATATACAGATGTCCCTTTTTATAAGGAGATAGCCATATTGGATTAGGGACCACCCATTTGATCACCTCTCCTCAATTTGTCTTCATGTCCTTAATCTGATCATCTGCAAAGATCCTATTTCCAAATCAGATCACATTCACAGGTACTGGGAGTTAGGACTTCAACATCTTTTCAGAGGGACACAATTTAACCTATAGCACTAATTATGTAATGAAAGCAATTAAGAAAACCCAGTTTATGCTCTCTGCTTCCACATTAACTTCTTCACCTTCCTTCTCTATTTCTGTTAGCGACTCCTTTGTGCGTCAATATCAAAATCTGGACACCCTCTCTGACGCTTTCTCTTCCCCAGATGCACATTCCCTCAATGTAACAGCTCACTGATGCCTCTTCAGGAGTGACTGATCACAAACCCATCAGTACACAAAATGAGAGCATTTCTATCAACAATAAGTGGGGAAGTTTCGAGCATCTGCATTCTGCTAAGGGTATCAGATAAAGAAATATTACATGTATTAGAGCTCATGGAAAAGCTTCACTCAAGCCTGTTTCCCCTTTCTCACTAATCCTTCATAATGCCCCAGTTTCATAATGTGATTTAGTGAAATTAAACTCGAACAGCCTCAAATTATATAATTAATTACATTTGGCTTCAATTACATTGACTAATTGACACAAGCCTGCTCCAAGCTACCTGCAGCCTGAGGTGGAATGAGGCAGGTGGTGAGGGCTCATTAGCTTAGTAGTTCATGTGTGCTAGCTAATTTGATTTTTTACAAATTTGAGACAGATCATACCATAAGTCAGGTGAATCTCCACTTATTCCAAGCATCTTGTGTTATGTATGTTTCTACAATCTCTCATCAAGAGTGTGTGCCACATGAGTAAAATCTTCAAAAGTTGTGTCTTCTGGGGCGCCTGGGTGGCTCAGTGGATTAAGCCGCTGCCTTCGGCCAGGTCATGATCTCAGGGTCCTGGGATCGAGTCCTGCATCGGGCTCTCTGCTCAGCAGGGAGCTTGCTTCCCTCTCTCTCTCTCTCTGGCTGCCTCTCTGTCTACTTGTGATTTCTCCCTGTCAAATAAATAAATCTTAAAAAAAAAAAAAAAAGTTGTGTCTTCTTCTCAGTTTATGAGGCAGTATGTGGATGATATGGTTGTTAAAACTTACAACTCCAATGGTACAACTTTAAAGCCTGGCTACCCAACCTGGCTGCCCAACCTGTCTACCCCTGAGCCATAGCAGCAGCACCTGGGAGCTTTCTAGAAATGCAGAATCTCAGGTCTTGCTCTAGACTATTGAATCAGAATCTGAAATTTAGAAAGATCCTGAGTCATCTGTATGCATTTTTTAAATGTTGAGAAGCCCTGTTTTAGAAGTTTTATGAAAGCAAGGATCAGGGGCACCTGGGTGGCTCAGCTGGTTAAGCATATGTTTCTTGGTTTGGGCTCAGGTCATGATCTCAGGATCATGAGATCGAGCCCCCCACCCCCATAGAGCTCCATGCTCAGTGGGGAGTCTGCTTGAGATTTTCTCTCTCTCTCTCTGCCTCTGCTCCTCCCCCTACTCATGCAGCCTCTCTCTCTAAAATAAAATAAATAAATAAGACCTTAAAAAAATAAAAAAAGGGTCATTCTGTTCAATACATGATTCTCCAGTCAGTGGTCTGACTGTGAGACCCAGAGAGAAGATGACCAAAAAGAGTGATGGCCATTTTACACACTGATTCTCCACACCACCATCCTTTTACAACCTGTCTTCTGGGTTTGCTCCCTGGTGCAAGAACATGGCTACACATCTGACTATTATCACTCCTTTTTTCCGTACTCCATGAATTCCTGAAAAATCTTCAATGGGGCCTTGTACATTATGTCCCCAACCTAACTCTCTTGTCATGTTGTCTCTTCTGATTTTTACTGTATACCTCAGTCTATATGTATATTCCTTGGATGACTTGGACAAACATCATGTATTCCTTTTTATTGGATTTACCTGCATAGCCTCTCACATGCTGTCTTCTTTCCATGAAGCCTATTCATAATCCCCCCATTAAAAATGATCTCTTTGAATCCTTATCAAATGTTGTATCTCCCTTAAACTGGTTATATTGTCTTATAAACATTATCTCCTCACAAAACTGGACCAGCACAGTGCCCAATACCTTGTAGGTGATTAGTAATAATCAGATGACTTCCTGACTGAATGAATGAGTCTGTGAAATCAGGGCTCACCAGCTTAAGATCAGTTACATTCTAAGAACTATGATTCTATTTGTTTTCTAACTCCCAAGCGTTGATATCCAGCCCCTTCTCACATAACACTTTCAGACAGTGATTAGACTCTACCAAGGACACTGGCCAGAATAAAAAACACAAGACAATGTCAGTCTTCCTCACTCTATATGAAGCACAGACTGATTGTGGCTCTGATGGTTACAGGCACTCACAGACAGAGGCAATCTTTGCATGATTTATGTACTGACAGCCTTTCTAGCTCACCCTGTTACTGTGTGCCCTTCAGCTTTCAAGAAATTTATCCAAATAATACTCTTGTTAATTCATAAAGGATCTCAAAGGAGCATTGATGGGAAGAAGATTAGTTGTTTCTAGCCAGAGCCAGAAGATGAAATACCCAAACTATTTGCAATGACCACTTCCAGAACTTCTCATTTGGATTTTAAAAATAGCATTTCCAGACATGAACCTCAGAAACAGACCTTATTTTATAAAATTACATCACATTAATTTCACCTTCCTTGATATTGGCATGCTACATGGTGGTCTAGACTATACTATTTGAATTATGACCCAATTCCCAGCTTCTCTATTGAGATTTATTTGTAATGGTTTCCTTTGCATGAGCAAAAAAACTTCAAAGTTTATGTATCCATGAAGAAACTATTTGTAATGTGAATATCAATACTATAAATAGGTAAATCAAATTTCCTGTGGACAACTCCAGAGTTTATATATTTAAATTTAAAGTAATTGATAAAATACAGTTTAGGAATTTTATTGTGGTAGCCTATACATAACATAAAATTTACCATTTTCACCATTTTTAAATGTATAGTTCAGCAGCATTTAATACATTCACATTGTTGTACAGCCATTACCACCATCCATTTCCAGAAGTTTTTCATCTCTTTCAACTGAAACTCTGCCCTTTAACATTACTCCACATTCCCTGCTTCCTTACCCCCTGGGAAAATACCATTCTACTTTCTGTCTGTATGAATATGATTATTCCAGGTACCTCATCTTTGTGGAATCATATAATATTGGTCCTTTTGTGATTATTCACTTATATAACATCTTCAAGATTCATCCATGGAGCATACATCAGAATATCCTTGCTTTTCTAGGCTGAATAAAATTCCACTGTATGCATATATACCACATTTTGTTTACCTATTCATCCAATGAATGAGTTGCTTCCACATTTGGGCCATTAAAAATAATGCTCCTATGACCATAGGTAGAGTAATCATAGTATGGGTTTTAAAGACTATTTAGCATTTTGAACATGGAGCCAATATGTTTGGAGGGGAAACACAAGCTATTATATATTCTTTTTTATTATTATTTTTTAATATTTTATTTTATTTTATTTTTTGTGTTCCAAAATCCATTGTATAAATTATAATAATTTATTTATGCACCACACCCAGTGCTCCTTGCAATATGTGTCCTCTACAATACCCACCACCAGGCTCACCCCACCCCCCACAACCCCTCCAAAACCCTCAGTTTGTCTCTCAGAGTCCATAGTCTCTCGTGGTTTGTCTCCCCTTCCAATTATTTATTCTTATTTATTATTTCATTGATCCATGTCAAAATTTGCATCTATGCTGATCACTCATCATGCATCAAATGACTAATTCTGACCATCAATCTCCAGTCCATGTGGCATATAGTAACTATTAATGTGAAAAGGGAATCTAAGCAATGTAAATGAGGATTGTATAGATTTCACTTGAGCAGTGAAGATAGTAAAGATTATCTCATGGTAAAAATTGACATTCAGCTAAAAAATAGACTTCTAATCAAATCGTTATACTTTTAAACGTATATCAAAGCCTGACAAATTTTAATTTAAAATAAATTTTCCCAGTCATTCCCTTTGACTTTCTAGAGATTCTCCACAGTAGTCCTACCTGGGAGCTTCCTCTCATGTCTTCTGGTATTTGGAATAAGGGTGATTTTCTTTGACCACATTGTATATATTATTTATCCACCTTATTCCACTAGATTTGTTGCCAAAAGTGAATGTGGTATTAATGGGATGCAGTCCTATTGACAATAATAACAGCATGGATTGCTAACCACATGATAAGATCAAGATGCATATTTGAATTGGCTGTATTTGTGTTCCAGATGCAAGATGATTATCTGACAGCAGAGGCAATATGATTTAATACATAAGGCTCAGGGCCAGGAATTGGGAAATCTGGGTTTTATTCCTGGCTTCATCACTTAGGCCATGTATACATGAGTGGAGTATTTTGTAATTGCACTGTTCTTGTTGACCCCAAACTGTTTCCCGCCCTGCGCCTACCACTAAAAGTGTTTTACTTTGTTCAGTTGTAATACAATTGCCTCTATTACTTTTCCTTCTACTTTTTTACCATCTGCTTTTCTTACTAAACTCTATCAACTTTGCATCATATAAATAACACATTAATACATTTAATTAATTTTTAAAAATTCACAGATGATGTTGACTCTTCCTTAATGTTCATTTTCTCCAATTCTAGGCACCTCTCCATCTCTTGTTTCTAATGTTGTTCCTTTTCCATCTTGCTTTTATTTAATTCATCTTCTGGTTGTAGAGACTCATTACATTTCTACCCCACCCTCTTTTCCATCTTTATACCAGTCTAAGTTCCACATATCACCATTAAATACTCTTCTAAAGATACATCATGGTGGACTTCTGATTTCTGGTCTGGCATGTAAAAAGCTTGGAAGTTGCCACTTTATCCTAACAAGTCAAAAGATAAACAGACTGAAAAATCATCTCTTCTTAGATCCATCAGAGAAGTGAGGTCACGGGGCAAACTGTTGCCTACCAAATTGGAGAGATCAGCAGGTGACTATGGAGAATCCCAACTTAATGGAGTGTAAGTCCACATAGCAACCTCTGTGAGAACCAGGGCCAGGGTAGAAAAACCTGGATGATAAGAATTGATAAGAATTGATAAGAATTGCTGGATTCTTAGTGTGGACAATTCTGAGAGTTAAATCCCAGGGGGTTCATGGGGGGTCCCAGTCATGGGAAAGCCCCCCTTGTTTTGTGAGTTTTATCCCCTGAAGTTCCACCAGAAAAATTCCCTCATGTTTCCAGTAGGGGGAAGGGGACAAGGAGCCATTTTAAAATATGCCAGAACATTCTGTTCTTAGCAAGGTCTACCCACAAGAGAAACTATTTAACCAGAGTCTAACCCTGCTGTGGTTTTACCAGGGATTAACCTGCCTGGGGAAAGGGAAATATTCAACTCCAGCTGGATTTAGACTTCTATGAGGCAAGGAAAGTACTCAATTCCAGCCCCCTCTAGTCTTCTATGGGAGGGGGGAGGATACCTAACCACAGCCCACTCTAGGCATTCTTTCCAACCTAAAGGGTAAGAGAACTGAGGAGTTCAAAGTCCAGAGGTACAAGCTCACTAAAAGACTGAGATCTAATCAGAGGCCTATAGAATACTTCCCCTTCTTCCATACTTAAAACTAGTAAAGGCTTATTTACAGCAATTTCTTTTGCCCAGTATAACATGTATAGCTATTAGGAAAAAAATTATAATATACAAAAAGGCAAAAAACACAGTTTGAAGAGATTCAGCATCAAAGCCAGACTCAGAAGTAGCAAATATGTTAGAATTATCAGACCACAAACTTAAAACCATTATTATTATTGTGCTAAGGGCTCTAGTGGATAAAGTAGACAGCATACAAGAACAGATGGACAATGTATACATGAGATGGAAATTCTAAGAACCAAAAGAAATTTAAAATTTCAAAAACTCTATAACAATAGTGAAGAATGCATGGGCTTATTAAGTAAACCAGACGACTGAGGGGAAAATCTCTGAACATGAGCATATCTCAGTAGATTCCTCCAAAACTGAAAAGCAAAGGAGAAAAAGACTGAACAGAATAGCCAAGAACTGTGGTACATCTACAAAAGGTATAACACACACATAATTAGGGAAGAAAGAAAAAAGGAAAAGAAGAAATATTTGAGACAACAATGACTAAGAATTTCCCCCAAATTAATGTCAGACAAAAACTACAGATCCAAAAAGCCCAAAATCACAAAGGACAAATGCCAAACAACCACCACCACCACCACCACCACCACAAAACTTTAGGCCTTGGCATATCATCTTCATATTATAGAAAATCAAAGATAAACACAAATCCTAAAAGAAGCAGGAGTGGGGGGACCCGGCTAACTCAGTCAGTAGAGTATGTGACTCTTCATCTCAAGGTCATTAGCTCAAGCCCCACATGGAGCTTACTGAGAAAGAAAGAAGAAAGACAATGGAATTAGCACTACTAGGTTTCAGATTAGCCTGATAAAGGACTAGGCCCCTAGAGAAACTGAGAAATACAAGCCACTTCTAGGACTGAATCAGAATGAATTACCTACTATGAAATGTCTGTTATGATGAAGTTATACAGCTAGTCCACATTCATTTGGCCCTAACTCAGAACATAATGGCCAGCACCAAGCACAATGCCTTATACATAGAAGGCCCTCTAATATGTGTTGAATGAAGGACTGCAGTGTGTCAATGAATTTGAGCATGAAATTATTTTCTGTTGGCCTGGAATTTATTCTTTCATTAGAAACTAAAGAAGTAGAAAACATATCAGGATATTTGACATAACCCAAATAATAGTATCTTGTGGGTTTTTCTTCTTTTTGAACATTTGCTGCAAACCAAGTCCTATTCTAAACATTTTATATGTGTTAGCATCTTACATGTATTACATGTGTTTACATGTTTGGAGTTTAGGTGCGTTAACTCATTTGAGATATTAAATGGATCTCACGACAAGTCTGTGATAGATTATTATAGATAGAAAGCTGAAGCACAGAGATTTTAAGTCATTTGCTCAAAGTCATAAAGAGTCATATATAGTACAATGGCTTAGAGCACAGACATTAGAATCAAGGGTTTGAATTATGGCTTCCCCAGTGAGCAGGTTATCTAAACTCTCCAAGCTGACTTTAATCTGGAAGTAAGAGTACTTGCCTCAGAGGTCACCTCTTTATTTTCTTTCTTTCTCCTTTCTTTCTTTCTTTCTTTCTTTCTTTCTTTCTTTCTTTCTTTCTTTCTTTCTTTCTTTCAAGATTTTATGTATTTATTTCAGAGAGAGAGAGACAGAGAGCACAAGCATGAGTAGGGAGGGGGCGGGAGAGGGGCAGAGGGAGAAGCAGACTCCTGCTGAGCAGAGAGCCTGACGCGGGGCTCCATTCCAGGATCCTGGGATCATGACCTGATACATATGTACACATAAACATCTATATATATATATGTATATAATACATACATCTTTATCCACTCTTTATCCATTCATCTACTGATGGACACTTGGGTTGCTTCCATGTCTTAGCTATTGTACAAATGCTGCAATAAACATAGGAGTGCCTATGTCTTTCCAAATTAGTGTTCTTGCTTTCTTTGGGTAAATGCTCAGAAGTAGAATTACTGGACCAAATGGTATCTCTACTTTAAGTTTTATGAAGAACCTCCATACTGTTTTCCATAGTGACTGCACCAATTTACATTTCCACCAGCCTTGCTTGAGGGATCCCTTTTGTTGATCCTCAATTTTAAAAATATATATATTTTTTCTAGCCCATGAAGTAAAAATTAAAGGAATTGGTTCCTGATTGATTCAATAGCAATGCATCTAGCCCAAAAGTCAATGCCACACTCAGATCAAACAGGTATTTTTTCTACTCTGTGCCTTGTGATTACCCATTTGACTGATTTTCCAGGGGAGAACAGAAACTAAAATAGGCACCATAGCCTGGTTTATTTATTTGTTAAGTAGATATCTGGATTAGACAACTGGACTATGCTGGTTTATTTATTATTGTTAGCCTGGTTTATTTATTTATTAAATAGGGATCTGGATTGGGTAACCTGGATTATTTGTTAAATAGATATCTGGATTAGCTTCTAGAAATTTGTAAGAGCTCAATAAATGCATCTTGAAGTGGAATGACATTGCAGTTGCACAAGGTACAAAAGAAGCCCTCACTCAGTTTTTCCCTGACCACTGTGAGTCATGCCCAGATAACTGCCAACCATGGAAGGCTTCCCACCTACTGTGGGTGGAAAGCAGCTTTTCTGAAGGAGCAAGGTATTAGAGTAAGAATCTATTTATGAGAATCTCTGTTCTGATTTTATTACTGACTGACTTCTTCAGTGATATGACAGTCATTGAAATGGACTTTCCATCCTATTTGTAAGAAGAGAAAAAGTGTCAAATTGCCCCTGTTGTCTAAAAGTCTTGGGATGAGGAGATTAGGGAATACTATATGGACATTATTTTAAAAAGTAATTTTTTTAAAATTTTGTTTATTCATTTGAGAGAGAGAGAGAGAGCACAAGTCGGGGAGGAGAAGGGGCAGAGGGAGAGGAAAAAGCAGACTCCCCACTGAGTGGGGAGTCACATGCGGGGCTTGATCCCAGGACCCTGAGATCATGACCTGAGGTGAAGTCAGATGATTAACCATCCCTAAAAAAATAATTCTTTGATATCATTGTGGGTTTCAGGCATTGTGAAGTCAAAACATTTTTATCTTATAATAGTTAGACCCATGTATTTAAGTTCATGTACTTTTGAGAACAAATGATTATTTATTGATGCCATTTATACCAGTATATTAAGACATTTTGGCTTTTTAAAACATCTATGTACCTTCATTCTTTACCAGTTGAATAGTGTGTTATTTATAGTTAAGGCTAATTTATTAAATAACCTTTATAGAAAATTATATTATAGGGAAAACATTAAAGTAAATGTCTTGTACAAAAAAGTTGTGATGGAATTGAAACAATTATTAAGCTGTCTTTCAAAGATTATTCTATGTAAGAAATAGTTTGAATGATCTTTGTCCATGTAACCTTGGGCAGGTCAAGTACCTCTCTCTGCTCCTCAACTCTGTAAATAAGAGTAGAATCTATTGGAAACTTCTTTTGTAAGGATTGCATGTGGTTGTACTTTAGCACAGAGCATGACACATGACAATTATTCAATAATCTTTACTTACTATCATTATATTGTTATAATTACTGCCACACTTTAATTGAAGTGACAGTTGTAGAATACTTCAACAGCAAGAAAAAGAGCTGTGAACAATATTATGTTGTTTTGTTCTACTATTAAGTTACAGCTTTCCTCCAACTCATTTCTATCATATCTTCTTGAGAAAATGCAGGATATAAATCAGTTCAGTCACTCTCCATCTCAACTCTTACAACACTCTCAGAAAGATCTATCTGATCTCCAACAAGTCTATACCCAGATTATGTAAGCATGCATGTATGTGTGAGCACAGACACAAAACAAAGTGTCATTTTTAAAAAAAGACTTCATTTATTTATTTGAGAGGAAGAAAGAGGAGGGAGAGCACATGAGTGAGCACAAGCAGGGGGAACAGCAGAGGGAGAAGGAGAAGCAGGCCCCCTGTTGAGCCGGGAGGCCAAAGTAGGGCTCAATCCCAGGACCCTGAGATCATGACCTGAGTTCAAGGCAGATGCTTAACTAACTGAGCCATCCAGGCACCCCTAAAATGTCATTTTTAATGAGACTCTTAAGAATTTCAGTACACTTCCTCATGTGAGATTCTCTTTTTTTAATATTTTATTTGTTTTTTGACAGAGGGACACTGCAAGAGAGGGAACACAAGCAGGGGGAGGGGGAGAGGGATAACAGGCTGCTCCGAGGAGCAGGGAGCCCTATGTGAGGCTCAATCCAAGGACCCCAAGGACCCCAAGAACCCTGGGATCATGACCTGAGCCAAAGGCAGATGCTTAACGACTAAGCCACCCAGTGCCTGAGGTTTATTTTTTAAACTGACTTATATTTTACTGTAAACAGTGCAATAACCACTATAGAATGTTGCTTAAAAACCCAAGTCTTGGAGAGAGACTGCCTGAGTTCAAATTTCAGGTCTATGATCATGTACAATAATCCTTTCTAGTCTTCAGCTTCCTCCTCTTTAACATCTGCTTTATAGAGGTCAAGCAAGGGATAAATGATAAATAAATAAATAAGATAAATGAGATACTATATGTAAAATACTCAGCCTCATACCTAGCACCTAGTAACTGCTCATTAAATTTTAGCTGTTATTACTTTTCATTATAGTTATAGTCTCATTTCTAGAAATTCTACTTGGGTCTTTTTCATCTTATATTTCTTTTCTCATCAGGCTTTCATTTTCTTCTAATTTCTTGAGTAAATGGAGAATATAATAGTTGTTTAGAGTCCTTGTCTTCCAGTTCCATCATCTTTGTCATTTCTAAGTCTTTTTCTACTGGTTGATTTCTTTCCTAGTCATGGTTCATATTTTTCTGCTTTACTACATACCTGGTACATTTTTATTACATGCTAAGCATTGTAAATTTCATCTTTGATTGCTGGATGTTGTTGTATTCTTTAATTAGTGTTGGATTTCAATCTGACATGCAGCCAAGTTACTTGGAATAGGTTGGTCTTTCAAAGCTTGCTTTTAAATTTTGTTAGGATCGGTTCAATGAGACTTTGGTCTGCAGCAAATTTAGCCCCCTACTGAGACAATTTCTTTCTGTGAATCCTATCTCTTATGTTATGGGCTCTTTTCACTTTGGCTGATGTGAACACAGCTATTCCCATCTCTGTTGGTCTCCCTATTCCTTTCCAGTGCTTCTTTCTTTGGTTGTCAGGTAGTTTACTGTCATGCTTGTGCAAATCAATTCCCAGCCTAAGACTTGAGGGGATCCGTCTGCAGATCTCCGGGAGCTCACTCTCTTTCTTCCCTTCCTTTCTCTTCCCTCTTGTCCTACCTCTGATCCATTGTCTTCTTGTCTTCTCTTTGCCTATATAACTCTCTGTCTCCAATACTCTGCCCGATAAACTCTATGTGTCTTGGCCTTTCTGAACATCAATTCTGTCTCTGTCAATTCAGCCAGACCACCTTCTCCATGCGACAGTTTGAAAACTGATTTTGTTCATTAAGCTAAAGGACTCATTTTGTTTGCTTCCCTGCTCTCAGCGATAAGTATCCTGTGCTGCCTGTTGTCCAGTGTCTGGAAATTGTTGTTTCACATATTTTGTTCAGTTTTCAATTTCCCCAAGGTGGGAGGTAAATCCAGTCCTTGTTACTCCATCTTGGCCAGATGTGGAAGTCTTTGGCTATTATCTCTGTTAATGCCGGTTTCAGGAATAAGACAATCCTCGGGTACAAGTCAGATTACAAGGAGTAACAAGTGTGAAACACCACAGATAATACACATTTATATATATGGTTATAGGATGTTATTAAATACATACACAAAGGTAGGTCTGCAACATCTTGTCCTTCTTTTTGTTTTTTACTTCTTTAACCTGTGCCTTTTGGATTATTGGCAATGCCCCAATCTTTATGAAAAAGCCACAGATTAGAAAGCCTTTATGTAATTTAAATTCTGTTTAAGTTATGATAAGGCTTTTATTAATGACTTGGTAAATTAAAACTTTCCATAAAAGAAGAAAATTTGATTTTGTAAAAATTTTGATATTACTCTGAATATTGACACCATGCAATCCACTGATTATTGAAAATTAGACTGCTTTTATATAAATATAATAATTAAGCATTCATATGAATATAAAGTATGGAACCTTCCCCATACAAGGTTTAATTTTCACTGTATAATCACATGCTACTATTAAGCAATATTACATTGTCCCATATTAGATGAACTTGTAGGGTATTGTGTGTGCGTATGTGTGTGTATGTGTGTGCGCGCACACACAAGAGACACAGAGAAAGAGCATGCACACATGACAGGAGTGAATTAAACTACACTTCTTGTTTAAGTAAATATTCTATACTTGTATATGGTATTTCATCTTCAGACTGAGGATTATAAATCCATAATGGGAAGTGAGGAATTCAGACTTAGCAAAAATTGCCCTGCAAATTTAATCATTTCATTTTTAGGCAAATCAAATATACTACAACAAGTGAGATGGCTCTTCAAAATGTCCATTACATGGAAGTTGTGCAAATGAGCAACACCTCCTAGACCTACAAACTGTTGTTATATGTCTTATAAAAATTACTCTTAAGTCTTACATTTCCCCTTTGAGACATTATTGTTCCTGGAGAAAGTAGTATTTTTTTTCTTATTCCTAAACCTGTCTTTGATTAAACTAGAGAACTCTATAAATCAATAATAACCTTTTAGATATCAACCCCTTCATAATTATGTCCTTCAAATCCAGGTAATTGTTTGCATACTTTACACAGAAATAAATGGAGGAAAACATGTGTTCCCTTTGATTTTGGGGGGGTACAAAGATTTAGATAGCTTTCCAGCATTTGTGAATTTTGGCTTTATTCTCCTTTATATTACATTTGAAAAATTAATTTATTTCACACAGAAAAATAATATACCAGGTGATGCTATGCAGTTCTGGAGGGGTAAAAATCATATTGCCTTTTAAAAACTGAGATGGATTTTATTATAATAAGGCCTTTGTTAAATATAATACTATACAACCGGTGAATTTAAAGGAATATATATTTTTTTTAAGTCAAATCAGTCTCTGGGTATCTTTCAGATGCTGGTTCATTTCCCAACAGGAAGTGGCTAAAAACCCAAAAAGGAGTGATCTCAGATTAAGAAACAGCACGGGCATCTCAAAGGCCCTCTATTTGTAGAATGAAATGACAGCAACCAGAGAAGCCTGAGGCTGTTTTCCTAGATGCCTACTCTGGGTGCCAGCCATCTGTGTTCATTTAGATGGAGCATGTGTGCGTGTGTGTGTGTGTGTGTGTGTGTGTGTGTAGGTGGAGAGGGGGGTGAGGGACAGATCTCAGGTTGCAATTCTGAGTGTGGGCTCTGATACAGAATGCAACCTTCTGCCTGGTGCTTCTCAAACAAGACCCCTCATCTGCCGGTCCCTCCAGAGAAGTAATTTCACCAGTACCAGCTGCAAGGGGAATGTTTTGTGTTTTCTTTATTCAAACTGAAAGACGTTAAGCAGAAATTTTCAGAAGCACTTTTGTTTGGAAAAGGGGAAAGGAAGATCACGGAAACTGGAAAACATCCATGAAATTAGCCCCAAATCATGGCCAATGCTGATCATTTCCTGACGAGCTGTCTATCAACAAAGCCACAACAATAGTTTATTCAGGGCCTTCTGGTGCCAACAGTAATATGCCATTGCTAAATGTTGATGCAATTGTGGAGGTTTTTAAGTTTTAACATTCATAGCTGCAACAGTAGGTAGAATAGCACTTTACCAATAGGAGTCCTCTAGATACTTTGTTAATATTCCTAACAGATGCTTTAGCAGGATTTAGAGGGTTATCAGTTTAAATTGCCCCACACCCAGATTTAGGTCACCTAAGGATAGTGAAAAGGAAAAGAGTAGAAAGTAGGGATGCATTTGGCCACATGAGCTCCAAATTTGATACTTGTGAAAAACCTATTTAAATACAATGTCTATAAATAGGATATGGAAATGAGCTAATTTGACTGTATGATTTTATTTATTCATTATTCATAACCAAAAAAATTAGCTGTCATTAATTGATGTATTTATCTATAAAATTTCTCAATATTTCTTTGGTCTGAGATATCATTGCAATGTTCTTCCAACGTTATATGTTCCCTATTTCTCAATGTCTGTCAGTTTCTCTAGTTCTTGTTTGTTTGGCCTTTTTTGACATATTCCTTTTTAAATATGCTTTGGTGAATGTTGCAGTTCTAATGCAAGAGGAAGGGCACCCTAAATGCTAGGGTTAATCTTCTGGATGTCACATCTGCTTACAAGGGAATGATTGGTATTCCCAATTTAGTGTCAAATCATCCATTTATGAATCTGTTATAAGGTGAGAAACTGTCCCTCCTGAACAGGAAAATTTTTTTTATTAACTGGACTTAAAAGCCGATTTTGAAAATAGCTGCTAAGTTTAGTAGTAGTAAGAACATTTTATATATCATATTCTGCTGTGTATCTAGGGTTTGGATATCATCTGGACCCATTGGAGAAGGGAGGGGATACTTACTGAGTATTTCACATATTCTGAGAATTATTTAAAATGAGGAACAGACTCACCTGGGTAATATTTTGCCTTAAAAATTCACTAGCCCACATTTGCTCATGACAATGCAAAAGATACATAGGAAACTATTTAAAAAATTGCACTCTTGCTATTCTGATATTTGACAACTTCTCTGAGAGATTTCTTCCTGGGTGCAAACTGTTTTCTTCCTGAGAAATCTGATACAAACCTTGTAACTTGTATCTTATAACTCTGATACAAATTTTGCAATATGTTACATATATGTAACAATATATGTTACTTTGTCCACCCCTTAGAACTTACCCATGCAAAATTAGGATTCTTACAGGACAAAGACCTTATACCCAATTAACTTAATGTGTGGTTGGGGGGAAGCAAAAAGTAATAAAGACAGGAAATAAATGGATACCATATATGTTTTGAAGTGCAATAGGAAATAACTTTGTAAAGGGATTAGGTTAGTGGAAAACAATGACACAGATTGTAGAAAAAGCTGGCCTTGTAAGGCTAATCTTTTTTGTTGTTGTTGTTATTCCAAATTAATTTATTCATATTTCTTGTTGGCCTTGAAAAGCTGAATCATGAGTGAATGAATGAATTGTAAACAAGTAGATGCATATGGAAGTAAAAGAGATCTAGTTTCAGATTCTGGCAAAACAAATACCCATAATGTTCTGGGTAGAAACTTCGTGATTTCCAGTGAGGTAATTCTATCTTTTCTTAACTGACCCCCTACTTTAAAACTGAGAAGTTCTATTTCCTGATAACACTGAACAAGTCTTAATTAAAGATTAAATAAAGTGACATGTTATTCCTTTTAAATAGTGTATTAGTCACATAATATAGAAAACAAATGTATGATCATTGAGCATGTATAATTATACTAGCAGAGATAAAATATAAAACAAAAAGAAAGCTTCATTTTAAAAGAATGGTAAAGCAAATGTAGTGTAAGGCTAACATTGAAGACGGCCCTTGGAGTCCAGAGAGATGCAGGGAAGAAGTACCAAATAATGTTGCATAGAAGAGAGGAAATCAGGTCATTTACTGCCTTTAATGGCAGACAAAGCAGTTAAGGCCTGCTCAATCACTTAATGCCATATTTGAACTTAATGGCACTGTCAAATCTTGAGCAGGGAGTGACATGATGAAATCGGGTTTTTTGGAGCATCACTTTGACAGTAATGTTGGAGGGTTGGTGGCAGTTGGTCCTGAAGCATGGAGCTGTATCAGGCAGGTGTTGGAGTGATCCACAGCGGTCAGACTTGGGTGAAGGTCATGTCAGAGTTAATGAAAGGAACCCAATCTGTGGACATTTTAAAGAAATGCATGGAAATATATAACAGACTAAATATAGGAGGAGATGAGTGGCAGAGTCCAAGATGACATCATGTTCTCAAGCTTGGAAAATTAAAAGAATGGTGTTACTACAACGCGAATGATGAAGAAATTTGGTGATGAATAACATGTTAGTTGCACAACAGTGTGAACATATTTAATGCCACTGAACTATAACCAAAAATGGTTAAAATGGTAAATATTGTGTTTTGTACACGTTACTACAATAAGAAAAAAGTCAGCATCTTCAAGAAAGAACATGCAAACACTGAGAATGAATGAAAGAAGTGTTGCCAGAAAATAAGTAGGATATATTTGCCTGGGTTTATATTTAGACTCTGACCCTTACTACCTGGTGTGCCTCCTTATTCTCATCTCTAACATGGGGAAAATAGTGAAAATTAAAATAAATCAGGTATATAAAGCTCTTCAGCACTTAGTAGGTGTTCCATAAATATTATTTTCCTTTTCATTTAATGAAAAAAATCACTCTACAATTTAAACTTTTCTGCTGAACATAATTCAACTTCAGAGTATTAACATACATCTTCCTTGCCAGAGAATAACTTCAAAGAAGAGATAGGGTGGCTCTCAGAGAGCAAAAAGGTGCCCAGCTTGTTGGGGAAGGGCACCCCCTTTCTGACACAAAGACTGAGAATACATGAAATGAATCAAAAAACACAAGGCTACCTCTGCCCGGTGACTACCCCTGCAGTGTATAACATCTGTTGCTCCAGAAACAACCATCACATGACTTTCATTATGTTTGATTTTTTTTATCTTACAAAATCTCTAGAACAAAATAAAAGTATTAAGGCGGGAGAACTAAGCTAGAACTTCCAAGTTCTCAGAAAGTGGGGTGAGTCTCCTCTGCAACGGGCAGATGATTCCATCTCTCTCAGTGGGGTTCATTAGCAGAGAGAATAGGTCAAGACAGAAGTAAGACAATGTGGGACAGCTGTCACTGTCACTGCTTAAGAAAGAAATTGGAAATTATTATAACTATCGAGTGTGTGGCTATAAAGATCTTTTAAAACATCATAAATGTCAAGGAAGCACTTAGATAGTCTCATAACTTTTAAACACTGTGTGTTCCTGGTTCATTAAGAGGGAATTTTCTATCACAAAGGGTGTCAAAACCAGAAATACACTAATGGAAAAATACTTCTGAAAATCCAAATAAGTAACCAAATCTCTCAGCCTATTTTTTTTTTTTCAGAGATACCTGCATAATCCAGACACAGCAATACGAAGCAGGAAACACATGTTTAGATATGTTATTAATTACACTGCATCTGCCACATCGACACATTTTAAAACGCAAAGAACTTTGGAGCTCATCTGTGGTAGAACTGAGACCAGAATCCAGGACTCGAGGTCTCAGTTCAGTACAAGTCCCACTCTATATGCTGCTGCTCCAAGGGATCCCAGGGCAGGGTTCATGGAGCACCATCAAGCCCCCATACCCAGTATCGGCATAATAGAGCCAACATAAACTCAGAGCCATTTTGACAACTCTGCCTGTGACCTTTACTTAGATGCCATCTTATCCAAACCTAACCCGAGTCACTCTCTGATTTCCAGCTGCTCTTAGAACACACATCATACCTCCCAACATGTGGCCACATTCTTCTTGGCTCTGTTGCCTGTTGTTAGCCAGTGCCCAACCCAAGCCTGTGGACTGTGGCCTCTCCTATGCTGATGTTCGGACAACATATGTTTTGTTTCCTGCTCTGGACCATGGACATCCTAAAGAGACATCTCTGTGGTCTTCATTCATGGAAAAAACTCATTTTACTGCACAAAATTCAAAGCCCTAGGGAGGCGGTTTAGTAATTTAGCATTTTTGTTTCATGTGAAAATATTATTTCTAGTTTATAATGGGAAGTTCAAAAACATTGTTTCTTATCATTAAAAGCTTTCGGCAGTGTGTAATCTGGGCTCTTCATAGATATGTTTTCTATAAAATGCCCTGAGGAACAGCATACCAGTCTTTTACAAAAAAAATACCTTTAGTATCTTCTGTTGCTTGAGGAAAAGGGTCTTTAATTTGGGGCTGAATTAGTCATACAGATAAACACTTTAAAATCCTTGAAATCTGCAGTTAGTTTTAACAAGCTTTTAAGATAAATTAGGAGTGTGTTCTATCTGTTATGCTGTGATGACTGTGAATTAGAAGGAGAAGAGAACACACAGGCACATCCATTCAAGAACTTTTTTGGGGGGTGGGGAGCATCATGCTTGAGCATGTATAATTATACTAGCAGAGATAAAATATAAAACAAAAAGAAAGCTTCATTTTAAAAGAATGGTAAAGCAAATGTAGTGTAAGGCTAACATTGAAGACGGCCCTTGGAGTCTTTTTGTGGAAGTTGGATAATAATGGATCTTGCCTTCAGGGATCTCCAATTAAATGAGGGCCCTGTAGTGTGTTAAACAGGGCTCCAGCCTCCCCCTAAATTCATGTCCACTCAGAATTTCAAAATGTGGCCTTATTTGAAATAGTGTCTTTGCAGATACAATTATGATATAAGTTAGGGGACACCTGGGTGGCTCACACAGTTAAATGTCTGACTCATGAAGTCAGCTCAGGTCTTGCTCTCAAGGTCGCTGGTCATGGAGTCCACTTAAAAAAAAAAAAAAAAGCTGTAGGTTAAAGCTGTAAGTTAAGATGAGGTCATATTGGATTAGGGTGTGCCCTAAAGTCAGTCATTTTGTTCTTATAAGAGGAGAAGAGGACAGATAAACATAGATACACAGAGACACACAGAAAAGAAGCCATGTGAACAAAAGGAGAAGGCAGAGATCAAGGGATGCCAAGGATTGCTGGCAACAATCAGAAGCTGGAAGCTCCCTCCCTGGACCCTCTGAGTCCCAGGGACATGTCCCTGACAACACCTCACTTAGGACTTCTAGCATCCAGAACTGTGAAAGAAAAAATTCTGTTGTTTTAAGCCACTTAGTTTGTAGTAATTCGTTACAGCAATCCTAGGAACCTAATGTATGTCCTCTCTCCAAAAAAGTCTTGACTTAGTTGGTCTGTGGTGGAGTTGGGTGTCAATATTTTTATAAATGCTCCCAGGTGCATAGGTTGAGATGGTTGAGAACCATCACTGTAATTTGGTGTTTTCCAAAGTCCACAGAGCAGCAACAGCAGCAGCAGCAACTGGGAACTTAATAGAAATAAAAATTCTTGGGCCTCAGACAGCCCTTCTGCATCAGAAATTCTTGCGGGGGGGGGGGGTGTCATCACCTGGGGGGCATGGTCAGTGAAGCTTCCGACTTCTGGTTTTGGCTCAAGTTGTGATCTCAGGGTGGTGAGATCAAGCCCCATGTGGGGGGCTCTGCATTCATTATGGAGTCTGCTTAAAAGACTCTCCCTCTCCCTCTGCCTGCCTCTCTCTGTCTCACTGTCAATTAATAAATGTGATAGAAAGAGAGGGGGGGGAAGGAGGAAGGAAAGAGGAAAGGAAGGAAGGAAGAAGGAAGGGAGGAAAGAAGGAAAGAAGGCAGGCAGGGAGGCAGGCAGGAATGCAGGAAGGCAGGCAGGGAGGCAGGCAAGTGCCTGAGTGGCTCAGTGGGTTAAGCCTCTGCCTTCGGCTCAGGTCATGATCTCAGGGTCCTGGGATCGAGTTCCGCATCGGGCTCTCTGCTCAGCAGGGAGTCTGCTTCCCCCTGTTTCTGCCTGCCTCTCTGCCTACTTGTGATCTCTCTCTCTCTCTGTCAAATAAATAAATAAAATCTTAAAAAAAAAAAAAAGGAAGGAAGGAAGGAAGAAAAATTCTGGGTATGGGGCCCAGCAATATGCAGTTTATCAGGTTCTCCAGGTGATTGTGATGACACTAATGTTTGAGAACCACTGCTGTGGGTGATACGAGAGGCAGTGGATCCAAAGGAGTGGAAGACAGTCAGCAAACTGGAATGGACAAAAGCAACAGGGGTAGTTGAGAAACTAAGGGAAGAGTGTTCGTATGTTGCCATGGGTGGCGCTAATACAGTGCACCTGAGAATCTCAATGCCAAGTGTTGCTTAGAGGCAAAGGTGTGTCTCAACAACCATCTTCCTAGTTCCATTTTTGAGAAGAAACTTTCCAAATTTAGGAGCTTTCCTTGTAATGTTGTTGCTATTAGGAATTAGAGTACATGGCCACCTAAACCCTACATGAAGATTTTATCTGGACCAAAAATGGCAGGAGATCCCAGCCTCCATCACCCACAATGATCAACAGTTACACAGCTACACACGAACATTCTGGGGATGTTTTTGTATTAGTTTTAATTTTTCAAAAAGACTCCATCAAAATATTATTTTCTCGATCAGTTGATTAAATATTGTGCCCAAGGCAAGCACCTCACAGTCCTCACATGTCTCACCTTTGAGCCATAGAAGCTGGAATGGGCTGTGCAGGTGCAGGTTTTTTTTGTCTGGCTCCCACCCTTGCAGCTCCGAGGTTCTTTCAAATAGTCACATGCACATGTTAACAGACCTTGCTGGCATTTTGGGTAAATCCTGATGGTTGGATGGTAGGAACAGGGTCCCAAGAGCAGAAGGCAGCCATGCATTCCATGCTTTTCAAGGGGCCTTCCTTCCTAAGGGCACTGCGGGAGAACTCTTCGTTGGGATGTTTGATGTGTGAACCAGTCTCACTCGAGCAACTGGAAGATCTGCCTTTGTTTTGGGGGAGCTCCTCCAGCCGTTATACACCCATCCTGAGGAAGTTTCCATCTGCAAGATGCCTCATCCATAGCTTTCTATTTCAGAGGTTATTATTAGTTATCAAGGACTGACTTTAGACCCCTTGTACTGGAGGCCAAACTACATGGCATCTAGCCTGCATAGCTGGTAACCAGGGGTTGGAGTGATAAATAAGGGGCCTGAAGGTGAGGGAGAGGGGTCTGTGATCTACTGAGCAGAAAGCAGCCCCCTCCACTTCGTGCTGCTGCTGGATTCCCTCCCACCATGCAATGGTAGCAACTTAAAATCTGGTGATTGGTGAACGGCAGGTTTCTACCTCCTCTCCTCCTATCCCAGCCTAAGAGGTCTGGGATAATGCTTTTAACTTCTCTCATAGGACCCTGAAGGTAGCACAGTGTCTGCTCTGAAGGGATGAAAAGTGGGGGGCAAAACAACATAAAGAAGGGAAAAGGCCCAGCATGAGAAACCCAGGTGGGCAAGCCCAGAGGACTGTGGGACCATGAGAGTAAGCATTAGGCCTGTGCCAAGCAGCAGATATCCTTAGAAATGCCCATCTCCACAGTCACAGGTGAGTGAATGTGGTTTTGAGAACAAGGGGTTACATCCCCAGAAGGCAAGGAAGTTGAAAAACAACTTTTCAAGTCCTTGACACTAGGCTCTGAAACTAGAGATGAACAATATTATATTCTCCACTGTGACCTTTCCATCTGCTATTTTCCTTTCTGGCTTCCCTGGTTCACCTGTAATGATTTGTTTAGGGTAAAATGTTATGCAGTTTATGACAGAAGTTTCACCTCAAAAACTCGGGTGGGTCTGGTTGGCTGGATAATGCCCCCTGAAAATATTTATGTCCTAATCCCCAGAAACAATGTTGTGACAGATTTTGCTGATTTAAGTTAAGGGTATGGGGCTGAGTAAATCTTTAGTTGCTGCTTCAGTCACTTCCTGCTCTTTTCCCTTTCTTTGCTTTTCCTATTTGCTGGCACATTTTGGTCTGAAGATGAATCCTTTCCTGCTGCTTCTTATGGAGCTGTTTCCACCTTTGCAGGAGTAGGTTTAACTGACAATTTTGTTGATCTCCTTTTGGGCTTCTCCGTGCCTTCGGTGGAGCTGATCTTCCTCTTTGGCATCATGGTGGCAGCGAGTGCATGGACTGGTTCCTGTGGGCTGCAGCACACGACAGCCCATGTGAAGCTGGATGGCCTGGTGTCTGCCACCCCTTGCACTATTGGACGGATGCCTCTAAGAGGGAGGCGGGAGAACCAGAGTGAGTAGGAGATACTGTGAGGTTGGACTGACGCACTAAAGGACCTCTAGAAGCTGAAAAGGCAAGGAAACAATTTCTCCCCTGAAGGCTTGAGGAGGAGTGCAGTCCCGCTCACACCTTTATTTTAGATTTCTGATGTCCATGTGAAAAAATGCTCACTACCACTCCACATCAAGGAAATACAAATCAAAACCACAATGAGGTACCACCTCGCACTGGTCAGAATGGCTGCAATTAACAAGTCAGGAAATGACAGATGCTGGCGAGGATGCGGAGAAAGGGGAACCCTCCTACACTGTTGGTGGGAATGCAAGCTGGTGCAGCCACTCTGGAAAACAGCATGGAGGTTCCTCAAAAAGTTAAAAATACAACTATTGCTCTATTGTAATTGCAATATTAGCTATTTATCCAAAGGATATGAACATAGTGATTTGAAGGGGTACATATACCCCAATATTTATAGCAGCAGTGTCCGCATAGCCAAACTAGGGAAAGACCCCAATGTCCACAGATGAATGGATAAATATGTGGTATATATATATATAAATATATATATAAAGTAATATTCTAAAATTATTTTAGAATTTAGAATATTAGAATTTAGAATATTTAAAATTTAGAATTTTAGAATTTAGAATATTAAAATTCTAATATTCTAAAATATATATAAAGTAATATTCTATGGTATATACATATGTATATACGTATATATACATGTATATATGTGTGTATACATATATACATGTATATACATACATATACATATGTATATACATATGTACATATATATACATGTATATGTATATGTATATACATATATATATACCATAGAATATTACTAAGCCATCAAAAAGAATGAAATCTTGCCATTTGCAGTGACATGGATGGAACTAGAAGGTATAATGCTAAGCAAAATAAGTCAGTGAGAGAAAGACAACTACCATATGATTTCACTCATGTGTGGAATTTAAAAAACAAAACAGATGAATATAAGGGAAGGGAAGATAAAGTAAGATAAAAACAGAGAGGGAAGCAAACCAGACTCTTAACTGGAGGATACAAACTACATCTGCTGGAGCAGAGGAAGTGGGGGGATGGGGTAACTGGGTGATGGGCATTAAGGAGGACCTGAGGTGTGATGAGTACTGAGTGTTATATAGAAGTGGTGAGTCACTAAATTCTACTTCTAAAACCAATACTACACTAGCTATTAATGAACTTGAATTTAAATAAAATCTTGGAAAAACAAACAAACCTATTCTTTAAAAAAAAAAAAAGAAAGAAAGGAAACTCTCATACATCTCAAATGCCTTCTGCTGTGTATAACACTGTCCCTTGAATTTTATTTCTGGATTTTTATTTATGTAATTGCTTTGACTGGTGACTTAGATTTAATTCCTGCTGAACTCACTATAATGAAAACAAGATCCTTCCTCCAGCTCTGAGTGTATGAACTTCCATGACAGGGCAACAAGTGACTATAGTATTTAAAGAATGCAGAAGTTACCGGTGTAAATTAACCAGTAACTTCTGTTTTATCAGCAAAGCAGGATCCAAGACTGTATATAAGGCATATTCTCATATGTGAAATCAGAGTATAGGAAATAACTGGAAGGAAATGTTCTAAAATGTTAGCAATAGCTTATCCCGGAGAGTCTGATCATGGCTAATGTATACAGAACCTTCCTTAGACCTGTTTGAGAGTGGTCCACATACCACAGTCACACACAAACTTATTAAAAGCAGGTGTGTGCCCCTGTCACTCAGGATCTGGTGCTCAGAACTGGTACAGCACAGCCCATAACTCTTGACATTCACCTTCATGGCCGCACTGTTCAGACCCCAGGGAAATGCATTTTCACATCCTTCACCCCGTATCCTTGAAAGAAAAGGTGACAGGATGTGAAAGCAGTGAAGGATGGTGGGTTATGATGATGACATTGCTCTGGAATGCTTGCAGGATCTGAGAGGAAAAGAGTGCTGGGTTAAGAGAAAAGTCAGACTTGTGGAATTCATCCTCTAAGGTAAAAAATACCATTTCTCAATAATGTCAAGAATTCTTTTTTGTCTTCTGCTGTAATTTCTGGTTCCCGTGGTATTCACTTGGCACAGTATTTCATAGAAGTTGCAAATGGTGGCTTAAGAACATTTTGCAATTTTTTAAAAAAGATTGTATTTATTTATTTGACAGAGAGAGTGAGAGAGAACGTGAGAGGGGAAAGGATCAGAGTGAGAAGCAGATTACCCCCTGAGCAGGGATCCTGAGGACTTGATCCTGGGATTCCGGGATCATGACCTGAGCCAAAGACAGTCATTTGACCAACTGAGCCACCCAGGCACCCCAAGAACATTTTGCAATTTTAACATTTAACATTACTTCTCAACTTTGCATTTGTGTATCATACATGTATCCTGGTACCAATTCTTTATATTGGCAATTAGATGAACAATAGAATGTTTAAAATGTGAATGGTTTTATTTTTATAAAAATAATCAGATTGACTCTAAATGTTAATATGTTCAGTACAATTTTGGCATCTATTAATTATAAATTGTATTTTACCCTTTAAAGGTAATAGACAATTTTAAAAATACATATATATTTATATATTATATTATTTAAAATATTTTTATACAATACATATTATATAATATATATTATATACTATATATATATATATATATATATATATATATATATTTTTTTTTTTTTTTTTTTTTTTGGAAGTAGGCTCTACACCTAGCATGGAGTCCAACACAGGGCTTGAACTCATGATCCTGAGATCAAGCCCTGAGGTAAAATCAAGAGTTGATTGCTTACCAACTGAGCAACCCAGGCACCACTACAAATTTTGAAAATTTTAAAAGAAAACTTTTAAAAAACATATAAAATAAATTTTATAATTGATTTATATGTTCTCATAAATATATGTTTAATTTTGTGTACTTTGAATACAATGATTTTTAAAATACTTTAGATCATTGCTATGAGTTGGAAATTATCTTGAATTTGACAAATTAGTGATTTTGCTGAAATAAAAGCAAGAAAATTAATTTTGTGGAACAAATACATAATTCAGGAGTTATATAAACCTTCATCACTCCTTCAGGTATCACCAACCCATTGACAGATGAGCTGGATATGTACAATAATAATTTAATTTAACAGACTGATATTTTGCCAGACCTCAGATACATCAAAACCATTGATATATACATATGCTTTTGTTTTTATCATTATGAGAGTATATTTGTCAAGCTAGGAAGTTATAATACATTTTATTTACCAGTTTCTATGAAATCCCATCCAAGGTGCCAGTGGCAATAATTCCCTTGGGTCTGTGGTTGATGGAGTGTCCATTCATTCTCTCATGCCATACAGAATACAGATTAAAGCCATGATGGATTGTCCCCAGTGGGAATATCCCTGGCCTGTGGCAGAACAGGAAGAAGGTGGCCTGGAGGAAGTGACCGATTCACCCTGAAACAGTGGTTTCCCCGAAACAGAGACTTCCCAGCAGCTCCAGACCAGGATTATCAAGTAGGTTAGGAGCCAGACCCACTGGGAGAGGGCCAATTATTTCCCCAGACTGACATGGTAAGAAAGATTAGCTGAAAGATAAGAACCTGGGGGAAATTGAGCCCCCGCAAATAATGTCTCTTGTGGTGAGCTTCTTTCAGTTGTTTCCCTCAGCCCCAACACTCTGATATGTTTAAGATAAAAAGTGCTTGAACTTGACAGACAGCTAGGAGAGTACCGATTGTCTCAAGAGCATAGATTCTTTGGAAATGATAAGGTGCAAACACTGTCAAATGGCTCCCTTTGCATCGCACTGCAATCTCCAGCCATAAAGGCTGCCAGGACCAGCGGGGGCAAAGCTCCCGGCCATCCCCCAAACACCAGGCTCCAGCTGGCTGAGGGCTCCCTGGACTACATAATGACCTAGGCCTAGGAAACAGCCTGGCCCCGGGATGTGTCTGTTGGGGGAATCTCTGGCCCCGTGAATCAGAGGGAGAAGTGGCCCTAAAAGGATGTTGTGTGGTCCTGGTGGGGAAGGCTACTAAGCAGGGAAGGTCCAAGACGAAGCCACCCCTCCTTTCCTGTTCAGCCGGGTGGCAGGTTCACTGCTGCAACCCACTGGGGGTCCGGGGATTTGTATCTTTTTCTGGGACCATGCTGCTGGGAAATGCATCTCTTGACAGGAATGATGGATTTTCTAGACTCTTCAGGATTCCAGATTGTATGTAAGGTGGAGTACAACCTGAGGAGGTTCTCATCTCTTGCATTCGACAGCATGTGGCTTGAGAGGCTGGCATTAGTTAAGGTAGAGGACGGGAGTGTGGGACAAAGGACTAGATGCTTCTTGTACCTCACGAAGGCTCACACACTGGAGAAAGCCTATCATATTCCACCTGGAAGCACCATATACACATATTCATAAAATATCTGGGTTTTGGTACCATCATTGTTAAAATTCTTCATGCCTGTACCTGTTTAACAAATAATTTATTTAGAGCTAGCTATGTGCCAGAGGATTAAAATGCAGTAATGTGAATAATCCCAATTGGGTTGAGCCCTTGGATTTCTTCAGAAGTGTCATTCTCATCCAGTTGGACTAGTTAAAGTGTCATTCAGTTCAAAGAGGGCCTGGGGCACTTCAACAACCTCTCTATGCCCCAGCTCATCAAACCTATTAATTCAGTATTCTAAATTTTAATATGGAAATATGGTCTGGCTGGGTGCTCTAACTTGTGTTCCTGTTGCAATCCAATCCTGGAGCACCAGTCCCCAGCATAGGAGGCCTTCGCAAGTGAGGGTGTTTGAGAAGTATGTCAGCGGAAAGAAAGGGACTGAGAAGGTAAAGTGTCAGCAGACCCACTTTTGATGATGTATTTTCTTGGACAGATTTAACTAAGAAATAAAACTACTTCTCTGTGAGCATCCTCAGTTTTTGATGTTACAAAACGCATTCTACACGCAATTTTTCCACAGAAAGACTTGCTCTGGGCCCATGCATCCGTTTCTATGCCTTTGCTCACATGTTTGCACTACTTGCTATGAAATCTCCTTTCCCTGCTCAGCCCCATTTCTTGCTCTGGATACCCTACATACACCCGAAACCAGTAGAGTTTCCCAGTGGGACTGCTTTCTGATACTAATGATATAATAAATAAGTAAAAATGTGTAGCTAATTTTTACTTTGCTTTTATGTACCAAGTAATTTTCTGCCTCATTTATCTTTGCAATTTGTCAGTTTCCTGATGAGACGCTGTACCAGGAGACTGGTCCAGAGTCATGCTGCTAGAATGCAGTGCATCTGGAACTTGGTGAGGTCATCTCTCACCCCTTTCCAACGCTGTCTCCAGCATGTCCCCTTTTTTATTCCTTATATCATTGACTGTCTCCTCTTTTTGTTTCTTGAGGAAGCCAGTCACAATTTTTATCCATTTTCCAACTTTCTTCACAGAAGCAACCTTGACGTTGTTGATTTTTGTGTTATTTTCTTAATTTTCTCCCTGCCTTATTTCCTTCCAGCTATTTTCTTTTCTGTTTCGCTGTACTTTTTAACGTCTCCTGTTTGATGATGATGAGTTCATGAATCTTTAGCTTTTGTCATTTTGAACACTTAGGGAATACATTTCTAAGCACAGTTTTTCTACAAGGTTTGATATTAGTATTTTAAACAATTCTCTTCTGAGTAGCTTCTCGTTTCCATTATATTAATTCTTTGATTCTGTGAATTGCTTTTTAACTTACAGGTGTGCATTTTCAGTTTTCTTTCCTATGTCAACTTCTAACTTCGTTGTACCATGATCAAAGAGTACAGAATGTCTGATACTGGACCTTCCTGTCCCAGCTTACCTCATGGTCACTTTTCATACATTTTCTGTGTATTTCAAAAGAACGTGTATTTGCCAGTTGAGGAGTGCGGCGTTCTATGTAAATTCATCGTATCAAACGTGCCGATTGTGTTGGTCAGTTCTTCTACACACTTTGTGATTTTTTTTTTAATCTGTCGGTCTGTTGGTTGCTGAAATAGTTGTATTATTAAATCACTTACTGTAGTGGTAAATTTAACAATATCTCCTTTTTGTTTTATAAAATTTCCTTTCAACAAAATGAATCTATATTTCTAGGTTTAGATATATCTTAAATGGGTAGACCTTCCTAGTGAATTGCATCAGTAATCATTATATAGCAAATACCTCCAATAATACCTTTTTAAAATACTTACAGTTTATGTCTAATCTTAATATAATTACACCAGCTTTCTCTTAAGTGGTATTTGCCTGGCATATTTTTTTCTATCCCTTAACTCTCAACATTTTTGGTGAAATGTCTCTATGTTTTAGATGTGCTTTTGGGAGTGCATTACTGAACTGGGTTTTATTTTCAAATTCAGCATAATAGGAGAGTCTAACCTATTTACACTTATTTTGAATCGTAGTATGTTTAGACCATCTTCTCATTTGTTCCATCTTGTTATTTGGATTTACTTCTCCTTTTTCAAATGTTGCTTTCTGCGTTTCTGTCCGAATTTAAATTTTTGTTTCTTTTATTTTTTCTATTAGTATAAAAAATATACATTCTAGGGGCATCTGGGTATCTCAGTCGTCAAGCATGTGCCTTCGGCGCAGGTCATGATCCAAGGGTCCTGGGATCGAGCCCCGCATCAGGCTCCTTGCTCAGCGGGAAGGCTGCTTCTCCCTCTCCCACTCCCCCTGCTTGCATTCCCTCTCTCTCTCTCTGTCTCTCTCTGTGTCAAATAAATAAATAAAATCTTTAAAAATATATGTACACATTCTAGTTATATTATTTTAGTAATTTTAACAATATTAACATGAATAATTCAAGTCAAATTAAACTAATATCTTTATGTTTTTTCAGAATACAAGGTCCTTAAAATGCTTCCTTTCCTGACTCCCATTGCCTCATAAGCAAATGATATGCAATTGCTGTTTATTACTTTATTTCTTTAGCTTTACATGTTAAACATTTATCATCATTTTATATAGTTGACGTTTATTTAAATATATTGACAAGTTTGCATTTTCTCTGCTTCCCATGTCTTCTGACATTTTAGGCTTTCCTTATGGGATCATATTTTTTTCTTCTTGGAGTATCTTTTCTAGACAATTCTTTTTTTTTTTTTTTAAAGATTTTATTTATTTATTCGACAGAGAGAAATTACAAGTACACTGAGAGGCAGGCAGAGAGAGAGAGAGGAGGAAGCAGGCTCCCTGCTGAGCAGAGAGCCCGACGCGGGACTCGATCCCAGGACCCTGAGATCATGACCTGAGCCGAAGGCAGCGGCTTAACCCACTGAGCCACCCAGGCGCCCCTAGACAATTCTTTAGTAAGATGTTGATGGTAATTTTTTTCCATCTTACAATGATTTTACTTCCACTTTGTTTGTGAAAGATAATTTTACCAGTTACACAGTTGTTTCCTTCTTAAAAGATAATTTTGACTTTCTTCTTGAAAGGTAATTTTACTATGTTTTTGAAAGTTAATTTTATTGGATGTACAACTATTTTCTTTTAGAAATTTGTGAGCAGTATTTCATTCCCCTCTGACTTTATTGTTGTACTTGAAAAGTACCCCCTGTGTGAGTACTAGTAATAATAAGGATAACAAATAAGAGCTAAAGATTATAGTATTACAACATGGCAAAGACAATTTTCAGCTGTATTTATGTACACTATCATTCAATTCTCCTGTCTTTACTGTGAGGTATGCCCCACCTTTTTATAGGTGAGGACATCGAGGTAGACAGCTTATTTGCTATAGAGTCTAGGTTTGAACCGAGGTAGCCCCGTTCCAGAGTCTGTATTCCTCGATTACACCATGCAGACTCTGTGTTAGTTCTTCTCTTTGCCTTTGATTTTTTATCGTTCCACTGAAATATGTCAAAAAGTAGAACTTTTTATTTATACTGCTTGGTACTTGTGTAAACTCTGCATGTTACATGACCTGTTATTCCACAATTCTCGAAGATTCTCAGATGTTGTCACTTTAAATATTGCCTCTTCTCCATCCTCTGAAACACACAGTAGATATATGCCAAAACCTTTTGCTCAGTGCCCATACTTTTGATATTTTTTAATGTCTAAGATGTATAATAAATGTCTTTTCAGCTGGAGTTTTTATTTAGTAACTTTACCTTCATTTCTCTTCCTAACATAGTGTTTATTCTACTCTGCATCTAATTTAATTATTATATTCTTAGTGCCTAGAAATTTCATTTCATTCTTTTTTAAATTGGCCTACTACTTTTTATAGTATCTTGTGTTTTGGGTCATATTTTAATAGTCTCTTTCATGTATTTAAAATGTATTCCACACAGTTATTTTAAGTTATTTTACTGCATGACATAACAGTAAAATATGTGGTAATTTTAATATCTGTAGTCTTCATTGTTTCTGCTAACTTTCTAATACTGACTTATTTCCTCATATATTTTTTAGTCTTAATGTGAGCTCTTGTTTCTTAGAATGGTCATTCTTTGAAGCCTAGTTTAAAGGGAGTTTCTTCGTAGTTCACACTGACTTCTGCCCCTGCACATGTGCACCATTTTAAACTAAATTTGCATCTAGAACAATGCAAATGTCCCCAAATCCACTTGAGGGCAGGCTGCTGGTTATGAATTTTTAGAAGACATCTTTTACGACTTCTACCTAGAACAGAGAAAAAGATAAGCAAGTTTACTCACTTTCTTCTTCTAAGGAGTGTTTCCTCCACTCTTTACCCAATTTTAAGGGGTCTAGGCTTTACACAGTTAGTATCTGATCATAACTTCTGCCTTAGGTGTGCCCTTGATTTTGTCCCTTGTCCCCCATTACAGCCCTTGGAAAACTTAAGCTTTAGCCTCCCAAGCAACTACCAACATCCCTCTCCTCTCTGGACTTCTATTCTCCTCCATGAATTTCCTTTATGGTTTAGCCAGTTTAGCTACGCATTTAAAATAATTTTCTTTTTTAATAATGGCCAGGAGAGATGGGTAATGATCAGGTTACAGATGGAGAAATTACAGTACAAAAAAGAGATCCAGTTAGATTTAGGATCACAAAACATATCTGTGTCATGATTCTTATAATTCCCCATGTTGTGCTATTCCTGATACATTCCGGGTTGTCTCAGCAGTACCTGTGAAATGGGAGCCCATCTGACATTGGTTGGGGACTTTCTCTGGTGAAGTTGTATCACTTGCTACAAATCAATAAATTAGGATGAAAGGGTTTTTTTTTTTTTTGGAGGTGGGGGGTGCGCACGCTATTGGCAATATCCTAGAGATCCTTCTTAACACTTCGTTTACTGACCAGTGTTTGATGTAACAGGCAAGCGCAATTTTCAATTTGTAAATAAAGCTTTCACTCAACATTTATAAGCACTCAATTTACAAAATTGGCTAAAACTTTTTTTTCCTTTGAGATGTTCATAGTGTACTGAAAGAGAACATGTTAACGATTATATGGCAATGATATTAGAGCTAGAATATTAAAATATATCAAGGACCTTGTTATTAGAGTAAAGTGGACAAAGAATTAGAGTGGAGTGGGAAGGAAATCCAGAAGTCTTGAGAGTGCTAGAGGCCACGTGGATCCAAATGGGGATGGGGAGGGAATCAGGGTAGAAAGCTTGGGAGGATGCGGTACATATTGCAAATGCTATATGGCTTAGGCAGAAAGGAAAATGGAAGGCACTTGGTAAAGAACAGTTCTTGTGGAAAGCACCACAGACAGAAAAGCTTAAGTTTTGGTTAGGAGATGGTAAGAAAAATCAGTCCACCTGGAGAAGATGGTTTGGGAAGGGAAGTAGAAACAAAAGATGTTAGAAAGATAGAAGATACCTATATAGTACCTATATGGCGCATGATTCTTGAAAAAGAACAAAGATGCAGAATCTCCAGTGTCACAGGTTTATGATTTAGACCAATGCCTCCAAATATTATTGGGCATACATATTTGCCTTGGGATTTGTTAAAGTGCAGATTCTGATTGAGTAGGCCTGGGATGGGCCTGAGATCCTATCTCTAACAAGCTCTCAAGTGATGTCAATGCTGCTAATCCACACACGACACTTTGAATAGCAAACATTTAGAATTTACCAGTGTTTGTTCCAAGTCACTTATTAATTTTAAAGGTGGGTTCTAATGCTATCCACCAAAACTTATAGCATAGTACTAATACTTTCAAAGAACCTATATTTTAAAGCTTCATATGGGATGTTCCATATATATTTTATTGCATTTAAATCCTAGAATTCAGAGGAGGAAGAAAACAACTCCTTTATATCTTTCTCTTCTTTCAGGATGCATATGCTTCTGGGATCTCATTTCTCCTTTGCCAAATACAGCATCCCTTCCAAAAGAACATTTATTAACTTCTCATTTTATGAACATTTTATGTCTACCCACATAGTCCCTTTAACTACCCACATAGTCCCTTTAACTAGAAATTTTTTTAAAAAAAACTAACTAGAAATTATTTGAAATCTGTCACTAGATTTCAGAGACTTATGTCCTATAGTACCTAGCATAGGATTTTGAGCACAGTGAGTGCTCGTATCCATCTATTGAATAACCCACATATATCCCAAGTTGTTTCACAAGAATTTCATGACTATACGGAAATAGATTGTACACATAATCTTTTTGCCTCATGTTCATGTAAATTTTGCATTTCAAAATACTGGGCTTCCTTCATTTCCAGTGGGAGTTTTGCACACAGTCTATAAATTGTGCCGTTAAGACATTTTCCTTCATTATCCTAAATTTATCTTAATTTCAATCCAATTAAAAACTGTTTACTAGCATTTCCCCCATATAATTGAGCACAGTATAGTTGATTTTTTTAACTGTAAACATACATCTGTGAATAATTCCTAAATGCTGCAGTATATGGGAGATCTTGCAGCATAATGGAAGTAATTTATTTCCAAATTGCTCCCATTTCTCTTATGACTTGCTTGCAAACCTTTAATAAAATCAAGTCCAGCAGGTATGACAAGAGGTTGACCCCATTTCCTAAGCATTATGCATGCTGCCCACACAAAAGACTCCTAAGGCTTTTACATAGCCCATAAATCCATCCATCCCAAAATCTATGTCCCTATTTAGTTATCACAGCAGAGAGTAGTGGCCATACAGCATGGTATTTAGAAGCATGGAATCCAAAGTCAGACTTGGGAGGTTCCCATTCCATTTCTACCACTCCTCAGTCGCTTGACTTTAAGCAAGTTATTGAAACTTTCTCAGTCTTAGTTATCTTATCTGTCAAGTAGAGTGAGAACAATATCTACTTCACAGCATTATTGTGAGGATTAAATGAGTTGATGCATGTAAATAATGATAAATGTCTATTACTAGTTATGATTATAATCACTATTATGGGCAGTCTTAATTTCTATCAACCCCTATAGCAGCCAATTCCCAGGTAGTAGATGGAGTTACCACACAACAAAAATCAAACACAAGCATCTGCCAAATGATTATAGAAATCATTTCAGGGTCTGGCTACTCCAATCATCTTAGTGGTCATATGTCATTGATCAGCAGAGTCCAACAAACCCATTTTTCAGCAAATAACTTTTTAATAGTTCCTTAACCAGCTAACTGTGGTACTCTGTCTCAGACTTGCATTTTCTATACACATTTGAGCATGTGCCATTTGACCTGATTCATCAAATTGGTATTGAGCATTCATTTTGTGCAAGGGGCTAAGTTAAGCTGTGTGGAAGGATACAGAGATGAACATTGATGGCTATTAAAATGCCTTTCTATGTGCCAGGCACTGAGCTAGGTAATAAAGGTATAAAAGAGAGCAAGGTATGTATAGTTTTCGTCCTTGAGGAGTTTCTAGCTTAGAGGTGGAAAACCACAATTATAAACCACAATTATAATGATGTGTATATGCCATACTGGGGAAGACAAAGTGTTATGTGAGGGAAGAGCTAGATAAGGAGGAGGTCAAGATAAGGTCCAGATGAAAGTGGCATCTAGGGGCACCTGGGTGGCTCAGTTGGGTAAGCGACCACCTTCAGTTCAGGTCATGATCCTGGAATTCTGGGGTCGAGTCCCACATTGGGCTCCCAACTCCATGGGGACTCTGATTCTACCTCTGACCTTCTCCCCCTCATGCTTACTCTCACCCTCTCTTTCAAATAAATAAATAAAATCTTTTTAAAGAGAGAGAGAGAAAGAAAGGAAGGAAGGAAGGAAGGGGCATCTAAGCTGCGTAGGAGTTTGCCAGGTGAAGAGATAGGGAGATTACCAGCAAACAGCATAGGCAAAGGCTCAGAGGCGAAGGGCCCAGCAGTCTCCGCCAGAAAAACTAAACGGAGCTAAGTTTCTCTGGAGTGTATAATGAATGCATGGGTTAGAAGGGAGAGATGCTGGCAGAGACTTGTAAACCATGGTAAGGAGCTTGGATTTTATATCAGGGACAATGGAAAAATATTAACCGTTTTAAGCAGGGAAATGAGATGTTCAGATAAATCGGCATTTTAGGAAAAGCCCTCTGGCTGCCGGGGGGAGGAATGAATGGGCATGGCTTGAGTCAGGAAAACCTACTAAATTGTTGTGATGATAAAAGCAAGACCTGGAGGTGGCCTAGACTCAGACTGGGCAGTGGGAAGTATAAAGAGGTGAATGGTTTCAGGGGATAGCAAGACGAGAGAAACAGTAAGAGTTCATGATTGATGAGATATAAAGAGTGTGAGAGAAGAAAGAAGCAAAGATGACTTAGACGGGAGATGGGGGACTCGATCAAAGCCTCCTGTTCCCTATTGTGTGGAATAGGAGGTAGGATGGAATGTGATCACCGCCATAACAGAAATGCAGACATTTAAGAAAAGCGTGAGGGAATAAGTCCTTAGGCACAAGGGGCTTGGAAACATCTTCAAGGTTAGGAGGTATTGGAGCTGGATTAAATTTAGCAGGGACAGTTAGTTTGGAAAGCTGAAAGGATATTTCCATTCTTCAGTGATGTCAGTCCTGTAGTTTGGATCCTTTTCCGTGGCCGGAGTCCTCGGGGCAGGCCAGGCTTTCAGGAAAAAGCACTGATGGTCAAAAGTCAGAGGTACCTTGATCTCTTCATCAGGACCTGGAATTCCTGCCTGAAAATGTCTGTGGCTCCATGTAACATTTCTCAAGCTGCAGATATTTGAGGTCATGTCCAGGTCTTTGTCAGCTGGGGAATTGTTGCTCTAAAAGCGTACTTAGTGAAAGCCTTGCCAAAGTTGTCAGAAACAAATCATTCTTCCTACCCCCTTAACATTTCCTTTTTAAAAAGAGAGAGAGAGAGAGAGAGAAGCCAAATTTTGATGTAATTTTTCAAAGCTTTGCATACCAGATTTTGTCTTGGAGTGGAGTTTGATGTAACATCAGATCTCCAAGAAATAAGTGTTGCTCTCAGCCTGGAATCTAAACACTGACCCTTTCCGCTTCAGCCCTGCTAACCTGAGCCCTGCAATCAGAACTTTCAGCAGTGCTGTGAGGGCTCAGGGAAGAGTTATCCGGCTTTTTAAATTGCTAGACCGGCACATGTGGGATACATCTTTAACCACAAAATGTGTTTTCTTTAAGGCCTTTCCTCAATTGTGAAAACTTAAATTTAATAAGGACTGAGGAAGCCTATAAATCAAACACAATAAATTATTAAATTATGCACCTTAGTCCAAGTGGGGTACATATATTTTATCATTGAAAAGTGTGGGTCTGGGTATTCTGGAAATTCTGATTTCTCGGGCAGTCTGGGGGTTGGGAAACAAAGCTGCATTAGTTTTCAATTTATAGAACATGATGTTAGTGATTACATTAACTTAATCTAATATTATTTCCCATATTTAAAGACAGAATGAGAACCTTGTGTTTAGATTGTTGTTGGCTTTAAAATATAAATGTGCATGTACATGTGTGAGTGTGTGTGTATGTGTGTACATACATAAAGAAATAAGGGCCCGGCTGGCTTTCCATATAATAGGCTGAGTTATTAGTCCAGCTGCACATTCTGTGTCTCAGGGGATTAGAAGCGCAGCCTGAAATCTCATTTAATTACAGAGCATTGACTACCATGGACCTCTTGCATCTGGACCCAGGAATAATAGAGAGCATTTTCTTTGAATGGTTTGTAGTGTTCAGGATAGAAACACATGTAGCTCAATTTCTAACATTTGGTTAGGAACAAAAAGCAAAAGTTCACAGATAGTTAGCTCAGCTTATTAAATAATTTTACAAAAGTTCCTTGACTCTCTTCTTTTGGAAGCTTAAAAATATGGGATTCTATTCTCTCTTACATGTGGAGGTAGAAGGGCACAGAATTCCTCAGTTGACCTGTAAATGAACATAACGATAATGCCTACATCACAGGTTATCACGGGATGCCACCAGCTAATGAAAGGGAAAGGACACCACAAAATATCAAGTGCTATTCAGTGTTGGTTAAACACTATTTTTACTCATTCATTCCTTTGTGTATTCAATAAGAACTTTTGAGCACCTACTAGTTACCAAGCACTACTTCAGATGAGAGAAATAGAGTAGTGAATAAGAAAGACATGATTTCAACTCTAAAGCACTTTACATTCTGATGAGGGTAACAGATGATATGATTCCCGAGAGTAATAAATGCTGTGAAAAACCTGGAGCAGGATAAAGTGATAGACAGTGGCTGGGGTTTCTTTGGAAAAGTCCCTTTGAAAAAGTAACATTTAAACTGGAGACTGAATGAATTAAATAACAAGAAGCCAGCCAGAATGGTGAACCATGAGAGACTATGGACTCTGAAAACAATCTGAGGGTTTTGAAGGGGCGGGGGGTGGGAGGTTGGGGTACCAGGTGATGGGTATTATAGAGGGCACGGAGTGCATGGAGCACTGGGTATGGTGCAAAAATAATGAATACTGTTATGCTGAAAATAAATAAAAATAAATTAAAGAAAAAAAAAAAAAAAGCCAGCCAGAATGAACGAAACAACAAGAAACCAGCCATTGGAACAACATTCCAGAAACAGAGAAAAACACACACAGTGGCCCTACACTGGGCCTTTTTGAGGACAAAAGAAGACTACAGTGGCCAGAGGGTAAGAAAGTGGTACAGAGTAAGTCTTGAGGGAAAGGCCACTGCCAGCCTTGTAGGCCTTGCTAGAGTTTGGACTTTATCATCAGGCTTTTGGGAAGGCATTAGATGATTATAAGCAGATAAGGGACATGTTTTGGATTACATTTTAAAAAGAAAATCATTCTGGCTCCTGTGTGGAAAATGAATGAGAGGTGGGGTGGGTGAGTGGCCAGAGTTGTAAAGGAGACACCAATTAATAGGCTGTTAAAATAGCTGATGTGAGAAGAATGATGGCTGTATGTGGAGGGTTGCATGGAGACAGAGAAAAACCAGCATCCCAGTGGACATCAAGCAAGAAGCTACATCTGTGACTGGAGTTCAGGGGAGTGATTTCTATCAGAATTGTGAATATGAGGGTTCTCAGCAAACCAAAGGTCAATAAAGTCTTGGAAGGGCTGACTGTCACATGGGGAGATTATAGAGGGAGGAGAAGGGGGCCAAGACCCCACTTGGGAGTACCCAAAAATGTAGTGGAGGAGGAAAAGTCCGCAATGGAGCAACCAATAAATAAGATGGGGGGGGGGGTGGGAATTCAGGAAAAGTGTGGTGTTCTGATAGCCAGGAGAAGAAAGTATCATGAGAAGAAAGGCATGGTCTGTGAATCTAACGCAGTTGAAATGAAGAAGAAGTTGAGTAGGGAAGGAGCTCAATAGATGTGATGACCTTGACAAGGGGACACAAGCCTGATTACAGTAACCTACAAGCGGACTTGAACCTGAGGGATGCAGAGAATAATTTTAGGCAATTCTTCTGCAAGATTTTATTGGAAGGATCAAAGAAATGAGACTTGGATCAAAAAAAAAAATGGTTCTTTCAATAACTAATAGTAGGTACTAGCTACCATGTTTTGCTCACTGTGTACCAAGCACTGTGTACTTTATCTCATGGACATTTTTTTTTTTTTTTTTTTTTTTTAGATTTTATTTTATTTATTTGTCATAGAGAGAGAAGCGAGAGCAAGCACAGGCAGACAGAGAGGCAGGCAGAGGCAGAGGGAGAAGCAGGCTCCCCGCCAAGCTAGGAGCCCGATGTGGGACTCGATCCCAGGACGCTGGGATCATGACCTGAGCCGAAGGCAGCCGTTTAACCCACTGAGCCACCCAGGCGTCCCTATCTCATGGACATTTTAATCCTTAAAAAATCCATCAGATATTATAATTTCCTTTTACATGAGTCAACTGAGGCAAAGAGATAGATAACTGGCCCAAGACCTTGCAACTAATAACTAGAAGAGCTAATGTTGGAACTCACATCTCTCCCATTTTAAGGTCCCTGGTTTCTTCCATGAAACTGCAATCAATGGCTAAGTGCCTAGTCTCACCCACATTCTCCCTTGGAATGTGGTAAACCTGAAGATGAGGATATTGACTCAATGTGTTAGTTCATATTTCTTTATATGTATTTAACCATGCCATATGCTCCATTGTTTAAATCCAGAACAGACAGAAAACCTCTTGAGGCATAGAGTATAACCACAGTCTGCTTGAGTCAACTAGGACCATGTCCACCCCTTTATCAGTCACTGGGAAATTGTCAAACATGGATTTGTCTAGATGAACCAGAGCATTTCTTGGGAGTGCAGGCTCAAGGGATAAATTGTCAAAATCTGGTTCTATTGGGAAGGGGTAGGAGATAGATGTTGGACAGAGAATGCCCAGGATCTGACTGTGGCTACAAACCTATATAAGTCATCCATGAAGGGTCACTTTACAGATGCCGTCCCTGCAAGATCTTAGAGACTATATTAACATAAGCTTGGAAGTTACTCAAAACTTTGTCATATTCCTTTATAAGGTCTCTGGAAAAGGAATTCTGCCACATATGCCTAAGTTTGTTTTTATTTGCTATTTTCTCCCACTCTGAGATCTACAAAATTAATGAAATCTACTCTTGCCATTTTTTTCTTTTCTGTCTCAGTGGAATAGTTTCCCCTCCCAAGGCTAGTCCTTAAAGTTATGCTTTGACCTCCAACTAAGTGTTCTAACAAATCCACTACACCTCCCCTTACCAGCTACCAATGACCTCCCTTGCTGCTCTTCAGTGGATAGGTTCTGTTCTTAGCTTATTTGATCTCCATGAATATCTTCCCTTTTCTTAAAATACTTTCTTCCTTTGATTTCCATATGACTACTCTCCCCTGGCTTTCCTAGTGCACCCCTGTGCTTTCCTCAGTGTCTTCTTCTACCTACCCTGTAAGTATCCTATCAATCTCCATCTTTGGTTCTCTTCTTGCTTTACACATATTTGCTGAGTAATTCACCCATTCCTGTAACTTCAACCACTATAAATATCAGTGTTCCTTAAACTCTTTTGTGTTATGCACCCCTTTGAGAATCTGCGGAAAATTCTGGACCTTGTCACTAAGAAAAAATGTGCAAAAGCACAATTTTTTCTAAACCATTTTAAGAGGCTCATGCTTCAGACCCTTAATGGATTTTTCAAAAGGTATTCCTGATCTATACTGCCAACAATTCCCAAACCTTTGTCTCTATCTACCACTCTTGGTCAAGACTCATATATCAAATTGCCTAGTTGATATCTCTAATTGAATATTCCACCAGCACCATATACTCAACATGTTTAACACCTATGATCTTCTTCTTAAGACTGACCCTTACAGATTTAATATTTTTATCCTAAATAAGATTTGGTATTTTTCCTTATTGGGTCTTGCGCAATTCTTGTTAAGTTTATTCCCAGATATTTTGAAAGTGTGTAAGTTAGGAATGATATATATTTATACCATTTCTATTTCTAGGTGCTTACTGCTAGCACAAAATAAAAGCTATTTTTGTATATTTATCAAATATTCAGATACCTTATTAAGTTTTACTAGCTTTTTTACTATAGTTTCTTGAGTATTCTAAATAAAAATTCAAAGAATTATCAAAGAGCTCAGTTTTTTTCATTTTCTAATGTTCATCTGATTATTTGATGTTCTTATCTAACTGTATTTCCTAATCTTACTACTGAAAGTGTGGAATCAACAGCATGGGCATCCTCTAGGAGCCTGTGAAAATGAAGCATCTCAGCCCCATCCCTGGACCTACTGAATCAGAAGCTGCATTTTTAAAAGATCCCTAGATGATTCATGTACAGTACAGTTTGAGCAACATTATTACTATTATTGAGTAATAATGAGGATAGTAGGTAGCATTATCCAGTTCCTGATTTTAACTGAAATAGTTTCTATGTTTCACCAGTTATCATTTTGGTAAATACTTTTTATAACACAGAAGTAAGTTCCTTCTCTTGCTATCTTAGAATTTTTCATTTAGAATGATTGCTTAATGTTATCAAGTTTTATATATATGATGAGAGTCTAATTCAATTAGTTTAATATAATTCATCATACCATCAAGGAGTACAATTCATTATACTGACAAAGCATCTTTGAGAATTACTGGATCCTATTCCTAATACTTTATTTTTTTTCTATCCATAAGCAATAAGTCTCTAGCTTTCTTTATTAGCTTAAGGTATTAAATTATAGCTGGTTTTATATAATAATTTGGGGACTATCTTTATAATCTTTTTCAGGAGACTGGAACAGTGGTTGACAAACCTAGTTTGCACAAGAGAATTACCTGAGGAGCTTTAGAGATGTGTTAAAGTTTAGGCCCTGGTTTCTAGAGATTCTGTTTTGGGTAGTCTAGGACTCACCAGAAAACAATATTTTTTAATTAATATAACAACAACAATAATAATAAAAACAGCTCCACAGGTGATCCTAATGAATTTCCAGGACTGAGGAATACTGGTCTAAAATCCTCTAAATAACTTCAGAAGATTAAATGCAATTTAAGCATTCTCTATTTAGTTACCTTCTCAACGTCTTCTATGGTAATTGTTCCATTAAAGTTTCCCATTTCTTTTCGAATGAATTTTAATAAACTATATCTTGCTCTTTATGAGGTTAAGGACATTTCCTTCTATTCCCATTTTGCTGAGTCTTTATTATGAATGGCTATGCCATTTTGTCAAATGCTGTTTCTGCGTCCATTGAGATAATGATGAAGTTTTTCTTCTTCGGTCTATTAATATGGTGAACTGCATTGATTGATTGTGAACTGTTGAAGCAGCCTCCAATGCCTAAGATAAATCCCACTTAATTATGATATATTATCCTTTTTATATATTGCTGGATTCTATTTGTTAATATTTTGTTGAGGGGAAAAAGGGTGGAAACTTACCTTTGCTGGTCATTCTTCCCTTTCCTTCCCATATGCCTGTTATTGTTTACTTCTCAAATTCTTCAGATAGTTGCTTCATTGCTTTCTGTACTCTATCCAAATTTTCAGTTGGAATCAGTGGAAGAGATGGGTCATGGTAGGTTTCCTCCACCTTCATTAGCATCTGAAATCTGCTACTCTTTTTGTGTGTTTTTTATAAACAGCACATCAATCTATTAGTCTGTTTTTAAATGGGTGAATTCAGTCTATGCAGTCACACAGTTCACATTCTTGATTTTGTTTCATCTTACTTTATGTCTATTTTTTTTGTACTTTCTTTTTTGTTTTATGCTTTATTTCTGTTGTTTAATTATTCCCTGCCCCCATCTCCTGTTACTTAGGAATACTACTGCAATTTTTCTATTTTTCAAGTAAATAAATATTCACCTTTCCTTTCCTGGGACTCACAAGCAAGCATCTTTCACTCACTACTACCTGAAAAGTAGATACCAAGTGTTTTTTTCTCCAATAAGGCATTGGATTTTCATTTCTTTATTCCTTTATCCAGTAAGAAGAGCTCTTGAGAATATTCTTTCAAGAAGTCTTCCCCAAACCAAAAGAATCTTTTCCCATGTTTTTATGCCTCTTCTTTTCCTCCTGTTTTACACAGGTTGTAAAGAGATTTGATCCTTCATTTCTTTCCAGACTAGCATTATTTGTTTGTGGTATATGAGCTCTTTCCCCACATCATTGTCTTAGCCTTGGCAGTATAGGTAATGATATTCTTTTAGATAGATAGGAAGATACTTTATACTCCTTTGCTTTTCTCCATGTCCTCTTTCTTCATCTACTCTTATCTTGAATCTTCAATTCTCTGTTCTGCCTGATTTCATTTAGTTATAGCTCACAATTTTTTGGCTATTGTCTCTTTCCAAGTTTCCTTAGACTTTCATTAGACTATTTTCCTTAGACTTGATGGAAAGATAATATATTCAGTAATTCTTTGTACATTTGCAAACAACCTTTTATATATCCCAATAGATGAATCTCAGAAACCTAATGAGCAAAAGAAGTCAGACACAAATGAGTACATGCTGGATGATTCCACCTATAAATTTTAAGAATAAATAAAACTGATATATATATATAGAGAGAGAGAGAGACAGAGACAGAGAGAAAGGGAGGTAGATAGATATAAATATAGATATAGATATAGATATAGATATAGATATAGATAGGTAGATTTGTATATATACCTATATGTAAAAGTGGTTAGAATTATCGTTACTTTGGGGAGAGGAATGAAAAAGTCTACTGGAAATGTCTGTTTCTTATTCTATGGGGTGGTTATATGTGTTTATACATATGTAAAAATCACCAAGCAATATGCTTAAGATTTTTGTACTTTATTATATATGACATATACCTCAATTTAAAAAAATAGGTTTAAAGAAGATGAAAAACATTAATTAATTAACTAATAACTTAAGTATTAAAGAAATTTGAAAAGGAGAACCAAGAAGGTCTTTCCTCCATAAAAGGCCCCAGACCAAAAATTGCTAAGGGCAGTTTCTAGCAAAACTCTCAGGAACAAATAGATTTAATGCTATTTAAAATGTTCTGATTTTTAAAAATAAATAAAATAAATTAAAATGTTCTGATTTTTAAAAATAAAGAAACGAAAGATTCCCAGATCATTCTGCAACATGAAAAGATGACCTCATATTTTTGCCCTTAAATTGGACAGAACAAAGAAGCATCAAGCACTCACATTCTGAAGAAAGCTGCAAATAGTTGGAGACATCTGGGCTTGTTAGGAGTGGCTGAACTAGTCCTCCTAAAACAATCCTATCTCCTTCCATTTAATAGTGGTCAAACAAGGGAAAAGCTGACAAGGCAGATACGCCTCCTTCTCCCAACCCCGTCCTCACCTTCCCACTCTCCGCCACCCACCCCAGGACCCTTCAGCTACAGGTTAAGCTTGATCTGGAGGGAAACAGATTCAAACAATTAAGAATGGACATAGCTGACATCTATCCTGTGAGCTCAAGTTACTAGGATCTAAAATACCCAATTAGAATTTCCATCAAAGACTGGTCATCGTGTAAGTCAGTCAATAATCCATGAAAAGATTTTTTTTAATCTATTTAAAAGCCAGAAGTCAGTTGGGAAGCATGACATACTACTCTTTTACAGACGATAAACATGAATTTTAAGGAAAAGATCAGTGGAGACAAAACCAGTTTACGTCTATCCGGTTTCCTCCTATTAAAGAAAAAGCATCTTCTGTAACACGCTTACATTTCTTCACTAAGGGCCCGGTTTCATTCTTTCTTTTTGAACTCTGTGCAAATGAAATTTGTGAAGCAATCATTGCATTTGCTGGAGCTGAGGGTCTGTTTGCATTTCCATTCATCTCCTCATTGCTGGGTTCTGCATTCAGGCACAGAGAGAAAAAAAGCTAATAGAGCAGCAGGCCTTGGTCTGAAATCAGCACTGAGAGTATCAACCCACGTAGAAATAGATCTTTTTGTAAGGTTGAATGGGGCTGATAAAATAATAGATTGTCCTGCTGTGTAGAAGCTATGGGGATGCAGCTAATGGGACTGACACAGGTCCCCAGAAGCCACCTAGCAGTTGCAGCAAGAATCTGACAAAAAAAAGCAAGCTCTAAGTAAGGTGCTATGGGTAAATTAACCCAATAGGTAAAGTGTGTGTGTGAGAGAGAGAGAGTTGGGAGGCAAAATTAACCATTAACACACACTGGTCTGCATATCCAGCTTCTGTTGCAAGTTCTAGCAATGTTTTAGCAGTCCTTATAGAAACATGCCCCATGTTTCAACCCTACTTCTGCGGAGAGAACAGGTTCCCAGGGACATAGGGGTGTATATGCCATTAAAACCAATCAACTGCATTGTTAAATTATACAAATATTTCCATGCAGTTGTCAACAGAAATGTAATTTTCTTTTTTTTTTTTTTTAAAGATTTTATTTATTTATTTGACAGAGAGAAATCACAAGTAGTCGGAGAGGCAGGCAGAGAGAGGAAATGTAATTTTCTGAACAGTATCACACAAACAAAACATTTCTGGAGACGCTACAGAACTCAAAATGTTCATTTGGAGTCCCCAGTACTTGGACTCTTCTTTGTTATTTCTAACTCATTCAACATTGCAGGAGCCAAGCAGACATATTTTGCAGCTGGACAGTATCAGGGCAACTTCAGCATGTCCCCCAGGCTGACCTGTGGCTCTTGGCTCTGTCCCTCCTAGCCTGACAGACAGAAAGAATGCACAGGGAATGTCTCCTTTGGATTTGGGGGATCAAAGTGGTGGTAAAAAGAGTTGGAAACCATAAGATGAGTACATCAGCCAAATTAAATTGGGGGGGGGCAGGCACCTGCTCTAAGAGGAAAGAGCAAATCACTCTTGCTAAGGTATAAATAACTAAGAAATAATTCTCACAGTAAAGCCGAGTATGCACATGTTATTTTCCTTTTGTAGGATTTGTATCTACTTCCTTCAGCTCTTTTCATTTTTACCAAGAGTAGAATCTTAAGTTAAATGGAAAGAGCAAAAATGTTAGAATATGGAATCTTGGTCTTACTGAGCTAGCAAGGGGCACTGCCCTTCTGGGACCCTGAGGTGGGTATACTGTGTGACTTTCTTTACAGCCCTGAAAGTACAGCTACTGACTCTACCTTATTTCACAATCTTTCCAGGATACAGGGCTATGTGTGCTTCTCTGGTCCCTGTGTGAAGAATTAGAGTATTAGGACATAATGCAACTCCCCAGTGTAACTCCATGTAAGGTTCTGAAAAAGTCAAACGTTGAGGTATTTAGGAGGTAACTGGGGAAAACCCAGAAATACTGTCCTGTAGGTAAATATAAATTTTCTCTCATTCCTTGTATTTATCCATTTTCAAGACCACTTTCCATTTATTTAGTTCTCTTTTCTGAAGTGTTTCTGAGAAAAAATAAAAGCACATTTCCCTTGAGGTAGTCTGTTTGGAATGAATTATTCAAAGGGCAACCCAGCAATGTGTGGGCTTCCATAGGTAACATGGCCATTCACCACTTTAAGGAAACACAATATAAATAGATAAAGCAGTTAGCAGGTAATTACATGCATTAAAGAAAAAGTTTCCACTTTCCAGAGAATTACTGCAAGCTCTCACGTTGTACTGAACATGAATTTCAACTTTTAAATTCTGATTTGCCTAAAACTTTTCATAAAAGAGGCATACCTATAACAAGAATTTCTCCACTACCAGGATTTGGCACTGGCCTCCACAGACTCCCCAACTGGCTGCAGATATGCATTTCAAAGCCTTTTGGGAAATGCCAGTCCTACACTGAAAAACCTGTGTGAACTGCAATTAGAAAAGCCAGACCTAAGGACGGACATTATCGGCTAATTATAATGAGGAGGAGCCTGAGGGAGAATCTTCTAATCCGGAGAGATTGTATCTGCATTTGAAAAAGTGATGTCAGACCTCTCTATAGCTGTGACCCTCAGGTCTAACCCAATCAAAGGCTCCGTGATGCAGCTGGGCTTGCTCATTTGTTCTCCTAGATCTTATCAGGCTTGACGCCTTCTCCCATTAGAACTCCCCTTTCTCACTTGCTGCCTCAATTTTCCTCTCTTCACAAATACTCAGAATAGAAAGGAGCTTAAAGGTCTTCTAATCCACTAATTTTGAAACTTGGTTTTTGTTTTGTTTTGTTTTTTGTTTTTAAATCAAGGAATCCTTTCCTCAAATGAAGGCTCTCCCATAAACCCCAGGTGTAAAACAGAGCCACCTGCATGTGAGTTGCGAGGGGAGGGGAGCTGGGCCAGCGGCCCAACTGCAGCACTGATCTGCCCCCTCCCACTAAAGACTTCAAAGATAGCAATGCCACTTCCTCCCCAGAGGCGTGAAGAAACCGGAAGTTGGATTCCGTGTTTCTCCAGAGGGGCACTATTGGCATTCCAGGACAGAAGCAGCCTTCCTGTGTAGGGCTGATTCTGCATGGGAGTCCCTGAGCTTCCCTAGCTCAGTGTCCGTAGTGCCCTCCCATACTTGAGTTGACCGAAATCAGCTAGCTACTGAGGGGGAGTGATCTGGTTCCACCTGGGCTGAGAATCACATGACCCAGGCGTGATTGGCCCAGGGTTAGCCCGAGGGCAAGGCCAGGGTTAACCCAGGTTCTCTGACTCCCAGCCTAGTGCTTCCTCTTCAGTTCATGGACCTTCCTGCCTGCTACAGGTTTTCCTTTTTGAGCTTCGCCCTAACGGTGCGGCCCCTGTCTACTGACATTGGCTTCTACTTGTCCATGAGGCTGCCTTACGGTACCACTGCTGTTGCTGCTTCTGGTGTGGAAGCCAAGTAGGCTTTCCCACCTGAGACTAGTAGTAGACACACACACAAAAATATCCCCAGCACTTCCTCAGTTTATTGTTAGCACAAACTTAACCCCTGGCCCCATGGCAAATGCAGCTTCTCAGTGAGAGGTGCTTTTCAATTAACTAGCCCAGAAGAACTGATTTTTTTTTTTCCCTTCATCCCAAATTGTAGTGTTTGATTCTGAATCATGTATATATTCTCTATGACCTTGATTCTAGTAAATTATTTCTTGGCTGCCATCCTCAGCAAACAGCAAAGGTTTGGGAGCCAAAGAGCTCCTGGTTAGATTCCTGCCTCCTCCATTCATCAGCTGGGTGGCTTCCTAGAGGTCACCCCAGTTTTCTGAGCCTCAGTTTCCTCATTTGTAGACTGGGGAGAAAATTCCTCTTGCAGGATCCTTGTATGGATTCAATGTGATAATGCACATATGGTACTTAGTGCTCTTAGTTCCTTGCTTAGTGGCTGGCATCACTGTTAAGATGATCACCTTCACCATTTGTTCACCTTGGTAGAATTGGTTGAACAAAGTAAGTTCCCCTAAGGTGAGTTTCATAAGGTTGTCACATGGAAGTAGCTAAGGACACTCATTCTAGATTCCCTGCTCAGTTTCCCCTTGGCTTTAGAGCTTGCCCAGTAATGTGGGCTTATATTGGAGGAGAGTGGTAGACTCCCCTCTTCTTCCTACAATAAGACATCTCTGTAGTCATCCAAGAGATCTTATTTCCCACTGATAGAGGGGTCGGCAAATTTCCAGACCTTTTCAAATGGGTTTTTACCAACAGTCTATCAAGTCTCCAGAGGGAACTATCATGTCTGAGACAGCCAGGATCCTTTTATTACTGACAGTTTGAGCTATGTGGTTGAAATCATTTCTGACAAGAAAAAAACAGGCTCAAGTACAACGAAAGCACAGACCGTCCACAGTGACCAATTTTCAAAGTTCAAAATCTGCACGAGTGCTTAATTATGCCACACAAAAATTTCCATCGAAGTTTCATGTAAATTTTTGTCTTTTGCACTCAGTGCTCAAAAACCAGTTGAACAATTTCAAAAATCACAGCTATTAAGTCATCTAAACCAAGCACATTGTTCTGAGATATTTGCCAAAAGTTGTTTCCGCACACAATTTGCAATTAGTTTTTGCAAAGTTATATTTGTGTAGAGCATTTGTTAGATGCCTGTTTAAAACCTACCCATATGGTTAGTGTTTTAAACAATATGTACAGATGTTAAGTGTGTATATGAAAAAGTATGCATTATTGAAAATAGTTAAGACCCAATAAATCATAACAAATTCAATATTACATTCCATGTAGGGATTCTATTGATGAACAGATTAAGCAGCTCTTCTTAACAGACAGGCTGCATGTGTTTCTGAGGAAATTTTGCCCAAGGAAAGACGGACACAGATTTCCCAGCTACATTTCCTTGTTCTTTTTATTCTCAATGAAACAATAATTATTCAATTAATCTTGTCAACAAGTAGAGGCTGGTTTCATTTCAGTTGTTTACTAATTATTATTGGGTAGATCTTTAGATCCTTGAAAATGTTGTCCAATTGTGACAAACTACTAATGAAGCAAGACTTGGTTAATTAGAGAATAAGAGCAATTAGCTTGTCAGCAGTTAATTCCAACAGTCCCTAGAGAAATGCTACATTTAGGGATACGTACCACAGGAGCTATTGACCTCTAAACCTTCCTCCTTTTCTGTCACCGCTGTTTAATGGGAAGTCACTTATTTTGTCAGGCTAATAACTGAGATAATGAAGTAGCCTATGGCTCCAGCTTTCTACTCTGTTTGTCTCTTGCTAATTTTAGAAAGTTTAAAAATAGATGAATGGATCTATTTTGGACATCATTTAAAAAGAGGAAAACCAAGGTGGGACTTCACAGAATCCAATGAGGCCTGCTGACCACCCCCAAAGTTATCTGGATCTCATTAGTCCTCACAGAGGTTTCTCTGCCAAGAAAAGTTGGTTGTGAAATTTTTAAATTAAAAGGCTTTTATGATCCAAACCAGTTTTATTTGAAAGTTTGATTTGGTAGGATGATGGAGGATGATTCTGAAAGATATTCTCTTGTTTCCACATTTACTGACAAAAACTATCCTTAAAAAACAATGGTATTAGGTAATACATTTGTAGCCTTTTGTGTATGTCTGTGAGGGACAGGTGGGTGAGGTTTACTTATCATGATCATTAAAAATATCTTAGGATAACTTGACAAACTTGACTTTACTGAAGAATAATCCTTTTTTTTTTTTTTTGAAGATTTACTTATTTAGATTAGAGGGAGAGAGCACATGCAGGAGGGGCAGAGGTAGCAGAAGAAAGTGAATCCCAAGTAGACTCCATGCTCCATGCAGAGCCTGACTCAGAGCCCTTTCCCATTACCCCAAAGATCACAATCTGGGCAGAAATCAAGTGTTGGGCACTCAACCAACTGCGTCACCCAAGTGCCCTTCAAAGAGTAATAATTTAAGTTGGGTTGATTGTTCTAATCTTGGACCTCCCAGTTTCCGGGTAAATTCTCTGAGGAATATTCCCTCCACATCTAGACTGGTTGAATCTGGCTTAGACTCAGACTGAGATATGTCACTGAATCAGTTGTTTCCCGTTTCCCCGTTCTATCAAAAGGCTAGGATGGGAAAGTGTTAACCCTGCCTCTTGGAAGACCAGTCACTAGCCATGCTCTGTTTTCCCCATGGCATGTTTCAGAACTTCACTTAACTCATTTTTACTTTTCTCCTTTGGAGTGAAGGAAATGACAGTAACATGGAAATGGAAATGAAAATGAAAATGAGAGCAACCAATACCATCTTGACATGTAGTTTTGCTGAAGTTGTCACCAATTCTAAAGATAATGGTGTTGACCTTGTTGGAATTTCAGGGGCCCAATAAATAGCACCCCCTTTTCCCATCCTGAGTTTTGAAACAAGTAAGAAGTAAGACAAAGGGGTAAGATGGATAGGAGCCCATTTTATCTTGATTTTAAATTAACAGAGTTCAATTCAGATTGTAGTACATTCTCAAGGGAAATTACCTCAGTATTTTAAAGAAATTAACAAAATGCAATACTATTTTAAACATCAGATTAGAGATGTGGTTGCTATCAGAATATGGGTTTTATCACTGACAGGAAGTCTTCCTTGTTAGGAAGGCCCCAGACTAGGCCCCAGAATTAGAAAGAATTGCCCACCCAGTGTTTGGACCGGCAAACCATATCATGTGGTAAACCCACCTGTATGAGCAGAGCTGTGCTCCTGCTGGTGGCTGCACCCTGCAGAGGAAGAAGCTGACTGTGTATGTTCCAGCTTCCCTTTCCAAACTCAGTCATCAGATTAAGTCACTCCTCCTCCAAGGGAGCAGTAGGGAAAAGCAAGAGTAAAAGTGTGTTTCCTGAGTAGGATTTCCTCCATCTAAGTAGGGAAGAACTCTTCCTTTCAACAGCTATTATAGACATTGGTGTTCCACATGGTGAGATTGTAAATTTCATTACAAAACTAAGAGCTCAGTAAAATTTGAATTAAATGTCATTAATTTAAACATTAAGGTGATTAGAACTTCTGCATTGTCAATGAACAAAGAATATAACAGTGTCCATAGAAGTTTCACGGGATTATTTTGATTTCTTAAGAGAGTGTACTAATTTTAATATATTTCAAAATGCTCTAATAAAAAAAGGACCATGATAATTATAAAATATTGTTATGTGTTGATGTATCTCACATAACATATGTATTTTGTTCTTGTTAGAACAGTGGGTATGCAGAACAAAACTAACTCAATTATTTTTATTTTACTTCTTGATATGCATATTTTCTACCAATATGCTCTACCCTTCAGTACACCAATGAGTAAAGAAAGACTGAAAGGAAAAGGAGTTATGGGCTGCCTTATCTTTTCCTTTCCTTTGGTCATTTTCAGCATGAGTGATTGACATATACGGGGATAGTACAAGTAAGAGAAAATGTGATAGGGTTCCCTATCCCTATGTATGTCTTAGAACACTATTGCTTTCCTCCTGAATTTGAAACAAATTATGGTGGTTTTTTTGGTTGGTTGGTTTGTTCATTTGTTTGTTCATTTTAGAGAGAGCTTGCACTCGAGTGGGAGGGGCAGAGGGAGAATAAGAGAGAAAATCTTACAACCCTGAGATCATGACCTTAGTCAAAATCAGGAGTTGGATGCTTAACCAACTGAACCACCTAGGTGCCCCAAAACAAATTCTGGTTTGAACAGAAAGCATGGTCTTTGGGGGCTGTTTTTAGTACTCTGAATAACTTTTTATTCAGTACTAGATGCAACATGCTTCCTTTGTACTTGCTTTCAGTGTTGCTCAACTCTCATGCATTGTGGTTTCACCCAAATTCCACGCTCCTGAGGATATTGTGCATGCTATCTGCAAATGGGGCAGCTGGGAGAAGAGGGAGCTATAGTACACATACCTTAGCTACTCAAATGCATGCTTTGTTGTTTCATCAGACATCATGTATGAAACACAAGTTCAAAGACAAAATTACTAAGAATTTCAAAATAGAGACAGCAGAGAGACAAACCAAGTGTGGGGCACTTTTTAGCATAGGGTTCTGGGCAGTGGCACAGGTCACATGCCCAGGAAGCCAGTTCTGGGTAGAAGGTTAGACCTAAGGGAATTCAAGCCACAGAAGGGAAGGCTGAATTCCAGGATAGTGAACTGAAAATGAGGAACAGGAGGTGGAACAACCCCCAATTCTTGCTGTAAGCAATTGCTCTCACTTTTGCAAGCAAGTAAGAGTACTAGCAACAAATGAGCCCTGTACCAACAGAACACCAGGCTGCAGGCTATTGCTGGAAAGAGTATTAGAGGTGACTTACCCCTCAATAAATACAAAGTAATTCTTCTTAAGTTGTTATTCAGCATTTTATGGACCCAATTTAGCTTTTGTGCTAAATTACCTTCCACTAAGCACAAAAGTATGTGAATTTTTGTTTCATTTTTGTGGGCATCTGGCAACAACCAGTCTGGTTAAATAAAAGTTTATTATAATTTTTCAACTGACTTAGTAAAATTGGTATAAATATGTAGGTTTGGTAAATTAAACAGCTTTCAAAGTCCTTTAAACTCATTACATTTGCAACCACTTTAGAATTTACAAAGTGCTTTTTACCTACAGAATCCCCGTTTAACCCCCATAATAACACTGTGAGGTAGAAGAGGCAGACATTATTATCCCTGTGTATGGGTATGTTTACCAGACCTCTGAATTGAATTCCATGGACCTACATCTCTCCATGGCCTCGGCTGATTGGAAGGTGGAAGCATTTAATACAAGGAAATCAGATGTTAGCTAGACAGCAAAGGACCTTGTGCTACCGGACTCTAGAGGTGAACTGAGTCAGTTGGGTATATCTCAGCAGAGGTAAGGCAATTTGTCCAATGCAGACCCCTTTATACAGCTCATAATTTGTCTCAACATTTCTAAAACAGATTTGTTGAGACATTTTCTCAAATTGCCCCTTTCTCATTCTTTTCCATCTTCGTAAAAGGCACTTCCATCCAATATTTGCTTGGCCAACCCTTAGGAGTTAGCCTTGAGTGCTCCTTTTCCTTGCATCCAACCTATCAGCAAGCTCTACCAGTTCTGTTGATAAATTTGGTCTATCTGCTTTTCATCACTGCTACCCACCCCCTGGTCCAAGCTACATTTAATTCTTACCTAACTTTGCAATAGCCACAAAGCAGGTCTCCCTGCTTTGTTCTTGATCCATTGTAATCCATTTTCCACACAATAACCATTTATAGAGCTTTATAAAATGTAATTCAAACCATTTACATGCTTAAAAATTTTTAGAGCTCCTTCGTAGTTCAGGAACTCATTTCCCTGGCTTCCAAGGGTCTGTGTGATCTGGAATTTGCATCCCTCTGCAAACCTGACTCCCAGCAATCTCTTCAGCCACACTCGCCTTCTGTTAGTAGCTGGAGTCCATTGAGCTCTCTCCCCCTCAGGGCTTTTGTACTTGCTAGTCCCTCCGCCTGGAATGTTCTTCTGCCAACCCTTTGCAGTGCTTATTTTTGAAATTATTGGGGGTGTGAGGGGGGCGTGTTAAATGCCACCTCTGCAGGGAGGCCCTTCAATGATCTCCACATCTGAAGTGATTCTCCTCCCCCAGTTCTGTATGCCCTATCCAGCTCCTATTTATTCCCATCACAGAATGTTTGCAGTCTTTCCTATTTATTAATGACTTAGTTTATTTATTGAACTTTCCCCCACCAAAATGTAAGTTCCATGAGGGTAAGAACTTGTCTCAACTGTTTATCCTTGTGTCCCTAGCACATAGAACAGTATCTGGAACCTAATAGGCACTTAACAATTTTTTTTTTAATTTAAATGAAGAATAGGAGGAAGCCAAATAGATTATGTCAAAGTTGCCTGAGGTAGTGGAGACTGGGGCAACCTGACATACATCGAAGTCTATGTACACATGGAGGAAATAAAAATTATGCGTAAGTAAAAGAGAAAGGGACATGAACAGGACTGCAGAAATGAGCCAAAATCTGAAAAAGAATGAATACAGGCCCTAGAACTGCCTTCAGTGAGAGCAATGTCCAAGTTTTTAACTCAGCACAGGCGTGTTCTGACAATAAACTCTTTTTACCAGACACCAACCAAAGTCCCAAGTTTTTTAAAATTAGAAAACTGAAGGCAATTCTGTAGTCTTGTCTTCTACTGCTGTGGTTTTCGTCAATATTCTTTTAGCTACAAGTACCAGACATAAAATACAAGCTAGCTTGAAGAAAAAGGGGACTTTTATTGACTCATAAAACTAGGAAGTCTAGGGACATAGTTGGTTTAGTCATGGCTGAACCTAGAAGCTCAAATTATATCATCTTCTTTCTCTCTTTCTTTTTTGATCTCCTCTTTGGATATACAGATCAGATAGGTAGATAAATTGAGGTAGATATCCATCCCCATTTCTTAAACTTGCTTCCCTCCGTGCTACAGACTCACTCTTAGACAAATTCTCACCTTTTGGAAGAAAACCAGCCACAGTCACACCCAAGCCCACATTCTTACAACTCTTGATCAAGAAGGGAGGGATACTCTCCCTCTCCCAAAGAATTTCACAGGGATCTTTTACCTGACTCAGTTTGTATGAGTCCAGAAGGCTACCTCACTGTGAATGGTCATCCTGGATGACATGTCAAATCTTTTGGCCAGTAAGCCAGACAGAGTGACAAACAACCCACGAAGACCCCATGGCATGGGTGATGTGGGCTTCCCCAAGGAGGAGACGCTGTCAGACAAAAATGGCACATCTACTTCTGTACTCCCCCCACCTCCCAAATACCTTACAATTCCATGCCCATGCCATGCTCTTCTATATGACAGGGGTTTGCCTGTGCCCCTGCCTTCGATTACCTTCTTTCTCAGCTGCCTGCTCAACTCAGGATGAAATGTTTATTCTAAGAGTACTCCATGCACACCTCCATGATAGCCAGCTCACTGCCTTGTGTTCTCGATCTTTGTTTACATGTGACTTTCTTTGTCAGACTCTGAGAGTCTCAACTTCAGGGACAGTGAATCTTTGCTCAACATAATAGGGGCTCCATAAACAAATGAATGTGAGACTACTTCACATTCAAAGGTCACACAACTAATGAATTCTTCAAAACTAGTGTGGCATTATAATTGTAAAAGACATAGGGAGCTATGACTTTTTCAGCTATTGCAGAAATGCCTTAGTTTGGGAATTAATGTTGAAGAGAAGCAAAACTGTTCTCTGCTGAATAAATACAAAAGGCCTTAGATTGCTCCCATGAAGTAACTTGTACCACTGGAGTTTTGGCAACTCAGGGAACTTTTCGATTCTTGAGTTCTTTTCACGGTCTTTCCAACAATCGATAGCCCAAGCAAATATTTGTCCAGCGTGCACTTAGTGGATACTAAATAGGAGTCTGACTACACCAGTGACTAGAGACAGAAAGATAAGTGAAACATGTCCCCTGACATTGAGGAGATATAGTCAATAAAGGGGTCAGACACAGTAGTCTATGTGATCCTTTAAGATCAGGTAAATCCTGCCACCCTTCTGTTCAAGACCCCCAGTGGTTTCCCTTCCCCATTGTAATCTCCAGACTTCTCACAATGACCTACAGACCCTCATGGTGTGTCTTTCTCCTACCTTTCTGACCCCATCTTCCACCACTTCAGTACAACCAGGTTTCTGCCTGAAGCCCTTGAACTATTTCTCTGCCTGAAATGTTCTTCCCCAGATAGCCATAGTCCAATCCCTCACTTCCTTTAGATCTCAGCTTAAATGCTTTCTTAACAAAAATTGAATTAAATGGAATTAAAATATAAATAAATGCTTTCTTTTTTAAAAAGACTCTTTTGAATATTTATTTGAGCAAACAAGAGAGCACATGCACAACACAGGAAGGGCAGAGTAAGGAGAAGCAGATTCCCTGCTGAGCAGGGTCTCCATCCCAGGACCCCCAAGATCATGAGCTGAGCCCAAAGCAGTCTTTTAACTGACTGAACCAGCCAGACACATCAGATAAATGCTTTCTTAACAAAAAGGACTTTCCTGTCCAGACTATCCACTACTCAGTTCCCAGCACCATTCCCAAATCCCTCCACCTGACTTTCTTTTTTTTCAAGCACTTACTGCTAACTGATATATGTTGTGTCCCTCTCTCTCTTACACACACAATCACAAGCTCCATGAAGCAGGAATTTGCAGTTTTATTCATATTCAACAAGTAGATGTTGAGTTAATGAGTGAATGAATGAGGACTTTAATAAACTTTTTCAAGGTATACTGTACACACTATAACATTTATTCTCTTAAACTGCACTGATGATACCTTTTACTAAAGAGAACTGAATCCCGGGGCCTAGCTCTAGCTGGTAAGGCTATTTCTCATTTCTAGAGAACCATGAAAACCAAGACAGCGAACTAGATGATGTGAAGGGCTCATATAGGGTTAAAATAAGACTCAGATTGTAAGGAGACTTTGACCTAGTAGAAGGAAGAAAATTCACACCTAATCATACAAATGTAGTTAGCAGCAGGAGTCCAAAGACACAGCACATCATGAAGTCTCAGAATAGAGAATTCTTGCAGGGAGGATCAGAGATTTGAAGGTTGAACTGTTAGGAAGTAAAGAATAAGTAGACACGTGGGAAAGAAAATTACCCACAGAGGAGACTTAGAAAACAATGTTATGAGGCCACAGGAGAAAGTCCAACCTTGACTAACACTACTGGGTATACAGGAGGAAAAGATAGGATGATTCATTGAAGACATAGGAGCCTGTGAATATACTGGGTCGTTTAGGCTGAGGGAGGCAGGTGTGTAAACCTGTGTTCAAATCCACACTGGTTCTTTAGCAAAATTCAAATATCAGTACCTCCTTATCAGTTTCCAACAAAATAACGTATCTAAAAGCACTGCCAAATGTTATATTTCACTAATACAGTTTCTTGTTTGCTTATTGTTGAGAAGATACTGCCTAGTTGTTGAAGTAGTTTGAATGAAGGAATGACACAATTAGAGCTTTTCCTTATCAAATTACCCGACAGATCTGGTGTGATTTGATTTTCATTTGGTGTGTCTGAAATGCCAAAGATAATTTTGGTACAACACTATTACCCTATATGTCAACCAAAGACATAATGACAACATTAGCCTTTTTCTTACTACATATGCCACAAGACAGAGCATCTAAACTTAAACGTTCAGACAAAATCTGAAAAAGCTGTGAAGTGGTAGAGCCCGACAGCAGGTTTGACACTGCCTGTGCAATGGCTGTGTGACTTTGCATGGGACACTTTACTTCTCTGGGTCTCGTGGTTTGGTGCCATGAGACTTAAATAAGATAATGTGTTTAAAATACTTAGTATAGAGCCTGGCATATAGGAAGTACTCAATAAATACTAGCTATCATGATGTCATTGAAGTTCTCTTAGATCCCAACCTGATGAAAATATAAAACTTTGTAATTTGGTTTTCCTGCTCTTTGTTAACTATACAACCTCTAAAAGTTGGAGTTTTGAACAGTAGTAAACTTTCATAAGTTTGATAGATATGAAAAATTGGACTTCAGGAATGCCTGGGTAGCTTGGTCAGTTCAGCATCTGCCTTTGGCTCAGGTCATGATCCCAGGTTCCTGGGATCGAGTCCTGCATCAGGTTCCGTGTTTGGGGGCGGCAGGGGAGCTGCTTTTCCCTTTGCCTGCCACTACCCCTGCTTGTGCTCTCTCTCTCCGACAAATAAATAAAATCTTAAAAAAAAGAAAAGAGAAAAATTGGACTTCATCCAATTAAAGACTTTTGGGTATCAAAGGACATTGTGAAGAAAGTGAAAAGACAACCCATAAATTAAGAAAAAATGTTTGCAAACCATACATCTGATAAGGGCTTAATATCTAAAATATATAATGAACTCTTACAATTTAATGACAAAAGACAAATAACCTAATTTCAAACTGGACAGAAGACTTGAATAGATATTCCAGAGAAGATATACAAATGGCCTACAAGCACATGAAAAAATATTCAATGTCGTTAGTCATTAGAGAAATGGTAAATCAAAACCACAATGAGATACCACTTCATACCCACTAGGATGGCTATAAAAATTAAAACAAACACACACACAATTCCCAGAAGATAAGTGTTGGAGAGGATATGTATCTTGCTAGTAAGAATTTAAAATGTTTCATCTGTTGTGGAACACAATTTGGTGATTTCCCATGAAATTAAGCATAGAATTACCATAGGATCCATCAATTATACTCCTAGGTACATACCCCCCAAAGAATTGAAAACAGGGGGCACCTGGGTGGCTCAGTCGGTTAAGTGTCTGCCTTCAGCTCAGGTCATGATCCCAGGGTCCTGGGATCAAGACCCGCATTAAGCTCCCTGCTCGGTAGGGAGCCTGCTTCTCCCTCTCCCCTGCTCGTGCTCTCTCTCTAATAAATGAATAAAATATTTTTTTAAAAAAGAATGGAAAACAAATACTCATATAAATGCATGTACATACATGTTGATAGCAATACTATTCTCAATAACCAAAAGATGGAAACAGCCCAAATAGCCATCAGATGATGGTTAGATAAACAAATCGTGGTATATATATGTAATGGAGTATAATTTGGTCATAAAAAAGAATTAAAATATGGTATGTACTACAATGTACTACAGTAGTAGCAGTAGTATGTACTATACTGTGGTTGAACCTAGAAAACATGCTAAAGTGAAAGAGGCCAGACACAAAAGATCACGTAGTGTATGATTCCATGTATATGAAATTCCCAGAATAGGTAAATTCATAACAGAGACAGAAAAGAGATGGGTGGTTGCCAAGCCTGGGAGGAGAGGGAAATGGGGAGCAGATGTTTATGGGTATGGGGTTGTGAAAATGTTTTGGAAGTAGATTAAGATGGTAGCAGAGCAACCCTGTGTATAATCTAAATACCACTCAATTGTTAATTTTTTTAAAAAGATTTTATTTATTTATTTGACAGACAGCGATCACAAGTAGGCAGAGAAGAAGGCAGAGAGAGAGAGAGAGGGAAGCAGGCTCCCCGCCGAGCAGAGAGCCCAATGTGAGGCTCCATCCCAGGGCCCTGGGATCAAGACCTGAGCAGAAGGCAGAGGCTTTAACCCACTGAGCCATCCAGGTACCCCAATTGTTAATTTTTAAGTAGTTAATTTTATGTTATGTAAATCTTATTTCAAAAATATATGAAAATACAAAGCTTCTTTCTGTAATGATTTTAGCAATACAGCCTTTCCTAATGAATCGCTCCTGTTTTATACACCCATAGCATCTGTCTCCTCCATCATAGCGTGCTGGTCCATGTGTTCTATTGATTTACATACATATCTACTACAGGGGTCCATAAACTGTGGCCCACAGGCCAGATTCAGCCCCCTGCCTGCTTTTGTGTGGCCCACAAGCTTAACATTTTTAAATAGTTGGGAAAAAAGTCAAAGATAACATCTTATAACACATAAAAATTATGTGAAATTCAAATGCTAGTGTCCATTCATAAGGTTGTATTAGAACATGGTCACTCTTACTCTTTTATGTATGTCTATGGCTGCCTTCATTCTACAATAGCAAGGTTTAAAAGTTACAACAGAGATTATGTGGCCAACAGAGTGGAAATATTTACCATTTGCTCCTTTACAGAAAACGCTGTTGACCCCTAACCTACTAGATTATAAACTTCTAAGGGGGAGGGGGTATCTCCCAAGCACCCAGCCTTATAGGAATCTATTCTAGAGGTTTGATAAATGTCTCTTACTTTAACACCTCTGTAAATGTTTTAGTATTCAAATGTGTGCCATGTGATTCTCTATATGCTAATAAAATTGAAAGCACTAATTTCTTTTTATTTCTACAAAATTTGACACTTACTTAGTTTGATATTTAGCATATGAATTCTACAAAAGATTTTTTAACAGAAACTCCATGCTTCAATAAGAATTTATCATTCCCAAAAAGAGAAGTAATTTTGCAATCTTTTAAAAAATATATAAAATAGATGTTCATGTTGAAATCTTGAAAATTACACTAATGTACCATTCAAACTTTAAATGTCAGTACATAAAACTATGTTAGTTTTTCTAGCACAAAAATAAATTAAGGATTAAAAAGTTCTGATCCTTAGCATTGCTTCTCTTGGGGATAAGTTCAGAACTAGTATAATGCTAGTTTTTTAAAACTTCTATATTTAATATTTAACTTATTGGGACAAATGGAATTTTATAATCAGTTTTACAAAGTGAGACTATAGGTAAAGTAAGAATATAGGTTAAGATGTAACCATCAAACATTCCTGGAGTAGATTTGGGGGGAAAAAGAAAAAAACAAAAAAACACAAACTAAGTTTTTCTCCTTGATTGTAGGTGACAAATGAGCCAGATCTTCGTAAGATGAAGTGGTACTAAGCAGAACTTACATTTCTCAGACTTTTTTTTTTCTGTCTCTGACTTTTAATATCCTTCCTTACTTGTATCTTTCTGCTTTGCTCAGAAGATTCTCTGGGTTTCATGGAACAGTCAGTCTAATCAATCAAGCAATCAATTCAGTAACATCGATGTCATATGAAGAGTAGCTTCTTGGGAGTTCAGAGATCTCAACTGAAGCCAAGTGACCTTGGGTCTGTTCTTTGAAACTTTCATCATCCATGACAAAAAAGGTCACTCCATGGTCTCTGAGAGTCTTCCATTCTAACATTCTAGGAGGCTAAATAATAAGTTACATTTATTTTTGACATTCGTGATTGACAAGTTATCCAGTGGATTTGGTCAGTCACATTTTTATAGCAATATATAGATTTAGGCCTTTGTATTTCTTATTTCTCAAATATTCTACATGCACCTATAATTGAAGTAAGTTAGCATTAAATAAAATCTCACGTTAGAGCTAGAAGGGTCTAGAATTCACCTATGTGACTTTTTTTCATTTCACAGATGAGAACACTGAAGGAGGTCCAAAGAGAGGAAGTGCTTTTCCATTAATCCATGTTGCCCTATTTATGGTGAGGAATTGCATTCCAAATCCTTGCAGTTCCTGCAATATTTGCCTATATTGGTTTTCTCAATTATAACTTTTCAGGCAATCGTCTATTTTCCCACACTCTTAACTTTCCTGTTCCCATGGCTTGATTTCAACCTAGTCTGTCTGTCTGAAAACATTGCCTTCTCTGTTTGGGCTTATCAAATAGTGACATCTAAGTAGTGTATTTATATTTCATCCAAGCAAGAAGTATATAACTGATTAGAATTCAGGGCTAATAACTAAGATGAAGAAAAAGAAACAAAGATGAAGTAAGGGGAAAACCTTTGCCTTATTTGGACCATTTTGATGTAAGATTTTTCTTCAAAACTATGGTTTTGTATAAAGGGACATAAATTAACCTGTCAAATATCTTGTTGACCAAAAAGAAAATCAGCAACAGTAGTACGATACTCCTGCAAAATCCATTCGTTCAGACATTCAACAAATATTATCAACCTGTATAAATAGCAAGGCATGGTAAGAAATTCTGGAAAACACAAACAAGAGCCCCTTCCTTCCTAGGAAGGAATTGAAGAAATAATGATAATGACCCACCCTTATTGAGTTCTTACTATATGCCTTGTGCTAAGTGTCTTATATGAATTATCTCCTCTGATTAATCTTTTATATCCTATTTGATTGATGTCAAGTTTAAATGAGATCCTGGATAAAGCTTCTAGGACAGTGTCTACAGCATATTAGATTCCCACAAAATATTAATTACTTCCCTGTCCTCCTCTTATTTTACAGAAGACATCACCATTTTTCCTTCTAAAAAATATACAGTGGATTTGAGCTGAATGAATGATACAGCCAGAAAGAACTAACTAACTGATCATAAGAAAAACCCCCAAATCCAAGGTGCAGCTTGAGCAGTGGAATGAAGTTTGGCTGAAGGCAGAAATGGATGTTCATCTGAAGGAGACAAAGGCTGATCCCCCAAGAGATGCTTGGAAATGGAAGGTAAACATAGTGGCTGTTCCGTAGAGAGTTGAGACAAGAAGAAGCCTGGGCTCTGCTTAGTCATGGAAAGGCTCCTGCAATCGGGGGAGGCCCAAGTCCAAGGAACACACTGAAGAAAGTGTGGGCAGAGGCACAAATGACAGATTAAAGTCTGTCTCATGATGCCCTAGCCTAGAGCCTTTACAGCATGGCTTCCAGAACCACAGCAGACCAACACTTTCCACAGAGATGGGGAGGAAGTTGCTAGAACAAACACTACCCTGAAACTTGCCCCAAATCTGAACCTAATCAAACCCCAATGTTTTCTTGAGGTCAGAAAAAGCCTGGCTTAGCATTTTTAAAACAATATCTATTTGCCTTTTGTCTCCTATTTGCAGCCAGAAGTGGAAGTTCTAAAAACCCATTAAAAACTTTGGGTTATTTTGTATTTATTTCTTTACAATACGCATTGCCTAGCCAAAACCAGAAAATGCTGGAATGGCACAAGTTCATTCTCCTGAGATATCTAGATCAAAGTCATTTGGAACTGCCTTGGCTAAGCAACTGAATTTTTCCATTCTCATCCAAACCAATGCTTTAATCCCTCACAATTTACTCATATGCACCCACCTTCTCAAGTGTTCTGAGGTATTTCTTTCAGCACACACGTTGGCCTTCAAAGGGTAACAAGCAATTGTGTGCTGGCAAAAGCTACATTTTCAAGTTCATACCTCCTTACTATTGTCCAACAAAGAGAACAGAAACTTCTGGCAACTTTGTCCACTCTCTCTAAATTCCATATAGAGTGAAAATATAAAAAAGGGAATGTCGAAGACCGTCTTGCATAGAGATTTATTATGTTTACAGTACGTTTTACACTGCTTAATTATCCTCCCTCTCATGTTTAGAAATCACTTTGACCAAGTAAAATTTTAAGACAGGTCATGTCATTCGACCAGCAAGTTTACCAGAAAACTGGTCTTGTTTTTTTTCTCAAGGTCTTAGAGCAATATCTCTTGGGTGGCATCCAAATCTGCCTTATTTGAAAAGTATCGTTTTTGTTGGGTAATCAGCAATTTACATTTATTTCCCCACAGGTCACCTTAATTCTAAGTGACTTTGATCTATAGATGCATTATCTTTCAGGAATTATTGAGAAAATAATGTGTTACATGTCACAATCTTAATCCTGCCTACATTAAAAATTTTTCAGTTTATTCACGGTAGGATTTTGCTATGTGAAATGTTTTTCCCCATGCACTATAAGAGCAAACTAGAGTTTGTCTAACCAGAATTCAATTCTTGGGATTCCTGGGTGGCTCAGTTGCTTAAGTGTCTGCCTATTGATCTCAGCTCAGGTCTTAATCTCAGGGTCATGAGTTCAAGCCCCACACTGGTCTCCACACTGGGCATGGAGCCTGCTTAAAAAAAAAAAAAAGAAGAAGAAGAAGAAGAAGAAAAAGTCAATTCTCAGAGAACAATTCCATCATTTCAATAAGATAAAGAAAATTTACAATGTTGTCTTCCTCAAATCTGCTGAGAAAACATTATAGTAATGCCCATTCTTGCCAATGACATATTTTAGCCTCAGCGCCTCTATGGGTAAGAGTATTTCTTCAAGGATTTTATACAGCCTTTCCTATTCCAGTCTGTGTATTTGAAGCCCTATTCATTAGCACAATCTTTTCCTAATGCCTAATGAAAAACATGTTTATGATCAGATAGATGAACTTCTTAGGTCAGCAACCCTATCTCAATTTCTGATGTTTCCAAAATATACAAGTGATTCTTTAGCTTTATAAACCTCCACCTGCTTCTCCTTTCATGTAATTTGCCTTTGTTCAGTTATTTTGTGCCACCCCTGGAGTGTTTTCAAATATATTTCAAACCCCCAAGCAACCCCATTTCAGCTGATTGACTTCAGAGAACTCTAATGCTGGCCAGGCATTTTGCTGCAACCCCATTTAGACTCAGCAGGAAGAGCAGATTTAAAAGGCAGATTACGTTTTTAGCTTTTTAAAAACTGCTTTATTAGAGAGGCTAAAAGCCACAGTGGTGGTAAGCTGAATTCTTTTGAAATACAGGCAACTTCAAGACATCTAGGGAGCAGTTCCTCGCCTGTGGAGCTCCTCCCTTTGGGTTTCAGTGATGGCAGGACCAGCTGATTTCAGGCATTTTTCTTAAGGGTCCTTGTAACTCCAACAACAGAATTCATAAAAGCACCAAAGAGGTTTCATTTAAGGGTTGGAGACCTTTGAAAAGCAGCTCATCGAGATTCCCACCCCTGGACTTCTGGCAGGCCACTTTGTGTGAAAGGATTGGTTATATACTGGCCTCCATTAATTATAGGGGCTGGCCAATGGATAGTAGGCAGAGAACCATGGTGAAGATGTAAAAAGCCACTTGGAGAAGAAGAGAAAATACCTGCAGGTCTGATTCCTACGGCAGACAGCTAGGAGTCTAAATGGATAGATACATAGGTTGGTAGAGGAGATAGATATGTGATGATAGATAGATAGATAGATAATTGGGGGCACAGTAGTGGCAGCTGCTTCACCTGTCATTGTGTGTGTGTGTGTGTGTGTGTGTGTGTGTGTGCGTGTGTGAGTAAAGCAATAGAAGTTTATTAAGTGAAGATGCAGAAAAAGTTCTCAAGAGTGAGAGGGGTCCCGACAGGATTGCCCTTCACCTGTCATCTTAAAACAAGTGCTACAGCTTCTCGGTACCTTCCCTTTCACTTATTTAAACTACACCAGGAGCTGCTCGCAGGGTGGTTGAGGGTCCATGAAAAGAAGTTGGGTGTAATCAGATTTCTAGACTCAATGAGATTCTATATAGAAGGTGTGTATATAGGTTTGGAGATGAAAAGAATGTACTGGGTTTCGAGAATGTTTATAGAGAAAGTACACTAAGAAGCAGTGGATGCTACTTAAAGGCAAGATGCAGGCTTAAACAGAGATAAAACTAATCAGAGAGGACAAATATTTGGCATCTCTGCTACCACCCACTCCCTCTGTGCCCAAATGGGACGTTATCAACTAACCATCACTTCTATGCCAAATCCAGACACAGCCTTAGAATCCTTCTCAGCAGGCTGTTGCAATCTGGATTAAGCAGGCAATATTCCTAAAGATGTGTACGGATCAGATGTACATGGATCAACTGAAGAAATTCCCATGGGTGGGGAAACAGGTGACAGGTTGAGTGATGCTGGCAGGCTGTGGACTATCAGAATGTCAAGTGCTTGCCCCATCTGAACAGGACAGCAGGGACTCAGATTCAGACTTTACCCCACAGGACTTTGGGACCAGTGCCACCAGATTTTTCAAGAGTAAATAGAAATCCAATTTTGACTTGGACTATCTTTATTTTTAAATGTTGGATCCAAAAAGAGGGGAAAATTAATACCATGTGAGCCAAACCAAATACACATGCAGTAAAAGTAAATTAAAATACACCTGTAGGACAATGTAGCCCCAGGTTTAGAAGAATTGGGAAGATTCCAGTTTGCTCTTATCTTGCCTGAACTACTTTACTATCATCCATGGCTTAAAAATAAAAGAAAACCATCTCACCAGGGCTTGAAGAGGGCATGTGACAAATTGCAGAAAATTATAGCCAACGTTTTGTGGTTGCTGATCTCCCCTGGGTTACATGCTAGCAGAGTCCTGAAAAAATAGGCAAACTTCAAAGATCAAAGTTTCCACGGCTGCAGAGGGGACTTATAAACCAGCTTGCTTTTGTCCAGATCCTCCCCCACCCCAACCTCTTTTTGTCAATCACAAAGCAGTTGTCTCAAAGCTCAAATTCTGACATTGTCAGAGGCTAATGACAACATCAGAGGCCATTTGCTTGATGCTTATTTCAGTATTCCAACCCTCTCCTCTTGGTCTCCCTTTGGGTTGTTTACATACAATTTCCTTCTGGGTGGAACTTTGTTTTTCCTTTCCTTCTCTTGAGGCTGTTGTTTTTTCTTAAAATAGGAGGTCATTTCAGGCAGAGATGTGTTTTCGTCTCCATGCTTCCTCTATGGCTGGGACTAGGGCCCTTTTGGAAAAGAAGGAAATTTCCACTTTGTTTATAAGGAGGGATTGGTTTTCTTTGGATATCCCATTAATTTGCTGGGTAGGGAGTTTGGAGTTCCTAGGATTATCAAAAGTGATCAGGAAATTCGTTTTAAAGGCATTTGTTTGATTTTTAAAATGTTATACATTCTGCTTTCCTTATTTTTTTTTTCTCTAACCAGTTCACGTTTTTCCAATGAACCTAAACTTCCCATATGTCTGTCCCTGCATTTCAGCTCTCTACAATGTCTTCCCAAGATCTTTCAGCTTTAGTTGTCAATCTGGATACTTTGACCAACATTCTGGACCAATTCCAGCATGAGTCATAGTTTTATACTTTGAGTTGGAAAAGTAATTTTCCCTTTCCCTTTAAAACGCAGCCATGACCCATTACTATTACTGGAAAAGACAGACTTGATCATGCATAACTTTCTCCACCCCATCCTCCCATCTTCACAGGCTACATCTGTCAATTATCCATCACTCACATCAAGTAATGTCAGTATGCACCCAGGTGGGTATGGACTGTGTTAGGCACCATTGAAAGTTTACCCTGAACCTCTGAGAGAATACATTCTGTGTTAGAATATTAACAACAACAAATAAATTCCAAGCATTCCAAAGCCAAACAGAAAAAAAATCCCTCTAGGTGAGTCTTGTGATGACTTTAGTAGGTTTCATGCAAAAAAATTATTAATTTTAAAATAATTTATTCAAGGCCACTCCCAATATGTGACTTATCTAAATGACCATGTTCACTAAGAAATAATACTCAAAAACCTCAATTAAATGGATTCAAGCATTCAGATCTCAATTTCGATTGTTCAATACCTTCCCATTCTATAAATACTTATTGTTTATTCTAACCCTGAGAACAAAAGTACATAATGAAAAATAAGTTACTGATAAGAAGGATTGAAATCAGAAATAAATAACCGAAGTAGCTTATGTTGGTGGTTAGGAACATGGACTTCAAGCCAGGCAGCTGTGGGATAGCTACTTGGCCACACTGGTACTAGCTAAGTGGCTTCAGGCAAGTCACTTACTGTCTCTTACTCAATTTTCTCATCTGTAAAATAAATATAGTAATAGTGCCTGCTTCACAGAGTTGTTATGGATTAATATGTTAAAGACATAGAAAGTGTTCATCACCACAAATGTAGCAAAATCATTCTAACCTTTATAGGGTACTGGCTATGCGTCAGACACTGCCTTCACTTGAATAACTCTATGAAGTAGATATTATTATTCCTATTCTCATTTTACAGATGAGGACATTAAAGATTCAGATAAGTCCAGGGCCATAGAGCTACCAAGTAATGAAGCCAGGATTCCAATCCAAGTGAGCTGGCATTGAAGCATTGAATCTGAATCCTTAACCACTATGTAGCTAACATCTTTTTAACTGTAATGAGTCTTCATTATTCCAGGTGATGTCTGAGGTTCTTTCATCTTTAACTCAACTTCTTATGTTGCTCGTGACTACATATACAATGTTGAACACTGAACAGAGATGTTCAACATGGCAATTCTGTTCTCCATAGCAGAATCAGTCTTCCTCTCTCTCTCTCTCTCTCTCTCTCTGCCACACACACACACGCACACACACACAAGGATTTAGTTACCTTCCCTGCTCTCTACTTCCTAAGTCAGAGGAGTAATTGATATATTTCAAAAATATGTTCTATAGTATAAAAAGAGAAAGAGAAAGAGGTTTCTAATGCTTTTTTGCTTTTTTTTTTTTTTTAAGATTTTACTTATTTGACACACACAGAGAGAAATCACAAGTAGGCAGAGAGGCAGGCAGAGAGAGAGGGAGAAGCAGGCTCTGTGCTGAGCAGAGAGCCCGATGTGGGGCTCCATCCCAGGACCCTGAGATCATGACCTGAGCCAAACGCAGAGGCTCAACCCACTGAGCAACCCAGATGCCCTATTTTTCCTTTTTTAATTAACCAAGAACTAGTAATCTAAAACTCCTTGTTCCACTTAACATTCTGGTTAACTAAGTTTTTCTGTATAATAAAATAAATACGCATGGCTGAAATTACAAAGTCAAATAGCTTCAACTCCAAAAGGGACAAACTGCTCCAATTTATCTAGTTTCTTAAAACATAAACATTTTAAAATAAATTGTTAATGAAAGTCCAAGTGACATTTTCATTGTTCTGAGAAATGAAATTTGAGAACTGAAAGGAGTGGGAGGGTATGACATATACATATAAAACAGGGCCAGAAGTTTGTCACAGTAGTATATTCTAGTAATCAAGGAATTAACATATCACATACCACAGACCATATTTGCATTTTATAACAATACACTGGTTTTTAATATAGCTTCCAGTTTCTTTTATATTTTACTTTACCATTCATGACTTCATTTGATTTGCACAGGAGAAATAATATTTACTATTAGATGAAGTAGGCATTAGAAATAGTATCAATTCATTTTATGTAGGAGGAGACTGAGGCTCAGACATCCTATGGCTTGACCTAGGTCACACAGCTAGTAATTTGCAGAGCCATCACTGATCATGTCTTGCTACTTCTACTGGATCACAATTCCCACTGGCACTTTTGCTAAGCTTCATTTGATAGTTCACTTAGACCAAAATGGCTGTTCCCCAAGGGTTGGGAGCCAGGAATGATTTCTGTGGGGAAAAGCCCAGAAAAAGAGGTGGTTATGCATATGGGTATGCCCCCCACCCCCGCCAAACCGCCTCAGAAAGCCCTAGGCAGCGTTGGAGGAAAAGAGGTCACTGGCAGAAGAGAGAGAAGTTACCATAGCAAATGTCCCAATTTTCCCACATTTGGCTGTGCTCATCCCACATTTTATTTTGTGTTAAAAACTACTAGCTCTCCAGCTGAACTGCAGTGATGGAATCCTGGTTCCACTATTCCCTAACCTCTTTATGCTTCATTCTTTTGTTGGTAGTATGGGACTTATGGTAGTACTGATTTTATAGGGTTGGTGTGAGCATTCCACAAGAGAGCCTATATAAAAGGTTTAGTGTTATAACTGACTCATGGTAAGTACTTACTGAACATTAACTATTATCATCAAGGTTGTTTCATGCAGAGATATAAGTGGCAGAGAGGATTTGAACATAGCCAACCGAACTCCAGAGACTTAGTTTCTTAACCACAAGCCCATACTGGCTTCATACTTATACTGACTGTCCATCTGGAAAGTCCTTTCCCTAGATACCCATCAGCATGGCTCACTTCCTCTCTCTATTTAGGCACCCGCTCAAATGTCACTTCCTCTTAATAACCTTTTCTGGCTCTTTGATCTAAAACAGTGTTCCTTAGTACTATGCCTTTAATCTGCTTCATTTTTTTCATAGCATTCATAGCAACTTGATAATATATTGAATATATTTATTTGATTATTCCTGGATTATTGCTTTCTCCAGCATTAGAAAGCAAGCTCCATGAAGGTAGCAGCTTGAGTGTGGCTCACATTGCTACCCTATTGCCTAGTACACACTCAATTGTTCACTGCATCAATGTATAAATTAACAAAAGGAACCAAAATATGAAGATCTAGTTCCTTCTCTAAAGGACTTGCTCCTTAGCTAGGAAGAGCTTTGAAACAGTCAGCAGGAACACACCTAACCACCATGATAGAGTATGCCCAGGTTGAATGATTGGTGCCAAACCTCTTGGCTCTCATACTCTGGGTCTTATCTTCTTGCTAAGGTGCTGACTTCTCCACCAAATCATTCTGACTGTTTAACCTTCCCTAATGAAATGTTCTAGAAGCACATCTTATAAAATCAAATGATACAATTTCAGAAAACCATTTCAAGAGAATTTAAATCTCAACCCCACTATCTCTGTAAATCAGACATAGCATTCTCTTGAGGGTGATAGTCCCCAGAGAGTTTCAGAAAAAGCACATTAAGTTCTACTCGAAGCACATTTCTTTTTGGTATAATCTACTCCCAAGGGTAAACTGGGGAAGTAGATACTTTACAATTGTTAAAGATCATGGGAGAGTGAAAAGCAAAATAGGCACTCAGCCTTATTCAGCCAAACTACTGGACTGTGTCTCCTGTGTGTGAGTCATTAATCAATCCCATTAAGTTATAATTCTTTGCCAAGCTAAGAAAACACGACCCAAACAGTAGCAAACACTTCCTCCCCTTGCTACTTACCCCTCAATGTGAAGAACAGCCTTCTAAAAACTTCAGTCTTCCTGAGATTAGCAGGTCTGCAAAATGTCCATTGGATTTGTCCAGAGCGAAAATGTGCCAGATTTGATGAAGTGAGAGAACACTGCTTGATTCTGACCACTCACACTCAAAACTATTTCCATAGCCCAGATAAAACAATGCAGAGCTACACAGGATGACATGACTGAAATAAAACAAATCATTTACAACATGACTTCCTGCTGCGCAGTGTTCTAAGAAGTCCCATGGTGGATAGTTGTTAGCTAACACAGAACAGACCCCAGACTCTTGAATAGCAAATCCTTTTATATGACAAATGACATTGTGTGTGTGTTGATGAATGGTGACCGCAGGAAAATGGCATGACATAATAGAAACATCAGTGGTTACAGCTGAGGAAGACTACACTGTACTTCATCAGAGAAGCCCACCTCAATTAGTTATGATAGACCAAAGGGATAAATAAGCCACTGGGGCGGTCAAATCCACATTCATAAACAAGGGCATAGCAAGTGCCCAGTGTGCCTTATTTAAAGGGCAACACAGTGCAGCATACTTAATCAAGTATCTGGTATATGTACTATTATGGGCTAGGGGTTAAAGAAATTAAGATGCACAAGACACATTCCTGCTGCTAAGGAGGAGGAAGGTACTAACTTAAATGTGAACTCATTTAATTTGATTCTCATAAGATTCTAGTTAGGGGGACAGAGCAGTTTCTATGAAACCCCATTTTATAGATTAAGAAAGCTAAGGCTCAAAGTAGTAAATGATGTACTCGGGTCTTAACACGAGTGAGGTCTGGAACTTGAACTTGACCTCAAGTCTTGGGCTCTTACTATATCACCCTGCCTCAGGCTCCATCTTTAGACAACCGAAAAAAGTAAAGTCTTTCTTCAAATCACTTCAATATATCATTGCAAACATTATTTCACTTTCTTTCAGAAAACCATGATATGTCTGCAAGACCAAAATAGTCAGATGATCTCAAAACTGAAGCTCTGCTTCCCCCCATAGTACACTTAAAGACTTAAGGCTGGAAGGCTAGATGTGAGATGCTTGGGAAGATCAAAGGGTCCCGAAATTCTGATTTTGCTCTGGATTGGATCCTACACTGTAGAAGTGGTCCAGAATTAGTATGTTTACTACAACTTACAGTTAGGGCTGTCTTTCACCTCTTTCACTTGGCTTTCTTTTAGTAAGCTCTTGCACTTTTGGTTCAAATGCCACTTCCAGACGTTTTTGATCATCATTGTGATTATGGTGGCACTTTTACCTCTATTTCTATTCTAATGAAATAATGTTTTCTACTCTGTATTATCATTACTTGTGTATATTTTTATGTCACCTCTGAACTTAAAAGCCCTTTAAGACAGTATTTATAATCAAATATCATCTCTGCTAAGAGATAACCAGCATGAAGTCTTGAATTTGATAAGTATACAGTTTGTTGAATATATAAATGACTCTTTCTCTGGTTTCCGCTCAGTGCTGATTATCTTCTTCCAAGGACTTCTGCTTGACTTCATCTTGACTATAGTAGGTCCGTTTTTACCAGTTATCTTTTTATAGTTCTTGAGTTCCATGGTATTTTGTTCTATTTCTGGAGCCCATCTTGAGGAAGAGTTCATAAAATTTTCAGTTCTGTCAAAAATATTACTGGTGATCCAGCCAAACCAGTTTCATCATGGAGGAAGAAAATTTGCTGATCAGTATTACGGAGAGAGGTGCTTTTCTTTTCCTCACAGCCTTGAAAGGTCCCAATAAGTAAAAGTGTTAGATTTCTTCCAGTTCTGAAATCTTTGGATCTTCTGCCAAATTGGGCATTCCTGGCAAAATATCTTAAAGAGAGAGATTGTAGTTGGAAGAGACAGTAGATCATGCAATTTAGTTTCTTTATTTTACATAGGAAAAATGGAAGCCCAAAACGGCAATGTAATTTGCCTGAACTCACTTGACCACTTAGTGGAAGGCCCAGAGTAAACCCAGGTATTCTCGCTACTGGTCCTCGGAGGTATTTTTTTTTTTTTTCTGTTTTTTTTTTTTTTTTTAATTCCCCACCAATATGAACTTCATTTCTTAAAAAAAATAAATCCTACTGATACTTGAGTTCCTGTTTTTGTTAGATTGGTTTGGATCCTTGAATACTCCTCCTGTCCTCCTGACTATCCAGAGAACTAGGCCACTCTGAACTAAGAGCTCAGACTCCATGGCTCCAAGAAGCCACCATCAAGAGATAAGGCACTCCCAAGTGTCCATCCACTGGTGAATAGTTAAAGAAGATGCAGTATATATACACAATGGAATATTATTCAGCCATAATAAAGAATGAAATGTTGCCATTTGCAAAGGCAGATGGAGCTCTAGGGAGTATTATGCTAAGTGAAATAAGTCAGTCAGAGAAAGATAAATACCACACAATTTCACTCACACAAGGAATTTAAGAAACAATACAAAGAAGAAGTGCATAGATGGCTTAGTCAATTAAGCATCTGACTCTTAATCTCAGCTTGGTTCTTGATCTCAGGGTCATGAGTTCAAGCCCACATTAAACATTAAACAAACAAAAAAAGGTACCGATACAAATGACCAAAGGGAGGAGAGAGTGGCAAATCAGGAAACAGATTCTTAACTATAGAGAACAAACTGATGGTTACCAGAGGGGAGGTAGAGAGGGGTGTTAGGTGAAATAGGTGATGGGGATTAAGGAGTGCCATTGTGATGAGCACCAGGAATTATATGGAAGTGTTGAATCACTATTGTACACCTGAAACTAATATTACACTATATGTTAAGTAATTGGAATTCAAATAAAAACTTAAAAAAGAGAGAGAAACAGAAAAGGCACTTATCTCACCCCCTGGGCAGTGCCACTTTCCCTAATTAGACAGAGGATACTTGTTTTAAATCTGTCAGCCTAGAGTCCTTCAATAACTGGAACTAAGAGATATGCCTGGACTTAACCTTGGTTGGTAGAAACCAATCTACAACCCACGTGGTGCACGATATTGCTCTCACTTTAACATATTGATTTTAGAATCAAATAGTTTTGTTAGAATCCTTTGTTATATTACCACTTTAGCTACCTCATTTTCTAGTACTATCTTCTATTTTTTTCTACCTCTGATCTCTTAATATTTTGCCTTTCTCATATTGATCTTCATATTTATTTTGAGATATGATTATTTTGAAGGATATTACTTGAATTTAAAAGAATAAACAAAAAAATCCATTTATATAAAAAAGATGAATTTATCAAATGCAATGTATTAGAGCAAGTTATAATGGAAAAAGCCCTGGATCTGAAATGGAGAAGATCAAAGTTCAAATCTAGCCTCTCACCAGCTCTGTGATGGTTGCAAATAGCTGAACTTCTCTGAGCCTCAAGATGCCCACTTGTAGAATAGAGATAATAATCCTATAACATAGGGGCACCTGGGTGGCTCGATGGGTCAAAGCCTCTGCCTTTGGCTCAGGTCATGATCTCAGGGTCCTGGGCTCCAGTCCCCGCCTGGGGCTCTCTGCTCAGCAGGGAGCCTGCTTCCCCTACTCTCTCTGCCTGCCTCCCTGCCTACTTGTGATCTCTGTCAAATAAATAATATTTAAAAAATAATAATCCTATGACATAGAATCTGGGGAGAGCTGAGCAAGAAGTCCTTACATGGGTCTGGTGTGGTGCCTATTGTGCTACATAGGTTCTCACTACAGGTTGACTTGATCTGAAACTGAAAGATTTTCAGGAACGTGAGATCAACTTTGTTTATCAGAGTTTCCTTCATCATTGCTCTGGTTTCTCTTTTTTTATAGGGTCAGCACTTTCTATCATGTGGTTTAGAAATGCCAAATTAATTTTTAAAAATCAAATTTAAGTGAAATGGATTGATGTCATGGTGCACATTACTAAACTAATTATTACATAAGTACCTCTTAAAAGTTAGAAATATGCAGAAATAGAGAAGTAGATTAAACAGTTGTTAAATTCAGGCAACATTGCACTTGGGAGGACAGCAGTAGAACTAAGGATGTCACCCAGAGCAAAATATTAAACAGTTTGAATTTAAGATCTTCCAGAATGTACTAGAACATCAGAAACCTGCCCTAAATTAAACACTGAAGAGGTCCTGGATTTTTCCTCTTTTTTATGGAGATCAAGATGGCAGTCTGAACAACTATTTTTTAAATTGAAAAAAGCAACAGTAGTGTTTTTACTTGCAATTCCAAAATAGTCTTAAAATTAGTTAAGTTTTCAGCAAGCACACAACCCCACAATCCAGGTATTTTCTTACTACATTTTACCTTCCACATAACACAAGTTTCAGATAGGGTGCAATCATATTTTGAATTCTACTAACTCTCCCTTACATTATATTATAAACATTTTCCATTTATTTAAATGGCTGCATAATATAGTTCACCAAGCTGCTGAATCTAAATTTAATCAGCTCTTCCCCTGATCTTAGGCATTTATTTGGAAGTCGAATTAAATTCTGTGATTAAGAGGTTTTTAAATAGCTCCTACAGTTTTCATGTCAGAATTCCTTTGCATTCCCAGTCCTGGGGCCATCTCAGTTATGCAGAGTGAGACCAGCACATGTAGAACCAAGAGGTTTGGAGAAGACGACCAAGGCCTCCAAAGTACTCTTATGGGCCAGAGGGGACAGTGAGGAGCAAGGGAGGCACAGAAACAGCAAAAACACCTTGTTTTAATGTTTGTCTTTAGTTTTTAGATGGAATGACTACTTGGTTTCCTTAAGTTATTTTCTTTGACCAGCAACTTATTCTAAAGCTTTATTTCCTTTGGTCAAGTAGAGACAGCCTAAAAACAGGGGCAAGGAAGAATTCTGGACATATTTTCATGGCTATATGCATTATTTTATATCCTGTCTTATTATAAAAAGGATGTAAGGCAGCTCACTTTGGAGATTTTTCTGAAGGACTGAAAACCCTTTATCAAAACTCGTTTCCCCACCATTCCTAGAGCATTTCCATCAGTTATAAAAGTTGCATTCTATTTCTTAGAGTTTTACTTCATATTATAGGTATATAATATCTTCATTCCTTTTTATTTTACTTTCTGTAGCAACCAATTTGATATGAACAGTTTATATCAGCATTCCGGGTTATTAACAAATGGTCTCACATTTGTCTTGGTTATATCTTTTGTGTAATTACAACCTGGATAGAGTATTATTTGTTCAACCTTCTGAGGTCACAGAGCAATCTTTTCTGGTTCATATCTGGGCTAATCAGCTAAGAAACCATGGGTTAAGTTATGGAAAAGCTAAATGTTGGAAATTTCTGAAAGCAGTCTTTACAATAACATGCAACTAGCTGTGCTTTGGAACCCCAGCTATCTAGGACTGGGAATGTCCCATCAGTTTGCTGCATTGTGAAATCATCTCGTCACAAAGTTTGCTCAATAACTGTATGATTTTTTGATTGCTCATGGGTTGGTTTTTGTTTGTTTGTTTTGTCTGTTTGTTTTTATATTTGCTCCGTGTCAAATTTCTGAATTTTGGGCAGCGCCAGAAGGCATCTGGGAAATAAGAGGAGAAGAATCTGATCTCTAACAAATATAAATCTTTGCTCTCTCTGGAACTTTAAAACTGAAAGGCTGTCTTCCAAATGCAACCCTCACAGCAATACAATGAGATGGGACAGGAATGATTATCCCCATTTTATAGGAATGAAGCAGAAACTTGGGAGTTTGTGACTTACTCAAATCCATTGCAACTAGAAGTTGGAAGACACTGGATTCAAACCCTGATGCTCCTGTCTGTGGTCCAACCTGCTTTCCATCATTCACAGCCACAATTAAAACATTTACGAAGTAATTCCTCCCTTTGAGGGTTTTCTGTAATTCCTAGTTGCAAATTTGTTTTACCACAATCAAAGTCCAGGAGAAATCTGTGCTTGTGAAATGACTTCTTCCTTTGATGTGCTTTCACTCTCCATGGAAAGGCCCCAACAGTTAGCTCTCTTGCCCACGAAAGAGCTCATTTTATTTGTCGTGATGGTACCCAATAGAGAGTGAGACTTCTCAAAGCGGCTCACAGACTGGGGCTTCGTATTCCACATGTTGAGGGACAAGAAACGTTGACCTCCCTGGCTAGTGGTAAATCTTCAACAAACCCAGGTGGCTTGTCTCCTGGGTTCCCATGTTTCCTCTCTTCCCTCAGCCAAAGTCCACATTCCTTTCCCTGTCACCACACACAGGTTGACCCCAGGCCAGGGTGGTAGCTTCCTCCATCCCTTTGAGGTCACAGCCAGTGCTGCTCTGTGGACTCCCTCGCAGTGGGCATTTGGGGACAGCTGCTGCTGGAACCTTCTGCAGCAGCCCCTGCACCTTCCTTGACAATGGCCTTGTGTTCACTCTGGCTCCCTGGGTGGAAGACCCATCCTGCTCAGCCCAGGCCTCCCACCAAGTGTGTTACTTGGGGACCTCAACTGAAACAGGACAGTGGTTGACAACTGGAAGTTACTTAACCACCATTACCTCCTCATCACCTCCCAGGTGCTTCATTCAACTAACGGTGTCAAGATCCCACCCTAGAGAGGTTTGGGATTGTGGTGAAAAAATGTGAATATCTTGTAAGTCTTCTCCACCTCACCCCTCATATGTTGCTTGAAAAAATGAGAGAGGTGCCAAGTGCAAAGATATTTTTCCATCTAGCTTGGGGAGAAAAACAAAACAATCCAAACAAAAAACCTCGCCCTAATATCTGAGAACATTTTTATGAAAATCTGGTATGAACCCAGGTTGATGCCCCACCAGCAAAGAAGGAGAACAACAGCACCGTCTACTGGACAGAGGACTAAGTTAATTGGTGGTGTTCTGTGTAGTGGCCCCAGGAAAATATGGATGACTCTGTGGGTTAGTGTACAGAAAGAAAAGCCGTGAAAGAGGAACCAGCCATTTCCACACTCAGCAGATCCCTGGAGAGGCCACTGCTAAGGGGCACTGTTTCCCAAACAAATCCGGTCTTGAGAGTCAACCTTAAAAAAATTAAACAGTTATTCCCTATACATCCACACCACCCCCCATCCATCTACTGTAATTTTTATGAGGCTGCCTCCACCATCAACACTTATTAAACACCCTCTCACCTTGACACCCACACATTCATTCCTTTATTCATTCATTCAGCAGCAGACCCTGTGCTAGGCAGTAGGGACGAGTAAGACCCAGCATCCTTGAGCCATTCTGTGGGCATCCAAGACTGGGCCTGGGCAGGAACCTCTGTTCCCACACTTCCTCTACCAATTTCCTTTCAATTCTTGTCCTGAGTCTTGTTTCTACTAAGTGAGATATTGGGGGTTAACCATATAAATTCACCTGGCTCTGTTATTAACCAGGCAATGTTTCTTCTCCTATGTAAATTCAGACTCTTGGGTTCTTAAGAAAGCTATTCAAGAATAATCCTAACCTTAAGTTCTTTAGGCAATTTGACAGATAAACGCAGAGGACAAAGGGGCTGCTGTGTTAGATCTCCGTCCCTCAACCAATCAGTTATAGTCAGTGGCTACCTTTTTTTTTTTTTCTAAGATTTTATTTATTCATTTGACAGAGATCACAAGGAGGTAGAGAGGCAGGCAGAGGGAGGGGAAGCAGACTCTCCACTGAGCAGAGAGCCGAATGAGGGGCTCGATCCCACAACCCTGAGACCATGACCTGAGCTGAAGGCAGAGGCTTAACCCACTGAGCCACCCAGGCTCTCCTACCTTTTTAATTCATGCAAATATCAGCTCTGGCGAACAGAACACAAAGAAAGCTCAATTCCCTTAGGAAGAATTATTTGGCATGAATATATCTTTTTAGAATTTTTCGTTATTAATGAATGTGTGTAAAAAAATGTATAACCAAGTCTTTAAAAAAAATCAAGTAGGCTACAATGTTATCAGGAAGACAAAATAAATAATGTTAATATTGAGGTGGAATACCTCTTTGTAGATGTTGGAGAAACTAAGCAAATAAATACAGGAGCCATATCTATTCGTCATTAGAACAAACATTCTTCTCAATAGAGATTATCTGTAGGATGACAGAGGATAATTGCCCAGGGCTTTCTAACACTGAAATGTGGCAAAGCCCAAAGTATGGCACAGACTCAAGGGACTGAAAAAGTTTTCTGGATCCCCTCCTTCACCCTCCTTGAAAAGCCAAACCAACCAGCAAACAATCTTATTATTAACAGTGTTGGGTGGGTGGGGGGGGCAGTCCTAAGACCACCCTGCCCTAGGCCTGCAGGGTGGGTGGTGTGGGGTGGGTGTCTTTGTGATAATCACCTGTGACCAACAAAGAATAACCACACCCTAAAAAGGAAGTAAGCCATTGAAGGCATTATCAATAGAGATGTTAAAGGACTTAAGTTCCCTGGTTAGCTTTCTATAAAAGACCAACCCAGGCCCTTTTTCGCCATCCTGTCTGGACTCCTCTCACTCTTGAGAGCTTTTTTTGTATCTTCATTTAATAAACTTCTTCACTTTAATAAACCTCACTTAATAAATTTCTGTTGCTTTACTAAATAATAATAATAACAACAACAATAATAAAAATGTTTTAGGGAAATTGATATTTTTTATAATCCCATCACACTAGTTAAAATATATGTGTACCCCCCCCCAAGTTTTTCTAACATCTAATTTAAAGTTCTGGATTAAACTTAAAACTGTATTCTGGGGAGAGAGAGTGGAAGGGAAGTCAGAGGGGGTAGAACAGAGGTGGAAAGCAAGAATAAATCAGACTTTTCTTTGTAATAGCACTTGTATTCTTAAAGCTCATGTCTATTTCCATTTATAAATATTTCTTTTCCATTACAAGCAATTCTAGATCGGTAGGTTGATTGACATGAGCCATAATCTCTTCAAATTTTCATGAAGTGTGTTAATCTCAACTCACAGAGGTATGGCAAATTATGATAATAGAGACCTTCTTAGGCTTGATCTGTTGTCCTTTCTGTTTATTCAGGAGAGAATGATGGGTAACGTGAATATTTATAGATAGCTGTTAATTAACCCTTTTGCTAACATCCCTCATTAAGAATCCTAAGTTTCAAACTAACCCAGAAGCCCTTGGTTTATATTTCTAATTAATAAAAAAGATGGCCAATTTTGAAATAATGATACCAGTGTTCCTAGAATAAGATTCTTCAGTCACCCATGTATCTTGAACAGTGTTTATTACACAAAAGACCAGTTGCTGCTGAAAGTAGCTCCCCCATTTGTCATAGGATAGGTTTTCCTCCTGTCCTGCACATATTGTGTCCTCGACTTTGGACATAGGAAGGAACGCTCATTCACACTGATTCCTGCTTGCAACTTTAACTTTCTAGAGATCAAAGTGACTCTCTTGTCTATGTTGTCACCGTGAGTGACAGGCCCGCATTGTGTTGTGCAGGAGATCAATTCAGAGCACAAAAATAATAGTACTTTTTCTTTAACTGGTTCAGTAAAATCAAAGTGATGGTCTCAATTTAATTTCATCCTTCAGAGGCAAGTCATTCTTGAGCCTACCGTTACTTAAAAGAGGGATAGATTGTGGTATAATTGCTTCCCAGTTAAACATTTTACTGCTATCCATCAATTTTACCCCATTTTTGTAGGCATCTAGACATCATTTTTAAAATGTGGGTCATGTGAATATTTTAAAATGAAAGAAGACAGAGGGATATCATTCCCAGTGAGCAAGGGAAAGGAATCTGTATTCTTTGAGTTTCAAAATAATCATGAGCCTTACAGACTCCCTAATGCAGCTAAAAATACACTCATGGGGTTCCTAGACATTTTTCTTAAATGAGTTCTAGACAATCATTACTCCTTCCAGAGGATTCAGTTTGGTCATTTACCAATAAAAACAAGCATTTTAAAATCAATTTTAAAAAGCAGTTTTCTAGTGGAATACCAGACGGCACATTTTACTAATATAGTTATAACAACATTTGTGATGGCCAATATTATAACTATATATGTGTGTACAGTTTGACCAAGTTCTACTTTAGGAACTATATTCAATTGAAATAATTGAATACATACACTAAAATATATGTACAAAGATGTTCATCACATTACTGTTCATAAAAATGAATATTAGGAAAACTAAAATTCCATCAATGACCAAACTGATGATACATGCATGAACTGGAATATTCTGTAAAACCACTGAAAATGAAGAAATCGATCTCTAAGGACAGTGAAATATGTGTGTGTGTGCATTTTTTTCCAGGATATATATGTATTCAGGAGATCTATAGTTGTATAAACAAATGAATTTATTTTTTAAAATAGTGTTTTATGTGATGTCTGAGAGATTATGCATAGAAAAATGTGAAAATGTTAGCAGCAGTAGTACCCAGGTAAGCCTGAGATCACAGGTGAATTTATTCTACTTTATATGTCCTATAATTTTTCTAGTAAGCATAATCATCTTTCATAATTTCTTAAATATATTTTCATTTTGGAGGGAAAAGTATCTCTTAACAACAGAAAATAGTTTATCAGGGTTTTGTTTCCCTTAAAGGAAACCACTCATGCAAGGAAAAGATTCTGCGCACAAATATAGTACATTTTATTTATCAGGGGTGCGTAAGGAACAGGATGTTAGAGTTAACTGAGAGTAACTATATGAACTCTATGTGGGTACAGGCCAAGGGCTCATTAAAAGAAGTACTACAAAGTGGCTTTCATCCAACCTTTTAAGACCTTCTATTTTTAATGACTGGACCTAAACCAGAAATGGGCATCTCTGGATCCAGCCGTGGTCACTAACCCGCATGGCTTGGCTGTAAACAGACCCAGCTCCTCCTCCCTCTTCTCACCCACAGACTCTCCCTTACAAAACGACTTGAGGGACTCTAGCCCATGGTATTAATGTTGGGTTTCACAAAGGTACTGACCGGCGCTTGTCGGTAGAAGAGAGAGGAACTGAGGTCCGATTCTTCCACGTTTTTAATCCTGGAATAATGCATAAAGCATCGTTTGAAAGAGGGGTTCTATGGCAACAGCAGCAACAACCAGTTGTGAGACTCACTCTCATTTTCCAGATAGGGAACTGACGCCTTAGAGGGAGTAAGCCACTTACTCGCCAGGATGGAGATACCAGGGCCAGAAGGCAGGTTTCCTGACACTGTTCTGTTAGCTACTGTTCTCACAGAACCTGGGCTCCTCACAAGAAACTGTATCTCTCAGATAAACCAAAAATCAGACCCAGTGAAAGAGGAATATGCTCTCGTCCCAAATCTGAGGTATTTCGTTTCTGGCTGAAAAGTAACTAATAGTGTTTCAAATTATTATGGCTCTTACGGAAAGCAGCAAACCAAAATGTAAAACTCTTTAAAATATCCAGTGTAAGACCTCTGAACAGCCATTGTGTTAAATGTCACAGGAGATTTTCATCTTAGTATTTAGTGGCTGGCAGGAGATGACTCAGGGCCATGGAATTTAATTTTAAATTGTTTTCAAATAAATTCACAGGGTCCAATAACATGAAACTTTGGAAGGTGACAAGGTGGCTTTGGAGATTTGAAAGTTTTTAAAGCCATATATCAAAGGCTACCTCTGACAGTTACGGGGATTTATCGTGTTCTCAACCCCCATTGTTTCTAAAAACTCTCAGCCATGCTTCTCTGTGCAGGAGAATTAAATTTGAAAAACTTGCCGTCTTCCACTGCCTGGGACCTCAAAATCTCTAACCTCATGTACCTAGAAACGGCTCAAACATTCTTTTTTGGGGGCTGTCATTAAATCCCCATTTTCTGGATGGGGACACAGAGGGTACACCATTGGTCAAGGTCACCCAGTGAGTCAGTGGCAAAGCTGGGAATGCAACCCAGACTTTCTGACTCCCTTGCCTGTCCTCTGACCATTAAACCACACGCTCCTGACCAGGATGAAACAAGCTTGTCCGTCCCAGCATTGGGAGGGAGCTGAGAGAAACTGCAATTTCCCCACTTCCCTTTCAAGCGTTCGTATTCCATTTATTTCATCAGCAAAGAGGCAGATCACTCCAGATCATTTTTCACTCTAAAAAACTTAGTTGTATTAATTTTTCAAGGAAACGCTGTCTTAATTTGGAAGAGCTAGAAAGACAATTTTTTTTTTTTCCATTGTATCACATTGTGTAACACTGGCAGTGTGGCCACTTCAAAAACCCGCAGAAGCTGCTTCTTTTGCTCTGCCCATGGCCGGTTCCTTTGCCAGCTTCTCCATGTGGCCTTCCTTGTACTGGGGTCGGGCGTCCCGTGGTTTCTGGCAAAGGCAGATCCCACGGACAAGCCAGGCCTTGACGTGGCTGTTCCTTCTCCTGCTTTTTTGAATGCTCCTTGACCACAAGAGAACCCAGTTCTCCCGCCAGCTACACCCCACATGCCACTGGAAATGTAGTTGGTGGTGAGGATCCAGCAGGACGCCAGCCAGAGTGCAGAGCAACTTTACTAGGGGCAAGGGAAAAACAATGCAACCAGTTCTCCTGCCAGTGAGTACCATCTCCTGCCAAAGACCGTGGGGGGAGAAAGCTTTTCGGTGCTGAGCACTGGGACCAGCCTCTGGGTAAACTCTCCCTCTAGTTCCTACAGCCCGTAAAATTGTTTCTCCCCGTGTTGTATGCCTGTCACGTTTGATCATAAATAGTTCTTTCTCAAAATTGTGAACACAATTTCTCAAAATTGTGAACATAATTGTTTACTCCTGTTGCCATTTGAAGGACAACTTTACAAACTCTGGGTAGGGGTTTGTGACCTGCCCACTGCGCGCCCTCTCCTTGTTTTGGCCGTTTGTCATCATGCTTGTGAGGACGTTGCTCCCAGAAGCTGTTAGCAGAAGCCGGAGCCCCAGAGAAATGGGATCAGGGAACCACAGGTGTGTGTCACCACAGTGCTATCCAGACTCCTCTTTCTCCTCCCTGTGCATGCTTTGGTCAGATGGGATTACCCAAAGTCACCTCAAAATGTCCCCCCGGGGAAGGACCACACCTCTTTCCATGCCCAGCCATCTAGTCTCTGCTTGGCCAGAGACTTGAGGACTCAGGCTCTTTCACTGCATTTTGGAACAAAGTCCCCATCGACACACAGGGTGGCCCCAAATCAATTTCCCTAAAGGTCTGAAAATCACCGATACTTAAACAGCTGATTGTGCTTATCTTTCCCCTCATACATGGCCTCCAACACATCCTATTATTCTGTTCTCCAGCTCTTTCTGCACGAGCTATCAAGCACTGTATTCCCAGGAGAAGGAATAAGTTTCTTAATGTGACAACACTCGATGTGCTCCAGGAAGACTGACAACATAATTTTGTTTACTATTCACTCCAAGTTTTAAAGAAGTAAACTTCATTAACTTTTCTGATAAAACACAAAGACTCTATTATTTGCCGTACCCATAAAATTAAAAAAGAAAAAAAAAAAAACTTTGATGTCCTCAAGAAGCAGATTTTATTGAAGTTTCTTTTGCTCTACCCTGGTGATGGAGAGGCTGATACCGCTTTGGTTGGCCTCTGACCTCTGATGGGAACGCCCAGGTCGGCAGCTCTGTGCGGTACTGGGCATTGGCTTGTCTGCCCATCCATGTATACTTAATGGTCCACCCCACAACTTGACCGGTAGAACAAAGAGGTGATAGATCTCTGGCTAATGTTATATGGGTTTACAATTTTCCTTCCCAGGGTAACAAAACTAGGAATGTAGATACCTTATTCAAAGTAGTTCCTCAACCAGAAAATAAGAGACTTAAAAATATAACATAGCCCAGGGCACCTGGGTGGCTCAGTGGGTTAAAGCCTCTGCCTTCCGCTCATGCCATGATCCCAGGGTGCTGGAATCAAGCCCCGCATCAGGCTCTCCACTCCGTGGGGAGCCTGCTTCCTCCTCTCTCTGCCTACTTGTGATCTCTGTCTGTCAAATAAATAAATAAATAAAATCTTAAAAAAAAAACATATATATATATGTGTGTGTCTCTGTATATATATATATATAATAACCCAAGAAAGCCTGACTTCAGTCACAGATGGGTTTAGAGAGACTGAGGCCCCAGGAGGAGAAAGTGAGGAGGACAAATCAGCCTGCACCTCCAGCCTCTGTATTTGGTAGAAGAGGTGACAGGCCCTGTGTAGGTCCGTGTCCTCTTGAGTTTCTGTCCACCAGGTGGAAATCTGCTCTTAGGATGAAAATTGTAAGGAAAAGTATCTGGAAAAATAATTTTTAGAAAACTGTTTCAGTTGAAAAAAAAATTAGCTAGAAAACCAAACCAAACCCCCAAATTAGATATTGGAGCAGATTACCTTATTTTTTTATGACTTTTTTCTGCCAAAAGGAAATGGTCATGTGTGTGATTGTGTTAGCAAGCACAGGCCCCAGCCTCCAACTGCTCACAGAAATTAAACTGCTTTCAAAGGGAGTAGCAGGCGAGACAGCCCAAGAAAAAGAGTTAAGGCCTTTTGCATTCATTAAAATTTATTTGGAGCATGATAAATCTTCCATATATGTCAACCGGTCGTCTTTTCTGCTTTATTTTAAAAGCAAGCATTTGAAGATCTGAGAGTAAACAACGATGTGAAAGTTTCCTTCACAAGACTTTCTTGTTCTATTTTTCCTCCCCTAATAAAATGGTGTTTATGGCTCAATATACAGAGTTAGAAAGAATGCAAGTAGGAAGGTATAAAGTTTTAAAAATCTAAACCTCCAAGTTTTTTTATACTTAGAGTTTTAAAGAATCTAAGTTTAGCACTGTTTTTGGAGGTTGAACTTTCAAAAAAAAAAGGGGGGGGGCAAACTTTATTTTTTAATTTAATTTTGTATTGTAAATATATATACCATAGTGTGCATCATTTTAGCCATTCCTAAGTGTACAATTCAGTGGTATTAAATACATTCACAATTTTGTGTGATCATCACCATTCTCTATATCTAAAACTTTTGTCCCCAATAAAAATCTGTGCCATTAATAAGTCTCCATTTCGTTTCTCACCCCCCCCCCCGCCCCTGATAACCTCTATTCTACTTTCTTTCTATATGAATTTGCCCATTCTGGGTATCTTATATTAAGCTGGAATCATACAATATTTGTTCGGTCTGACTTTTGTCTGATTTATTTCACCAAACATAATGCTTTTAAGGTTCATCCGTGTTGTAGCGTGTATCAAAATTTCATCTCTAAGAAGGACAAAATTTCAGCATAAACAATCAGAATTTTGACCTATTTTCTTTTGTGCAGCTCTTGTGATCTGGAGTTTGTTAACTCTCCACGGAGGAAAGCAGATGTCTCTGATCTTACTTGGCTTTGCTTCACTTACAGTCTCCTGAGCACTTGGAAGTGTTTTCCTGTTGCCTGAGAAGTCCAGAGAGATTCTGGGTTTTGTTTTTATTTTTCTTTTGGATTGTCTGGTATTGTGAACTGACAAATTCCAGTTTTAAAACCAAAGGACTGAAAATCTTACGTTGAGACACTTATGGTCAACCCCAAAAGTTGTGGGGTTTTATTATTATTATTATTATTATTATTTTGGCCCTCGTTGACCTGAATACTTATTGTAATTTTCCTTCAGTTAAACTGCGGAGAGATACAATGTATAGGCAATGAACATTTAACACAACCCACATTCATGACTTCTTTTTTTATTACCTTTTTGCCTAGTGTTTCACAGCCCTATTGGGCTTGACGGCACCTTTTAACAAATATTTTGTTAAGTCCCTTTTAAAATCCTAAAATGAAAATACGCAATATAACCTGTATACACCTATTTTTTAAAAGTCAAGATCATGCCTTAAGCATGACATAAATTAGAAATAAAGGGAGAATGATTTTTTAATAAAATTACATATATTCCAATAATGTATATTCTAATTTGCTTGGGAATAACTACACTGAAAGATATAATGAAGTAGTCAGAAGCTGGCATTAGATAGAGAACCACCTTTGACTTCAACAGCTATAAACACAAACCAAGACAAATGTGTTATATAGACAACTAAATTCCCTGAGCAATGTTGCAATTTTCCAACATTTCCATAAATTTCCAAAATAATGAACAACTTAAAAAAAAAAGTTCAGAGCAAGGCATAAGGTTTTATCCCTAGAAAACTTAGGGTGTGTTAAAACTGTGTAATAAATATGTTGTGCTTATATATAAAATGGAATTAGATTTTTAGTTGAAAAGATACATGGGCTTGTCCAAATTCATGACTGTCTATTCAAAAGTCATGTACGGAACAATTCTTCATTGTGCAGGACTGTCCCAAAGGAAATATTATTTTCTGTACAGCTTTGTGCCAGGACTGTCTTGCAACATGTCAATATCCCTAACATTTGCCCGGTAAATGTTAGTAATGGTCCCCAATCAGTGTGACAATCAAAAAACAAAACTCATGAATTTTTGAAATGACCCAAAAGTAGAAGAATAACTTGCCTAATCTTTTAGAGGTGGGAAGCCAGCAGATAATTCGAAGTGCCTTTAACAATTCGCAAGTATGTTTACACACCTAATTTCCTGAGTGGGATATGGAGAAAGAAAGGCTCGGACAAATTAGGCAGGGAGGCTCCTTGTGTCCTGGCCCATGCCATGGGCCTGAGATCTTATCCTCTGCCTTTTTTTTTCCAGACATTCTATCCACCACCACCTTTGCCAAGCTTCATAAAGATAGGAAAGTACATAAACAGTTTTCCTGTGGTGTAGTGAAACCTCTGGGGTTGAACATGCAAATTATGTCGTTACAGCTTCAAAAAAGGTTCAGGTTCTTTCCTCCATTTCATTTTTCCCTTCTAAGCTCACCCTTAATTGCAGCCTCCAGACCAAAGCTGCAAGTCTTGGCATAGCTCCCATACCATTCAAAAATCTAATAATTCCTTTCTATATGTGTCTCCAATTCCACCTCCTACTTGGTTCCTTGCCTACAATGTTCTCGAAGTTTGCCTGAGCTAAACTTGGTGGCTTCCTGCATTCTGTGCCACAATCACCCTGGAAACTGAGCTTTCTATTCTCCAACATTTTAGTGTTCTGGGTCATCTTTCCTGAGTGGCCAATCTTGCCACATATCAAAAATATGTTCTAGGGGCGCCTGGGTGGCTCAGTGGGTTGGGCCTCTGCCTTTGACTCAGATCATTATCTCAGGGTCCTGGGATTGAGCCCGGTGTCGGGCTCTCTGCTCAGCAGGGAGCCTGCTTCCCCCCTCTCTCTCTCTGCCTGCCTCTCTGCCTACTTGCGATTTCTCTCTCCGTCAAATAAATAAATAAAATCGTTTTAAAAAAAAAATGTTCTAACAGAGCCGATGCCTTCTATGCCTCATAGACTCTAAAATTTTTCTCCAGCTCTGATCACTTATGTTGCCTACCTAGACCCCAAGATAATCCTACAAAATGGATTGAGAAGGTGACATCTTTTCACTAAGGTCACTGAGATGGGACAGATTGACTTGCTAAAGTTCCATAACTAATAAGTAGCAGAAGTAGGGAACGAACACAGATTTTGTTTCGCTTACTTGATTTTTGTCTTTATTTTCTTACTTTAATTCAGTAGGCTTTTTAGGGGTTAGTTCACTAACCCCATTAAAATAAAAACCTCTTCAGTGAACTATTTCATGTTTACCCTTTCCACTCTCCTTTGAGATTGTGCAAGTCTCTCAAAAAGCCTTCTTGCTTTGCTTGCTGTCAGTCTGGCAGAAAACCCCTCATTTCCTAGTCTATCATCACATCCCCAGAAGTGCCTCTGCCCTTTAGATGGTTTAAGGTGCCCTTCCTTTGACCCCTTCCCCCCCTTCTTATTTTTCCTGGACACACAGAATCCAGATTGCCACTAAAAAACATGTTTGCCCTGCCTCTGGGTACCAAAGGTGTGCTAATATTTGCTGTTTTATTTCTGAAGCATATTGTAGGCAGGAGAGCACTTTGGACTTGGGACTTTTCAGAGCAATCATTGCTGTAGGTTCACCAGCTGCTGAGGCGCCAGCTTCCTATGGGTCTTCCTTTGCCCCTGAACCACACTGCTCTTCGGCCCCTTTCTGCCCTCAAATTTGACCCCATCTTTAAGGCCTTGCCCACATGCCGCCTCCTGTGTAAATCTTCCTTTAAACTTCCAAAAGAATTCCTCTATTTCTCTCATAGAAAATCATCTAAAGTCCATTTAGCACCTGTTTAATTCTGTGGGATATTATAGTAAAATGCTCACAAATATTTGTTTTTCATTCTTTCTTCTTTATGCCTGGCATTACATTTCACTCGTTTCCTTGCTTATCGTTGTTATCGAACCTCCTGCTTCTCTCTAGAGTTGCTTCTTTCTAGAGTAGACTCTCTCTGAGAGGATCTGTGGATGTTAAATTTCTTGAGTTCTATATGTTTCAGTTAAGAAATTTTGGTCTACAGGTAACACAAATCCCTGCTCAGATGGTTTTAAAAATAAAGGAATTTAATTATCTCACCAACAGCTCCCAAGATAGGGCAGCTGCATGCAAAGATATCATCTGAAGGAATGATTCTTCTCATCTCATGCTGCTAGTCTCCACCTTTCTCATTTGCTCTGGGATTAACTCCCTTCTTGACCATGGTCGCCACAATCCCAGATATCACAGGCAGACATGATAATGTCCAAGGAAAGAGTACGCTGCCTCTTTTCCTCTGGACCTCTTGGAAGGGAAGGAGAACTTTCACATAGTCCCCCAGCACACTTCTCAAATCGAATTGGTCAGGACTGAGTTACCCTGCCCTTTCTATACCAACAAATGTCAAGGGGAATGGGATTACTGTGATCTAAGATCTACCTTTTCTTGAGGGCCAGAAGATGAGGGCAAACACCATTACCATCTTGTGATAAGGATAGCACTTGGCTTGTTGGACCACATTTATAAGAACGCCTTCCAAGAACGTACTTAGTCCCCACAAAGAGTTATTCTCGAGCCTGGCGAAGCAGGATTCACAATGGGTTATGTCCTAGGACAGAGAGCTCATGGCTGCACTGCTTTAGCAGGCTTGAAGAGGCAGCAGGGATACTTAACCAATCCTGCAACTGAAAACTCGGGGCAGTGGCCTTTCTGGTGAGAATATGTGGAAGTGGGACAGTAGTTACCTGCAGTTTTCTTTCCAGCTCTGGTGTCAGCTATAGACTTCATAGGACACCCCACTGAACCAGCTTGTTGCTAGGTCTGTAAGAAGGGGAAAAGAGTTCCGAGGATGTATGATAAGAGTTTGTCTTGCCTCATCCCTAAATTGCATGGAGAAAGAATGAACACTTCAGAAAAACAGGGCTCTCCCTGCAAGAGAGAAAGTTTCTTTAGAGAAGGCTATTGAGTGTGTTCTATACCTTGAATGTTTGAAACCCTCACCAGCTGTGGCTGAGTCTTAATTCTAGACCCAAGTTCTTTCCCCTTCAATACTCTGAAGATTTTGCTTCATTGTTTTTTTTTCATCTAGGATTATAGGTGAGAAATCTGTGAGTAATCTGTTTTGATTCTTTAGAATAGTTTTTGCATTTTTTTAATCTTTAATGTGCCAAAATGTCATAACTTTATGCAAATATGTGAAGTTGTTTCATCCTGTTTGGCGCACAGTACTCCCTTTCAATCTAAGATGGTGTTCCTTTTTTTTTCAGGTGTTATTTCTTTAGTCATTTGCTTGAGGATTTCTTTCACTTTCTCTATTTTATTCCTTCTGACTAACCCAGGAGACTCATGCATCATTAAACACATTTTCTTTCTTTTTTTTTTTTTTTAAGATTTTATTTATTTATTTGACAGACGAGATCACAAGTAGGCAGAGAGAGAGAGAGGAGGAAGCAGGCTTTCCGTGGAGCAGCCAGCCCGATGCGGGGCTCGATCCCAGGACACTGGGATTCTGACCCGAGCCGAAGGCAGAATATCTCATCCAAGTCTCTTAAGTTCTCTTGCTCACTTTTCCTCTATTTATTCTTTGTGCTCCCTTCTGTAAGGATACTTGCTCCATTTTCAGCACACTATTTAGCTCTTTCATTTTTATTTTATGCTGCTTAGCCCTCATTGAGTTTGTTTTTCTAATAAACGTCATTATTGAAATATAACACACTTACAGAAAAGTGCATAAATCCTAAGCATACATGTTGATGAAGACTCGCAAAATGAACCCTCATCTGTTACATCTGTGTAACCCTCCCAGATGAAAAAGGAGGACAGCACCAGGGAATGTTGCCTTTGCAGCTTTAATATACAGGACGTATGTTTCTGATATGTAACTTAGTGAAGTGAAAGAATAAAGAGAAAGTGGAAAGTACTGCCAGACTCCTCTTTAACTTAGCTTGCAATTCCGGCCAAGTATTTGTTCTGCTAGAGCCGCCATTCTGGTCCTGGGTCAAAGAAGAGTTTTGTTCCCACGAGATAAGTATGCGATCCTCTTTCTCTATAAAGATCTAGTTTACTATGATATTGCTGACAAAAGTCCTAATTATTTCCTCTTGTTCATATGATCATTCTCCTCACTCTTCCTCTCTGTGATATCAGCTCATGGGTGTCTATGGCCAAACCAAACCAAGTGGAAGTTTTTCTGAACAAACCCTTTCCTAGAAGTCTAAGGATGGATTATTATGCAAGGGCCCATATATACAATGGAATATTACTCCCTGATTGGGAGGATTAAGAGGAAAGGGTTATTTCTTCTCAGTAAGAGATATATGGAAATGACAACTCTCCCTGGACCATCAAGTCAATGTAGACTGGCCTGCTTATTGACTCAGGAGTGATCTGGAAGGGGATTCTGGAGAGATATGCTATCTTCCTTACCCAACGTTCTGCCTGCCACTCTCAAAGTTATTGTCACTCATTCTCCTTGTGGAGGACTCTGTTTTAGCAGATACTGTCGTGGGAGAAAAATCTCAAGAAATGGATCACAACTTGCAGTTCTCATATAGGTCCAGTGAAGTCTCAAAAAATGGGTCATAGCTAGAAACTTCTGTGACTCATTAAATCCAATAGATGTTATTGAGCACCTACCATTTTTTAAAATTCAGTCAACATCTATTTATTGATCAACTACTATGCATCAGTCTCTGTTTTAGGAGCCATAGTAGACACAGGAAATAAGATGAGACCCTGCTCTGAAGGAAATCATAGTTCAGTTCGAATGGAAAAGCATATAGAAATCACAAAAACCAATGGCAGAAAAAGACATTGCCCTGGAGCAGTATAAACAAATGACACTGGGAGAGTAAAGGGTAGGTCAAAAGAAGATGCAGATGTAGTGAAAAGAAGGTGTACATGCACCCCAATGTTCATAGCAGCAATGCCCACAATAGCCAAACTGTGGAAGGAGTTGAGATACCCTTCCACAGATGAATGGATAAAGATGATGTGTTTCATATATACAATGGAATATTACTCAGCCACCAGAAAGGATGAATACTCACCATTTGCATCAACATTGATGGAACTGGAGGGGATTATGCTAAGTGAAATAAGTCAAGCAGAGAAAGACAATTATCATATGGTTTAACTTATTTATGGAACATAAGGAATAGCATGGAGGACATTAGGAGAAGGAAGGGGAAAATGAAAGGTGAGAAATCAGAGGGGGAGATGAACCATAAGAGCCTATGGACTCTGGGAAGCAAACTGAGAGTTTCAGAGGGGAGGGGGTGGGGGGATGGGTTAGCCTGGTGATGGATATTAAGGAGGGCATGTATTGCCACAAGCACTGGGTGTTATACACAAACAATGAATCATGGAACACTACATCAAAAGCTAATGAAGTACTGTAGGTGACTAACATAACATAATTTTTAAAACATTTTTTAAAAAGAGGGAGCTCACACTCAGATCAGTAAACCAGGAGGGCTTTGTGGAAGATAATATTTAAGATAATCCTAATGGCTAGGTAGGAATTTGACAGCGGGGATGGAAGGAAGAGCATTCCAAGAGAGAAAACTAGAAAGCTGCTTAAGAAAGGGATGGAATTAAAGGCAGACAAAGTATTTGCGTGTGGCTGGAATGGCAGCAGAGACAAATAAGCAGAGGTTGTTGTTTTTTTTTTTTTAAAAATAGAGGTTGGTCTGTGGGCACCATACTTATAGATAGCAACTCTAACCAACAGCCAATGGAGAGTGTGTCATCTAAAACAAACTATTTTATAGAAAAGAATAGGGTTTCCGACCGAAAATAAATGGTATTTTTGTTAATCCAATATAGTCTGGGTTGAAAGCAAAGTGCCAAAATGACCCTTTCCTTAAGGAGTCCTCTTTTTCATAAATGGATTAGAGGAACCAAAAATTTGCCCAGTTTCCCTAGCTAAAAAAATATGGGTAAGCTAAGGTAAACATTATTAAAGAATTAGTTCCAGCTAAAAGGAACATGGAAAGCTTTCTGGAAAATGCACATTTAAGCAGAGTTTTGAATGGTGGGACAGGGGTGGAGAAGATGGATCTGGGAAGATCAAGCTCCCAGTTCTATTTGTAATGCTCATGGGGCGTGGGTGCCTATGGAATCATTTGCCCTCCACAGACATAAGCTCCCGAAGCACTCTGACCCAGCCAATGAAGTGTGGGTATCAAATGAGCTTCTCATTAGCATCAAGTGTTATGATGGATAAACATTTTATGAATCCTGTGCAATCCTCTAGGCATTTAAACAGGGGCTTTTTTTTATCTTCTGTAATCACTATTACATAATACCATGTGTGGCCACTATCCCCACAATCTGGGGGGATGGAAAGAGAAGTTGGGGACGGCTTCTGGGAGAAGTGGATGGTGAATTTAAGATCTAAAAGTCGAGATGGAGGGAGAGGGAGAGCATCCCAAGATGGAAGGTAAAGGGGGCGAGACAGAATTTGGTGGACTCAAGAAATGTCCATAGTTCTGGGGCACTGAGGTAGAGGAAGACTTTTTTTTTTTTTTTTTTTTTTTTTAAGATTTTATTTATTTATTTGTCAGGGATAGAGGGAGAGAGAGTGAGCACAGGCAGACAGAGAGGCAGGCAGAGGCAGAGGGAGAAGCAGGCTCCCTGCCGAGCAAGGAGCCCGATGTGGGACTCGATCCCAGGACGCTGGAATCATGACCTGAGCCGAAGGCAGCTGCCCAACCAACTGAGCCACCCAGGCGTCCAGAGGTAGAGGAAGACTTTAAGTAAGAGGAGTATGAGCCACATCTAAGGCCTTGAATACCACCGTAAGAAGGTTAGTTCTTACCCTAAGGGCGATGGGAGTCATCAAAGCGTTGCCAACAGGAGCAAACTTCTGCTTTAGAAAAACCACTCTGGCGCCTGGGAGAAAGAATTGAGCGGTAGGAGGATGGACGGCAGAGAGTGGAGCCCAGCTTCCACCACAGTTTCCCCAGCCAAAGCAAGGTGGGCCCGGATCAGAGTGTAGTAACTAAAACTCACTTTTAAGAGCTGCAGAACGCACTCACTTTTCTGCCGCCTGGTAATGTCATTAAGGTCTCTCAACACCCCTTGTTTGTCAGAACATTGCCCAAGCCAATTTTTTAAACCAAAAGGCTTAGGAGTAAGAATATCACATACACTGAGGAAATTTTAATTTAACTTTCCTGAAATTGGGAAACCAACCTTTTGCACAGTTCAGCACATTCCTCAAAGCTGCCCTCACTTTCCTGCCCGGCTGAGTCAGGCAGCAAGAGGACGTCTTTGCTAAGACGACTGCATCCAAGGCCCAGCACTCGGCACTGCCCTCTGCTGCACTCTCTGGCCAAACCCTTTGGGATTGCTTGGAAAATTACAAATGAAAACTAGCAACGCTACTTCTCCACCTCTCTTTCTCAGAAATCCCGCTTGAGGCATCCCGTTCTAATTATCATGTTATTTCTGTATCTGTCTCTCCTGCCTCAAATTCTTTTTTCTTTGAAAGGAGACATGAACTTTCCATTGAAATTAGGTTTCATTTTCTGATATTTTCAGACCTTATTTACTTTTATTCTATTTGTTGGAAACCCATCTAAGGAAGGAGGAGAAAGGGAAGGAGAAAAGTTGCATCTGATCTAATGTATGTTGCCCAGTGCTAAGTATTATGAGGCATCCGGGTACCAAATCTAAACGCATTTTCTTGTTAATATATATGACACCATATATTAAATAAGAGCAATACACTACCTCTGGATTTCAAAAGGTATTTGGCAAAGTTTCAGTATAAGGAACAAGGTGAAGAAATGGAGACTAGTCAAGGTTGTGTGGTTAGCATGATTCAAATCTGACAACATGCAGAGCATGTCAATTAAAGAATCCTTGACATTTTGTAGCAAGGGCTTTAATCTTAACCCTATCCTATTTATCAAATTCATAATCACTTAGATAGCAACATGTGCTATTAATTTCTTAAATGATCCAATGCATCTAGTGTAATTCTAGGAACTTAGTAATTGCTCAATAAATGTTGAATTTAATAGAGAGAAAACTATTGATACTTCACCTGACAGAATCACAATTCTAAATTAGTTCATTAGTCTGAAAGAAAGTAAAAATACAAATACAATAATATTGAAAGGTAAAAATTGGTTTTGTGCTCTTGGGCTCAAGTAGTTTATGTTCAAGTATAGGATTGAAAAAGCCTAATTTAACATGTGATTTTAAAATTAAGATTTAGGGGGCTCCTGGGGGGCTCAGTTGTTAAGTGTCTGCCTTCGGCTCGGGTCATGATCCCAGGGTCCTGGGATCGAGCCCCGCATAAGACTCCCTGCTCAGTGGGGAGCCTGCTTCTCCATCTCCCTCTCCCCTTGCTTGTGTTCCCTTTCTCACTCTTTCTGTTAAATAGATAAATAAAATCTTCTTTTAAAAAATTAAGATTTAGCCAACTACAAGCAAAGTATGCGTTAATAGGTGACTTTTCTCTCCCTGCAAAACTAATTCAGGCTACATAGCATCATATATGGATCAAGGCATTGAGCTGTTTAGACATCTGGAAACTGTGCTTCATACTAGACACTGCATTTTAAAAGGATTATTAATCAAGAGACTGTTTCCAGACTAGATTAGGCATAATGGAGCTCCTATGAGGAAAATGTCAAGATATTTGAATTATTTGCCTATATTACAAAATAAAATTTATGCCAGAGTAGGGATAATACTGCGAGTCTTCATAGTAGCTACCTTCACATGTTGAAACGCTATCATGTACAAGCAGAATCCAGATGATTCTTATTTGCTCTAGAGGGCTTAGTTTAACTAAACTCAGCTTAGCTAAGCTAAATTTAACTTAACTAAGTTTAACTTAGCTTAACTACACATTTGAAAGAAGTGAAAATAAAGCAGATTTTGACTGTAAGTAAGAAATAATTCCTTAGCAAATAAATCGGCCAATAAATGAAATAGTAAGTGTTCCAAAGAAATACTGGAAAGCAGGTTACTTTTAGAGAGAATTATTACGTGAAATAGTTTGTTGAATTTTAAAAAATACTTCATATTTTGAAGTCCCTACCATCCCTAAGAATGACTGACTATGATCACAGTTACATTGTCTGAAAGAAAAAAACAAAAATTAAACCACCATGACCAACTAATCATCATGCAGACCAATATGATGCATGAATTTAAGAAATACTAATGCAGTTGAATTCCACATGTCTTTGGGGATTGCTTCTTTAGTACTAGGCACTTTGTAGATGCTGACTTTATCATTGATGCTTGTGGTGAAGAATGATCTAAGTGGGTAATTACAATATGTTTCATAACATATTGCACGTAACAGACATTTGTATTAGCTTCCAATGGCTGCTGTAAGAAATTGCCAAATTTAGCAGCTTAAAACACCACAATTTTACTTACAGTTCTGGAGGTCAAAAGTCCAAAATGGACCTCACTGTAAGCTAAAATCAAAATGTCAGCATTCTAGTTCCTTTTGGAGGCTATAGGAAAGAATCTGTTTCCTTGCCTTTCCCAGCTTCTAGAAACCATCCATATTCCCTGGTCTGTGGCTGCATTCTTATAACTTCAAAGCCAGTGACATTAAGTTGTCCTTATACTGCCATTCTTCTGATTCTCTATCCTTCTGATTCTGCCTCCCTCTTCCATATCTGAAGGCCCTTAGGATTATGTTGGCCCCACCCAGATAATCCAGGATAATCTCCCTATTGCAAGGTCAATGGAAGAGCAAACTTAATTCCTTTGCTGTTGTATTAGTCGTGGAGGGCTGCCATAACAAAATACCACAGACTAGGTGCCTTAAAAAACAAATTTTTTTCCTCATAGTTCCAGAGGCTGAAAGTCTAAGATCAAGGTAGTGGCAGAGTTGGTTTCTGGTGAGACCTCAGTTTCTGGCTTCTAGACATCCTTCTTCGCCCTGTGTCCTCACATGACCTTCCCTCCGTACATGCATACTCCTGGTATCTCTTTCTCTTCACAAGGATGCCAGGCCTATTGGATTAGGGCCCTCCTATTATAACTTCATTTAACCTTAATTATTCCTTAAGACCCTACCTCTAAATGTAGTCACATTGGGGTTCAGGATTTCAACACATGAATTTGTAGGGGGACACAATTCAGCCCATAACAGCCATGTAACCTAAGATATTCCCAGGTTCCAGGCATTAGGACATGCATATGTTTAGGGGGCCATTTCTTGTCTACCGTTGTCAGTGAATGTTTGTTGAATGAATGAATGAATGCTAAGGCAGGACTGCTGACAGGGAAGCTCAGAAGAGATTCTTGGGTCAACCTGGTATCTCAGGGAAAGATTTCTAGAGAACTAATTATGGATGCATATAAAGTCAATAGGGGAAATTGTGGGGAAAAATATTAAGTATCATGCAGTCCAATGCTCAATTTACAAAGAAAAAAATGAAGGGTCAGGGAGGTTAAGTGACTTGTGATAGAAGCTAGTTTTCTCTACCTTTATTCGAATACTCAGTCTACCATATTGGTCAACACTTGGGACAGCATGGAGAAGGGCTGCCCCTTTGCCAGTGGGAAGAAAGCAAACAATAGGTAGAATGAAACAGAGGCACTCCATCTCATCAGACAAAACAATCCCCTTGGGGATTTGGGAAACTACAAGGAAACTGTGCTCTAAGTATGAGATGATGAGAACTTAGGTAAAGTGCGAGCCCCTGTTTCATCATCTACAACATGGGGAAATAGCAACTTTGATTTCATCCAGTTATTGTCAACTTAAAAAAATAAGTGTGCTTAGAATAGTCTTTTGTGCATAAGAAGTACTCAATGAATGTAGATACCATTATTATTGTTATTATCATTACTAGCAATTTCTAATGTCTTTATTGTAATCGACATACCTCCCAGCTAACTGGTGCTGAAGTAGTACCAGGACACAGAAATCAACCACGGAGGACATCAGTCCAGCCAATGCCTAAATGACTATGATAGTCACACAGGTGGTCTCTGTGAGTGAAACGAGCCAGCTGGACCCTGTGGCAGGAGGAGGGCCATGTCCAGCGTATGTGGAACAACTACTGAGTTCCAGACAATTTTTGCCAATATAGCATCTTGCCCAATTGTCTGATAGATCAGTTTTTCAGAGGAAGCTGAAGATCTGGATATTTACATAAAAAATATCAAAATTTTTCACTGGCAATTCAAATCATAAACATCTGTGAACCAGATGTGGCCCATAGACTACAAGTTTGCAATGTCTAAGGTGAAGAAAGCACTGAGTAATTAACTAGCAGTTCTTTACCAGGGGTCCTAGATAGAATTCAGGGGTCTTTGAACATAAATGGGGGAAAAAAACACCTAATTTTTATGTAACATAATTTCCATATCTTTTTATATCTATTTGTATTTCTTTTATTAAATAATAGAAAATAAATTGTATATATTTATTTTTCTAACACCTAACTGAAATTGAGCATCTCCTTAATTATGAGTATCAACAACAGACCACAGGAGTATTAGAAGTACCTGTAGCTATCACCCATAGAAACCACAAATATTTTTACATCACATTACACCATTGTGGCATCTCAAAATATCTACTGAGCTCATTACTGCTTTGAAATCACAATTAGTAGATCTATCCTAGGTCTTGCTGTTTAATGTATAATGTATTTAACGTGCTTGTGTGTGTGTGGTAACACACATAATACCATATCATGAATTTGATTTTTTTTATTTTATTTTTTTAGATTTTATTTATTTATTTGACAGAGATCACAAGCAGGCAGAGAGGCAGGCAGAGAGAGAGAGGAGAAAGCAGACTCCCCGCGGAGCAGAGAGCCCGACGTGGGGCTCGATCTTAGGACCCTGGGATCATGACCTGAGCTGAAGGCAGAGGCTTTAACCCACTGAGCCACCCAGGTGCCCCTGATTTTTATTTTAATATTTTGATAACTATTTCATCGTATTTGGTTACTTTTGCAATGCTTTTTTATTTTATGAACTGAGAAAGATTATCCTGAGAAGGGTTCCATATTCTTCACCAGACTGCGAAGGAGTCCATGGAACGCACTACACACACGCCTACACTCACACACACACGCACACACATGTGCACATGCACACGCCAGGAATGAACATTGAGCATCCAAGGAGGGGAACGAAGGATCCAGGCAAGACAAAAGTCTTCTCCAAAAGTAACACACACAAGAATTATGCATCTTGGTTTGCTCTTTGAGAAAATGTTAGTGTGTGGCCGTCAGCAGTGGCCCATCTCTAACTATCCCTGAAGTAGTGATCTGAATTCATCCAGTCTTCTCAGGTACTACAGTTAAATCGAATTTCAACGCCCAGGAGTGACTGAGTGTTGTGAAACTGAAGCCTGCTGTTGTTAAGCATTATTATGGAAGCCGGCTAGCTGAGGAACCTCATTTTGTTCAGTAAACGGGTCATGCTAGAACTTCAGCTGTAGTCACAGATAAAGTTTTTTGTTTCGGTCTCGCTGGGCTGAGGAGCTTCTAATTATTTGCTTGCGATCCCCTCTTACTACAGCCTCTCTGCTGGTGGATGATGGTGGATGGGTTCCTTTGCAGGTCTGGGAAATGTGTTTGGCCTGCTCCAGTCTGGGCTGCCGGCTCTGCTTGCTGGGTTTTGCAAATCTGAGCTCGGTTGTGGGTTTATTTAGTTCCAGGAGACTGGTTTGGCTTTTCACATTCCTAGGTCTCGTGTGTCTGAAGACCTTCAGTTTGGCTTTACGAATGATCCTATGGTGTAACTCTAGCTCCTAAGCGGTAACATAAGTTTGGTAATAATAATAAAACAGAAATAGGGAGCTATCAGAGATTATTAGTACTGGCATATGAATTAAACCATATTGTAACAAATCTGTTTCAAGGGTAATAATCTTAGTTTGGACAGAACTGAATTCAAGACCTCAGTCTCGCTGGCATTTCCCACATCCACTTCCTCTGAATATGAAGATTTCCAGATATACTTACATGATGTACGCTCCCAACTAGTCTTCAGATAGTGCTCTAAAGGAAGTCATTTCTACCAAACTCTGTTTTCAAATGTCCTCATAATTTTTGAGTTCTAGTATTTTTTGAATACTCCCAAAGTCATAAATAAGAGGGCCCCCATATCTATTTATAGGCCTGAAGGGGAGAAATACTTGTTTCTTTTGTTCATCATGGTTCATCTCTAGCCTGGCACACGATAGGTGTTCAAAAAATATTAGTTGGTTTAGTAAATATATGAATCAATGCAACACAAATTAAGTGTAATTACAATGCTTACTTCAATAGTTATCGAAAGGATTAAGACACCATTTTAAAAACATTCATAAACTCGTAAGTCCTACATAAGTGAATAAACTGGATTCACCAGTGCCATAAACCATAGTTAACCTCACACCCTCCCTCCATTGATACCAACTCTAATAGTCTTTCAATTATATAAAAACCTGTCGCTAATTGAAATTATATATTTGGCATACTTTTATTTGCTGCCATTCTATTCTCTTTCTCTTTTTTTAAATAAGATTTTATTTATTTATTTGACAGACAGAGATCACAAGTAGGCAGAGAGGCAGGCAGAGAGAGAAGAGGAAACAGGCTCTCCGCTGAGAGCAGAGAGCCCGATTTGGGGCTCGATCCCAGGACCCTGAGATCATGACCTGAGCCGAAGACAGAAGCTTAACCCACTGAGCCACACAGGTGCCCCCATTCTATTCTCTTTTTATCAATGCTACCCTCATTGTGGGGGCTGCAACTTCCAGGGGTCCAGGGTCCTCACAAAATCTTACACATTTGACATAATTAGTTTAGAAGATACCCGCTTCCTTACACCTGACACTGAACATCTCCTAAGATTGCCTCCCTACCCTCAAAATTTATCTTTTTTTATGTGCTATTTGTTCTCAGTTGTACCGAAGCTAACCTGAAGAGCTTTATATGTGTAGGTATGTCTCAGCAGGTTACTACTTAATGTCATATCCTTCCTGGTTGGTGCATGTGTCTTTCAGTAGGGGCAAATACTTCAGCCATCCTGGCAAAATGGCAGGAGCATACTGGCTTTTCCAGGATCATTACATATTATACCACATTGGCAGCTACCTATTTGGTGCATAAATTGAGCCCTACCAGTACATGCAAAGGCTTATTTTGCCTCTATGTCACCCAGGTGCACTGGGAGACCTGGGCAAATTGCCCCATGTCTCTCTGCCTTAATTTCTTCACGTATAAATTGAAAAGGGAGGACAGAAGTGCCCCAGATAATCTAGTCCTTACTGCACCTAAAAGAGCAGTGGTTCCGGGGTTATCTCTAATAAACCATGTTAAATGAGAAATCTGTAAGAGATGCTGATGTTTTTCTCACTCTCACTTGACACCAGTCTTTGACAATAGAGTAATTTAGAGATATATATAGATATATAGATACACGTATACATGCTCTTGGCCATGTACCAGCCTGAGGTGAGAATTGCCAGTAGGTATTTCCGCTGCTTAGTAATCATTCAGGAACCCAGGCTAAAGGTGACTCAGATATCTGGCCTCTACTAACACCTTCATTTCCATTTATGAGCTTAGAAATAGACCATAAACTGGTAATTTTATCACTTTGTACTTTAAAACATGATCCATAAATTGACTTATGTCTTCTCTCTATAAATTTGACTTTTAAAAAAAAAAATCACGGCATGATGACTCCTTAACTTCATGTAATGGGCAAACTTGATAAAATATATAGAGTCATTTTTTATCTCTACGATGACCTAATAAATGAATCTGAAGGCTTATTTCTTGTTTATATGATTCTTCTGTTCAATACAAAATGTCAACGATTGATAACAAATGTCTATGTTTTTAATGTCTTATTTGCCATCATGTTAATATGTCAATGTCAGGCCGTCCTTTCTGTAGAGGGAACTAAACTTTTAAATATAAACAAAGGAATGAGTTCCTTTGTGTTCCACTTTGGTTGACACTGGATTTTTCTGGACAAAAATAAAGCCCTTTCCCCCCATCATAAGTAGTGACTCTAAATTGACCAAAAAGAAAAAATAAAAAGACAGTAATGTGTTGTCATATGCCAGGAGACAGTGGTGACTGTTTTTATTTTTATAGTGCATTGTAAAAGACATCTAACAAAAGAAGTTTGAGGGACTGCTAAGAATAAAATACATTTAAAGGTCTCTGGCTTCCTTTTCAAACATGCCTTGAAGGATGATCAGCATTCATTTCTGGGGGATAAATAGAAAGTCAAGGAAAGTAAGTCAGCTTATAAAGAAATATATTTACCAAAACCCAGAAAATGAAAAAGTTATGCTCTTCACATCCATCCAATACAAGTTTGTTTGCGACTGTGGAGAGCTGTGATATTCTATTGGCTAGAACTGCCACGTGGCTTCTCTGTTTGGCTGGATCTTTAGGGCGAGCAGACCCACAGCAGCTGAGCAAACAGGCTGGAGTTATATGTAGCTTGAGACCACCACAAGGGCTGCTGGAGGAAGGCAAGACAGCCATACTGTGGAACCTGGGGGAGTGGCTTCTGAGAATGAGATGGTCTCAGGGGTGTCAGAAGCCTGTTATGGACTCTGTGCCAAGATGCTGAGTCTCCCAGATCAGCAAGGTTCCCCAGATCAGGTTAAGTCTGGGGTCCCCTGCCTGCCTCTGTCAGACAGCCAACGACACTTGGTGCTAAGTCCCAAGGAACTGTTTCTGGGCCCTCCCACGGCTGTCTCACAGTAGTTTTGGCCCAGATCATTTCCTGCTACATTTCCTTTCTCCATTGCCATGTAGAAAAGTGTGATGGGGCATGAAAAATAGTATTGCGAGCCAAACAACACACTCTATTTGAAAAGATTGGTCTGGTATCCTTAAATAAAAAATAATTTTGCTTGTAATTTCAAATGCTAGCCTACGAACTTGAAAGAAACCCAAATGACCACAGGATGGGGTGGTATAGACTACCATGTGGCAGACAGCAGAAAATGCAGATCCCATAAGAGCCTGGGAAAGGGGTCCCTAATTAGAAGCTGTGGCTCTGGGGTTGGGCCTGAAGGCATTAGACTATAGTTAAGGACTTTCCAGGACTCAGAAGCCTGAGGTGAAGTTAGTTATACATCTAATGCCTGCTCACACTAAGTCTCAAAAGTTAATTGTACCAAAGTATAATTTTTCATTTGTATTATTTTATTTGTTAGCATTAAAATTCTTCTGCTTTATTTTCAAAATCTGACAAATTACTAAACAATATAAGGTAAGAGTAAATCTGAAAACATCTGAGATTTGACAAATGGGTTCCAGACTGACCACTTGCTTATTGGCTACTCTGGGGAAAACTCTCCCACTTCGGGTCTTTAAGCAAAAACTTATTACAACGAGTTTAATAGGAATAAATCTGGAAAATTAAAATGATCAATGTCCTTGCCCCTAGGCAAGATTAAAGGCAAATAAATATACTATTTTTCAAAAAATATTCATTACTACATAACTAAAGAAAATATACTATTTTTCAATAAATATTCATTACTACTTCAGGCTCCCTTTTCCTTTAAAAAAATTTTTATTAACATATAATGTCTTATTTGTTTCAGGGGTACAAATCTGTGATTCATCAGTCTTACACAATTCACAGCACTGCCCATAGCACATGCCCTCCCTAATGTCCATCTCCCAGTTTCATTTCTATTATTAAAGAGAGTCAGGTTGCAGTCTCATATCTTGTAGTCTATCACACATTAGCAGAAATAGTTACAAATTAAGGTTATCAAATGTATAAATATATATTTAATGCAAAATATTCGTGGCAGGTAATTCCGTTGGAAAGCAGTCATTCTCTTCTTAGCCCCTGCACATGTGTGCACAAGCACCAATACTATTACACACACACAGAATTCAAAGACAGACCCAAAGGAAAAAAGATGAGTAAGGAAAAACAACTCGGGAAGAGTGGGGCAGAATTGGAAATCAAAACAAACTTATATTTGAAATGATGTGATTAATAAAGTAGCCAAAGAATGGCCCTTCAACATCAAAGTAATGCAAGACATTTTCCAAAGCTCCGTGGAGAATAAGGAAGTCATTTCACTGCATGAACTACAACAATATACACAACACTAGCTCTCCTTTCTAGTCATAACAAAAATTACTTGAAACATATACAGAGTGAAGGAAAGAATTTTGGTTGTGAATATTGAGAATTCAAGAAAAGAGATTTCCTCTGAAGGCTGAAAATCTACCCAGTATATATATATCTATATATATCACACACACATATATATGTGATTTTTAAAATTCAAATTCTTGTTTTCTCCTTTACCTTGAAAACCTAAAATAATTTAATCTTCTTGCAAATTATTTTAGAAAATAGACTGTAAACATTCACATTATTGAGCATATGTTTAATGGAGATAAAAGAACAAGAACAAGAATTTTAATGAGGCATTTTTGCTAAGAAAAGATCTGAGTGAATTTCATGCTGGCTTAGAAAAATAGAGTGGGTGTGTTTCATGAAGATTAATGTTATTTGGAAAGTTATAGGATAAGATTTTAAATCCATTTTATGATAATAATGACAAGTCACCTTAAGTAGTGCCATTATATGCTGTTAATAAGTTAATTCATAACTGAACTTTCCTTCTTTCACAATAGAAAAATTCAAAAATTTTAACACCATGAAAGATAAATAAGAAAGGGGACTTGTCTCGATTAAAGGAAACTGGAGAGAATGAAACCATATGCAATGTACAATCTTTGACTGGATCCTCAAACAAAAATAACTGCAATAAACTATGTTTTGTGGAAAATTGAAGAAATTTGAATATAGACCCTTTATTAAATATTATTGAATCAATATTAAGTTTCTTGGATGGTTTGGTAGACTATCTTCATTCTTAGGAAATATATGCTTTAGGAGATGTATATAGGAGAAAAGTGTAAAGTAAAGTTGCTTTCAAATATACATACAGATATACGTGTGTGTGTGTGTGTGTGTGTGTGTGTGTGTGTGTGTGTGTGGAGAGAGAGAGAGAGAGAGAGAGGTAAAAGCAAATGTGACAAAATGTTAACAATTGGTGGATCCAGGTAAAATATATGGGTTTTCATTGTACTATTCCTTCAACTTTTTAGTTGATTTGAAATTGTAAGGACCCTGAGTTACTAAGTTATAGATGAGAGCTATTTCACTGTTTAGCAATATTTCAGGTAATAATTGAAGAAAGAATGATAAAATTAGTCTATCTCCATTTTGCAATTTCTAATTACTTATGAATCTAAATGCCGAGCATCAGTGGCCATAAAAGGAAAGATGATCAGATATTATGTGCCTTTTAAGAGAACACATCACTGAGAACACACCATTGTTATAGAGTGGGCTTGAAAGAAAAATTAAAAAACAACAACAAAAGTATCGAACCTAAGTTCAGCTTCCAGGCTGGCTGTTCTCAAACATCAGCAGAATCAGAATCTCCTGGAAGGCTAGGTTAAACCACAGACTGCGGTCCTTCAAGTCCAGAATTTCTTTCTTTTTTTTTTTTTTTTTAATTTTTATTTATTTATTTGACAGACAGAGATCACAAGTAGGCAGAGAGGCAGGCAGAGAGAGAGAGGAGGAAGCAGGCTCCCCACTGAGCAGAGAGCCCTATGTGGGGCTCGATCCCAGGACCCTGAGATCATGACCTGAGCCAAAGGCAGCGGCTTAACCCACTGAGCTACCCAGGCGCCCCAAGTCCAGAATTTCTGATTCCATAGGCTTGGAGTAAGTTTCAGTGATTTGCGTTTCTAACAAGTTCCCCAGTAATGCTGAGGCAGTGATCTTGGTCCACCCTTTGAGAGCAACCTCTCCATATCAACATATTAACTTACAAGAACTACAAATGACAGAGAAACAAGTCAATTAATACCATATGGCTGATATCAACAAAACCAGACTGGGGGTAAGCAAAGGAAAGAACAATCTGCTTCTTAAATACAGTACAATGTAAATAAAGTTGAAAGGGGAACCTGTAGGTTAAAAGAGATTTAAAAGAGGTACCCATCAATTGTAACATGTAAAATTTTACTTGGATTCTTATTTAACTGTTGTGTTGTTGTTTTTTTAAGATTGTATTTGTTTATTTAAGAGAGAGAGGGCATAAGCAGAGTCAGAGAGAGAGGGAAAAGCAGGCTTGGAGCTCCATCCCAGGACCCTGAAATCACGACCTGAGCCGAAGGCAGACACTTAACTGACTGAGCCACCCATGCACCCCTTAATTATTTTTTAGAAGTATTTATTACATTTAGAAATTTGGCCACTGACTAGATAAATTATGGTTAATTTTTTAGTTGTATTAGTGGTATTATGGGTTTTTTTTTTAAAAAAAAGAAAGTTCTGGGGCGCCTGGGTGTCTCAGTGGGCTAAGCCTCTGCCTTAGCCCACTGAGGTCTCAGGTCATGGTCTCAGGGTCCTTGGATCGAGCCCCACATCAGGCTCTCTGCTAAGCAGAGAGCCTGCTTCCCTCCCTCTCTTTCTCTCTGCCTACTAATGATATCTCTCTCACTGTGTGTGTCAAAAAAATAAATAAAATATTTTAAAAAATAAAATAAAATAAAAAGTAAAAAAGAAAGTTCTTATTTTTAGATGTATGTATTGAAATATTTACAGATGAAAAAAGTTAGAGGGAAAAAATAAAGGCAAAAAAAATCTATAATTCTTAATAGCTTTGCTGATTTTTATTCTCCAGAAAGAATATATTTTTTATCCTTGCTTGTTTCATCATTAACATTCCTGTCTATCTTTTTAAAAATCCTCCTTTCCCCTGATGATGACTCAGTTCTTGGAAATCTGAGATGGCCCTCACAATTATTCTCGTGGTTAAATTCTCTTTTCTCTGGTGCCAGCATTAGTCTTCGTGAATCCAGAGTACACATGTGTTGATTTCCTCATTAATTTGACATTTTGAAATGTCAAATTACTAAAATACCAAACACATTCAATATAAGTTCCATTTTAATTACAAACAAAATCATGAAAATTAAGTTCAGTTTTATTGTGAAAATACCATATATAAAGTGTATATGATGAATAGATAGATTAAAGAATACCAATGAAAACCATCCATCAACCACTCAGCTTAAGAAATAAGACTATCAGTACCTTAGAAGACCCCATGTGCCACCATCTAAATCACCTCCCCTTCCCTGCCCCGTGAAAGTAACATTATGCTGAATTTCACACTAATTAGTCCTTTGCTATATAATGGTTTTATCTTCTAACACTATAGTTTTGACTGTTTTGATACCTACATAAGTAGAATCATACCACGCATTCTTCTGTGTGTCCTTATTGCTATTTTACATCATGTTTTTGAATTTCAGCCATATAGAAATGTATAGCAGTCACCCATCCTTTTTCACTGCTGTATAGTATTCAATTATCCATTTGTACAGGTTTCTAAGATTTATCAGTTCTTGCATGGACAGATAGTTTCTCTCTTCTTTTCCAAATTTTAAACCCGTTTATTTGCTGGCTTTTAGAACTTTTCTTTATTCATTTGCTCTTTCTTCTAAGGACATAATTTTGTTTAGATTTTTGGTTGTTGTTTTTTTTTTTAAAGATTTTATGTATTTATTTGACAGAGACATCACAAGTAGATGGAGAGGCAGGCAGAGAGAGAGAGAGAGAGAGAGAGAGAAGCAGGCTCCCTGCTGAGCAGAGAGCCCAATGCGGGACTCGATCCCAGGACCCTGAGATCATGACCTGAGCCAAAGGCAGTGGCTTAACCCACTGAGCCACCCAGGTGCCCCAAGATTTTTCTGTTTGTTTTTTTTTTTTTAATGTTAGTTTTGGTGGATTATCTTTCCTAAATAAAAGTTCATCTGTTCAGGGGTGACTGGGTTGCTCAGTCTGTTAAGCATCCGCCTTCAACTCAGGTCATGATCCCAGGTTTCTGAGATGGAGCCCCGAGTCAGGCTCCTTGCTTGGCAGGGAGTCTGTTTCTCCTTCTCCCTTTGTCCCTCCCTCTGCTCATGCTCTCTTGGTCTTTCTTTCTCAAATAAATAAATAAAATCTTTTTTAAAAAATGTTACTCTGTTCAGCTAAATTTTCAAATATATTTTCAGAGCTGAGTGTTCCCTTAGATTCGTTTTATTTCCTTTGCTTCTACCATTGTTTCTCTGTAATCATTCTTCTTTTATATTTTTTTGTCCTTTTTTGTTAACTTGCCCAGTGTTTTGTCTACTTTATCATTTTAAAGAACTTGTTATATTTTCTGTGTTCTGAATCACTAATTATATTGTTACCATTTCTTTCCATTTGCTGTGCTTCATTTTTTTCAGCCAGATACCAAAACATTATTGACTCTTTGGAGTCTTCTACCAAAATTATTAAAGCTATTGAATTTTCCTCTAATGGCTGCTTTAGCTCTATTCCGTATGTTTTGATAGTATTCACATTTGTGTCCTTTTGCAGAAATCCTGTGGTTTTTGTTTGGATTTCTTTGTTAACCCAAAAGTTGTTTAAAGAGAGCTTTTAAAATTCCAGGCAAGAGGGATTTTTTTTTTTCATGATTAATTTGTAGTTTATGATTTCCAGTGTATATTCAGAAAGCAACTGAAAATATTGTCTATTTCCAGGGCACAGGTTTTGTGATACTAAAATCCTATTAACTATTTTTTCAGTTCTTTATATACTGCCATACAGGCTTTTCATCCATTTAAGCTATCATTAACTATGTCTTCTTTCCAGGCACATGGTTAAAGTGTTCTACCTACCCCAATTTAGGTTAGAGATGGCTGTATTGATTGCTGTGGATAATGAAATGTGAGCAAAAGTAGCATGCAGCATTTCCAGGTGAAGGTCTTTAAATGCTGGTGCACTATTTATTTACACATCAGCTTGCCACAGTACCAGGAAAGGAATTTGGAGTAAAGGAGACTCCATCAGCCTATAAGCCTCAGTGAAGGAGGCCTTGAGAACAGGCCCTTATTCACCCATGATGCACATGTCACATAGGCAAGAACTTAATTTGGTTAGTTTAAGCTGCTGAGATTTGGGGATTGTTTGTTCATTAGCAGGGTGGGCAGGACCCAGTTCATCTGAATACAGCAGGTATTGAAGACGCTTCAAGGCAGAAGCGTCTGCTTTAACAGCTTGATATGTCATCAAAGACCCAAGTTTTTGTACCTTTAAATCTTGACTTCAGCTTCTCCCTGATAATAAGAGATACAGAGGTTCTAGGACTTAGACTCGGACATGAAATAGCAAAAACAAGAAGAAAGAGCATATTTCCTCTACTCTCTCTTAGGAAATGAGCAGAGGGCCCTTTCTGCCTCGTTGCCTAGAACTGTCACAAGCCTATTTCTGAGCCAATCACTGGCAAGAGGGATGGAATTTCACGATTGACATCGACTAATGGTCTAGGATAAAACAGATGTTGGGGTCTCAACCACAATGACTGCTGGTAGCCAATGATCTCTATTAGTATGTATACATATGTAGGAATGATGATTTTTCAATATTTTTACAGAAGAAATATGTTGGTTTCTAGAATTTTTCTGATAAATAAGAAACATAATATAAAACAAAGTCATTAATTTTCTCCAAATTCTGAATTTAAAAACTTTTGTTTCTTAGGTGATAGTTTATATATTATCATTTGTATCTCATATAGGCCTTTTAGTTGTAGAAATAGCCACTCACATGGTGTCAATAGAAACAGAAATGATAAAAATATGTAAATTATAATCCAGAATAAGCAATGATCAGAGTATATTTGTACACTGGCAAATATATATTTCTTATTACCTGAGAAAGGACAAATACCACTTTAACCAAGGTTCCCATACTTTCTGACAGCTAAATTTGGCCTTTTGTCTTACTTGCCGAAAATATTTCTTGTCCAGACTTCAGTCAATTACCATGTATGTTATCTCCTTGTCAGAGGAGATAAGTTTATTTATTTGTAGCAAATAGTCAATGATATTTCAGAGATCATTTCCCATTAATACATGCATCCTTTTAATGTGTACATCATATCTTTTGTATGAATGGATCTTAATTTAACCTGTCTCCCCCATTTATATGTATTGAGGTTATTGCCAGTCTTTTGTTTTTATAAGCAATGTTGCGATGAGCATCTATTTTTGTTCATTTATATAAGCATATCTGTAGCAGAAATTCCTAAAAGGGAAGTGTGTTTTCACCACTTGACACAGCTCTGATATGAGTCAGACTTGCCATTTTTAAGAAATTATTTAGAGGATGTATTCACAAATAAATAACTCTAAAAACATTACTTGATTCATAGGAAGATATAAATGTTGAATGAATCTTGTCCCTGTAAGAACACACCTCTTTATTTTTATTTCACCACTTTTTCTGGTGAGTTCACAAAGTTCACATTACCACAGAATGATTTATTCATGATTGCCAATGTGATTTAATTAATTTGGGGGATTTACAGCTATTTCATTCACTTATAAATATGAGAATAAATGACCATTAAAAATAACAAAATAAATACCACCATCAGGAACTTGTGAGAAGAAAAGAGTAGTTTGAAAAATAATGTTTTCCAAATGTTCCCTATATTTCATTCAAGGCTCATCTCTCAGGGCATTACTTTATATATTTTTTAAAATGTTTTATGGGTCCTTTGTGAAATACTGAAGGTTACTGGATGTAAGACTTAAGTTTTGCAAATCAAATGTTTCTTTAAAATTCAACAAATTTTCAATGAGGTTTAATTAGGCAGAGAAGTGGTTCAGAACTCATTTTAAAACATGCATGATAATTAGGGAACATCAAAGAGTATTGTTACATTCTAAACAGTAAACAACCAGCTGTTAATGATTTAACAAATTCCAAATGTTAGTTCAGAGAACTGAAGCTTTGTTTTTTTAAGGCAAGTATAGATTAAGTCAATGATTTACTCAATTCCTCTTCTCAAAAAATAGTTTCACCAAAGATTGCAAGGGTCAAAGCTCATGGAATTTTGGACCTGAGAGACGTTCTGTGTCTTCCCATCCACGAGCAGGGGAAGACACTGTCTTGGCTAAGGTCATATTTGGTTACCAATAGGCTGAGCTAGGACACAGTTTCCCGGGCTCTCAATCTAGGTCACTTTCTACTAGACTGTGCTATGTCTGCATTTAATGTATGTAAAAAAAACTCACAACACCATTGACTGAGTTTACTGCGGTATATACTTTTTTTAAATACACTTTTAAAAAAAAAAACTATGTTGAAAATCATGGATAAATTACAGAGATACACCAGTGAAGGAGGGAGAAACAGTTTCTCTCAGGAATCCATGTTCTGGTGGGAAAAGTGCATCCCTGATGATTAGAAGAGGCACTTGGGGAGAATGAGAAATCCTGCTAGGACTGATGAGCCTTTCTGCCCTGGACGTGCTGGGTGTGGTGGCATGTCTGTCCCATTATGTCATGGTTGCCTAAGATCTACCACATTTTCATTACAATCGTAATCCCTCCTTCTTACACCCTTTACAGGTTTTAAAAGATGTCTCCATGACTGTCCTCACAGTGAATTGTGAGGCAGTTGTTATCTCCAGTTTCTAATTAAGAAACCCACTGTTACGAGAGGGTGACTTGCCCACAGCCTCACAGCCAGAAACTTGTAGAAGTGGGACTGGAACCCCAGGATTTCTGGCCTTTGCTCCAATGGGTTGTTCACTATTAATTAACCTGAATTTCCCAAATTCCAAATATTAGTTTACTGGGAATTCTGAGGTTACTTTGGAAGGGAGATCCTTCAGTGGAAGTTTGGGTAACCTAAATTTCCAAATTATAGCATGCTTTCTTGGAAAAGGAAAATAGTAGCGCCCAAAAGTTCCATGGAAGTGCTTGTGGCTGTTAGTGAACTGTGAGGATGGCATTTTGCTAGAAGCATGAAACCACAGTGAGCTTTGAGTTCCTCAGTTTGTTTGTTCCATTCCTTGTCATGGGGATAAGGAAACTTGAAAATAAAATATCACTGAAATTAAATGCATCTGGAAAAAAGTTTACCAAAATGTTACTAGTCCCTGGGTGGTTGCATTGCAAGCTAATTTTGTTTTCTGAATTTTCCACATTTCCTACAATAATTATGTTACTTTGATAATCAGAAATTACATAATTCATCTGTAGCTGTATATAATTCCCAACCTATTCAAAAGGGAAATATACATTTTCTTGATCAATATACTTAGATGGACAGACATTTGTAACCTCTCCTAACAGATAAACATCCTTTAAAAAAATCAGTCTGTGAGTGAGCTAAGGAATTCATTCAGGCATCTATCCATTCTTCTAACAAATATTTATTGAGCACCTACAGTGTGCCAGGCATACTTGGGCACTGGGACTACAGCACTAAACAAAACAGATAGAAATCCTTGCCTTCATGGACCTTCCATTTCAGAAAGGGAGACATGAGTATGAAATGAGTATAACAGAATATGTTAAATGGTGCTAAATTATCAGAAAAAAAAAAAAAAGCATGGAAGAATGGAGTGCTTAGGGTAGGAACATTTGGGATAGGGTCTTCAGGTAAATCATCTCTGAAGAGGTGACCTGAAAGAAATGAGGTAGTGAGCCTGATGAGTTTCTGGAGGAAGAGAAATCCAGGTAGAGAGCAGTGAGTGCAAAGGCGTAGGGCAGGGATATACTTAGCATGTTCACAAACCTCGAGGTGGCAGGATCGTCTGGAAGACCTCATGTAGCAGGAGAAAGAGTAGAAGATGCCATTGGCAAGAAAGAAATACAATCTGATTTAGGCTTTAGGATCATTTTGGCTGCTGAGATAGGGATAGATTGAAGGCAAGCAGAGGCCGATGCAGGGAAACAGATGGAAGGAACATTATCAACCTCAGCAAGTGGAGTTGGTGGCTTGAACAGAGGGGCGGGGACGCAAGGAGTCAGAAGCAGAGAGCTGCTGGATATACTGGGAAGGCGGGGCTACTGGGGTTTGCTCATAGATTGACTGAAGGTTGTTGGAGAGTCAGCCGTGACTCAAAAGGTTTCCAACTGAGCAACTAGAAAATTGGAGTTGTCATTTCCCAAAATGGGGAAGATGGTGGGAAACACAGACCGGAGATGGACGGAATCAGGATCTCACTTTTGGACATGCTAACTCTGAGATGCTTATCCTCTATCAAAGTAGACATGTTGATTGACCCTTGGATATACAAAGGAGTGGTTTGAGCTGGAGTTAAAAAGTTGAGACATGTCAGCATGCAGATGACAGGTGAACCTAAAAGGCCAGATGAGAGCAACAAGGAGTGAGTGAGAGCAGACAAGAGAGCCAAGGAATCTTGAGTCCCAGCTCCTTATAGAAACCAGGGGAGGAAGAGCCAAGAGATGGCATATCCTGGGGGCCCAGTGAAAGCCTAGTGAAACAACAAAGAGGGTATGTATCAGGTGGTGGTAAGTCAAATGTAGCTGAGAATTATTGTGCTTCAGACTAGTTATTTCTCAGAAACATCTGAGTAGTGTTTGTTCCAGGGACTAACAACTCATAATGACTGTGCCAGAAAAAAAAGCATTTTAGAACCCATAGTATCACTTCTTAGCATTTTGGCTAAGATAGAGTATAAAGGCCATGGTATAATGAAAGATGGAAAACATGGGTTGGAAGACCAGCTCCACTATTTCTTGGCTGTGTGATCTGGGAGAGTCACGTAGCCGGTTCTCTTCTAGGTGTCCACATCTGTAAGACTGAAGCAATACTAGCTATCCCATTCTGTTGCTGTGAGGAATAATGGAGAAAAAAAAATCTCTATCTATCTTTGTTGTTTCTAACAAACAACAGGCACTCAATAAATGTTAGCTTCCTCTTTGGTATTAAGTGGCAGAGTTGTTGGGCTGTGTAATAGATGGTAATATGGTCCGACCTTATAACGGATTTCAGACTCTATGAAATTGGTCCTCAATGACCTAATTCCCCATTGTCCCCCTTTGTAATTACTCAGGTGCCAAATATGTGCCACTTGCTAAACTTTAAACTTGGCTTCTCAAACTCAAAAACATGAAGCTGAGGAAGTTTTAAAAAATACTGGCTTATGTTCTCCATATTCTTTTTTTTTTTTTAATTTATTGATTTGACAGACAGAGATCACAAGTAGGCAGAGAGAGCGAGGAAGGGAAGCAGAGCAGAGAGCTGCTGAGCAGAGAGCCCGACATGGGGCTCAATGCCAGGACCCTGGGATCATGACCTGAGCCAAAGGCAGAGGCTTTAACCCACTGAGCCACCCAGGCATGCCATGTTCTCCATATTCTTAACGTCGTCAAAGCAAAGAAAGGTTTAGGAACTGTTCCAGAGCGAAGGAGAATAAAAAGACATGACAAGTAGATACAATTTGTGATCCTGGACTAGATCCTGGACTGTTGGGGGTTAGGGGGCTGCTTGAAAGGACATAATAGGGACAACTGACAAGATTGGAATATGGACTATACATTTATTGTTAACATGTTAATAACATTAAATGCCCTGAATTTGATAATTCTGCATGTATATCTAAGGGAATATCCTTGATTTAGGAAATGCCACTAAATCATTTCAGATTAATAATTCATTAAAATAATTATATATAGAACAGAGAGATAGAAAATGAGAAACAAACATGACAAAATGTTAAAAGTCAATTAATCTGGGTAATGGATATACTAATTATCTCTATTGTTCTTGCAACTTGTCTGTACATTTGAAATGATTTCAAAACAGGAAGTTGAAAAATATTACTTCATGGAGTATGCTGTTTAGTATATGTGCTGCCAAAGCAAGCACTGGAGTATGCTGTTAATTACTTCATGCAAAAAGCTTCTTGCCCAGGGGCTCCTGGGTGGCTCAGTGGGTTAAAGCCTCTGCCTTTGGCTCAGGTCATGATCTCAGGGTCCTGGGATCAAGCCCTGAATCAGGTTCTCTGCTTAGCAGGGAGTCTGCTTCCTCCCCTCTCTCTCTTTGCCTGCCTCTCTGCCTACTTGTGATCTCTGTCAAATAAATAAATAAAATCTTAAAAAAGAAAAGAAAAGGAAGAATCTCTTATTATAAAAAAAAAGGGAAAAAAAAGTTTCTTGCCCAGAGGGGCAATTTTTCTTTCACATATATTTTATACATATGATAATTTTCACAACAAAAAAATTAAAAAATAATAATTAAGAATGTCTAAATGTCTGTATTTATATGGAAATATGTCAGGTGAAAAATGAAATTGCAGGCCTTTGAATTACAAACACCTTTGGTTATGGAAACATACACACACGTTATACTTGGTTTATGTCTGGAAGGTAGGAAAAAAAACCTTTAAAAGCAATTCCTCTGAGGAGTCCAATTGTAATTTTATTCCAATAATTTTCTTTCCTGTTCAAGTTTTTTAAATCATTGCTTTTCTAATTTAAAATATATTTTAAGGTGGATAATAAATAATACTGTTAAAATTTGTGAACCGATAATGAGGGAGTGGTTTTGAAAGAGAAAAGCAGAGAATTTCTCCTGCTGCAAATACAAAGATTAGAAAAACTAGAATTTATCAGTCGTCTTTTGTCTAGGATTGCATTACGGCAGGAAGCAGAATTATTCCTGAGAATGGACAAAGCAACTGTTATTTAAGATCTTACTGGCTTTCAGATATTTAGGTAAATTGTTTTTTTAAAAAATATTTATTTATTAGAGAGAGAGAGAGAGAGAGCAGGGGGAGGGGCAGAGGGAGAGGGAGAAGCAGGCTCCCCACTGAGCTGAGAACCAGACATGGGGCTCAGGCCCAGGACCCCAAGATCATGACCCAAGCCAAAGGCAGGCACTTAACAGACTGAACCACACAGGCACCCCTAGGTAAATTATTCTCAGTCCCCAGTTCCCTGGCTTCTGAAAATCCAGAGCTTCCCCATGAGTTCTGCTAACATCTGACTTTATCATTCTAGTTTACTCTGTCCCTTCAACAACCAAAGCCACTTTGTTGTTGCCTGGGTTTTCTTTGCTGCCTTTCACAAGGAGCTCAGGTACGTTCCTGGTTTACAACTGCATAATTTAAGGAAAGACTTGAAGAGTGTTGGAAGCACCTTTACCAGATATTGTCAAACCCTCCACTATCTCCCTCTTTCACATTACCCTGATTCCCCAAAAATGGATGCTCTCGTTCTATGAGCCTGGGCTGTGTGTATACCCTCCAAAAGGTAGTAACATTCTATCCTAGCAGTTGCATCTACAGTGGGCCAGCGGGGCTATCCTCCTTGCCCCAACTCCCCTTGGAATTCTGGTGAATGGAGTGTCCGTGAGTAAGAGTTTATGATTACGGTTTTTGCAAATGAAACATCCAATCAGGCACAATTGTGGTAGGGAGTGAAACTGATTCATGGAAGTCAATAGTTATCAAAAGACTGTACCTGAAATGCGCTGATGTCTCCTCTGACTCATCCCTCCTTGTTCTTAAAGACATGATCCTGGGATCCCTTCCTGGTGAAAAATGTTTATAGCTCTCTGGTCTGTCTCCAGGCCGATCATCTTTAGATGCACATAGTAGCTGAAACCACACAGGTAAGTGAGGTGGTCTGAAGGGTCCGTGAAATACAGAGCAACAACAGCAATAAAAATAAATGACTGTGATTAGAGACGCAGACTATAGACACTGGCACCCAGAATTCAACTCCAGATCCTCTCCTGGCCACTTTGATCATAATGATACTTGCTAGACTAAGTGCAGGGAAAAGAGAATCACACAAATTCCTTTGAAGATCGTGGGGAATTTTTTTAATTTACTTTCATGAAAATGAGGGCATGTACAGAGGTGGGAAAATTTTATAAGGAAATCTATCAATGAAGTTTAGTAAGCCTTCCAATGTATGGCTTGTCTTGTTTCTGACCTTGAAGTATTCCATACCTTTTCTTCATTATTTTCCCAATTACAGTCATTGACCAAAACATTTGTGTTTGTCTCTCACCAGCTCAGGAAAAGAGGTCATGAAAGGTCTTTAAAGACCTACCTCAGTAGGAGCCTTGAAGTTAGTTAAAATCCAAAATAGAAGAATGAGGTTCATCTCAAGCTGACACTGGCCTATCCATCTAAGCTCTGGAACCCCTCGCCGAGTGTGGCAGACAGAATAATGGCTCCCCAAACATGTCCTCATCCAAATCCCTGAAAGCTGTGAATCTGTTACCTAACATAGCAAAAGAGACTTTGCCGATGTCATTAGATTAAGGAGATAGAGAGATTATCCTGGATTATTCCGTAGGTCCAACGAAACCATAAAGTCGTTATAAGCAGAGATAGGAGAGGGGCGCCTGGGTGGCTCAGTGGGTTAAAGTCTCTGCTATAGGCTCAGGTCATGATCCCAGGGTCCTGGAAACAAGCCCTGCATCGGGCTCTCTGCTCAGCAGGGAGCCTGCTTTCCTTCCTCTCTCTCTGTCTGCCTCTCTGCCTGCCTGTGATCTCTGTCTGTCAAATAAATTTAAAAAAAAAATTTAAAATAAGCAGAGGTAAGAGAGCAAGAGTCAGGAAAGAGAGTTGCAGGTGCTGTGCTCCTGGTTTTGGAGATAGAAAAAGCCAAGGAACACAGGTGGCCTCTAGAAGCTGAGAAAAGCAAAGAAGCAGATTTCTAGCTGGAGCCTCCAGAATGATCACAGCCCTGCCAAAACCTTGACTCTTCTGACCAGTTCAGACTCTTCTGACCTCCTGAACTGAGTAATCATAAATGCGTGTTGTTTTAAGCCACGAAAAGTGTGTAATTTATTATAGCAGCCGTAGGGAACTAATACACCAAGTCACCCACATTATTTTCTTCTCGTACTTTTCTCTAGCTGAAACTGTGTTGTTCAACTGATTTGTTACTTCCTTACCTCTCTACTCCCTCAAGAATGTAAGCTACACGTGATAATGAGAAATAGCCTAGGACTGAGCTTGTTCCCTGTCTCTCGAGTGACAGAACTACTAATTATGCTGCTGAAATAGGTTGACATTAGTCAATATCACCAGAGACCAAGAACCCGGTATTCATTCTCATGTGTTCTTAGGAATCTGTGACGGGCCAGGTACTTGGGAAGTGTTGGATGGAGAGAAATATAAACATGGCTCTGGACACCTAGGAGTTCTCACTCCAATTACATAGAATAACAAGGTAATATTGATTGTAAAGGTGTTTTTTGAGCAATCAAAATGCAAATAGGATAGCAATGTTTTAGAAGTCTGTGTTTTGCAAGAAAGGTATGGTGGTTCAGTGGTGAAGGGTAGTGGCTTTCAACTCAAGGCATTTAGTTGAGAGTCTTGACCCTTCTTTCTTTCCCCGGGACAATCTAGAGTGGCTACTTCTCTCTTCAACCTTATTTCCTCATCAGTAAAATGGGACAGTGAGATTCATGCCATAATCATTGGGATAATTAAATTGGAAAATATATGTGGGAGCCTTTAGTATAATGCCTGGCACAAAATAATCACTCCATAAATGATACCTTAAAAATAGAATTCATTTCTCGATATCCAGAAGCAATTTTTACAAAACTGGATGGTTTCCCAACTTTTCTTCACCAAGAAGCTCCAGAACTGAGTTATTATTTTGAAGAGCTTTGCTTCCCATGTGTCCCTACTCCTTCCCCCATTCCCAAATCCATAGTTTCTACTCACTGCTGAAATGACTTTCCAAGTCAGATTTGTCAACTAGGATTTTCATTAGCCTATTTTCTTTTTAAGGGATGGGCCCCAGTCAGAAAAGGGGTTTTGGAGGTTAGTTAAGAGCCTCTCCAAATAAAAATACAAACATCATTCAGGAGGCACCATAAGAAAGCAGAAATATAAGGACACAATTATTCTTTTTATGGTCAGAATGGATGAGCTAAATTTGTTAGGGCAATTTTGTTTGCCTATATGTGTGTGTGTGGTGGTGGGGCTATAAAATCCCTCATTGTTCATTTTCTGCTGGATGTTTTGCAATGTGAGTTTCATGGTTTTCGTTCCAACACCTCACTGCCAAACCTGATTGGAAAGGCAACTGAGTTTACCTTTCAAAGGTTAAGTTATAAAGTTGAACACGTGTGCCAGATTTTCTCTTTAACACATAAAAATGCTTTGTCTTATTTCTTTTCCATCTAACTCAACACACAAAAATACTCAATCTTATATTCTGAATTTTCAGCAGCTAATGCGGGAAGTAATAAAGAATGATCAACAGATGGGGCTCCTGGGTGGCTCAGTGGGTTAAGTGGCTGCCTTTGGCTCAGCTCAAGATCTCAGGGTCCTGGGATTGAGCCCCACTTTGGGTTCCTACTCAGTCTGCCTCTCCCTCTGCCCCATCCCCCAACTTGTGCACTTCTCTCTCAAATAAATAAAATCTTTTAAAAAAATGAATGATCAACAGATACATAGACCAGTGAAACAGAATTGAGAGCCCAAAAGTAACCCAATCATACACAGTCCACTAGTATTTAACAAAGGAGCCAAGAATACTTAGTGGAGAAGAGATAGCCTCTTTTATAAATGGTGCTGGGAAAATTGGATATTCACAAGTAAAAGAATGACCCAGTATCCTTATCTTTAATCATACACAAATATACACTCAAAAGACTTAAATGTAAGGCGTGAAACTATGAAGCTTCTAGGAGAAATTGTAGGAAATTGCAATTTGACTTTTTTTTTTTTTTTTTTGGCAATGACTTGACATAGTTCTTGGTAATGATTTTTTAGAAATTTCACATAAAGAACAAACAACAAGATAAAAAATAAGCAAGTGGGATTCATCAAACTAAAAACTTCTGCACAGTAAAAGAAACCTTCAACAAAGTAAAAAGATAACCTACAGAATGGAAAAAAAAATATTTTCAAAGCACATATCTGATAAGGGTTTCATGTCCAGGATATATAAACTACATAGCAAAACAAAACAAATGAAACCCACAAATAATCCAATTAAAAATGGGCAAAGGACCTGAACTGGCATATTTCCAAAGAAGATATACAAATGCTAACAGGTACATGAAAAGATGCTCAACATCACTAGTTATTAAGGAAATACAAATAAAAACCACACTGAGATGTTACCTCACAACTTTAGAATGGCCATCGCCAAAAAGACAAGAGACAATAAAAAAATGCTGGCCAGAACTGGAGAAAACTGTGCACTTTGGTAGGATTGTAAATTGGTACAGCAACTCTGGAAAACAGTATGGAGTTTCCTCAACAAATTAAAAATAGGTCTTCCCTAAGATCTGGCAACTCCCAATTCTGGAAAAATATCCACAGGAAATGAAAACACTAACTTAGGAGCACCTGGGTGGCTCAGTGGGTTAAGCCGCTGCCTTTGGCTCAGGTCATGATCTCAGGGTCCTGGGATCAAGTCCCGCATCGGGCTCTCTGCTCAGCAGGGAGCCTGCTTCCCTCTCTCTCTCTCTCTGCCTGCCCCTCCATCTACTTGTGATTTTTCTCTGTCAAATAAATAAATAAAATCTTTAAAAAAAAAAAAAGAAAAGAAAACACTAACTTAAAAAGATACCTGTACTCCTGTATTCCTTGCAGCATTATTTACAATAGCCATGACATGCAAACAATTTAAGTGCCTATCGATAGATGAATAGATACAGAAATTGTGGTATACATACACAATTTATTCAGCCATAAAAATTGAGGAAATCCATCCATTTGTAATAACATGGATGGGACAGATATGCATTATGCTAAATGAAATAAGTCAGAGAAGGACAAATACTGTATGATCTCACTTACATGTGGAACCTAAAACAAAACCAAACAAACAACAATAACAAAAAAAAAACCGCACATGAAACTCATATTAAAAGAGACTAGAGTCGTAGTTTTCAGAGGTAGGGTGTGGGGGAGGAGGAATTGGAGGAAGTAGGCAAAAGGTGCAAACCTCCAGTTGTAAGATAGGTAAGTACTAGCAATGTAATGCACAATGTGACGACCATTGTTAACACTACTGCCTGGTATAGAAAGAAGTTGTTAAGAGAGTATTTCCCAAACATGGGCATCACAGGAAGCTAATTTTGTGTGTGTGTGTGTGAGATGAGTATTCTTAGAATCTATTCTCTTATAAACATTTCCATATATCACACAGGAGTGCTACCTATGTGATGATATTTTTTCTTTTCCTCTTATTGTATCTGTATGAAGTAATGCATGCTAACTAAACCTATTGTGGCAATCAGTTTACGGTATGTATAACTGAAACAGTCCTGCTGTATACCTTAAACTTATAAAGTGATATATGTCAATTATTTCTCAGTAAATCTGAAAAGAAAATAATAATTAAGTCCCTTAATTTTTTTTTTTTTACTTTTTATTTCTTTTTGGTATTTTGTTTTGTTAGGGTTTAAAGATTTTATTTATTTGAGAGAGAGAGAGAAAGAGAGAGAACAAGTAGGGGGAGCAGCAGGCAGAGGGAGAGGGAGAAGCAGACTCGCTGCCGGGCAGGGAGTCCAATGAGGGGCTTGATCCCAGGGTCTAGGATCAAAGCCTGAGCCAAAGGCAGCTGCTTAACTGACTAAACCATCCAGGTGACCCTGTTTTGTTAGGGTTTTAATGTCTTTTTTAAAATTGAAAATCAATCAATTAACATATAGTGCATTGTTAGTTTCAGAGGTAGAGTTTAGCGACTCATTAGTTGCATACATACCAGTGCACATTACATTAAGTGCTGTCTTTAATGCCCATCCCCCAGTTACTCCATCCCCCAACCACCCTCCCCTCTAACAACCCTCAGTTTGTTTCCTATAGTTAAGAGTCTCTCATGGCTTGTCTCCCCGACGCCCGCCAAAGTAGAGACTCTTTTTGTTTTTGTAAAGTTTTTATTTTAATTCCAGTTAGCTAACATTTACTGGGGTTTAAACGGTCTTATTACAACGTGGGAGCCGATGTGTCTCTTTTCCTTTGTTTTCCAAATAGAAAGAACTCAAGTAGCAGTCCCAGTAATGAAACCAGCACTGTGGAATGGGGGTTATCACCTGTAATTTCCTCATATGCTGGTGTCTTTCGGAAAATCCAACCTTCCCGCTGAGTAAAGGGTCTCGGCAAATATGGCACCTTTTCCCCCATTTATTACGGCAGCTACCCAGGAATCTGTGATAGGGTCATATTCCTTTTGGAGAGGTGGGAAATTTGAGGAGAGTAGTCTATGGAGTCATGCTTGGAAGGATAGACCCGTGGAAGAGTACTCGTCATTTGTGATGGGCAGGGGCTCGGAGCTGCTGGTAATCACAGCACAACCTCCCCTTGAGGACACTGTGACTATTGAGTCTGCCTTTCTGGCTTGCCTGCTGGGACCTGTGTGGAGCCTCAGCAGGCACAGTACGTGATATGTAATTCCTGGGCTCTCAGAAGGCAACAGAAGCCAACTTCAAACCCTTGCAAAAGAATTCAGGCTGTTTAACAGTGGGGATCTACCAATCAAGATGTATGAATGAATATGTCAGCCTCCCTCACTTAGAAATCTAAACCAGGGTATATATTTTGCCCATGGGTCAGTGTGTGTGAAGACTGGAATCTCTCCCTGTCTCAGGCTATTGAATTCAGTTCAATTTGTCCTTACTACTTATTAAATTCCTTCTGTCTGTATAGCTCCGTAGAACACATTACTCTGGTAAACACAGAAATGAGTGATGATGTCCGAAAGAGAGGAAGACCACATTTAGAGAGTACATTCTATGTATCTGCTTTAATTCTTTCTTAAATGTTTCTCGTCACAACCCCAAGAGGCTGTGCAGTCTGAATTAAGGGTCCAGCCTTGTGTAATGAGCAATCTAAATGCTGAAACCACATTAAAACAGAAGTTTCTTTTTTCTCATGGAAGAGTCCAGAAGTCAGTGCTCTGGGCACTTTCTACCTTGTACTCAGCCATCCCTAGAGTGTTACTCTCATCTGTATAATGTAAGATGGCTAGGCACCCCATAGACATTCCCTCCCCTTGCCTGTGTCCCTTCCACTCACAGCCTGTTTATCAAAGCTTAGCCTCATGGCCAAATCTCCCTGGGAAGTGGAGGCCTTCTAATAGGTGGTCACATGCCAGGCTACAAGGCAGAAATCATTTACATAAGAGCTAAGGAAGAAACAGATGTTGTAGAACTTAGATCATTCTAATGATTCCCATTTTACATTTATGAAACTGAGATATACACAGATTCATTCATAACTAACCTTCCCCAGATCCAGGGGCTTTACTGACCTGTACTGCCTCTCTGTAATGTCCTACAATAGTTGCTTTAGCCTATTGGCTAAGCTTTTCCTGCCAGAATAGAGTCCTGAAATGCCAGAAGTATGCATTTCCACAGTTCTATATTCTTTATGTAATCGGAAATAAGACTAGGATGAAAGCTATTTAAGGGAGAGCACTTAAGAGGTTCCAAAGCTCTCATTCAGCCAGCAAAGGAAAATCAGGTTTTGTTTAAGTGGGAATTCTGTTAGGGTGTGGGAAGAAGTCCAACACACCAAGCAGCCAGGGTGGCAAGGTTGGTAAGACTTGTCTGGGAGGAGTCAAGGTAGAACCTTCCCTCTCTCTGGTTTTATACTCTCAATATGACAGTGGTCACCATCACGACAACTCAAGTCTGCCATCATAACATGAAAGCAGCCCTAGGTTAGACAGTATCAAGCAAATGGGCATGGCTGTGTTCCAATAAAATATTATTTATGGACACTGAAACTTGGCTTTCATGGGCCACAAAATACTATTCATCTTTTGACGTCTTCAACCATTTAAAAATGTAAAAATCATTCTGAACTCATACTCCATTTTTAAAACAAGTAACAGGTACATCTGTACTATGGATACTACTTAACAATAAAAGGAAACAAATTTTGATACATATGACAACTGGCAGGGATCTCAAGGATGTTATGCTGAGTGAAAAGTCACTCTCAAAGGTGACATACGTTATGATTAGATTAAATAAGAGTCTCAAAATGACAAAATTACATAGAGAACACAGTAGTGGTTAAGGATTAGGGATGATTGGGGATAGTGGTATGGTTGTGACTAAAAAGGAGTGGCACGAGGGAGATCTTTGTGATGATAATGGAATCGTTCTGTGTCCTGATTGCGGTGGTGTCTGCATGAATCTTTACCTGTGATAAAGTGGCACAGACGCACACATGCACATGCGCACACACACATGCACACACGCACACACACATACTATGCCAATTTGGATTTCTTGGCTTTGACGTTGTACTAAATTCTATAAAATGTAACCAGTAGGGGAAACTGGGTAAAGCCTACATGGCACCTTTCTGTATTATCTTTGAAATTTCATGTGAATCTATAATTACTTCAGAATTAAAAATTTAAAAAAGAAATTAAAACACACAGTGGGTTTGGCTCATGGGCTGTAGTATGTCAACCACTGGACTAGAAAAAAAATTGCAATATATATAATAGGAAGATATTAATACACATAATTATGTAAGAATATGTAAGTCAACAGGGAAATGATAAGCAACCCATTTTTAAAAATGAACAAAGGATATAGGTAACTCACAAAGAAATACAAAGGCCAATAAGGATATAAAAAATGATTAAAGCAACACAGTAATTTAAAAATTAATAACAATAAGCATCTTGCTACAATATCAAAAACACAAGATTAATATTATCAGGTGTTGGCAATGTGATGGAGAAATGGATACTGTCAGTAGGACAGTAAAGTGGTGAATTAAATTTGAAAGACAACTTGGTGGTTTCTGTAAAGAATTCAAAAGGCATCCCTCTGGTCCACCAATTATACATCTCAAAATTAATTCTCTGGATATACTTCCACAGGACCACAAAGATGCGTATAAGGATTTTCAGTATAGGGTGCCTGGGTGGCTCAGTGGGTTAAGCCACTGCCTTCGGCTCAGGTCATGATCTCAGGGTCCTGGGATCGAGTCCCGCATCGGGCTCTCTGCTCAGCGGGGAGCCTGCTTCCTCCTCTCTGCCTGCCTCTCTGCCTACTTGTGATCTCTCTCTGTCAAATAAATAAATAAAATCTTTAAAAAAAAAAAAGAATTTTCAGTATAGTTTACTTGTTTTTTTTTAAAGCAGCTTTATTGAGCTATAATTTATGTAGCATAAAATTAACTCATTTAAATATACAAGTTAATGACCATTAGTAAATTTACAGTCATAAAAATCTATCATAAAATCCAATTTTAGATCATTTCCATCACCCCCAAAAGATACCACCCACCCGTTTGCAGTCACTCCTTGTTCCTATCCCTAGACCCTGGCAACCACTAATGCACTTCTTCTGTCTCTATAGACTTGTCTTCCCTGGATATTTCATACAAGTATTGCATTTTAGTTTTAATTGGGACATGTTCAATATTCAACAACATAATATTTGTTTCACTAATGCTCTGGTACCAACTATGGACATGATTTAAAATCATGCTTGAATTTAGCTTAAAAGCATCAAGGATACAGCTTCAATAAGAAGGAGCTTGAAGAATATTAAATAGCATGTAAATTTGCATGTATACCATCTTCCTTCAGAATTTGATAAGCAAAAGCTGTTGAAATTTGTTACAGAGTAATGCCATGCAGCTGTTACACTGTTCCCCTTCCACAGGGGATACAAAGTTGATCCGTGTATTTTCGAAGTGGGAGGCATTGGTACTTTGACAGAGGTCTATTACAGTGACAGTATTCTTGTTACACCCAGTGTCTAATGTACACCTAATTGTATTAGACACAGAAAGCTGTTATGCACTGATTACCAACTGCTGTTTGTAATCTTTTGAATGCACTTTTCTGATGCTGAAAAAAATGCTGGAAAAAGTCACAAGAGAGAGAAAATGGAAGAGAAAGTGATCCATAAACAATGGGGCTTCATATAGCTCCATGTGGCTACATCAAGCCTCATGATGTCTCAGAGACTCTGACAAGTTCTAGGAGCATAATAAATTTCTAGGCTTAATAGCAATAAAGCAAATGGTAGCTTCTGATTTAATAGGTACATGGGTGTCAGGATTATGGTAACACTTGATATCATGAGTCCTTTGAGACTTAGACCTCCTGACAACTGCTGAGCCTACTACACCCCAACCATAAATCATCAGTCCTCCTAATCAATCAAAGATCAATTTTCTTGTAGGCAAACTGCTAATTTAAATGTTCAGGGCTATTTTCTGTTTGTTATGATCAAATTACATTTTCAAATATTTGAAAGGTTCAGTAGCGAGAGAAAATAAAAAGATTTGGTTCCTTCAAGCAGGATAGGTGCTATTGATACCTACAAATTCAGCCACCATGATAAGAAAACAAAAAGCATAGGGTTGTTCTCCATTGGGACCAGATCCTGAAACTCTGCTCTCTCCTTTCCATATAGTAATCATTTTGGGAGAAAAGTGAGAGAGTGGTAACAATAGAGTAACATTTTCCCCACAGTAGAACAAGCAAGATTTGAAAAGAACCAAGGCAAGAAGAGAGTGGGGGAAGAGTTTAAGAAACTAAAATTAGTTCAGCTTGACTAAAGCAGAAGTTGCAGGGAAGAAAGTGGCAAAAGATGAGGCTGACGTGTAGACAAGAGCCAGCAAGCAATGTTAATGCTTCGGGAATTTACTCAAGGACAAAGGAGAGCTATTAAATAAAAGATTCTGAGTAAAGGAGCAGCCTGATGAGGCTTGGAATTTTAAGGTTCACTTTGGATTCAGGGTGAAGAACAGTGTGGAGGAGAATGAAGCAGGGGCAGGGGAGACCCTTTAAGAGATCATCAGAATTCCTCAGGAGAGATGATCATGCTGACATTACTACTGTGGTGGTAGGACAGAGAAGAGGTATTTACATGGTGGAATCTACAGCACTTGAATCTACACTGATTGAAGAGATGTGGAGAGAGTGAGGGAAAGAGAAGGAGAAGTCAAGAATGCTCTCTGTGTTTCTAGTTTGGGCAACGAGATGGCTGATGGTGACATTTATTGAAATAGAGGTCATTATGGGAGTAGCTGGTTGAAACTTGGACATATTTTTTTTTTTTAAGATTTTATTTATTTGTCAGAGTGAGAGGGAGAGAGCACAAGCAGGTAGAGTGGCAGGCAGTAGAAGAGGGAGAGGCAAGCTCCCCACTGAGCAAGGAGCCTGATGTAGGACTTGATCCCAGAACCCTGGGATCATGACTTGAGCCAAAGGCAGATGCCCAACCGACTGAGCCACCCAGACATCCCCCAACTTGGACATATTAAAGTACTAATATCAAATATTAAAGAAATGGTCAGAAGGCAAGTACATAAACAATATGAGTTGGAAGTTCAGGAAGAGAAAGGAAAAGGGTAAATATTTGAGAGTGATATATTAAAGCTATAAAGATAAATGAGATGAGACAAGTTTATGGGGAAACTGGGACACAAAGACAGGCCACTAAGATAGTATTATTGGAGCTGGGATCACAATCCTCATATAGTGGCCTTGCCTAAGTATCAGAAGACAGAGCCATCTAGCATTGTAGCAGAGAGCCCCAAATTAGGAAAAAGAGCAGTTTGAATCCCAACCTGGTCACATATAAATCAAATGATATTAGGCAAGTGCCCTAGACTCTTTATGCCTTGCTTTCTTAAGCTGTGGTAAGCAGATAATAGTAATATGAGCTTCAAGGGTATTGGAGATGGAATGTGAATGCAAAGCCAAAGCATCTAGTTCAGTGTATCAATTAATAAATGGTAGTTCTTACTATCATTTTCAATAAATGGAAGGAAAAAGTTTCTTTGAAGATCATTACATATTATTACATATTACAGATTATGTTGAGAGATGCTGATTTTAATATTTTAATTCTAATTGAAATTTAGTCAACTTTCACCTTTACTTCTCATTTAAAATGCCTGATCTTTAACTTACACAAATTGTACTTTTTTTTTTAAACAGTAGTTGTACTACAAGGGGATTGGTTGGCCCAAGATCATACTATATAAGTGCTAGAGAGGATAATCTGCAGTCTATTTTGGAAAAGCTCTGCCTAAGGCTGAGAAAGACACAAGAGCCACGTACAGTGTCACACTTATTCACATTAGGGGCTACTGGTATTCTGTATAGAAACAGTACATATCTCTATAAAGAATAGAGTACCATAAGTGGAGGGATAAGTGCGTACATCATAGGCAGTACTGTTTAATCTATTTGGGGAAGAAAGAGCCCATATGAAAGAACATGATAAATATGCTAAGTTTATACAATACATGCTCAGTGATAAATATTCTAAGCATGTACTTCAATAATTCTCTCATCAGCACAGCCTTGTTACCCCCACCATCAGCAGATACTGATAATTAATCAACTGAAATGAATCTTTACAGAATAAACAAATCTGTTATACATGAATGATGATTATGTCTCTTTCAGTTGTGAAGGCTTTTCATAACTTATTCATGCCAACGTTTGAAGACTTTTCCCTTAGGGAACAAAATCTTTTTGGTAAGACCTCTTTTTAGATTGTTTCTGGTGATCAGTGGCATTTCAGCCATATTCAGTGGATGTAGGGAATTTTAAGGAGCATACGGGGTTTGTGCGGTGTTACTCCAGTCCATTCTCCAGGAGGGAGGGAGTGAGCTCCTCATTCTGTCTCACAGGCACTTTGCAGTCTTGCTGGCAGAGCTGGGATGGTTTGCTCTGACTATACTCATGGAAGTGGACATGATGTTATTGTATCCAGATCTGAATAAATCTCTGTATAGGCTGCTTTGCAGCTTATGCATACAGACATTAAGTCCTGTGGATAAGGAATATGGAAAGAAAGTGTCACACGCCAGACAAAAAGAGGCCTCAGGTTGGTCCTGATGAAAATAACAGCAGTCTCATGAATACAATATACAGACATACTCCAACCAGTTCCTAATGCCATCTTCATGCCCATAATGAAGGTAATACCCTACAGGTCTCTTGCATTTTTGCACATCTTATTAGCAGAGGCTTTACTGGTGTTTGCTCCAAATTGTCTCATTAGGACATTTGTATAACAAACAGCCTTGGAGACTTCTGGCCATAGAACAGCTGTCTGTTCTGTCCCTTATAAAAGATTCAGGTTCCCTAATTCAGGGTCCTCCCCTGTAATGCAAATAACTGCATGGAGAGGTATCACCTGGCCCTCTTTGTGTCACCTTATGGGAATGGGGCTTAGAAAAACCAAAGCCAATATCCCGGCTGTTGCTGTTATTGTGAATAATAAACTGTCCTCTGTCTCTGACTCAGGAGTCTCATGTCTTCTGCCAGCATCTGTGAAACTTGTTAGCTTTCAGGTAGACTAAAATCTCAGAGCCTTTACAGTTTTTAACACTGGGTTTCACCACATCTAATATCTAATATGAGTTATTTTCAGTTTCAATATACCTTCAAAATTTGCCTTGGTGCTTCTAGTCCTTCAAATGTGAAATGCGGGATAGAGAGAATTGATCTGTAGTCAATACAAAGAGAAGATATTTCTGAAAGTCATGTGGAAAGCCAAATAGTCAAAGCCTGTTCTAAATCACCCATAGGAGATAGGAAATTATAAAACACTCTTCTATATCTTAAATGACAAAAACTCCCAAAGAATGATAACTAAAATGTTTTTCTAAAGAGTCACACATAAAATTTCAAAATAGGAAGAAAACTTAAAAATAAGTTGATTTGACTGATTCTGTCTATTCAAAAAGATAAGGTATGTAAGGACACTCGCTGACTTCCTTTGCATTCTCTGTAATAGTTTTGGTAGACTTCTTTCACTTTCCTTAAATTATTAGAGCAAATTTGATGTACAAAGTTATTTGTCACATTTTACCTATGGTAGATAAAAATGATAAATGATTTAAAACTCCCAACCATTAGAGAATGCTTAAGTGTTGATAAATTCTTGCAGTGTAATATTAGGTAGCAATTATAATTATATTTTTCAAGAATAATTAGTGACATGATATAATTTTTATGCCAAATCATTGAAACAGTAAGATACACAAATTATGCAATCCCAATAATATAACACATCATTATAACACACACTCATGCATACAAAGAAAAAAACTGGAAGAAAGTTACTGTAAAGTATTAAAATAGTTATAACTGGATTAGGGGAATGTGGATGATTTTTATTTTTTTTCTCCTTTGTTGTTTTTGGTGTTGTCAGAACTCTCTTTAATCTAATTAAAATTTTAAAATAACTGGGGTGCCTGGGTGGCTCTGTGGATTAAAGTCTCTGCCTTCGGCTCAGGTCATGATCTCAGGGTCCTGGGATCAAGCCCCTCGTCAGGCTCTCTGCTCAGTGGGGAGCCTGCTTTCTCCTCTCTCTCTGCCTGCCTCTCTGTCTACTTGTGATCCCTGTCTGTCAAATAAATAAACAAAATCTTAAAAAACAAAACAAAACAAAACAAAAGATGCTTTATGCCATAAAATCAAAATCCTATTCCTAAATAACTAAGGTTCAGTCTGTGTTTAATCCACCACGCTGTTTATTTTAGCCTTTCTCCTTTCCATTTAGAGCTCTTTTTGCCAGTTGGGCAAGCTCAGGGTACAGTGTGGTTTTGAGGGGGGACGGGTAACAGAATTGTATCTGACTTTTCTGCCTCCCACTTCATCCGATTCCTCTTACCCTATCCTCATGTGAAATCCCATATCTGAAAATCCCTCAAAT